>NC_137888.1:144258947-145458947 GCF_963455335.1 Martes martes
TAATGATTACACTTGGAATAAAAGCCAAAACCAGGACCCGCCTGACTCCACCTGCTCCACCACTTCTCCACCTGCACCCCTGCCCCTCGTTTAATATACCTTCTTCTGGTTCCTCAAACACATAAAATTCTTTTCAGCTGGAGGCCTTTGTAGTTGTTTATTGATTCTATCTAGAACGTTTTTCCCTCAGACATCCACATGATATACTGTTTACCATTAGTCAGGTCTCGGCTTAAAAAAAAGACCTCGGAGAGCCCTAGCTGCATGCCCCAAATGAAACAGGCCACCCCCACCACCACCCACCTCGTCATTCTAGTATCTCACCCCTGTCTCTATTATAGAACTTGCCACATCTGTGACTCTCTCTTTATTTGTATACTCAGTTCTCTCTCATGAACCTGCTTTATTGTTTTCTTGGCACATCTCACTACCTGAAGTTTGCTAGGTATTAATTTGCTTGTTTATTCCCTGTCACTTGCCATTTGAGTATAAGCACCACCAGAGCAGGGAATTTCCCTGTCTTACATTTGCAATACCTAGAACTGTGCCTGGCACATAGTAATTGCTCAATAAATCTTGCTGAATAAATGAATGCCAAAAGTTAGGCAGATTGCTTACATATGAAAAAGTTCCTAAGGTTGTAATCTCTAGGTGATATTTACATTAGGTTAAAAATTGCTATATAGGGGCACCTGGGTGGCTCAGTGGATTAAGCCTCTGCCTTTGGCTTGGGTCGTGGTCTCAGGGTCCTGGGATTGAGGCCCGCATCGGGCTCTCTGCTCAGTGCGGAGCCTGCTTCCCCTCTCTCTCTGCCTGCCTCTCTACTTGTGATCTCTCTCTCTGTCAAATAAATAAATAAAATCTTCTTAAAAAATTGCTATAAAATATATGCTATAAGGAGATCTAAGAGAACATCCCACACTTCATATTTCTTAAAAATCAGAATTAAAGAAGATTCTTCATAATTTCTATATATTTTAGGGAAAAAACCCAGTATTCTCTATCTTTGCAACCGTTTTATTTTTATATAATAGCGAACAGTCCAACCACGAAATGACTTATTTTCCCATTGCTCCAAAGCTAATATGCTCTCATTATTTAATAAAAAGAGAAAACCATATACATTATTGTACATTCACGTAATTGATTTTTCACATGTAGGCACAACTATTGCAGAGTTGAATATTCACAGTATAATCATCATGCAATTTATATATTTATTCAGTATTATCCTTGGTAATTATTATTGAGCACTTTAATTTTCAATACTTAGATGCAAGTGTGTTCTTTGCAAATCCAACAAAGGCAAAATACTCACTAATAGAGTAAATTAACATAATGGACTCCATGAATTAAGCTAATGACTTGTTTCTAAGTCTGCAACACAAAAACCAATGAAATATAACAGATTTGAAAATTGCCACCTTCATCCCTGTTGACTGACAAAATCATGAGCACAATTCCATAATCACTTACTTCCAGCAATAGCTTGAATCCTTCTCTTTTCTTGATTTCTTCTACGAGGTACCTAAAAATGAAAGACACAATAATATTTATACCCCAACATCTAACAATTCCATGAGAACGAGTGAAACACAAAAACACTGTTATTTCAGAATGCAGAGATAAGGCTTAGAAATACAGGCTTAGAAATAAGGAAGGGCATGGGGATAGGGATAAACATGGATTTAGACAGATATCCCTGAACCCACAGCAGACCCCGAGGGCCCAAATAAAAGATACATCTTTTAGATGAGGTGACGTTTATCCCTCATGTTAGCATCAGACTTTAATCCCAGTATGAAAACCACCTAAAATAGATTGGAGATACATCTCTGACCACGTGGGTTTCACATTCATGTCCTCGATGGGGATTTAACACATGTACTTATATTACCTAGCTGGCTTTTGGTGTATAGTCTTACCCGTAAGCTCATTTAAGATCAAGGAAGCTCAACATTGTCTCTTCAGAGGGCAGAGGACAGAGGGCAAAAGGACTGATCATTAGCATCATGTTAAAAGTAAGTGGGCTGTGGCCATTGACAGAATGTCTATGAAGTCATCTCCAATGTCAGGGAAAAAAGAACTATCATGCCATAAACAAAAGGCACAGATACAGGAGATGCAGAATATGACCAAGGAAAGATGAAAATAACTTTGAAAACATAGAGTAAAGCAACATGGGCACCTCTCCCCTGGGCTTGGTTATAGTCTATATTAAAAGAGGAGCCTTTCAAAATAACTGGTTTTAAATTATTTGATCATGAACCTTGAAAGGTTCATAACCCTAGACCTAGTATTTCAGATTTGGGGGTAAAATGTAAGAAAATGATCAAGGGTACTGACAAAAATATACTTGCCAAAATATTTTTTTGTGATTTCATAAGTAACAGTGAAAGAAAGAAAGAAAGAAGGAAGGAAGAAAAGAAAGAAAGAAAAAACAACACCCAGGAATGAGGATTGGCTTTGAAAATTAGGATCCATTCATCATATGAAATTATGGTATAATTATCAGGAAAGGGCAACGGGGTAGCTCAGTTGGTTGAACATCTGACTCTTGATTATAGCTCAGGTCATGATTTCGGGTTGTAAGATCGAGCCCCGCACCAGGCTCTGCACTTAGCACAGAGACTACTTTAGATCTCTCTCTCTATATCTCCCTCTGCTCCTCCCTCCCTCTAAAAAATAAATAAAAATAAATCTTAAAAAAAATTACATGCAATATGATCATGTCACTAAACTATATTTATTAAATTAATATTTAAAGACAACAAAAATGTTTTTCTTGGGCCTCAATTTCAAGAAAACTGAAACAACACAATCTGCTTTTCTAACCACAAATGTTGTTTCAAAAGAATTAAGTAAAATCATGGATATATGTAATTCTACCTAAATCTATGTGTAAATATGTG
The DNA here is from genome assembly GCF_963455335.1 of Martes martes. Classification (NCBI taxonomy): domain Eukaryota; kingdom Metazoa; phylum Chordata; class Mammalia; order Carnivora; family Mustelidae; genus Martes; species Martes martes. The sequence goes on from NC_137888.1 coordinate 144,261,860, forward strand.
TGCATGTATTTCATACAAAATAACCAGAAACAAGACTAAAATCCAGAAATTGGCAAATGGTAAAATAAAACATATTATAGCAACACAACGTCATACGACACAGCTATTAAAAAGAATGAATTACATCTACTTCAATTAAACTGCGGGGATGTTCATGATGTATTAGAAAGAGATGAAAGCAAGGTACTGAGAAATGTCAATAACATGATTTTGCTTTTTAAGAAACTATCAAAAAGAATGCAGAAGTAATTCTTATCCCTGTATCCATATATAGATAGAGAGATAGATAGATATCTCTATATCTATCTATCTATCTATACATCTCCATATATATCCTCCCCACAGAGTAAAGAATGGAAGGGTACACAATAAATTCCTAGTGTTCACCTGGGGAAGGGACATATAGAATACAATGGGGTAGTTAACAATTCTTTTCTTATATTTCTTTGCAAAGTTTCATAGATGTGGCTACTTGTGTAATTTTTTTAAAGATTTATTTATTTATTTATTTGACAGACAGAGATCACAAGTAGGCAGAGAGGCAGGCAGAGAGAGATGGGGGAAGCAGGCTCCCTGCTGAACAGAGATCCCCATGTGGGGGCTCGATCCCAGGACCTTGAGATCATGACCTGAGCCGAAGGTAGAGGCTTAACCCACGGAGCCACCCAGGTCCCCCTGTAATTTTTGAAAGGGAACTTAAAAAAGAAAAATGTAAAGCACAAATATAATAGTCGAATACAATCCCTGTCAATACAAGGAAAGCTTGGGAACCATATTTTTTCAGCTTCTCAGACACAAACACATACAGGCAATCTGTGAACTCCAAAGCAATACCATACCTCATCCTGAGGAAGCCTATGCTAATCCTGGACACCACGAGGCTATGGAAAAGCTTTGCACCTCCAGAAATCCTGGAACTGACTCTAAAAGATTCTAATTGTGCAGCTCATCAACTTTATGACTAGGCAAATTCCTTGGCTTCCCTGAGCCTGCCTCAGTTTCCTCCTGTATGCAATAGAGATGTGGGACTAGGTGAGTCAAATCCTTCCCCAACAGATGATGACTGTGGGAAACTTACACGAAAGTCTCTATTTAGGCTATTTCTGTCAATTTGGCGAGTGCTGCTCCCAAGAGAAAGGCATCCTAAAACGGAGCTGTATCATTTCAGTTAAAACTCTGCTTTTTGATACTTATGGGGACCCATGCTTTGTGTCAGGGCCATTGTCCCTACTGAAGCCACTCTCAGAGCGTAGAGTGTAACACTTCAGGTGAGTAGAGGTGATTCGGGTGAAGGGTTGCTATTATAACTACAATAAAAGGCTTACAACTATGCTCTATGCCAACCCATGTTCATAGGTCTCCCACATAAAAAAGTTCAATTGACAAATAAATGTGAACAATGCTGGGCATGCCAGTTCGATTATTTTTGTCTAAAATTAGTAGAGTACTTGGCTTAATTCATAAGGATGTTTATTTTTTTTTAAGATTTTATTTATTTATTTGACAGAGAGAGAGATCACAAGTAAGCATAGAGGCAGGCACAGAGAGGTGGAGGGAAGCAGGATCCCCTCTGAGCAGAGAGCCCAATGTGGGATCCATCCCAGGACCCGGAGACCATGACCCTGAGATCACTGGGTTCAAGGCAGAGGCCCAATCCACTGAGCCACCCAGGCACTCCACATAAGGATGTTTATTAAACTGGTTGGATAGTTCAATGCTGTCATCAAGAACCAGGCATTTCTACCATTTCAGCCCACCTTGCTCAGAGTGCTAATGACTTGCCTCATGTTCTCAAGATGGGTGCCATACTCCAAGCATCCCAGCCTTCAACGCATGTCCAAGAAGGAGGAAAAGGGGCTGGAGCAAAAGCCTTTCCTTTCCCTTTCTCTCTACTGAGGTAAGTGTATTTTCCCCAGAAGCCTTCAAAGAATTCTTCCTCAGTCTTCTGGACTGAGGCTGAGTCATATATTTACCCCTAAACTCATTACAGGCAATGGAGATTGGCTTAGACCACTGTTCCCAGCTATACTATTGCTATCTAAATAAAATCAAGGTTCTCTTTGTAAAAAAAAAAAAAAAAAAAAAGGGGGGGGGAGAATGGCTGTTGAGTGAATAATAAACAGTGTCTGCATGTTAAAAAATGTTAAAAACAAAGTTAAAAATGTTTATCTATTATAGGTCCCCTCAGGAAAGCTGTAGGCCTGAGAGAGAAATAGCATAGTAGTTAGCACTTTCCAAACATATTTGAGCATGGAAACATTTTTTGGAAGAACATTCATTAAGATCTTCTGGAAGTCTATTATCCCACAGAGAGCAGTTTTGGAGATGATAGCTGAGAAGTGCTTCTTCAATAAGGTACCTTCCTCTTCTTTTTTTTTTTTTTTTTTTTTTAAGATTTTGTTTATTTATTTATCAGAGAGAGAGAGTGAGTGCACAGGCAGACAGAGGGGCAGAGGGAGAAGCAGGCTCCCCTCTGAGCAAGGAGCCCGATGCGGGACTCAATCCCAGGACACTGGAACCATGACCTGAGCTGAAGGCAGCTGCCCAACCAACTGAGCCACCCAGGCGTCCCACCTCCCTCTCTTCTTAAATAAAAGTTTAAGTGCAAGGAGTTTGGGGGAGGGAATCCAATTAAGGTTTGAGTCACTTCTGCCCACATTCATAGGAATGATTTGTTCCTCACAATTTTTCTTTTCAATACATGAAAACAGACTAAAAGATAAAATACATTTCAAAAAGAAAAAAAAAAAAAAACCTCTTCTTATCTGATACAAACCAGAAAAAGATGTACATTTGAGTTTGGAGATATAATGCAGGAACCAGGAACCACTTCTACCAAAAGGCATCCAGGTAAATGGATTCAAAAAACAACAATAGCTTTTAAAAACTCATCACTTTGCTTCCTGCCAAGCTTCGCAAAAAGAGAGCAGGGAGGGCGAAAAAATTACACATTAGCAAGAATTTTCACCAATCCTACCGGGTACAAAAAAACTCATTGTATGAAGATTCTGGCTTGATTTTGAAGCAAACATTAATGCTAATTTTGTTCCCAAACACTTCCCTTTCCTTTGCTTACAAACAGGCTTCCAACCCCGAAGACTCTCAATTCTCTGATTTCTTCGGTAATTAGGTCTGTTTTTGCCTTTAATTTGTCCTTTTGTAGGATATTCTTTCCTTTCTGGAAGCAGCCTTTCCAGTTCCCTCCTCAGTTACTCGGAGTCTCCCTGGAACACTCCGGACCAACCTTCTCTCCCAGTCTCACCTTCTCATTTGAAATTTCTTTCTGATGCACGGAGCCTCCAGAACTCCTGAGAGGTTTCTCCATCTGCTTTCCGCATGCTCTGCATATATTAGAACATATTGCACGACTCGTGTGATTCATCACAGACACCTACATGCTATGATCTCCTGCAATTGTGGTTTTTGAAAAATTACCAATATAAAGATAAAATGAAAACACTGGCCCTTCCGTAGCCCTGTAGACTCCCCCTCTCCCGTCACCTAGAGAAATACACAAGCACGGAAGTGCCGTTGGGTAACCGTTCACCTTTTCCACACTGAAAACAGTAAATCCCTCAGTATTCATGCAAGTCGGTGAAATGAATGCCATCTGAGAGATTACAGAGATTGTGTGTCAAGGGACTAGATAAATGATACACTAGAGATCTAACCAAGTAGCCGAATGGGAATTCTTGAGCTGTTTGTTGTTGTTGAAAAGATTTACACACACGACTTTTCTCGGCTTACTTGAAAAATTACCTCTTATTGAATAACCATTTAACCCGAGGGCCATAGCAGAGGCCTACAAGCTGCCCCCGGCAACAGGTAGCCCTGGGCATTGGGAAACATTTTCAACTTTCCTAAGCAGATATCACGGGTACACGGTCACCTGCCTGGTGCCCGAGGTGGTTTTAAACCCCAGCCGTCTGCGTTTCAGTTATGCTTCATAATTGCCTGCTGTTTTTCAGTTCCCGGTGTCACTGGTTTTCAAACAACCCGAGGAGAAAGCAAGCTTTTAGTCATTAATATTTCTCGAGATAAGAGTTCTCTCAGCAATGGGAGTGATGAGGGTCAAATGGTAATTAGTAAAGGCTTTAGAGCTCTTCCAGGCACTAATTTCCCCCTTTTTTTTCTAGATTCTGACAACTTATTAAATAGGAATCTTTGTCCTTTAAAATCTGCTTTTGCGTTCCCAAGGGAAAAGAGCAAGATCTCTGATGGGGGATGGGGGTGGCAAACCATTATCCCATCAAACTCCAGTCCTTCAATCTTAAGGTCAATATACAAATTTCAAAACTAAGCTCCATTCAGACTCAGAAACATGGAAATACTGTTTCTAGGTAGTCAGAGCAATCTTTCCTGCAAGGTCAGTGGGGAAAGAGCTGCCCAGCCTGCCCAGTATTTGAGAGATCTGACAAAGGGTCTAGGGACGGGTGTCTTGGCTGTACAGGCTGCTGGTAATAGGTGCGCAGCTCAAATAGTAACACAACTCTCATGTGCGGCTTTACTTTGTTAATTCTTATCTGCTGAAGGAAAGTATACTCTTTGGAAACAAAACAATGTTAATTCTGAGATTGTAGACATTATGCCAGGTAGAGCCTTCTGGACACGGATGAGAACTGTTTTTCAAGTCAGTGGCCCAGAGTCAGCTCCTAGTGGAGCTTGAACTCTCAAGAGTCAGTGGTTTGAACTGATTACACCGGCTCACTTAATCAGTGGTGTTCCAGAGTTACTATGGACTGGCTAGTGAGAGCCCATTGTTAAATATTTAGGAATTTTGTAAATCAAAACTGTTGATACTGTGCAATTTTACACAGTGGGAATATTTACACCATGGGGACTGACAGATGTAACAAACTGGGGCTTCTGTGTCTTCCTCCTGAGAGCCAGTTTTCCAAGACACTGCCGTACATGGGCTCAAACAGAGTAGATCCCAGCTCTAAGAAAACATTTCTCTTTTTCTAAAGAGCAGAACCACAAACCAATTAGCCAATCTGAAAACAAATAAAATCATAAAAATACTTATGTTGCCAACTTGATATAGTTCTTAATCCTAGAGAAACTTTCTCTAAGTTTATAATTTCATATTCACTCCAAGTGGCATGTCTAAAAGGGCTCAGCCAAAAATAAAATAAAAATAGGGGCACCTGGGTGGCTCAGTTGGTTAAGCGTCTGACTCTAGATTTTGGCTCATTTCATTCTCTCAGGGTTGTGAGATTGAGCCCCACACCAGGCTCCGCACTGGGCATGAAGCCTGCTTAAAATTCTCTCTCTTTTTCCCTCTGCCCCACTCTTCCCACTCTCTGTCTTTCTGTTTCTCAGAAAGAAAGAAAGAAAGAAAGAAAGAAAGAAAGAAAGAAAGAAAGAAAGAAAGAAAGAAAGAAGAAAAAAGGAAAAGAAAAAGAAAAGGACTCAACGTTTACTTGGCATTGGGGGTAGGAGAACAGGATGACCTTGCCCACCCCCAGGAAGAGAGGGCTGGGTAATAAAAACTGTGAAAAGTTAAGGTAAAAAAAAACTATGATGAGTAATAGCGTGAAAGAGGAGGGATTATTTTTCCAAATATTTAGATATAGGTCACAGAGTCTGCAGTGATGCTTGCTGAAATGTTAATTCAATTCAATTCAACTTGACAAACATTTACAAACAATAAATGTTTGTTGAATTGAATTGAAGTGTTAACATTTATCCTCCTGTGATATTTCTCTGCAAAAATTAGAAAGTATCCTTAGACTATGAATTAAATTCTACCCTGAGATGAATGTTAACTTTATAACAAATATGATCATCAAATATTTATATCTAGTCTTCTTTCAAGACACCTGTCAATGAATTACTTAGCAGCTTAGATAAAATAATGCAGAGACTCTACCACACTTAAGGAGTATAAGAAAATACAAAAAAAGGAAACAGAGCTGTCTGAACTTTTATTTTAACTGAACAGAAACTATGAATAATTATGGTGGATAGTTTCATTTTTCTTACCATTGGGTAATTATCTCCCTAATTCTGATGGAAGTACACTAACCTTACTTCTAATAAAGGTATGTCCCTCACCTAGTTTCAGGATATTTTCCATAGGAGGAATTGACGTTGTCCAATGCCAAGGGATGGCATGTGACTGAGAGTGACCAGTGAGAGTAACACACTTCCCTGACAACAGTGACTGATGACAGATGGACATTTGGCTCATTCAGATATGAAAACTTTCTTTAGGATTGTTGGGAGAGGAGCACACTCTCATGTGGACCTTGCACTTGAACCTGAGATGACAGAAGCTAGAGATCTTACACTCCAGGTTGCCATCTTCCTCCATAGGAATAAACCAACATAAAAAAAAGCAACCCTGAAAGATGGAGAAAGATTGAGGCCTGGTGATATCGTTTAAGCCCCTAGATAAGTCATTCCAGAAGTCATCATTATACTAGCTTATAAGGAACGCGGCATAATAAAATACCTTTCTTTGTTCATAGTATCTTGAATTACTGTTTCTGTTGCTTACCACCTAAAGAATCCTAAATGATACAGTATTTATAGATTTTTTAAACTACTTTTTAAACCACAATCACTAGAATTGCCAACTTCTCTAACAATCTTCTGAAAGTACCAAAGCCTGCTCTTTACCTGTCCTTATATCCAAGCCATAATGAAAAAGAATAAAGGAAACCTCATTTGAAATGGACTCAGGAAGCCCTGAAGAATTTTCCAACAGGAAGAAGCCTATTTAACTACCACAGCAAATGGGAAGATTTTCTCTTTGTCTAGCAAAAGCCTCAGCCAATGAGAAGCCATCACTCTCTGTCTTATCCAAAGGACTGATGCCTAAACCAACCCCTCTGGATTTCCCCCTTTCCCCTTCATAAGCGAGCTCATCTCCTTTGCTCTCCTGACTTGCTTATGGTTTGCCGTAGTTTGCATGTCCCGAATAGCAATTCCTCTGCCATTCCCAAGTAAGCCCATTTTGCTCGTAAAAAACTGGCTGTATCATTTTCAAGTTCAATACCATGTAACTCTGCAGTTCTTCCTGCTAAAAGGCAGATTGCATTCCCTGCCTCTTGCAATGGAGGCTGGCCAGGTGATTTGCTTTGGCCATTGGAATGCCAAGAGATATGATACAATCAGACCTTCAAAGTCAGCTTGCATAATGGGGTTTGCCTTCTTGATCTTCTGTTATCTCCATCACAAGAACACATTCTGGCTTCCTGTCAATCCAAAGAAGAGGCAAAGCATGTGGGGAGTAGACGGCTCACCCCTACAGCCACCATAGTTTGGGATGAAGACCCTCCAGCCCACTTGCAGATGTCTGAGAATAAATAATTGCTGTTTTAAGATGCTGAGTTTTCAGACAGCTGTTGCATGGAGCACCCTTACAGCTCCCAGTCTGGAAAAAGAAAACGGTCTTCAATCTCTGAGGAGGGACTTCAGGATTTTGCCAGTGAAATGTGCACAGGAAGTATGAAGGAGAGAGAATCCAAACCAGAGACCAGAGTGGTCGTGCCTGCAGTGGTCAAGCAGGTAAGAAAAACCGAAACTCATGAAGCACGTAGCACAGGCCAGGCACTGTTCTTAGTGTTTTGCATATATCAATTCATTTAATCCTCATAACAACTATTTGAACGACACACCATTTGATCTCCATTTTACTGGGATGAAACTGGGGTACAGAGAGGTTCAGAAACTTGCCCAAGTCACCTCACTTGTAATTGGTAGAGCTAGGTTTTGAGTCCAGGTTGGCTGCAAATAACAAGAGGAAGTACAGGGAGTGCGGTTCTCTGGATGCCATCAACACATTCAGTGGTTTGTCACCATGTGGGATTGAGAGCGTTCTGATCCTTCGAGAGAAGCCAAAAATCCAGATTTTGACAAATCTCCCTATTTTTAAGTATTTTACATCTTTAAATGTTTGACTTTTTTTTTTTTTTAAACACTGAGAAGATTAAGCCTATGTAGTTCAGGCTCAACAGATCATATTTCAAACTAAATCTGTTGGCGGCCTGCCCATGTGCACCCACTGATCCACGCTTAGCGAAAGAGTCTTGTTTGGTTGGCAAGTGTCCACCACCTGTATCTTAAGGGCTTTTGTAATGTCTCAGAAAGTGGCTTCAAAAGCGTTGTCTCTAATGTTACAATGAGACAAGTAACCATAGCATTTCCATGTTGCCTTTACCTTCGCGTCTTTAGGCCAGCCCTGCGTTCTCACGCACCTGTTTCTCAAGTCTATGAAGTCACGTGATTTGAACTTGGTGCTCCCTCTGCCTGCACCATTCTTCTCCACTTTGTTTCCTGGGTCTTAGCTAGATTTCAGTTCCTCCAGGGCTTTTGCCAATGCCCCTCAAGAACACTAGGGAACCCTCCTGAGTGCTCCTGGAACACCATGTACCCACACTTATCAAAAACTGGTTCACTCGTATTTTAACATCTTTGCCACCTAAATATATCTCTTACTGGACTGGGATCCCAGTGGGTGGGTATAGGACTGCTTGGTTCACAATTGCTAACCTGTAGTAGGTACTGAGAAAACGTTCATTAGATGAACGGAGAAATGACAAAAGAAAGGACATGTACTGACTTTGCAAATGTTATTTCCATCAAGTCTTTCTGTTACAGATGTACACACACACACACACACACACACACACACACACACACAGGCAAGTACCTAGATAAAGCGAGTGCACGATTAACTCTCTCTTCAAGGCCTAATGTGCCCAGAGCCTTCCAGGTCATCCAGAACTTGAATGCATCTGGTCTCCTGCTGCATTGGATAGACTTGTCTCCTGTGTCGTAGCTGACATCATAGAATTTATCCTGCTGGAAGAGGTAAGATGCCTTGGCAGAGTAGCATTTCTTAAGAAGATCCTTTTGAAAAAAGAGAGAGAGAGGAAGAAAGAGAGAGAGAAAGGCTGTAAAACTGTCCATTTTTAGAAAACACTTGATTTTAAAAACGCACACCCACAAACAAAACCTGTAGGATGTTCTACCACCTTGTGCCAAAGCACCTGCTCTCACTCTGACAGCCCTGCATGGGAAGCAATATGTGTATATTAACTTTGAGACACACGTTACCTATTTTGTTTGGGGAAAAAAAACAGCCTCCAAGTTGAGAATGTCTAGTGCATCTTCCCAATCTTATTGATGAGTACTTGGAAGCTCGGAGGTGACCATGTCATCACCTGTACAATATCGAAGTGGATCAATTTCTCAAGATGAAAAAAATCTGTCTATAACCCTCTCAAGGCTCCATACTGGGAAAAAAATACCCAACATATTTTACATACTTTATATAATTTCATAGGTGAAATACTAGGCACTTGTAGGCCCTTCTTTTTAAGTCATATTCATATTAACAAGGCCAGAAGTGATAATAACCCAGCGAAAAAACCCTGAAGAAAGAGCTGTGGGGGCGCCTGGGTGGCTCAGTTGGTTGGGCGACTGCTTCGGCTCAGGTCACGATCCTGGAGTCCTGGGATCGAGTCCCCCATTGGGCTCCCTGCTCGGCGGGGAGTCTGCTTCTCCCACTGACCTTTCTCCTCTCATGCTCTCTCTCTCTCTCTCTCTCTAAAATAAATAAATAAAATCTTAAAAAAAAAAAAAAAAGAAAGAGCTGTGAAAGAGTTCAGTGAAAGCCAGCAAGTTATGACCACCACAAACATCACCCACAAATCCAAAGGTTTCTTTGGGTTGGTTTTACATGGGTTTTATTTGAAACCAAATTTAACTCACATTTACTGAGTGGTTACCTCTCTCTAAGCAGTAGGTGACAATTTACCCTGTTTATTACCATTTTAAATTCTTCACCTTGACCTCAAATTTTGCCTTCAGGGTCATCTGGTATTTACATATTCCCAGATTTCCCATCTCAAGCTATGCTTTACCTTCAACTTCTTCCCTGCCCATACCATTGTACTTTGCAGTCCCCAAAATGGTCTGAGCATCTTCATTGCTACAGAATACCTAGTAAAACCCTCTGCTTCCCCAATAGAACCAAACTACTCAAAGTCCCTTAACCACTAGATCATGCCCCATGTGTATCTCTGCTCATACCACTTGCTTGACCTTACCTCTATTTTAGTATAATATTTGACACATTCAAAAAACACATGCAGCATAATTACAAGTTCTGAAGTTTACTAAGACCGAACAAGGTCTATCCTCGTTATCTAGGTCTGCCCTTCTTTTGGGTCCCATCTCGAGTTATGCTTTCCCTTCAGTTTCTTTCCTGCCCTTCCCATTGGACTCACTTCTTCCTTTTATATTTGGCTGCATTTGCTGGCTTTGCTCTGTGCTTTCCCTACTCAGTATGCAGTCTGCATATATTCTCTCTTTGTGTAGCCAAGCAAGTCCTTGAGGGCAGGAATCATTTCCTATTTATGTCCATGTCCATAGAGTTTAACACGGTACTGGGCATTCAGGACCCTCCCTAAGCAATTATGGTGATGATGTGAGTCCCCATAATCCACATGTCCTCACATTCCCCTGACACGTAATGTGAACAGAAGAAACTTAGATATGTGAACTTCTCATTTGGAGCATTTTCTAAATCTTAACAATACAAAAGGATCAGTACTATACAGGAAGCCACAGAGAAACTCCCCGACGGTCACAGAGGTCCTAGAAAGTGATCTCTTCTGAACAGAGAAGGTATTCATTTGACTAACCAACTTAGTACCTTCCAAACGAAACCATGCATTTGCTGTCTTAATAGTAACATTGTTATAGGTGGATACCAATCTGGATATAATGTGTGCCATTACCAGAAAGCATGATTTTATGTTATGTAAAAAAGTATAGACCAACTATAATCAAGAACTCCAAAACCCCATTCATCCAGGTTCCAAAATAAATAGTATATAAAAATAATAACCAAAGGAATACTAGAAGTCTTCAGTCTTGCTCTGATGGATATTGTTGGTAGACACAGGGGAAGAATAGATTGCTCTCATCTGAACATTAAGGTATAAAGAGCCCCTTTCTCTTTAATCTCTACTTTCATTCTACCAGTAATCCTCAGCTCTGATCACAGCTGCCACCACTGCATCTCCCTACCCTCAAAGGTCAGACAATTTGGTTATTGTTTCCATAGCAACTGCAGCCTGACCATATATTATAACATTAAAAGGCCACTGCATACATTTTAAGGACAAAGCACACACACCATCTTCTACTTGCATCATGACTATAAATTTACTTTCATCAACCACGAAAGACTCAAAAAAAAGTCCCCCGCGCAGATGAACTTTGGACATTTCTTGAGCAAGTTTCAGTGCTTCACGCTAGTGATTGAAAAGGAAAGGAAGCCCATCCATTATCAGGAGACAAATTGCATCATCATAGGCAAATGGAGAAGAGAAGAGCCAAAAAAGCATACAGCAGAATGAGTGATTGTCCTCCAGTCATGACACCATCAATTTCATTACACTGAAAAATCCTCCTGCCTTGGGAAGGCTTCATAAAGAGCAACTGGAGGCTTGGGATTTACTTTATCGAAAATAAATGAAAACTTTCACCAGAAAGTTCCTGCTTTGCATTTTAGTTTGTATCCTTGTATTAAAATGGATGAGATGTCTTTAGTTTTAAGATACACTTCCACTAAGAGAAGATGTTCGGCTCTCCAGAGAAAAGAACATTTTGGAATAAGTAGAGTGAAAGTTAATGTTTTTGAAAATAATTAGTCATTATTGTACCATCAAAGAGAAGCACCGTGTTTATCTTGCTCATCTTTATAATCTTAATGCTAGCAGGACAATAAATACTGGTTACATGATTTCCAGAGACATAGATGCAATGAGAATACCAATTGCTTTATACTGTGATATCATCTCAAACAGTTTTCAGGAATTAGTAGTTATTGTACTAGTACTCACACAGTGGCAAGTAAAGGAAATGCAATCAAAGTAGCTTAAGTAGAAAGGGGAAGATTTTATAGGCTCATATATTTAAAACTGCAACATGGCGAGCTTTAGTTAATTACCCAAGATCAGGTAGCTTTTATGTGGTGGGGCTGGGTTTCAAACCAAGGCTGCTGGGATGAAGGGCATGAACTCTGTATCCATGACATTTCGGTCTTTCTACAGCAGACCCTTAAATACATGTCATTAAGAATCCTCAGAGAGGCAGGTGAGACGGAAGATGGCCCATCAAGGACACATTGAACTGGAGATCAAAACAACTATAGTCCTGTTGCTGACCCATAAATATGACTTCTGTCCTACTAGTGGTGGCATCTTGTCTACAGCATTTTGATATTTTTCTGAATATCAAATGAAACATGGTGATATTTAATGGCATCACTTCAAGTACAGAATGAGCCATTAGGTTGCATATTTTTCTTATTGAGATGAGTCAAGCCATTTTTTATTTCCACAGGCTACATCAAATTCTGCTTTCTCTTTCCTAGGAGTCAGCGATTACGTGGGGCTCCTTTAAGCCCTCACTCCTTGCAATCCTGTTTTTTAGCTTAGCCAAAGAAATAGCTTACCCCAAATTATTCCCATTCAGCTCTTTCCATATCCTGTCCCATATCATCATTATTTACATGTAAGACAATTGTCTAAATGCCTTGGGAAATCGGTATATTAATCATCTTTGTACTAATTCATTACAAAATTATGTAATGAGGACCTTCTATATGATAAGCGCTATTAGAAACCTGGGCATACAACCCAACCCCATAGAGGTACTAAGCATCTTGGCTAACATTTGTTGATTGGATGCACAAAACTAAATTTAGGTTATCAGTAGCAGAAGAGCTTGGTTGTAATCTAAAATGTAATAGAGAATTTTAAAAATTATCCTACCTTCTGATCTTGGCTTGACTGATTGACTGATAAAACACTTGGGAGGTTCTGTATAGGCCAAAAGCTGGGCTTGGCATGGGGGATATAATGCTAAGTGAGAAAATCACTATCCCTAATAAGTTCAAAACGGACATAGGGATAGAAAAACAGGCAGTCACAGAATGGTGCTAGACTAGGGCTAAGAACAAAGTCTACAGAGCGCAAAGGAGGGTCAACTTTGACTGACTCGGAGATGTTAGATAGAGCTCTCCGGGAGAAGAAATGTGTCCCAGAGAGCTGAAAGATAGGGGAGCAGCGAGGTAGAAGAGAAGATGGAATGAATTCAGTACGGCTGCAGCTTGTTAACTGGCGGGCGACGAGCTAGGAAGCCTGGAAAGGTAAAGAGTGGGCAGATCACCACGGTCTTAAGTGCCATAGTAAGAATGACCGGTCAGAGAATTTTCACAGATTCTTACATATACTTCAACTTCAACTTCATTATTGATCTGGCAGAATAGAGTGAGATTTTGATTCAGTCCCCCGGTGTCAGAGCTCAAAGCAAGTCACTTAACGTCTTGGGCTTCAACGTAATGGAGATGGTGAGAAATGTTCTACCCACCTTCACGAATACCGTGAAAATCTAATGAACTAATGTCACCCGGGAACACCGCTCAGTCTTTGGCCAAAATCCTGCTCATCACTCCCTTCCTCCTACAAATTCTCATACCCCTGACCCCCAGCTGTCACCACCCATTCTTCCTTCGCTTTCCTTCTCTCCCCAAGCAAGCTGAAGAACAAGATGTCAACTCTAGGCATCCTCACTGTTTATGCAGTGAGCATATTATACCTCTCATCCACCTGCCCTTTTTAATGGTATGCATCTGCCAGTAGCTACAGAAAACCAAGCTGAGAGGCACCTGGCTGGCTCAGTCAGTTAAGCGTTTGCCTTCAGCTCAGGTCGTGATCCCAGGGTCCAGTGATCGAACCCCATGTCCGGCTCCTTGCTTAGCTAGGAGCCTGCTTCTCCCTGTCCCTCTGCCTCCAGCTCTCCCTGCTTGAGCCCTCTCTCTCGGTCTCTCTCTGTCAAATAAATAAATAAAATAACGATGTCATTTCAAGCCTTCAAGTACAGGTGAACCCAGTTTTCTGTTTATATGGGTGGGTTTGAAATCTGTGGAAACCAGACCATTCAGTTGTCTAAACAGCTTTTGATCTACAAAGTAAGAAAGTGAGAATATAACCCTTCATCGTCACTTCTTTCAGGGCAATGCCCATCCATGATTTCTGACTTTCTCTGTTTTTTTTCTTCAGTCCCACGTGTGTTCCTGTTCTAACTTTCAAAGGAATAGACCACTTTACAAATCTTTTTTTTTTATTATTTTTTTTTAAATTTATTTATTTGTTAGAGAGAGAGAGAGCGAGCGAGCACAGGCAGACAGAGTGGCAGGCAGAGGCAGAGGGAGAAGCAGGCTCCCCACCGAGCAAGGAGCCCGATGTGGGACTTGATCCCAGGACACTGGGATCATGATCTGAGCCGAAGGCAGCCGCTTAACCAACTGAGCCACCCAGGTGTCCCCACTTTACAAATCTTTATGAGAAGAATGAGATCTGGTCATCAAAATCACTTGTGATACGAAAATCTTTGCATTCGCCTTCACTGGAGTCCTGACTGTCCCTCTGTGTATGTTCCACCTGATTCCCTTAGTCTCGTGCAGTTACTGACTGAGACAGCAGAGTGTGGGTTTCATACACTCAACTCTGTTGTAGGATCTGCTCATAGAACTGGCCTTCAACTTTAATCAGCGAGGCCTCAACTTTCTGGGCTTCTGTGGACAGTATTTCCACCTTTTGCCCTGGTCACATTCATCTATCATCCAAAACATGTACCGTTTCTTTTGCAGATTCTTTGGATGGACATCTTTTATTTCTCTCATGGTATGTCTTTGACCCCTCTTTTTTGGACTGATTTCTGTAATTCATTTTCCTTTCTGTTGCATGAGGCTTTTTCATGGCTGTCAGAGCAGAAAATTGTTAAAAACAATCTGGTGTTGTATCTTGCTCAAGAGAAAGCTTATTATTTTTAATGAAGGGCCACAGTTCTCCCCCCCCAAACTCCCCACCAGATCAGAGTTCTTATTTGTCCTTTCCTTTGCCATCCGAAGGCTAGTTTCAGACACGTCGTGGTTCACTGGCCCCCTCACTATCTCCAGAAGGTTCACATCCAGACTTAAAGGTTTCTGTTGGCAGCTCTGAATTATTTCTTGATCAATTGGTTCAGCCCTCCTTTTATCTCATTTTTGAGACATTAGTATCGTCCCTAGATCAACCCCTGCCTAGATCTTCAAATAATTCTCCAATTCACACTCCCCTCTGTCATGTGTGTTTTCTGGAAGATGTTTGGTGTGGAAGTTTGCTCATATTTAAGATGTCTGTGCTTGAATTCCCGAAGAATTCATGAACAACCCGCCCTCCTCTCTTCAAGGTGAAACACTTGAGCGTATTGTCATGCAGACAACAAGGTGGGGAGGGTGGTCCGCTCTCCCAGGGGTGGGGCCAGTGAGGACAGAAACTCTCCAGTCTTCTTGATAAGGTTTCTACATTCCCATCATGTGAATGGTTAAAACCACTCATTATCCTGAAATATCTAGGCACTTAGTGTTAATACCAAAGCTCCGTTTCCCCTTCCAGAAAGCTTCCTGGAAGATTCCAGAAAGTTTTGTTGAAGTGCTAGGCCTACAGTCCTGATGGGGTTCTTTAGAGAACGGATAGAATAATTTAGTGCCAGACTGGAGATCCTCGATTTACTAATGAAGTGTAACTCTCCCGTAAATACCCCTAAGGGTCAGGATGAGCTGATTTAAAAATGAGGAGACTGAGCTAGAAGATTTTTTTTAAGAAATGCAACTTAATAATTTTAAGCAGCGAGTGTGACTACAGGAGAGCCGAAAGTTGGGCTCAGTGTCTTGGAGACTGTGTAAGTGCTTCTATAAATAGGCAAGAAACATTTGATAGTGCAGAGATCGCTTGGCCATACCTCTGGGTGCCCTACAAGCATTTAAAAATAGTGCAGTTGGGCTTCTCTCTTAGGACAGAAGAAGATTTTCCGATCTTCCCTAGGCAGCTATCAACACACTGTCTTCATTATTTTTTAAATAGTGACACTACTTATACACGTTATTTTTTAAATAGTGACACTACTTATACACTACTTATACACTACTTATACATGAAACTGAAACAGGACTTTCATGGAATAGTACCCATCATTACTACATGAACGGCATACTGGTTTCTGCTTTTCTATGCTGACTATTCATTAAAAAGGAAAATAAAAAGCTGGCGACACTTACAATCGACTATATAACTCAAAAGCTATTAGTATAGCAGTTCTCAATCCTAGCTAACATTAGAATTCTGTGAGGAGTTTTTTGGGGTTTTCTTTTGTGTTTCGTTTTTTGTTGTTGTTTTTGTTTGTTTATTTTTAATATCAGTGCCAGCTCTTGACTCCAGACCCAAAAATCAGAACCTTTGGTGTGGGTAAGAGGAATGGTATTTTTTTAAGCTTCTCGGGTGATCCTAATATGCAACTAGGATTAAAAAACATTGTTCTGATGGCTCTTGATCTTATGTTGAAAATTCTTGATCTAGAAACTTCAGTCCACATTACACTTATATTGAGTTCAGAGAACTCTATGAGGTGTTTTTACAAGGGGAAAGAAACCAGGGTGATTATCTGACTACATTGTGAGCTATTTGTGCTCATTATCGAAGTTTTATTTTGAATACAAGTGAGGAATCACTTTATTCTGTGCACTTAAATAAAGAAAATACGGGTAGATATGAATAATGCTGGACTCTTAATCAAAGTGGGGGAGGGGGAAAGCTCCAAGATATGAAACATATGTCCACAGACTATAGCTTGCATGTGATGTGCAAAACCATACCCCCACAACCTTAATCTATTCCACTTTTTGATTTGCCATGCTTTTGTGATATAGAACGAAGCCCTATTGGTTTGGAGAAGTTTAACCATATCAACGTGACTGTATGTAAATTTGGCTCACCCAGCTCTGGTAGGAGGAACTGTGGTCCTTACTCTTCTTTCATTACTTCAAACTACGAGTTTCTGTGATTCTCTCTGATACGTATTTACTTAAGAGCCTGCTTTGTTGCAAAAGAGATTTAAGGCAGCTTACAAAAACACAATATGGTAGGATAAGGAGAGAAAAGGAAGAAGGCAAGAAAAGAGAGATGAGGGAGGTGGCGAAAGGAAAGGAGGAGGAGAGATGAGGTCAACACCACAGGAAAGGTCCTGGGGAAACTCAGTGCAACAGGAGTAATATGTGTGCGCAGAAGTCATGCCGGACAGAGGGGGAAGGGCATAGGCTATTTGCCAATTTCTTGGCACACCCGGTAATGTGCGCACAGCAAAAGCGTCCAGTAGTCATTGGCTGCTTCTGAGTTCTGAGTATTTACTGTGACTGTCAAGTGCCTCACTTTGCTCCATCATATCACATTTTCATTCATCTGTAAATTGAGGATAATGATGCTGCATGGCAGCCCACCTCCTGGGGATAAGTATTTGTGCCATAATGTTTAAGCGAAATGTCTGGGAAAAAGTATTTAACACAAGCCTTATTTCGTCAGTCTAGAGGGCTTGCTTGCACCTCTCCAAAACAGGTGGGCAGGTACCTATTGAGATGGTGTCTTTCATCTTGGACAAAATGGACGCAAAACATGAGTGTTTCCCTGGACTGAGGCTAGAAAAGTGATTCCACACCAGGAGCACGGTATTTAACAAAATCAGTGATGTTGTAAACGAGGGCCCGGTTCCTTCTCAAATGGAATTTTACACATTCAGCAGCAAGGCCGCTGGCCTACATTTCTTGGAGTGGGAGCATCCTCGAGAGGTCTGGCCTCTGAGGCCTGGAGTATAGGTAAGAGATTGATTTTATACAGGGGAAAATGCTGTGCAGCAAGGCAATTTCCGAAACACAAGTTCCCTTCTCTTCATTGCATAAATCCCATTAAAGTGTTGTTGGAAATCATTGATAATTGTAATGACCATGGGCAATCCTACTTAAAACTGGCCTTAAATAATAGTTTCAAATGAATCAGGAAGTACTTGGTAAAACCTTCAAATAGGACCCAAGGTGTAGTGGAGAAAGCATTTTTATCCCCAAAGACTCATGATAAAATACAGAAATGTGTTAAAATGACAAAGAATTTTTCCACTACACAAATGATCATTTGTCCAGACAGAAGAATCTGTCCTTCATATGCAGCTCACTCCTCAATTTGGACATAACAAGGGAAAAAAGTGTATTCACTAAGGGTCCATCATATGGCTGGCAACACCCTACACACTTTGAAACTTTGTCCCATTTAATGGCATAGTAGTTCTTCATAGTAAAAAGTGTCTTCATTTTACAGATAAAATAACTGAGTTTTGGAAAAGCTAAGCAACTTGTCACTGGCATGCAGGGTAGTCCCAAACAAAGATGGAATTTGAACATGGGTCTTATTGGGCTTCAAGGTCCATAAGTGAATTTTCTCATGGGAAAATCATATATAATCCCAGAATTTCCTAGTTCAAACTGGTCTCCAACACTAAAGAAAGTGAAGCCCTCTCCTTTGGATGTTCTAAAATAGAGAAGGGCAAACAATTTCTGTATAGGACAGAGACTAAACATTCTCAGCTTCATAAACCATCCAATCTCTGTCATAGCTACTCAACTCTGTAGTTGTAGCATGAAAGCAGCCATATAGGATACTAAAATGAAGGGGTGTGGCTGTGTCCCAATAAAACTTTATTTATAAAAACAAGTGTTTATAAAAACAGTGTCAGGCTGGATTTAGTCCAGGCGTCATAATTTTCAGACCCATGTGAAAAACATAATGTTAAAACAATATGTCCTGTTTTAAGACATACCCAGTGAGGAGATAGACTCAATAAGACAATCATTTCCGAATGTGTTGAGGTAAGAAGAGTTAAACATTTGTATGAAGGCTCCAACCCATTATCTTTCATTTTCATTGAGGTAATTTTTTTAAAAGATTTTATTTATTTCTTTTTTTTATCTTTTTTTTTTTTAAAGATTTTATTTATTTATTTATTTGACAGAGATCACAAGTAGGCAGAGAGGCAGGCAGAGAGAGAGAGGAGGAAGCAGGCTCCCTGCTGAGCAGAGAGCCTGATACGGGGCTCGATCCCAGGACCCTGGGATCATGGCCTGAGCCAAAGGCAGAGGCCTTAACCCACCGAGCCACGCAGGCACCCCCAAGATTTTATTTATTTATTTGACACAGAGAGAGATCACAAGGAGGCAGAGAGGCAGGCAGTAAGAGAGTAAGGGAAGCAGGCTCTCCGCTGAGCAGAGAGCCGGATGGGGGCTCGATTCCAGGACCCTGGGATCAGGACCTGAGCCTAAGGCAGAGACTTTAACCCACTGAGACACCCAGGTGCCCCAATTGAGGCAAATTTTTAATTGCTTTTACAACAAACCGTAAATAATATTGCTTCTAAAAGAGAATATTTAATTTAAAATAAATTAGAATAACACTGTCATGGTTTATTTTTCTTTTCGTTTTGGAGAAATGTTTTATGCAATTTCCATAGAGAATGGTATTTGACTATCCAGACACATACCAGCTTATAATTTCTAATTTCCTTTGTTTCCTCAAAACCCCAAGGGGAAAAAAAAAAAAAAGTACTCTGTAATAAAACTGGTTGGGTCTGGGTTTGTTTTCTGTTTCATTTTAAGATTGTATTTTGACATTTATGATAGGTCTTTGCTGAAATAATGCAGCAGAAAGAGCTATGAATATCAACCCGGAAACTCATATGCAAACAGCAAGTAGAACCCACAACTGATCATCAAGCAAGAAAAGAGGGAGGGACGGAAGGTAGAGAGAAGGGCTCTCAGGTGGGTCGAAGCAGGGAGATCAGATGACTTCTAGGATTCTCTGGCTCAATTGGTAAGAGAATTGCATTTTCTAAACCAAACCTTTGTTTAATGAACAGCAAGTCTCCAAGGCGACCATTAGACCAGCGTATTTAGAAGATCCCTAACTGCAAATGCTGGGGAGAGTGACCTCTACAGAATCATAGGCTGAAAGAGAAAAAGCAAATGAGAAAAACCTACATGCCACGTCTGGGCACCAGAGTTAGGAAGAGATTTACAGGTCAGCTTCACCAGCCTGGCTGGGCATGTGAAGAGTTAGAATAAGCAAAATCACTAGCAATAGTATTTCACTTTGTATTGGTTCTAAGAGGATTGAACATTCAAATCTTATCTTCCCAAATCAATATTTTCTATTTCTGTACGTCATTGTGGTTTCAGAATTTACAGTTTCAGGTAGGATATTAGGTCGATCCATTACCTGTCATTTTGATTTAGGGACACAGAAGCTGTGTGTTTAAAATCACGGATTGGGGCGCCTGGGAGGCTCAGTGGGTTAAAGCCTCTGCCTTCGGCTCGGGTCATGATCCCAGGGTCCTGGGATCGAGCCCCGCATCGGGCTCTCTGCTCAGCAGGGAGCCTGCTTCCTCCCTTCTCTCTCTCTGCCTGCCTCTCTGCCTACTTGTGATCTGTCTGTCAAATAAATAAATAAAATCTTTAAAAAAAATAAAAATAAAAAAAATAAAATAAAATCATGGATTGTGGAGTGAAGCCTCACCGGTCCTGAATCCCAGGGCCAACCCTTATCAGCCTGAGAGCCGTGGTCATGTGATTTATGTTTTCTGTACTCAGTTTCCTCATCTGACCAATGGTCAGAGGGATAATCCCTACCTTATTGGATTGATATAGGGATGAAAGAGATTAGTAAATTTATCCACTCATCTATCCATCCATCCAATCACACAAGACCTTATAGGGCACGAGCACAGTTAAGGAGCCTCTTTTTAAGTACAGATGACAGGATAATGATTAGTTAGATCACAGAGGACTTTGCAATACATGCTAAACAAAGGCTGGATAGAGAAGAGACCTGCAAAGATGCCAGGGAAGCCAGCAGCCTCCCTGGGAAAGTCGATGCTTAAGCAGAACACTGTGAGAGATAGAACAGGACTCAGGATGGCAAAGAAGCGCCTAGTTTCCACACAGAGGGAACTACTTGCCTGAGAGAAAAATGAATATGTTCTTAACATGATGTCCAAAGCCCTCTAAACCTCAGATGGTTCCCTAGCTCCATCTCCAGCACATCCCTCCCGAGGGTGGGACAAATTGCCTGGCTCTACCCCAGACCCCATATTCTCAATTTCTGGCTGTTCAGGGAATAACTATACTATAGAACATCATGGGGTGAAGGCTGTACCCCTCCTTCTGCCCCATATCCTATCACATCCCTCAAACCTCACACCACTCAGTGTACCCTCTAGAAAGGCACTGTGGGCTGGCAGGGACAGTGCCCCAGATCCACAATGACCTAAAATGAACCACCGTTGTGTTCCTTCTCTCCTGCTTCTCAAAATCCATAAAACTGGCACAATGACGAGAGACAATATGTCTTTCCTATGAGCTCACCTAGACTGGCACTGGTGAATGTCATTTTTGATTCTGAACAATTATGATAAATGCCTTGAATATGAGTGAGGAGCTTTCTGAAGAACGTTCAAAGTAACAGAGGCGTTAGGGAGGGGGGTGATCCCATATAGGGAAAAAGAAACCGCTTGGGCTCCCATTAATTCACTGGTAATCTGTAAAACCAGTATCAGGCTCTAGAGTACATTTAAGACTCTTGACTCCATGAAATTAACCTCACCACCAACCATGAGTGAGTCGTTTCCCCAATCACAATCTTGTGAAATTAAGGAGACAGATAAAGAACTCCACTTCCCTGGAGAATTTGCTCTTGGATTTCAACTGAACCCCTTAAGTGAAGGGGGCCCTACAACTTTCATAATTGGGAAATAAAATTTCTTAGAGAGACTAAACCTTCTAATGCTTGCTGTGGCTACCTCACAGGCAGAAAACAATCTTTTCCTTATTATATATAAATTCCCGATTCTCACTAGCTCTGGAAAAAGCTATGTATTTCATTGCATTTCACTTACATCTCAGGCAAGCTGGATATTGAAAGGGCACGAAGATTCTGACAGTACTCTAAATGAATGCATCGGTATTTCTGTAACTGAATGTCGAGGGTTTAATCTGCACTATGGTGCTGTCTAAAACCGGTAATAAAACAGAGGAATAATATGTCAAGATAAGATCCAAAGGACGTATAATAGTGACATGTGCTACTCCATGACAAGGGCATAATGAAATGTACTGGGAAGAGAGTAGCCTTATAAAAAAGAAGCCATGAACTTTTTTCTGACAACTGGTCTCGAGCCAGAAATGGAAAAGATAACAATTCATCTTCCTCGTTTCTTTTGAGTGTTTCTGGACCAAGTTTAAAGCTCAGTAATCCATTAGCAAGTTGTCACAGCAAGAGATGGAAGACATTTATAGTACACACAATTGAGGCTCTCTGCCTGGTCCATATGACCCCTTACTTCCCTTCTCCCCCATAGAGATGGTCACATTACACCGCTCCCACTCTGGTTCCTAGATGATTGGGCCAGAGATGGAGAAGACTAGGAATATGGAATCAACACTGAGAGATCCTAGTTTAGCTCATGCGGGTCTCTTGGACAGAGATATAGACATCACACTGTTAAGTACCATATTTTACCTGTCACGTGAACTTAAAAACAAAAAACATTGTTATGAATTTCAATGCATAACAATTGCCTCACTTTGGAAGTGCAAAATGACAATTTATTTTTCTTTAACTGAAAATGTTTCTGATTTGGAACCACATTTATTCCTGATGCAAAATATTTAATCTGGTCCCTTTCAGAAAACCTCAAAATTCTAACTGAGTGATATCTCAGATCATTCAGACATAGAACCTGGACAATCAAGATTTTCTCTCTGAGAGTTTTCTTCCTCTTGCTCTTTATTTAACATTGTTGGGATAGTCGCAAATGTCACCGAGGATAGTTGCCAGATAAGATACAAAATATCCTACTCAATTTGAATTCTGTAAAAATTTCACATAAATTCATAACAACCAACAGTTTCAGTAAAAGTATATCCCGTGCAAAATTGGGGACATATTTATACTAAAATATTATCTGCTGTTTATCTGGTATTCAAACTTGACTAAGCATCCTGTATTTTACTTTGCCAGATCTGGCAACTCTATACTGAAGTTGGGGCGTGAACATCTGCTTCATCAGTGTGGTCACTGCTGTCCTTGTGCTGACCACCTGCCCCAACTCTAGCTCATCCCCATTTGATCTTTCCATCTCCCTGCTTAAATCTTAAGGCCTGCCGTGGTCTCTGGTTGTCCGATCACAGCCATGCTTCTTGTTTCTTGCCCTTATTTCCAGACTCCCTTGTGTCTTCTTGTTTATTTTTAGTCAATTTGGAAAAGCTAGCTCCCTGCCAGCCACTCTGAAACTTATTGGGGGCTCTCTCAGGCACTCTTTCATTTTAATAAACCACCTACCATGCCTATTTAATTTCTACTTTCCAAACTGACATGAGGGGTAGGGGCGAGAAGAGGCTTCCCAACTCTCTGAGCCTCACCTAAAACCTGAGCCAAGAGAGGAAAGGACATTTATATCCTGTATTTACAGGAAAATTCTGCTCTTCCTTGGTTCTCTTGCGCCTGTACATTCATATTTAATACTTGGTTCCTCTTTAAACCCTTTTCTCCCCGCCCCAATCCCTTAGGTCTGTTTATCTATTTGGGAAAGCAAATACAAACCAAGAATGGATTCTGGATGATAAGATATCCTTTCAGGAGTAACTTTTGAGTTGAAAAGGTAAAAATTTGTCACTCTTGATCTCTGCTTTCATTTTGATCGTTTTCTGACTACAATAAAACATTGGAATTTCATAACATATCTGAAGCTTTCAGGAAGTTAAAATCTCTTTTATAAACCATTCATGACTAGAAGAGGAAATCAACACTGTTATTATGGATTAATTGGAAAATAATTTAAATGAGAACACTCAAAACAAAACTTAAGGAACTGAACCAAAACAGCCTTCAAATGTAAAATAACATTTCTACAGAACAAAAATGTAAAGAAGCAGGAGAAAATAACAATTAAATAAACTTAATAAATATGTGAATTGAAAAATAAATGCAATTAGTCATTCCTTATGGAGAGAAGATAAATTAAATCAGGAAAAATATTTTAAAAATTAAGACTTCTGGCAAATCTATAAGGCAAAAATTAAATGAAAATGACAAAAGGGTATTATATATTCTGCTCATGTATTTGAAAATCTCAGTAAAATGTATTAAATATTTAAGAAAATATAAGTTCTTTAAAAAAAAAGAAAATATAAGTTCTTAAAATTGAGTGGGAAATTCTAAATAAAAATGGGAAAAATAAACACTAGATCAATGAATTATCTCCCTCAAAATTTCTAACAATTTTTATGACTGGCTTTTCTGAACATTTCTAAAAACTGATGATCTCTGTGTTATTGTAATTATCCTAAAATGAAGACAGTTCAAAACGCACTCAAGAATACAATCCAACCAAGATCACACACACACACACACACACACACACACACACACACATCAATCATATGTAGACAGAAGCAAAAATCAAAATATAAAATCCATCATACATTAAAGCAAATTACTGCAATAAAATGAAGTAAATCAGTAATGTAGAAAATCTATTAAGGCACAGCTAACTTTGTTCAAGGAGTAAAATGATAGAACTAACTTATTAGATAATAAAAAATAATATGGTAAAATTCAGTACTCATCTCTATATTATTTCTCAAGAGGATTTATAAAGCATATATATTTTAAGTCACCTTTCACAAAATCACAGAGAAGACAAAAATGTCTTCTATTAACTGTTATTACTGAATATATTTTTGGAAATCCTATCAGTACATTATAATTGCTGATAACTGATATGAAGACTACATATTAGAAAGAAAACAAAATTACAGTTGTATACTGATCTAATTCTATATTTAGAAAATATAAGAAAATATGTTTAAATTTCTCAGA
Source organism: Martes martes (assembly GCF_963455335.1). Taxonomy (NCBI): domain Eukaryota; kingdom Metazoa; phylum Chordata; class Mammalia; order Carnivora; family Mustelidae; genus Martes; species Martes martes. The sequence continues at coordinate 144,286,678 of NC_137888.1, forward strand.
ATAATTAGAAATCTGGTAAAGTAGTTATATATAAATAATTTAAAGTTTTCTTTTATAACAGAATTTGCAGTTAGAAGATTTTTAAAGATCCTATCTATAATAATAATCAATATAAAAATTTATAAATAACCTTAATAATATAGGATATTTGAGTCCTTTATGGAAAAAAAAATCAAAATTCTGTGACATTATTTTTTTTTCCAATCATATAGGAAAAAGTAGAAAGGAGTAGGTATGAAACTACATTAGCCATGAATTGATCTTTATTGACGTTATGCCATCAGTACCTAGGCACTCATCTCCACTCTTGGATATGTTTGAAATTTTTCACAACAAGAATTTAAAGAAGAGGGACGCCTGGGTGACTCGGGTGGTTAAGCCTCTGCCTTCAGCTCAGATCATGATCCCAGGGTCCTGGAATCAAGTCCTGCATCGGTCTCCCTGCTCAGCATGGAGCTTGCTTCTCCCTCTGCCTCTGCCCCACCATTTGTGATCTCAATTTCTCTGTCAAATAAATAAATACAATCTTGAAAAAAAATCTTTAAATAATCTTTGCATGAAATAAAAAAAAATCTGAATAAATGGAAAGATATACCATGTTCCTGGCTAAAATTTTGCAAAGATGTTAAATCTCAAATTAATCCAAGGGGTTTAATATAATTCTAAATAAAGTCCCAGGGCATGGGGCACCTGGGTGGCTCGGTCGTTAAGCGTCTGCCTTTGGCTCAAGTCATGGTCCCTGGGTCCTGGGTTTGAGCCCCACATCAGGCTCCCTGATCAAATAAATAAATAAAATCTTTAAAAAAATATCCCAGGGCAAAGTTTTTATATTAAAGAAAAATATTTCCAACATCCATTCGGAAGAATAAATAGACAAGAACAGGTCATTTTGTTAGAGAGTGAATGATGACCTGTCCCACTAGATGAAACATATTTTGAAGCTATGATAATTATATCATTATATAATTTACCAACTATTATATAGTTTGCCAATGTGGATCTGGCAAACAATCAACAACTGTCTGATCCAAAGAATGGGTTCCTCTAAAAATGGAATCAAATTAGATCCTTGACTCATCCTATCTTTCAGACCCTTAATTGACATTTTCTATCCTCCAGTTTATCCACTGAGAGAATTCTGCAATTCCTTATGTTTTAAAGAACTTGTTTTCACCTAAGACAATTTCCCATTTCCCCTAGTTGATATGTAGGCTTCATGTAACCCTGGGTCTCACCTGGTGCTTCCAATGGCATTACTTGCTCTTATGAAAGTCTGGTTTCTCTTGAAAATCTTTTTCTGGATATCAAGAGGCATTATGTGTTAGGAAAAGTTGTCAACAGAGTAGAAAAAGAATATAGATGGCTGAATTGAGATTTACTGATATCACCCAGTTGAAGAAGATGGTAACCCCAGCAAGTCTGGCTTCCCTATCTTTCCAACAAAGTCAATGATAACATAAGCAGTTATGATTACAAGAGGTGCTTGGATAGGATAGGGGAAAGAGATATTGTAAATCTGGCAATGGAAGAGAATCTTCTTAAAAGATGTTCTATATCATCAATGCACACTTCTGAGCTGGACTTCAGTTGCCTAATCAGCAGCTTCCATGATGACGGTAACCAGCATTAAAAAAATATCCTCAAGACTCTACAAGCTTAACTGTCTCTGTTTCTTATACCAAAGAAGGGGTTAGGAATGGACAAAGAAAAGAAGATGCTTGTTATAGAAGCAAAACAGATTAATCTATATCAGCAGAGATATAGTAATACATAATACTCATCTATCTAAAAATTTTAAATGATTTAACCTTGGCTAGTGGGTTACAAGTCTTTTTATGTTCCTCATTACACTTGACTGTGCTATCATGATCATATATTTCTTCAAAAATGGAAAGAAGGGAGCCTTGATGGCACAGTCGGTTAAGCGTCTGCCTTTGGCACAGGTCATGATCCTGGAGTTGGAGGATCAAGTCCCACGTCTGGCTCCTTGCTCAGTGACGAGTCTGCTTCTCCCTCATGCCCTACTTCTCCCCCCACTTGTACTCTCTTTCTCTCTCTCTTTTTAAAATCTTAAAAAGTATAACTAAATAACTAAATAAATAAATAAAAATGGAAAGAAAATACAAATATTATTTTAAGCCACCTCTGTTGCAACTAACTTTTCTAGACCAGCATTTTCAGCAGCGTTGTTCTCTCACCTGATCTGCATTCCCCAAACACCTGCTTTTTACTCCATTATAAAACTCTATTATATACATTACATATCATATTTCAATCATTTGCTTGAATCTGTTTCCCCTACTAGCCTTGAGTTCACCTAGGGCAGGGATCATGTCTTACTCACCTAATGCACTAGAGGCTGCACATATTTGCTGGTTGAATGAAATGATGAATAAGCTAACATATGCCTATCCCTGCTGACAGCACCGAATAGCAGCTGATTATTAAAAAGCTAAAGCCTGGGAGCACCCGATTCTTGGTTTTTAGGTCATGATCTCAGGGTCATGGGATCGAGCCCTGCATGGGGCTCCACGCTCAGTGCAAAGTCTGCTTGTCCCTCTCCCTCTGCTCCTCCCCTCACTCGCAAGTTCTCTCTCTCTCTCTCTCTCTCTCTCTCAAATAAATAAATAAATAAAATCTTTTTAAAAATAAAAAAATAAAAAGCTAAAGCCTAGTATATATCAACTCTGGTAATAAAGGACAAGATAAGTTGGAAATGCTCCTGCTGTAGAAAACAGAATATGCTTGAAACAGAACATAAAAACTGCATCTAATGAAAAGCATCAGAGACCTGCACAAAATAGGAATAAACTACTGGGAGGTCCAAGGAGAGGAATGGAGCTCCAGAAGGTCAGTCAGAAATGTCTCCACCTGACGGAAATTTTCCGTCTTGAGGGAGGCGGCTAAGGCAAGAGCCAGAAGGGTGAGAAGTGAGGGAAAAGAGACTGTGACCCCCAGGTGTGTGGAGGCCTGTTATGTCACCATTCCATCTCACCTTCTCACCATCTCACACTTCAAGTACTTCCAGGGAACAGTTCATAAGTGTTCAGTGTCACTAAAGGGAATTCTTTTTCTTGTTCAGGATTCAAAGATCTCTACCCTGAAATGGTGGTCTAGGGTGTACTCTAGAGATCCAGAAAAAAGACAAGCCTTTGTCCTAGACTGCTGATTGTCCCAGATGCCCAGAAGAATGGAAATAAAATCTTCTCTCAGGGAAGATAACTCCACTCTTCGTTTTAAATTATTCCTAAAGATAATTCCTCAAACAAAATAATCAGCAAACCACCAAAAATTGTAAGGTGCCTCTCTAGACAATATGAGAGCCAGGAATCACAGATGTAGGAATCGACAGGAATAGCACTTAAGGGAATTTAGATATCAGAGTTAACAGAAGTAGACTGTAAATCTATGGTTACAATGTTCATGGACATAAAGGCTGATCTTGCAAATGTCAAGAAGAAACTAGAGGCACTATATACATGAAAAAGACTCAGTTAAAATAATAGAACTGGAAAGACAATAAAAAAGTAAACGCTGAATGGATGGCTTTGACAGTTTAGACAAAGCTGAAGGCAGCATTCATGAATTTTGAGATAGGTCATCAAAACTATCCATAACAAAGCATGAAAGGACACAATTAGGAAACCTACAAAATGCAGTAAGAAACAGAGGAAACAAGAGTTCCAGGCTGGCTCAGTCTGTGGAGCCTGTGAATCTTGATCTCAGGGTTGTGTGTTCAAGCCCTACATTGGCTATAGAGGTTACTTAAAATAAAATCTTAAAACACACACACACACACACACACACACACACATACAAAAGGACCAATAAGAAGGTCTAATATACATTTAGTTGGAGTGCCAGAGAAAGAGAGAGAGGAGGCAGAGTTGATAATTAAATGAATAGTTTTCAAAACTTAGGAAACCTATCAATGCCCAGATAAAACAAGCCCAATGAAGCCAAAGCAAGATAAACCCAATAAAATACATCTTTACAACACGACAGATAAATAGCAGAAACTTAAAGAAAGCTTGAAAATCTTAAGGGAAGCCAAAATAAAAAGTAATTTTGTCATTAAAAAAATGACAGGGGCACCTGGCTTCTCAGTCGGAAGGGCGGATGACTCTTGATCTCCGGGTCATGAGTTCAAGCCCCACGTGGGATGTAAAGATTACTTAAATAAGTATATAAAGTGGAAAAAAAAAAAAAGAGTTAACTTTCTAACACTAAAAAGGAAAAAAAAGGTGGGGGAGGAGAAAAACATTAAAGTGTAAAAGAAAATTACCAACAGAGTTCTATCTCCAGAAAAAATGAAAAAAAGACATTTTCAAAGAACCAAAGTCTAACAGAATATGCCACCTTTTGATCCACTAAGAAATTCCTAAATATGGTCTTCAAGAAGGAAAATTAGACCAGATGGAACCTCAGAGATGTAGCGAGCAATGAAGATATGTGCAAAAAAAAAGGTTCATAGCCAGTTTTTGTAAAATCCCCAAATGGGAATAACCCAAATGTCCATCAACAGTAAAAAGCATAAATAAATTGTGCTATGATCATACGGAATAGTATAAAACAGAGAAAACGAAGAATCATCATACTGTGTCAAAACATAGACGAGTCTTATGGACATGACGTAAATCTGAGCAGCAGCAGCAACCGTGCCAAACCAAATATATATATACACTGCACGATTCCTTCAGAAGGGAAAAGTAAACTATATTATTTGAGGATCCACACTGCAGAGCAAAACTGAAAAGAAAAGCAAGAAAGTCAAGAATAGGAAGGAGCCCATGAGGGTTTTCTGGGTTTCTGCTTATGTTCTTTGTTGGAATCTGCATGGGAACTACTTGATTATTCTTTTTACAACAATGAACTAAGCCATTTATTTACATCTTATGCACATTTTTGTATTTTTCTTATAGTTCATATAAAAAAAAAAAAGACCAACATCTTCCAAATTCCCAAAAAAGCCCTCAGAATGAACTGGCAGAGAAGGTATTGAATTATTTTTGCAATTAACAAACCTCCCTAAATTCTAATTTCCCATCAGTATCGTTATGGTTTAAGGGCAGTTATGTTTGCCGTGTGAATGTAAGTGTGTGTAAGTGCTTGCACACATGGCCGTACACACCTTGAATTTAAAGATACAGTGACTCTTTTACGGAGTTTCCATTTTCCTATTCAGCCTACAATTTATTTCTTCATTATATGCCATTTACAATTTTCCTACAACTTAGGGTCTAAGAACAATTACTAAAAGCCTATATAAAATAAATCTACACTTACCACCACTGAGTTACAAAATCAGAATAAATCTCTTCACATGGACTCATATTGACACTTTGAATTGTCATGGAAGAAAAACCTAGGAAGAAATTATCTCCCTCAAAATTTCTGTCCTTGAAACAACAAAGCTCGAAAGCCTAATTAAGAATGTCAGGTATGTTTTTAGATATATTCCATGGAAAACAACATACATGGCAACTAGAATTGTACAAAGGAAAGCAAATAGAACAATTTATTCCAAGAAGTCATCATACCAGAGAGCAGAAATAGAAAAAAAATCTGTTGCAATGAGTTCATAGTAAAATAAAGGGGAAAGGGGGGAAAAAAGGCAGATGCTTGGAATCCATTAAAAATGCAAAAACCAACTTTTATCGACCTGAGGCAGACAGAGCATGCTAATTATGGCAAGAATTTTTCCATTAGCTTCATTCCAGGTTTCCTTTTTTGCCCTTACCCTATGTTTCTCGTTTTTCTTAGATTTTAGCTTACGTAATTCTCCCAGATTATGAGACCCTAATCAGTTTTTTGTTTGTTTGTTTGTTTTCAGGTAGGACAGAAAAAGAAAAAAAAATCAATCTGTTAATAGAATCCTCCTTCTCAGGCATTTTCAACTGCTAGGACACAAAGGTAGAATTTCTTTTTTTTTTTTTCCCTTTTTCATCATTTCTTAACAAACCTGCAGTCTTCTGTGATGATTGGCAGAGAGGCAAAAGTTGGGGTCCCCTACTGAAATGGGAGGGCTGCCATGAAGAATGAATTCTTTACCTGGAAGGATATCAGAGAGATTCCCACACTCTTAGGGTTCTCCAGAAATAGACAGGCAGAAGATATTAAATCCCATAGTGGGCAACACCCCAACTCATCTAAGTCAAACTGACGAAATTAATGTAGCTTACTCAGTAGGACAAGGTGGCAGTCACCCAAAGGTTTGAAGGAACTCAAGGATGAAATTGGGAAGCTGTTGGCCAAGATACTGGATCCAACACTACAAACAGCCACAACCAGCAAACCGGCAGATTGTGAATGTCATTCTGTCCATTAGAAAGGGTCAAGAGAGGACCCAGGGAACCTTAGAAAAGTAAGTATCTCTTCCGCTTGTCCAGTCGCCAATAAAGAACAGCATCATTAGACACTAAAACGAAAATAAGTCCTAAGGGAAAGACAATATGGTTTCTGAAAAAGGAAAGCATGAGTCACTGATTTATTATTGGTCTCTGAGGCATGTAGATAAAAGGCCAAATGTTGGCACAGTTTAGAGTAAAGACATTTTTTAAAAGCCAACATGAAATGGGATGTGAGGAGGTAATGGATATGGCAAACCATATGGATAAGACAAACAATTTTTACACCCTGTCCAATGTACCAGCAGGAAGGACACTTTTTAAGACTCGAAAGAGATCAGGATGTGATGATAAAGGGCACGCTACTTCATCCTACAGGTAACACATTTAAAACCCATGACCATTTGATGGTATTGGAAAAAGACACAAAGTAAGTTCACTTCAGGAAACATTTCGCTGAGTATTGAGTGTCAGACTTTGTACTAAGTAGGGGGACTACAGCAGTGAATAAGACCCCTTCTGCCCTCCTGGAGCTCAGTCTGCTACATACATGATTCCAAGAACCATGGGATACGTTCTACATTGAGATTTACACCCATTTATGACATGTTGGTAACTATTGATTGAAATCAGGTAGTACAACCACAATTATGCAGTAACTCATCACTTGGAGCCACAGTGCACAGAGGAATTAATATATTAGGCTATGTGAAACATAGATCTAGGGGCACCTGGGTGGCTCAGTGGGTTAAAGCCTCTGCCTTCAGCTCAGGTTATGATCCTAGGGTCCTGGGATCGAGCCCCACATCGGGCTCTTTGTTCGCCAGGGTGCCTGCTTCCTCATCTCTCTCTCTGCCTGCCTCTCTGTCTACTTGTGATCTCTGTCTGTCAAATAAATAAATAAAATCTTTAAAAAAAGAAAGATACATAGATCTAAAACAAAGTGCAAATCCTTTGTTAAAATTAATGACAATTTCATTACCAACACAAAAACTCTAAAACCCAATATTACTGGTCTGTTTGGTGGAGAAAGACATAACGGATTTTGAAAATGTGCAATTCTAACATTAATTATTATATCTCTTTACTTCACGAAGAAGGAAAGCAGACATGGAAACAGTGTTTATCATGGCTGATAATACCACGTGAGGGTTTTTTTGTTTTTGATGTGATGCACACATCGATACACGCATATGCACACATTTCCAAAAGCCTCCTGAAAAGAAAATCAACTTTGGTTTATTACAATTAAAAAAAACAACAAGAATTTAAAAAGAAAAGGGCTAATGACCAACCATGAATTTGACGAATTCTGCCAGTTTTATGCAATCTCAACCCTACTGAAAAGTCTAAAACTTTTCTCTGTTCACACAAGAACATCCAAGACACAGAGAATAATTTTGGCAGCATCAAGCACGGGAGATTGATGTCTCTCCTACAAGTGAAATGCTCCTTTTTTCTAATCAGTTTTAAACACCTACCTTCCCCTTTCTCTGCCGCATTACCTAGGAGGCTGTCATTCCACGGAAACTTATAATAATATGGGTGTACAGGGGAAGTGTGAGTGTTCTCTGGCATGAAAAGAAAAGAACTTCTTTGACGATTGGATTGTTCTGTATTTTCAAACCACCCAATGGCACTTCCATAGGAACTCCATGAAGAAAAACAAGAGCTAAAAAAGAAATCTTCACAAAATCAGGCACAGTGTGTTCCAGTTTCTCTGATAAATCTACTTTCCCTCCTTTCTTTTCTTGCACAATTTTTTTTAAATGGCATAGAGTAATTGTCATTTGCAATATCAGTTACCACTCAGAATAAAAATATAAATGGGGCTGAACACTCTGCCTTCTTCTGGGGAACCGTACTGGGAAATGATATTACACTTCCTTTTCTCATTTTCTCTCTGCATCACAGGACCTGACCTATAGTATACTTGCGGTGACTGTGTTGAATGAATTTTCTATCCTCTTCTTCCCACTACTCCTTCTCCTAACGAGTAACTGGGACTACATTCTGTGTCCTCTAGAATGGAGAAAAGAATTGCAGGCTTATGGGCCTCACATATAAAACCTAGCCCAGAGCTGCATGTCAATACCTCTGTCTCAAGAAGATCCCTCAGAAGGAGCTATGTTGATAGATAAAATTAGAAGGAAAATGTTTATGTGAGTCTCTAAATGTGGGTGTACAGATGTCTTGCCTACTAAACTGACAAAGCTAAAAACCCCGGTGATGTCAGAGATGAACACACACATACTCAGTTAGTGAGAAGGTCAACAGTATTTTAAGATTTACTAATTTACTTAGGAGAGACAGAGGGAGAATGAGCAGGGGGGAGATGAGCAGGGGGGAGAGGCAGAGGGAGAGGGAAAGAGAGAATCGAAGCAGACTCCCCACTGAGCACGGATCCTGATGTGGGGCTTGATCTGACGACCCTGAGATCATGATCTGAGCTGAAATCAATAGTCGGCCCTTCGGGGCACCTGGGTGGCTCAGTGGGTTGGGGCCTCTGCCTTCGGCTCAGGTCATGGTCCCAGGGTCCTGGGATTGAGCCCCGCATCGGGCTCTCTGCTCAGCAGGGAGCCTGTTTCCTCTTCTCTCTCTCTGCCTGTCTCTCTGCCTACTTGTGATCTCTGTCTGTCGAATTAATAAATAAATAAAATCTTAAAAAAAAAAAAAAAGAGTCGGCCCTTAACACACTGAGCCACCCAGGCGTGATGTAAGAGGTATTTTACAAGGAAAATTAGGAAATAAGTATAAAAAGGCATCATGAAAGCTGATCATGGCTCTTCTATGTCTAGGAATTTACTATAAGGAAAGAACATAGGATATACATGAAGATTTAGTCTCAAAGATGGCAGCCAAATCTCTAATGGCCAAACATTAAAATGACATAATTGAGCGCTTGCCTTGGCAGCACATATCCTGAAACAATCTAATGGGTCAACTATAACAAGATCCTCAAGTTAATTATAATATGTCAAAATGATAGACCACTACACAGCTATTAAAAATGTATAGAATGGGATGCCTGGGTGGCTCAGTCTGCTAATTGTCTCCCTTTGGCTCCGGTCATGATCCCAGGTCCTGAGATCGAGTCCCTCATCAGGTTCCCTGCTCCTGCTTCTCCCTCTGCCTGATGCAGGCTAGTGGTCTCTTTTTCTCTCTGACAAATAAATACGTAAAATCTCTTTTTAAAAAATGTATAGAATGCATATTGGTTAAACAAAAACCATTTGGTTAAACAAAAAGAGCATGCTAAAAGCAAACTATGGGGCGCCTAGGTGGCTCAGTGGGTTAAAGCCTCTGCCTTTGGCTCAGGTCATGATCCCAGAGTCCTGGGATCGAGCCCCACATTGGGCTCTCTGCTCGGTGGGGAGCCTGCTTCCCCCTCTCTCTCTGCCTGCCTCTCTGCCTACTTGCGATCTCTATCTGTCAAATAAATAAATAAAATCTTTTTTAAAAATAAATAAATAAAAGCAAACTATGTTGTAATTTTTTTAGATTAGGTAGGTGCATATATATACATTTAAATGTATATATGCAGGAGAAAATATATAAAAGGGCATCTTCAGGTATCTGTATCCTGTCACTCTTTCTTAATTTTTCTCCATATCTGAATTTTCTAATTCTTCTATGATGCATCTAAATTACTACTGAAATAAACATATAAAAAAGAACATAATAAAAAAAAATCCATAGGATCAACACAGTCTTGAAAAAAATTGTTCAGTGAAATCGTTCAGTGAAACAGGAAGTGCCTGTGAGTTAATATTGTGTGATAATGGTCAGTAGAAATGGAGAGGAAAATCTATACTCAGAAAGTCATCTGATTAGCAAGTTTCTCATTTTCATGTATCTGTTTTTTTTTTTAATAAAAAGTCTTTCCAATAAACACTAAAAATCAAAAAACCAATACTGAGATTTCCCTCATCCATGCAACTGATTCTTAGAATACATTGCCTTTTCTTTTAGATCAAAGCATCAAAATTGTCTTTGATCCAAAACAGCCATGTAGTGCCAGCATTTACATCTGAAGTCAACCTATTTATAATCACAGTGGGTTTTTTTTTTTTTATAAACGTCTGATTTTCTTTTTATCCCTACGATGCATAGATGGTTAGTGAGAGTACAACTCTGAGAGCAGCAGCTCTGTTTGTTTTGGAAGTAGTCTTCTTTACTAATACAGGGCATTAAAAATGCAAACACCACAGCTAGTCAATCAGGAAAACAGCATTGCGAATGTCAGGGCTTTGAGGGTTACAAATTAGGGAATTAGTTTTTCCCTTAACAGAAGTATATTCACTAAGTAATTTGCTTTCTTTTAACTAGAGTTATCCCCTTCCATTAACTGGAGGAGTAGGTCCAAATTAAAACCACTATTCGTCAATTTCCGCTGGAGGCAGGCTCAGGCCCTGTGTTAGGATAGAGGCAACATAAACTCATCAATTGTAATTTTCATCATTGTTATCTCGGAGCTGTCAAAAGGAATAATTTGAGGTAGGGGGAAAAACTGGGAACTCCTAGTTACTGCTGACATGATGGCAAATATTTCTGAGGCTTTTCCATTCATTTAAATGTTATATTTTTCAGTGAATTTTAATTTCGTGCTCGTTCAGTGAATCCTTGCTAGGCACTGCGGATACAGCGGCAAATACGATGGCATAATCCCTGTCCTCATACAGCTTATGTTCTAGAGGGAAGGGAAGTTAATACATGAAAAATCATAACGATGAATCCTGATGGGCACTTAAAGAAAGGGCATGAGGTCTGAGAAAGAATAATGGGGAGATGCCAGTTCAGCTGGAGAGTCTGGGATCTCTTCCTTAAGAAGTGACATTTCAGCTTCAACACAAAGGGTGACAGTCTTGCACACTCCTCATAATACCCCTCCCTCAAAGAATATTTCATTAGTGACACTCTTTCCTGATCTTCCTCCTATCTTCCCGGCCGTTTTGACCTCAGCTTTCATAGACTCTGAAGTTCCTCAGGGCTAGGTTCTATACCCTCTTCTCTTCTCATTCCCAAGGTCCTCCCAAGGCAATCCATTCGACCTCTAGGATCCTGGAGAACATCTATGTGTCAGCCACTCCCAATATGCTTTTCCAGCCCAGATCACTTTTCCTAGCTCTGGATCTATGTGTCAACTGCCTACTTGAACCCTTCACTTGAAAACTTCATAGGAATCCCAAATTTGATGATAGCCAATGCTAAAATCAAGACATTTCACTCTCAAGTCTTCTCCTCCTCCAGCAATCTCCATCTGCCTACACACAAACGTTCGCTCAGTTGCCATATCACTAAGCAGGGAGTCAACTATGACACTTGCTTCTTCCTCATCTCCCACATATAACTGGTAATGCAACCCTGTCTAGTGGCTTGGTAAAGCAGAGCTTGGATTGCATCGCAGTTTTCCAACTCCCCTGCCATCAACTTTTGCTTGGATGCTGCCAGCTTCTTCTGATTCTTGCATCCATTCCTGCCCACCTCCATTTCTTTGTCTTAAATAAAAATCTTTTCCGATAACTGCCTGGTTTTAAAATTCTTTCTTTGTCCTGAAGATCAAGGCTAAAATCACTAAAATGGTGAAGACTCCACTTTCACCATCCACTGTTCCATCCACTGCCTCATCTCATGTCCGTCTTAACATTATTCTCTGGGCTTCAGCTACAACAGACATTTTTTAGTTTCTAAAGTGAAGAGGATCTTCCTGGGGATGCCTGGGTGTCTGAGTCAATTAAGCCTCTGCCTTCAACTCAGGTCATGATCTCAGGGTCCTGGGATTGAGCTCTGCATTGGGCTTCCTGCTCATCAGAAAGTCTGCTCATTCCTCGGCCCCTCCCCCCCTTATGTGTTCTCTCTCTCTCTCTCTCTCTCAAATAAATAAAATCTTTAAAAACAATTAAAAATAAAATAAAACAAAATGAAAAGGACCTTCCTTCCTTAAAAACTTTATCCACATTGTTTCTTCTACTTGAAATATCTCAGGTCTCCCTGCTCTGTTTTCTCTGAGTACCACACTTTTTTCCTATCAGCTAGGAGTGCCTTTGGCTGCAAGAGACAGATAACCCAATGGAAGTGGTTTCAGCAATAATCACATTTAATGACCTCATACCATAGAATGTTTACAACTCATCACTTCTAGGATTCATGCAACGTTTCAAAATCCTTATTCAAGGCCATGACTTGTCCCCTTTCTGTTTTGCCATTCTGTGCACATTCTACCTTTTAATTTAGGGGCATCTTATTGTGGTTGCTCGGTGGCTCTGATAGCCCTGGGCCTCATGCTCTGAATCAACCACATTCAAGGCAGAAGTAAGGGAAAGGATGCTCTCCTCTTGTGTGTATCACCTCTAGCTGCAAGCAACACCTTTCTCAAGAGCCTCTTCACATTTCCTCTATAACGTACCGACCGTAACTGTGTCATTTGGCGGCTCCCAGTACAAGGGAGGGAGGGGGGAGGAGATTGGAATGGCTATGGAATACATGATGAACAGCGTCTGACACATTCCTCAAACCACTTATCAAAATAATAATTAAGTAGGAACATTTTGTTCTTTGTGTCCTCTGTAAGATTATGAGCACTTTGACTACAGGGAACGTGTCCGTTTCATAAGCCCAGAATTAGCACAGCACCTGGCCTACACAGGAAGTCAGTTAGTGTTGTTTGAGTGATGAATGAATGAGTGTGAAAGAGAAGAGAGGCAGAAAATAGGTATAAAAGAGACAGAAAATTGCCAGTGCAAAACTTCTTAAGCTGATTGTAATACCTCACCTCTCATGGTTCAGCTCCCCATTCCAATTAATTTAAAAACAATCTTTTATTTCAAGAAAAATGGCAACTTTTAAAAGTGTTCAGTCCTTTGCATGATGCATGCAATTTTCCTAACTTCTTAACTCTGCCATGTGAGTCGACATGGGTATTGTTTTTATTGAGATCCAGGAATGAATACTTTAAAAAAAATAAAATTATCACCCCTATAATAGAGTTAGATGATCCAGAAAATTTTGAATTGTCTCAAGTAGATAAGTGCAAATCAATTCTTGGCGAAATCACTCAAATATCATTTGACAAGAAAAACGTATAAAAGCTAGAATGTTACTTAAAAGAATAGTCATAAAACTTGGGGTCTGAATTTTCCAACACACCAACAGATAAGGATGTCATTCAGATCAGCCAACTGGGGAGAAGGCAGATGTCGAATGCCTGGCACATAAGGGATACTTGACATATTTTTGTTCTTATATCTAGAACGAGGGAAAACCTGGGTTTATTCCTAACTCTGTCATGTCCTAAATACGTTAAGTACTGATATGCTGAGGATGCTCCTTGGTTCACACATGATATAGTAATCCTAAACTATCTCTCCATTATAAAATGAAGTCATAACTTAAGGATTTGAGTGCAAAAAAGTGAAATGATGTTGAATATAGCCAACAGTAGCCAACCTCATAAAATATTAGGGAATCAATTTCTACTTCCCAAAGTGTCTCTATCTCTAAATGCAGAATCTGGTCATAGTTTCTGATGGATCCTAGAGGGGAAGAAGAAATGTTTCTTTGTCCTAGGTTCTTCTATCTGGACTAAGAATTAATTTACATGAAGACAGATTAACAGAGGAAAAAAAAGAAGTTAAAGTTTTATGATGTACACATGGAGGCCAAATAATGAGATTGAGACCCAAACAAATGACCAAGGCAGTTTTTATACATTTCAGACAGCAAGACAATACGTTTGTGAGGAGTGGACAGGGTAAAGAAAACAGATGTTTGAGAGTTTTAATTAGTAAGGGATTCTAAGCAGACTTTGGGCTGAGGTAGTGATTAGTAAAAAAGTAACAGCTTTGTTTCTACAGCTCTCTTGGCTTTAAAGTTCCTGTCCCTGGTGGTAGGATGTGTTCCTACTTCTTACTACAGGGAGGGTATCTTTCATATGGGACATTTGTTTCTGGCTTTCAGGAGGACAAAGGGGGCCCGAATGTCCTCACACTAGCTAATTCCCATTCAAAGTAATCAATATGCCTTTGGAGTACATTTTGGGTGGCCTGCCCTTGGCCCCTACAGTATTTCCTTTGGCCATCTCAAAACACAAAGGGCTCCGACCTACAAATGTCACAATTCATTTTTAAAGAGAGTTGTAATTATCTGCACATGCAAGACTAGGTTTTAATTTTAAATATGACTTTCATTTGAAATAAAATTCCTTAAAAAGAGAAAATGACTTTAGCATTGGCAAAGGGAGTCCCCTAAGAAAAAAATGTAAACAGATGGCTGAGAAAAATCACCCACATGCTGCACACATATCTTGAGGAGGCATTTCTAAGAATGAAGTGGCACTTCCCAGCCTGGGCCACTTCCCACAAGAATCCTTATTTTACCCAGAAAAAAAACACAGGGTTGATACCTGTGGCCAGGAGGAAACTCAGCAACTCCTTCCCACTTGCCCCACCGTGATCCAGACTGGTTTCCAAACTCCCCGCAATGTTCCCAAAGAAGCTAATAAATCCGTGTTCGGCGGTCAGCCCCGAGCTAACATATTCCTCTATAAATGTGCTGTTAAGCCCTAGCTAAGCATATTAGGCATTCAATTTAATGTATGACACACATCTGTTCCACTCTCTCAGCAAGCAGAAGTTTCAAGATAACTTAAATCCCAGACTTAATCAAGGAGAACAAAATCTTGGCAATGTTTAAAACTGAGGTTTAAAATATAATCCAAATGAGGGCAAGAGAGACCATTTTGCTGTAACTAATGAGATTATATAATACCGAGATCTAATCCACAAAATCACCTGAGCAGAAACACTAGATTTTTTTTTTTCATCTGAGTCTATTTATTTTTTCTTTCCATGCCACCAACATTTACCAAAGACCTTCATCTATATCGGTCCGAAAGCATCAAAATGTAAGCAAAAGCAAGTCCTCTGCAAACACGGTAGTTTAACCCCCTCAGAAGCCCAAAGACCAGAAGAGGAAAACTCACAGATTTGTCTTTTACGAGCAGAGCGCAGCACTGAATTCCAGCCATCAGCATCTTGTGGGGGTTCCAGGCCACGGAGTCAGCTCTGTTACGCAAAAGAAAAAGGACAAGGGAAGGAGGGAACTTAATGAGCTTCTACTGGAGGAAAAAATACTTTCCTTAGCAGCACACGTATTCAAGCGCTCAACTGGATTGCTGATTTGAGTTCTTTGGGGAGCTTGCAGTTTTCAAGTAGAACAGTCACTTCATCTCTGGGTTGTCACAGTGTCACTTAAGTATGCAAGACCCAGAGAGTTTCCCTTGTCTAAATAAGAGGTGCTGGGCCCCAAAACATTTACCTGTGGATGCCCTGCAGAAGCTTCCGGTACTTTCTGGACATCAAAGCTGAGCCACCCCAAGAAGCCTGTTGAGATATTTACATAAATGCAACAATGTTATTTCAATGTTATGTGTTCCCCAGTTCATTGTCATAGAAAACTCTGAGGGACAACCTTAATACTTTGTTGTAAGCCCACGTTAAGCCATGAACATTCCAAACACTTGTGCTCACTGCCTCTCACTCAGGCCAACAGAGCCTCATCACAGTAGATGGCCTCCCACAGACCCTTAGGATTTAAATTCACACAGCATAAATAAATTGGTATATTAGCCTGTTGGCTGGTGTGTGGACAAAAAAGTGACTTGAAAGAGACAGTCCATTCCTTCTCCTGTCTAGAATCTGAAATAGACAATCTCCTTTGTTTTTATTTTTCAGTGTCATTATTGAAACATAGTTGACATACCATCTTCTATTAGTTTCAAATGCACACCATAGTAATTTGACACTTCTGTACATTACCGCAGGCTCACCAAGATAAGTGTAGTCACCATCTGTCACCATACATCGTCAGTACAATATTATTGACTATAGTCAATATGCTGCTGTACTCTGCATCTCTGTGATTTATTTTATAACAGGAATTCTGTGCCTTTTAATCCCTTTCACCTATTTCACCTCCCCACACCCACCTGTGTGGCAACCACCAGTTTGTTCTCTGTTTTGAGAATAAAATAGACAACATCCTTTGCAATGCTGGCTGTCATTCTCACAGACACAACGTGCAAATGCTGATAGCGAGGCATGGGCTGGGGGGGGGGTGGCCTTCTGAATAATGAATGAGCACATGCTTGACAGGGTGGATAGAGGGGTACAGAGGACCTCAATGGCCCACAAGGAAGGGCCTAGATGGATCCTATTAATTGGATCTTTTCAGCCAAATAGCTTTCAGAAATATTCACAAATCAAAAATCTAAGAATGAGAGAAGAGAAGCCTGGGACTTGGGAAAGATGTCCACTGGAGACTTACACATTACGAACCAAGGACCAAATGGCTGAGAATAGGAAATGCAAGGAAATCCCATGGTCAGGAAGTCTGGAGGGAAGGGAGGGGGCATCAGTGTGAGTAATCAGGAAGTCAGACTGGTCCTTGCAATTGAGCAGACTTCTAAGTTTCATTCTGTAGGGCCAGGAAGGGTGATGGCTGTGAGGGGATGTGAGGAGACCAGCTTGGGCTGTGTTGCACACCTCCATGGTTATTGAACCCATACAACGTTGCATTGGGAATGGAGCCATTATTACCTCAAATTTTTGGTAGAAAAACTAACGTTCAATGGTGGAAGGTGACTTGTCCGAGGTCTCACAGGCATTAAGTATTAGATCTGGGAGCCAAAGCCCATTCCTGCTTCAGGATAACATCATAGCTTAGGGCCACATGGTAGAATGCAGTGTGGGAGCTGAGGGTGACGGAAAGAGATGAGCTCAGGAGTCTCATACACCACACTCTCACACCTTCCCTTCTCCTGCACCACCTTCTGCCTCCTCTTCCTCCCAAAAAAGTAAACAAATGCTCCCAATGCTAGTGCATGGAAGTTTTTCAAATCATGTCAACTCTTTCGAGGCATTAGCTCCCTGGTTTAGAGGGACGTGGCAGGGTCAGCTCCATCACAGACTTAGTCCTCAAAGGAGTCCTCAAAAGAGCAAACCAATTACCTAAATGTTGAAGAATCAAAGTTTTTCATCTCCGGGAGGGCCGTCATTTATGGAGCTATGACTACCTGTTAGGCACCGCACTTATCAGGTTACTTAACATATTTTTCTTTAATTCATTAGTTAAGAAATAAATCATAAGACCAGTCCACACAAGGAAGTGGAAGCAAGGGTGTAATCAAGATCTAGCAGCTTCTAAAGCCCCTGACTTAAAATACAGTGTTTGCTACCTCCCCCGGGACTTGGAAGGAGAGTGCCTGAGGCACGTCAGGATGCTCCCTGGGGAGCGCCAAGCTTTGCAGCAGCTGCAGCCTCTGCCTCAGAGAAGGGCTGGACCAGCCAGAGCTTTCTAGTCTGAGGCAGAGGCTGAAGTAACACCTGCCCTCCTGGAGAAAAAGAAAACTAAAGTTCTCCTTATGCAGTTGTGTAAAGATGCATTGTAATTAACCAAATACAAGACACTCTCCAATGTAAGAGTCACCATTTTTGTGTACCGCAAAGAAAGAAAGAAAAATGACATCAACATACCAACTTCAGCTATGTTAAAATGTAAACAAAATCAGTGTATCTTAGAATTAATAAAATGTTTACTATGCAGGGCAACTCAGTTTTATGAAATGTCCATGAGTATCAGTAACCATAATTACATTTATAAAAAACAAAATAGATGCCAGTTTTTTTTAAAGATTTTTAAAGTAGTTTATAGAAAATTTCAAGCGGGCCAAGGAGACTACTGCAATTTTGTTGATTTTTATCTTTAAAATTAATAAATTATATGTGGTATATGACGTTTCTTCAAGATAAGCTACATGCCCCTTTATCAAATGTTATCAGCAGATTCAATATTATTATTATAATAATATGTAATATTACTTATATCCAGCCTGTAATATTAAAGCATGAGTGAATATTACCTCAATGTGAGAGCTAATTTCTTTACCAGGTCAACTAAACTGTTGTCTAATTTTGTCTAATACTACTAGATGCCTACTGTGTGCAAATCTTAATAATTTCTGTGGCTTAAACATTTCCTTATAAAAGTGTTTCCTTCAAAAATTCCACCTTCAGGTTTTTTTTAAGAAAATCTAAGGAGGTTTTCATTCATACTTCTAAGTCACAATTCTATCTGAGCCTCTCTTAAGTCTCTTAATCTCACTCCCAATTTAGAAACTGCTGTACTTGGTCTGCTTTGCATAAACTATATAATCCATATTTGATGTTTCTTTTATGAGAATGGAATTTTTCAGTACAACTGCTGATAGATTTGATTTTTCCTCCTTATTTCCACAGTCACAAAGTACTCACTTCATATTATCTTTTAGGACATAATGTATTATTATGCTCCAAAGTCTATAAAAATCAGTAAGATAAAAGTTGAAATGTGAACAGATACAAATGCTACAATCCCATTTAAAGTCACAAATAATCTACCTGAAGGATTGCCACCGGCATACTAATGGAGCCTGTAACTCGAGGGAGCTTTATATCATGGCGGCTTTTACCGAGTATTAGCATATGCTTAATGAGAGCCTTGAGCTGCTGAAAAATTCTCTCTGTAACACAGTTTACTTTGAAAGCATAAGATCATACAAACTATAAAAGTATGTGCAGGTATATCCCCCAGGTGCTGTTACCTTCCGTTCAAAAAGTCAAAAATAGTGTTCTTTCTTTTTCTGCTAAGGAGGCTATGAATCACTCACCAGAAGAAAGTTCCCTATACTGTCAACCGTCCCTTCTATTGGGTTGAATCAAACTAATTAATTCCTGGTTTTACCAAAAGAAAAGAAAGAAAGAAAAAAACCAAAAGCTCAACAAGTATTCATAACTGTCTGAATGCAAATTTTTAACTCTAGATGAGTGGAATTTGAATAGTTACCTTTAATTAAGGAAAAAATTATTATGAACCACCCCAGGACTTACAAAACTAATTAGGAAAAAAAAGCCAATTCTTAAAGTCAGAAAATTATGAAGAATGTAAGTTATCCCGATGCCTCTCAAATAATTATCTATCATGGATCCAGATAAAACCTGCTTTAATTATAACAGGCAATTATGTAATGCAGCTGTTTGCATTTTCCAGCTGATTGGAATCATGTAACGTCAGAGCTAGAAGACTTTACAGACCACATCAGCCACTCCTCTCTTTATAAGTGATACCAAAGCCTGAACAGCTAAAGTTGCAATGGAGAAGAGGCCAATTGGAGCCCAAAGTCAAGGTCTCTTGATTTTGTAGCTCAGTGTGTTCCTGCCTCAGTGACAGTAGATCCAAGGGACCAAAGAGAATGGTTTACGGGAGAAGAGGAAATAAAATGGAATCTGGAGAACAAAACCAAAATTTACATTAAGTCTTGGGATCTTCTTCTTTATTACCTTATGGAAAATGGCAGATTTATTTCCCTTGATTAGAAATACACGCTTAAATAAAAGTAGCCGGGGACCTCGTGTCTAGTTTCTGAGAACACAAAGGACTTCCCAGCAAAGCTACAAACAGACTAGAAAGTTAAACCAAAGCATACATACAAATGCACTTACGTCCACATGAAGCCAGAGGCCATGTCTCTCACAGATGTCTGCTATTTCATCCAGAGGATCAAAGGCTCCCAACACAGTTGTACCAGACGTGGCACAGACGAGAAATGGAGCAGCTCCCTGTGAGGAGGACCCACACACAAGAACCATCACCATCAGAACTAAGTTTGTCCTGCAATAGGCGGGTAAACATAACGGTTAAGCAGCCAGAAATTTCTCTGGTTCCTTTGGAGGTAAAGACTCAGATAGCGTGTTTTTCAGCTTCTCCACAATATGGGCGCTTGTCCATTCCAAGAGGTCAAGGAAACCAAGACAATGCTGTGACGACAAGAGTCATTTGTCCCAACTCCATATGCACTGTTAACTGTTTTTACTTTCATTTTCTTCCTGAAGTGTTTTCTGTTCTTTATATTTCCCACATACAAAGTGAGTAACCTCCGCTGCAATGACAAAATGGCCTTCTGTGTGATTCCTACCTTCTTCTAGGGGTGAGTGCCAGCATTGTTACACCTCTGCGAAATAAAAGCAAGAATTATTGGAAAATAAACAGCTCCAGGTGCAAACCATGGAGACCTGTTTTCCTGTCTCCTTATCAGGTAAGTGCGGTTACAAAACAAAGAGAGTGATAAGTACAAATTGACATTAAACAGGGATAGTGTAACCTCATTACAAAATGGTGCCCCAACAGAGAAATCCATTAAAATGTTCTAGAAAAGAGAACCTGTGTCACTCCTACCATGATTCTGCCTCTTCACACAGCTGATGGCTGCAGCTTATAAAGTGCACAGGTGCGAGAGGGCAATGGAGGTGAAGGGTGGGGGAGAAGGGAGAGTGTGGGAACACACAGAGGTGGACGGTAATTCTGGCCAAGCTAGCCAAGCACCTTGGCCCCGTAAGGAACTTTATAGCAGCCAGGTAGATGGAAGTACATGAGATTGCTTGCCCACAGATTTGCCCCAGCACGTCAACAAAGATGCATTGCTCACTGTGGAAGTGCCTTGGAGCGACAATTTGTGGACGAAGGTAGAGATGGGGGAAGGGACGGGAATCCTGAGACTCTAGAGCCCTTGAGGACTAAGAGACAAGAACGTTCCCTGCCTATAAAAGTCATTTTACCTTCCATTTAAGATGGAGTCATTTTGTTCTCTCAGTTTTATTTTAAAGCGCAGTTGTTCTTGCAATATATTTTTATGTCCCATTTAATGCCAGGAGTTACTCCTTTTGAACCAGACTCCTTCCCATTTAGCTGACCTTTGACAGAAGGAAGTTATTTCTCAGTGAAAAGTGGGGCAGAGCAAAGACACTTGGGCCCCATCTTTAAATCAAGATGCACAGGAAACAAAGTAACAGTACCCAGTGAATCCATTTGCCTTCTGGGGAGATGGTTGTGACCCATGGAATCCAGTTCACCGGAACCTGTTAGAGCAGGGCCAGTGGGTGGATAGAGCTCCTGGGGAACCACCCGCTTTGGGAATTCTTCCCTGTGCTCAACTGTTCACAGATTACATCTTTATCATGCAAGTGACCAAAATAAAATGAGACCGGATTTACATCAATCATTAAAAGGAAAAGAAAAAGCAATTTCCTAAAAACATGGAAGGTGTCTTTAATGTTTGGACTGTTCCTCGTAAACGATGTGACACCTTGGCGGTAGTGAGAAAATACTTTTGCAAGCTATTATAGCCTATTAATGAGTTTTCCTCACCTTTTTAACAATCTAGCTATAAATATCAGGCCTCAGAAATCAAACTTTTGCGATCTGGATTTAACCTTCCATTTTTTTTTCCTCCTTTTTCGTATCTCCTGCTATTAATGAGAAAATTCAGTGGAAACAGTATTGATTGTGGGCTGCTGATGAGCTGTATTTCCTAAGAAAGTTTGTCATCTGAAACACTCATACACAAAAGTACTTTCAAACATTCAGTCGTTACACGAGTCTGATCTTTTCATGAGATCTTTAGAATCTCTGAAGCTTCTGTGGTTTTCACCATCTTTGGAATGGCATCAAGTAAAGGTCACTTCTCAACAGATTTTTAATGGATTGCGCTGGGCCAGGGAACTGAATCACAGCAAAAAAAAAAAAAAAAAAAAAAAATTGATGTACTATCCCCACATCTATAACAGTATGAGTTCAAAGCTTGAAACAAAAGAGCTAGGTCTGAAACTACTGAAAAAAAAAAAAAAACAACTTAATCACCAGGTATTATCTCAGTACGGATGCAAGATTTGTCCTTGGAAAATCCAAGCTCAAGTTTTAAGTAACTTGAAAGAACACTGAGCAGACATACCAACTCTCACTCCATGGCCCTACTTTTAAATGTGCCTAGAGCAATTTTCACTTTTTCAAAACTTCTCTTTTCAAGTTCTCAACTTCAGGATATGTCAGTTTCATGGTCTTTCATTGTCAAAACAAACAAAAATTTGAACAATGAAAATAACAATGACTGCAGCGGAATAAAACCCATCAAATATGCTAGATTATCCCTAATGATTCTAAAAAAGAAAAATGGTTTTGGCTATCTTTAGGAGATGCTAGGCAACTAACGCACTATTCTGAAAACTGGTACACAAGGGGGAAGAATCACATATTTATCCTGCCCTGGTTGTGCAAACAGTTTCCCTAGGGAAACCAAGTAAGAATGAGGGAAACTTTTCCTTTATGGTCGTAAGCCTACCAATAAATGAAGGAGGAAGGAGAGAACAAATGAGAACATCACCTACTGAAATAATGAGTCTAGACGACGATCATCAATGGGACCAAAATTCATGAGGTAAGCGGCTGATGTGGAGCTCTGTAACAGATGGACCCATAATGCCAGAACCAACGCAAAATGAGATAGGAGATGTGTTCTGAGTGAAGGACAAAAAGCCACCTGTGAGGCCTTCCTGAGTCTCAAGATCCTACTGTCAAATTACAGGAAATACAGAGAACAGATGGGGTGTACAGTGGAGGGAGCATCTAGATTCTCAAATTCTTGACATAATCTATGAAATCCATAATGTGGAAAACTCGACAGCATAAAAGACTTGGTTTCTTTAACAGATCAACTGCAGGGAGAGAAAAAAAGGAGGAGGGAGAAGCTACAGATCAGAAAAGACTGGTGTGATGAATCAACCAAATGCAACATATGGACCTTGAATTTTTAATTCAAACAAGCCAACTATTAAAAAAAAGCAATAGGAAAATTTTAATATAGAATGAAAATTTGATGATACTAAGAATTTATTTCTTGTAATGGTGTGTGGGTTTTTTTTTTTAAATACAGAGAGTACATACCTTTTGACAGATATACTGAACTATTTATAGATCAGACAGTATGATGTGTGAGATTTGCTTCAAACTAATCTAGTGGTGGTGGGAGGGGGTGAGGTATAGACAGAACAGAGCAGAAGCTCAGTTACTGAAGTTGCATGATGGGTATATAGAGGTTCATTATATTGGTTATTATATATTTGAAATTTTCCAAGATGAAAAGATCATACTTCAAGAAGGAAAGAAAGAGAGAAAAAGAGAGGGGGGAGAGAGGAAGGAATCATATGAACCATACAGAAAGAACAATCAAAACTTCCTCCCCCCTCACACCACCAACAAGAATTAATGACATAAACAAAGTTCCCTTTTATAGGAATTTCTGTAGAAGATAAAACCAGAAAAAAAAAAAAAGAGACAAAATTAGAACACAATATCCGTGGTTCATAGCAGAACAAACAGGTTATAATACAGAATTTTACCCAAAAGTGAATGAAATCTGATAATCTGTCTCACCAGACAGCTTTCAAGTCCTCTCATCATTGGAATGTTTAAAAAAAAAAAAAAAAAAAGGTAAGTATAGATCTAAAGACACACAACTGAAGCCAGTACACCTGTAATAAAGGCAGAATTTTTAAGTACAGAATTTCAAACCAGATACAGTGAACTGGCATGCTCTGATGACAAGGTGATTTTTATGAAAAATTAAAAAACGTAAGGACTAAAATAGCAGAAATGTATTAAAACAAAAAATAAAAATAAGAGTCTATCCTTCTTAGGGTGTGAAATCCTGTAAGGAGAGATATACTTCCAGGGCCTGGGTTGTTCAGTCAGTTAAGCATATGCCTTTGATTCAGGTCATGAACCCAGGGTCCTGGGATCAAGTCATGCATCAGGCTCCCTGCTCAGTGGGGAGTCTACTTCTCCTTCTGCCGGCCTCTCCCCTTGCTTGTATTCTCTCTCTCTCTCCCTCTCTCAAATATATAAATATATAAATATATATATATATATAAATATATATATATATATATATATATATATTTTTTTTTTTTTTTTTTAAGGAGAAATACACTTCTATCCCAGCTTAAAACTGGGATTTTCGGTTTTCAGCAGTTTTAGCAGTTTCACACACAACTCTGTTGCTACCTACTGGAAACCTGTGGGGGAATAGTCTGATGCTCCAAAAGCAGTGAGAGCTCTGGTGGGATTGGAGGGAAGCAGTAAAGCAGACGCACCTAACCCAGCAGGCTTTTGATCCAAGAATCAACATGGCTGCCACCAAAGCAATGGCGCACCCACAAGCAGGTGTGGGGGCCCGCCTTGGCTGGAGTATAGCAGGTGGGTGGGGCAAGACCTTGCCTCCCCCACCAGTGGACACGCCAGCTTTACTATATCGTGGTAGCTATGGAAGAGCAGACATTCTGTCAGAGCTGACATACTAGACACAGACTCAAGACAGGATGATGGTTTCTACAATGGACTTTGGGTGGAAGCAACCTGGAGCATAGATTGATCAGAAATCGAGATAATTTTCAACATAACCCAGAGACAATTGGCCTGGCCTCCAAAACTCTCAGCCCAGTGTTAGGTAGGGAAGTGGATGCAGGCGCCCTGCTGGAGAGGCTGGGCTCATCTTTTAAGGGTAATTCTAGGCAAGAATTGGGAATATGGTGATGTCAGTGTTTTAATAGGCTCCAGCCACCCGGGAATGAAAACATCTGAGAAACCGCACGTGGAGAGCCAAGCACCTGGAAATAGAACATCTGTAAATGAGTTTCCCTCTTTTAATTCTAACAAGCTCTCTTCTCTCTCCCACACACAGAAACGGGTCTGGCTGCTTGCATTCCTTCCCTTATGCCCAGATGCACGCCTACTTTTTTCTTCCCCTCTCTTTCTCCCCTCTCACCTCTTTGCTGGCTTGCCAGATTTGCCTCTCCAGTTCCGCAGGTATCATTTTACCTCTAGGAGACACAGAGTTGAGGCACTCAGTTCTGTTTAGTCGTGAACAGACATTGGTACTGTTTTTTAAAAAGTATGAATCCCCCCTCCACCCACCAGGCTTCCGGATCCTGTCCCCATTACCTTCCATCTGTTTCCACCAAGCAAACATTCTCTGTACCAATCCCAAGAAAGGAGGCTGCTTTCTTCATGGAGTAATGACACTAAATTAAAAGGGACAAGGGAGAAAAGGAAAACAGGAATACAAAGCTTGAAAAAACTGCTGCTTATTATCGAAAGTCATATGGCTAAGCCCAATCTTTGGAACGTTTTTGCATAAAAGAAGAAGAAAGCAATAATTCAAATGAGCTCCTTAACATACCGGTTGAAAACATTGACTCTGGCTGGGCTCAGAGAAACCAGGCTTTCATCTCACGTTTTCCCCCTCTTGCAGCTATGGAAGCTGGAGAAATAATGTACAGTCTCCAAGCCTCAATTTGCTAATTGGAGGTGGGTGTGTTGGAGCCCAATCCACCTGCTTTTCATAGGATTCAATGGGTTAATGTACGGAAAGGGCTTAGCACAGAGCCTGGCCTAGGGAACAAACATGTCCCCTGGAGGCTGTTGTTTTTCCCTAACATTGAGAGAAGTTTCTCCTGATGCTACTAATAAGACTCACCATTAATGGAAACAGAAGCTAGTCCACTGCTGACTCAAAACCCTCCAAGGAGGGAGCGAGACTCCATCTCAAAATTTGCAGTCGCAAACTACAGAAGAATTTAATTATTTTCAAGAGCGATTAATGGGTTATAAATGCTGATCAGACACTTGACCGATCTTGTTTAATACTGAATGTTAGATTGAAATTAGACACAGAGGAAGGTGGCTAAAATTGTAATAACAAAAGTAATAATAATTTATGGACACCTTACTTTATGCAGCCCTGGCATGAACAGGAGGCTAATAGAAGGTTCTGGAATTAGGTCTGGTCTAGTTTTTACTGGAAACGGTAGTATATGCCTGAGATTGTTGGGCCTTTTCTTCTCTACTACATAAAGCCTATAAAATAATTAGCATTCAAACATTGGAGATGTCACTCTTTATACATTAGTGTGGACAGGTGGTCAATTAATTCTTTCTCGTGCCAGAAAAATGAAGGTGCTAAAGGACATTATTGTATCAAAAACCCTTAGTAATTTAATTTGTAGGTATGAATACATTAAGAGAGTAGTCATGCCTTCACACTTAACTTGATATATTCCCTCAAATGTGGTAATTTTTTTTCTTCTTTTGTCAAGAGAGTTTTATTGGAAGCTCTTTTTTTTTTAACTCTGTAAAAATAAATGCAGAAGTAACACCATCAGGAAAAATGAAACCATCCTAAATAATTAATTTCAAGTATCAAATAAGACATGGCCAAATGCCTGTAGGATGCATTCATTTCAAGTTAGTACAAGAACATATGCATATTGAGGAGTAATCGTGTACATGAAAATGTAATTAATTCTCTACTTGCTACATCAGCCCACCATAGCTAGGGTGACATTGCCAAGGTGAATTATTTCTCACCAGACACTTGGACTTCAACAATCAACTATTGATCTCACAGTGAGAAGTAGTAGCCTATCCCACTGGCATCTGTCATTAAGGAAAAGCACATTGCTTAGACCTGGAAAACAGCAAAGTGTCCCCAACCAATGGGTCTGCTGAATTTAAAAACCGATAATCTCATGAAAAGTAGCCTCCCTGGAGCTATCTTTGGTTACCTCAGGGCAAAGTAGAGTCCAATGTCAATCTCAAATGGATAGGGACAGATTAAAAAAAAAAGTGTGCAAAACTAAAGTCTAAATATCTAAAGGCATCAGAGGAGGAAAAGAGCCCTGGAGGAGAAAAAAAAAAAAAAAAAGGAAGAAAAGAAAGAAAGAAGGTAATGCTTCAGATGTGCTGAGTAGTTTCAAGGAAAGAAAAAACCTAGAAAACCGGAGTTCAGAAGTAACAGCTGCCTTTCAAAACAAATGGTGTTTGCTCCCATCTCTGGCAAAAGATAAGTCAGTCATTCGTTCTAAGACCCAGTCTCCCCCCGCTGGGTTTCATCCGTCTACAGAAGACACAAACATTTCAGTGGGCATTTATTCCTATGACCATGAAACGGCAAGTGCCTCTATGAAAGACAGACGTGCACTGACGTTTTCCTTTCCGGTTCCTGCAAGGATTTTTTCTGTGACCTTGGGTTTCCCAAGGAACCGTGGCTTTCCCCTCCCGTAGACAGTGTGCTGGGCACTTGGACTAATCTGATGCTCAAATGAGCTCCAGGTGGTGTGGAAACCAGGGTCTGTGAGTGTCCCCTGTCGGGGAGTGAAGAAAAGGAATGCAGTCCAGGGACTTCTCCAAGAGCACACAGCTGGCTCGGTTCCCAAAGCAAATGGGCTACTCTATGCTCGGCCTGAGGTCCTAAAAAGCACCTGCTACCTGGTGAAGAACACCCCCATTAGCATCCAAGCTCTGGTCAGACTCGCCGAGACAGAAGGGCCAGGAACAGGGTGAGTGAATGAGGTATGCGAGGAGGCACGACCTTGAGAACTGTACCCGGTCTCTCCCGCCCCATCCCAGCCTCCGTCCTGATAGAGAGGAACTAGGCGGATTGCTGGCTGGCCTGGGAGGTCAGGGTTTCTCTTGTCCCTTCACTTTTTAGTAGCAGACCATGATCACTACTTTATGCTGATTCTCAAAAGAACTTGGATTCTAAACCTACAATTTCTTTAAATTCAAGGAATTCATATTTAACTGCTAATCAAGCCACAGATTATTACTTTTATTACTTTTCTCCAAAGTCCCTTCTCTTTTTGGTTCCTACTTAGCCTGGGGAGGTTACTGTGGATACACAGACTGCGTGGGGAGCTCTAGCATGATGCTCCATGTCTCCGTGGACGGTTAAATTACAATCAAAACCTCAAGCATGCAAATACACCCCCAGTGTAAGGGAAGATACTCTGCGCTTGATGGTACAAGTCGGGGATGGAGTGGTTACCCTAGAAGCCACCCAAAAACAGGAAAAAAAAAAAAAGCCCACACAATAAATAGTACTGGAAAACAACCACAAGGTCATGGCCAATATCTAAGAGCAAATAAGGGAGGCATAGCAGAAAGCCTAACAGGGTTTACGACCACTGAGGAAACACAACCTTCTTTAATTGTTTTTTTTTTTTTAATTTTAACCAATGAGTTGATTTGTTGTAATAAGTGATGAAGGTGATTGCCAAAATCATAATGAAAATAATGCAAATATTATGACCTCCATCTCTTTACTAGAGCAGGAAAAGGAATGAACAACAAGGTAGAGTCTAGATGAATGGGGTAAAAATCTGTATTTGGAGCTATAGTGTGTTGGAAGCTATGGAGTTTCTCTGTGGCAGTCACATTGTTACGAGCTGAATGCTTATGTTCCCTCAAAATTCATGTGTTTAATCCCTAACGCCCAATGTGATGGGATTAGGTTGGCATGAGGTCACGAGGGTGAGACTGTCATGGGATTACTGCCCTTATATAGGGGGAGAACATAGAGACCTCAGCATCTGTCCATAATCAGGAGCTGAGGAAAGGCCACATGAGCACACAGTGGTCCCCAAACCGGGAAGCAGGCTCCCACCAGATACCAAATCTACCACCATCTTGAACTGGACTTTCCAGCCTCCAGAATGGTGAGGAATAAGCGTCAGCTGTTTAAGCCAGTTGGTCTATGATATTTTGTTACCATGGCCCAATGAACCAAGATGTATTATCCAGTTCTTGGTTTTCTGGCTCCATCTTCCGCTGCCATGTTACCCAGGCTTATATTTTACCTCTTTTTGCATATATATCTCCACTGGAGATTAAAAAAATAATACTAGCTCTGTTTTTCCAACTGCATGAGGTTTCAATTTCTTTACACTCCCCATTTCCCGTCTACACCTATGTCTCTGATATCTCCCAGGCATGATCTTTATTCTAGGCTCCCATAGAATTCCTTCCCTCTTCCCACAGCAATTATTCCAGAAAAGACCACTAGTGAATTTTAAAACAAAGAATGAAGAAGGCAAAAGGAAAAGCACTGAGCTGATAGCAGGGGACCTACTGAATCAGCTTTCACAGGCAAGGGAGGTACAATTCAAAAGAAGGGATTTTGCATTTCGGATATGCCAAAGTTTGGAGCCCAGGAAGGGAAACTCCATAATAATCCCAAGGGACCAAGTGTTCTCCCCAGATGTCCCCATTCCCAAACATTCTTTGCTTGCTCCAGAAGAAGTTTTCAAAAAGAAGGGTCTCGGGTGGGTGAGTTAGGAATCTCAGTTTAGATTATTTCTTCCAGACTCTGCCTCACACTCAGCGCCCGATTTGCACGTGGCACTGAACTGTCCCGAACAAAGGTCAGCCAGGACAGGTGGAAAACATGGGAGGGGTGGCCAGGTTTTCTTCCACTGTCCAACTCTTCGTCCACAATTTACCCTTTGGCAATAATAAAGGAAATCGTAGTCTTTAAAGAAAATGACAGATACAGGAAAGCTGGAAATGACAGAACTTTTAGAGTTTGCCAGCCTCGTGTGTTTCACAGGCGACCCTGGATTATCACAGAAGGTATGGAAGCTAAACTCTTCCTGCCAAGAATGGGGGGCGGAAGCAGTGGTGGGATGGACAGAGGCACCCACTGGAATTGCACAAGAAGAAAAAAGGGAAAAAAGACTCTCTTTCAGATAAGACTACTTCAACTATGTGCTATCTATTCTACCCACATTATGATAGCTTGGTAATTCTCCTCCTCCTAAGAAAACTAGCTATCATTTTTGTGTATCTATAATGTGCCAGCTGCTACTCTCCAACTTTCCATGCATTAGCTCATTCAGTCTCTGCAACAACTCACTTAACCATGACTACTAAGCTCATGTGACCGGCTGCTGGGTGGCTATGATGGCCCCAAATGGTTCCTTTCTCCCTGTGTCCATGCCCTTTACCAGGGGACTTCGCAGCAAGTCCACCTACAAGATAAAGTCAGTTTTCCCACTTCTTGGATCTTGGCTCATTGACACCACTTGCTTCACTGAGGAAATGAAGTAGAAATGATGATGTGCCAGCTCTGAGCCCGGACTCAAGAGGATCAGTGGGTGTCCATGTTGTTTTTCCCATGGACCCCCACCATGACTACACACCTGGACCAGCCTACTGGAGGATGAGAGACAAGCAGAGGGAACTCACTGGATTCATCCCTATCGGGGCCACTTTTACCTCAGCCATTGGGCAGCCGACACCAGATACATAATGGAACCCCACCAAGAGAGGCAGAAATGTCCCGGTTATCCCAGGACTCGTAAGCAATGATATCTAGCTCTACTTCGACACCACTGGGCTTTGGGGTAATTTGTTAGAGACTACAGTTAACTGCTATTTATTTTAACAAATTGGGAAACTGAGGCACAGAGGAGTTAATTAACTTACCCAGGGTCACTCAGCTAATTAGTAGTGGAGACAAGAACTGAATGCAGGCAGCTTAGCTCAAAGCCAAAGTACTTACCCACAATCAGACCTCCTACGGTGAGGAGAAAAAGGACATAGAGGATTGTGGCAACATGCAATGTGGGGGCTGGGGTGTGTGTGTGTGATGTTCACTATTTCAGAATAGCTCCATTTCCTCTTGAAAACCTTTGTGTTAGTCATTCAAAGCAATTGGTTTTTACAAGGAAATGTGAGTCTACTGACAGAGTTGAGCGATCATCTAAGTTTTAATAAATAAGGCAATCAAAGAAGAGATTTTCAGAAAGAGGTAGCACTTTCAAATTGAATGTTCTCTTTTCTCAAAGAAAAATGTTACAGACTATAAATTTTTAAATAAAGGTGATGTACAAAATTGAGTGGCCAGGGGTTACAATATCAAACCCATCAGAACTTCCTTTGCAATGAAATATGACATTATACTTAGGCATATTAGTCATACATGGATAGGATAAAAGCATATCAGAAGCCCCAAACAAACCCCCTTAAATAATACATTCTCATAAAATCTGTATCTGATATCAAAAATAATTTTTTACCTCTGCAGATGTGAAAAGGATTAATCTTGGCAACCCAGACAGCCCCTTTTCCTTAATCTCAGGACAATATTTGTATCTAGCTAAATTCATTGCATACATATTGGACACTGAACCACCTGCAAAAAACAAAATTGAAATGGCATATTTATAACATGAAATTATAGCTCCCTAAGTGCCGACCACAGGGGAAGATGTGAACGGCTGCTCTAGCCTAATGACAGATCCCCGGAAATCATCTGAGCCCCAAGCCCGACCCATGACTCTTACCCATTTCCTAACCCCCAATTACAGCAATTCCCAATCTCAGCAAAGACCGAAGTTTAAGTCTCTTCTCTCATTCCAGAGTTTTTTCAAACTAAATGTTTCCCTCTACTTACGAGGGCCAGTTCCCAAGTCTTCATAGTTAACGATATTCTGTCTGTCACCTGACCAAGAAAATGGCAATACATGCTCATCCCTGGTCCCAAGAAAGGACTGTAGGATGCACGACATGATTCAGAAAACTTCTTGAGTAAAATTGATTGATAAACATATAGCCCTTCCAAATTCCCAGCAGCAGAGAATTTAATCATTTGTAAGCTATAAATCCCAAATTGCATACATCTCCTTGGTTTAACATTTACATCAGTTGCTTAGCATTTATGCAAAATGTTGCCACTCCAGAGAAAGGAACCTGCTAGATTCTCAAGTAGCATTATTCCTACCCAACTTTTTGGAATGTGTAAATCTTCAAGGAGCTGTTCCTCATATAACACACGAATAAATGTTTGGGTGTTTGCAGTGGAAGGGAGATGGCAATAACTAGCTGTACTTACCTGGGTTAAATATTCCATCCCCTTCTTTCCAGCCAATAAATTCAATCATTTTCTTCAGAACCGCTTCTTCCACTAACAGAAACACTGGGGACACCTCATACGTATAACTAGATAGATATAAAAAACACTTCACTTCTATGACTAGAGTCAAACCATCCCTTGGTGTCCCAAGAAAAATGCACATAGAGTTTTATTCAACCAAGTGGCTATGGAAGTATAGGTAGAGTCTTTGGAAATTTATCCAGTTGGAAATAGAGAAACATAGTCTGTGATTGTGCTAGTAATGGTTTGATAGATGCCAATAGCTGGGGGTCTTCGGGATACACAAGGCTACTTCAGCAGTCATAATTTACAGGAACACTTTGGGTCCACTGGGAGCCATAGAGGCAGAACATCTAGATTCTTCGTATTAGCCATAAACCACGGTCATTTCATTCTTTGGATGCTGCTTTGGATGCTGGTTCAAGAAGAACCATTGCCAGGTGCCTGGGTGGCTCAACCAGTTGAGCATCTGCCTTTGGCTTGGGTCATGATCTCGGGGTCTTGGGAACAAGCCCCACATTGAGCTCCTTGCTCAGTGGGGAGTCTGCTTCTCTCTTTCCTTCTGCCCCCACCCCCGCTTGTGTGAGTGCACTCTCTCTCTCTCATTCTCTCAAATAAATAAATACATTCTTAGAAAAAAAGAAGGAAAACCATTGACATGGTAACCAGGTTTTATTAGGTTCCTATCATGTGTACCCTAAGTCAGTTCTAGCTATCCTACAGGGAAACTATTCATCCCGAACTAGGGTTTTCTCCACTATATTCCTGTGCTGGCACAAATGGGAAGTGCTCTGTGGGGCCTCTCTTATCATGCAATGATTTTATTGCAAAGCACTGCCCAAATCCCCTGTCATTGAAGGTTTTGTTGCTCCAGGCTGGACTGCTATTGTGGGAGAACGCTACGTTAGCCCCTTGGGGAAGGCCTCCGTGACAGGGAGCTACCTTTCCCAAGGTCACAACCAAGTATAAAGGCCTGGCCATATGGGCCCAACTCCAGACCACTCTGAAGGGCCACTATAGCTCTAAAAATCTCCACTAAGTCAGCCATTTGAGCCTGCAGAACAGCTTGGTTTCTGGTTCTGCCCACTCCTGCTGCCTTTCTGATCACCCATGTGGATCCCAAGGGCATTCCTTAATAAACACCCTGCTCACTAAACTCTTCTAGAGCAGCTTCCCAGAGAACCCCACCTGGGAGGGTTACCATGCCTTGTTTCATAATATTTGAGTCTCTTCTTTCTGTAGATAACTCGAGGGTGACTAAATTACCTATAATCTCCTCTTACAATTAAGCCATTACATTAAAGTGTATCTGAATAAATACATATTCCAAGTATGTAAGCCAAGCAGACACACTTAGCTTTGCAGTCACAGAATTGAATGCGAATATTTAACACCTTCAAGGGAAAACTTTGGACACGAGGCAAAACAAAAACAAAAACAAAAAATGAAACAAAACAAAAAAATGGAACACCTACTATATGTCACCTCCCTACCTCCCTACATGCCGAGCTCTCTATAGACATCATGTCATTTTGCAAACACTCCAGGTTCTATTTTCAACCATGCGAGGAAGCCAGTTCACACATTTCAAAAGTGTGGGGAAAAAGTCTATGTGTTTGTGTGTACCTGCAAATATAAGTGAAATTATTGTTCACTTTAAAAAAAATTAATATATAGCCTACCTACAAAATCTGGCTCAACTGTAAACCTGGGGAGAGGCATGGAGATGGAGGAGAGGACAATATGGGATGCTCTCATAGATTGCTCACATTTTGAGTGGATTGTTCAGCTTAGCAACAATTTAATACTTTGCAATCCACTCTATGTTTCAGCTAAAAGAACCCAGATGAGAAGTTAGATATCACAGGACATAGAATGAAAGGTTTAGAGAGTTGGGTAATTTTACTGTGTCTTCTGGCCCACTTATTACTTAACACTTCTACTCACTGTAAACTGGTATCATCTCTCATCACCCCACCGAGATTTCTCTAACTGAAGTCACCAGTGACATCGTGTTGCCAACTCAAGGGATAATTTTTAGTCTCTGTCTTAGTTAAATACTGAACAAGCTTATGATTCTAGACACACTTTCCTCTAGGGTTTCCATGACTTCCTGGTTGATTTTCTCCTTCTTCTCTGTCTCTCCATTGTAGGCTGGTCTTCCTTCCCCCTAACTATGAGATATTATTAGACGTCCTCAAGCCCCAGTCCTACGCTTCTGTCCTCACTCTACAGCCTGTCTTGCAGACACCACTTCTCCATCTCCTGGTTTGTTTTTGTTCAAAGTGTCTTCAGCCTGCTCATCAAAACCAATTGTTTGGCTTTGAAAATATATCAGTGCTTGGGAGACAGCCACAGAAATTCAGACTAATTTAACTGGTCTGAGTTGGGACCCAGGCCTCAATATATTTTTTGGAAATGTCCCAGGTTGATTCTGATGAACAGGAGGAGTTGAGCATCACTGACTTAAGGAATCCCATCTGTGCCCACCTTTTCAATTACTATCATTCCCCAGTAACTGCTTATTGACACCTTTTATAGAGATATTAGAATTCCAGGACTGTATATCTCTCAGCTTGGCTGATACAAACTCTTAAATAGCTCAGAGTCACTGTAAACTCAAATTCTTGCAACTGAAAATTAAATTCTTTCTCTTGCATTTTTCATCATATCCCTGAAAACTGGTCCTCTCTTCTGATGCTTTTTATATCAATGAATGACATGACCAGCAACCCAGCTACAGAAGCCAGAAACCCAAGCATCATTGTCTTCATTGTCTTCATTGTCTTCATTCCCAAGGTCCAATATATTACCCAGACCTTTCTGTTTTATCCTCTAACCAGCCCTTCCGATCAGTCCCCTCCAATCCACTCTCCATATGTCTAGTGATCTTTTCAATAAACAAATGGCATATAATGATTTAGAAATCTTTAAAAGCTTTCCTTTGTACTTAGAATAACTCATAAAAATGGCCCACTGGGTCTTGCATATCTGGTTCCTCTCCATTTCTCCAATCATATCCTCCATTACGCTCCCCATAGGTTTCTACACCCTCACTGACCTTTCAGTTCATAAAGTACATCATGCTGTCTCCTGCCACAAAACCTTTGTGCATGCTGTTTCCTCTGTCTGAAACTCTTCTCTCCTCTTTTCACCTAGTTAACTCTTACTCATTCTTCAGCTGTTCATTTCACTTCCTCAGAGAAGACTTTCCTGAGCTCCCAACTTGGAAAAATTGTCCCATTTATATTTATAGCAGCATGCACCTCTTCATATGTGAATTAAAATTTTACATTAATTTGTGAGGATAATTTTTTTTTTGTGAATTTGCATGGAGCATCTCTATCTCACTAGAATTTTTGCTTCATGAAGGCCAAGTCAAGTTTTGCTTCTATTCAAAGTATCTCT
Organism: Martes martes; assembly: GCF_963455335.1. NCBI lineage: Eukaryota > Metazoa > Chordata > Mammalia > Carnivora > Mustelidae > Martes > Martes martes. The sequence goes on from NC_137888.1 coordinate 144,322,069, forward strand.
CTGGCACTTAGCAGAGACATGGCTTTTCATGCAGGAATGAATGACAAGTTGCTTAATCAATTTTCCCATCTGGTAAGTGGAGATAACCATGCCTGCATGAACCATCTCACAGTACTTCTATCAAATCAAACAGCTCTTTAAAATATTGCTAAATGTCATTCCATTATTTATGATGACACTATACCAATGAAACCATGAAATAGAAGTTCATGAAATAAAACTTTGTCTACTTAAAAAACATCTCTAATGCATGCTCTGTGTAAGAGTCCAGTAATATGATACTTACACACTTGGGTTTAATGCTTCCGTCATAAATCGGGCCACCAAGGAGTAGTAATCAAGTCCAGCATACAACTGGTTGAAAAATCTTGGATGGTCTGTAAATTTAAGCAGAGCGTTCATCTACACAGCAATAAAAATGAAAAAAGCAGAGCGTTCATCTACACAGCAATAAAAATGAAAGAAAAAAAGAAAGAAAATGTTGTCCATACAACAGTAACATAAATCAATCTTTCAGACAGGAAATGCAGCCAGATACAAAAGAGTATATACTGCATGAATCCACTTATAGGACATTCAATATAAGGCAAAACTGATATATGAAGACTGAGATTAGAATTCTAGGTACCTTTGGGAAGGCGATATTGACTAGGAAGGGACTCGAAAAAGGCTCTGGAGGGCTGGGAAGGGTCTACGTCTTGATCTGGGTGACAGTTACTCATCCACAGTTATGGGCAAATTCACAGACCACTTGAGATCCGTCCACTTTACCGACTGTAAATTACGCCTCAGTTTTAAAAAGAATTCAAAATCTAATCATGTGCAAGGGGACCAAATGTTGAAAACCCACCTCATAACCCTCCCTACCAATCATGCTTCTCAGCAACACTTGGGCACCATCTTAGGAACTCTGGTTTATCTGTTCCCTTTTTCCTCCCCACACCCCAGATCCAAACCAGAACCCTTGAGAAATGGATTACTAGAACTATCTGTCTAGGTATCAAAGCCTGCTACTTTATCTTCAGAAGATATGGATCTTAACTTCCCTATCTTTAAACATATTTCACTCACCAACAGGGTTCACTTCGGGCTACCGGCAGTGAGTGGCCTTTTCATTTTTCAGATTGGACCATTTTTCATAGTGCAACTGGCATTATGTAGATGGAAGTAAGATGTGACTCATCATAGGGCTTACATAAACTTTCTAATTCAACTTACTTCAAAGGCAGTAGCCTTTAAGACTCAACTTCAGTTCCAACTTTCTATTTTTTTTCCCCTCCTATAAAAGGTCTCATAAAGGTTCTTGGCTTTCCACGGTGTGAATATTCACACCAAACACCAGGCTAACTGACTTGACATTCTCAATCATAGGAAGCCCAGCATGACAAAGAACAAGGAGGCAGGAGGTCTGTTTCTAAATTTGAGTATTTGGGAACCTTTTTAGTTAGTGACTTCTCATTACAACTCACAGCATTTGGTTTTAGGGTATTTTTCTCTTTAAACTAGGAGTTCAATAAAAAACAAAAGCTCAAGAAAATGTTCTTTTAAATAAAATACAGAAAACTTCCTCTAATCTGGCAAAGGAAACCAGACATTGCTACAAGTAATTTTAATAAGATTTTTTTTTTAGTTCCCTGTTAATTTATGATTGATTTCCATGGTAACATTATGGAAAATATCCAGTAAACTGAAAAGTCTCCTGCATTAAATGTCATTCTACATTTCTGACATGCACTATAATAATAAGATATGTATCTCTGCTTTTGAAATGCTAACTGGGTTTTTGATACATACACCAGACTTTCCCAAGGGAATATAAACCAATTATTTTTAGCCAGGATTTTATTATGTTCTTTCCACTAAATTTAGTTCAGTGTCAGAATTCACAAAGCATAATGCCTGCATGGTCTTAAGCACCAGATTACCTTTACAGCACACTGCGAAATGCATATTTTGGAAAGTTACTTCCTTACTTCTGGAACTTGTTCCCTGGGTGTGTGGGATATTAACAGTTGGACTAGTACGTCAGCACAAGACCAATACCATACTACTGCTTTGACAAAATATCATAGCAGTTAAGCATTATGGCAAAGCTATCACAGCAGAAACTTACCATGTATTCATTTTTTTATGCTTTCCTAAAGATTTGTATTTTTGATCCTGTTAGATTTGATTAAATAATTTGACAATTACCAACTGCCAAGACTTCATCAGTATCTTCCCAATCTACTCCTGTTTATAGTAAAGACAACTTCCAGAACTTTTTTTTTTTTTTTGCATATTGTGGACCATGAAGATTTAAAATCCCTTTACAAGTTCTATCATCAAACTATGCTTTGCCAGTTTAGACCAACATAAGAAACAATAAGTAGCAGTCATCATGTATGGTCTTGATTATAAATGGAGGATGGGGATTGCCAAGAAGCAGATCATATTTCTGTAGGAGCACTAACACTAATGGTTTTTCTATCCATTTATCTTTGGCCTTGACAAAAAAAAAATCTGTATTATGAATTAAGTGGCCCATTGTAAAAGTAACAGAACCACTATTTTTTGATCCATCCTTCTTATTGCATAAACATTGTCATACTCAGCTTTACTATCAGGTAAATACATGCTTAAGAAAATATAAGAACTTGTTAGGGATACAGATCAAGGAAGGAAATGAAAGTCTTACTTGTTTTGACACTGTAGCGTATGACATCCTGGCAGAGCTCCAACAGCCTGTGGTGTGGCTCTCCTGTGTCTCTCATCTCCAAATCAAGAAGTTGTTTCAGCTGCTCGGGGGGCTGCCACTCACAAACCTAGACATTCAGCAATGGCAGTTAATTGAGCTCCTACTGGAGTCAGGTGTCGAGAAGGTGTTAGCATCATGGGCCCTACCCTCACGAAGCTTCCAGACAAGTGGGATTCCAGACAAGTGGGACTGAGATTTAAATGTACAACCTTAGTCCTGGGTGAAAAGATGGGATGGTGACCCAGGTGTGACTGGAACAAATGAGGGGCCCCACTTTCAAATGGAAGGTCAAAGATTCCCTGGAGGAAATGATTTGTAACCAAGCAAAGATTAGGGAATGAGGAAGGCAAGAGGGCACTGTAAGTAGAAGGAACCAGGGTCTTTAAGGCTAAAATACAAGGGCACATCTGAAGAATGAAGTTAGTTTAGTGTGGCCAGAACATGGGGTTGGAGGAAGGAGAGGCAAGAAGGGAAGTTGGAATCCCAAAATAACTTCCTCACTAGTCTCTCTGTTTGTACCCTTACACTTGACCCATACATTCTATCAACCTGGCAGCCAGAATCCGAAATGATCCTCTTAAACCCAAGCCATGGCCATTCCTTTGCTAAAATATCTCAGTGGCTCACTTCCTTCAAAGTAAAGCCAAGTCCTCACAATGACTTCAAATATAATCTGCTTCCCTTCATGGCATTTCCTCTTGAGTCTAGCTCTGCTTTCCTCCCAGCTGACCCTTCTCCACCACCCGGACCTCTTTGATGTTCCTTAAAACACACCAGGCACTCTCCACCCTGAGAGTCTTCATACTGGCTGTGCCCTCGGCCTGGGTACTCCTGCCCCACACGTCCTCATGGCTAACCTCCTCAGTTCTTTCAAAGCTTTGCTCAAAAGTCCCTTTCTCAATGACAACAATTCTGATTCCCTTATTTAAAATCACAAGATTCACCTTACCCCAGCTCTATCAGCCCCTTAACATTTCCTGCTCTTCCTTTTTCCTTTGTACTTCTCATTTAAACGTACCATGTAATTCATTTATTTTGTCCCACATAGTCTCCATGAAAGCAGAGATGTCCATCTGTTTGCTCACTGCTCCCAAGTAACTAACACAGTGCCTACCACACAAAGGGAGCTCTACAGCCATGTGGTGAATGAAAGGATGAATGAATGAATGGAATGAGACTCCAGATCATGACAGATTTTCTGTGGCATGTTACAGAGTTTGAACTTGGCTCTAGGGCAGCCATTGAAATGTTTTGGACCGGGGAATGATATGAACATATTTGTGTTTTGGCCAATAGCTTTAGTTGCTATATGGAGATTCCAAGTAAAATCAGAAAGAAGACGTGGCTGTAACAAACCAGGCAAGAGAAGGTGGTTTTCTGAATGAAGTAGATACTACTAGAATGAAGTATTTCCAGAGATATTTAAAATGCAGAAACAACAAAACTCAGAAATCAGTTACACAGCAAGGGTGAGGGAGAGGGATGAGCCAGGGACAACTCTGAGGTCTGTTATGTGCATGGGTTGATGGTGGTGATGAGCAAAAGAATCTGCTTTGGGGTGGGGTCGGGATGATGAGTTTGGGGCATATGTAGCCTGAGGCCTCTCAGGACATCCGAAAGGGGTGCAAGAGTTCGTCTGAAGCTCTTGTGAAAGGCCAAGAACAGAGTTCCATCCATACATCCACCATGATAATACACCATGGGGGACATACTCAGAGAGAATCTACCACTAAGAGGAAAGGCACAGGATCTCCCCTGGGCACCACCATCCCTTAAGGTGGAGGACAAGCCAGAGAAGCAGGGAAAATCTGAGAAGAGTTCAGTGCTCCTAAAACAAAGAAAACAGAATGTTTTAAGGAAAAGATGGTCATCACCATCAAATCCTGTTGAGAAGCCCATTTTGATAAAGACTGAGAAGTGCTCATGGGATTTGTCAACAAGGAGGTGTTCTTGGCAAGAGCCATTTGACTTAGTGAGGTGGGAGTGGAGGCCAGATTGCCATGGAGTGAGGGTGTGGGAGGTGAGGAAAGAGAGGGAGGGAGGGAGCATAGACAATCTTTAAAAAAGTTTGGCTGTGGAGGGGAGGAGAGAGACAGGGGAGTAGCCAGGAAGTCAGGAGACTAGGAGGTGGGAGGCTGAGGAAAGCAAGAAAAAATACTGAGTTGTACAAGGGGCATGAAATTAAACTCTGATGTGAGAACCATAATAGGCAGAGGTATTTCAAAAATGACTGAGACAATCCAAAGGAACGACTACTCATAGAAACACATCTCAGAGATACTGCAGGTTTAGTTCAGAATGGGAATATTGAAATAAAGTGGGTCAAACAAAGATTTGGGTTTCCCAGGACGTATAAAAGTTATGTTTACACTGGACCATCTAGCCTATTAGGTGTGCAATAACATGATCTAAAAAATTTACATACCTGAATTAAAAAAAAATAGTTGATGGGGGAGGTCATCAAGAAGAGGTGACCATCAGATGACCCACAAGCTGACCTTGGCCCTTGGAGGCACCTCACCTCTCCCCAGTCCTTGGAATGTGGGTTCTGCTTGTGTCTCCTGCTCCCAGAGGCTGCTCCAAAGACACAGCCTTGAGACAATGATGTGGTGTTGAGAACAGTTGCATAGTATATTGGATTAAGCCCAGTTAAGGCCCCTATATGTCTGTATGTCTATCTATCTATCAAACCTTTAAAGGTTTGGAGGGCAGGTGTGGGGATCCACTCATCTTGCTGCTGCCCAAGACACGTTTCCTACATAAGTTCCCTTTGCTTATTAAAACTGCCACATGTTGGGGCGCCTGGGTGGCTCAGTGGGTTAAGCCTCTGCCTTCGGCTCAGGTCATGATCTCAGGGTCCTGGGATCAAGCCCTGCATCGGGCTCTCTGCTCGGCGGCGAGCCTGCTTCCCCCTCTCTTTCTGCCTGCCTCTCTGTCTACTTGTGATCTGTCTCTTTCTGTCAAATAAATAAACAAAATCTTTGAAAAAAAAAAAAAAACTGCCACATGTCAACCTGGAGTGGTCTGTATATTTCTTTGGTCTCTCCCTTCTCTCTCCAGGAGCCAGTTTCAGATTTCACCCAGGAAACTCCTGAGGAGATTAGGAGCCCACGTTATTTTAATGCTAAAAAATGCAAACCATCATCTGAGCCTTCAGTGAGTCGTAATCTTTTTGCTGGTGGAGGGTCTTGCCTCCATGCTGATTGGCCATGGACTGATCAACGTGGCGGCTGCTGAAGGTTGGGGTGGCTGTGGTGACATCTTAAAATAAAGTTTGCTGTGTTCCTCGACTCTTTCTTTCATGAACAATTTCTCTGTAGCATGTGCTGCTGTTTAATAGCATTTCACCCACAGTAGGACTTCTTTGAAAATCGAAGTCAATCTTCTCAAACACTGCTGCCTCTTTGTCAACTAAGTTTATGTACTATGCTCAATCCTTTGTGGTCATTTCAACAGTCTTCACAGCATCTGCACCAGGAGTAGTTTCCATCTCAAGAAACCACTTTCTTTGCTCATCCGTCAGAAGCAACTCCTCAGCCGGTAAGTTTGATCATGAGATTGCCGCAATTCAGTCCCATCTATAGGCTCCTCTTCTAAGTCTAGTTCTTTCGCTATTTCCACCACACCTGCAGCGACTTCTCCACCAACGTCTTGAACCCTCAAAGTCATCCACAACAGCTGGAATCAACTTCTTCCAAACTCCTGTTCATGTTGATATTTTGACTTCTTCCCATGTATCTCAAATGTTATTTATTGCATCTAGAATGGTGAATCCTTTCCAGAAGGTTTCCAATTGACTTTGCCCAGATCCATCGGAAGAATGACTGTCTAGAGTAGCTATAACCAGCAAATATCTTTCTTAAATGATAAGACCTGAGAGTCAAAATTATTCCTTGATCCGTGGGTACGGAATGGACGTCACGTTAATGATCCCATTAATCTTACACATCTCTACAGAGCTCTCGAGTGACAACGTGCATTGTCAATAGGTGGCAATATTTTGAAAGGAATCTTTATTTTCTTAGCAGTAGGTCTCAAATGGGGGCTTGAAATATTCAGTAAACCTTGTTGTAAACAGATGTGCAGTCACCCAGGCTTTGTCTTTCCATTTGCATAGCACAGGCAGAATAGATTTAGCATCACTCTTAAAGGCCCTTGAGTTTTCAGAATACCAATGAGTACTGGCTGCAACTTCAAGTCACCAGCTGCATTAGCCCCTAACAAGAGAGTCAGCCTGCTGAAGCTTCGAAGCCAGGCACTGGCCTCTCCTCTCTAGCTCTGAAAGGCCTATATGGCGCCTTCTTCGGGCAGAAGGTTGTATCATCTACACTGCAACATCCGATGTTTAGTGTAGGTCTTCTGGATCACTTTCTGCAGCTTCTACATCAGCCCTTGCTGCTTCCCTCTGAACTTTTATGTTACAGGGACGGCTTCTTCCCTTAAACCTCATGAACCATCCTCTGCTAGCTTCATCCTTCTCTTCTGTGGCTTCCTCACCTCTCTCAGCTTTCCTAGACTGGAGGAGAGCGAGGGCCTTGCTCTGGATGAGGCTTCGTTTGAAGGGAATGTTGTGGCTGGTTTGACCTTCTATCCAGACCACTAAACCTTTCTCCAGATCAGCAGTAAGGTTGTTGTACTTCCCTGTCATTCATGTGTTCACTGGAGTAGTGCTTTTCATTTCCTTCAAGAACTTTTCCTTTTGTAGTCACAATGTGGCTAACTGTCTGGGGCAAAAGGCCTAGCTGTTGGCCTGTCTCGGCTTTCCAAGTGCCTTCCTCACTAAGCTGCTTTATTCCTAGCTTTTGATTTAAATTGAGAGACATGCAACTCTTCCTTTCAGATGAATACTTAGAGGCCATTACAGGGTTATTCATTGGCCTTATTTCAATCTTCTTGCGTCTCAGAATAGGGACACCCAAGGAGGGGGCAAGAGACGGGAACTGCCAACGAGTAGACTTGTCAGAACACACACAACATTATCAGTAAGCTCACTGTCCTATATGGGTGTGGTTTGTGGTCCCTCAAAACAATTACAAGAGTAACATCAGAGATCCCTGACTATAACAAACTATAAAAATATCATTATATTTTATGATATGATGTTATAATATATACAATATGTTTTATAATATGCTATAACATGTAACAAGTACAACAACAATGAAAAAGTTTGAAATATTGTCAGAATTATGGAAAGGTGACAAAGAGATGCAAAGTGAGCAAATATTGTTGGAAAAATGACCCCAATAGTCTTGCTGGATGCAGGGATGCCACAAACCTCCAAACTGTAGAAAACATACTACTCACAAAGTGCAGTAAAGGGCAATGCAGTAAAATTAGGTATTCCGATTTGCACAACATGATTAAATCTCAAATGCATTTAGCAGAGGGAAAATTGCAAGACTCAGAGGACCCCTTGTGATTGGATTCCACCTGTCTCACATTCTGGAAAAGGCAAAAAATACAGACTTAGTGAACTCATGTAACTCTACACCCAAGAGGGAGCAAATTTTACTAGATGTAAATTATAACTCAATTTTTCAAAAAGTGTCTGAGAAAGAATGTCTACAAGAGAAGACACTAGAAGTAATCATCTCAGAGTGCAGGGATGTATCTGAATGGTGCCCTGTTGGATCTCTGACAAAGCTAGACTAGGTTAATGATATAAAGTCTCCACCTCCTTCCGCCCAACTACAGCATAGTTTTCAACCCAGCTTCAGGTGGATAGCTTGTAGGACTAATGTATTGCAATCAATATGGGGCATCCTTCATTGATGACTTAAGATCTTAAGCTTCCCCTTCTTGTCTTACCTTCCATTAGTCACCTATATGAGCCCTTCTTTCTAGACACTAAGTTCCCTTTTGCAGTGCTCTTTCCATCCTTTACCCTCCTACTGTCCTTAACACACATGGATCAACTTCTCCCTGCCCATCAAAATCTTGCTTGACCTTCACATCCCACAACAAAGTTCAGAAGACCCACTCTTCTATGAAATCCCCGAAGTCTGCCCCCATCACACACATTTATCACATTCTTTTTGGGACCCCGGTTCTCTTTTCCAATGAAAACCTATCCTTCCAATTAGACTGTAAATTCTGTTCAAAGCTGAGCCTTTATCTTATTTGTCTTTATATCCTCCAGGGCCAAATATAATGGCTTACCCGTAGCTAACACTCAATTAATATTTAATGACTGAATAAAGGCCAATTAAAAAAGAAAAAAAAAAGCTTACCAGAAAAGCAGTGTGCTCCAAAGTAAAGCAGGTCCAAAATATTTCACAAGTACAGATAAGACCAGAAAATATGCAATTATAAATATATAATCAAGAAATACCATCAGACATCTTGCCTTGAATATAGGTTTTCTAAGTTCACAGGACATTTCGGTCTATTTTCCTAATAATTTGTCCAAATGCATGTGATCCAAAATTCAGAATAAATACCACTTCACATTCAAAATCTTTTTTTTTAAATGACATTTACTTTTGACTAACAGAATTGGAATAAAAATCCCTCCTCTACCTCCATTTTTTGATAATTCAATTTCGATATGAAAGATAATCAATGTAATAAAGGATAATTTAGCAATTGTAAGAGACATAGAGAGGACAAGTCAAAGGCCCAGACTGAAAGCCAGACTGCTGAATTTTAGTGCTAACTCTGATATTAACGTGTGATCTTGGGCAAAGTACTTGACCTCCTTGTGCCTCACTTCTTTCCTCATCCCTAAAATAGAGTTAACATATAGCCCCTGCTTCTTAGTGTTTTTGTAAGAAGTAAATACAAACATTCATATGGAGTAATCCTGACAATGTCACCTGGCACATAGTAAGTACTCTTAAGAGTAGAATTCACTAGTAATAATTGCAGTATCAGTTTGAATCTGAACTTGAGCCTGACTTTGAGTCTTAGAACCAGCACCTGGTGCCAGTCAGAAGTCAGACTTAACAATCCAGGTTTTCTAGGCTAAGCACAGACCAGCTCCTGGAAGGACCCTCAGATAAACTTAAAATCTTTTCATCTACTTTTCGACATGAAGCTTATTTTTTCCTAGAACAAAAAGAAGGCTCCCAAGAAGATGGAGAGCAGAGTAAGTTTCAGAGAATATATACATCAAGATCCTCCAGTTATCTATAACCTGTATGGTTATAGGGCAGAAGGCACCATCCTTGTGCTTCATGCCCTCAAGGCCTGGGGTCGCAGTCAATCTCCCAACAAGTGATGGCTGGCAAAGTGAACAGCCAGTGCCTCCAGGAAAAGAGATACTGGGTGGGGGGCAAGGGGCACCCACTTTGGTCACTGGGATCCCCTTGAAACAAAGGTACAGAGGTCATCATAACATGAGCTTCCCACTTCCCTTACATCTAACCATCAGATTTGGAAAGAACCATCTTTCCCATTCCGGGGGTTTCTCATTGATTGTCTTTTATTTTTACCTTCTCACTGACATCTGTAGCTTTCAAAACCACCTCTTCCATTATTAGCCTACAGGCCTCTTCAACAAACTTTTCTCCTGCTCTTGCGTCTGTCGTGGGGCCATTCAGTACAACCCCATCCACAAGAACAGCGCTCTTCTTACTTGGAATCATGTCTTGTGGATGCGTATCTCCTGGAAGCACACAGAAAAATCACACTTGAGACATAACCTAATTAGATTACAACAAAACACAAGGGGAGGCAGGACGACTATCCCAGCTTCAAATGGCCTATCTTCTTTTAATACATTGGAGGCATTGAAGCTGACAGTTGTTTATGGTTTCCAATGGCATTGTAGAGTTAAGGAAAGGAAGTTCTATTTACCATTCCTGTAGAATCTTGTTTGACATCAGCAAGTGTGGAGGAGCTCAAGAAATGTAAATTCAACCCATTTTACTCGCTCTTGCAAATACCTTTCAAACACATGCACAGAAAGATCGTGGTAGACACGAGCCCGTGTCTGTTTTGTGCACACACGCTCTTTTGAATTTGCTAAGGATTGCCATATATTCTCTTTGTAGGAATACATCATTCCTAAAGAAGAAGAAGTTATTAACATATCACCTCTCTTCATTTTACATTTTAAGCCCACGTTTAAATGACCCTTTATATCAAAGACACTGCTTTGTCCCTGAGATCCCCTCCGTCCATGTACTCAGCCACTCTCTTATGAATGGAGAATAAAAGAAAGTGAATTGAGTGATAGTTGGTGTACCCACATTTGATGCCCTCAAACTTGCAGCCTAGGCACAGGCAGAAGGATGGAACAGAACATCTTCAGGAGTATGCAATTGCCACTCAGTAACTAAAGGTTAAAAGTCAACATGGAAATCTATATCTGAGAAGAAAGGTTACTGCCTACCCAAAATAGCCTTCCCCAAAAATAATTCTGGCAACTGAATCCAAATATTCCACCAATATCTGCCACAAGCTTGGATTCAATTTTATTCTTTCTTGAATCAGTGTCTCTCTCTCTCCTCCCTATAAGGTATATACATATTCACTGGGTTGTGGAAATTTGCAGAAACTGGTTTAAAAACTATCTTTCTTTTTTTTTTTAAAGATTTTATTTATTTATTTGACAGAGAAAGACACAATCAAAGAGGGAACACAAGCAGGGGAAGTGGGAGAGGGAGAAGCAGGTTTTCCATTGAGAAGGGAGCCCAACATGGGGCTCGATCCCAGGACCCTGGGATCATGACCTGAGCCTAAGGCAGACACTTAACCAACTAAGCCACCCAGGTGCTCCTTACTTATATTTTTTAAATCTACCTTAAATATGCTGATGGTACATAGGTATTTCAAATATTTTTATGCTTACCAAGTGCTCTAGCAGTATTAACATTTATTATGCTCTAAGTCTATCTTTTCCTCAGAGGAATACATTTTGGTAAAATTCTGTGGCTTTATAAACCTTTTATTTCTATTATTGGTGAACTCAAATGGTATCCATGGAGGCAGATAAAATACGGCACAGGCTGATTCTCCAATTTGGGAAAGACGGGGTCTGCAGCAAAGGATCAATCCTTTATCCTCACCCTGAAGGCTGAACCATCCAGAGCTCCAATGATGAATTTTAGTTCCGTCCTTCACTTTTACTTATCTTTCACTTGAAAGGATGCATTCAACATGGTTTAGGGCCAAATGGTGAAGCCTTGGAATTGAGCTTTTAGATGGAAAGGCTGTACACCTAGAGGCACTTTCCTCCCCCAAATTTTAATCCTAAAAATAAACCGGAAAAAGAGGGCAATTATTCAGGGAACCCTGGTTATGTCAGTAGGCTGTGCTATTATTAGGCACACAGAAAAAGTTAGGTTTCTTAACCTCATTAGTAGAATTTCAAGGTTTTATTGTTCAGGGATTAACAGCCACTCTTTAGCTCTCTCAGAATCAATCTCTCTCTCTCTCACTCACACTAAAAAATGTCAAACACCCACTTGCAACCAGAAAAGAAGCGAAATTGAAATTTAAGTCATCTTTCTCTCCACAGCAATCAATTTAAGAAACCCCCATATTTCATGCAATTATCTATGAAAAAATACAATAAAAAAACAATGAAGAATTGGATACAGATGATGCCTCTTCTTGATAGATACATTCTATTTCTATTGCCAGATGTGAAAATGTGCCTCTTTCTCCCCCTGTCTTTTCCTGGGTTGGAAAAGATCCTCTGGAGACTGTATAGTAGGCCAAACTCTGACCTTCTGAGATGCATACCCAGGACTTCCAATCTAACTACTAGATTTCTTAACCGCTGGGTTAATAATGAAGTTTTTCAATGGGAAGAATCTTCCATAAAGGATATATCCAGAATCTATTTTTCATGACCCACTCCCCTACCGCCTTAGTCCAAACCAGCATCAAATGCTTGGGTTAGTGCAGTAGCCTTCCAACTAATCCCCTACCACCACACACACACAAACACCTCCCACCCTTGTCCTGCATGCTGTGTGGACTGTGCTCAACATCATAGCTCCTATGTTCCTTCAAAGAGATAAGTCTGTTCACAGGATGACTTAAACCATCCAATGGCTCTTTATCTCACCAAACAAAAACTCAAAGTCATAATGAGCTCAAGACCCTAAATGATCCCTGTCCACATGATCTGTTGGACATCAAACCTCAACTCTTATTACTGTCCTCCAAGCTCATGAAGTCTTATCCACTTTGGCTTCTTCACTGCTCTTCACTCTTTCTTAAACATGAGCTTTCCAAAGAGGCCTCCTTGACAACCGTATTTCAAACCGTAACCCCTTCTCACCCCATCTTCTTACTTTGCTTTATATGGCTCAAAACCAGTGACCACCATGTGACAGATCATATACACTTCCCATTTACTTGTCTGAGCATCTGTCTCAGGTTTGGTAGAGGTTTGGCTCTCTAAGAGTGTAAGCTTGTGTCTGTGGGTTTCACTTTTGTTTCTGTAGCACCCAGAAAGTGACCGACAGCTTATAGGAGTTTGATACAAATGTGTTGGCCACTAAATAAAAGAAGCCCTCCCTGGTCCTTCAACTAACCAGTGATGATGTCCCCGCTTTTCTGAGATGCTATCGCAGGTTACCAGACCTAACTGAGCAAGGAGACGCATTTAGCTAGGGATGGGCTAGACGTAGAGTACAGTTCATACAATTCATGGCCTAAAGAAGATGCAGTAGGGACCAGAAGAACCTGGGAACCGGGTCAACAGGCAAAGCCGAGTTGTGGTCTCTGGACTCTGAAAGGAAACTGCAAATGAAGACTCTCACTTTCCTCTCCTCTCTATACTTTTGTTGCAGCCACTGTCTTTCTATGCTCTCTCCTTCCTTTTCTGGTAGGCACTTGACTTCTGAAAGTCAGCCCGTCCAGCCTCACCCTGGGAACCACACTTCCAAGTGTGAAAGGCAGCCGACCTCTAAACTCTCGGACTTCTGAATTTCCACCAATTCCTCAATCCCGTGCCTTCCAAAGCTCTGTATAAGCTCAACTTTTGCTTTGCTCAAAGCGATGTACGGATTTCCTTGTTGAACAAACAATAAAATCAGCTTCAAACTGTTTCAGACACTGAGCAGTGGCCTCTTCCTTTCGCATAGGACTAAGTGAGTTAACAAAGACAAAGATTTAAAGCACTGTCTGCTACATAGTGGGCACTTAGTAAATATTATTAATATTAGCTAACTCAATACATTTTAGTTGGCAGTAACAAGAAATCTGCACTACTTATTAAATACATGAGTGCACAGAGCATTAAATGAAACTCAGTAGAAAGGGAGTTCTCCTCAGAGTGGCCAAATGACCTGGGTAATGAACTCTAGACCAAGGGACCAGTGAGTTATTCCCTGTAGAAGAGTCAAAAGAGGGGCCATGGTGTAGGGAACTGCCCCTGTGAAGGGAGCAAAACCTCCTGCCATGATGCTCAGGATATAAGATGGTGGTCAAGGAGTTTAGCCCCCACTGGGTGGACAGTTGTCTAGACCTCTTTCCTTGTCACTTTCCATCTTGCACTGTGGTTTCTATGTAGAGGCCTTATTTCTTGCACCAGACTCTAAAGTCCTCCAGGAAATGGATGCCTGTCTTATTTTTCTGGACATCCCAGAAACCTGTTTGGCAACTGGCATGGGTAGGCACTCAACAACTCTGAGGACCGCCTGGCTAACGGTAGAGGTATCTGGGAAGTCATCCTATCTAACCCCTTCACAGAATCTAAAGACCCCTACACAACCCAGTGGCCAAGATGTCAGGTAAGCTGAGTTCTAGTCTCACTTAACTTCTCCCAAGCTCCTTGATCCTAGGATAACACAACTTCTCTGTGCCTCAATTTCCTTATCCATAAAATAGGAGATAATCGAAGGAAAGTGCCGGGCTGGCTGCCAGAAAATCTTTGGGAAAGCCGAGTAAGATTCAGATTTCTGAGTTGGTACTAAAGATTTTATTCAGGCTAGGGTCCAGAATGTGGAAATTAGCATGTGCTCTAAGTTACACCAACAGTACTGAAATACACTGACATGCAGGTGGACTTAGGATTCACTGTTCTGGGTGACCCCCTAAGGTCCTCTCAAACTCTAACATCTTCAGTTGTCAAGGCTTTCCCTCCCCCTTTCCTACTTAGGCATTCATTTCAACAAACATATAGCAATCACCTACCATGTGCCACACATCAGTTTAGGGGCCAAACAGATGAAGTGGGTCATGGCCTTAAGGGTCTCAGTCTCCCTGGGGAGTTAAGACCTCAAAATTTACAGCAACACAAGACATGTCTACAGGCTCTGTTTCAGAATCTGTCCTCAAAGTTTTACAGATTTAACACATTTGATTGTCACAAAAGCTCCAGTTAGTTACTCAGTGTTATGGCTGAGGAAACGGAGACCCAGAGGCTGGAAATGGCTTGCCCAATGTCACGGAGCTAGCAGGTAGTGAAGCCAGGGTAAATAACATTGAAGTTCTCTAAAGAAACAATAAGATGCTACTCTGCAGGCATCTACAGTTTCTGAAGCCCTATTAGGGAGGTAATAATGACCACGCGATGAAGTAGACTCAATTCCTATCCTTAGTAATGGACAGCCTTGGAGGACTGAATAAGCACACCAGAAGACAGCAGGTGCCAAGTGCCATGAGAAGGACACTAATAAGATGTTTGAAACATAAACAGCGCAGACATTCGGGGTTAAGGCTTAGGGTCATAGGAGAAGTTGAGTAATGAGGGAAAACGTCTGAATCAGAAGACTTACCTTCTCTTTGAATATCTGTAATAATGAATAATAATGATTCTTAAATTTCTTCACTTAAATAGTGCTCCACTGAAAGCTGGAATGGTCACAAAAATTCTCCTTACAGTGACTTCAAATAGGAATTTATGTCATTTCCACAGGCTTTGCAGCAAATAAGTAGACAGTGGAAGTCTAATTTCTCTTCCACAGGACTCTAGGTCAAATATGGGAAAACTTCTATCAACTCTCATCTAAATCCCTCTCTCAATCTCTCTGTCTCTCTCTCTCTCTCTTCTTTTTTCCTAGTTAGAACTGCTCCAGTTTCTTAATGGTTTCTGATTAGCCCATCTAGATCAGTTTATTTCTATCTTATAAAATGAGTCTGAGCACAAAACTCCAGGTGTGGTATCCCCAGCTCTAAATAGAATGAATTCATATTTCCCATGCTCTGGTTACCACGAGCCCATTCATCATTAGCACCCTAATTGATCTCAAAGCTTAAGCTTTGAAGCCAGATAGATCCCTGCCCAAATTTTAATCGTGCTTCTGTGATTTCATCCTTGTTATTTAAGTTCCATGTGATTCAGACTTCTTATCTGATGAATGGGGAAAATAGCCATGTCTATTTTATTGAGTCATTGGAAGGGTTAAATGTGGCAAAGCATGTAAGCTGCTGAGCCAAGTGCCAGGAACACAGTAAAGAGAACAGTAACTAGTAACTATTAATGAAACTGAGTCTATATGAACTCTTTCTTGGCACCCACATTATACTGTTAGCTCAGGTAAAGTTTAGAATTAATAACCTTAGGTCTTTGTCAGAAAGTCTGTCAGTTAGAGCCAGGTGTCCCATCCAAGACTCTTTAATTGTTAAGAGAAAATTAGCAATAGAAAATAATGCTTGCTTCCAAAGGATAAGAAGGAGGAATGTCAGATCAAAAAAGGAATCCAGGCATCTAGGTGGGAACTAAGAAACTCTTCAAACCTTGTGCAAAAGACAGGGAGGACCAAGGGAATGAGGGAGGGTCAAGACTTGGAAACCCCAGTCAGTCAGTCCAAGATAGGCATGACAATCAAAGCCTGCAGAAGAGGATAGCATTAATTAATAAATTAATAAGGGACTATTATGTGCCAAGCACCCAACCTGGTGCCTGGGGATAGAGACATGAACAATGCAGAGTCTCTGTTCTCATGTTGCTAAACATCTGGAAAGAGAATATGTAGCGAGACAGAGTGAAGGAAAACACAGCTGAAAGAGGAAGTTGAAGAGACACCCTTCTGTTCTGGAGTTTTCTATGTCACGTGTCTCTTCTAACCTCAAAAAAGTGGATGCCTCATTTAGTTGAATACCTGGCTGGTATTGCCAGGTACCAAATTGTTTCACATCCCTTTCAAACTTCACACCATTTTAAACCATTTTGTTGTCTTGAAACAACAGATCAATGAGAGGGTAACTATGGGCAACCTACAAGGAAGAAGACTAAAGGAATAAAGATTAAGAAATAACAATGATATAAGGCAGTGGGCACAAAATCTCTGAAGATTTGGGTAACAGTAAGAAATGGAGCTGTGTAGTTTCTGAAATTATCTCTGTGATTCTGTAGAATCATAAAGCCTACTTACGGACTGAACAATTTCCATGGTGCAACCCACAAATACGAAGTCATAAGAGTAAAAGACAAAACTATGCTTCAGTTTTAGTCTACTGAAGATGGGTACCCCTAGGCAAAGAAGAAGGAAGAAAGGAAGGAAGGAAAGGAGGGAGGGAGGAAAAGGAGGGAGGGAGGAAGAGAAGAAGAAAGGGGAAAAAGAGTAAAGAAAATATAAATAATTTGTTTAGTCTCATTTGGGGGTTAAATTCTCCTTAGTTGAAATCCATAGTGAGTTGGTACATCTTCTGCTTATACTATGTGAAGCATTTATTGAAAACTGTGTGCAAGACATTGGGGTAGGCATTGTAGGTACCCAAAGATGAATCAGACACACCAATGGAGATCTCAAAATCTACCAAGGAAAATTAGACATGTTTATGAATACTGGGAATCCCATCCAGAAGGTATAAAGTGTGATGCTTGACGTCAGACAAAACACATCAAAGTCCAGAGAAGAGCTTCTGAATGTGAGAGGCAGAAAGTCCTCCTGGACTTGACGTAGTTAGGAAGGCCCTTCATTCGACCATTCAGCAAATACTTATTTAGTGCCTGTCATGTTCAGGATGAACAGGAAGACGTAAATTTACATTTACTTGGGGTAAACGGGAGATGTAGTCAATAAAAAGGCAAAGAGATAGCTAATTAAAATAATTGTAGACTCTAATAAATGGTCTAAAGGAAATTAACTGAATAGAAGATGGAGAAGGAGCTATATTCGACCTGGTCATTGGGAAATATTTCTGAGGAAGAGACATTTGTATCGACATGTGAAAAGGGAAGAGTCAGATGTAAAAAGATGTAGAAAGAGAATAGCCTAGTAGGAAGGGTCAGAAAATGCAAATAATCTGCAAATTGGCCTCTGAAAGAAATAGAAAAAGATCCTGCAGCCTAAGTGCAAGGAAAAGAGGAAGGAAGGAATAAAGCAAGCTTTGGAAAGACTGACGGGGCGGATCAGGTAAGGGATTCTATTCTGAAAGCAATAGGAAACCTTTTAAGGGTTTTAAACAGAGGAGTAACATGATCTGGTTTACATTTATAAATGATTACTCTCGTTCTATGCAGAGGCCCATGTGGAAATGGGAGATTACTGAGGAAGCTGGAGAGAAGTCCAGGCAATGGATAATGGTGGCTTTGATGTGGAAGATAGCAGTGGCAATGTAGTAAAGTGCTACAATGTGGGGGACATTTTGGTGCTAAAGCCAATAGTACTTGTTAGTGAATTGGATGTAGAGGGTCAAGAAAACAATAGAATCTAAGAGGTGGCTCTTGGGTTTGGTACCTGAGCCACCAGGTAAATGGTGGAGCTCTACCCTGTTATGGGGACCACTGAAAAACAGCAAATTGGGCAAGAGTATGGCGGGGCGGGCATGAAAAAATTAAGGTATTTGACTGATTAGCAGGAACTGTCTATGATGGGGTAGAAATGAAGATCATGGCCAAAACATTCATATAAAAAAGCAACATGAACTAGGCAAAAATAAATAAATAAATAATAAAAAATAAAAAATAATTAATGTGTATGTTGGTGACCAGGAAATCTTGATAATTTGTTTGTCCAAGGGGCAGGGACATGTAAATGGGAGAAGTGAGTGTTGGGAAGGTGGCATGAGGAACGATCTTACAGTAACTTGAATAGAAAATAAAAAATTTAGGTGTTACTTGGTGGGCATTAGGGAGACATTGTGAACATCAAATAGTATAGGAAGAGAGCTTTTGAAAAATTTAGGGGATACAGGTGTAGAGGTCAGATGGGAGATCAAGAACTGGAGGGGCAGAGATATGATGGCAGTAATCCAGGCCAGGGAGAGAGGGGACATGAACTAGATAGTGGACAGGATGATAGATTTATATTTTTTTTAACCTCTCCCCTATAATAGTGTTGCTTCAAACTTGAAGCCAAGAACCCCATATCTTTCTCATGAACACTACAGCTGTCCAAAGATAAGGTAGTTTCCTATGCTCCAGCAACTCTATGTTCTAGTCATCTTTGGATGAAAAGATGACAGAATAAGACAGGAAAAAATCATTTGTGCATCCATGCATCAGCTCCTGTCTTGCAAACATTGGCGAACATATAACACTTCTTGGAGGTGACATTTTCCCATCACCCAGGATTTTGTTTTATGAGATCCTGTGTGTTAGCATCTGGGATGCTAGGCAAATGATTCAGACACTGCTGAGACATCAAGGCACCCCCTTTAATGAAAAAGTTCAGACCTTAAACACCATCCATTTTCTGAGAAGACAAGTTCCTCACAAGGGAGTCTCTAAAGCAATAAAAAAAAAAAATCTGTCAGAGCCTGCCAATGGCCGATAAATGCATGATGTACCACAAATCCTATCTCTCATCTATCTATATATCTATCATTTAATTTTTTTCTAGATAGAGTTGTAAATGGTGCCCTTTAGAATGTGCAGTGTACAACCTGCACAACTGTAAGCATCAGCCCAGGCTGTTCTGCTCCTCAAACAGGCCTTGGTTGGTGTTGTCACTTTTTTGTTTGTTTTCTTTTTGTCTTTTGACCCCCTTCACCCATTTCTCCCACACTGACTCCCCATCTCAGGCAACCACCAATCTGTTCTCTGCTTCTATGAGCCTGTGTGTGTGTGTGTGTGTGTGTGTGTGTGTGTGTGTGTGTGTGTTTTAGATTCTGTATAGGAGAAATCATACAATATTTGTCTTTCTCTGTCTGACTTATTTCACTTAGCATAATGGTCTTGAGGTCCTACCGCGTTGCTTCAGATGGCAAGATTTCATTCTTTCGTATGGCTGAATGATGTTCCACTACATATATATGTGTATATATACACATATATAAGCATGACATACAAATACCACAATTTTTTATCCATTCACCCATCAATAAGCATTTGGGCTGCTTACATATCTTGGCTACTATAAATAATGCTGCAATAAGCATAGGGATGCACATATATTTTCCAAGCCACCGGTTTCATTTTCTTCAGATAAGTACCCCAAAGTGGAACAATTGGATCATGTGATAGTTCTATTGTTAATTTTTTGAGGTATCTCCATACTGTTTTCCAAGTGGCAGCACCAATTTGCATTCCCACCAACAGTGCACAAACATTCCTTTTTCTCCACATCCTCACCAACATTTGTTATTTCTAGTCTTTTTGATACTAGCCATTCTAACAAGAGTGAAGTGATATCTCAGTGAGATTTTGGTTTGCATTTCTCTGTTGATTACTGATGCTGCGCTTCCTTTCATGTACTTGTTGGCCATCTGTATGTCTTCTTTGGATAAATGTCTGTTCAGATCTTCTGTTCATTTTTTAATCAGATTGTTTAATCTGATTGTTTGCTTCTTTGCTATCGAGTTATGTGTTCTTTATATATTTTAGATATTAGCTTCTTATCAGATATACAATTTTGCAAATATTTTCTCCTGCTCAGCGGGTTACTCTTTCATTTTGCCAATGATTTCCTTTGCTGTGCAAACTTTTATTTATATTTACTTTTGTTGCTCTTAGTTTTTGTTTTCAGATGATTTAAAAAAATCATCTCGAAGACTTATGTTAAAGAGCTTAGGGCCTTTGTTTTCTTCTAAGAATTTTATGGTTTCAGGCCTTATGTTCAAATTTTTAATCCATTTTGAGTTAATTTCTGTGTATGCTATAAGATCGTACTTGAGTTTCATTCTTTTGCATATGATTATTTAGTTTTCCCAATGCCATTTATTAAAGCAACTGCCCTTTCCACATTGTATATTCTTGGTTCCTTTGTCATAAATTAATTGACTATATATGTGTGGGTTTATTTCTGGTCTCTGTTCTGTTCCATTGATCTATGCATCTATTGTTGTTGTTGTTGTTGTTTTAGATTTTATTTATTTATTTGAAAGAGAGAAAGAGAGTGAGAAGAAGCAGGCAGAGTGGCAGAAAGAGGGAAAGGGAGAAGTAGGCTCTCTGCTGAGCAGAGAACAGGATGTGGGGCTCAAGCAGAGGACTCTGGGATCATGACCTTAGCTGAAGGCAGATGCTTAACCGAGTGACCAAGCGCTCCTATGTGTCTGTTTTAATGCCAATAGTATACTGTTTTGATTACGATAGCTTTGTAATATAGTTACATGGAGTATGTTGCTTGAGTATGGAGTATGATGCTTCCAGCTTTGTTCTTTCTCAAAGTTGCCTTGCGTGTGTGTGTGTGTGTGTGTGTGCGCGTGTGTGTGGTCCCATGCAAATTTCATGATTATTTGTTCTATTTCTTTAGAAATACACCATTGGAATTTTGATAGTGATTGCATTGAATCTGTACATTGTTTTGGGTAGTATGGACATTTTAACAATATTAATTCTTCCAACCCATGAACATGGAATATATTTGCATTTATTTGTGTCTTCTTCAATTTTTTTCTTAATGTCTTATAGTTTTCAATATACATGTCTTTTACTCACTCAGTTAAATTTATCCCTATGTATTTTATTCCTTTTTGATGAAGTTGTAAATGGAATTGTTTTCTCTTTCTGATGGTTTGTTATTATTATAAAGAAATTCAGCATATTTTGTGCATTGATTTTTTATCTTGCAACTTTACTAAATTCGTTTATAAGTTCTAACAACTTTTTGATGAAATATTTAGGGTTTTTTATTTATATTATCATGTCATCTGTAAATAGTGACTTCTCCTTTTTCAATTCAGATGTCTTCAATTTTTTTTTCTTGCTTAATTTCTCTGGCTATGAACTCTAATACTACATTGAATAAAAGCAGTAAGAGTAAGCATCCTTGTCCTGTTCTTGATCTTGGAAGAAAGGCTTTCTATCTTTGAGGATGATATTAGTTGTGGGCTTGTCATTTATGGTTTTTATGATGTTGAAGTTTATGACTTTTATATCCACTTTGTTGATATTGAATATTGGATAATGGGTATTGATATTTATTTTAATTTCAAGAAGGTTTTCCTTTCACTGGACATTAGGCCAGGAATTAGGTAAACTTCTGATATTTTCAGGAGAGTAGGTTTCCCAGGGTCATTTCTTCCTATTGTTTGAGTAAACATTACTTGATAAGCTATATATGCTGCTATTCTATGTCTTAGCTTGTCATATTGATAAGGAGCTCTTGAAACTACCCCCACCCACCCACCATCCCAACTCTAAAACTTAGGAACTTTTCTGATGGGTACAACTTTACCTTGCAAGGACTTGAATGTAGTCAGACTCGATGAGAAAACTGAATTTGTCATACCCACATAGTAAATTTCAGGCCCATTTTTCAGCTCCAGGCTAGAGAACTTGGCTATGGAGGATATGCTTTCATTTGGCTCAGTGGGAGCTACAGCACCAAGGTGCAATATATTCCCCAGGAGCTGTTCTCACTGTGTGTCCCCTCTCCTTCATTAGCCACTGCCACCCTTGTAGACACAGTTTGTGCCGTCATTTTTCCCCTGTGCCACCTTGGCTCCTTGTCCTCTCTGACTCTCTGTCTTGCTTCTTGTCTACATATATTTATGAAACATCAGATTTGACTTCTTGCTGTGTCAATGTATCATGTTTTCTGAGATAAGACTGAGTAGGGAGAATACCCATTTTTAGTCTAATTGTTTGTTTAGGGCATTTTGGGGCTAACCAGTATCCCAACTTGGACCACCCTTCCTACCAGACATGGTCTTGGCATGACTGCCAATTAAGGTTGTGCTCTTTTGTGGGTATCTCAGGTACATAAAGTAGCAGGCATTTTAGATGCCCAGAGTTGCCTTACTTTCTGTCTTTTTTTTTTTTTTTAAGATTTTATTTATTTATTTGACAGAGAGAGATTACAAGTAGACAGAGAGGCAGGCAGAGAGAGAGAGAGAGAGAGGGAAGCAGACTCCCTGCTGAGCAGAGAGCCCAATGTGGGACTCGATCCCAGGACTCTGAGATCATGACCTGAGCCAAAGGCAATGGCTTAACCCACTGAGCCACCCAGGCACCCAGTTTCTGTCTTTTTGAAGCCCCAATTATTCACCTCTTTTTCCAATTCTGTGATTTCCAAAATCCTTTCAGTAAACTCCCCCCAAAAAGTGAGCAAGAGTCATTCTGCGTTCTGTGAAACAAGACAACCATAACTCATACTCTGAATAAATTAGCTTCCGTAGCCATTTCCAGGTAAGGAAAGCTAAAACCAACTAGACACGCCTTACTCGGTATATCTCTGGACCTTCAGAATTCCCCATCTATCTTTTTATTATTCTCTAAAACTTGGAGATCATCCAGTTACTGTCAGAAAACAAGCTTGGTGTTTCATTTTCTCTTTTTAAAAATATTCTTCTTAAATACAAGTCTGGATGATTGAGGTCAATGGGTAGAGTACTGTCTTAGCAAAAAGAGTTTAGTACAACACTGCCTAAAAGAAATACAATGCAAGCCACAGATGGAGCCACCTGTGTGATTTTATCTTTTCTAGTAGCAGATGCCATAATTACTTATAAAATAGTACCAGTAGTTAACATAAGATAATTACAATGGATCAGGTACTGAGCTAGGCACCTATTCAAATTATTTCATTTAGGCCTCATAATAACCTTGTGAGGAAAATATCTTTATTAACTCCATTTAACAGATAGAGTAACTGAGGCCAGAGAGATTATGAAAACTGCCCAAATCAGCCAATAAGTGGTAGAAGCAGAATTCAAAGCCAGATACCCTGAGTTCAGGCACCATGTTGATAATTACCACATGCTACTTTTTCAAAAAAGGCAAACGAGAAGACACTGCTTCTTGTGTTTCACCAACCACACTAAACTATTTGGACATATATTTTGTACTCCTAAAACAATAAGCAATTATCTTGGAACTATGCATTAAATTGTAATGTGCTACAATTTAATATATAGTTTTAAAACCAATTTGCTCAAGTGTTGACTTCAGAATTTTAAATGTATTCCATTTAACCAGCAATTTAAATGAAAATTTAAATAAATGCTATAAATGGGTGTCTCATTTGCATGATCTGTTGATTAACACCAATACAAAGCTCATCTGTGCCCTGTGTTCTGTCTCCTAGCCTAGGCCTTTGGCAGATCATTTTCTAGATGACTAGAGGACAGTGACTCTCAGCTCCTTATCATCTCAACACACATGTTGTGACACTCATATGAAGCCAACCTCAAATGCAGGAAAACTTACTTATCAAAACTTTTTTATCAAGTTTCTTACATGAGATTATAAGGAATATACTGAGAAGGTGCTTAGAATGACAGACCTTTCCAAGAAGCATCTTAAAGTAAAAATTGATGGCCTAAACTGCCTTCTATGGAGGGAGGACTCTGTCATTTGCAGGGCAAATGCATTGCTGAGTGGAGTATGCACATTTAGGGATGGAGATGAACTGCTCAGTGAAGTACGAAAGAAGTTGAGGCTGCCACCAGTATCTTCCTTCTCATCCTTTACACTACACAGAATCAGCCTCACCCCCATATAAAATCAGGGCAAATATTCTAAAAATTTGAACCTACCTGGGAGCCAACACAGTCATATAAACTGCACTATAGATGGTATCCCTGATCTATGGTCAACGTGTTTGTTCTGGGGGATACCCACATGTCTCACTGTTACTCTGATGTCAATAAATGAAGTACTCATGGAACGGTGTGTAACAGATCATCAAGACACTGGCATGGGTTCGTCCCTAGCTGAGACCCACTGAGGCATGAGTTTGGATCCATCTAGAATATAAGCCAAGGTTTGTCTGAGGCCAATTTTATGTGAGGACATGGGATCTTAGAGCTTGACAATCACTTACAGATAATTCAGCAAATGTCCTCATTTTGAATTTGAGAAAACTGGGATTTAGTGGCACACAGATTGTTTGGTGTACCCCCTTCTATAGGTCTACCAGAGCCTCTAAGAGCTGTCCATACTTCATCTTTCATAAGCATCTGGAATTGATATAATAGTACTCATATAACACTCATATAATAGTAGCTAGCATTTATCCAGCACTCACTCTGTGCCTGGTTTTTTGTAAGTCCTTTACAAATAATAGTATATTTATCCCACACAGCAACCCTGGGAAAATACAAACAACTAAAACTCACTCTGGTTAAGTTAAACATAAAAATGATTTATTGGAAGGATGTATCAGTTAGCTACAGTTGCACAACAAATGACCCCAAAACTTAAGAAAACAATGATACACTGTTTCTCATGATTCTGTGGCTTGGTTGGGTGACTCTGCTGGTCTTGCCTGGACTCATTCACACAACTGCATCAGCTTGTGCACTGGCTGGGAGCTGAGCTCATCTGGAAAGATTGGGATAGCTGGACCTTGTTCTCCACATAGGGTTTCATTTTCAAAGAGATTAGACTGTTCTTCCTCACAAGGTGATAGCAGGTTTGAAGACAATGAAGGTAAAAGCTGCAAAGCCTCTTGAGGCCTTGGATTTTATGTCACATAACAGCACCTCTGCCATGCTCTGTTGATCAAAGCAAGTCACAAGAACATTTGGATTCAAAGAAATTTTTTTAAAAGCCCACCTCTTGAAGACCGAAGGTAATGTCACATTGCAAAGTGGTATGCATACTAGGAGAGAATAAAGGACTTTAAAGACATTTTTTCCTAATCTACTGAAGTCTACCCTCTTATCAAAAATTATTCATATTCCTTCTATTCACAGAATAGGCTTGTTCCCATCCCCAAACCTCACCCCCAATCTCATCCTGTTATAGAAACAGGCTTGTAGTCTAGAATCTCGTGATTTGTATCAGGTCTGTAAGTATACAAGGTTCTAGTTGCAGCTGTTCTAGGTTCAGAGACCCATAAACTAAAAACAAAGTATCAGACACCACACTCAACATAAAACAGTAAGAAGGACAGGATTACTACCATAGACACTCCCAGGAAAGAAAGGCAGGCATAGGGCCAGTCTCTGGTCCATAGCAGTTCTGAAATCTAATCAAAGACATATTGCACATATTGAATGGGGTCTGCTTCTGCCCTCTGGGATGGTTTCCTAATCTATTATTCTCTGTGACTCTTAGATTTGCACTCAGACAGAAGTGAAGCAGTAGCCCAGCCTCTCGAAAGTCTTTGATATCAGATGCAGTAATGAGCATTTCCAGATTCCTCTATAGTCTCCCACTGACCCATTCTTGCCAGTGCTTCAAGAGGGCTAGTTAGTGACTTTTCTCTGATTTCCAATTCCTCTTTATGGAATTTTCCTTCCTCCACCTCTCCCACAATTATATAAGGTTTAATTTCTATAATAAGTACCTGGTTCCAGAGTGCTCTTTGCATATGAAATGCAAATGTTATTGCATTTCATCTTCACCACAGCTGTACAACTTATATACAAACCCATTTTACAAATAAGGACACTGAGGCCCACAGATGTTAGGTAACTTGCCCATAGCTACACAGCCAAAAGTTGTCAGAGCTCAGATTTGAACTCAGGTCTATCTGATTCCTGAGCCTATGATGTAATTCCTGTTCTCCATCTACTGGGAGAAGAGTGATGAGGACAATGGTGTGCTAGAAAGCTGGTTTCTGACTGGTAGCACTTAATCTATTTTTGTGGTGTAAAAACTCCCCTGAACTAATCTCAAGATACTAACAGTTTAATAATTGGCTTACAACATTTCTGAATATTCGACACTCTTGTGACCTGGTATGAAGTGGCTTGGGCACACCACAGGATAAGGAGTTAGGAAAACAAACAAACAAAAAGTCCTTCAATAAGGAAATGTAATAATAGTTAATAAAAATGGAGTAGAGCAGTTCTTCTTGTGTGTATCTGTGCTCAAGCCATCTGATTTCCAAGTCAATCATCTTTATCTCTTTGCCTGCAGCTTTTCTATTTTGGCAAAAACTGCTCTGCCCACTTACATGGCAAGTCTGAAGTTCTGAAAAATTGATACTCATATCTCAGCATCCTTCAACCAACCACTGATAGGAATTAATATATAAATATCCAGCTCTTTTGTTTTTCGTATGGGATAACTCTGAGGTGTGGATTCTTCGCTAACACCCTGAGTTCTCCAGCAGAATTAAGCTTCGATTACCCACAGAGATACCTTGCTTTATAACGTATTCTCGATTGGCTAGCTCTGAAACCACCTTCCAAAGAAACTATTTGTGCTCTAATGGTTGACGAAAGGTCTGCTCCTGGAAAATTCAAATCAAGACAAATAATCACCATTTTTTGAATGACTGTGTCCCAGACACTGTACTAGAGACTTATACATTTTTATGCAACTCCTTATGACATCCTATGCAACGACTATCATTCCCAATTCTACAAATATAAAAATGAGGTCCTTTTGTGGAGGTCACATAGCTGGTAAATAACAGAACTGATATTCAAACTATGATTGATTGCAATGTCTCTTGTCTTTTCACTAAACGATGCTGCCTTTGTCAAAGGGGAGACTGGATGAACACTCGTGAAACAATAAAAGTACAATTAACTGCTAAACTGACATATTGTATTGAACACTTCTGGACAAAACTGTCATCATATGTATGTTCCACAATTACTTTCTGAAATCTCTTTTGTTGTGCCATCAACTTGAAAAACAAGGCCATGGACAAATATTAGGAAATTCAATTTTTCATAGATTTTCTTTCTCCTCCATCACTGCTTCACACAAATTAGGTACTGAAATAAAACTGAGCTGATGGCACAACAGAATATACCATGATGAAAATGCATATGAAAAAAATATGTTCCCTGGATGTATTTTTTGGCCTGCATAGCATTTGAAAGAACAGATATGTCATAAAATACCAACTAAGTCTCTATTGATTTTGAAAGTCGATGCAGAGCATTAGGAGATCAAACAACACAACATCCAGAGTGCTGAATTGGGAATAGTCTTATCAGCAAGAAACTCAAACAAAAGGAGGACTTAGCAATATATTTAATAGGCAAAAACTGGAGTGTGGAAATTTAAAATTTGTCAGTGCTGCAGCTAAATCACCGAAACAGATTTTAATATTTAACAATGGCTTGCTGACATTAAGTAATTTAGAAAGTTGCTTTGTAATATTTCCCATTAAAAAACTCCTGAATGCTGAAATTCTCAACACTGCACCTCAGATGCTGGCGGAAACAAACATAAAATTTAACTGCTTTAACAGTATTTTACAGTGTTGATTTCTTACTTTTAATTATCTGCTCTGACAATATGCACAGAAAGAACATTCTGGAATTTGGGATGGGGGAGTTCTAGCTCCAGCTCTAGCCCTACCTAGTTCTGTGACTGCAGGTAGTACTTTCCTCTGGTTAAATGATGCTGTGAGTTAAATGATGCTCTATAAGATATCTTGCCACTCGACCTGTCAATAATTCTTGGGCTAAAGCCATCTTGCAGTTAAAATCCTATTCATGTATGAAGACAGATCACATCCCAGCATTTCTAAAAGAGGTCCTCATCAATGCTCTGCACTACTGTGAATTCCCTAAAATATTTCAGGACCACCATGGTGGTGTTCATGGGAGGAAATGGTGTAGAAGGTGGTCTTTTAGGGCCCAGGGGACTATGTCAGGCACAGCAAAGCTGGTTTATGTCCAAAACTTCTCTTTATTATTTTGCCTATAAGAGACTGTAGGCATGAATGAATGAAGTAATACTTGAGCTTATATTATAGGGTGACTTGACAGATATTTGCTACTCATTGCTTTTCCCTCTTTAAAAAACAAATAACTTTTCTGCTAAGCCTCACTTACCATGGGACTTTATCATCACAGACCTGAGGCCCAGCTTTGTGCATATTTACCTTTGACAACTGCAATCCCCAAAGACACTGCCACTGGTGTCAATGGCAGTAGCTGAAGCAGCCAATTTCATTTGTGTCAAGTTTGTTTGTGGCATCATTACCTTTATCATACACAGGTATAGCAAGAAATTTTAAGTATTTTTATTTTGGTTCTTAATTAATCTTGTCTTCCTCATGAGGCCCCATTGCTAGAAAGAGTAACAAAATTTACCTTACTTGGTATAATCTGGTTAAAATTTGGTCAAACATAATAAACAGTCTCTTTAGACGATGCTCAGTTCTACTGTGTAAAAATGCTTGCTCTCCTAGATTCCCATTTCCCTTTCTCCTTAATACTCTCCTCGATGGCTTTGAGGTATTTTTTGCAAGTGACTCAACTTCAAGATGGTGGAAGAACGGTAAGATCCTTGGATCAGCATAGTGTCCACTGGCACCTTTGTCTCTCGGCAATCTCACTTTCTACATCCTTTCCCACCTAGCCATCATGGCTGAGGAATATTCATAGACTCTCTCCCTCACCTTCATCAGATACTGGGGGTGCTCCATGACTGGGGTGACCTCGCCTTGGCTGTTGATAATGGTATAAACCCTCCAGGCTTATGCCACACCCTTCATCACCTCCCCAGTAGAGCAGGTCCATCCCATGATTTCTGCCTTCATCTTTATCAGAGAGGGAACCTTGGGAGGACCAAGGGTACTTGATCCAACCACCTTCCTCAGAAAGGGCCATGTCCACATCGTAAAAGGCTAAATCCGGCTTCTCCCTCCATAGTCAACTTCAGGGAGCCATCCTTTTTGCTGTGAAGAGATTGCAAGGTGGCCTCCTCCAAGAGAAGCTGGTATAGGTCTCTGTTATTGCCTTCAATGTTTCTATAAACCTGCCATGATCCCAAATAATGAGAAAGAGATATCCTGTCTTTCAACACTTGCCTCCCTTACTTCAATCTCTTTTTCCCTCCCCATTATCATCTCATGTCAGGAATGGAGATTTTTCATTGACTTTTCTTACATTAAATATTCCCTTTTTCCTCCTAGCTTTAAAGGTGCAAAAAGGTTATCCTCTCTGTACTCTAGACAGACTCCATGATTTTGTCTCCTAAGGCTAGGAGGTCATGTTAAAGGGGAAATAAAAGAATTGAGAGAGCCCTATCTCAAGGCAATAGCCTGACTTGTAAAACTACCATTTTCCTTTGAAATTCTTATTTTGACCATAGACTCTAACTAGTAATTATCTTTCTCTTTGCATTCTACCTGTAAGGATCGTCATCTCTCTTAGGCAGACAGCTATTCGCAAAGAAGAGCGGATACTCAGACATAGCAGGGAAAAAGCACGGTAATATTTTTTTTGAAATATCATATGCATGAAATGCTCTAAAATTGGATTGTGCTGAGAGTTGCACCACTCTGTAAATTTGCTAAAAATTGAATTGCACATTCAAACAGGTAAATTTTATGATATGTAAATCATACCTCAATAAAGCTCTTAAAAATCATGTGCACAGTAGAAAAGAGTGAGCACAGTTGCTCAGCCTCCTGTAGGCTGTGCTATGGACCTCTTAGTGGCACCGCCGATGAGAGCATCAGAAACAGAGCAAACGAGGAGAGCACGTGCAGACATCGTCCTCTCTGTAAGGGTTAGAGATCAATCATACTCCCAGTACAGTTCAGAGAGTAGAAAGCTATAATTTTCCTCTAAACTGAGACTTACTTGCCCAATCTGTTTACATGGGTATCTCTCCAGCAATAAAATGTTATCAGTTTCTTCAGATCGTGAGCATGAACTGTAATTATGCATGTATGTGTTTACATAAAAATATTTTTTCACTGGCATACACTCTCTATGGAAGCTTCTTATCTGGCAACATCAAATATCCAGAACTTACACAAAAATACAAAAGAATGCAAAATAAATAAATAGAACAATGTTACTGTAATAGATACCTGTACACCTAGTCAGATTTCATTCAGAGGCAATCTACCTTTCATCAGCTACAATTCCAACATTTTGTGGGCTAGAAAACCAAGAATATGAGACAATAACCAAGCTTGTTAAAAGCAGTAAACTCGAGGAAGTGTGGCAAGTGGTGACTAAAGATACTATTAGGATTTATGAGAAGAAAGACATAGGAGCGGACACTCATGGGAGACCATGATGAAGGAGACAGAAACAGTACAAAAGAAGCTACAAGAATTCAAAAACAGCAGGGGTGCCTGGCTGGCTCAGTGGTTAAGCCTCTGCCTTCAGCTCGGGTCAGAATCTCAGGGTCCTGGGATCGAGCTCCGCATTGGGCTCTCTGCTCAGCAAGCAGCCTGCTTCCCCCCCTCTCTCTGCCTGCCTCTCTCCCTATTTGTGATCTCTCTCTGTCAAATAAATAAATTAAATCTTAAAAAAAAAAGAATTCAAAAACAGCAATCTGCCCCTCATTCAATGAAGGGACAAACAGCTGGATACATCTCAACTCCTAGAAATGTTATATTATTCAGTGTTCACAATGGTAAGTCCAAGATACACAGAAGAGGCTTAAACTTGTTGAGTGAGACAAGTAGGTTTTACAATTATTTTATAAATTATTCTATTCTTAAAAGCCTGTTTTGTTTATTTTTAAATCAGGTATCCCTTTTTTATTTACCACTTAAACTATTTTAACATAAGATAAAATTTACCATTTTAACTATTGTTAAGTGTATAGTTCACTATGTTGAAGTATAGTCACGTTGTTGTGAAACAGATCTCCAGTACTTTTTCATCTTGTCAAAATGAAATTCTATAACCACTAAATACTTTTCCTCCTCCCTTATTCTCCTACCCCCTGGTAACCACCATTCTACTCTATGTTTCTATGAATTTGATTGCTTTAGTTACCTCATTTAAGTGGATCATGTAATATTCATCTGATCATACAATGTGGTGATGTCTGGCATATTTCATTTAACATAATGTCCTCAAGGTTCATCCATAGGATAGCATGTGACAGGATTTCTATCTACTCCATTGTATATATAAACCATATTTTGTTTATCTACTCATCCACTGATGGACATTTGGGTTGTTTCTATTTCTTGGCTATTGTGAATAGTGCTGCTATGAACATGGATGAGCAAATACCTTTTGAAGACCCTGTTTTCAATTCTTTTGGATACTTATCCAGAAATGGGTTTCTGGATAATAGAGAAGTTTTTTGTTTTTTGTTTTTTTTAAGCAGGCTCCATGCCCAGTATGGAGCCCAGTGTAGGGCTTGAACTCACAACCCTGAGATCAAGACCTGAGCTGAGATCAAGAGCCAGATGCTTAACCTCTGAGACACCCAGGTGCCCCCTGTTTTTAACTTTTTGAGGAACCTCTATACTGTGTTTCATAGCAATTACACCATTTCACAAGCCCACCAATCATCTACAAGTGTTTCAATTTCTCTACATCCTCCTCAACACTTTTTATTTTCGGTTTGTTTTTCTAATAGTAGTCATCCTAGTGAGTGTGAGGATCAGTGATGTTGAGCTTCTTTTCTTTTCTTTTTTATTTTAAGATTTTATTTATTTATTTGACAGACAGAGATCACAAGTAGGCAGAGAGGCAGGCAGAGAGAGAGGGGGAGACAGGCTCCCTGCTGAGTAGAGAGCCCAATGCAGGGCTCGATCCCAGGACCCTGGGATCCTGACCTGAGCAAAAAGCAGAGGCTTTAACCCACTGAGCCACCCAGGCGCCCTGAGCATCTTTTCATATACTGTTTAGTCACTTGTACATCATCTTTGAAGAAATGTTTGTTCAGGTCTTTTGTCCAGTTTTTAATGAGGTTATTTGATTTTTTTTTTAATTGAGTGGAGGAGTTCTTTACATAGTCTGGATATTAGCTCCTTATCAGATATATGAGTTGCAAATATTTTCTTCCACTTCACAGGTTGCTTTTTCATTCTGTTGGTTGTGTCCTTTGATGCACAAAAGCTTTTTAGGTTGATGAAGTCTCAGGTGTCTGTTTTTGGTTTTGTCTCCTATGCTTTTTGTGTCATACCCAAGAAACCACTGCCAAATCAAATGTCATGAAAATTTCCCCTATGTTACCTCCTAGGAATTTTGTAGTTTGGGGTCTTAAGTTTAGGCCTTTAATCCATTTTTTCAGTTATTTTGTATATTGTGTCAAATAAGAGTCCAACTTTATTCTTTCACATGTGGGTATCTAGTTTTCTCAACATAATTTTTAAATAGATTGTCCTTTCCCCATTGAGTGGTCTTAAGTTGGAAATCATTTGACCACATACATCAGGGTTTATCTCTTGACTCTCTATTCTATTCCATTGGTCTATTTATCTGTCTGCATGCAAGTATCACACTTTTGATTATTTTAGTTTTGCAGTATGTTTTGAAATCAGGAAGTGTGGGTTTTCCAAGTTTGTTATTTTTCAAAAATTTTTTGGCTATTTAGGGTCCCTTGAGATTACGTATGAATTTTAATGGTGAAATTCTCTATTTCTGCAGAAAATTTTCTTGGAATTTTGGTAAGGATTGTATTGAATCTGTAGTTCACTTTGGGTGGTATAGACACCTTAACCATATTAAGTCTTCCAATCAATGAACATGGGATGTCTTCTCATTTATTTGTGTCTTCTTTAATTTCTTTCAGTAATGTTTGCAGTTTTCAGTATAGAAACTTCTCATCCCCTGATTAGATTATATGTAAGAATTCTTTGTGATGATATTTTAAATCCTAAAATGTTTTTTATATAAACTTTAAGTGTATGCCTTTTAAAGAGATTATAAGTGAGACAGTTAGATGTAGAATAGACAACTGATATCCTATTGGTCTAAATCCTTCAACTCTAAATATCCTATTTGCTCAACAAAACCCACACCCTTTCAAGTCTGAGTCTATAAAATTTAACCATTCCACGACCAATAAGAAGCAGGAAAGGAACAGCAAAGATGCATCCTACGGTGTCTTCTTGAGTCTGGGGACCAACACTTATTGGCAATCACTCCTAACTGAAAGGGACCCTACCACAGAAGCCACAGTCAAGACAACTTTAAGTAAAGTATTTCAACCACATCTGCGAATGAGCAATGAAGCAGAGCTAAGGCAGGAAAAGTCCTGCTCTATAATAACTCCATTGCATGAGAATTTTGTGCTGTATTATTCATAAAAGTAGTATCAGGTGAAACCCCACATTGTAGGTCTCTGTGATTCATTGTGTGTTCAAATCTGCAACTTATACTGAAGAGATGGTCCTTAAAGATGTGATGACCAAGGAAGCAAACTAACTACAGCTCCCTAAATCCAGCAAAGAAAGGCTCTGCCCTTGCACAAACCCAGGAAAATGCTGAGCTCAACCATCATAATTTAATCACTAGCAAAAACAAAAACAAACAAACAAACAAACAAAACCGATCTCCTTGCTATAGTTTTCTCTTGTATTCTCTATGTATGCTGCTTTACTTCTGTGTAGGAAGACTTAAAAATCACTGCCCCCCCCAACATACACACAAAAGTCACTTTCCCTTTTTCAGTGACTCTATTAGGAATGATAGAGGTCAAAGGTCTCCTTCCTCATATTACAATGCCCTTGCTATTTGCTTTGAGGGTTCTATTTAGACTAAATCTTCTTTTAAGACATACTCCCCATAGAGTTCCAAGCATATTTATCCATATAATTCAATGTGGTAAATATTTATTGAGGGAGGAAGGTAAGACATACTAATCTTCAATGTGCCAGGTACCTTACATACATTCTCACCAAATCCCTGAGGTTAGTAGTGTTATTTGCTATCATCTCCATTGTACTGGGAAGTGAACTGATGCTTAGAAAGAGGTCTCACTGTTATTAGTGTCAGAAACTGAGCTTTGGTCTATAAAAAGCAAAACTCAAACCCTGTCCTTCCCTGGCACTGTCTTGACTGAGTGCAAATTGGTCAGGATGACCATTTTCCAAAAAAATAAATATTTTTGATAACTGGATCTTTGGATTTTCAAGAATTTGTAATCTTGATGCACTCCTATGCAAATTTTCATCTCTATATTATGCCTTAATATATTGTTAATCATTTTTTGGATTGGTAGGGTTCTCATTCTTTTTTGTATGTGGTTTTTTTCTATATTTTTAATTAGATTTCAGCCAATTATTTTCTCTTCTATCTTATTTGTGATTAAAAAAATATTGAAACAACTTCACTATTCAGCAATTGGGGATTAATAAGAACACATTTGGATTCCAATACAGGGATTTGTTTGAACAATAGAAATGACATTCATGCTTGTGTAAGAAAAAAGGAAACAAACCAGATTAATACAACTGGAAAGCCTGGCCAAAAATGAATGAGGAAGACATTTAAGCAAAACAAAAACCCCATCCCCACCCCTCTTTCTTATAAAATTAATTTTTTTTCTTTTTTTCTTTCAGAAGCAATGCAGACGCACTACAGAAAATACAGACAAGCAGAACATGAGGAAAAATCCATTATCCACCCATTCATATACAACTACTTTTAATCTGCAAGTATAAATTCTTTCCATTCCAGTTCCATATGTATAAATGAATTATTATTTTTTCAACAAAATGGACTCTTATTGAAGAAACTACCTTGCAACCTACTACAATTTCAGCAACTCAACATATATATTTTTCAAATTAAACCCTATTGCTAATCCCACATTTTACTCTTACCAATGATAGAAGAAATAATTGCCTGAATATTAATTATAAGACCAAAAATAGCACAGAAGAAAATGTGAAAAATTCTGAAAATAGATCACAAAATGACTTAAAACAAAGGTTTTTTTGTTTAAGTTTTGCAAAAGTGCCCATAGTTCTCCCAAATCACTAGTCTTTGAAATAATTAGTAAGTGAGAGCATCAATTTTCAACTTACTATAATGTTTAATGAAATTAATGTAAGAATTGAGGGCTCAATATGAGAAGCTCAGTAAAATCCTTTATTGCCTAATAGATAAAATGACCTCATGGTTGTTTCTATAAGACAAGGATTAAACTAAGAAATGTAACTTAACCAAGAGAATGTAGAAGGACGAAGGGCTGGGGTGGTATAAAGGAGCTCAAAAGAAGGTGATCTTCAAGGAAAACATTGAACTGTGAGCACAATAGCAGCAAAAT
Source organism: Martes martes (assembly GCF_963455335.1). Taxonomy (NCBI): domain Eukaryota; kingdom Metazoa; phylum Chordata; class Mammalia; order Carnivora; family Mustelidae; genus Martes; species Martes martes. The sequence goes on from NC_137888.1 coordinate 144,357,933, forward strand.
CCAGATCATGGGGAGTTCTATAGGCCAAATAAGCCAGGCTCTTTAACAGATAAATGACAAGAATAGAAAAGGACAGGAGGGTAAATCTATAAATTAAAAGACATATCACAGGTTCTTCTTAATGGGTAATACTAAATTGCCATGTCTAGGAATGCATAATTAGATAGTTAAACTATAAAAAAGTGCAAGAAAGTAATTAACTATCCAAGTCAGTCAGGGTAGTGATCACTTAAATGGGGGAAGGAAGGGGCTATAGTTGAAAGGGGGTACATAAGACATGTGCCCCCAAAATGATAGCAAAATTCTATTTCTTCACCTGTGTGGTGATTGCAAGGGTACAAAATAATAGCTAGGGTACAAAATAGTCCTTCATAAACCAAAAAGAAGTGTAATGAACACAGAAACTAATCCCCATGGAGATCTGGTCTCTCAGTGAAAGGAAAATGCGGAGGAGAGAGAAGGGGACTGTGCCAGAGTCCATGAGTGGGTCAGGAACAAATCTAATGGGGAAGGGTTCTATCTTTGTGATATTATTTTCTTTGAGGTGTTTTCCCATTTCCATATCCATGCTACCACAGTGCTATGGAACAAGAGTCCCACCCTCAAATCAAGAGATTCAGACTTCTAGAGAAGACATATGACAGGGCTGAATAGCCAGGAGGGGATGGGGTCACAAGGACACTCAGTGAGGTTACCAGAGTGCTTATGAGGGAAAATCTTAAAAAAAAAAAAAAAAAGTGATCATGATTTCCTTCAGAACCAAAAAGCAATTCCCCACTTGGAAGAGAAAAGGGGTGCTGTTGGCAGATCCCAGAAAAAGAGGCCCGGGATCCCACTTCTCAACTAGAAAACTGAAAAAGGAGCAAGAAATTAAAAAGAAAACAATGTCATGATGTCCCCAGGGATGGTATTGAAGCAACATTATAATTTCTGCAAAGTATATAAATAAATCAGGTTAAAGATTATTCATTCACCCTTCCATTCCCCAAAAATGGTGATTTTTAAAAAGGGCCGGGGTTGGGGGGTGCAGAATTGAATAGGAGAGGGCTACCTAGCTTTATAAAGGTTCACAATGGTTCTTGTTCCTGGAGCTAACTCTGCAAACAAAAGATAAATAAAAGATACTCAACTTCCATGCACTTGAAAGCACCTCAAGTATATATGCAAAACAATTAGGGAACACTTACAAATAAGATATTCATGTACTGTCATAACATCCTTATATAACAAAGCAGGGAAAGCCAAGGGCAGAGGGGGGATCAAAAGTTAGCTTAACAATGATTTGCAAGAAAGCAGTGTACTCAACATGACAACATGTTGGAAAATTAGTATCTTTTGTCATTGTCTTTGAGTCATAAAGAGGACACTAAACAAATTACTGAAAAATGTTTTCCTGGAAATCAGAGATTCAGTTTCATTAAAATATACCAGACTTTTATAGTAATTTAAGGTCAGTTTTTCAAGAGAAAAAAATAATCTACAACGCTCCCCCATTAGAACTTGAAATTTGCTTCCATTTTCAAAGTGTTTCCATTAAGAATCAAAGGCTGAATAAAATAAAAAGAATGAATTTGCAGGTTGATTTATGTGAAAGCTTTGTGGTTTGTATTATTATTATTTTTTAAAGATTTTATTTATTTATTTGAGAGAGAGACAGAGAGAGAGAGCATGAGAGAGAAGGTCAGAGGGAGAAGCAGACTCCCCATGGAGCAGGGAGCCTGATGCAGGACTCGATCCCAGGACTCTGGGATCATGACCTGAGCTGAAGGCAGTCGCTTAACCAACTGAGCCACCCAGGCGCCCTGTGGTTTGTATTATTATCCACAGGGGAAAATATCATTTGAGTCCAAAGAACTCTTAATTTTTTATGGAATTAAAATTTCAATTTGATGTAATCAATTGCCTAAACTTCTCTTGGATGTACTATGGCAACATCGCAAACTGTATTCAAGCATGAACAACTCTGTATCTACAACGGGGTTCCCTAGGATATTCTTCCATAATGTATAGGTCTGTATCAGCCAACAAGAGTTTGTTTAACACAGGCATATCATTTAACATACTCATCAAATGTCACCTTGCTCAATCTGGTCATACATACTTAGAAATTTACTAAGTCTGACAGATATATATCCTGTGCTCTTTTAAGATGTCGTAGCCAACATTTGGCACAATTGTTTGTTATCAGACATGTTATCGCCTTATCACCTGCTCAAGGATGACCAGACACATAGCCTAAGCCTTCCGGTATTCTCTGGAATTCAAATTTAAGGTCAAACTTTGCGCTTCACTATTCAAACATGATGACTATTGAAGTCATTACAAGACATGTCCAGTGACAAGGATGCATGTTTAATTTAGGAAGAAAAGATACTTTTTTAAAAAAAAAGTTCCTATCAGAGTTCTAAAGGGTGTACAGCTTTGAAACAAGAATTAAGATTAAAAACAAAAACAAAAAAAAAGTGCAGGCCTCAGGTAGTCGGATACAATTATCCTGCTCATCCTTGCCTCCCATAAAGAAGCTTGCCATATTATTAGTAATTTTTTAAACAAACAGTCTACTTTATACTTCTCAATCATTTCTCAAATAGCCAGGTGTCTTAAGTGACAGTGTGTGCTGACCCTAAAAACACAAACGCAATAGTTTTACAAAAAGTTCCAGCGGTTTCAGGCACTAGTTTTTTATACCATATAATGAAATACAATTATAATGTAACTTGAAAAAAAAATCTTTTTTAACAGGGCCCGGGGTAATGATGCTGGGAACTTTGGGGGGACAATAAAAGGAAAAAACGAAAAATGTTCCTTCTAATACAATGGTTCTTGTCTTGCCAGCTACTATGCAAAATCCCCCACCCTCAAAGTGACCCGCAGGCAACACAAGCCAGGGTACCTGACACACCTGTGGAGCCCAACCCCCAGAGAGCGTCAGCTTAACTTAAGCAGCTTCATTAAGTCGTGTTCTGGTACAATCCGAAAGGGTATTGATGCAAAGAGGAGTTATTCCTGGAGGAGCGCTCCTCCTAAAAGGTCAACAACTAAGTAGTTAGTGAAAATGCTTGAATAGCTGTAGTCATGACCTTTCGAAGGAGGGGCTCTTCCCCAGAGGGGATAGGCAAGGGCGGGGAAGGGGTCTACACTGAAATCATCAGCAAACATCCAAACGTTTACGTATGGCTGAGTTTTCCCGGGAGCCGAGTTCAGAGTATTTCATCCCGCGTTCAAAGCAATCTCAGACCCCTCCCTCGCTAAAGCAGGGAACCATGCCATTACAGGAGAACTAAATGACATTCGCGTTACAAAGTCAGTTTGGGGAATTCTGCTGCACAACACTTTCCTTAAACAACGAACATCCAGTCCCCACCCCCCACCCCCCGCCGTCCCCGCCGCCGCCCCCCGGCTCCCACCCGAAGCACGTCAGGGCATCACTCTATCTATGTAGCAGGGTGGAGGTGGGAGGGGTGGTGCTGTGCTTGTCCCAAAGCGGGAGCAAAATCGGCTCTCTTTCAGGGAAGGCACTTTTACGGGGTCGAAGGACACCCGCAACAGCGCACCAAGCAGTGAAACCCCGACCTGCGTTTCAATGAATAGCCCTGCACAATGCCCATTACGTTGCAAGCGCGGTTCTCCGCGCTTTATAAAAGTTAACTTGTTTAATTCTAAAAAATAACCCCTAAAGGTGCAGAAAGGGATGCAAACAATCCATGAAGGTGGGGACTTCCTACCCACTCCAGCCGCCTTACAGAGAAATAACCCTCCTCCTCGTTTCCCCCCAGGTCAACCAGCATCCGCGAGCTAGAAACCCGCGTGGGGAGCGATTAAGGGTTAAACGCGAAGCCGCGCGGAGGCCAGTCGTTACCGTCCAGCGGGCACTCGCGGTCCGGGTGGCTACTCATCGCTGCTCCGCGGCTCGCTCAGTCTGGGCGGCGGCTGCAGTCGCTGAGGCAGCGCCCCCCTTGGGGCCCCGCAGGTGCGCCCGGCAGGAGCTGGGCGCGCGCCACTGCAGAGGGAGAGACGAGGACACAAGCCTGGCGCTCCTTTCACTTTGCAACCTGAGGCTGTAGCGCCGGCCTCCTGCAGCCCAAGGCTCTCTATTAATACTTGGTGTGTGGCTGGCTGCATGCCATCGACTTGACCCACGGCCAGGGTTCCTTTGACCTCGCTGGGAAGGGGTGGGGAACAGTGTGTAGGGGCGTAGGTAATTTAACTGGGTAGGAGGAGGCAGAGATCACCCCCAGCTGCTCTCCCAGGCAAGGCAGGTGAGTGAGCCTCGGCCCGTGACTTTCCCCAGAGCCCAGCGTTTTGGAGCAACTATCCCGCAGCGTCCGATCTGGCCGCAGAAGCCCTCCGCTAAATATGATGCCTGCCCCAGGCCATCAGCTCAGGGAACCTATTTTGGGGCCGCTGCGGCGAGCAAGATCCACTACCCATTCATTCAGAGCCGCCTTGACATTTCAGAGTTCTGCAGGCGAATCCCTTTTCCCCTATCCGATTTCAGCCTCTTGCTTCTGCAAAATTCCAAGTTGGAGAAGGGAAAGGCAGGGGGCTAGTGAGCAAAAGGAGGTGGTGAATTAGAAAGGCCCAGTAGACTAAAACGTTCTCAACGCCGTATTTCTTCCAGCAAGCGCATGAAAGTTGGGTTGCGGCCATGTTCCTATTGTAAATTTAAATTTAATCAGCGAATGCTGCTTTTTTTCGTTACTCTAACAAGCTTTATGTTTAAAGTTAAATTCCCTTGGGAGCTCTAACTTAGGCTGTTGATATGATAGGAGCAATCAGTTAATGCCATTTCAAAGTACATGTATAACAACTACATTAAGGAACTGCATTTATAATCTAGATCTTTCAACGGGCTTAAAAAAAAAAAAAACAAACCCTGGTTTATTTTTACACAGAGTTTGGTATGTCTCCTTAGCAGGTGAATTTTTTCCTCTGCTTTCCTAGCATACTTTTAACTCTTCCTCCTTTCCTAACATAGTTTACGTCCCTATCAGTGAAGACATGGCAAACCTTTGCTCTCAAATAAGAATTGATTATTCCTAATATAGCTACAACTAGGCTTATTAAAAATAGTAAAGTTAAGACCCTGCAGACAAGTTTTATGAAGTCTCTGAGACCCCTCCCCCCCCCATTTACTCTCTTGTATCCGTTTTCAGCAGATAAAGGACTGAAATCTACTGATGAAAACATAAATGAGAACTTAAGAAGTTAACCTTTGGTAACTCAATTTTAAAAATAATGAAAGAAGTATATAGTCTAGCAAGTTTTTCTTTTTGCTTTTAGCATTGTAATAAGTGAACCCTCTCTATTCCAGCTCGGAACAGTGACCAGTGTCCACCACTGCTAAATTATGTATCTCTCTGTGAGAGACAAACCGGAACCAGCTGGGCCACAGTGGATTGCAGAAATGTCCATTTTAGCCTCTGGACCAGGGAGTCCTCCCATACTCTCCTCTCCCCTGCTCCCACCAGGGAATATACCATTCAGAATTTCTTATATTGAAAACCAGAAATTGCTCTATGAGCTTACCTGGTAATCTCAACTCTCATATGTATTCTTATAACAAAGGCATTGTTGGCATGCCTGGGTGGCTCAGTGGGTTAAAGCCTCTGCCTTCGGCCCAGGTCATGATCCCAGGGTGCTGGGATCGAGCCCCAGGTTGGGCTCTCTGCTCAGCAGGGAGCCTGCTTCCCCTCCTCGTTCTCTGCCTGCCTCTCTGCCTGCTTGTGATCTCTGTCAAATAAATAAATAAAATCTTAAAAACAAACAAACAAACAAAGGCATTGTTATAGTGTCATATTCAATGTTATGTCAGTATTCAATGTTATATTGTTATATTATCATATTCTTTTGTTCTTTTATTCTTCAGTTTCTGAGCACTTCTCCCTGTTCCTGCTACTAGTAATTTCAGGAAAAATCCTGCCCTAAGAATACTTTAGAGTGGGTAAGACCTGCTTAGAACCAGCTAAACTTTCTTAGATATTTTATGTTCTTTGAAAGATATGGGGCATCAAGGAGCCACTGCCAAGGAGATGGCTAATTCTACTTGAAGGATTAGGAAATGTTTCCAACCAGAAGTAAGTATTTTCACTAGTGATAGTTGCTATCATGTTTGAACATGCACTGTGAACTAGGCACTCTGCTAAATGCTTTTCATACATTCCTTCCTATAATCCTTATAAGAACAGAAATTATTATTGTGCCCTTTTTACAGATGGACAAGTGGAGTAACTTGCTGGCAAATATAGAGGTGAGGAATTCCAGAACTGTGATTGGAATGTAGCTTCTATGATTACAGAGCCTCTGCCCAATTTCTACACTGGATTGCTTAGTTAGCAAAAACTCTTTCCACAATCTGTAATAAGAGCTTTTCACCAAAACCTTTCAGAAAAAAAGTGGATCCTTAGAGAGTACAAAGACAGGTCAGTTGTTGTTGTAGGAACCAGACTGTGCTTAGGCAGTTAGGATTCCTCACAAAGAAGCTTCTACTTTTCCAAAACAAGTGGCTCTTAAAACACACACACACACACACACACACACACACACACACACACGACTCATAAGAAAGAGCTTGGGAATCAGTTTCCCAGGGAGAACCGCAGTGAGGACAGCATTCCTTAATTCATAAATCCATTTAACTTTTATTGAGCCCTTACTAAGTCACACACACTTTAATGGAAGTTGATTTCATCTCAACAGCAGATTCCTCTAGGAAATCTCTAAAGAATTAGAAATTTACATTCAGAGAACAGAAAAAGAAGTATCTTTTTTTTTTAAGTTTTTTATTTAGTTATTTGACAGAGAGAGATCACAAGTAGGCAGAGTAGCAGGCAGAGAGAGAAGGGGGAAGCAGGCTCCCTGCTGAGCAGAGAGCCCCATGTGGGGCTCGATCCCAGGACCCTGGTATCATGACCTGAGCCAAAGGCAGAGGCTTAACCCACTGAGCCACCCAGGTGCCCCGAGAAATATCTCTACCATACAAAGTTGGTCACTGAACCAGTTTAGTGGTAGGTGAAAAACATGCCTTAGCTGGACAGGACACGAAAGAGAAGAAGAGCATCTTGAGGATCTGTTCCAATAAGAAAATTTCCAGCAGTAACAACTACCCAAAGAGGTCTACAAATTCCTCTGGTCTAAAATTCTATAGGCATGCTCAACACAGAGACAGTAAAATGTAATGATTAGATATCTAGCCTTTGTTCTCAAACCAACGCTGCTTTCAAATACTGATTCACGTGATCCTGGGTCAATCCAGATCTGTCCAATGAATGAGTAACTCAGGTAAGTTACATAACTAGCTAGCCTAAGACTTCCCATCCTGTAACATGGACAACAGGACAAGCCCTATAGGATTTTTGCATGATTATCTATGTGTTGGCAAAGGAGTGTTTTCAGTTGCTAGTAGCAGAGACCAAATTAGCAGAAATTTAAATAAATTAGTTTTTTTTCTCTTCACTTAACATTAAGATAGTTGCGGTAGATGGTCTATAGTTGGTACCGCAGCTCCAAATTTTCATCTGTGATCCAGCAGCCTTCTCATTTTTTGCTCCACTATCCTTAATATAGGCTTTCAGTTTCGGGACTTCCTTATGGTCACAAAATGGCTGCCAGAACTCTGGACTGACTCATGTTTAAAGAGGAGAAAGAAGGGGGAAAGGGCAAAAGTAGCACCTTGCAGCTGAGTCAGGTCCCTCAAAATAACTCTCTTGGAAGCTTTATCCAAAAACTTCCACGTAAAATGCAGTAGACGTGCCTTTTTCAAAGAAGCTGGTATGTGTGTGTGTTAACTTGGGCATGTTAGAAATTCTGCTGTTGAGGAAAAGGGAGAGAATGGGGTATTGGGTGGGCAGCTAGCAATCTCTGGCACACTCAGAAAAACATTTGACACGGTGCCTGACTCAAAGTAAATACCTACCCACCCACCCCCCCAAAAAAGAGAGAGAAAGTAGCTATGTTAGAGACTCAAGAAAACCACAAATCAATAGAAAATAATTGGACTGGTCTAATTGTGTGTGCATTTGGGGGAGGGAAAGGGAAAGAATTTGAGTCACGAGGGTATTGTATATAAAAGAACATTCATTCATGTTATATATTTCAAGCAGAGCTCAGGAAACATTTAAATTATAAACAGTACACTTTGGTGTGAAAAACTTGAGAAGGAACCCAATTTAGATACTTCACAGAAAAATTCTAGGCCAAGAGAAACAAAGTATACAGTAATTCATAGAAACAAAAATGGAGAGGTGGGAGAGAAAAAAAAATGAGCAAGGGATCTAACCTCTATTGTTTTCAAGCAACCTAAATGGCATCTAGCTATCTTCAAAAAAAAAAAAATTATAAGCGCTTAATTAGGAGGATACCAAGAGTACACAGACTTGAGCTGGAGGCTGGGAAATCAGATTTGGAAGCCAAGCAAGAACCAAGCCAGTCTGGGAAGTTCAATAAGTAGCAAGCCCAACGAGCACCTTTTTGCAGGGACAAGTCTGGCTAAGGATGTCCTCTCACCCTGAAAGCCCCATTGTCACCATCAGACCCTACTTCAGGCACCCTGAGAGAATACGGTTTCTTATTTTTTGTATTGCTTGATCCTATCAATCACATGTGTGCCCCTGATTGGTCTGCCCAGATTCAATGAGGGAGACAGACTGATCTCCTTTTCTTTGGCTTCCTCAGGTGCTAAAGTGCCCCCCAACCATTACCATACTCAATGAGAGGACCCCTTCCTAAACACACACATAGGAATGAGGGATGGATGCAGGATCGCCAAAAAAAGAAATAAATATCAACTACAGTGCTCCAGTGAGCCAAGCTGTGCTTAAAACTAGTTGTTTGTTTAAGGCTACAATAGTAAGCATCAGACCTGAGATTCAAACTCGTGGCTTCCAAAAGCACTTCCTTTTTGCAACATGTGGCATGACTTCCATGTTTTATTTTTCCTTGGTTTGGCACTGTAGGAAACATCTGCCTCACTGAGTCCGGGGAAGGTCTTGGAGGATGACACGGAGAAATTAAACGCCATTTGACATTGGACATGATTCTTGCTGCTAGCAAACAATGAAGACACTTGATAGTGATTTGACTACTAATCAGTCATTCACTCTAACTCTTTTCAAGGGATTTTTTCGTATTTTGTTTTTAGTTTTTAAAATTCAAGAAAGTTAAGAATACCATTCTATTTCTCCCCATGTACATAGGACTTAAACAAGAAAAGTTCAGATACACCTGACATAATAGCGTCTAAAAAGACAGAGACTCTTCCTCACTATGCTTCTGTTCCCAGACAGGATGCGATATCTTATCTGAAAAGTACCATAATGGAAGTTGATGAATTTATAGTCTTAGATTTATTTTTAACCATCCACTATTCAAACCCCTAGACAGTACACTAAGTTTTCTGGAAATCCCACTATTGGCTCATGCTTTGGGTTTGGTCAGAAAGCCATTGGCAATGCTACATCCTGGAGTATCATCTATAGACCAGTGCCAGTCAGGGAAGTGCTCATAACTGGTCCACATAAAGGTAAAGACGGAAAAGGAGGGAGTCATTTAGAAACTGTAATGGAAACAACCTTGGTACTATTGACTTTTTTTTAAGTAGGCTCCACACCCAGCATGGACCCCAACATGGAGCTTGAACTCACGACCCTGAGATCAAGAGTCGGACGCTCACAGATCCAGCTACCAGGCACCCCTGCACTCTTGACTTCTTAGGCCTGGTGACTGGGGTGGGTGGTTCTGGAAATTCTGGGATGTTTATCAGCATTGCTAGCATCTACTTTTCAATGCCAATAGCACCCTTCTTCCAGTTTCGATAGCCAAAACATCTCCAGACATTGACAAATGTCCCCATGAGACAAATGCTCTTGGTTGAGAACCACAGCTTTATTGCAATTTGACAGACTAATTCTATGTCCATTGTATCTAGTAATATAAAATTGGAGCTTTGCATTGTGTATGTCTTGTTATTTCACTCATCTTAGTAATTTGTTATTATCATATTTTATCATTAGTTCATGACAGATTTTAAAAACGGTTCTTCCAGGGGTGCCTGGGTGTCTCAGTGGGTTAAGCCTCTGCCTTTGGCCCAGGTCATGATCTCAGGGTCTTGGGATCAAGCCCCATGTAGGGCTTTCTGCTCAGCGTGGAGCCTGCTTCCCCCTCTCTCTCTGCCTGCCTCTCTGCCTACTTGTGATCTCTGTCTGTCAAACAAATAAATAAAATCTTAAAAAAAAAAATGGTTCTTCCTCACAGAGAACTTAAAACCTACCAATACAGAAGGTCACTGTTCAAATATGGAAGTCGTCCTTAGAAGAAAGGGAACAACCTTGGGCTACCCATCCTCTCCATAATAACCAAATAGTACAAGGCAACTTACAAAGATACTGGACACCTTTATTTTTTTATGTGCTCGCTCCTGGGGCCCACCATGGAAAAGTCTATGAAGTACCCACCATTGCCAGAAAGAGAGAAGCTGCCAGCACTGGATTCTACAACTTGCCTTCAGAAGTTCTCTGAACTGCACTAAGCAGTTTTCTTGTATTTCTCAGGGCAGAAGAAGATTTGCCAGCAGAGGAGGGCCAACGTAGAGACAAATCCTAAAATTCTTATGACGCAAAGGCCTGGGTCACAGGTCACAAACTGCCCAGACACCAACTGAATCTGGCCTACAAACAGGTTTTATTTGGCTCCCACAATGATGTTTTTAAAAATCAACTACTAAACTATTTCCTCAAAATCCCATTCCCAGCATCTCTCAAAAGATTCAAAAGAGCCCTTTGGCCATCCCAGGCACCTTCCCTCATGTTGTCAATTAGCTGCAACTGAAAAGCAGCCACCATCCTCAGCCTTCTTCTGCTGTCCCCTGACATGGCCCACTTCCGGTGCCCACGAGCATGTAAGTTGTGAGTGCCTGGGTTAGGCCTACTGAGTTATTAATCTCGATTTTTGGAGAAACAAAGAGGACAGAGAACTTGACCCTTGAGGGTGGAAGAAGATGAGGCCAGCCAGGGACTCCCCAGCCCTGGGTGAAGGCAGGTCAGGGGTTCCCATGGTTATAGTAACTAGGTCTTCGCCTAGGTCCTGGGCCTTGGAGACAGGCAGGCTTCAGAAGGATCTGGCAGTATTGACACCTCTATAGATGGGTACAGACTGCATGGTCTTAATCTTCCTGACTGTTCCACTGCAAGTGCAGCCATGACTCTAGTCTGCCTGGGCAATGATGACCCTCTCAAGCCAGCGTGGAGGACACTGGCCAATCATCAATGGCTTGGTCCTGTAAGGCTCAGAATTCCTCTGCACAAGACTTCCACTGGCAAGTGAGCACTGGAGCCAAACTTAATGGAGCTTAGGAAGATAAGTAACTGTGACATTGATTGCCCTCTGAATTCCAGGGAGCCATTGCCATCTGTTAGAATAACGCTTAGTGAGTATCCACTGTGTGCAGGCTCTGAGGCTATGGAGACAGATCCAACAAATCAGTGGTCTTTCCCTGCAATGCTCTCAGCTGAGGGATGAGGACAGATGTGTGAGAAAGTAATTCAGACGCATTGGGGGAATCAAATCCTGGAGCAGCCGGAGTGTGAGGAACTTGGTCTCTGCTTAGAGGAATGGGGGCTTCGCAGACAAGATGGCATTCAACTGGGCTTAGAAAACAAGGCCGAGTTTAACCAAATGAAGAAATCAAAAACGGCATTAGAGGAGTGGGTTTGTGCAAATCAAGACCGTGGAGGCTCGCTGAAGTGGAGGGTGGCAGGAGCAGAGTGGGAGTGGAAGGAGAGAAGGGGCTGGCATGAAGCCATAGCTTCAAGTCAAGGGGCTCGGACTTGAGCATCCAGTGGAATGTGGATGCAACAGAGATGTGTTATCAACTTTGTTTCCTTGGGAGTCAAATCTGGTGACACGTTAAAGATAGACTAGGAGCCCCGTTCTGAGGTCATTTGTCAACCTGAACTATAGCAGTAGAGAGGCACTTTCTAGAAAGTTCAAGACTTGCGTTAAATGGGGGGAGGGGAAAGGAGTTGAGGATGAATCAACTTTCTGACTTGGGAAACTGGGTAGATGATGAAAGTATTCACAGAAGTTTTTTTTAAAAATACAGAGCTAGGGGTGCCTGTGTGGCTCAGTGGGTTAAAGCCTCTGCCTTCGGCTCAGGTCATGATCTCAGAGTCCTGGGATTAAGCCCCCGCATCGGGCTCTCTGCTCAGCGGGGAGCCTGCTTCTCCCTCTCTCTCTGCCTGCCTCTCTGCCTACTTGAGATCTCTGTCTGTCAAATAAATAAATAAAATCTTAAAAAAAAAAAATACAGTGCAGAAAACCTGTTTGGGGAAGATACACAAATGAGTTATTTGGGATAAGACTGTAACAACTATGGGGACTTAAAATAGGTTTATCCAAAAGATGCTTAAAAATAAAGTACAAGACTTCCAAAGAGCAAGAGAATGAGAAAGAAATGTCAAGACAAGGATTTCAAGGATGATTACTGAAGCCACATGAAAGGCCGACATTGCCCGAAGAAGGAGACAAGAACGCCCCAGGGCAGAACTTCAGGGAGCCCGTGGAGGTAAAGAGCAGATGAGGAGACCCAGGAATAGCAGAAAGACAATTGGGGAATGGGTCAACGGCAGCCCAGCAGGAAGGGGGTGTCAGGAAGGAGGGAGCGCTGATACACTGTGCAGAGGACGGACGTTCTGGAAAATGTCCCTCTGGGACCACGCGAGAGAGGCCACCTGAGACCTTAGTTAGAGCCCCAGTCAAGGGCACGGTGGTGGAAGCCAGAGGTCGTGGGCTGGGAAGGGAACTGAGGGTCAGCCCAGAAAGGTGGACGATTAATTCCAAATGTTTGATGTTAAAACCAAGAAGGGCAGCTGGCGGTGTGAGGTAGCCTGGGGTTGCCTTTCAGCTTTGCCCGGCGTTTCTGGCTGGGGACGTCTTGAGCATATTTGTAGGGAGAGGGAAACATCTAGTGGAAGGCAGGCTGACCATACGTGAGGGAAGGGTTCTGGGTCCTGCTCCAAGTGAGGCCTGTGTCTAGGTGGGAAACTGTCTCGAGGACCTTCTTGTGATAAATCTAGTACGTGAATGTGTGACCAGAGGAAGCAGGGGAGTGCTCCCCAGGATACTTGTTAAGCCCCAGCAGGCTGATGGGGCTTCCTTGAGGACCCCGCCCAAATCTGAATCTTTGGGACATGGGCCCCAGGGCCTGCATTTTAAACCAGCACCCTGGCAGATAACCATGGAAGAAAGCCCCAAAGTAAGAGCAAGCGTGGCCTCTGAAGCCAACATGATCGAGTTTGGTTCTCATCTGTGCTGCTCATCAGCCATATATATTATCTTGGGAAATTTATGAAATCTCTCTGTGCCTCAGTTTCCTCTTCTGAAAATGAGATTGAGAGCAGCTATGTCAAAGGGGTTATTTCTTGGTTCCCAACCCTCTTGGGAGCTTCCTAGATAGAATCTGAAACTGGCCCCCAAGCTTAGATCCAGGTGATAAAGAGAGGCTGGCCATTTCAGGTTGGTAGGTGGCAAGTTTAAAAAGCAGAAGGAACTTATACACGAGGTTTTCCTTGGGCAGCAGCAAGACAGTGGATCCTGACACCCTCCCACCAAATCTTAAAAGTTTACATACAGGCCTTCACTGGGTTCAGTCATATTTGCCATACAGGTGTTCTCAACCCCACATCAGCATCTCAAGGCTGTGTCCTGTGTCCTTGCCTCTGTGAGCCGGAAAGCCAAGCCAAAGCCACCTTACAAGGACAGGGAAGGGGGTGGGGAGTTGCAAGTGCCGGGGTCCAGCTCATAGGTTAACTGGAAGTCATGTCTTCTCGATGACCTTCCGCAACGGTATTGGTGAGGCACAGAGGACCAAGCCTATGGAAGGCATGGATAGCAGTGCCCAGCACAAAGGAAATGGACATGAAATGTGAGCTTATTGTTTTTTATCCCACACCTCTGTTGTAACTGCTCGCAGTTTACAGTTGGCCCACCAATCACCTAGGGAAGCTTGTCACAGTGCCAATTTCCACTCAAACTCTAGAGATTCTGATGGAACTGGTCTGGGGTAGGGGTGGGGGTGGGGTGCAAACTCTGCATTTTAGAGGAGCACCTCCTCTTCCCAGGTAATTCTGGTGCAGGTGGGCACAAAAGACACTTCCAGAATCATTGCTCTGTAGGATTAAGCCCAAGAGACCTGCTGTGCCTTGTTCCCTGCTCTGCCCACACATGGCAGGGTCAAGATGGCCAAGAGTTCTCTTGAAACCCTCACAATGGCGCCAAATGAGAAGAAAAAGGGCTGCCAATTAGAGCTGATTGTGAAGATTTTTTAAAATAACTTGTGCATTTAAAAACCCTTGACTCTCAAACTACTTACACCCGAATGAGTCATTTGTCTGCCTTAATTGCTGCTGCTGCTATTTTCTTGGGGGGGGGGGAGCACTTTGAAAAGAGAAACAAGTAGATACACAGGGACTAACTTTCAGCGACATGGAGCCCCTTTTTGATGTATTTATAACACAGCCATTAGTGTGTATGTTGGTTTCAAACCCCACCCTTATGAAAAACAGAAACTGTGAGAAAGGTAAATGGGCTCAGCAAACTAAACATTTTCTTCCAATCGGTAGTGCTTCTAGAATTTCATCCCGAGTACCCAGCACAAGGAATGGCTATTTATTTTCCTAAATAAAAGTAATGGAAAAAATGATTGGAGGTGAAATTAGATTCCTCCAGGCAACTCTTTGTAAAAGAAGGGTAATTGAAAGGGAGAAGCCAGGTGTCTGGCCTCCTGCGGGCAATGCAAATGAAACTCACTTGTTTGTTTGTTTATTTATTTATTTATCTATTTCCTGGATGACTTTTAGTTAACTGTGAGAGCTGCCTTTCAAGTAGTTACTGGATGGCAAGGTTGGGGGGAGGGGCAAGTCCTGGAGCCTTCTGTTAAGGACAAGCAGTGACCTCCAGGGGCAACTTCCTTTCTTCCCACAGATTCATGCTAATTAATCACGGTTCTCTGTACTTTTGACTTAAAACATTTGAGCTTTGCTGCTTGAAAGGCTTCTAGAATCATTGACCTAAGGTTGCAATGGGGCTGTTCAAAGCCCTAGCTGACCCATGGAGTTACTTTCTTTGGCCTGTATAGTATTTTTAAAAATTTCTAAATAGTTGCCAGATTTTTCTTAATTAGGAGAGTTCACATTAAACTCAGATTTCAAGCTCTTAAAAAGATAGAGGGTCGTGACCCGTATTCCTGCCTGATTACAGTGAAGAGCCAAGTACCTACTGCTCCCTTTATACAGGAAATTTATTCCATGTCTCAATTTCCTCTGAAAAAACACAGATAATAATTATGCTTGTCTCATAGAATTGTGATGAGTGAAGAAGCTGATAAATTTAAAACACTTAGTGTCTGGCATATAGTAAGTGTCACAGTCTCCACTCAGCTCAATTTATTTAAACTCCTAATTCAGGCCCTTATATTCATTTGCATTTGTGACCCTTGCTATAAGCCACGAAAAAGATAATAGACCTAGAACTTTCTGGAAAGCAAAGAAGTTGGAGGGGGCTAGCACCTTCCTGCCAAAAATTGCTGGCCTAAGGGAATCCACTGAGGAAACGAAATAAAGAGACGTTATAGACTTCAGAGCACTTTGTTTCTTCATTATTGTAGTATAAGTTTGAAGCTTGGGGATTTCCCCTTCTGTTTATTCTCTATCTCCTCTGGACTGGGAATAGTAAAAATCCTTAGAAAATCTCAAACAATTTTGGATGTGTTTGAGAGGAAGTAAATAACACGTTCAAGACAAGACCATGCCCCTGAAAAGTCCCCCAATAAGACCTAGTAATACCATTAACCATGGGAAAGTATTTTGGGCCCAAGCAACTTGCCAGGGGAGAGAGGCCGGGGGAAGAGGTGTGTGCCATCAGGGTGTTGGGTCCATGGTCAAAGGAGCAAGACTGATACAAAGCGAAGGTCAAGCAAAGCTTTATTTCACGCCAAGCATCAAGAATCAAACTGACCGGCCAGGGCCGTCTCTTGCAAAGAGGCAATGACCCTCTGACTTACAGACTAGCTTTTAAGGGCAAAGGCCATGTGGTTGGGCCTGGCCAAGCACAGGTGACCAATGAGATTATAACACAGAGAAAGCTGCACAGTCCTGGTAGGTCACACATAAGTGACCAATTGAATTACAATTTACCCTATAGTAGCTATTTGAACTAGCCTATCACCTTGGTCAGAATGGGCGCCCAAAAGGCACCCAAAGGGCGGGGCCCATACTCCTTGGTAGCTAGGGAGAGAGTACGCACCCCCACTGATTGAATGCCTCCACCTGGCCTGACCCACCCTTGTATTTGGGCTTTGTTACCTGGGACTGGTTTCCGGGACTTGTTTTTAAGTAAGTTCCCTGAAGGGGGAGGGGCAGGGCCAGGATGGAGCTGCTCTGGCTAAATAGGCCCTTCCAAGGGGAGTAGTGCCTCGTCCCCAAGGATTGATCCATCTTCCTGTGCTGGGTAGTTTCCATTCTCTTCCCATATCCCGTCTTCACGAGGCTCTACCACCTGGGAGTCTGAACCATAGGGACCTGCATTGGGCTTTCTTGCCCTCCAGTGCCCAGTTGGATTCAGCTAATGAGGGGCTTCAACAAGAAGTCAGAGAGAAGGGACATATGAGGTCTTACGCTCCCTTTCTGTTAGTTACTGCAACCAGTTGTGTTTCCTCACGTATGTCCCTTGGTGGCTCCAGACACGTGGCCCTCTCCAAACAGTTGTTCTCTTTAACTTCCAGGAACAGCTCTCCTCCCTTTGCCTCTTCAGGCAGGCCAAGGGATGATGACAAAGAGCCCCCATGTTGCCAGCCCAAGTATAGAACATCATTCTTCATTGGTTTCCCCAAAGCCTGGGGCACCATTGACATAATCCCTTTGTTAAACTCTTAATTGTTCCAGTGTGAATGTGGCATTGGTTTCCTGCCAGAACGCTGACTGATAAACTTGTCTGCTCTGAAATTCCCATTACCACTTATATCTTGCAGGCGTTTGAGAACAGTCCTTTCAAACTTTTCTGAACCAAATCCTTATGGGTAAGTTATTGGGTTCGAGTGCATCATTGTCTGGTAAGCAATGCTTAGTCAGTTGTACTGATGTTCACCTATGGGCAGTTCTGATAGTCTGCACACAGTCTCAGCAAGGAAGTTTATGCCCTTAATCCCAGCCCTGAAATAAACCACTGCAAGTAGCAGATTTTAAATTTCATTCATTCACTCATTCGTTCATTCTTCCATCCATCCAATCATTCCATTAATTCATCGTTCTTCAGTCAGGAAACATCTATAATGGCCCTACTATGTTCCAGGCACTGTGCTGGGAATTGAGTAAAATATGTTCCATGCCCTGGAGAGGATTATGATGGTGGGTGGTAGGAGAAGAGGGCCAGGCAAGTAAGCCAAAGAAATAGTACGTTTAGGTGCTACTACAACAGAAGTATGACATACAGTGAGAGGGGTAGTCTGTCCTCTTTGAAGAAGGGTGGTCTGAAGTTAGATCACTTCCTTTGCAAAGGAAGTGACACTCTTGGTGTTGAAAGATGACCTGACCTTTGCCAAGCAAAATGGGTGGCAAAAGGAAAAGGCAGCAACATTGAAAGTCCTGGTGTTTTTGGTGAAATAAATATCAACTATTCTCGATAACTAGAGCAGTGTTTATATTATTTGACTATACACTAGATTCCTGTGAAATTGGGAGCATTATCAAATATGTATAGCTCAGTTCTATCCCAGACACTGTGATCTCATTCATCTGGGCTAAGGCTGGGCCATCAGGATTTTTTACATCTCCCCAGATGATTGCAAAGTGAAGCCAGGTTCGAGAACCACTGACCAAAAGCATAGTGATGAGTAAAACAAGAATCAGGTGGGGGAGTGGAGGTTAGGCAGGGGTCATCACAGAGAAGGATCTGTGCCCTCCTCAGGAAAAGTCAATGGAAATAGTTTTGTTTTCTGGTAGTGATTTCCAACATCTTCTGATTTTACCCTTCCTTTACTGCATCTGCCTCAAGGCTCTCTTGGTTTCTCCTACAGTGTAGACAAAAGCATTAGAAATGATTAGAATTTAATGCAGTTATCTAGATGGCTAGAAGTCAGAATGGCTATGCTGTGGACGCTGGCCCTGACTAAAGGTGAGCTCTTAAACAGATTATTTTCTACGCTGTTCCGTCACCTGCGAAATGGAGATAAATATGTAGTAATTCACAGGTCGCTGGGAGAGAGAAAGCGGTAGGGCAGTCAGTGCCCAGCACACTGTAAGCTCTCAGGAATAGTCATGCTGTTATTATTATCTGAACCTGCTTCTTAAAGGGAACCTGGGGAATTGTCGGGCACACACACACAAATATACACTTCCGCAGAACAGTGGCACTCAAATTTGTTTGTTCTTGTAGCCACTGGCCTCCAAAGACGACCCCTTCTGACTCTAGGGTGTGGCAGAAGCAGGACTATAGGACTCCCGAGGCTCCATCAAAAGAAGTCTTGCAGCTTCCTCTCGGGGCTTTTGGCATCTCAGTCCAAGTTCAGCTCCCCTGAAATGTCCATACTGTGAAGATGCCCACATTTGCCACCGGAAAGTCAGCATGGGGAGACAGAGATGCCCAGCCAGCCTCTCCTTCTTCCAGCCAGACATGTGCTGGAGGAAGCCATCTTGGACATCTGGTGCAATTGAGTCTTCCAATGACGCCAGCCTTAATGTCCATATTTGACTGTGACCTTGTGAGAGTCCCCAGGCAAGAACTGCCCCTCTGAGACTGGCCAACAGACTGGACCATCAAAAAACATTGTTTTAAATCATTAAGTTTTGGAGTAGTTCATTGTGCATCAACAGGTAACCAGAATATAACAAAAACAGGTCTCTTCACTTAGCATTTGGTACAGAGGTCATCTTACTCTGAAGTAAATTGCTAAGGAGCCCTCAAGTCAGGTCTCAGGGGCGCTGAACTTCTTAGATAGTGACTGTCTTCCCTCAGAATAAACATTTCAAGAGTCCCAGATGGAAGCTGCAAAACTTTGGCCTTCTACTACATTCTTTTTTTTTTTCATATTTTTATTTAAATTCTCGTCAGTTATCGGACAGGGCAATATTGGTTCCAGGAGTAGAATTCAGTGATTCATCACTTACAGGCAATCCCCAGTGCTCCTCATAACAAGTGCCCTCCTAGTCCACATGACCCCAGCTACATCCTATAGTCAGAAGTGAATCACGTGGTTGGCCCACATTCACTGCGAGGGAATGACTTCAGGGTTTGCATACGGAGGCCTGGTTCATTGGGGGCCATCTTTGGAGACCAGAGCAGGTGAAAGCAGAGTGCCATGGCCCCTCTGGGTAAGGCTAGCTTTTTAATTGGCTGTCCAATTGTTACATCTTGCAGTCAAATTATTTTATCCATTCTGTTCGTTGAATTCTATTCACAGAGAGACACTGAGAGCTGCCAACTCAGATGACTAAAGAACAAACCGAATAATCTGTTGGCAGCTTACCGGGGCTGAAGGACCCTCAACCATGGATATCCCTCAGTTTGTCTGCCCTGTAGCCAATTATGATCCTGCCTTAGATTCTGATCAATATCAAGGACAACTAGATATTCATCAGTATAGCAAACTATCATTATTTCTTCTATCATTATTTTTAAAGAAAAAGTAAGGTCTTGAAAGAGAAAACAAGTATCTGCCTCTGTTTTCATTTTGCCTTGTGGAACTGGGTGATGGTGTGTTTTGTAATTGCATTAATTAAGCTATACAAATATAATGAAAGCCCTGCTTATCAAGACTTTAATGCAGAGACATTCACATTCTGGTTAACCTTGCCTGTTTGCCTGGCTTAAGGTTATTCCCACCCTACTCGCCATACCCACACATTTTAAGATTGGTGTAATAATTACTGTATTTTCTTTAGTCTAACACACATTTCTTTCTTTAAAAAAATTAATTGACTTTATTTTTAGAGCAGTTTTAGTTACAGTAATACAGAAAGTATTTTGAGCAGAATGAGTCCCCCTATATCTTTTCTCCTCCACCTCTACACACACACACACACTGTTAGTCCCTGTTAGTAACATCTTGTGTTGGTATGGTACATTTGTTACCACCGATGAACCAATATTGATACCTTATTATTAACTAAAGTGCATAAAAGAAGATTCTCTCTTCTTGTTATACATTCTTTGGGTTTTGACAACTATATCATTATTTGATTATTTGACAACTGCGTCACTAAGTATCCACCATTACAGTACCATACCGAATAGTTTTACTGCCCTGGAAATCGATGCTCAGTCTTGTGTATCTTTTTTTCATTTTAATGTCTCAGAAATGGGGATAGCCAAGTACCACTGATAGCTATAATTAATGCAATATGTGATTTTCTTCCATCCTTCCTTTCTTCTTCCTTCTTGCACTTGAGAGACTGATGTTAAACTGACAGCACATTTTGCAAGTGATGGAATCCTAGTATTAAGGAAATACGGTGGTAAAAAAGGCTTTGATTGAAGCCTGAGAATACCAAATAGGACCCATGCCATTCTCCTTTCCAGCCGGAAAAGTGGGTGAGGTTTCTTGAGGTAGCAGAAACTTTGTCTCCCTGCAGCTCCCCTGTGCACACATCGTGTTCTTCCCTGCAAATGGAATCCGGTTTTGTGTTCTGAGGCATGGCGGGTTTCCTGTTTTCTTCTGCAGATCTACCTCCCCATCTTTCTTCACGCTGCTCTCTGCCGCCAGGGGCTGACCTGTTTGGACTGCATCAACAATCTCCTCTTGCTCCCTTTTGGCTTCCCCCTATGTTATACCCATGAGGAATCCAAAATTAGAACAAAAGGAGAGAGAGGGATGGTTTTATATGGATCTTGATCTGAATGAAACATTTTTTTAAAAGATTTTATTCATTTATTTGACAGACAGAGATCACAAGTAGGCAGAGAGGCAGGCAGAGAGAGGAAGGGAAGCAGGCTCCCTGCTGAGCAGAGAGCCCCATGCGGGGCTCGATCCCAGGACCCTGGGATCATGACCTGAGCTGAAGGCAGAGGCTTTAACCCAATGAGCCATCCAGGTGCCCCTGAAAGAAACAATTTTGAAAAAAAAAATTGATGACAAAACAGAAAAAAGAAGAAGAAGAAGAAGAAGAAGAAGAAGAAGAAGAAACCCTCCAAAAACAACAAAAGAAGAAAAGAATAGAAAAGAAAAGAAACATTTGAAACAATTTGGGAAAATTGAATATAGACTCAGTGTTAGATGATAGAAATAAACTATTATCAATTTTTTGTATGATAACTACCTCTGGTTACTTCTAAAGAAAGTGTTCCTATCTTCTAGTAATACATATATATTTACAGATGAAAATTACATGACTATGGAGTTTACTTTAAAATAACCCAGGAAAAAAATGGGCAGTGGATAAATGGAACCCATGAACTGGCAATGCTGAAGTTTGGTGGTGGGTACAAGGGGGAGAAGTTCTGCTCTGGGGGCTGATTGCTACTTACCCCTCTGATTACGTTTGGCAGATAGGCCTCAGGTTGTCAAAACAAAAAGTCTTGCTTTTTCCTTAGCAAGGAAAATACTCACAGTGGGTGGTATCACCCAGAAGAGTGGTTTGTATTTAGAAGGTCCTCAGGTGAATAGGCCACTGGGGTCTCCAAGGAGTGCAGCCAACCTTCTGTCCAGCCTGCCCTGTACTAGCCAATGGTTAATGTTTTCCAGTTCGTGTGTGTGTATGTGTGTGTGTGTGTGTGTGTGTACGTGCACATATATTGAAGGAGGGGAAGGATTAGACCTGAGGGAGAGACCACCTTCTCATGGTCCTTCTAGAAAGTTCAATAAGTCAGCCATCATCTACTTGGTATTCCTACAGACTACTCATTTCTTCAGCAGAGCTATGCAGGATGCCTCCTCTCATATCATAGTCTGCTGTTCAATTGAGAAAATTCTAAAACAGTGCCTCCTGCCCAGTATTCTCATCATGGGGTAATCCCTGTGGCAAGCTGCGAGCTCTCAGAGACTCCCTTTCAGAAGGATGTAAGCTCAGCCTGGGTGGCCAGGTGTCAAGGAGTTTATCCATCCGTCTGAAACTGTCTTCTATCCCTAACAGTTCATGATCTATGGTAAGTTTTTTGGAAAGCCTTTAGGTAAAAGGAACTATGTTCTCACCTTAATGTAATCAAATAATGACGCTGTGCTTCAGAAAAGTCAGCTGTAGCTCGTACCCTATAAAACATTTATCAAAGAAGGACAAGAACATCACGGTATTAACTGAAGAGGCAGAAATACGGGGGAGGCAAGTGTAAATGACCTGCTCGGCTAAGAAAGTAAATACATCAAGAGTAGAGGAACCTAATGGGAGGCTAGAGAATTCTGAAAATTATGGCTGAGAAACACGTTTAGTAATTAAATCAACACTCAGTCAACCTACCTAATTATCGTGACATTGAGGGGGTGCCTCATACTCAGAACTGTTCAGAAAGCAAATTGTACATTTTGTAAATCCCTCTCCAAATTAATAGGTGGAATTGCACAACTGAAAGCTCATCTAATCCAATGAAGGGGAAACTGAGGATAGGGAGGTGAAGTGACCAAGTCACAGAGTTAATCAGAGTCAGGACACAAATGAGGATCCAGATCTTTGAACTCTTGATTACTCTGTTACTGTTTTGTTTTGTTTCTCAAACAGATTAAGACACAGAAAGAGCCAGAAACATGCAACCTACAGAACCTCGGAGTTCTACAAAGCCAGTAAAGCTCATTCCTTAGCTAGAGTTCAGAGTTCCACTTTAATTTCACTGTTATCTTTAAGTACCTTCTACATACAAATGAAATCAGTAGAATCAGATTTTCTATCAGGTAAGAGTTTTTCCCTAGAGTAAGCAGTAGTCACAACCAGTTCCCCATGTTCCCATGACAGTGGGGAATGGGAAAGGTAGCAAGCTGAAGTTACAGGTCCAAAGATCTAGTGTCAGAGCAATGACTGTCTCAGGCTCAGTGCCACCTGGGCAGACTCAGGCATCAGGAGGAATTCTCTCGTGTTCTCTAACCTACGAAACATTTTTGCCCACAGTCAGGTGCCGAAAATCTTCCTTCTGGCTTCTTTCCCTTTGGCTTTGTTCTGTGCTTCTCCAGGATTGCGGAGGACGCAATCACACAAAATCACAAAACCACAAAGATCAATGCATCTCTGGCTAATCCCAGCACTGGCGTATTTTTACAATTTGGGATGGGATCGTTGGATTAAGGACTATGTCCCTGCTAGCCTCTAAGCTCCTCTGGGGCCCGACCCACGTCAATCTCCGCTCACTGCTTCTCGTAGAACTCAGCCGAATATGGGCACAGAGTAGACTCTCATTAAGCATACACCAAGAGAATGAGTGACTTCACCTTCCCAGAGCAGAAATAAGTCCCCACAGAGAGCTTCTTCACCTTCCCATTGTCAGCCGCCAAATGTGTCTGAATCTCTTCCCAGCTTTTCTGCCTCTCCTCCTGTTATTGTAGAAGAGGCATCGGTCCTCGGTCCGATTAATCCTTCTACTCTGTTCCGGATTATAGCCTTTTCTACCTTCTTACAAGTCTTACTCTTGACTATTCCTAATCCTATCTGTGTCTTTAAACTTTCCCAACCTATTGGCTCCTTCCCATTAGAATTTAAAGACACTCAAGGCCCTATCACTTTTTAAAGTTTATTTATTTATTTATTTATTTGACAGAGAGAGAGAGAGAGAGAGATATCACAAGTAGGCAGAGAGGCAGGCAGAGAGAGGTGGAAGCAAGCTCCCTGCTGAGCAGAGAGCCCGATGTGGGGCTTGATCCCAGGACCCTGGGATCATGACCTCAGCCAAAGGCAGAGGCTTAACCCACTGAGCCACCCAGGTGCCCCATGGCCCTATCGCTTTTTAAAGAAACATGTTCCTATTGCCACACTTCCCCACTCACCTTTTTGCTAGTAGACTTGAGACCTGTCCATACTCTTTGTTTCCTCTTCTTCACCACTTACCGCCGCTCTTCAGGTTCCCAGCACTTCACTGGACATTGTTTTTGCCAAGATTAACAATGACCTCCTTATCACCAAACCCAGTGGTGACTTTCAAGTACTTCTGTTACTTTATCTCTCCACAGTATTTGGCAGTATTGATGATACTTACTGAAACTTATTTCCTTTACCTTACAGGAAACCACACTCACCTGTGTACCCCTCTCCCTTACTTACTTCTCAGCCTCTTCCGTAGGTTCATTCATTTAATAGTTATTTACTGACCACTTACTATGTGCTGGGCAATGTCCTAGGTGCTGAGGATGGAGTGGTGAATGAGACATGGAGCTTACTCTAGTTGGGGAGTGAGGACGAATAAGTAAAGAAATAAACTAATAAGATGACATGAAAAATAAAGGCAGAGTTGGCCAGTAGCGTCTCCCTAGGTTTAACTTCTGCTTATGCAGTGAACTTGACCATCTTCCTTATGCTTTTCTACTTCTCTATTTGGGAAAATTTATTAGAAAAAAGATGACAAGGATGAGAATGGAATGGCAGCTAGCCTCCTGCATTTCCACTACTTAGAAAAAACTGAGGAATAACCAGTGCCAGTCAAGGGAATGTTAATGACTATGGCCACGCTTGCGCCATCCTGACAAAGCTCCCTTCGAGATGTGTGAATCACCAGTCACGGGCAAATCAATAGCATGAAGATGAAGGTTTACTGCCAGAGGCTGAAGTTGAGGGTGGGTGTGCACGTCAGGAGAGGCTGAACTGGGTTAGATCTCCCACATCAGAAAACTTCTCTGGGGAAGTTATCCCTCCCCAGAGAGGACCCCACAGAAACTTACACTGTGGTCATATAAGAATGACTCAGTCTCCTCAAACATATCTCGCACCTACAAGATTCTAATACGTGGGAATAAAGTAGTTCTTAACCCAGATCAAGACACTCCCCAGAGCCAGGCCAGGACTGTTCACAGCCCACTGCCCTCAGTTACTTCTAGTGCAACAAGCTTGGCCATCAAATGGAGAGCTGAAACCACCCATGTGTAGTTTCCTTGTGCCTAGAAATCACCCAGCATGTGTAAGAAATATGTGACGATATGTGCCACACCCATCATTTGCCTTTTACCCTGACATTTGCTCTCCTCCTTGCCTTCTTTTGCTTTGAGTTGCAGAGGACCGACTCTTGAAAACTACATTTCCCAGGTGCCCACACCTCTTGGTTTTTTTCCTTGGCTTCATTGGTGGGAGGCCCTGACAGGAGACTGCAGTGTGGTTGGAAGAAAAAAACAAAATATTTTACATCGTTTCTTTCTTTGCTTTGGTTTGTGTGTCCAGCAGTAGCTGTGTGGGGTGCCAGACACAGACCCCAGGGTGGATATGGCCCCCGCTGGGTGGCCACAACTCCTGGAATCTGATAATAATGCCCTCTCCCCTTGTCCTGCTGCTCCTAAAGATAGAGGCAGTTTCTTGCAGTTACTGTTCTTCAAGATTCCTTACCTTCTTCCTCTATTTCTTGAGTCTTCCAAGACTTTAGTTACTAGGTCATTACAGTAATTTCTTTCCATCAAACTACCTAGAACAGGTTCTGTTTTCTGGCTGAACTCTGACAGGTACTCAGCCCTGGGCAGGTTCCCAAAATGTAAAGAAATTGATCTACTTCATGACCAATCTCAGCAGAGTTACAAGCATAAGAAACACAAATCCAATTATTAAAAACAAACAAACAAACAAACAAAAAACCTGACTAAAATCTTGAGGAGGCTACGAAGAGCTGAGAACACCTTGCCTAGCATGCAACAATGTCTCCCTCAAATCTCCTTACCTGTACTATTCACTCCTGCTGCCTCTCTTACCAAATCTCTGTTGATCTCCTGCCATCTTAAAAGCAGACTAAAACTACCAAAAATGTTTTCAAAATACAGAGACAAAACAAATAAAAATCCATTATTTTTATTGAGATTCATTGATATTAGATATCAAAAGTGTGTTTTTAATGGAAGAATAGTTGTCATTAGCAGTTAATAATTAAAAACCTCCCATTAAAAACAACTAGTCCCCAAATAAGTTGTGATACCATAAAATAATTTAAAATTTGTATTCATCTAAAAAAAAAGCAAAAAGAAGAGAAAATATTAGGTCAAAATAAATACTAATTGAAGATAGTTTATTAAATCCCAATATATCAATAATTATGTTACATACAAAAAGGCTACTCTAGATGATGATTTGAATTGTTCAACTGGATAAATAAATGAAAATGAAATATGTACTGCTTATCAAAAGAATACAACCACCAGAATAAAATAAATTTAATACAAAATGTGCAATAGATGTACACTGAAGTCTGCAAGACTGAGATCAATTACTAAATATCTACATTAGTGGATAGACATACCATCTACAAGGATCGAAAATCATCAGTATTATACAGATACTAATGGTCCCCTAACCTGGAGAAGTCTTCACGGTTCTAATGCTAGCAGATAATGAACTCAGATGAACTTACTCTAAGGTCATGTCTGACCTGGTACAATAGAGAACCAGCTCTGGAAGAGTCTAGAGGTACAATCTTGGAAAGCATAGCACTAGAAGTGGCAGTCTCCATTAAACATTATTCCCAGGGAAAAGGTAGGCAACTTGCAATAGAAAAGTGTCGAAGAAGAAAGAATGCAACAAATGGTAGAAATTAAGGTACTTATGGAACAAATGAGCATAACAGGTTCAGAATACAGGTCAGTCCTCCTCTTCCTCCAAAGATGCCATATTGAAGAACATGCAATTCTCAGCCCCAGCAGAAGAGGGCACTCTTATAGTGAGAAACCTGCTGGACCACCAAAAACCTTTGGTGGCTGAAATTTTTATTGGTCATCCAGTTACATTCGAGAGATTTAAAAGCAGAACGCAGACAACATACATATAAATCTATCATAATATGATGAAAATGGGCATCAGTGAAAACACTCAAAGAAGAGAAAAGCAGGATCAAACTCCACACATTTCAGCATGAATTACATGCCATGAACAAGTACTTGCAGGTATGGGGGAAGATCTCAAATAAGCAATGTAAAAGAGACAAGGCAGAAAACAAGAATATGTGAAGCAGATAGCCAAGCTTAGGAAATAATTTTAATAAAAAGGAACCCTATTTCAGAAATGGAGACTAAATTACAAAGTCCCTAAGGGAAAATCAACTTGATTAAAAATAAAATAAGAAAGGGGGACGGGAGAGGGTGGTGGGGAAATGGACATTGGGGAGGGTATGTGCTATGATGAGTGCTGTGAAATGTGTAAACCAGACGATTCACAGACCTGTACCCCTGGGGATAAAAATACATTATATGTTTATTAAAATAAAAAAATTAAAAAAATAAAAATAAAAAAAATAAAATAAGAAACACTGAGAGAGTGAAAGAAACAGTTTACATAAAGGAAGAGAAACAAAGGTTTAGAGACAGTGTTAAGTCTTCACAGAATAAGTATAAGTGAAAACTGTGATGGAGAAAAGAAAGACCATGGGATGTTACTAATATTTAAAAGTGTAATCCAAACTTGGGGCACCTGGGTGGCTCAGTGGGTTAAAGCCTCTGCCTTCGGCTCAGGTGATGATCCCAGGGTCCTGGGATCAAGTCCTGCATCAGGTTCTATGCTCAGCGGGAGCCTGCTTCCTCCTCTCTCTCTGCCTACCTCTCTGCCTACTTGTGATCTCTGTCTGTCAAATAAATAAATAAATAAAATCTTTAAAAAAAAAAAAAAGTGTAATCCAAGAAAATACTCCAGAAGAAAAAAAATTCTGGAATCTATACATTGAAAAGGTCCACCATGTACCCAGGACTATCAACTCCAAGCCATAACCTAGAAAAAGTTTTAGACTTGAAGAGATACAGAAAAAAATAATATGAGCTTCTCATTAAAGTGGCCAAGTCACTTGCAAAAATGGAGAATCAGGTTTGTATCAGACTTCTTAACACTAACATGCAAAGCAAAAAAATTGGAACAACATTTTCTTAAAACACAAAGAAATAAATTATGAACCAAGGATTTTTTCTTTAATCCAGAAAAATTTATGTAATCAAAGCTATTGAAAAACAAGTTCAAATGCATAAGAACTTGAGGATATTATATTCACATGTGTTTGAAAAATCTACTAGAAGATGATCAAGAAATGACTGGGAAAATATCAAAATTACTATGTTATCTGTGGTTATGTTTGGATATCCAAAATGTTACAGATATCTATGGATATGTTTGGAGATGTTACATATTATGGTATGTTATGTCTATCTGTATGTATGTTATAATATGTATCTATCTTATGTATATCGACATACACAATGAATGCCTACACACATATATATTTGTAGATCAGATACAAAAACAAAGGTAGTAGTAGTAAGGGTAGGAGAGTAGCTTGTAAATGTTAAATGTTTTGCTAAAGTTGAAACAGCAAAACTATAAAATGGGAAAGAAGGGAGGGAGACGGGAAAGCAGAATGAGCTCATTTATTGTCATATAGGTAATAGGTAAGCTATTAAGTCATCACTGAAAGATGACAAATCAAATAGTAGAGGCCTAAGTAAGAAAAAGAAAAAATTAGGAGCATATTAAAGATATTAATAAGTAGGTAAATACTAGAACAAAAATACAAACCCTTTCTAAACATCAAAAAAGGAATTGTTTAAAGCAAACCAGACTACCTAAAGGAAAAAAACACACAAAAATATATAAAGAAATACACATAGTATTAAGTGGACAAACATAAATAAGGATGACCTTAAAACACATAACATTAACATAGATCTTATGAAGACTTACTAGGCTTTATATCCTTGTCATTGAAAATACACCTCAGGCATATGGAGAAAAACGGGTATGTTAGTTTACACATAAGCCACAATGGGTTTTATAAAATAAAAGAATATGAACAACATTCTATGATCCCACTGAAAGAAAACTGCAAATAAATTATAAGATTAAAAAAGTAAAACAAAGTAAATACTTCAATCTAAAAATGGAAAATCTTTATAAGCAACTCTTGTCATACAAATCAAAATTAAGGATTTCTAAACAAAACAATGGCAATATAAAATACTAGCTGCATATTGTGGGGTGAAATTGATAATGATCATAATAATAAAAAAATGATAATAGTTGGTATTTTTTGAGCACTTGATACTTCATATGAGAAGCAGACATTTTTCCATATATCTAGTTATACACATACCTACACATAAAAATAGCTACATAAAAATGTTCAGGTGTGATAATGTATCGGTTCGGTAGTGCTTCCGTAACAAAGTAGCACAGAGTGGGTGACTGAAACAACAAGAATTTATTTTCTCCCTGTTCTGGAGGCTGGAGTCCAAGATCAAGGTGTTAGCAGGATTGACCTCTTCTGATGCCTCTTTCCTTGGCTTGTAAAGATGGCCACCTCCTTCCAATGTCTTCACCTGGTCTTCCCTATGTGTGTGTCATTTAACAGAATACACTCTAGCTCCATTGATGTCCCTGAAAGTGGCAAGATTTTGTCTTTTTTGATAGCTGAATAATATTCCATTGTGTATATATACCACATCTTCTTTATCCATTCATCTGTCAGTGGACATTTGGGCTCTCTCCATAGTTCAGCCATTGTTAATAATGCTGCTATAAACATCGGTATTTTTGTGTCTCTTCTGTAAATACCTAGTATTTCCATTGCTGGATCATAGGGAAGCTCTATTTTAACATTGTGAGGAGCCTTCATACTGTTTTCCAGGGTGGCTGTACCAGTTCACATTCCCACCAACAGTACAAGTGGGTCCTCCTTTCTCTGCATCTTCGCCAACATCTATTGTTTCTTGTGTTGTTAAGTTTAGCCATTCTGACGGGTGTGAGGTAGTATCTCATTGTGGTTTTGATTTGTATTTCCCTGACAATGAATGATGTTGAGCCATCTGGATGTCTTTTTTTAAAAAAGGGTCTATTCATGTCTTCTGCCCATTTCTTAAGTGGGTTATTTGTTTCTTGGGTGTTGAGTTTGATAAGTTCTTTGTAGATTTTGGATACTCTTTATCAGATACGTTGTTTGCAAAATCTTCTCCCATTCCATAGGCTGCCTTTAGTTTTGTTGATTTTTTCCTTACAAAGCAGGAAAAAATATCCAGTGGAAAAAAGACAGTCTTTGAGACAAATTGTGTTGGGAAAACTGGACAGCAACATGTGGAAGAATAAAACTGGACCACTTTCTTATACCACACACAAAAATAAATTCAAAATAGATGAAAGACCTTAACGTGAAGCAGGAATCCATCAAAATCCTAGAGGAGAACACAGGCAGCAACCTCTTTGACCTTGGCTGCAGCAACTTCTTACTAGACACGTCACCACAGGCAAGGAAAATAAAAGTAAAAATGAACTATTGGGGGTTCATCAAGATAAAAAGCTTCTGTACAGCAAAGGAAACAATCTTTCCTCTTTTTTCTTAATTCCCTACTGTTTTTCATTCCTACATCCTCACAGAGCTCACCCCTCCCTTGAAGTAATCCATGCATGCTTATTTTCATCTCCATATCTTTCCATATCATTCATATCAAATGTAAACACACATAACATTAATCCATACACACGCATGGACAAAAATCCATACACAAACATATAGGAGGGCTTTTTAAATCATATATATGATTTACTTCTTTCTGCATTTTATTTTTCTTCTTCAAGCAAACTTTATGAAAATACCTCCGTGAAAACTCATTCATCCTGAGGGCTGCATAATGTTCCAGGGTGTCAATGTTCCAATTCATTCATCTGTACAAACACCCGAGTACACACGGCCTTGTGCACTGGAGCTTTTATTTCTATGGGATAAATTCCAGAAGTGCAGCTTCTGGTTTGAAGAATGCATTTATTTTTAATTTCCACAGACGCTGCCAGACTGGTTTGCCAACATGGCTATAACACTTCACATCCCCATGAGGCTAGAACCTCAACTCCCTTTTAAAGCACAAGAAACTAATGTGCAGAGGTCAGGAATGCGCTCAGACTCATCTGCGGCACATTTGGGAGGCAAACCCTACCCATCTGCTTTCCAAACCAGGGCTTTTTCCACCCCAAAGACTCCGCCTCCCGAAGTGAGGGGCCCTGTCCTTCAGCAACCAAGTCTGTGCATTTCAAGGCAAAGAGCTGGTTTTCTCTTGAGCCTCCCATCCAGTCAGCGGGCGATGCCCCCCATACAGCCTGTTGGGCTGCAGCTGTTGGGCTTGTACTATTTACAAGGTATAATAGCCCTCCTGTAAAAGTATAATGACGTACAATTTGTAAGAATAATGATACTCCAGGAGCAGAAGTGGCTACTAGAGCTTGATGCCACTAACTTTTAATCGGAGAGGTCACACGAGATGGTGACCGTACTGTGGTAAGAAATATAGAGACTCTTCCAGCCAACTAAACACATGGCCCAAATAAACACACTGTGAAAACGGAAGGCGGGGGAAGCAGGGATTGGGGTCACTTTTGTTACCACATCTCTACTCCCGTAGTTAGGATTTCTTGGTAAATAACTAACAAATCTGCATTCGCTAAGTCTTCCTTACTTAGTAGATTTCTGAGAGAGTGAGAGTGGATTTTGAGAGAGAGAAACACAGAGAAAGAAGGAATGAAAGCAACATTAATTTTAGGAGTAAACAAGCCAAAGCATCCTTCTGTAGCTGTTGTCAATGCAGTTCATTTTGGGAATCCAATTATGCCTCTGGACATGTGCACTAGAAAAGGTTAGCTATAATAATTCAAACAGCATTGCTGTAACAACATCCTTCCCAAATAAATCTGAGAGAAAACAAATAAGTTTCTGTTTTGACCACAGGGGGAACAATCAGCATGGTGTTTGAATGCTCTCACGGTATACCGGAAAGAAGTTGTGCTGGTTGGTGAGTTCCGGCAGGAGAGGCGTGAATAATCACATTTCACTTTCTCCTTGGAAGAACAGACTCGAGAGTGGTCAGGCTGACATGGGAATGGTCAAACAGGGCCAAGCCATAAAATGCAATAGGTCTAATTTACACTTCACCGTGAACAATGGAATAGGAGTTGCCGGGTCTCCAGGGCGGACAAGGAGCTTGTTGGAAAATGAAAAGCAGGAAATATCAGAAATCTGAGGGTTCTGCATGATGGGGCAGTATTATTTAATATTGTATAATACCTCCAACTGCCAGATTTCTTTTAAACACTCCTTGATAGCTGAGCTTTGGGGGCTTTTTTTTTTTTTTCCCCTTTAGTAACAATGACAATCATTGGAATGAACGCTTTGGTTTGAATTTAAAAATACCCGGGAGAGGAGATGAGGAACAAACAAACAAAACACAGAATCTATCCTTGTACTTTGAATCTATAGATCATCTTCATTAATCTCATATTTTCCCCATTTTATGCCACCACTTGTAGCTTTCTACCCACTAAAGACATCAATACAGATATTTGTATAACATCTTCGACTTTTTTCAAGATTTATTTATTTATTTGAGAGACAGAGAGCACAGAGGGAGAGGGGGAAGCAGACTCCCCGCTGAGCAGGGAGCCCAATGTAGGGCTCAATCCCAGGACCCTGGGATCATGACCTGAACTGAAGGTTAACCAACTGAGACACCCAGGTGCCCCTGACTTTTTTCTAAGACCAGTTTTCTGAAACTTCCCAGTGGTTAGCAAAGTAGACGCAATTACCCCCAATTTGCAAGTGTACAGATCAATTTAGTCACCTACACAGGAGCACTTAGCTAGGAATAGACATACGAAGGCCCTACACCTCCAGATGCCATTCCAGCCACTTTTCATTATAACTCACTTTGCACAAACAGTGTATAATACAAATCAGTGTTTATCACTTTCTGTACAAAATACCCAAGTTCTGGGATAACGGCACACCGATGAGCAACACTGTTTGAAAAGGATCATGAAACCATCAATGCCGTGACAGATTGGTCATGTCTGTCGTGGGTGGGGAGAAGGATGTATTCATATACAGGCTGTGTATTTCCCAACCCACAAGCCCCAGGGTTCTATTCCCCATTTTGACCATGATTATCACCTGCACCCAATTCCATCAACCTAATAACAGGGTCACTTTCTGGACCATACTTCTCAGGATTGAACCCTATTTAACATCACCTAGCTTTTCTTTTTTTTTTTTTAGACCTTTGTCTACAACCTCCTCTTCTTCCATGTTCTTACATTTTTGCTCCCCCACTTTTGTTCATTCATTTTGCAAACACCCCCAACTCCTTGACCACTTTCTTACCAGGCTGCCTGACTCCAGGACCCGTGAATTCAATCCATCTTCTAAGATGCTAAACTCTCTTGCTCCTCTGTCTTTTTCCTAACTCTATTGGCCGATCTCTTACTGTGAATCCATCCAACCAGCCTACTTTTAGGTGTGAGCCCCATGGAAGTAAACGTCACCCCATATAAGTCTTAGTGCCATTAAAATTTTTGGATGTTCAGTTCAGCTGGCCTACTCGTGTTGCTCTTCAAACCATTTCCACATTGACCGTGAGACTGTGACACTGCGCAGCATTATGTGAACGGTGCCCCTTGGGTTGTACAATGCAGCAGGACTCTTGGCCACCTTCCCTTCCCGTTCCCCTGACTCATTATCTCAACCCTTCAGAACTTGTCTCAAGTTACCTAACAAATATGCAATTCCCCCCCTCATTGAAAAGATGGCTGCAGAGTACATTAATAATTTGAAACCATGACATGGGGTAGACCTCAGTGTCTCAACCCCCAACCTAAGGAAGTGTCTACACGCACCTCCGTCCTACTCTCCTTCCTCCCCACCTCTAGACGTGGGCCGTCTATTCTATAGCTGTTCCATCCTCCCAGCGAAGTTCAAGATGTCACTTCGTTTTCATGCCCCACGAGTCAGTTTCTCTCTTTCCTAAATCTTACACCTCTTGCTCTTTATGGACTCCTTGACTTATAAACATGTAAAGGTTGCCATGCCCCAAAACAAAACAGAACACACCCTTGTGTCACAGACAGTGGGAGTGTGCCACCCATATGTCCTTAACTTCTTCCATTTGGGGGCATGACTTCTGCAGCTTTTTGTCTGAGGGCCACTTTGGCCCTTTCATTCAGCAAGCTGAGAAGTTCCATGGAATTAATGAACTGCCCCTTACCTCCAAAGCAGCCTTCCACCGGGGACTGGTAGTAATTGGTGTATAAATGGCCCAGCTTCCTAAGCCATTAGGTAGGAAGAACCCTAAAGCACATGTTCTATATTGTTACTGAGACTTCTCTATAGGATTAAGCTCCAGTTGCCCCCAATAGTAATTTGCTTGAAAATAACATTTTTTTTTTTTTGACAGACAGAGATCACAAGTAGGCGGGGGGGTGGGGGGGGTGGGAAGGAGGCTCCCCACAGAGCAGGGGGCCTGATGCGGGGCTCGATCCCAGGACACCGGGATCATGACCTGAGCCAAAGGCAGAGGCTTTAACCCACTGAGCCACCCAGGCACCCCTGAAAATAACATTCTTTTTCAGTGCTTCCTTTCTTCCCCATCTCACTTTAATACTTTTCTAGAAATATTTTCCAGGATTCCCTCCCAAATAAATGCCTTGCACCGGAATCCGTGTTTCAAAGTCAGCTTCTGGGAAAACCTGAAACAAGACACCCTCCTTTGATCCTCTTTCTACATTTAGTTACCATATACCTTCTCATTCTTTCAGTGCTAAGGTTCTTGAAAAGTAATACCATGAAGAAGTTGCGTTTTGCTACTAGTACAGAGAACCCAAAATGGCTTAAACAAATAAGGGTTTCCCCTTTCTCATGGAATGATGAATTTGGAATTGTGAATTTCTTGGGTGATATAACAGCTTCACAGTGTCACTGGGGATCCGGGCACCTTCTGCTTTTCCATTTCAGGCTACAGGAAGGAAGACAGAGATGGATAAGCAAGAGGCAACATGCACATGCTAGCTGAGTCAGTCCTTATATCAAGGAGCATTCCTCAAAGGACCATTCAATAATTGACCAGAACTTAGACCACCCTTAAACTGAAGGGAGACTGAAAGAGTTTTTTGGGTTTTGTTTCTTGTTTTTGAACGTGGACTTTTTGTTTCCTTTAACCATACCGGGGTTCTCTTAACAAAAGGAAGAACAGATGCTGGGGAGATAAACAACCATCTCTGCCGTAAGAGTCTATGTAACCAGTTGCAATTTCCCAACTCCTGTCCTCTGGCTTCTACCGCTCTGTGGAAAAATCCCTAAGCGAACAATGACTGCCTACCTCTTGTACACAATAGACAACTTTCAGTCTGTTTCTTAATGACTTCCTGGATTTCTCATTGACCATCCCTATTTTATTTACTACATCTGTACACATTTCCCTTTATCAAGTTGAACTGAAGATTTTATTTATTTATTTGACAGAGAGAGATATCGCAGGTAGCCAGAGAGTCAGGCAGAGGGGGAGGGGGAAGCAGGCTCCCTGCTGAGCAGAGAGCCCGATGTGGGGCTCAATCCCAGGACCCTGAGATCATGACCTGAGCCAAAGGCAGAGGCTTGACCCACTGAGCCACCCAGGCGCCCCTATTGAGCTGAACTGAAAAGTCTTTATCAAACACTTCAGCTTTCCAAGGTCAATAGTTTTATGCGACAGCTAGTCAAGAAGGCATGGAGAGCAAAGAGAAAATGGTGGAGAGGCTAATGTCACACTCTGTGTAGATGCCCTCATACCTGGAGATATGAACATTTACTTCTCAGAGCATTTATTTGTTTATTTTGAATGTGTGCACATGTGCCTGTCCCCATCCCTGGACACTGGTGTGCCTTCACATCCAATACTCTTATTTCTGAGGACTCCTCTCAACTACTAGAAGCCGCTTGGCTGCACGAACAGGGAATTAGAGGTGGTAGAAGAACATGCCTCCTCCTGCAAGTGCAGGAGAGTAAATGCCCCAGCTCCCTTGCCTCAGAAACTGACAACTCTGAAACATGACATAACCCAGGGCTTCATGGGGGATCTGGCTAAGGTTGCCATATGTGGGACTTTGCCTGGGATCACACCTCTGCTTGGCTTCCTTCCCTTCTCTGTCCTGCGTCCCCACTCTCTTACTTGTTCTCACCGAGAGCACTTCCTTAATAAATCGCTTGCACACTTCTGGGGAATCAATGTTAAGGCAATTGGGCAACAAATATTGGTTGGTCAGGAGGGACTGAACAAAACCCAACAAGTCTTTCCAGATGTGTTACTGCATTAAGATAGCTTTTGAGGTTTTTCTATTACCTTTTTAAAAATTAAAATGTTGTTTCTGGGAAGTAATTTTTTGCTACAGTTCATTAGGGCTAAAAATTCCAATTGCTATCGTTTGTTTAAATGCATAGTTTTTCTGACACTATCCATAAACTGTAGATAAAACTGTGTAAATAATTTTAATACAAAAATGGTGCTCTGTGCTAGCATTGTTAAGCATTGTTAAGATGATAAGCATACTTATCATCTCAAGAGAATTATTCATTCAAGTTATAGAAATTATATAAGCAGTTTCTGAGCATTCTCTTTGGAGATACAAGAAGATGTAGATACGTTATCTCTGTACAACCACATCCTTTCTTTCCTGGAGAAGACAAAGGAATTGGGGCTATGGGGCTGAATTCTCAAATATCTCTCCTGCCCGCCATGTGGCTGTGCCAGTCTTCAGTGTATTTTCTTTTAGCTCCAACGTCACTCATTTTGCTTGCTCTGTGATAAGGGAAGTGGAGCTTAGGAATATTCCTCCTATGATGGCCAGGATGATGTTAAGCCTGGTCAACAGAGGGCACCGAAGCAATGCTGGAAAAGAAAGAGGTTCTGGTGCGTCCCTCTAGCTGGCCTACTCGTGTTCCTGCAAACTGGGTGTCTTTTGATAGCAGTGTCCCCATACCCTGCCA
The DNA here is from genome assembly GCF_963455335.1 of Martes martes. Classification (NCBI taxonomy): domain Eukaryota; kingdom Metazoa; phylum Chordata; class Mammalia; order Carnivora; family Mustelidae; genus Martes; species Martes martes. The sequence continues at coordinate 144,394,827 of NC_137888.1, forward strand.
TGAGAGTCACTGACTCATGTGGAGTTTAGCAGCACTCCTAAAGACAGTGAATGAATTCCCCAAGCACCCAGCTTACTTTCTGGTAAAGAAAAGTAAGACAGCCCTGAAGGCAGCTTCTTCCCCATGAGGGAACAGTATCCTACCACAATTTTAGAGAGTTTCTCAGAAACTTTCTAGCAAATCCATTGAAGGTCCCAGTTGGCTTTTTAGAAAGCCAACAGCACCCACCTGTATTGCCCTTGGAAGCTTCCTGGAAGAGAGCTGGGAGCTCTCTTCGCATCCCAGCAGGTGGCTTTCTATCTGCCAGCCTCAGCATCATCCCACTGACTTTGGACACCAGAGCACAGCCAGCTTCTCCACCACAGCCTTGCCAAGGCCTGAATTCTAGCTTTGAGAAGATACTCTCCTCCCAAGTTTGTTCCTTCCTTGGGTACCATCCCTCGGCCCTAGGGTATCCTTAGGAGTGTTTTTTTTTTCTCTCTCTTCTTAACCAGTTCCCTATTACTCCATTCCCCTATTAATAGTAGACTTTTCCTAGTAGACATCTCTTGTTCTGTCTTCTGATAGGACCCTGACTAATAGAATAGCTAAGGAATGCAAAACCCCTAAATCTTAAAAGTTAAAAGTTCTTTACATGTGTGAGTTCTTTGAGGAAGATTTTTTTAAAGAGATATTTAAATAGGTCATGCCCTTGAAATCTCTTTTTCTAAAGTTGTTCTTGAGTTCTTTAAAAGATTTGCAGTTTGAGGCAAAAGAAGTTGCCAGTCCTAAGACAGACAGCTCAGATGTTTTATATTAACCATTTGGCTCTGTGGCTAATATAGAAAACCCAAGCTATTACTCTAGGAGCACCTACCTAGTGCTGGGCTCTTTACAAACAAATATCATGTTTAATTCTCAGAAAAGCTCTGAAAGATCAGCAGCATCCTTCCTGTCTTAGAGCTAAGGAAACTAAAGCCCAAAGATGTGAAATAATTCGCCTGGGGTCACATGGCTGGTATGCATCCTGTTTGAGATTTAAACCTCTACATGGGGATCCAAAACCTTTCCCATATCTTCCACGGCTTCTCATGTAAGCATGAAATAAAACTTTCCAGATTGTTAATAATTAGTTTTTTCATCCTTTCTCCAGTATTAGTTGAGTATATGCAATGCTTCAGGTTCTATAACTCGTGCTAGGTAAATAAAAATGTTAAAGAGCCAGAGCACTTACCTCAAGTGCTTTCGTTTTAAAAGCACTCTCCCTGGGGGCGCCTGGGTGGCTCAGTGGGTGAGCAGCCAACCCTTGATTTCATCTCAGGTCATGATCTCAGAGTCTTGAGATCAAGCCCCACATCACACTCTAAGTTCAGCGTGGAGTTTGCTTGAGATTCTTTCTCTCTCTCTCCTTCACACACACCTTTTCTCTCTGAAAATAAATAAATAAAATATTTTTAAAAAATAAAAAGCTTCTAAAAAAGCACTTTTCCCATCTGTACAGTCTTGACCATAAATTCCCAACAAGCCAATGGCAGGAGGGGCACTTTCCCAAAGTTGCTGTGGGCTACCTCCTGTTTGCATGCTAATGCTCTGTATTCGATTGGCCTACTTTATCCGGTGCCTTTCACGTCTCTGTGCCTCCGAACTCAGCCTCAGCCTACTCTCTTGAATGCTGGTGCATTTGGGGGCTGCTTGTTCCTCTTCTGACTTTCGCCACTTCCCCTTCTCCCTCCGAGTTCCTGGAACCAGTTTCAAGACTGTCCCTGAGGTTCCACATTCTATGACCCATCGCCGGCACTTCTGAACCAGTCAGGGGTATGATTTTTTTCTGGGTGGGAAATGTCTGTGTTATCAGGACTCAGGTTTGGGGGCAGCTCTGATCTACCTGGGCACAAGGAGGCCACATCTTTGCAGAGACAGCTCTCTGTTCTCCTCATATGGCCTCAAATAGTACATGCTATATACTCTTTCCCAAATGCCCTTCCTTTCCTGTCTTGAGTCTTCTTCTGTTCCCCATAAAGCCACCCTTGGCTCCAGCTACCTGGATAGATTCTACTCACCTACCATCTTCAATTTTAGCATGAACTTTTCCCCACACCCTCTCTCTGTCAAGCTCAAGGACATGGGCTTTCACTGTGCTCCCCTTGGTCACGAGAACGTAATGGTTGATTCCTTGCATCTCTTTACAGGAGTTGGGAGCATCTGGAGTGCAGGGGCTGTGTTTTATTTGTATGCATCCCAGGGTCCAGTGTTGTGCTGCATGGTAGGGACTTAATAAATATTTCAGAGTAAGAGCAGGTAGAAGGAGAGGAAGAAAACAGGAAAGAAGACAGGAAGGGAGAGAAAAAAGAAGGAAGAAAATAGGAAAGAAGGGAAAAGAAGGAAATAGAGTCTCCGTCTCTCTTTTAGCCACTTGCATGGCATTTTTTCATTAGAATTAAATTAAGTTTATCATCTGGCATTTAGGATACCACCAAATACATAGTTCTAGGTACTCCTGGCTGAGGAGGTTCTGTCCCAGCTGGTGACCTCACTTAAAGACAGAAGGAAGAACTCCACCACTGTTACCACCACCACAACAGAAATGACGTCAAACCATGGCCAACATTTAGTGAGCTTCCATTGTATACCAAGCTCCACACTGAGCATCTTCTGTGTATGATCTCATAAATCACTGCAACTAGCCAATGAGTAGACACTGTCCCTGTCTCCATATAAGAACCCTGAAGCTCAGGGGCACAAAGGGACTTGCCAAGGTCACACTGCCCATAAATAGCAGTGCTATTTATTTAGCAGTGCTAAATCAGGCCTTTGGACACCCTAGCCAATCACTGAACAGTCAAACTATGCTGTGTCTCTAGAGAAGTTCTGTACCTTTTCATGCCCAGGAGGCACACGAGATAGTAGCATGGCTCCTAAAGGGAGACACCTGTCAACTTTGATCAATAAAAGGTATTTAAAAATCCACAAAACCAAAAGCGAGTCAATATGTAATGACATTTTCTTTTAGAAAGTAAAAGTCACCCCCAGGATGAAATCTTGGGTAGGGGGGTAGGAGGGAAACGAAACAGGAAAGGAAGAAGTGAATGGCATTATTTGCACAATTTCCCACTAAATTGAAGTACAAAATAATAAAACACCCATTGCACTCAATTGGGAGACATCAAATAGACCATCATAAAGAAAATATTGCAATAGGGAAGTTCTTGGACAGAATCAATTCCCCAAAAGCCTGGAGGGATTTTGTCTCAGATCATAATGCATTCTTCTAGTAAACAAGTCCCCCATACACTAAGTGGGGCAAAAAGGAAAAAAAAACAACAACAAACCAAAAACATTCCATGGAGAAGGTACTTTCAAAAGGAGGGCAATTGAATCTTGAACAGCAATGAAACAAGCTTCACAAGCATTGATTTAAAAATGAAATGGCTTGTATGATGTTCACTTTGACTCCTGGTGCATCAAAATATAAAATGCTGCTTTGCATGCATTTCAACAGCCCATTTCTCTGTAATACTGCACTGCTTTGACAAGCATGTTATGTTAGAAGGAAATAACACACAAAGGGAGGTGGGCTGCCTGGGGACCTATCATACGGGAGTCCCTGTGACTTGCTTCAAATTATTCAAAGATCAATGCAAGAAGACGTGTCTTGCATCTCTCCTCTGTTGTCTGGCATCTCCTGGAGATGCCAGAACAAGAATTTTCAGCTTTAAGTCCTCAGCTTCGGAAACTCTCCACCTTGGTTCTACACATATTAAATTTCAGAATGGTCCATTCTCAAGTGCTTCATCCTCAGAGCGATTGGTCATGTGTTGGCTGACAGGTCATTTATTTACAGAGATGCAGACAGAAGGCAGTAAAACACCAGAAGAAGGATTTACTTCTAGACCTCCATTCTCAGATAGGACCACATATAAACCACTCACAGTACATCCTTTGCCAAAGTGGTCACAATCCTTTTTCCCTCCCTATATGCATGCCCCTTGCCTTGTGGCTTTCTAGCAGCTCCTGTAAAGAGACAGAGTTGGGGGAACCTGGGTGGCTCAGTGGGTTAGGTATCTGCCTTTGGCTCAGGTTATGATCCCAGGGTCCTGGGATCGAGCCCCACATCGAGCCCTGCATCGGGCTCCCTGCTCAGTGGGGAGTCTACTTCTCCCTCGCTCTCTGCCGCGCTCTCTCACTGTCAAATAAATAAATAAATAAATGAAATCTTTAAAAAAAAAAAAAAAGAGGCAAAGTTGATTTCACCTCTCTTTGGGTTTTATGTCTGACTTCGACAAATAAAATGTGGTAGAAGCAACAATGTGCTGGTTCTGAGCCCAGGTCTCAAGAACCTTGTCGTCTTTCATGCACTTTCTTGGCATCTGACGGTGCCGTGAAAATAAGACCAAGCTGACCCACTGGAGGATGAAAGACCATGTGGAGCGGAGCTACGTGAGCCTAGTTGTAGAAATTAAGCCTGGAAGATATGAGAAAGCCCGGCCAACATCAGCAAACCTCTCCACCTGGCCTGCAGCTAACACAGCTGCACAAAGGAACCCTGCCAAAACCAGAGCTACCCAGCTAAGCCTCAGCGAAGTGCTGACCCATAGAATCAATAAGTCAAAGACATGATTGCTGTTTTAAATCTCTAAGGTGGGTGGGGTGTTTTTTCAGCAATAGCTAATTGATATACCATCTCAGAATTAATTCTGGTTTTGGTAGCAAGGTCTGATAACTACCTCTCCCCCAACACTGAGACCGGGGAGAGTCTGAATTACCATGAGCTCAAATTCTGTGGCTCTGGAGCTAAAATTGGAGCCTCTCCAGGAGGGTGTTTGGAATGTTCTGCAAACAAGTTCACACCCAGATGCAGAACATAAGTCATAAGCATGGTATCTGAACACCAGATAGCAATGACGATTCCAGAGAGCGGGGAGGGATCACGAGTGGGAAACAGGTGGAAGGTGGGAGACCAGGCAAGGCAAGCCCTTCAGTAGATGCCTTCTGGGCAGGCTGTGTGCTCCATGAGAAGAGACAATGCTGGCCTTTCTCACCAGGATCTGGCACACAGGAGGAGCTCAAGAAAGATTTGTAGATTGAATACATAGCCTGACAACTCATAGTTGTGACTTGCCTCTCTGTATCTGTTGTTGAGTAGACAGGAAGCATAGAGCTTCCTTCCTAGAGGGAATATGTCCAAATGATCACAGGATCCACTCCTTTTTTTTTTTTTTAAGATGTTATTTATTTATTTGACAGAGAGAGATCACAAGTAGGCAGAGAGGCAGGCAGGGAGAGAGAGGGGGAAGCAGGCTCCCTGCTGAGCAGAGAGCCTGATGCAGGGCTCGATCCCAGGACCCTGAGATCATGACCGGAGCTGAAGGCAGAGGCCCAACCCGCTGAGCCACCCAGGCACCCCAAGGATCCACTACTTTTTTAAAAAATTAAGAACTATTTATATGGCATTGTCTATGGGTTAGTACCAAATTGTCTTAACAGGCATATGAGGTAAGCGTGAACCTTATCCCTTCCTTTTCCATGAAGAACTGAGGCGGGGAGCATTAGAGAGCTTGCTTGAGGACACGAAGCTGGGAAATGGCAGAACTAGCAGTCTGGCTCTGGAGCTTATGAGTTAGCATCTCCTTCTGCTTCCTTTCTTGAAATCATCACAACTAACACAGAGGACTTGGAGAGTACTTAGGACATCCCCTTCTTTCTATACGTGAGGATGTTGGGACCCAAGAAATGTACATGACTTTCTCAAAATCACACAATTAATGGCACTGTCCTGACGCACAGTGCAGTATTTTCTCCTCTCTACTACACTGATGATGTGAAAAGCTATTTCATGGGCATCTTTATTTCCAAAGAGGTTCAGAATGTTGAGACCCATGAACTCTGACTTTCAAAACCAAGGAGTATCCACTAATTGGAAGAACTGTAGGGAGGAGAAAGGAACAATGAGTGGGACAAATGATAGACCTTCCAGTCCATTAGCTGGTCAAGCTATGTCACAATAGAATGCAGGTCCCACTCACAGACCGAAATCTATCGGGGATGCCTAAAGCCTCAAGGACTCGAGGGTTTTGCTTAGCATGTATGTGGAAAGATCTGGCATATTAGTACAGAACTTCTAAAATGTTACTGTGTCTATGAATCCCCAGGGGATCTTACGAAAATGCAGACTGTGGTTCAGCAGTTCTGGGTAGGGCAGGAGGTTCTGCATGCTAGCACACTCCTGGGGATGCCCACACAGCCCCTTTGTGGACCACACTTTGAGTAACAAGGATCTAGAGCACTAAGCTGTGTTCTTCATATACGATAAAAAAAAAAAATCCCGATACAGACAATTCCACTCAAGACCTGAGAAAACCTGAAAGTAAAACCCCGAAGTGTGGTCAGAGGTCATTCAGAGATCTAGGTTCATGAGATACACAAATATAAGTGTAAATATGAATATAAAATGCGGTGCAAGTTTTCAGAAGGGAGAAAATATCCTGAAGATTCTAATATGATATCAAGCAAGACAACCAGGCAGAAAGTATCTGGTGAGAGGATAGAGGACCATTGCTATTCCTAGCACCATCTATGGAATATTCTTGCTGAAGATGGTGCTTGACTCAGGGTAGACCTCTAAGCCAAACTAGCCATTTAGAGGAAATACGGGGGACCGAGGAACATGTTAAACACCAGAGGGGTGCAAAAAAATCCAGAATGTGAGCAATTCTACAGGACAAGTGACCTGACTTCTTCAACAAAATTTACCCAAAGGGTAAAGTAGGAGAGACCTAGAAATCTCTTAAGAGACTTAGGAGACTTACTGGCCAAATGTAATGTGAAGCCATCATTAGGATCCTGATTCAAATAAACAGAAAGAGGGAAGAATGGAAGGAAGGAAGGAAGGAAGGAAGGAAGGAAGGAAGGAAGGAAGGAAAGAAAGAGAGAGAGGGAGGGAGGAAGAAAGAGAAAGAGAGGAAGGGAGGAAGGAAGGAAAGAACAAAAGTTCTTGGGACAGCCTAGAAAATTTTACTACTGACTAGATATTTGATGATATTAAGGAATTTTTTAATTTAAAGTGGTATCATGGTTATGTTTTTGTTTTTTTAAGCAAACAACCCCATTTTGGGGTATAGGTACTAAAATATTTACAATGACATGATCTGATATCATTCAAAGGAATCCAGTGATGGCTGGGGAATGAGAGGATGCGGCACAGAAAAATTGCTTGTCCACAGGAATAAGCCTAGAAGCTGCTGACTGGAATGTGGAGGGTTATTATAAGAGCTTCTTTGCTTTTCTGTATGTTTACAAATTTCCAAATCCAAGGTTGTGAATAAATATACAAACAAAGAGAGAAAGAGAGACAGAGAGGAGAGAGGGAAGGAGGAAGAGAGAGAAAGAGAAAAAGAGAAAGTGAAAGAACGAGGAAAGAAGGAAGAAAGGAAGGAAAGAAGGGAGGAAGGAGGGAGGGGAGGGAAGGAGGAAGGAAGGAGAGAAAGAAAGGTTCAGAAAGGGCAGTATCTCCTCTAAGTTCTCTTCAAAATGAGTAGATTTGGCAAACTGATGATTCCAATTGTAATGCCAGGTAAGATTCTAGGACATATTATTGAAATGGCGAAAGTTCAATTAAAAAAAAAAAAAGAAGACAAAGAAAGCTGAGATCACCAAGCTCCGCTAAGGGTGGGTTGTTCAAGACGCTTCCTTTTTATTACGGCTTCTTGACAGGCCTGTCACAGGGATCCCGTAGATATAAGGCCCCCGGATTCAGCAGAACATTTGTCAAAGTCTCTCGTGATCTTTAGAAAGAGGGGGAGATTGTGGCTCAGGTGATAGCTCGGTGAGATGGATTTACGACTGGTGGAACGTGCATCCCCAGAGGGTGGGGTTGGGCGTCCGCATCAGGCTGCGGGCGTTCTTCGGCAGAAGCCTGACGGACTCCTGTTCAGCACGCCGCTGTTGTCCATCGATGACACAGGAAGATGTCCAGGATGTGTCGGTCATGTTGAAGAAGACATAAAGTCCAAAGGACTGTCTTTGAATACTCTTGATGACAGAATTATGATCTAAAGATACCTCAACGTGCTACAGCAAAGCCAGTGCTAGCAGGCTGAAATTTAACAGTGGCGATTATTAGTCAACCAGGAGAGCCAAGAGGAGGAAAATCTAAAACCTGTGGCTGATGAAAAACGTGTAAGGAAAAGACACGTCCGGGGACCAAGGACAGATAAGATACAGATGTCTGGGACTCTTGCCTCTGGGCTCCGTCGTCGTCCTCTCCTGGTTGGAGAAGCACAGCCTTAAAGATTTCCCCTTACTGTAAATTCCATATGAATCAATAACATAAGTGGCTGCCAAGCTAATTCGATCTGCTAATTTGATTTTAGGGTACATTAAAACAATTACTTTTCCAGAAGCGAAGAGGGAATGCGAACAATAACCACGTCTACCATGTAGTGAGCATTTGCTGTGGGGAGGCATCAGGCCAGGTGGTTTACAAACATTAGCTCATTTAATCACCACATTATCCTTTCTCTGTGAATGCTATTAACCTCATTTCCTCCATGGGGAAACTGGGGTCCAGAGAGGTTCAGGGACTAGGCTGAAGTCACACAGCTGGTGACATCAGAGCCAGGATGCCAGTGGAACTCACACTGTGCTGGTGTAGCCTTGGAACAAAACGGGGGGCTCTCCAGCTATCTGGGCTGGTCCAACGAAGTGCTAAGTGTAGGGTTTAGTTCAGCAAAAATTTCGCCTGTGTCCAAAAATGTAGCCAATGTCATTGATCAGGGCAGTGAGAGGACCACATCCAGCTCATCACATGAGGCCCGACTGAGAAGAGGCAGCTCAGGGAAGCTGGCTGGCTCAGTCAATAGAGCATGCCACTCTTGATCTCAGGGTCATGAGTTTGAGCCCTGTTTTGGGGGTAGAAATAAAAAAAAGAGGGGGGAGGAAAAAAAGAAAAAAAAAAACAGGCAATTTAGCCTGTCACAGTAGGTGCTTCACACATGTTTGCTAAAAGACACTTCAGTTTGAAAAAAAAGAGTTTCATGGTATCGGCTCTTTTGGTGTCTTGCCGCATAACAAACCACTCCACCGCCACTGGCTTGAAACAATAATGCTCACTTATTACTGTTCCCTCTCAGGGTCTTGGGAGCTGACTGGGCTTCTCTGAGTGATCCCTACTCAGGGTTTCCTCGAGTGGTTGCAGTCAGAAGGTGGTAGAAGCTGGAATGCCCTCAAAAGCTCCTTCGATCACATGTCTGGGGCCTGAATTGGGAAGACACCAGCAGCAGGGGCTCCTCAGGCATCTTTCTCTCTTTCTAGGTGCTTTCTCCACGTGGTCTCTCCAGGAGGGTGGCTTCTGGGCAGTGGGACTACTCAGGTGGTGGTTCGGGGCTTCGAAGGTAAAGACCCCACGAGAGATAGAGTCTTGTGATAACGCTATTGCTTTTCCTTACTCAGCCAACAAGTCACAGTGTGATTTCCCTTACATTCATGTCAAGTTAGTCACAGAGGCCCACCCAGTTTCCAGGGTACACAGACTCTATCTCTTGAAGTGGGAGGGGAAATATTCTGGGAGAGCTCACGGGGCCAGAAACGTTGTTGCAGCCATTATTACAAAACACGGACTGCCACACCCACCTAAGAATATTCGGGAGTGGGTGAGGGGCTGGAATTGTTCTCTGTGGACAGAGAGGGTAGAGCTAGGTCAGGTTAAGAAAAGAAGTAAAATGGAGACAGATTTTGGTCCAGTGAAGGAAGATACTATAAAAGTGTCAGATGGCCTTAACAGGGGATAAATTTTCTACGACTGAAATATTAAGCATGGACTGTCAGAATGGTTTCAGGGGGTTGATATCGTAAGGCATCCAATCCTTCTAACTGAGTGTATCCAGAAATCTGCTAAAGGTGCCAATTAGGGGCCAGTGCCTAGAGCAGGAAATCTTCACGAGAACCAGAAAAGCCAGAGGATGGGGCAAAGCTAAAAGGTGGAAGTAGAAAAAAAATGTTTAAGAGCATGAGGCCCAGGCTGCCAGGAGTAGGGTTAGGAGGTTTACTGAATCCAGTGGAGGCTGGAAGTGGACATTCACATTGGGAGCTGGAAACAGGAACTGGAGACCAGAGAGAAGCAAAAAAATAGAAGAGGAGCAAAACTTGTTGATCTGAATGCAAAGGTTTGAAGGAGGGGGTGAAGGATGGAAGAAGTGACAGAGCAATGGAAACACCTAGAGCAATTAAAGCATGTTTCCAACACGAGCTGGGGGTGAGCATGGTGGCCAGAGGGAGGGGAGCACGGGAAAGAGCCCAGCCTGGCCTGCAATGTGACGGGGACAGTAAGACTTCAGCATCCCATGGAGGATTTGGAATAGGATGGAGAGTGAGGTGCCTTCTGAAACTAAAACTATTCAATGCTCATGGTATCAGAGCGACAAAGTAAATGATCACCCGTGACCAGGCATTTATAAATCAAATGTGCTACCCAGGTTCCTCTGGGTGCCATAGGAATTTTGACAGAGTGAGTCTTTTCTGCCCGCTGATAACATCTAATGAACAAAGTCCCTGCATACCAGTTCAGGCTGGAAAAGAGCCCTTGCAGGGAATCAGTGGCCTTACACATCGACTCACAACCCAGTGCAGAGAAGGCTCATTTCACGGTCAAAATCCATGTCTGATGAACAGTCCGGCACACTGTGTCTCCTGCAGTCCCAGTAAAAGTCTCTTCTCAAACTAGGATTGGTACACAAAGGAGAAACGACAATTTTATTACATTCATCTATCATCTATCTATCTATCTATCTACCATCTATCAATGCAGGCTTCTGGGAAAGTTAGATACCTTTAGATAAAATAACACAGAGATAAGATGTTGAGATAAAATTGATGATGAGCCAATGCAGATCTGAATCAACAAAGGACACTTCCTCCAGAGCACCAAACAGACAAGGGCCCTGGCTGGCTTTTGTCACAGGCCACTGAGTCAAGTCAAGCAACTGGCCTCGTGGGGCGAAGGAAAAATGGATGGAACAGACGGAACTCCAGTGATCTTCCAGAGACCCAGAATGACACGCAGTTGGGCTCATAAGCCAGCAGCTCCATATCGCACACAAAGAAACAGGTCACACCAAATCCTCAGGCCTGGGACACCCACCGTAAGCAATTAATTAGGCTCTGGTCCTTCCCCAGGGTTTATGGAGTGGGCCGCTGTGCAGGACCTCTCAGTTACAGAGCACATCGACCTAGAAGCAGATCCATGAATCTATATTTAAATACAGATTACATAAATACAGATTAAATAAATATCTAAATCTATATTTAGATACAGTTCAGTAGGTGGGGAACATGCCTCATGGCTTTAGCTTGGAACTTCTCTGCAGCAACCGAGCAGCTAGACCATGGAATCTATTCTCCTTTACTCTTCGATGCTCACCATCCCGGAGAGGGGATGGTGCTGGTATGCTGTGGGTGGAGAAACTGAATGAAGTCCCAAATTGAAACAGTGGCCCAAAGGATCAAAGAAGAGATGTAGATGGAAACCAAAATGCCCATCCCCGCTTTGAATTAATAGAACTTTGTAGTCAAAAGTGTCTGTAGAAATTTATCTAAACCAATTTCTCATCTTACAGTTGGGAAAACTGATGCCATAGAGGAAAACTTATCTATCCCTTGGTTATCTTTTTTTTTTTTTTTTTAGATTTTTATTTATTTATTTGGCAGACAGAAATCACAAGTAGGCAGAGAGGCAGACAGAGGGAGGGGGGAAGCAGGCTCTGTGCTGAGCAGAGAGCCCGATGTGGGGCTCGATCCCAGGTCCCTGGGATCATGACCTGAGCTGAAGGCAGAGGCTTTAACCCACTGAGCCACCCAGACGCTCCCTTGGCTATCTTTTTTGATGAGAGACTATGGCTCCAATGTGCCCAACGAAAAGTAATGGGAAAAACAGAATTTGGGTTTGCGGAATTTTATTCTCCAAGTCCCGCCATCTTGAATGAGTGCTGTGTCACTTTGCCACCCTCATAGTGTGACCTGGTAGGAAGGAAGAAATTGTGCGATCTGATCCCCATTGCCTCTTAACTGTCTCTGGAACCTTCTTTAAGGTCCTTTTCTGCTTGTCTCTCTTTATCCCAGAATCTAGCAGAGGGCAGAGCACATGGTTGATGCTATAGATATAGTTGATGAATGAGTAAATGCACTTAAGCTCTAAAATTCCATGCTTTTCTGCATAGTAATAAAAAAAAAAAGGGAAGTTGCTTCATCTATCAGAAAAATGGATATATTCAAATTCCTGGATTTGTGAGAAGATAAATGCGTAGTAATTTTGCTTAAAATGCTATCAAAAAAGCAATTAACTTCAGGGCACACTGATGCCCCAGAGATGTTCCTTCATCTCATTCATTTTAGGAAGATGAGCACTTCATTTTATTCACTGGAGAGTCAAGACCCCTGGGGACAGCTTTAAAAATGGATCTCCCTTTAAGCTGCCTCGGCTCTTGCTTCTCAGAGTGGGGTCTCCGGACCATCAGCATCAGCATCAATGTTGCCTGAGAGCTTGTTAAAATTGCAGAAGTGCAGGCTAACTGCGAGTTTGAATCCGCATTTTAAGGAGGAGCCCAGGTGATTTGTGTGTGTGATGGAGTTCAAGAAATGCCGCCATAGATCAGTCCAGCAGGATGAGATCTTCAGCAAGAAGAAAGCATCATTCCACTCCACAGGTTAGAGTTCCCTCTACCTCTTTCAAAGAAACTGCCAGGTCCGTCACCTACAAACCACTCAAGGACAAATACCCAGGACAACACGCTTCAAGAAGCCTTCAGAATTATTTCCTTAAATTATGAGATTGGACTGTATGAAATTATTGCTACTGGATGTTTTCAAGCTACAAAAGTTGCCATTTCATTTCCCTCAGCATAATATAATAGCTACCATTTAGGGAGTGCTCCTAAGGCACCAGGCTTTGGGTTAAGTACTTCTGTCATGTTTATTCTAGCCTGCAAAATATTCTGTGAGATGGGTGTTAAGTCCATTTTATAGTTGAAGAAATTAAGGTCTAGAAAGGTTGTGTTTCCAAGGTTACACAGCCAGTGATGAAAAGCTCCCAATCCATACCCAGCCTTGACTCCAAGGCCTGGTGTTTGTCAAGATGTGAACTCAGAGCATCACACGGCAAGTGTGTTAAAATATCTATTTCTAGGTACCGTACCAGACATAGTGAATCTCAGTCTCTGGTGCTAGGACTTAGGAACCTGTATTTTAGTAGAATTAGACATACCTTATTTGAGAACAAATTGAACCCTACTATTTTCAGACACCGCTTCCTTTCCAAGTAAGTGATGGAAGGCCAACTGGCATAAAAATGTAGCTCACCCCAGGGCAGAGGGACCATAGATCCAATTTCCCTGGGACAGCCCTGGTTTATGAACATCGTCATGGTAGATTACTAAGAGCTTCTCCTTTGATTGTCAGAAGTGTTCTGGTCTGGATGATAAATTATATGATCACCCTGTGTTGGGTAGAAAACTGGACTGAGTTGCCCTGTGAGAGCATCAGAGGTTCTATCCCCCATAGGGCAGCTCACCTGAGCTTCTCGGGAAGCTGAGCAAGTCTAGGTCTCCCCCTAGAATGCCCAGTGCCCTGAGCCCCACTCTCTTCCTTCTCTACTCTGGACTCCATGGGTGGGCAACCCCAGGCCCTTAGGGGCATGCAGGGTTCCAGATGTACCCAAGGGATTTGCGCAGGTGTGTCCACAGTGGGATTCTCTGGAAATTCTTGTTAGAAATCTTCGAGGAGTTGTGATCTGTGCTCTACTGAAAACCGTAACTCTTTTCCACTTCTCATCCTCCTTGCCGCTGGGGAAGCCTTGCTTGAATCCCCTTCTCCCTGATGATATTGGCTGGCAAGGCCTGACTCTTCTCTGGATCCTAGCAGGTGACAGAACAAGGTACCAGGTGAAATTCTAACAGATGCCTGCTGAGGATCTCAATGAACACATTAATGTAATTATCAGATTATTGCCCCTAGAGGAGGTTTGACAAATGGGGAAGAAAGAACAAGAACACCAGTGGGCAGAGAATTAATGACATCAAGCCTGTGAGGGAGCTCAGGAAAGAAAAAGCCTATTAGGTGTCTGCAGAATCAGGACACCAAAAATTAACTTATCTTTAAAGAATGCATTAGCTTGGTCTTCAGATAATATGTTCAACATATTCTCCTTCAACCTCTAGACACCTTTTCAAAGAAAGTGCTCCTAAATTTAAAACAATATGTCTAATTATAAATGTCATAGATTATCTAAAAAGTCTGGAAACAGGAAGAAAATTATCTATTCATTATACCCTTTCTGGGTGAACATTTTGGCTCATTGTTTTAAATTTATGGGTTTTTAAAAATCTGTATATATGTCCAGGGATTGAAGACAACATACCTTATGTACTGCTTAAAAATAAGTTTATCCTACGTGCAATGGTTAATCTTGTGTCAACTTGACTGACACAGTGCTGCCCAGACATTTGGTCAAATATTCTTCTGGGTGTGTGTGTGGGTATTTCTGAATGAGATTAACATGCAAGTCAGTAAACCGAGTAAAGCAAATAATTCTCTTTAGTGTGGGTGGGCCATATCTAATCAGCTGAAGACCCCACATTGAACAAAAAAGGTTGCATAAGAAGGAACTCTTCCTGCCTGTTTAAGCTGTGACATCAGACTTCTTTTGCCTTTGAACTAGAACTTACAGTATCAAGTCACCTTGTTTTTAAGCCTCTGTACTCGGGCTAGACCTACACCCCTGGCTCTCCTTGGTCTTCTGCTTGCTAACTACAGATCTTAGGACTTCTCAGCCTGCATAATCATGTGAGCCAATTACTTATAATATATTTCTATTCCTATGTATAGGAATGTGTGTGTGTGTGTGTGTGTGTGTGTGTGTGTGTGTGTATTATATACTGTACATGATTACTCTGCCTGGGGTGAGGTAGATTTTTACACTAGTGGCCTTCTATCACCTATTGGAAAGAAGGCAGTGCATTCATCCTGTCAGGTCCAAGGCAGAATTCAGAGTTAGTACATTTCAGCCTTTTTCAATGTTTATTTGGTCCATCACCGTATTACCTACCCACCTCCAAAATGTTTTAGTGGTCAAATAAACGAGGGAAACACTAGATAAAGGCGGGAAAAAAAAAGCTTGGAATCAGAGCCTTGTATGCATTACATGCCTCCAACAGAGCAATGTAACACACAACTTTTCTGTTTTTGATCACGTATTTCTCATTCCTCCACTACCCTACTTTTATTCTTGCAAGATGGGTATTCAAAGACACACACTGGGGAAAGGCTGTGCCCAGTCTATTCAAAGTGGCCAGTTGTGATCATAAAGAAGCCAGTGGCAGGCAGGGCTTTTGAGGAGTTTTCTATGGATGGTAACTTGGGACCTCCCCGACTCTTTGTATTTGAATTCTAAAGATCTTAAACTTATCTACTGGCTCCAATTTGTCATCATAAAAGAAGGTTTTGTCTTGTCCTATAAAACCTGGTTCATTTGGGACTGAAGATCAGTATAAAGCATAATGGCTATGAGTCCTAGTTCTGATGCTTACTAGCTGTGTGACCTCAAACAAGTTGCCAACCTCTCTGTGCCTCAGTTCCCCAACTACAAAATGGAAATAGCATAGCATAAGGATTAAAGACGTTAACACACATAAAGCCTTAATATAGAGTTGTGTTGTCTAAGAGTGTAGCCACTAGCCCCATGGGGCTATTTCTACTGAAATGAAATGAAATTAATATTAAAATTCAGTCACAATTCAAGTGTTTGACAACCATGGGTGATTGGTGGCTGCCGTACTGGTCAGTACAAAAGAAATATTTCCATTGCCACAGAAAGTTCTAGAGTCTGAGCACTTAGCAAGTGATGAATCAGAGCTGTATTTTATTTTCCAAGGCCTAAATAAATTCAGGGGCACTGACCAGATCTTTAATCCTTCAGTCAGATCTCCTCTAGGAGACAACTATGAATTGTAGGTTCCCTCTTCACCCTTTCCTTTTTATCCTCCCTTCCTTCCTGCCTCCCTTTCTCCCTCCCTTCCTTCTTTCCTACCTCCCGACTCTCTTTCCTCTCTTCTTTCTCCTTCCCTTCCTTTTCTTCCTGCTTGTCTTTCGCTCCCATTGAAGGATCACCAGCAAAGTTCTTGCTCTTTATATTTGATACCTGAATCTTTGCTGTTGTGTTTTCCTAGTAAAACACCCTGGGTCTCCAAGCTCAACCTTCCAGAGTCATTGTTACATATGAGCCTGAGGGGTCACGTTACCCTCATACCACCCTCTGGAGAGGCCCCAATTTTGTGAGTCAGAGAGCTGAGCCTGTCTTTCCACCGACTTCATCCTTCCTCTCTATCAAAGTGAAAGATTTTGACATAGATAAATGTGCACATGCTAAATTATTTGTAGTAGCAAATGTCGCTGTAATGAGATCAACCAAGCTACTGCCATGGGCAGCTGCTAGGCCTTGGAGAAACAGGCTGAAGGGAACTTTCTGTGGCTAATACTAGTTGCAACAAGATATGACCACTATTCCTTTCTAAAAGGATCATAATGGACATTGATTTTTAGTTTTGGAGTTTGGCCCATTAAAATACCAAACAGAATTCCATGGGGGAATGAGCTATATTGATTGGTTCATTTTGTTTTATGGCTTTGTTTCCTATGTAACATGTAATTGTATTTTATAGCTGCTATAATATGCAAGAATTAAAGACCTAATTTGGCTAAACAAGAATTGGCTTATAAATTATGAAACACTCTTTCTCATCAAACTCCTGGGTAATTAAACAAAATCTTAGCAAATGCTTTCTTCGTAGATTGTTTTGCATTGGTGAAGGAGATGGAGGAGTGGGAAAGACATTTTTTTTTTCTTTCGTCACTTTTTAACTTTCTTATCACCATCAACCACCAGTAGTGAGGTTAGGGATTTCAGACAAGGCTATTAAATTTTTCGCTAAGGCTTATTAAGCTGTCTTCTCTTTTACATTATTTTGCTTCTTTAATCGCAGGAAGAGTTACCATCAGTGGTGTGGTGGAGAGAACACAGGTTGCCGAAGGAAGTCTTCAGACTGGGACGAAAGCTCTGCCTCTTCCCTGTTATTGAACTTGGGCGAGCCGTTGAACGGGATGTTTTGCGATTTTAAAAAGTTGTTTTTCTCCATGTAGGTAGAGTAAAAGCTACTCGTTTTGTCCTCCCTCCCCATTTCAGCAGCTAGACTGTACTTCCAGGCACTCTGATTTTGCACACGGCCACAAAGCATGCTTTGGCGGTTGGGAAGTTGGCAGACATGATGCCAGCAACAGCTTGAAAAATACTTGAAATATTTAATCACAAAGCACTCAGCTGGTGAATTGAGTGCTACCCTCAATACACGCAACAATACGGATCAATCTCAAAAAACATTACGCTGAGTGAGAGAAGCCAGGCCCAAGTGTACGGACTATATTGATTCATTTTGCCACTGTTTTTCTAAACTGTACGTATGTGATTCATAGACTCTTACAGTACAACGTATTTCCCGATTTGAACAATTCTAGGGGTTCACCCTTGCAATATTTCTGGAAGATAATTCTTCTACCTAAAAAAGTCCCCTATCCACAGAGGTCATTAACATTTGCTGAAACCCTACTATGCTGTAGCTACTTTATATATATCATCATCTCAAAATTGAAAGTAACACTGAGTGGGAGCACCTGGGTGGCTCAGTCAGTTAAGCGTCTGCCTTTGGCTCGGGTCATGATCTCAGGGTCCTGGGATGGAGCCCTGCATTGGTCTCCCTGTTCAGTGGAGAACCTGCCTCTCCCTCTCCTCCACTTGTGCTCTCTCTCACTATCTGCTAAAAACAAGAAAAAAAAAGAAAGAAAGAAAGTAACACTCAATGGGTTACCATTATTCTAAATCAAAGATTAGAAATTTGAGACTCTAAGAGGTGATAAAACTTTGCCTACGGCCTAGACACACCTGCAGATCTATTGGACTACAGGGTCCCTGCTCTTTTGACATCATCAGATTGTGGCTAATTCTGTCCTGTTATCTTAAGAGGCATTTCTAAGAGGAAACAGAAGGTTATTTGGAGTTGCATGCAGGGTATTTTCAGGAAAGGCAATTAAACCTCTTACTCCTCGGGAGTCTAGAGGAGATGGGTTGTGATGTCTCTTTGTTACTAAATGGCTGTTGCTTCCCTGGAGGACAACTTAGAGTCTACTTTAGCATCGCCATCTCCTGCCATCTCTCTCTCTTCTAGATAATTCTGTGCCCTGATGTTTCAAGAAGTCCCATCCTAGAAATTAAGTCCATCCATGATACAGAAACATTTATCTTTCCTGGTGGGACCAGTAAATGAGAAAACAACTGATCAATGAGGAGGAGAAGCTGAAAATTAACAAAACTTGGAAATGATGGTTCAATCTGCTGCATGCATTAGATGAATTATAGGATATTTCTAATGAGTGGCATTAGAATTTGACTCTTGCCAAAGAAAGTAAGTAGAACCTTGGTGATTTATTTAAGACGCTGTTTAAATTCCCTTGATCAATGGTTGGGGCTCCAGAGGTGAGACGACCTAGCCAGAATTGCTCCTCTTTCTGGAGTAAGAAATGAATAAAAGGAGAGAGACATAACTCAAGTTCCATTCTGATCACAAAAGAATGTCTCACCCTGATTCCTTTAGAAATCTCTCTAGATTGGATAAATGGCAGAATACAGAGTCAGCCCTCATTCCGGCCAGTTTTATTATAAAAAGCATCAAAATGAAGCCTTTAAAAGGAAGATAAGTACTGCCGCAGACAGCTGCAAACAATTACTTCTTAAAAACAAAACTGAAAAAGGCTAATTAATTTACAAAGTGCAGAGTGTGCCAAGAGTGCAATAAAAATCCATCCCACTTAGTGTCCACTCGTGTTTCAGCAAAACAGAGCATTTGCAAAGTGCTGTAAATTAAATTATAAGGCAAAATTCGGGCTGCATGATTCTCAGATGCTCAAATACATATGTAGGGACAACTGAACTAAAATCATTCTTAATGTAACAAATTCCTCAATATCTGATTGGTAAACATCTCCTTTAGCCCATATGACTAGGCTTATATCTGTAAAAGTCTTGGTAGCTAGGCTGTAGTTAGTAGGAGGCGCTCAGACCAGGGTGATTACAGGGGGATATTGTGACGAAGTCGGATTCTGGATCTGTGTTGAAGATAGAACCCACCAGATTTTCTGATAAATTCATATGAGAAAGAGAAAAGCTTGTAGGATGACTCTCAGGATTTCTGACTTCAAGGAACTAGAAGATGGAGTCGCCATAAAGTGAGATAATGGGCAGAGCAGATCTATGGGGAGAGGGAAGCTCAGTTTGGACATGTTGAGTGTGAATTCCTCACTAGACCTGCAAGTCTAGAGTGGACAGTTGAATACACGAAGAAAGGGGGAAAGACCCAATACAGTTCACGTATCTACTTGGTTGTGGGACTTTCTAGGCATTACTTCATTTAATTCTGTCGAGGCCTATGTGTAAGATATTGTACTTCTGTTTTGTTTTAAATTAGAAAATATAATTATGATATAACATGTTATATAAAATATAAAATATTATATATAACATATTATATATTTTATAGATAAATATTGAGTCAAATAATTTGAGTAACTCTATCAAGGTCATGCTGCTGGTAGAAGGAGAGGCTGGAATTCAAATCCGGGTTGTCTGATGTGCAACCGAAGTCTGTGCATTTTTCACTGAAGCCATGCTGCCCAGACAAATGCTGTCTGTTTCCTTTCACAATTTGGAGAAGTGAATATTTTATATACTTTCATAGACTATTGGTTAGAATATAGGGTGCATGTTCTAAAGACTTCAAATGGTTTGGTCTTTCCTAAAGACCCCAGTGGTTTAAACAAAACCATTGAATCTAGTTGTCTTTTTGTATAACACATTGGAGGCCGGCCACACAGGGCTGTTGGCAATAGCTCTGCTAGAGAACATCACTGTGGGACCGAGGCTCCTTCCATCTTCTGGCTCCACCATTCCCATGATATTTCCCTTTTCCCAGTGGATCAAAATAGCTGACTTCCATGACTATAATCCAAACAACAGGATAGAGGAAGAGAGAAAGATAGACCTACTCTGGAATTTGTATACATCATTTGTATTGACATTCCACTGGCCAAAACTTTTTATCATGTGGCCATTTCTAGCTGCAAGGAAGGATGCGAAATATGATCTTTACTTCAGGCAATCAAATACCAAGGTGAAAAACCAGAGCTTCTAGTACTTAGAGAGAAGGGGAATAGAGGTCAGAGGACAGCAAGCGTTATCACAAGTTGGGCTAAGTCTCTTCTTGAATGCTCATGAAACAAGTCCACTGTACATAAGTTTGAATTTAAAAAATTATTAAAATCTTATGTATTTGTGAGTTTTTAAAGTGCTAATCTCTTCATATAAAATACAAGGAAATGTGACATTTCAAAGGATGGTGTGAAATAATAGAAATATATATATATTGGTCTCTGCCCCTGGTTCCTGGCACAGATCTCTTAACACCCTTGTAATTTCCTAAGTGATAAGAGCATTAGGAGTCTCTCTTGCTAATCTTTGGCCTCTGACCCCGGTTCATGACACAGAGCTACTAAATTCATTATAATTTCCTGGGTGATAGCAAGGTCTTTTGTTCTAAGCAGGCAACTCTTGGCAGGCTCCTGGATGGGGGACTGGTCACCAGAATGACCAAGCCATGATTAGAAGCTTGGAAATTTCAGCCTCAGCTGCAGCTGGGAAGAGGGACTAGAGATTGAGTTAATGACCAATCATGCCTATGTGATGGAAGCCTCCATAAAAATTCCAAACTATGAGGTTTGGAAAGTTTCTATGTCAGGTGAACACATCCATGTGCCAAGAGGCCAGTGCACCCCAACGGCACAGGGACAGAAACTTCTGTGTTCAGGATCCTTCCAGACCTCACCACCTTATATATCTCTTCATGTGGTTGTTCATTTCTATCCTTCCTCATTTGCTTCATCATATAATAAGCCAGTAAACACAAGTATGTGTCTCTTTGAATTCTGTGACCTGTTCTAACAAATAATAGAAACTGAAGAGGGAGTTTCAAGAACCTCTCTGATTTATAGCCTGCAGGTCAGAAGCACAGGTGACAAGATGGGCAACGTCGCCGGCATCCGAGGTGGGGAACACAATCTTGTGGGAGGGAGTCCTTAATCTGTGGGGTCTGCACTAGCTCCAGTGGGTGTCAGAACTGTACTGACTGGCAGGACGTGGGCTGGGGTTCCCAATTGCTCAGTGTGGGGAAAACCCACCCAGCTGGGGTCAGAAGTGCTAATAAGAGTGTCGTCATGATGTGCGAGTCAAGGACACACATAGGAGACCTTCTTCTGTACAGATGGGGACCATGTGAAGTGTAACCTGTATTCACACTATTGCTGCACAGAGACACCATTGGAGCTGGTAAACCAATATTCCTGTCATTGTTGGCCGGGATGCCTTCAATGACATAAATTTTGAATTATCTTTTAGCTTTTGGCATGGCCATGCAACAATTCTCATTTCCCTTTCCACAATCCAATATCAAGACAGTTCTTTCATAGCAAAGCAACTCTTGTCAAAATAGCTGTTACCTCTCCCATCAAACTGCCAGTTTGAAGAAGCTGGGGTCAAAGAAAACAAGATTTCTCCTCTACTTCTCTCCACTTCTAATATGAAGTAGAATAACAATGAGAGTGGTGATCATGAGGGATGAAAGAAAAAAATGTGAAAATGTAAGTCCCAAATTTACATTTCTAGCTTAGATGTCCAACCCAAACTGAACTCCAAATTCATATTTATATAACCACCTCCACTTGGAAGTCTAAGAGGTATTAGAATCTCAAAATGTCCAAAACCGAATCCTTAAAATATTTAGACTGTGTGCGTCCCTTCTCCGATGATGGCAATTCCATCCTTCCAATTTTCCAATCCTTCCGCAGGACAACAACTGGGGACTTTTCTCATTCTCTCTTGCCCACATCCAATCTGTCAGAAAACACTTTTGGTTTCATCTTTAGGATATATTCATAATCTGACAACTTCTCACCATATCCACCATTCCTATCATGGCATCGACCACCGAATTCTTTCTCCCGGGCTATTGCCATATACCTCCTCCCCCTTCCACCTGTGCCCCCCACAGTCTACTCTCAGCAAAACAGCCAGGTGATGCTTTTAAAACATGACTCAGATCATCTTCCCCTGTTCCAAAGCTCCAGTGGCTTCTCATTAACCTGACAGTAACCTCCAA
Organism: Martes martes; assembly: GCF_963455335.1. NCBI lineage: Eukaryota > Metazoa > Chordata > Mammalia > Carnivora > Mustelidae > Martes > Martes martes. Next base: position 144,417,104 of record NC_137888.1, read on the forward strand.
AATCTTCACAGTGGTCTCCACGGCTCTGGGGACCTCATCTCCTACTACTCTCTCCCTTGTCACTTGGCTGCACCACACAGGGCCTACCAGCTGTTCCTGGGATAGGCAAGGCATTTCTGTCTGAAAACGCCCTGCCTAAAATGCCCTTTCCTCCTTATTCCCTTGACTCACTTCCTCACCTCCTTTAAATCTTTGTTCAAACCTTACCCCTTCAGTGAGGCTGACCTTCCCTTATGTAATACCTCAACTCCCCACCTTGACACTCTAGATTCTTGTTTCTTCTATTCTAGTTTTTTTTTTTTCATTTCATTTCATTTCTTTCTTTCTTTATTTCTTTCTTTTTTTAAACAGTGTTCAGTAGCTTTACTCATCTGCCATGCTTATTCTCTCTACCCACCTCGAATGCCAGCTGCATGTGGACAGGAATCTGCCTTGTTCATGGCTATATGCCCAATCCCAGTATAAACACACAGCAGACCCTCAACACATATTTGTTGGCCAAAGAATTTTAAGTAAAGTAAGTAAAGGTAGCTCATTAAGCCAACCATTTTGCCCAGGGTGAAACATTTCACCGGCAGATCCTCTCAGTTTTGAGAACAGAAGCATAATAATGCCAAGTATCTCTGCTGAGTCCCAACCATGAACATGATCTTATGTCCCTAGTTCTTCTGACTCTCCCACCAATTAAGCTGTTCTTCTCCTTAAGTTCTCAGCAGCATAATAGTTCCTTTGATATTTTGTAAGATTTCCGTTTAACCCACTGAGCCACCCAGGCACCCCAGGATTTCAGTTTAAATCTCTGTTGATGGCATTTTACTTGAACTGGAGGTATCTTTATATTTGTCACCTGCCCCCACTTTAGAGTTTTGAATAATGGGGATAGCACCCCATTAGTGGGTCATGAAATCATTAGTGTTTCATGATCAGAATTTTTAAAATATGGAAGAGAAAAAGATTAGAAATTGAAGATAATGAAATGAAACATTAATAAACTAAAATAAAAAATACCCAGTCAATTACATATAATAGGGGCAAAAATTTACTTAATGATACTTTTGTTTCATACATTATATCCATGTATTGACTTGTGATATAAACAGTATTTGTGACATTGGATTTCTGTCAAAAACACTCTCCTTTTTTACTTCCATGTCCATGAAGGCAAAGAAAGATCTCCCTCATCTTTCTATTATTTATTGGGCCAACCTACTGCCTTATGAGTAGCCTAAGCATATGATTTGAATTGAATTGATCCTCTGGACTTCAGAACTTTTCTTTCCATTAAAAAATATTTATATAATAATATATGGCTGACATAATACCCATTTAAATGAAGCTACCACCCCAAAAGTGATGATGTAGAGGTAATCCCAGATACCAGCCTGTTACTGGAAATCCTTGAGTCCTGTATATGATGGCTGCTCTAAATGTCGTGGTGAACCAATCATGGTGTGCAAACATTTTTGTCATTAGTCTATAAAGAGATCATTGAGGGTAAACATTTAGAGACTTCCATACAAGTTGACACAGTAATTGTATGGCTGTTAAATCTAATGATAAAAAAAGAATGGAGATTGTATTTTTAAATTTTCATTTCATTTTTCTGGTAAATCTTTTTTTTTTTAAATAATTTGCCAGCAAGTACTTTTTTTGGTAATTCATTTTTATTGTGTTTACAAAAACATGGGTTATGGTGGTTGAAATTAACAAAAAACCTGATCTTTCACAAACACAGTTTGAGAAGTGCTGTTCTAAAATATACGTGGAAGTTGTTCATTTTCAGATTAAAACACAGATTTCTTCCTAAAGTTCTCTGAATGCTGTTCTGGCAGAAAGTACCTTATGTAGCCTGGCCCTGGTTGAAGTCACAATGTATATTTGTTATCATTTTGTATCTTATATTCATGTGTTTTACCTGGAACATCTATGTCTCCTGCTTATTGACCTCCAGATCTGTGTGACCATGGCCCCTGTACTAGCAAACTCCTTTGAGAATATGCTTCCATATGTGTATTTATTGATATAAATCACATACATATTTATTGTGCTTAAATAAGAGGTATAAGACGCACATTAAAAATAAAAATTAGAAAGATTGAGATAAAAAATAAATATTCATGGAAGCTCTGGTTCAATATTTTCCTTCTGTCCCCTCATTGTGCCTATAACCCCACATCAGAGATCCCTACTCTATACCTGTGGCAGCCAGCGTTTTCTGGAAAGGTCCGCATAGTAAATATTTTCAACATTCAGTCTCTGTTGCAACTACTCAGGTCTCCCTTTGTATATGAAAGCAGGCCTAAGCAGTATATTACCAGATGGGCTTGACTGTGTTTTGAAAATCTGTGTAAAAAGAGGTGGCAAACCAGAATTGACTCAAGGGCCACAGTTTGCTGATCTTTGTTCTGGACTCGAGAGAAAACTGCAAATCCAGATCCACTCTTCCAGGAAGTACGAGCTGCTCTATATAGAGCAGCAGGAGAAATCGAGTCCCAATTTCTGTATCACTTTGTTTTAAATCCAAACAGAAGCATTTTATAGATGAGGAAGCTAAAGCCCAGAGAGGTGACACTCCCTATCATCCCAACAAGGAAATTTTGTTGTATATAACTACAAGGTATGCCCACTAACCATATCACCTTGCACTTATCACAGAACTATCACATTTCATAGTAACCATATTACATTGTTTTCTTGAGAAAGACCATCCTACCTCAGCAAATTGTAGTTTCCTATTGATCGTACTTTCCTTGGATTTTACATCATTTCGTTAGAAAATATTACATTCATGGCTCAGAAAGCCGAGCTGAATTACTTCTAACTAGTTGGATGGTTGAAAGAACTCAAAGAGAGAGGTAAAATGAACACCGGCCATTTGCTTTCAGGAAAGGCTCAAAAACTGGCAAGAATTCAGATTACAAAGGGAAGAAATTCTCAGGAGTTTCCTTTCAGTAACTGTACCAAGAATTAATGATCCACCTAGGTGTTGTTTAAGCATGCACGGTCAATACATTATGCAAACAACACCCGGCCGTCAGCAGAGGGCTTTCACACGCACTGCACTGAAGACACAAAGTCATGGTTAATTCATGGCCAAGGATACCACTTATGTGAACAGTAAATAAAGGCTTACCCGAGGGTCAGCAGATCAAGGAGGATGTTGCTACACTAGACGTGCCCAAGGACAAAGCTTGCACCTCTTTATTTGTTCTGCTTCTGAACTTAGGCCAAACTCTGGCCAAGGATGGCCAGTCGATGTTTGCGGAGTGAATGAACGAATACCAGTGCTGCTAAAGAGGATTTCTTAAAGTTGTTCTCATTGCTTTCACTTTCTCATTTCTCCTTCTGTTTCATTAAGGTGATTGAAGAAGACGGTGAGAAAGAATCTCAGGAGAGCGGTCGAGATAATCACTGGTTTCATGGAAAAGGAAATAAAGTCCAGAGATACAAAATTACTGGGCCAAGACCGTGTAGCAACTGGTAAAGACTTTATGAATAAATAAAATTTACAGAGGTTTTCTCATATTTTTTGCCATATCTTTTCAAAAACAAAACTCATTATTCTAAGAATGCATCCAGACTAGGGAAGATTTCCAAATTTACTCTATCTTTAAAACCAAAACTAGGAGGCTTTGCTTTGTAACTTTATTCAAATTCCAAGAGGATGTGCAATATAATTCATGGGTGACCCGTCCCCCAAGAGCTCATAGACAGTCCTGCTGGAGTACCGCATTTTCACCTTCTGTGACCCTAAAGGACTCCACAATGAGAATTGATTTTGAGTGGGAGGGAACAGGAAAGACTCATTCTTCCTTATCCCCAATTTCTCTACTAAAGGATAGTTCTTGAAATTCCTTTTAACAAAGGACCACAATTTTTATTCCATAAAAATACTTAAAATGCAAATATCTCTGGAAGAGAAAAAACAAAACTGTTGACTTAGAGTCACACTAAGGGCTAAATAGCTTATCAGATCTTTTCCAGAGTGTAGGTTCTCATAGCTATAGACTCCATGGAGAGAAAAAGGCACTGGGGAAAAGTAAAACAAATGTTGCCTAATTTACATTTTTTCCTTGAGGCTGCCCTGCCTCTGAATTTAGTGGAGTCTCTACCAGATCAATTTCCAGGGATTTGTTCTGAACACTTTCAACTCCAATGTCGGTTCCATTTCTGGAATTCACTTCCTAAAATTCTCCCTTCTCTATCAGCTTGCTTCATGCTCGGAGAAATCTTTAGGCCAAATGCAATTCTGGCTTTGTCACCATCTATCTCAATGAAACTCCTTTGTGGATGGGATAAAATACTTAACAAGAATCTTTTTAGGTAACTAGAACCCAGCTGACTAGGAAAGGACTCAGGTTTTCACTAAGACATTCTACCAGTTGGTTGCACTTGCAGTAGGCTCTGAGACAAATACCTTTGGCAGGAATTTTATCAGAGAGTATTCTCAGAGTCATCACCCCTGGGAGGTGGAGGGGAGCAGGGTTGGGCAGAGAGGGAAGTTGAACTACAGCGCAATTATAGCAAAGGTCTCGGCCAACCCAACATAGAGATCCAGAACAGGGATGGCCCTTCAGAGTTGTCCTGAATTCAGAAAGGAGAACTGCCTCACTCGTAATCCACCATTGACCAGCCATTGAATGAAGTCTGTGCCTGAGAAGGAGCATGATATTGGGGAGATCCTGCGCAACACAATTCTCTTCAGCAGAGGGTAAGTCCCAAAGAGACCTATCAGTTGAGGGACATTAGCAGTCAGCGGTCCCAGCAGCTGGAGAAGTAAGAGCTTCAGTCCTGGAAGGGAATCTTCATGGGGAGCCATGGCATCCATTAAAATAAGTCACTGCCCCTTTAAGTACATGCTTTGAACCGGGGCTCAGCAAAATGGAAAGTTGTTCATTGTTTTGTTAGAAATTTTACCAAGATCTGTTCTCTTCAGAAAATTATGTCATTCACAGGCATGTCATCCATGGTGTTTGGGTTACCAATCCAGCACACCAGGATCAATCTGCATTTGCAACTAACATGTTGATTATAACTCAATGCAAGCATCTGCCTACTTCACTGTAAGTGTAGTCAGACCCACAAATTAAAATGTTTGAAATGCATATTATCATAAATTATTTTTCTGTTCTTTCTATTTTATATTTCAGATAAAAGTATGTGCATGAATAATAATATCCATATAAATTTTATTTCAGGATAGTAAAGGAAGCATTATATTTTATACAAAAGGAGAGAATTAGGTTTGAAAAAGTAATTTAGGATGAGAACTTGCCCTAAAGGAATTCTCAAGCCTGGCTACCCATTAAAATCATCTAGGAAGCTGAAAAACATCATGATGTCCAGGCCATACCCCAGAGCAATTAAATCAGAACCCCCAGAGTTAAAATCCAGGCATATCTCATTTTTGAAACTCTCCAAAGAAATGCAATGTACAAATAGAGATTGAAAACTCTGTGTCCTAGCACAGTGGTTCCCAAACTTGAGATGCTTCACAATCACTTAGGGAGTTCCTTAAACTACTAACTGCTGGATCCCACCTCCAGAGTTTCTGATCCAATAGCTCTGGGATGGAGTTGATAATTTGTATTTCTAATCAGTTCCTGGGTGATGCCGATGCTGCTGGTTCTGGGACCACACTTTGAGAAACAGGGCTCTGGAGGCTTTGTCTGTCTGACCAGAGTCCCCACCACATTTAGCAACTCTCCTTCAATTTCTCCCTGGTCCCCCCCTCCCCCACTCTACTAAACATGTTATAAAATCTTTTTAAAAATTTGCCCTTATCAACATTTGGAAACACACTTTTTCTCCTCTACACAGTTATTTCCAAATCCTACATCTCTCCATCTGCCTGAGTAGCATCCACCATAAGGTAAGATGGCTCTAACTTCTTCCATTATTTTTTCATCTCCTTTCATCTTGAATCTCCTTATGATTATAGGCATGATTCTACAGATTATGGGACTAGAAACATTCCTTTGAAACGGCAAACTAATTGCTTCTATTGCACACGTCAATGCCATTTACGCTGTTGGAAAGCTGTGTCTTTTCACATTTGCTGTTTTTTATCCTCAGATGGTCCAGTTGCAGCTGTTTTTCTCTGTTATACAGCATTTTGCTGTCAGGACCTAGAAATGCATCACATTTATCATGACTCACATCAAGCAATGTCAGTAAATAACACAAAGATGGGCAGTGGTAATTTAGCTACAGTCCTTTCTTGGTTCTCCTTAAAATCAGAATATTTCACAAGTGGATTTAAAATAAGATTGTTTAATCCCTGCCTCCCTGCAATCCTTTCAATAGGACAGAGAGTTTCTAAAACTTGTATTAAGACTTGCTAAATATAAATATATATACATATATGTATATATATTAAAACCAAAATGGAGTCACTGCATTAAGATCCAGATCAGCAAGCCAAGACTTAAAACCTAACCTAATTTCAATTCAGCCTCTCTCAGGAATGTGACCTTCACCCAGTCAATCTGGAACTACCTGGTCAGCCCTAATGAGATAATCTGCCTGATGGACACCTGCTCCCACCCTCCAGTTCTCAAAGGAAGGTGAGCTTGCCACAAATGATTCACTCTTTGTCTCACCCTCTTTCCATCCATAAAAGCTTTCCATTTTCAATACCTCCTTGGAGTTCCTTTTCATCTGTTAGATGGGATGCTGGCCAATTCATGAATTGTTGAATAAAGCCAATAATATCTTTACACTTCACTCAGTTCAATTTGTTTTTTAACTAGTTCATACCCTCAAATCCAAACACGAAATCTCAAAAGACAGTTTGGACTTTCCAATAAAAACTAACCTTCCTTCTTAAGAAAGCCTGAAGAAAAAGGAGACCAAAAAAGCCCTCATTTTCTCTAGTAAAAGAAAAATATTCACACAATTTTTCAGTTTGGCTAAGATTAATAACTCATAATCTGAAGATATTGGCTTCTGTTGAAGTGAATATCAAGATTTATTGACCTGTGGAGAAAATATTAACGGAGGTAAAACTGAGGTTAATAACAAACCTCAAGGGATAATACATCTTTATATTTGCTGAAATAAAAAGTCAGCTCATATATTGCTCATACATACATTCAAAAACCTCTTTAACCAGAAAGCTCTGGAAATCTCTTTGCTGTGACAGGTTGTTTAAATATATGGCCAACTTTCCATTTGTATTAACGTTCTCTGGGTATGGAGGCAGCCAGAAAAACAAAACATTAATCATTTCATCTAAGGATTATCAGTAGCCAATCAAAGGACAGTCACTTATTTACATATCAGATTTAATTGGAAGAAACTGATTCTAACTAGTGTCTCATTCTCTTCAATCTTATTAACATGGTCTATATGTTGATCTGACCCACGTTAATATTTGGTCACCTGATAAGCCCATCTTTCCCCCTACATACAAAATAAAAATAGTCTAAACTCCTAACTTCATACAAATCCAAATAAATGTGCTTGTTGTCAACAACAAATTTTGTAAATATGGTGGAGTCAGAGGGTGCTGGGGTTACTTCTTCCCATGGATACAACTAGATGTCACTCTTGTCAGTGTAAATAACCCAGGAAATGACCTGAAGACTGGCAAAATAAAGTCCACAACCAAATATAGAGAGGTGGCCACACTGAAGAGGGCAGGAGAGATAGGGATGTGATCAGGAACTAAATGGAATCAGAGAACTTCCCATGGGAGCAGGGGCTTGCATGCTGTGGGCATGGAGAGGGGAGGGAAGCAGAGTCCTGTGCTGGGAGCCTGCTAGGGAGCCTGTTCAGGGAAAAAAAACATTTGGCTTTGAAAGCCAGAGGGGCTGAATTTCATGAGTTCTTACAACCAGCAGGACTTAAAACCCAGAATTTTAAAAATTCAATAGGTTCAGTTCTTCAGGAGCGAAGAGGAAGGGAAAGTGAGTCTCTACTCTTAAAGAGACAGCACAATAAATAAATAGCCCATGAGATATAGCATAGACGCAGCAGTTTGAAAGATGCCTGAGGCACATGAAAGAGAGTTATTTACTGAGTTCAATGTCCTAGAAGGACAGAAATCACAGGAGAACTCCTCCAGGAATAAAGGAACTGGCAGGCACCATTTCCTTTCCCACCGCCCGGCATAAATACATGTCCACTTGCAGGAACTCACTACTTAAGTTGCTAGCACTTCTGCCCCACACTGCCGGTCAATTCCCTGCTGTGCTTCTGCCAATCCACCCCTTTAGACATCAGTCTAAGCATTGTAGGGCCCCTCCCACAGAAGAAGCAATGCACCCAGCACTTGCTAGCACCACCGTCCCACTGCATCATGCCCTGTGCTGTGCTTCCTTGGACCCACCCCTTTAGATGGTACTGCAGTGGCCGGGCACTGCAGTGGCCCTCCAGCAAAGGAACCAGAAATGGCAGTTCACACACCTTGCTAGCTCTATGGCCCTACCCCCCTACTGTGCTTCTTGGGATCTCACCCTTCCAAGAGGATATTGGCCAGAGCTCATACAGGGTGGTGCCATAGACCTGGCAGTGTGTAAGCAGCCCCCACAGTGGGCAGCACCTCTCCAAAGTGACTCCTGCCCCAGAGAGAAGGAAAGATAACCTCATACACCAGTCAGATGGAGGACCCAGCAGTGGGCTGAGAGCAGACAACTGGTCTGATTGTAGGGCCCATCCACCAAGGAAAGCTATGTATGGGACAATGAAAGGAAAGTGCCCTGAAGTTCTGTACTATAACATCTTGGGAAAATGCCTGGTCTGAATCAACTCAAACCCCAAATGTCCACAGACTGGCTCACTAAGAACACAGGAAGAAAGCATTGTTCACTACGGGGGTGGGGAGTTTGGGGGAGTCTTTGCAGATAATAGGTTTGAAGGAAAAAGCAGCTCAGCCACAACAGCAGTGTGCTCATATCAAACAAAGGAGACACCTCTGAGGCACCAGGGTGTCTCATTGCACTGCAGGGCACTACAGGACTTCTTCAAAGACAATTACTTTCAAGTGCAGGAGATATAGCTATCTTTCCTAACACATATATATAGACACAGAGAGTTATACAAAATTAGGACACAGAAGAATATGTCCCAAATGAAAGAACAAGACAAAACCAAAGCAAGAGACTAAAGTGAAATGGAGATAAGTAATATACCTGAAAGAAAATGTAATGATCATAAAGATACACACTGGACTTGAGAAAAGAGTGGAGGACATCAGTGAGACCCTTAACCAAGAGATAAAAAAGAACCAACCAGAGATGGAAAACACAATAAATGAAATTAAAAATACACTACATGGAATAAATAGTAGACTAGATGAACGAGAAGAATGAATCAGCAACCAGGAGAACAAAGTTAAGGAAAGTAACCAAGCTGAAGAGGCAAAAAAAAAAAAAAAAAAAAAAGCAAAATGACAAAATGACACTTAGTGAAAAGAGGGCAGAAGATTATCTGAAGAAATAATAGCTGAAATCTTCTCAAATCTGGGGAAGGAAACAAAAATCCAGATCCAGGAGGCAAAGAGATTCCCCAGTAAAATCATCTGAGGAGGTCTATACAAAGATACACAGTAATTATGATGGCAAAAAGTAGTGGTAAAGAGAGAATTTTAAAAGCAGCAAGAGTAAGGAAAGCAGTCACATATAAGGGAAACTCCACGAGGCTATAAGCTGATTTTTTAGCAGAAATTTAGCAGGACAGAAAGGAGAGCCATGATATATTCAAAGTGCTTAAAGGAAAAAAATCCACAGCCAAGAATACTCTATCCAGCAAGGCTATCATTCAGAATAGAAGGAGAGATAAAGACTTTCCCAGACAAAGGAAAGTTAAAGGAATTCATGACCATTAGACCAGCCTTACAAGAAATGTTAAAGGGGACTCTATGGAAAGGAAAGACCATAAGCAAGAGTAAGGAAAGTAGAAGTAGTAAGTGGTAAAAATAAGTGTATCTGTAGAAATCAGTCAAGGGACTCACAAACTAAAAGGATGTAAAATATGAGAATATATACCTAAAACATGGGAAGGAGAAGAGTAAAGAATGAATTCAAACTTAAGCAACCATCAATTTAATATAGGCTGCTATACACAGAGGATGTTATATTATAAACTTAATGTAACCACAAATCAAAAATTAGTAATAGATATGCAAAAAATAAAGAGAAGGGAATCCAATTATATCTCTAAAGAAAGCTAGCTAATCATGAGAGAAGAGAAAAGAGAAGAAAAGAACAGAGAAAAACTTAAAAAAAAAAAGAAAACAAATAACAAAATGGAAATGAATTCATATCTTTCAATAATTACTTTGAATGTAAATGGACTAAATGCTCCAATCAAAAGACATAGGTGACAGAATGGATTAAAAAAAAAAAAAGACCCATTTATATGCTGCCCACAAGAGACTCATTTCAGACCTAAAGGTGGATGCAGATTGAAAGTGAAAGGATGGAAAGGCATTTATGCAAATGGAAGTGAAAAGAAAGCTGGGTAGCAATACTTATGTTGGACAAATAGACTTTAAAACAAAGATTATAACAAGAGACAAAGAAGAACACTGTATAATCATTAAGGGGACAATCCAACGAAAAGACATAACAATTATGAACATCTATGTACCCAACATGGGAGCACCAAAACACTTAATGCGATTAATAACATACATAAAAGAAGTAATTGATAGTAATACAATAATAGTAGGGGACTTTAACACCCCACTTACATCAATGGGTAGATCATTCAAACAGAAAATCAACAAGTAAACAGTGGCTTTGAATGACACATTGGACCAGATGGATTTAACAGATATATTCAGAACATTTCATCCTAAAACAGCAGAATACACATTCTCTTCAAGTGCGTGTGGATCATTCTCTAGAATAAATAACGTTTTAGGCCACAAAACTTGTCACAACATATTTAAAAAGATCAAAATAATTCCATGTATCTTTTTCTGATCAAAATGCTTGAAACTAAAGATCAACAACAAGAAAAACTTTAGAAAGAGCACAAGTACATGGAGGTCAAATAACATGCTGCTAAACAATGATGGGTCATTCAAGAAATCAAAGAAGAAATGAAAAAATACATGGAGACTAATGAAAATGAAACCATAACAGTCCAAGATCTTTGGGATACAGCAAAAGCTGTTCTGAGAGAGAAGTTTACAGCAACACAGGCCTACCTCAAGAAGCAAGAAAAATCTCAGATAAACACCCTAATCTTACACCTAAAGGAGCTAGAAAAAGAACAAACAAAACCCCAAACCAATAGAAAAAAAGAAATAATAAATATTAGAGCAGAAAAAAATTAAAAAAAAAACAATAGATCAATGAAACAAGAGTCTAGTTCTTTGAAAGATCAACAAAATTGATAAACTTTAGGAAGACTCATCAAACAAGGAGAGAGGATGCAAATAAACAAAATCCGAAATGAAAGAGGAGAAATAACAACCAACACCACAGAAATACAAAGGATTATAAGAGAATATTATGAAAAATTATATGCCAACAAATTGGACAACCTAGAAGAAATAGATAAACTCCTAGAAGCATATAACCTCCTGAAACTGAACCAGAAAGAAACAGAAAATTTGAACAGACTGAATACCAGCAATGAAATTGAATCAGTAATCAAAAAACTCCCAAAAAACAAAAGTTCAGGACCAGATGGCATGGCAGGTGAATTTTACAAACATTTAAAAAAGAGTTCATACCTATTCTTCTCAAACTAGTTCAAAATATAGATCAGGAAGGAAAACTTCCAAATTCATTCCATGAGGACTGTATTACTCTGATACCAAAAGCAGATGAAGACACTACAAAAAAAGAGAACTATAGGCCAATAGCTCTGATGACCATAGATGCAAAAATCCTCAACAGAATTAGCAAGCTGAATCCAACAATATATTAAAAAAAAAAAAATCATTCACCGTGATCAAGTGGGATTTGTTCTCAGAGTGCAAATTCAGTATTTGAATTTGTTCTTGGGGTGCATTCAATATTTTCAAGTCAATGTGATATATCACATGAACAAAAGAAAGGATAAAATCCATATGATCCATTCCATAGATGCAGAAAAAACATTTGACAAAGTATAACATCCATACATGATAAAACCCTTTGTTTAAAACCTTATGTTTGGAAGGAACATATCTCAACATAATAAAAGCCATCTATGGAAAAACCCATAGCCTTTCCCCAAAGATCAGGAACAAAACAAGGATGTCCACTCTCACCACTTTTATTCAACATAATACTGGAAGTCTTAGCCACAGCAATCAGAAAAGAAAAAGAAATAAAATGTATCTAAATCAGTAAGAAAGAAAAAAACGTTCACTATTTGGAGGTGACATGATATTATATATAGAAAACTTTAAAGACTCCACCAAAAAACTACTACAACTGATAAATTACTCCAGTAAGGTCACAAAATACAAAATCAATGTACAGAAATCCATTGCATTTCTATACACTAACAATGAAGCAAAAGAAAAAGAAATTTAAAAAGTAATCCATTTACAATTGCACCCAAAATAATAAAATACTTAGGAATAAACTTCACAATGGAGGTAAAAGACCTGTACTCTAAAAACTATAAAACACTGATGAAAGAAATTAAAGACAATACAAATGGAAAGATATCCCATGCTTATGAATTGAAAGAACAAATATTGTTAAAATGTCATATTACCCAAAGCAATCTATAGATCTAATGTAATCCTTATCCATATACCAAATAGCATTTCCCATAGAACTGGATCAAATAATCCTAAATTTGTATAGAACCACAAAAGTACCTGAATAGCCAAAACAATCTTAAAAAAGAAAAATAAAGCTGGAGGTTTCACAATTCCATATTTCAAATTATACCATAAAACTGTAGTATTCAAAACAGTATGGTACTGGCACAAAAACAGATCAATAGACCACAACAGAAAACCCAGAAACAAACCTATAGTTACATGGTCAATTAATCTTTGACAAAAAAGGCAAGAATATACAATGGAAAAAAAGCAATCTCTTCAACAAATGTTGGGAAAACTGGACTGCTACATGCAAAAGAATGAAATTGGACTATTTTCTTACGCCATACACAGAAATAAATTCAAAATAAATTAAAGACCTAAATGTGAGGCCTGAAACCATAAAAACCTTAGAAGAGAATACAGGAAGTAATTTCTCTGACATTGGCCAAAACAACAGTTTTCTAGCTATGTCTCCTGAAGCAAGGGAAATAGAAGCAAAAATGAACAATTGCAACTACTTCAAAACAAAAATCTTCTGCACAGCAAAGGGAGCAATCAACAAAACTAAAAGACAACCTACTGAATGGGAGAAGATATTTCAAATGACATAACCGATGAAGGGTTAGTATCCAAAATGCGTAAAGAACCCATTCAACTCAATACCCAAAGCACAAGTAATCCATTTTAAAATGGCCAGAAGACATGAACAGACATCTTTCCAAAGAAATACAGATGACCGACAGACACATATAAAGATGCTCCACATCATCAGGGAAATGCAAATGAAAACTACAATGAAATATCACCTCACACCTGTCAGAATGGTCAAAATAAGAAACACAAGAAACAAGTTTTGGTGAGGATGTAGAGAAGAGGGAACTCTCCTGCACTGCTGGTAGGAATGTAAACTGGTACAACCACTATAGAAAACAGTATAGGTATTTCCTCAAAGAATACAAAAAACTAATTCAAAATATATATACACCCCTGCATTTATTGCAGCATTATTTACAATAACCAGATTATAGAAGCAGCCCAAGTGTCCATCAATAGATGAACAGATAAAGAAATGTGGTGTATATACAGTAGAATATTACTCAGCTATAAAAAAGAATGTAATTGTGCCAATTTGCAGCCACATGGATGGAGCAAGAGTGTTAAGTGAAACAAGTCAGAAAAAGACAAATAGCATAGGCTTTCACACATATGTGAAATTTAAGAAACAAAACAAAACAAAAAAAGTGGGGGGGAGAGAGAGACAAGCCAAGAAACAGACTCTCAACTATAGAGAACAAACCAATGGTTACCAGATGGGAGGCAGATGAGGCGAGGGGGATGGGTGAAATAGGTGATGGGGATTAAGGAGTGCACTTGGCCTGATGCGCCCCTGGATGCTGTACAGAAGTCCTGAATCACTATATTGCACACCTGAAACTAATATAACACAGTAACTATATTAATCTAACACATTAACTATAATGCCATTAGAAGATAAACCTCAATTAAAAAATAAATAAAAATAAAAATTGATATTAAATAATAATAAATGAAGTAAAATGAAGATAATAATAGCACTTACTATTTAAAGTTGTTGGGAAGATTAAATGAGTTAGGACATGTAGCGCCTTAAAGTATATGTTCAGAGCATAGTATATAAAATGTGTGTTGTGAAAAATAAAGTTCTGGGGGAAAGAGAACTTCAAGGTCATTTGGCCCAAAGTCTCAAAACTTTTTTGTGCATGTGATCCAGTTTTCTCTTGTTCGGCCTGATTCATTAAGACTATCCGGTGTTGCTGTTAATGTTTATTTATATTTAAATTTAGTTGCCAATGTCTGAAATTCAGGGAAATCCCATGTAAAATAATCTGAACTTGCAGGTTTGAAAAAACTTCAGGAAATACACCTGCACTGGACTCATTCTCAGAGGCCAACAATCAACTGATGCTAGGGGCAAGCGCCTGCTGCAGAAAGGGCAGGTGCCTCTGCCCATTTTAAAAAGTGCACACTCTCCATTTGCCACAGTCCCCACCCCTTTCTATTACTCCCCATCAACTGGCAGGTATTACCCTCTTAACACCGCTGGCTTCTCTTATAGTAGAATAAAGCAGAAAGAATATCGTGTATATTTTTCAAAAATGGAAAAACAAAAACAAACAATAACAACAAAAATCATGGACACCTGGGTGGTTCAGTCATTAAACGTCTGCCTTAGGTTGAGGTCATGATCCTAAGGTCCTTGGATCAAGCCCCTCATTGGGCTCCCTGCTCCATAGGAAGCCTGTTTCTCCCTCTACCACTCCCCCTGCTTGTGTTCGCTCTATTGCTGTGTCTCTCTTTCTCTCTTTCAAATAAATAAATAAAATCTTAAAAAAAAAAAATGGAAAACAAAAAACCAAACCAAACCAAACAAAAAACAAAAAGCCACACATTTCAAGAAAATGTAAGCCAGACACATTTTCTAGAACATTAAGAGGATATCTGGGTTTAATATGCCAACAAAGTCTGTCTATAAGAAAAGAATACAACTTAATCTGCCATTAAGAAAACCAACCCTGAGAAGAGGCAAGGCTGGTGTGTGAAACGGATGTGCAGGGAAAGCTTAATGATGTGAAAAAGAGCCTGAAATTTTAACAGTTGTTTCTGCGAGTGTGAGGCAAATAAGTGGTGATACTGTGATAAGCAGTCACATACACTTTTACATTTGTCACCAGCCCCGCCCATGTAGCTACGTGTATACCTCCCCCCTGACCTAAGCCAACCTTACCATTGTATAAAATGAAGGAAATGAGGCCAAGGAAGTGTAGGGATTTGACTAATTGTAGCATGCTAATTAGAGGCAGAAGTAAGACTACAACCTTGTCTCTTGGCTCCCCTCCAGATCCTTTCGACCATTCAAGTGCAAATGCAAATGGCTTTGAGCATGACTTCATAATGACACTCAGTGTGAATACACACCCTTGTGTGGCTCAAACTTTAATCTTCTCATCTCCTTAGGTGACTACAGAGTGAGGTATTTAAGTAAATGTGAGTGTTAGCTCCCCAGTTACAAAACACTAATTGCAGTCCTCGAATTGTAATTGTCCAAAGTGTTTACAAGATGGAATAAAATATTTGATCCACTGGTTTCTGGGTCAACAAACTATAGAAATGAAGTTAAATCTCACCTAAGCCTTAATTGCCAAAATGAAAATCTTAAGAGTGAAAAATATAACACAGATGCTTAAGCAGTAAGTATACATTTGGTGACATGACATCTTATCGGTTCCAGAAATTTCTCCATTTTCTTAATACAGTAGAAATGTCTTCATTATTTTTGAAGAAAATGTACCATCATTTTACTTAACCTTAGCCAAGTCTCTGATTCACCCTAATTTATTATATGATTTCATTTTCCACAATTCTATGAGCCCACTGGTCAGACACCCTGGAAAGACTAAAAGATACACACCTCAAACTATGAAAATAAGGGCTGGGCTCCCAAAACAAACAAACCACCCCTCTCACACAGACTGACATGCAATTTATTCACTTCAAAGGCTCTCTTATCTACAATTATTTACTCCCAACAATTTTGTTTTCTGTGCCTTTGCTGCTCCTCCTTCAGCCACTGGCTTTCCCCAAATAGGAAGTTAAAATTTTTATTCTATTCTATTGCTTGTTTTATTTTTGGTGAGATGAGTTTTGTTTTATTTTAAGATATTCACTGATCTGTTTTTTTCTTCAGTACCGCTCTCTTCCCAGTCCTCCTGCTCCCATTCAAGGTAATGGGGCTTTGAGAATTGCCTCAAGGGAGAAATCTAATGCCTCAAGGTGGAAATCCCTTAGAGGTGAAAATCTGTTTTTAGACTTTGGTTTCCAAAATTCTAAACCCATAAAAAACTTTGCTGGTCAAACACCAAGAGATAGAGTCTAAGGAAATGTACCAAAGAGAGGGAGAATGTCTTGAGAGAATGAAGAAGGGGACAAGATGTGAGATGGGGACTTGAGGTTCCTCAGAAAAAAAGAGTTCTGCATGGTCTCCTGGGAAGAGTGCTGGGGGACATCAAGACAAGACTCCAGGGAGGGGGCATGAGGAGTGTCAGGGCAGGTGAGATTTCAGGCTTGCCTCTGAATTCCAGGTTATTCATCTGAGACCACCAGATGGGAGAGGACTCTGAGTTCAAGAGAAAAGGATGTCCCAGCACTCTTGAGTGTACTCTGATGTCCAAGATGTATTTTCACAGGTAGACCATCCCTACTCACCCCCAATGTCTTGGCACTAGGCAGTCTCCATGGGATTACAACCTTTCACAGAGGTTAGGACCTTAGGGAAGCTGATAGAAAACTCCAAATGGATGGGAAGAAAGGAGAGGTAGTCAAACACAAATGAAATTGTGAGGTTTTTAAGTTTTTTTTTTTTTTCCTTGCCTCTCTGAGTTTGTGAACTCATTTAAGTACAAAATTTCCAGGATATTCTGACTTAAAAATAAGGTGGGCAGCCCTACTGGTCTTCAGTAATGAGTTTAACATACAATTTCAGCAATTCCATCTAAAGTCCCCTTACTAAAACCTGTCTTCTCACCAGTGACCTGGGCACCCAAACCAGAAACAGGGGTTTCTCTTTGTTTCTTTGGGTTCCTTTTCTCCTCAACCTACCCATCATTACCTTCTCCTTTTCTTTTATCTCTGTGGTTGCAAAGTCCTTCAGATTTGGGCACTTATTTTTTGCTTTGACCTATCCCCCTTGTGATAGCTCATTTTATATGTCAACTTGATTGGGCTAAGGGACCCCCCAGATACCTGGTAAAACGTTTCTGGGTGTGTCTGTAAGGGGGTTTCTGGAAGAGTTTAACATTTCAACCAGCAGACTGAGTAAAGAATGTCCCCCCTCAACAATGTAAGCAGGCATCATGCAATCCCTAAGGGCTCAAAGAGAACAAAAGGCAGAGAAAGGGTTAATATTCTCCCTCTTTTCTTGAGCTTGGTTGGCAATCTCCTCTGATAATACACTCCCTGCCTTCCTGGTTCTCCAGCTTATAGACAACAGGTTGGTTGTTGGATTTCTTGGTCTCCGTAAGCACGTGAGCCAAGCCAATTCCCTCTCTCTTCCTCTCTCCCCCTCAACCCTCTCTGTGTCTCTCCCTTTCTCTCAGAAGGATTAAGGGATTACTTAATGTATTCTGTCGGATACATCTTGTCGACTAGCTAATGCCTCCTTTGAATGGATACACATGTCCACCCAGGAAAGAACAGGGATTTCAAGTACTGGGTGGAGGAAGATCAAAAGGAAATTGGAGAGTGATGTAAGGTTACTTGCAGGAGCAAAAAACTAAAAGTAAGAGTCACAGAACGTGTAGGTGATGACAGAAAGGTGATGACGGAAAGAGAAATTGGCATTTATTGACCTTTTTAACCATCCAGCCAGATAAGCACTGCATACTTAAGTATATTAACTTATTTAATAGCCCTAACATTCTCCTCAAGTAAATACAATTGTGCCCCCTAAATGAGGAAGATGAAGCTGAGTGAGCATAAATATACCCTGGTTTGCAGAGCTGACAAGAGAGGGAACTTGAACCTAGGTCTGAGTGACTCCAACCCTGATGTCCTTGTTGCTTCTAAAAATATAGATGAGAAATTCCTGCTTTTTCCTCACTTCTCCCTGGGTACCAAGGAAAGGAAATAGAAGGTCATAGTCACCATCTCCTAGTTATTATAATGATAGTAATACCAAATAAACAGCATTTGAAATGAACTCCACACTGCTGTAAATGTTCTAGATACACTCATTTTATTCACATCACTTTCCTGTGAGGGAAATCATGTCATGTTCTTCCTCATTTTACAGATAAGCAAACCAGGCACAGAGAGCTGTAAACATGCCCAAAGCCACGCAGAAAGCCAGTAGCAGATTTGGGACTCAAAACCAGACATGGCCGCTGGGTCAATACCTTTAGCTCTTCTGCTCAACCTCCCCACATGGGACACAGAAAGACCAGCAGAGCTTGGAAGAAAAAAAACCCAGAATGGGCAAAGATTTTCCCCAGCCACTCCAAAGGTTTTCTCTGTAACTGTATGAAGACAAGGTTTATATCAGTACTCCATTACATGGGTGACCTTCAAAGACCTTCAACTCATGGCTCAATTTTACCTTGGATGAAAGCTAGCTACAAGTCATACCATTATAAGTGAAGTTCCTATTTCCTACAGGTAAGATGTGATAAATTAGGTCCTATTTCTGGAAAACCATTAGAATCCACAAAAATACCCAAATCACAAAAAAATCCATGAAAGGAACAGAAATGTTAGCTTTTATAAACCTTTATTATGTTAAAAAACACTTAACATAAGTTTGGTTTCAGTACGTACAAGTCTCCTTGAGGTTCGTTAAAATACAAATCAATGAAATTTGGATTGAAGATAAATTATTTTTCCTAGCAGATTTCCCTATAGCAGGAACAGGCATATGTCATTGCTCTAGGCATTAAAGATCTGAATTCAAAATTAGAGTGATTTGTCTCAAAAATTTTATTCCAAGTCAGTGTGAATGAGTGGAAAATTTTTGCATAGTAAAAGCTAGAAGAAAGACAGTTTCCTTGATGTCATTTCTTTCAATGATCCCTTGCTCTTCTGTTTCAATAAGTCTGTTGACAATGACGTCTGCCTGGTCTGTCAGTATTGCTAATCATTGCAGTCATTATCGATTACCCTCTTGGTTTTGGTATTTTGGTGTTCTGATCTATGTTACTAAAAATTCAGGCATTTTTATTGACGTAACCCATTGCTTTAGAATTTAAATAAATCTGAAAAGTTATTTGATTATTGATTGCATACTTAAAGAGTTCTCTGCTACATTCAAATTTTGTATGGAACAAAGCTTTCTTGGTTTAGAAAGCAGTTTTCTAAAGCTCCAGAAACTTCAAGACAAGGAGGGAAATGACAATTGATAAAGTAAAGCTTCATTCACAAGAATAATTCTTATCTAGTTCAAAGGCTTTCTGAACAAGTGGTATATAAATCTGACAGTTTTGAAATTGGAGCAGGTAACTCTGCTTTGGAGTATCAGCAGTACAAGATAAAACCAAAGAAGACATAGATAAACCTGAAATGCTTTCTTTGAGACCAAAAAAAAAAAAAAAAAAAAAGCAAAAAATGGTGCATGTTCATTCCTTCTTTCTTTCTCCCCCACATCCTTCTTTGTCAACCTCTCTCTTTCTCTTCAAAGAGTTCCCCTTGAACAGGAGATACAATCATAAAATTATTTGAAGGTCAGTCTTCATTATCATATTCCCTGACCAAACCACAAAAGCTGTTTCAGCAGCTAGAAAAAGTTGTGCAAAAATACCCCACAACTCCTCAATTACAGTACTAACACACATTGCCTTTATTTTGTTTTGTTTTCAGATTTAGCTTTTTCATCTAAAAAAATAGCAAATTATGTGTTACATTTTTTCATGATTATCATTTCTTCTTTCCTATATAATGTGCTTTAGAATACTTTAATTTTATCTATTCATGTGTATTTAGCATTTTTATTTTTAATATGTTTACAACTTTCTAAACATTTTATAATGTGTTTATAAGTTTTCAGTTTGGAAATGTGTTTCTATTCATTTCCTGGTTTTAAAAATTATTTTAGAGGGGGGAGGAGCAAGATGATGGAGGAATAGGAGACCCAAATATTGTTGGGTCCCAGAAGTTCAGCTAAATAGTTATCAATCCATTCTGAACACCTACAAACACAACAGGAGATCGAAGAGAAGAAGAACAGCAATTCTAGGAACAGAAAAGCGACCACTTCCTAGAAGGTAGGACCTATGGAGAAGTGAATCTGAGGTGATATACAGGAGATAGACTGTGGGGGAAGGGCCAGCTCCCAGTAAGTGGTAGGGCAGCAGAGCACAAAATTTTAGAAGTCTGCTCTACTGAGAGATGTCGCTCCAGAGGCTAAGCGGGGGTCGGGGGGACTGGGGGTGGTGAAGCCCTCATGGGGACAAGGTAGTCTCAGGACCACAGAAAGACTGGGGGTGGCTGAGTGTGAGGCTCCCAGGTATCAGAGCAGGGAAGGGCTCTCAGCTCAGGGTACCATGATCTGTACCATGATCCAAGGTACAGTCAGACCACTGGTCTTCTAGCAGGGACCCCACAAGTGGCAGATCCAGGGAAACTCACCTTCCTCCTCTGGGAGGAGCAGCACAGGAGTGTGCTGCAGGAATCAGCTGGGTTTGGAGATGCCAAACAGGGTCGTGCACCAGAGACAGACATGCTTGGTCAAAGGCTGGGTGAGCTTGGAGTGCTGCCAGAGACCAGGGAGATGGGAGGGTTTGACTGCTTTTCTCTGAGGGCACACTGAGGAGTGGGCCCCAAGCTCTTGGCTCCTCCAGGCCAGAGATTGAGAGGCCACATCTTCATTCTCTGCCTCCAAAGCTGTTCTTTCAGGGAACAAAAGCTCCCAAGAGCGAACCTGAGTGGATTACTTAGCCTCACCACTGGCAAGAGTGGTGCAATTCTGCCTCCAGCAAAGACACTTGAAAATCACTGCAACAGACCCCTCCTGCAGAGGATCAGCAAGAACATCCAGCCAAGACCAAGTTCACCAATCAATGAGAACCACAGAACTCCAGAGCTAGGGGGAATGCAACACATAGAATTCATAGCTTTTTCCCCATGATTCTTTAGTCTTTCAAAGTTAAATTTTTTAAATTATATTTTTTCTTCATATCCTATCCCTTATTTTTTGTACACATATGGGTTTTTCTTTCTTTAAAATTTTGGAATACAGTTTCTTCTAACAAATCAAAATATACCCTAAATCTAGCACATGGCTTTGTTCTAGTCTCCAACCTGATCACATTCTTTCTTCTTCTGTTTTTTTTTTTTTTCCTTTTTTCAACCAACTTCTTATCTTATCAGTTCTTTTTTTAGAATCTTTTTAAAGTGTCACCTTTACAGTTATATCCCATCACTTCATTGTGTTTACCCTTATTTTTGTATATATGTAAGTTTTTCTTTCTTTAAAATTTTGGGAGGCAGTTTCTTCTAACAGACCAAAATACACCAAAAATTAAGTGTGTGGCTCTGTTCTATTCACCAGTCTAATTCTTTTTTTCCCCTTTCTTCTCTCCTGGTTTTGGGTCTCTTCTAATTTGGTTAGTGTTTATTTTTCTGGTGTCGTTGCTACACTTTCAGTATTTTGTTCTCTCATTCATCTATTCTTCTCTGGATAAAATGACAAGACAGAAAAACTCACCAAAAAAAAAAAAAAAAAGAAAGAAAGAAAGAAAAAAGAAAAAGAGGCAGTACCAATGGCTAGGGTCCTAGTCAATATAGACATTAATAAGATGTCAGAACTAGAGCTCAGAATGACAATTATCAAGATGCTAGCCGGGCTTGAAAAAAGCATAGAAGATACAAGGGAATCCCTTTCTGGAGAAATAAAAGAACTAAAATATAACCAAGTTGAGATCAAAAAAGCTGTTAATGAGGTACAAAAAAAAAAATGGAGACTTACTGCCAGGATAAATGAGGCAGAAGAGAGAATTAGTGATATAGAAGACCAAATGATGGAGAATAAAGCAGCTGAGAAAAAGAGAGATAAACAACTACTGGACCATGAGGGGAGAATTCAAGAGATAAGTGATACCATAAGATGAAATAACATTAGAATAATTAGGATCCCAGAAGAAGAAGAAAGAGAGAGAAGGGAAGAAGGTATACTGGAGCAAGTTACAGCAGAGAATTTCCTTAATTTGGCAAAGGGAACAAGCCTCAAAATCCAGGAGGCACAGAGAACCCTCCTCAAAATGAATAAAAATAGGTCAATACTCCATCATCTAATAGTAAATTTTGCAAGTCTCAGTAATCAAGAGAAAATCTTGAAAGCAACATACAACAGTAGGAATATTAGATTGGCAGACCTATGCACAGAGATCTGGCAGGCCAGAAAGGACAAACATGAATTCAGAGCACTAAACAAGAAAAATATGCAGGCAAGAATACTATATCCAGCTAGGCTGTCATTGAAAATAGAAGGAGAGATGAAAAGCTTCCAGGACAAACAAAAGTCAAAGAAGTTTGCAAACACCAAACCAGCCCCACAAGAAATATTGAAAGGGGTCCTCTCTCTAAAAAGAGATCCCAAAAATAACAGACCAGAAAGGAACAGAGACAATATATCTTATAAGTTACCTTAAAGGCAATGCAATGGCATTAAATTCATATCATTCAATATTACCCTGAACGTAAATGGGCCAATGTCATTGGGGCTAAATGCCCCCAATGAAATGACACAGGGTATCAGAATGGATAAAAAAAAAATAAGACCCATCAATATGCTGTCTGCAACAAACTCATTTTAGATTCAAAGACACCTCCAGATTTAAAGTGAGTGGGTGGAAAACAATTTACCATGCTAATGGGCAACAATATAAAGCTGGGGTGGCAATCCTTATATCAGACGAATTAGATTTCAAGCCAAAGACTATAGTAAGAGATGAAGAAGGACACTATATCATACTTAAAGGGTCTGTCCTACAAGAAGATCTAACAGTTTTAAATATCTATACTCCTAACATGGGAGCAGCCAATTATATAAACCAATTAATAACAAAATCAAAGAAATACATTGACAATAATACAATAATAGTAGGGGACTTTAACACTCCCCTCACTGAAATGGACAGATCATCCAAACAAAAGATCAACAAGGAAATAAAGGCCTTAAATGACACACTAGACTAGATGGACATCACAGATATATTCAAAACACTCCATTCCAAAGCAACAGAGCACACATTCTTCTCTAGTGCACGTGGAACATTCTCCAGAATAGATCACATCCTGGGTCACAAATTAGGTCTCAACCGGTACCAAAAGATTGGGATCATTCCCTGTATATTATTTTCAGACCACAATGCTCTGAAGCTAGAAATCAACCATAAGAGGAAAGTTGGAAAGAATTCAAATACATGGAGGATAAACAGCATCCTACTAAAGAATGAATGGGTCAACCAATTTTAAAAATTCATGGAAAAAATTGAAAACAAAGACACAACTGTTCAAAATCTGTGGGACACAGCAAAGGCGGTCCTGAGAGGAAAGTATATATAGCAATACAAGACTTTATCGAGAAACAAGAAAGGTCTCAAGTATACAAGCTAACCCTACACCTAAAGGAGCTGGAGAAAGAACAGCAAAGAAAGCCTAAACCCAGCAGCAGAAGAGAAATATAAAGATCAGAGCAGAAATCAATGAAATAGAAACCAAAACAATAGTACAACAAATCAATGAAACTAGAAGTTGGTTCTTTGAAAGAATTGATAAGACTGGTAAACCCCTGGCCAGACTTATCAAAAGAAAAGGGAAAGGACCCAAATTAATAAAATCATGAATGAAAGATGAGAGGTCACAATCAACACCAAAGAAATACAAACAATTATAAGGACATATTATGAGGAACTCTACACCAGCCAATTTGACAATCTGGAAGAAATGGATGCATTCCTAAAGATGTATAAACTACCAAAACTGAACCAGGAAGTAATAGGAAACCTGAACAGACCAATAACCAGTAAGGAGATTGAAGCAATCAACAAAAATCTCCCAACAAACAAGAGCCCAGGGCCAGACAGCTTCTCAGGGGAATTCTACCAAACATTTAAAGAAGAATTAATAACTATTCTCCTGAAACTGTTCCAAAAAATAGAAATGAGAGGAAAACTTCCAAACTCATTGTATGAGGCCAGCATTACCTTGACCCCAAACCAGACAAAGACCTCATAAAAAAGGAGAATTACAGACCCTGATGAACATAAAATCAAAAATTCTCACCAAAATACTAGCCAGTTGGACCCAACAGTACATTAAAAGGATTATTCACCACGACCAAGTGGGATTTATTCCTGGGCTGCAAGATTGGTTCAATACCCGCAACTCAATCAATGTGATACAATACATTAATAAAAGAAAGAACAAGACCATATGATACTCTCAAAAGACGCTGAAAAAGCATTTGACAAAGTACAGTGTCCTTTCCTGATCAAAACTCTTCACATGGTAGGGATAGAGGGTACATGCCTCAATATTACCAAGGCCATCTATGAAAAACTCACAGCAAATATCATTCTCAGTGGAGAAAAACTGAGAGCTTTTCCCCTAAGCTCAGGAACATGGCAGGGCTGTCCACTATCACCACTGCTATTCAACACAGTATTAGAAGTCCTAGACTCAGCTATCGGACAACAAAAAGAAATAAAAGGCATCTGAATTGACAAAGAAGTAGTCAAACTCTCACTCTTTGCAGATGATATGATACTTTATGTGGAAAACCCAAAGACTCCCCTCCAAAACTGCTAGAACTCCTACAGGAATTCAGTAAAGTGTCAGGATATAAAATCAATGCACAGAAATCAGTTGCATTTCTTTACACCACCACCAAGACAGAAGAAAGAGAAATTAAGGAGTTATAATTTACAATTATACCCAAAACATAAGATACCTAAGAATAAACCTAACCAAAGAGGCAAAGAATCTGTACTCAGAAAACTATAAAGTACTCATGAAAGAAATTGAAGAAGACACAAAGAAATGGAAACATATTTCATGCTCATGGATTGAAAGAACAAATATTATGAAATGTCTATGCTACCTAAAGCAATATACACATTTAATGCAATCCCTATCAAAATGCCATCAACTTTTTCAAAGAAATAGAAGAAATAATCCTAAAATTTTTATGGAACCAGAAAAGACCCCAAATAGCTAAGGAATGTTGAAAAAGAAAACCAAAGTTGGTGACATCACGATTCCAGACTTCAAGCTCTATTACAAAGGTATAATCATCATGACAGTATGGTACTGGCACAAAAATACCCAGATCAGTGGAACAGATTAGATAGCCCAGAAATGGACCCTCAACTCTATGGTCAACTAATTTTTGACAAAGCAGGAAAGAATGACCAATGGAAAAAAGATAGTCTCTTCAACAAATGGTACTGGTAAAATTAAACAGCCACATGTAGAAGAATGTAACTGGACCATTTCCTTACACCACACACAAAAATAGACTCAAAATAGGTGAGAGACCTCAATGCAAGACGAATCCATCAAAATCCTTGAGGAGAACACAGGTAGCAACCTCTTCAACCTCAGTGACAACTTCTTCCTAGAAACATCACCAAAGGCAAGGGAAGCAAGGGCAAAAGTGAACTATTAGGACTTCAGGATCAAAAGCTTTTGTACAGCAAAGGAAAGTCAACAAAACCAAAAGACAACCGATAGAATGGAAGGAGATATTTGCAAATGACATATCAGATAAAGGGCTAGTATCCAAAATCTACAAAGAACTTATCAAACTCAAACCCAAAGAACAAATAATCCCATCAAGAAATGGGCAGAGGACATGAACAGACATTTCTGCAAAGAAGACATCCAGATGGCCAAAAGACACATGAAAAAGTGCTCCACATCACTCAGCATCAGGGAAATACAAATCAAAACCATAGTGAGATACCACCTCACACAGTCAGAATGGCTAAAATTAACAAGTCAGGAAATGACAGATGTTGGAGAGGATGAGGAGAAAGGGAAACCCTCCTACACTGTTGATGGGAGTGCAAGCTGGTGCAGCCACTCTGGGAAACAGTATGGAGGTTCCTCAAAAAGTTGAAAATAGAGCTACCCTATGAACCAGTAATTGCACTACTGGGTATTTATCCTAAAGATACAAATGTAGTGATTTGAAGGGGCACATGCACATGAATGTTTATAGCAGCAATGTCTACAATAGCCAAACTATGGAAAGAACCTAGATGTCCATCAACAGAGGAATGGATAAAGAAGATGTGGTATATATACACAATGGAATACTATGCAGCCATCAAAAGAAATGAAATCTTGCCATTTGCAATGATGTGGATGGAACTAGAGGGTATTATGCTAAGCAAAATAAGTCATCAGAGAAAGACAATTATATGATCTCTCTGATAAGAGGAATTTGAGGGGCAGGCAGAGGGCTCATGGGGGGAAAGGAGGGAAAAAATGAAATAAGATGGGACCGGGGATTGAGACAAACCATAAGAGACTCTTAATCTCAGGAAACAAACTGAGGGTAGATGGGGGGTGGGGGAGGGATAGGGTGGCTGTGTTATGGACATTGGGGAGGGTATGTGCTATGGTGAGTGCTGTGAATTGTGCAAGATTGATGATTCACAGACCTGTACCCTTGAAGCAAATAATACATTTTATGTTAATAAAATAAAAATTAAAAAAATTATTTTATGAATCCTAAGCATGCTTTTAAAAGATAGTAATAATGCAGGCACCTGGGTTGCTCAGTTGGTTGAGTTTGCCTTCTGCTTGGGTCATGGTCCCAGAGTCCTGGGATGGAGTCCTGCAACGGACTCCCTGCTCTGCCAGGAGTCTGCTTGTCCCTCTCCCTTTGCCCCTCCCCCCGCCTGTGTACTCTCTCTCTCTGTCTCTCAAATAAATAAGTAAAATCTTTAAAAAAAAAAAAAAAAAAAGAAGAAGAAGAAGATAGCAATAATGCCAGTAATGTGCAAAGTCATTGTCAAAATTAATCAGCAAAAATTAAAAAAATTCTTTATCAATACAAGTTGTTGAGTTTTTTTAAAATAAGTGATCAATGTGATGTTATGCTTACAAATAAAACTGTTGTCATTCGTATGTCATTTAGAATTCAAGTCTACTTATACTATCTCTTTAGAAAAATTTCTCAATTTAATATGCATCAGAATCACCTGAGAATCTTGTTGACCTTCAAATTCTGATTCAATAGGTCTGGGTTGGAGCCAAGACTTTGCAATTTGTAACAAACTCCCAGGTGACGGTGCTACGGGTCCAGGGATCACACTTTGAATAGTGAGGCTCTTTGGGTCTACACCACACCCCACACGGTGGGTCAAGTCATTCCCAAATGAATGCTAGCAATCACTACCCGGTAGTGATCGTTTTAACGCCTATGATTGGAAGGTGCATGCTGGGAGCTGTGAGGTAGGAGAACTGGGATGCTCTTGCCCTTACAGTTTGGCAGAGGATTTGATTTCTGTGGAAGAAAACTGAGAGTCATGTGTTCCTGTGAAGAGGGATCTAGAAAGCATTTTGGTCATAGGAATTGCATTCTGGTAAAATGAATTGAAGTAGAACAAACCAACTGAGACAATTTCCAGTCCCCCTTTCAATCAATGGCACCAAAAAAGTATGAACTTAGAGCCAGCATTTTGTTTTCCTGGGATGGCTCCTCTGCTCTCAGGAAGCAGTGAGCGGCTACTCCAGAAACCCCCCTGATCTCAGGATGGTGTGACTAGCATAGCAACAGAACATCTGTGCTCCCTGGCTGCTTTGCCATCTCTGCCTCGGAGCTCCTCCTGAGCATGCCTGGCTAGATTAGGTGACCCTCCCACAGGCCTGCGTGGCATCTGGGCAACACCTTTCAAGGCACTGACTCACCACTTCCTAACCATCTGTCCACCCTCCATTTCTCTTTGGAACCCTGTGCTCCCTGCAGGCATGGACTGCTCACACCTGTCTGCTGGATCCTCGGCACACAGCAGGCTGACTGCCCAGCCTCTCGTGGACACCGATCACTAAATACATGTTCAGTGAATGAGGTTTTGAACTGAATGTTTTTTTCCCCCCACTGTTAAATGAGGGGATGATCTGGACACAGTGAACCAGCCGCTGCGCTCTCAGCTGCCCAGCTGGTTTCCCTTTTTGCTTTGACCTCTATGTTGAAACAGTGTGTTTTAATGCTTTCCCTCCACCCCAAGACTCTGCTTAATCTGCCGTCGCTCACACTGGGCTCTCTGATTCATTGTAGGTCTTGTTCCTGGATTAGGCAGCCGATTTCACACAAGCAATGACCACAGAGGATCTCCTACCTTTTCTCTTTCTTCATTTAGCATTTTGCTCAGGTAGTGCTCAGATGGTTGCAGAGAGTGAAGCTTGTTGTAAAGAAGCAGAGGGAGGTGAGGAAGTCGGGAAGTTTCCTTGGCAGTGGCAAAAGCACTCTGGTCCCCGAGTTTCCCGGTAGAAACAGCCTGTAGCATCAATATAACCCCCCAGGATGCATCAATAATTCGTGTCCCGACTCCCAAGCAGGAGCTCAGGGCCCCCTGTGGCTTTCAGTGTGTTCAGCCAATGGCAAGGGCAGGAAGTTCACCTAACACAACAAGGAGCATCTATATAGCAGAACCACCACACAGTCATGGTCAACATCACTGAGTTAAGTCATTAATGTTGTAATGAGATACGGGGCACAAAGCCCAGCCAGCATCCTTTCTCAGTTGCCTCTGCTTCACCCTCCAACTTGTGGGCCTTCCTCGTGCCCATTCTCTCACCTCAACCAGCAGGAGTCAAAATGGTGTGTTCTTGGGTATTCCAAATGCCAACTCCTGGGCAAAGTCACCCAGTACAGTTTCCTATTTCATGGGAAAGAGCTCCTGTCTCATATCAAAGAATGTGCAGACATGGTAGCTGAGGCCCCTAAGTGCTCTAAGAGAGTACTTTAAATGAGCTTTAAATATTACACTTTCAATCCACTAAAATTGTGTGTATTATGAATGATTTGTCTCATGAGGATGGCTGCAGCATTTAAGTGCCTGTGTTTGCATTTTGGTTTATGATCACAATGGTGCCAAGATGAATGCCTTTGATTACTGTGAGCTAAGAACAATAGTAGAGACCACCTTTAGGTTA
The DNA here is from genome assembly GCF_963455335.1 of Martes martes. NCBI lineage: Eukaryota > Metazoa > Chordata > Mammalia > Carnivora > Mustelidae > Martes > Martes martes. The sequence goes on from NC_137888.1 coordinate 144,446,517, forward strand.
ATGCTAAATAATTCCGTCCTCCTGAGTGAAGGTCAGAAAACCTCATGACCTCTACCTCAAACTCTCTGCGGATTAGGATTTGCAAAAGTTCAACTCCAGAAGAGTGCTGGAAAGGCAGTCCTTCAACACGGCATCTTGCAACACAAGATGAGTATGAAGCATGTGAGACAATCTTGAGATTGCGCAGTCTCACATTGATCTGGAAACGGCATCTTAGTTTCAGCAAAACGGTATCACCTGTCACATTGAATTTATGTTGTCAATTTGATTTTTAATGTTCTTACCCTTTTTAAATTTTAATGTGTCATTTGTTTTGATTTCATGCCTTTTTAATAAATGTGAACATAAGAAGTTTATTAAAACGTGTAGGCTTATATATATTTAAGTAAAGTTATAATAGAAACCATTTAAGCCAATGCTGGAAGTCAAGAAAACTCCCTTCCGAGGAGAGCATCCATATACTATCTGAGCTTGAAAAACAATGAAATTCCTCTTTAGAGAACATCCTCTTTAAACTCTCTGTTGCAAGTAATTTCAGTCAAAACAGCATGAAGAGGAACACAGTGGACTTCAAATGAAGGCATTGTCTCTAAGGGACTCCACTGGTCCCTTTTATTGTACTAGTGACCTGCCCCCAGCTGGTATGAATGTTGGATGTTAATGGCTCATAGCTGCCCCCTTCTCTGGAGAATAGTCCTCAGACAAAAAGGAGCTCACATGAAAGATTATACCTTCCTCTCCCAACTGGGGACACCCCACAGACATTGACTGGCTGACTTGGGGGTGCAAAAGTCTGGTCCTCTTGCTTCAAGATGGACTCAACTCTGTGCTACATTTCATGCTATAGAGCTCTCTGGGGCTTCAGGCAGAAGCTGACTCCAGGTAAAACCACATCCTTTCTTAGCATCTTTTATTCTTTATCTTGTTTCCCTAACTCTTCCTCTCCTGAGAACACATCCCCAACATGCAGCCAAGTTCCTGTCTGAGTCTCTATTTCTGGGGACCCACATCTAAGAGACCCTTCCAATCCACAGGAAACCTACTTGGCACAAAGATAGGGTATGCTGTTTGAGTACACAGGAAGTCTCTGTGGAAATTCCTTTTCCTTCTCTACTCATTACCATGAATAGGAGACACATACCTTATTCTCCAAAACATGAGATTTAATAACCAAAGAACTCTGGCAGGTTTAACTTGAGGATTTCTGACTCATAGTTTGTGTGAAAATATGAAAACCAAAATGACTCCTTTTGCATATTTCTCAATCTCTAGAACCAATTTTCAGGATCCAGTTTTATGAAAACTCTAATCTGAGAAATTGGCATCTCCCCAGGTACTCACTGCTATAACCACCGAACCACCTTCGGACCCTGGAACAAATATACCTGCAACCAGTTATCCATCTTTAACCATTGTGTCCACTTCTCTCTGTTTGGTAGAAGTGACTTCAGTCTTCAAGTATGGAAAATGGCCCCCTTGATGGTCAGCTTCTACTCTATATGTCATTTCATGAAACTTATAGAAGTAAACATTTTTATATTTCCTCATATTGTCTAGCTTCCCCACTCACCCCTTGGCCTAGAAGAAAACAGAAGAAACTCACACCAATTGACACTGATTTAATAATAATAACAGCAATAGTGATCAGCATTTGAGCATTTATTACATATCAATTACTGTAAAAAGAACTGGATGATTATTATCTTCTTTAATACTCACAACTGCCCTGTGAGGTAAATATTATCTCCAGTCTAGAGGTAAATAATCTGAGACCTGGAGGTTAAGCAAGGTGTCTAAGATCACGTGACTAGTAATGACCTCAGGGGTTTTCAGTGTATGCCTCACTTTCTCATTGATAGGACAAATCACATGAAAATGTTTGTTTCTCAACAGAGATTTCATGTGGCCCAGCATTAATTACCTTGAGTCCATAGTCTATGAATCAAGTACTCGCTTCTGATGACAGTTCCTTTCTACTACGGCAAATGATTTCAAATTTTTCTTTCTGTTTCTCCAGTTGTACATAGAGTGGGTATTATCCCATTCATAATATGTATCCATCAAAAGAATGTTAATTTGCTTAACACAGAAACCCACCCACAATACTAATGAAACAATAATTATGAAGTTTGGTTATGGGTATATCGGGATTTGTTCTACTATTCTGTCTACTTTGGTGTGCGTTTGAAAATGTCCGTCATTTAATAAAACACAACCAAAAAGAGATATTAAGACTGTCTTGTCAACCGATGTATAGTTTCTTTACACAGAAAGGGGATTAATGTGTTTGCCATATAAACATACTTACCTTATGACTCCATCTTCATACAACATAACATTTTAAAAAATCCAATAAAAAATCCATATATCAGCAGAATGTGCATTTGGGTATGAGGTGCAGAAATCTTATTAGATTGACTTACAGGTTCAGGTTGATTTTTTCCTTTTCATAAGGAGTCTGGAGATGAGCAGGCCGGGCCTATGGAGCAGACCAATGAAATCATCAATATCCCCATTCCCTCCAACTTTCTTTTCACCATCCTGGCCATTGGCTTCCATCCTAATGCTCACACAATGGCTGATGCATCTCCAGGCCATAGCAGTGTAGTCCAAACAGGAGGAAGGCGACAGAGCCATAGTTCCCCTAGTATTGATTTGTTAAGGAAGGCAAGTCCTCCACAGGGTTTCCTGCTCCTAACCCATAACCCACAGCTATGAAATCTGACTACTCTAGCTGCAAGAGAGGCTGGGAGCTTGAGCACCTCCCTTTCCAGTTTTAAGCAGCATTTCTAATTAAATTGTGTATCAAATATTGGCATAAATCTTAGTTTGCCTGGGATAGTCCTGGTTTACACCAGTAGTACCAGCATAATCATTGATGGGGTTCCCCTTTAGCCTCAATGTCCCTGTTGACTCCGTCATACTCCAGCAACCAAAATAATTGAAAATCAATGTAAATCTTAATTTACAGTCTTTCATGAAAACACCAAAGAAGTGTATAAGCATAACACAAAGCTAAACTTCTTTCTGATTTTCCTTCCCTTTTCTCCAGCTGTCAATATTTTACACATGCATGGCTGATGCCCTAAAGTGCCTTTCCTCTTCCATTCTAAGCCCAGAAAATTCTCTTTCTAACTCAGTCTGTGCTGCTTCCCTCCTCTCCCCTCCCATACCCCTCTGTGGCCCACGTCTTTATTGTGCCAGTTCTCTTTGCTCCCCCCCCCACCTCTTTTATTTTTCTTCTTGCCTCACCACTGTGGTGGAGTAAGTAGGACCTCTTGTATCTCCCCTTCCACCCCTAACCAAAGAAGCATTTGTCTCTGTTGCTGTTGATGACCACTCGATAACAGGATGAGAGTCTGAAACAGAGCAGGAAAGAGCCCAGATGGATGGTGCCAGAGCCCTGAGTGTCCTACCCTGGAGCCCAGCCTACCCATGGAGCTCCAGAAATGGGAGATCACAAATCTTGTTCAAGCCCATGTGAATCAGGTTTCTCCTACTTGTAGGTGGAGACATCCTAAAAAGTACGCTAGATTCTGTACAACCGAGGAAGTCCCAACATCGACTCTTTGATGGTAGAAGAAGGGAGAAGCAGGATTCACAAATGTGTAAGCCAATATTTTGTATTCCCACTACATAGCTTAATATATTTTTCTTTTTTTTAAAAAGATTTTATTTAATTATTTGACATACAGAGATCATAAGTAGACAGAGGGGCAGGCAGAGAGAGAGAGAGAGGAGGAAGCAGGCTCCCTGTGGAGCAGAGAGCCCGATGTGGGTCTCGATCCCAGGACCCTGGGATCACGACCTGAGCCAAAGGCAGAGGCTTTAACCTGCTGAGCTACCCAGGTGCCCCAATATATTTTTCTTTTGATCTTTGTAGAAGTGTGTCATAGGAAACCACAATTTATGGGGTTTTGTTCTGTATTAATGTTTGGGAGCAGCGCCTCTTTAAGGAATTTGAGAAGGGCAGTAAATGCATCTGCTGCTCTTTAAAATGGGTAGACATCAGCCATTCTGTACTAAGCCATTTTATAATCAAAGCCAGTGCCTCACTAAGTTGGTGCTGATGTGGGAGAATAGTCGCCCTACTGGAAAAAAAATACAAAGTTGTGATGTGCGCGTTGAAAATATGCAGTGAGAATATACATACGTGTGTCCACGTGGACCTGTGGGAAAGGGATGAGCAGAGCAGACTGGCGGACATATCAAGTTGGCCTCAGAAACGCAAAACTTTGGCCAGAGGCTTCTCTGAAGCCCAAGCACCTTTGTGAGCAGTCAATAGCAACTACAGCTCACAGAGATATTGAAGGTCTGATAAAGAGAAATAACGGAGGGCTCTGATAAAGAGAAATAATGGAGGGCAGGGGATTTGGTGCCTGGAAGTCACCAGCAGACAGGTAGAAACACAGGAATAGGGCCCAAATGACAACCCTCATGCCAAACAGTTCTTTCGACTGTGGACAATCCTTCAGATGCCACGATGGCACAGGGACAGGTCAGTCTTGCAAAAAGCACTGGAGAAAGATTATTGCAAACTTAGAAAATACAGTCAAAGACAGGTTGGGAAGGAATAAATCCTGGTGAGGTTTTGGAAGGACTATGTTAATATGTACCTGGGGCTGTGTTTCTTTAATCTTGTTCTCTATTGTCATGATCTCCTTTCGCTAAAATCATAGGCACTAACATATGTTTAGATTCTTAACTAAACCTTTTCTTTTTTGTAACAAGCAATACTGATGGAAACTTCTTTCTTCCTTACCTGACCAGAGTGTGATTTACACATTGCAATGGAGAGTGTCATTGTGAAAGTGACACAACCCAGAAACTGATGCCTAGTTCTGTGGTGGGTCCTCGGCTGATGGGCTGGCATGTGACCTACACAGGAAATCAGACCTTGGGAAAGGAGGCAGCTGTTCCAAAAAGAAAAGGACAAAGGAAGGAAGGAGGAAAGGGAGTAGAGGAAAAGTAGGAAAGTTTGTTGTAGGAAGCAGAGGCTGGAGGACAGTCAGGAATGAGGAGAGAAGGTCAAAGGAGAAAACAGAGAGAACTACCCTAGCAAGGAGGAGGGTTTTGCGCTAACCTGAGGAGGCTGAGATTAATGAAATGCACAGAACTTGCTTTGAACTGACTGCTCAGGAAAACAGACACCGTATGAGCACAACATTCTGTTTATTGTGTGTCTCACAGGGCATATGAAAGGGTACTTAGTCATTTCATAGTTGAACAATGCTCTATTATTAAAATGAAGCCAGGTTTAAACTATTAAATAAATGCATTTACCAAAAGCATTTGTATATATGGCAAAGCTGTTTAGGCCAATGGATCTAGTTTTGAAAGGGATTATTGCATTAATTATTTCACTTTTGTTATGAATGGCAGTGGGACGGTGAATATAGCAAAGCCAGCGACTGCTTGAATGCTACGGCGCAGACCAATGCTCCAAAATGAAATATAATTTTTCATTCATTCAACACTAGGAATGCGGTCAGCATTGAACACAAATTTAGATACCATTCATGACTAACTGCTTTGTGATTTAAATAGGCAGAAACAAGCTTTCCCAGGAGAGAAGTACAGGTGCCAACCAGCAACAGGTGAAGAGGTATTATTTTCTTCCCATGGTGTTATTTATACAAAGCCCACCTTGGTGTATGTCTGCTAAGAGGACTTGAGAGGTCAGCTGTCTTCAGGCAACCAGTCCTCACCTATCAGTCTGGATGACGCCTCCCAACTATTCTGGAAAAGAATAAAGCTTTCTTAATACCTAGAGAGAACCCTGGGTAAATTCGTAGGAAATATTGACCCCATGATGTACAAGTGTCCACTGGAGATAATCAAGTCTCCTGCTCGATGTCAAGGGGATTCCTGTAATATCCGCTTCCTGTGTCATTCTCTCTGTCCTTCTAGCGTCAAGGAAGAGAGGACTCTAATACAGAGGTATTCCAGGGGAGCTCAGAGTCACTTCTCATTGGGTAGTGTTTTCACATCTGTGTGTGACATGTGTTTAATATCAGTTGGTTTGTGTGTATTTTACCCATAGTGCAATTCCCAGTCTGGCAGGCTCAGTGTTCCTAAGTTAACCAGTAAGAGTCAAAAGACCAAGGAAGTATTGGAGATTTGGACTGAGAATTTTAATTGAATAACACTGAGTACCTATTATGTGCTATAGTAGTGAAAGAATCAAATGAGGTTCCCACCCAGAAGAATCTCAGTCTTGAGGCCAACCCATCAACCTATGTCATGGGTGAGAAAGAAAGGGTAATTAAGATATGGTGGATATTTAAGATGTGTCAGACCTGGGGCACCTGGGTGGTTCAGTCAGTTAAGCATCTGATTCTTGGTTTTAGCTCAAGTCATGATCTCAGGGTCACGAGATCAAGCCCTCTGTTGGGCTCCACAGTGAGTGCAGAATCTTCTTGAGATTCTGTCTCTCCCTCTCCTTCTGCCACTCCCCTCTCTTGCATACTGTCTCTAAAATAAACAAACAAATCATTAAAAAAAAAAAAAGTGTGTCAGACCTTGTTCTCTTCAGTTCAGTTGTACCATAAAAGCATGAGGCACACCCTAGTTTCCCCATGATACAGATGCTAAAACCTGAGGCTCAAGGCAAAAAGTGCTTTGTCCAAGTCCACCCTGCCAATAATTAATGGAAAACCAATCCTACTCACTCCATTTGAAAAGATTCCTCAAGATGTGAGGAAAAGAGGGGAGAGAGGGGTTGGGCGGGAGGCGATGGAACAAATCAGACAAGGAATCCTGTATCTTAATCCCTCTTTCACCCCCTGGATCCATTCTTTACCATTTCTCTGCTAGCTGAAATCTGGAAAGGGAGTGAGGGGATGGTTTAAGAAAAAAAGAAAAGAGGGGAAAAGAAACCAGGAGATGTTTGGAGTGCCAACAGCCCTAGGACAGCCTCATGAGGTAAGATCCCAGCATGAAAAGAAGCAAAAGAAATATCTGAGATTATGTTGAGGTGAGATGGTATCTTCCAAACATTTTGACTGGGATTCATAGTAAGAAATATTATTATGTAACAATTCAGTCCACTAATAGTGTGTGTGTGTAAAATCTTCAGGGTCAGCCCAGAGAGTTGACATCGCAGTTTGAATTCAAAAACTGTCCCCTGGCAAAATTCCTTCAACTTCACAGAAGTTCAGTCTCTTTCTTAAGGTCTTCAACTGATTGGATAAGGCCTACCCACATGGGGGGGGGGCGGTGGGTAATCTTCTTTTCTCAAAGCCTGATGATTGGAGCATGTTAATCCCATCTAAAAATACCTTCACTGCCACCTCCATTTTTGATCAGCTATCTGGACACTGTGGTCTAGCCAAGTTGACCTATGAAATTAATCACCACAGTTCCCTTAACTACTCTGATAGTTTCCTTTCAATTCTATTCTGCACTTTTAAAATTCTTTTTAATGCTGGTTGCAAACTACTGGATTGATTTAAGGACACACTCATGGGGATGCAACCTGAAAATCTGGAAAATATGAGCTTGGGAGCCCATCTGGGAGAGCCTCACAGACTTTCTTGTGCCACACTCTGGGGCAGGAACAGCAAAAATGACCTTTTGCCCTCAAGATGCACAGTGCTGTGGAGTTTTGAGAAGTCCCAAGTGGAGTGGTAGAATGAATGTAGCATGGATAGAGTTTCAAAATTTAATAGACTAGAGGGACGCCTGGGTGACTCAGTGGGTTAAGAGTTGGCCTTCAACTCAGGTCATGATCCCGGGGTCCTGGGATCAAATCCCCTCTCAGGCTCCCTGTTCAGTGTGGAGCCTGCTTCTCCCTCTGCCTGGCACTCTCTCTCTCTCTCTGACAAATAAGCAAATAAAATACTTTTTTAAAAAAGAAATTAATAGTCTAGAAAAGCTCCTAAGTTCAGGAAGAAGGAAAGACCAAAGTGGCCCCTGGGGACTGATAACCGCAGACTAGACAGGAGCAAGGAACCCCAGTGGATACGCATAGGTAGAGGGTGACATCAAGGACCAGACATTCTCCCTGACAACACAACGATGTAATGCCTCCCAACTCAGACAGTTCCACAGAAAGAAGAGCACAGCTGAAATGTCTAAGCCTTATTCCTCTCACCCAGCGGAATGAGAACTTGCCAGTTGCTCAGTCACGTATCCTGCATAAAAAGCCAGCCCAGACTAGTGGCTCGAAGCAACACCACCCATTGCACATGTACCCCGCACCTCCCTGGGAGTCAGCTGGGCTCAGCGAGGTGGTTTGCATTTGTGTCTGTCACGTACTTGCAGTCAGAGAGTGACTAGAGCTAGAGTCAGCAGAAGGCTGGCTCACTCGTGTGGCTGGTGTGCAGACTGGAGGACTCCAACAGCTGGCTGCCGGAACGGCTGGGGCTCCTGTGGCCTCTCTATCTCCATGTGGTCTCTGCAGCACAGAAGCTCCACAGAAGCTGGAGGGCGAGAGAGGCAGAGGCTGTTCTGCTTTTAGGACCTGGGCTCAAAAGTCACACAGTATCTCTTCTGCCATCCCCTCATGGTTAAGGCCCTTACAGAAGCTTGCCTAGGACCACAAGGAGGAGACAGAGGCTCTATCTCTTGAACGAAGGAAGAGTAAGTTCTGATCCTGCTTATGGAAACAAACATTGTTGCAGTCATTTTTAGCAAATGCATTCTGTTCAAAAAAGTTCACTTGGTGGAAAAAGAAATGTCTTGCAAATCCAAGTTGATGTGCTGAAATGTGTATCTATCACACTAGTAACCCGTATGAGGCTTATTCTCCATACAAAGGCTGAGGACCACTGGGGTAGCACAACGTCCTCATTTCCAGCTGAGGACACCATGATATCACTGAGGTCAGTGACTTGCACAGGATCCGCTAGCCAGATAATGTCAGGGCAAGCCCAGATCCCAGATCTCTGAGCCCCAGCTTAGTTCTCTTCTTAGACTCTTCCCCATCAGGTTTCCCAGTGACCTTCACAAGTTCACTTCCCCAAGCAGAGCTGCGTGGACAAGGACACATGGAGTTCTTGCTCTTACTTATGTAGTAGGAGGGGTAGGGGAGGTCTCCACCAAGGCTAACCCTGCATCCCAATATGGAAGACAAGGGAACACCACAAGGCTCTTCAAATGTGAAGAGGGCAGAGTTCCCTGGCAATGGCATCCTAAACATGGTGAGGGAACCCACCGATCAGAACAGACACCACGTAAACAACTGTTAACAACAGCATCAGAGTGTTCCAAGTGGAAATTACCTTTGCCTTCTTTCTGAGCCAAGATAAGAAGACATTTTGCTCTATTGAAACCCAAGACCACAGCCCAAGCATTCATAGCTCTGGGCTAGAAACTTAAGTTTAAAATCCACTTATTCTAGGGTTGAAAAAAAGAAAGTGATTTTCTATTTGCTGGTGAAAAAGATGGTCAAAGTTACTTCTTAAATACTTTTTGGAAGTTAAATCACTTCTGCTGAGGAAAAAATGATGAGTCAATAGAAACTAAATCATGATCAGATGGATTAAATTGTTCTCAATAAAACAATTTTTTAAAGGAAAGGCAAAGTGCTAAGAAGAATGAGTTTCCAGTAGATTTTATATTAACAGTCATCACTTTCCTGTAGTTAAGGCTTATCCAGCCCGTTGTTAGGAAAATACTGGATGTGGTCCCAAATGCAACAGTACAATTTCACTGCAAGATTAACCAACAGGGCAGTGAAGACCCTAGTTAAGCACAGCACTTTGGTATTCTGTTAAATACCAGAAAGAATATAGTAGACAGGAAGGAATTTACATTAGCATCGTACATTTCTAAAGCTTTGGTTCCAGTGGGGGAAATTCTGTTTGATTTCCTCTCCCTTCTAGATGGGCATTTGATTGAACAATCAGGACCTCAGAGAATCCCAACATATTTGAACTGGGAAAGGGTCTTAGAAAAGATTGTATCCAAATGTCTCAGTTTACAGATGATGCCTCTATGGCTCTGGGAGGAGGTAGAAGTCATTCAGTTACAGTTGGTGAAGGAGGACTAGGACCCAGGACTCCTGATTCCAAAGCCAACGCCCTGACTACATTACCCCCAGTTTAAGCCTCTTCGAAACACCTTTGCAAAAGCACAGACCGTAGTTAGAAACCAGAGACTGTGAGAGGAAAAAGGGATTTTCAGAGATATCGGCTCCCTGCCTCTAGGGCATCTATCCTGCAGGCCCACAAGAGCCTATTTTTGTTCGAAGGCACCTGACACCCCCATTTTAGGCCACAAGGTTAGATGGGGAGGGGTTGCTACTAACTAGCCCAAAGGGTCTGGTACATGACCAGGTTCAGCCAATCACACATTGCAATCACTTCCACCTTGACTGGTTCACGGATGGACACATCACGCACACAATTGGAACCAACACAAAAGACTTGGGGTTTTTTGTCGTTGTTGTTGTTGTCGTTGTTTGTTTTTAACTCAAGGAAATGTTTTATTCTATTTCTCTTTCAACCTGGAAGGGAGAAAATATTAGGCTTGAAGCCGCTCAGCCATCTTCCTACAACTTGGATATTGAGAATAAAGCCCATATATCAGAAGGCAGAGAGAGAAGATGAGAGAAACCACGTACAATAGACATTGTTTGAAGCCTGGATCCAGTCATGTCTGAAACCACTTCTAACCGTGTGCCTTTTAGCTACATGAGTCAGTAAAGTTCACTTAATCACTCAAGAAAGTAGTTAATTTAGGAAGCGATCTCAGGAAACATCAGGGGAGGAGTGGAGAGAGGAAGCAGGGAAGGAAGAAAGCCAGTAGAAAGTATGCAATCACGCAAGTTACCAGTGCGGACAAGGCAGCTGGCCTTTCCCCGGCTTTCCTGAGAGTTATCTCTCCTAAGGATTAAGGGAGCTGGGTTATGTTTATATCAATCCTCACAAGTCATTGTTTGAGGAATATGAATTAATTGGGGGGACACTTCTACACATGTGGGCAGAGCAGTCTCAGGGGGCCAGAGAAACCCTCTGGACAGAGATCCGGGATGACTATGGCAACTGGAAGTTAGACTGGTATATAAGGAAATGTGGGGGGTAGGGGTACTGAGGATGCCAGCCATACTCAGTACAGGCAAAACCACCGGACTAGATCTTGATAAGACCACTTGGAAGGCTGCTTGCTGGCCAGAAACACCCAATTGGACTCTACATTAGCTAGAAAGAAACAGTTGTGCCAAGCCACTGGGATTTGGGGATTGTGTGCCAAAGCAGTTAGCCTACCCTGACTGATACAGGAGGAAACATAGATGTTTGTACGACCAGCCATATTCATGGCTTAAACCCTGGGATCCCTGGGTGACCAATGATGCAGCTAGATCACTACCGTATTAGTAAAAATCAATGAGATGCCAGGTGAAGAGCTCTTGAGTTAACAAAGGCATGACAGGCAGGCAGACGGAAGAAAGAGCCTCTGGTTTATATGCAAGAGAAGCCCTGGCTCAGAAATACAGAGGCTTTCTGAGCTCTGGCCTTCGGCTGCAGAGGAAGCTTTCTCTCCAAGAGAAGGACAGATCTCATTAAATTTTGCAGGCGCACAGATCCATCTATGATTGCAGAATGAAACTCTCCCAGGGGCAGAAACCAGCACTGAATGTGTACCTAAGTTCTAAGCACAGTGACAAGGGAAGGGGCATACTGTCATCTACTGTTCCTGCTCAAAAGGGAAGTCAGCCTCATGGTTACACCCCAGCGGGGCCAGTGATGACAAGGGTACCGGGAAGTCCAATAAGACAAGAATCAGGGGCTGACTGGTTAAGGTTACCTAATACCATGACAAGCCCTCTGCCTTCACAATAAAGGTCATTAGCATCTGTTGACCGCCCATCACTTACCAAACATGGTACTACTGTAATACCATTCGGTCTGTGGACAGCCAAAAAGTATTATCGTCCATATTTTTCAGATGAGAAAATTGAAATTCAAGGAGGAGAAGTCCCCAGTGGAAGGTCAAGAGCCAGGGAGTGACCAAGCTACCAGACACCACAAAATACATGTATCCCACCACATCACGCTTCCTCCTCTGAGCTCTCTTCTGCATGGCACACAAATGTGAGAAACAGAATGTAGTGGGAAATTGTGAAGTTGGCAAACTTAAAATAAAATCACATATTTATCTTAATTTTCTCAATATTCATTGAAACATTAATTTTATGTAAAAAGTCATCTAAACTTTCCCTTCTACGGAGTCTGCGTGGCTCAAAGCATCTGCCTTTGGCTCAGGTCATGATCTGAGGGTTCTGGGATCGAGTCCTGCATTGGGCTCCCTGTTCAGCAGGGAGTGTGCTTCTCCCTCTCTCTCTGCCCCTCTGCCCCTCTGCCTACTTCCCCCCATCTCGAGGTTTCTCTTGTTTCCTCTCTCTCAAATAAATAAAATCTTAAAAATAATAACATTAATAAAAAGCCCCTTCCAGTAACATGTGTCTAATGCATGGAGTAGGTATCTAAAAATATTTCATTGAAGGAATAAATGAACATACTACTTGGACTTTGACAAAGATTTTTTTTTTCCATTCTCCTATATACTTGGTGAGATTTTACCATCTTAATATCTTTGCTTTTATATCCTTAGTGTATCAGTCTTCCCCACTCCACCCCCCTTCCCCAGCAGCAATGCCCACAACAAGCAACACATCTCAACAATCTTTCCCAGCAGCCAGAATGTTCAGGAACCTATCTCCCCCTCCTCCATCCTGCAGTCCCCTTCCTGCATGGCAGCTTTCTCCCTGAGGGACCCCACCCTGCCGATCCTCCCTGATAAAAATGACCAACACTCTGTCGAATTTTACAATTCACAGAGCAATCGCCTCACGGTCAAATCATCTGATTTCTGCAGTAACCAGACAGGAAGGAAAGACAGGTATCATGAACTCCTGTTTCAAATGAGAAGACTGAGGCTCAGATTTGCTCAGGATCATGCAACTAGCAGATGGATGAATGAATGAAGATTCACACCATGGTTTTCTCTCTCAAAACCTCCCATTCCTCATGGCAGATGCTGCTGCTTCTTCCTTCTTCTAGACTTCTGAGACAATTTGCCAAGTGACCACACGTCATCTCTGTCACCTTCAGCTACCAACGTCTACAGCAGTAGCTGGGCTCACAATAGGAAACCACCTTAACACCCCTCTTCTAGGCAACAAGACTATCCTAGGACAGTGAAGCAAGGAAAGGGAGCTGGTGGCCACGGTAGAGACTGTAGGGATAGGGGCTGCACATACAAGCACTGTTGGACCTTCCTCAGCGGCTCACAATTACCTTCAGAGTCAGAGAAAAGCTCTAGGCTCTTAAACATATTGAAGTCAAGTGTGAGAGTGTTTGAACTCAGCTCTGCTCTTTCTGTTCCCTTGGGTAAAATTTATCCTCTCTGAACTCCCAAAGTGGGGAAGAGAGTATTAACAGAGCATCTTTCAGCATCAGCTGAGGTGGGTAAAGTGTTTAGGATAAGATCTTAATAATAGAATCTATCATCGACATTTATACTGCTTTAACTCTATATGGTCATAATAGTGTACCTAAAATATATGATAATAAATATAAGTCAACTGAGTACTGTAAATATACATGAATGGGACAAGGAAACAAAAGAACTACTTAAGGAAGCTTTCCAAATTTTTCCTATTTACTGTATCACCCCACAAGCATTGAGTTTTGGTCCAGCTTCATCTTGCCTGGAATTTTCTAGTAAATAATGAGATGGGAGGAGCTTTCACTCAGCATCATTCTTGTGTGTGGAAAGAGCTGAGTAGAATAGACATGTGCTTAATGCACTGCCCGGTGCCCTTCAGTCTAACTGTGACTCCAAAACGGTATTTAGGGACATCTGGGATTTGTTCTCTAAGGAAGCAAATCTGTCTCCAGCAAACCTACAGGGTGTGGTGGTTGCTTGGGCACCATTCAGAGAGAATAAGACTCTCACTAGTGGGGCTCCCAACGTAGGGAGCTGTGTGATCCTGGGAAAAGACAAGGCTGGGGCTTCAAAGTGGCAGAGCATGGAGCCCTGAATCATTCTGGGGAAGCCTAGATTCTATAAAAATGTTAACCCTTCAAAGGACACTGACAGTTTTCATCTGGAACCAGAGTTATTGAGGTGGAGATGTTTCAGCATGAAGAACCAAAGGACTTAGAAGGACTCAGTGAAAAAAAATAAATTTTGTGTCCATGTCAAGTTCGCTATGCAAATTTTAGAAATTTGACTTCAAAAGCTAAGGGAAAAAAAAAAGTAAACCCTACTGGAAAATTAGAATTTGTTATTTCCAGGAACAAAATTACCCTTGCACAAGTGTTCATCATCTTAATTAAAATAATAGATATACTTTCCTCTTGTAGAAATAAGGATTCTCTGAAATTGGAGGAGAAAAAAATGGAGAATTTATTGATTAATTCCACATTTACTGAGTGCCTTCTCTCTTCCAGATGCTGTGCTAAGTTTGAAGAATAGATAAAGAATAAGATCTCATTCATACCTTCAACAAACTTATGGTCTAGTGAGGGAGCTAAGCATGCATTAAAGTTTGGCAAGTGCTAGGTGAAACCGTGGCAGATTTTATGTTCCAAAAATGGTTGTGACAACATCTCCTGTGTCATATGGCCTTCTAGGTCGTTTTATTCCCCATCAAGAGGTAGAGCCTAATTCCCCTGCCCTTAACTCAGAGCAGGCTGGTGACTCTCCTCTAGCTAAGAGAATGCAGAGAAAGTGACAGCATGACTTCTAAAGCTAAGTCCCAAATGGCAATGTAACCTCTGCCTTGTCTTTTGGAACACTCACTCTTGAGGCCTTCAGTTGCCACATAAGCAGTCTGACCGACCTGAGGATGTCCTGCTGCAAGGAAATCCAAACTAGCCCACACAGAGAGACCAGATGGGGAGGCTCTGAGACTACTTGAAAGGAGGGGGATACTAGGCAAGCTCACATGGTCTGACACTCTGCCCCCTCTGTTGTCCCAACTGTATCCACCATTTCACTGTAACTCCATGAGGACCCAAAGCCAGAAGTACCCAGCTGGAGCCTTCCTGAATTCCTGACCCACGGAAGCCACATGAGCTAAGATTGTTGCTCTCACTCTACGCATTGAGTTTTGTGGCGATTTGTTATGCAGAACTAGTACGTGGAATGGGGACTCTTGAGGCAGAACAGAACTGTTCTGTTCACCAGTGTTTACTCTGGGGATCACAACACCTGGCACATAGTATTTTAAAAATATTTTTGAATTTTGTTAAGCAGCAGCAAGGGTTAGGTAGCATGAAGAAGAAATGAGTAATGGCATTGATGAAGTAGGACATGTTTCCTAGAGGAGGTGACAAGTCCAGTGAATCTCAAGGGATGAATCAATATCGTTCAATCAAGCAAGGGATGAGAAGGGAATGCCAGGTAGAAGGGAGAGCAAATGCTAAGGCACAAGGGCATAGAATGTCTGGGTAGATTTAGGGAAGCATAAGTAACTTAATAGGGCTGAAGTGGGGCTGAAATGGAGCTAAATGGTGGGGAATGTGGCAGGGGAGGGAGACAGGAACCCATCAGGAGAAGCCTTACATGTTCAACGGGTCTCAGAGGCACAAGCGAGCCACGCCACACCATGTCCCCATTCCCAAACAAAAGGCCTTCTCAGACCAGTGAGGCCTCTCCTCCAACTCTTCCACTGTGTCCAGTCCTGGGTTGGGCATGTGGGTCTCTTCTCTTGACCTTGTGTCACTGCATGGGTGAGAACTCTGTAAAGTGACCCAGCTGTAGACACATTTTGAAGACCTTATCTTCTCCTCATCAAGCTACATGCGGTTTTTCTAGAGGGGGACACAAATCCCTTCAGCTCTTGTATCTCCAAGCCTCTATGGGTTTTCTAGAGAAACTGCCTACCTTGCAGAGACACAGGCAGAGAAAGAGGACTCAGGGATGCACTGGTGTCTAAAATCTTTGCCTTCCCCACAGTTGTCCTTATTTTTTTTCCCTCCAAGTCCAGAACATCCTTATTTGGTCTGACAGAGCATAGCTTGCATCTCCAGGTGATCTTTCAGATGCACTGTTTGCATTCCTGGGCTTTAGGTTTTAGAATCAAAAGCCATAAATAACTCCTTTGTTATTTGTGCTCTGCAGGGACATCCTTGAGACAGTGTATCAGTCAGAACAGGCTATGTAGTGCTGTAGGAACAAGCATCCCGACATTCAGCGTCATGACACAGCCAACACCTCTCTGTCTCATGGTACACACCTGACCGGGAGGGCACTCTGCTCATCTGGGCACTCAGGACGTGAGGCAGACACAAGCTCCCTCTCAACATGTGTTTCCGCCATTACCCTGTCAGGGGGTGGAGACGGTGTGGGACTGTTCACCAGCTTTAAAAGCTTCTGCTCAGAAAAAAAAAATGCAAGTCACAACTGGGGCTGAAGAGCAAAGCTGCTAGAGAGGCTACGGGAAAAGGTCGAGGGAAAAGAGCTTAGCTATTGTCTTTGTCTGCTTAGGCCACCATAACAGAATACCACAGACTAGGTGGCTTAAACAACAGGATTTAATTTTCTCACCATTCTGGAGGCTAGAAATCCAAGATCAAGGTGCCAGCATGGTTGGCTTCTGCTGAGGGCTCTCTTCCTGGCTTGTAGGCAGCCAGCTTCTCACTGTTCCTTACATGAGCTCTTCTTTGTGCGGGTAAGGGGGTGGGGGAGAGGACATCCAGCCTTTGAGGTTATATATTTTTGTGTCTCAAGTGTCTCAGTTTGAGCCTAGGCTACACTACAGATGGCATTCAGCAATGGCAATGTTTGGATATTTTTGCAAATAAGTAGGTCTACTTCTGGAGAAGCCAGCCCAAGTGAAATGAATCACATTAAAGCTTTGATCTCATCTGAAAGGAGCAAGAGCATGTTTGGTCCTGAACCAACTGGGTACAGAGATAGGGAGGCAGAGAGTGATTCTTGCCCACCTGGCCTCAGGGACCATGGGTTCATGGGGAAAAATATTTTTTTCCTCTCCCTGAATTTCTAGGGACCCATAATACAAGATCTTCTCCTCTCCCAGAGGTGTTTGTTTCTCTCTTGGCTCCTCCCCACAAGAGGAGAGGTAACATATCTCATTAGTGAAACAAGGAAAGTGTGATTGGAGCTGCATGAGCTTTTCTGGGTCTCTGTCTGTCTCCTCACCTGTCCTGTAGGGAGGACCCACTCCTGCCAGGGAAGGTGTGAAGAAGTTCAGGGGTTCTGCCTCTGACTGGATGTTCAACTCAGAGGAGAAAGCGCAAGGAACCCATTTTGTCCTTTGTCCGTATCTTACACTCTGAAATCTATCCCTACAACAATAATTCTGATACTCTTGCCTTTCGTGTGAAAATATCAATAGGCAAGCCTTATATAATGCTCACAACCTGCCAGACTCTGTTCCAAATAGTTTACATACACTAATTCATTTAATCATCATGAAAGCCTGTGAGGTACATGGGAGGCCTCACAAAGATGTCCACACCCTGATCCCCCAAACCAGTGACTGTGTTTATGGTTATATGACAAAAGGAAAATTAAGGAATTAAGGTTATGAGTCAGCTGACCTTTAAATAAGATCATCCCAGATTACCCAGTGTGCTCATAAGGGTCCTTAAAAGAGGCAGAGGGGAGGCAGAAAGGTTAGTCACAGAATGAAGGCACATGAGAAAGGCTTGCTGGCTTTGAAAATGGAGGAAGGGGCCAGGAGCCAAGGAGCACTGGTGACCTCCAGAAGCTGGAAAAGGCAACAAAGCAGATTCTCCTGTAGGGCCTCCAGAAAGGAACATAGACTCACCAACACCTTGATTTTAGCTCAGCAAGGCCCATTTCAGACCTCTGACTTCCGGAAATTTAGGATAATCAATATGTGTTGTTTTTAACCCCCAAGGTGTGGTGATTTGTTACAGCAGCAAAAGAAAACTAACACAGGTGGATTCTGTTATTATCCCCACTCAGCCCCTGATGAAACTGAGACAGGGAAAGTTTAGGTGACCTGTCCAAGGTCACACCCACACCACCTGCTCCGAGAGTCTGCCTTCTTGATGACTGTGCTAGCTGCCTCTCCAGGGCTTTCCTCAGTTGCATTAGAAATGGATGGGAAGAGGGATGCAATCAATTAGTAACTTTACAAATCTCCATGGGGAGAGAGGACAATAACAGATATTTTATAACAGATATTCACAACCCGGGGCATTTGGCAAGCATCCTCTCGTCTGATCCTAACAACCACCAAGTAACAGACACCATCATTATTCCCATTTAGCAGATGAGAAAACTGAGTTCTGCAGAGGGGAAGCAACTTGCCCAACATCAGGAGATAAGTGATGGTAGGAGCTGTATGCTGCTGCCTCAAAGACGAGCCATAGCTGTACTAGAAACTTGAAGAATCGACCTTTACCAGGCTTCTGAGACACAGACACACGAGGTTCTGCCTCAGGGCCCTGCTGACCAGATACCAAGGGTTCAGGGAAGGGGACATTTTCAGCTCTTCTGCATGGACATTGCTCCATCCCAAGGTTGCCCGCTGGTGGCAATGCCCACTCCTGTCGCCAGGAGGCCAGGAGTACCTGGAAGACATAAGAGTGTGGCTGCTCTGACCTGCTTTGTGATTACACATAAGTCATCCCCAGAGGCGTTCAGAAATATGTAGGGCAGAGCGCTGAGCTTTGGGGGGGAAAGTGGGTGTAAGAATCAACAAAAATGAGATAGCATCTGTCCTGTGACTCTGTCTGGATCCACAGTTGGTGATGTCAGGAAAAAGCAAACACACTTTAATCAGTGAGCTGTTGCTGTGCTACTCACAAAAAGCCCTGACTTCTCATTCACATGCCCCGAGTTGGGCTGCTCCAGGCTGGGCCAAGCTGGGCTGGGCCATTGGCCATGGGTCATGCCCAACTCTGCACCACATATCGCTCATTATTCTGGGACCAGCGGGCTACCCACGACCTGTCTTTGTCATGATAATAATAGAATTCAAAAATTCAAAGACAAGAGGATCATGGGGTGCCTCTGAGGGAGGAGGCTTGGAAGCCTTGTGTTGTACCTACCACCCTCTTTGGCCATAGTTAAGTCATGCACGTGGCCAAGCCCAACGCCCCTGGGACAGGGAAGTATATTCTTCCCATGGAAGTAGCAGGTGAGGTAGAGAATGTTGGTTGACCAATAATCAAATCTGTCACCGTTGTTGGAAATCAAAGGCAAAGAAGAGAATCAGATACCTTTAAAATAAAGTCGCAAACACCATTGCCTTTCAAACAATGGGCTCTTATTTGCATTCCATACAAACTGGAGATCTATGCAATCAGTGAAATGCAATATGGCATTCCATGCCTCAGCTTCCAGTATGTACGGGTGTCTGCTGAGCCTCTTGTCCATCTGTACCCCAATGACATAACATCTCTAAATGGGATCTAAGGTCCCTGCTGGCGTGGAGTCCACTTATGGGATAGGAAACTCTCATATGGTGATGATGCTCCTCTAACACATTTATAAGTTTGTCCTGTGGAGCATTCTTCAGCTAGCCTGGCTGTCATGTGCAGCCCATTTGAGAGTTCTGCTATGTGCATAATGGTGGGCTCATTGCAAACTCATTACTTTCGAAAAAACTTGTGAGGTGTGCTGAACTTGAAAAGAATGGGTATTTGTTTTCAATTATTCTCTCTCTCAACCTAAGACTAAATAAAATAGCAGAGAAAAGCTGAGGCTGTGAGTTGTCTAGTTCTCATAAGTTAAAAATGTGACTTATAAAAATTTACAAAGATAGAAAGCCTGATCTTTTCTTTGAGAGGCAAAAAAAGCAAATGATAGTTTTGGAAAGCCCGAACATATTAATTGTCTATGGCTAGAAAATGTGTTATCAGACATAAAATGTTGGATTTTCCAGTTTGTGGTAAGATACTAAAGGCTTCACGTTCCTGACTCCCAGGGAATTTCTTAAGCAAGTGAAAAACACGGCTTTTGCGGTTCATATTGTTCTCATTTTTTCTCTTCATGTGATTTCTTTGCCTTCATAATTAAGAACAAGGAACAGTAACAGTAGGGTTTGCCCTGGGATTTTGTTAGAATGAAAAAGAATGGCTCTAATTCTCTACTAATTAGTTCTACTAGTGACTGTGCCCATTGAATTTCTGCTCAGGAAGGTACAATAGAAGAAAAAGCAACACTTTGGTATCAGACAAACCCTCAGCCTCAGTTTCCTTTTCTGTAGAATTGAGATGTTTCTGCCTGGTTCCTTTCAAGAAGTGATTTTTAATATTAACAGATAAATTCCAAAAAGGAATGATCACGTTGGGAAAATTTTTATCTAGAGTTATCATGAAATTGTGTTCTCTTTCTCAGGCCTATTCGGCAGGGTGGACCTGGAGTTAGAGGGCAGGTACTTCACCTATTTCCTCCTTGTGTCTAATAACAGGATTGTGGCTAATCTGTAAATCCTTTGTGTTACAATCCCAAACCAGTCCCCAGGCAGCCATCCTCCTTGTGGAGACTCAACAATGCCCTCTACAGTCACAGACAAAGGGGAGGAGAGATGGGGGTGGGAGGGAACCCTGCACTGGCTTGCTGTAGAAGTGACATAAATTTCTTGTACTCATAGCCCATTGGTCAAAGCTAGTCACGTGACCCAGACTCCCTGCAAAGGAAGTTGGGGAATGCGAAGGAGCCGGTGCCTATTAACCTACCAGTAAATACCTCTGCCACACGAGGTTTCAAGAGAACCAAATCCAAGTCTTATCTCCTCCTGACCACGTGTGACTCGGGGTAAGCTGAGCAGACAGACACACAGCCTCATGCTGTCCTATCTGTCCAGTGTGCTCGTCATTTTATGAGCTCAACAATGAGACTGATACTAGAGTTCAGGGGAAACTTTTGATTATTAAGAATATGCACCAAAGACAAAGTATCATGCAATGGGCTGAGATCGCGGGAGGAACTGAAATCTGGCACCTGGAAATCAAGTCAATGGGATGCCAAGAAGGAAAGCAATATTGAGCAATATGGACGCCTGAAGAAAAGTCTAAATCATGGCTATAAACTGGTAGCTTCCGAGACACAGCCTTCCCACAGATGCGTTCCGTACCACTTACACAAGGTCTAAAAGATGTTTCTAATTAACTGCCAACATTTAAAAATGGAAAGTTGTATATAAAAATCTAGATTTCCTGTTTCTATTAAAAATTTGGAAGATTGAGTAGCACTGAGTCAACAACAGTTTTTCTGCAATGCCTGGCAATAATTAGCTGGAGGTGAGGGACAGCTGCTCTCTGTAGATGCTCTACCATTCACCAACCCCCACTGAGCCTTCTTCATTCATTCACAGGACGTGATAACCCAAGAGGGGTTTGGGTTTGCAACTTCTGGTCTGGGTGAGCTGATGCAAGGTATTCCCAGTTCTGTGAGCAAGCTTACTATGTAAATTACATAGAAATACACAGAACTCTTTTCAAACAAGAACCTCAAGCAGGTATCTCCAGGCACCGTAACAGGCTGGCACGACTCTTCTGGAAAGCAATTTCACAAGGTATCAACGACTTTCCAAATGTTTGCACACCTTGATCCTGTCTTTTCACCCTGGAGACCCTTTATTAAAGACACCTTCCCTACAGTGTTATACTAACAGTTTATCACGACTTTAATTATAATGGAAAACCATTGGAAGCCACTGGAAAGTTTATGTTGAAATCTTCAGGCAAACTATACTGTGTTCACCCAGTGGGCTCTCGTGAATAAAGGCAAGTACCAGCTGAGGGTCATGCTATTAACCACAAGCCTGTACTCTGCAAAATGTTAAGGCATACAAATCAAAAGTCAACTGAGGAGCTATTGCAGAAGGTCATTGAGAAGACATGACCACCAGTTGACCTGTGAGCTGGACCCAGGCATTCGGAGCTCCTCACCTCCCCCCCGTCCTTGGAATGTGGGTACCATCTGCCTTTCCTGCTCCTTGACATGGCAATGTGGTGTTGAGAACACCTGCAGGTGTACATAACTGAACCCAGTTAAGGCCTCTTTATGAAATTCTAAGATTTGGCAGGTGGGTGTGGGGATCCACTGTCTTTCAGCTGCCCAAGGCAAGCCATGGATATAAGTTCCTTTGTTTGTCAAATTGCCCCCCCCCCCAGCCCCACAGCCTCCGTCCCAGTGGCCTGCATCCCCTTTCTTCCTCTCCCTGCCCTCTGAGTACAGACAGGTTTCAGATTACATCCAGGATGCCCCCGAGGGTGCAAACCAAGAGGAGCCCTTTAAGATTAACGGACACTCAAGAGCCATGTCTGCTAAATGTAATGCATTATCTATGATAGAATCTTGTTTGGAAAAATATTGCTAAATAAGACATCATTTGAAGCAATTGGCTAAATTTAAATAAGAACTTTTATTAAACAAATCTATTGTACCACTATTAGTAAACCTAAATTTGATCATTTTGTTGTGATTTTGTAACAGTGTCCTTGTTCTTGGGAGATACTCCTGAAATACTGAGGAATAAAGGATCGTAAAGTCTTTGACTTAATCCCCAATGATTCAGGAAAAATAGTATTATTAATATGACATGTAATAGAGAGATAATATAAATGTGGCAAAATACTAACAGTTGGTAAATCTGAGTGAAGGATGAATTGGTGTTCATTGTTCTATTTCTTAAATTTCAAATTTCTTGAAAATTTTCTGTGGTTTAAAGATTTTTCAATTAAAAAATTTTTTAAAAAGTTTGCTCATCTGGAAAATGGTATGGCATCATGTTAAGTAAAAAATTCAAGCTAGATAACCATGTATCTGGTGTCATTTAATTTAGAAAACTCCCTCCATATAGAAGACAAGACTGGAAGGAAAATATTGAAACATTACTGCCTAAATTTGGTGGGGTGAACTGGACTGAGTCCAGTTTTTATGAGTCCATTTTTTCTATATTTTCTTCACATTTTTAATAACCATCTATCACTCTTATTATGAAAAAAAAAACAAACTTTAAAAAAAAAACCAAAAACCACAACTACCAAGCACCATGGGGGAAAAAAAGTCATTTTTTTCTACCTCCTCAACTTTGAGCCAGAAGCCAAGCTCCAGAACAATGACAGAGGAAATGGGTTCAAGCTCTCAGCTATTATGGTGTGAAAGACTGTGTTTCAGAGGTTGCCAAGTGACCTTTAATGAACACCTGTCTGAGACAGAAAAATCATAGCATTCCAGGCTTAAGACTCAATGTATAATTTAGCTTTAGTATCACAGTGGGACTGCTGGGTATATCCCCAGATTTAAGATTTGTGGCCAAGCTGAGGAGTATTTTTTAATTTGGCTGATTCTCCATGGACTTAGGCTTCAGGTTCACGTGCTGCAAAGTAGTTAAACTTGACTTCAGATCAGAAGGCTTTTTTTTTTCCTTTTAAGACAGAATCCTTATTTTACAATTTTATAAAGCAGATTTACATTAAGCACAAATCAAGTGGGTCAGGCTGAACTGATTCATTAGCCCACAAGCCTCTTTCATTGCAGGCAAGGTCAGCATCCTCTTATCTCCCTGGAGGTGGAGGTTGGAGATCCTGGCCTAAGGCACCCCAGTCCACTCTTCCCCACCTCCTTCCAGCTACCTCCTTTTACCTGAGCTTCTGTTCTGTGTCTGCTTCCCGGCTCCTGTTCTCAAAACCCCACTTCCTCCCCCAGACCTCTCCTAGAAGAAGAGGCTGTCTCACGCTTGTCTAGATGAAATATCTCCACACCCTTAACAGCCTTCTTCCTTCCTCTGGCCTTATAAGTATGCCACACAAGTCTCCCCTCCCTCCACTCCAAGAATTTTCTCCAGGTCCCATCCACCCCTGCCTCTCCCCACATCTGTCACTCTGTCTTGGTGGAACCACATCTATCTTTGGAATCATAGCCAGCAACTTGCACCCACATAGGCTGACATTTCTTACAGTCCTCTTAATTGTGCCTCGCACTGGCTGGGATGGCAGTTTCCATTCCAGCCCTAAGACCTTGCCTTGGCAGAGCCTCGGTTGGCACTTGCCTAGACCAGAGAAGCCAGCTATCAACATCGCCAGGTCCCCTCCGGGACACCGGAGTTCTTCTCATGTCCCCTGGGGGTTGTGGTGATTTTTAACATTCCTCCGGTAGAACTGACCATCCTTACACTGCCTCTAAGCCCTCACCCTGCTGAGCTGAAAGAAATATCAACCTCAGCCAAGCTAGAATCTCCCCACTCCCCAGGGAGACCTTATGCAAGGTCCTATGTGACGCCAAGGCACAAAGTTAAAAAAGACCCATTGAGGTCAAATCCTGCCTCAGCTACTTACCAGCTGGGAGAACTCATGGAGGCTACCCACACTCCCTCTGTCTCTTTCCTCATTTGTGGAGTGGAAATAATAGTACCTGCCTTGTGGGGATGTTGAGAAGATGAAATGATTTAAAATAAGTAAAATGCAAAACATAGTGCCTGTCATATAACAAGCCCTAAGAGTAAGTTTTTGTTACTGTTCATGCATCTGTATCGATTATGGCCATTGTCCTGGGGCCCGTCCCCATGAGATCCAATTGTTCTGTCAATTCCCTGACACATTTGTGGTTTAGAAATCCTTGAAGAAGCAGGGAGCTCCCGTGCCTGGGGTCCAAGCCCCTTGGAGGCATCTTCAACCTTCCCCGCTGGAGTCCTGCCACCTGCCTGAATGCTCTCCAGGAGCAGTGCATGACCCGGATGCTGTGGGATCCGCAGAACACTAAGGCACAGAGCAGAAACTCAGAGCATTATTGAGAGCAGAATCTCAGAGCAGATCAATCTCTAATGATTGAAAACTCAAATTAAAAAGGGATATAAGGAGATAATGGGAAAGAGCGAATGTCAGAAGACAAATTGGTTTAACGGAATGACAGGCATCTTCCAATTCTTTTCTACTCAGCATGTAATTGTGAGAGTTTGGCTTCAGGGTTTAGGGGAGAAAACAGAGGTGATGCTTTCCTAAGAAAGGCATTGTCCTCAGGCGGACCCTGGTCTACATGTGCTCCTTAAGATGGCTGCTCACAGATTCTTGCTGAGACTAGTCTACTGGCCAGGCTCCCGTAGGTGGGGTATTAGAGGTGGTGCCCTGCTCTGTTCACATACAAGAAAGTTAGCACTTCTTTCTTTCTTTCTCCCTCACCCCCAAATTTTATTTATTTATTTATTTGAGAGAAAGAGAGACCAAGATCAAGAGAGAGCGCATGAGCAGTGTGAAGGGCTGAGGGAGAAGCAGACGCCCCCCTGGGCTGGAAGCCCGATGGTCCGGGGCTCGATCCCATGACTCGGAGCCACCCAGGCACCTGGCACTTCTTTCTATTTAACCCCTTTTAGTGGCACCTCTCATCCTCAAGTTTCCAGTGTCACCAAATGGAATATAAATTTGACATAAAAATCATCTTTTAAGGACAACCACAGAGATGGAGACACAGGGTATAATTTGAGAGAGAGAACTGACTTTGGTTCTAGCCTTGGTTCTGTGGCAAATAGTTTACAGATCTGAAGGAATGCTTACATCAAAGGAAGATCTTCCCAGAGGAGGGGTTTTAGTACTGGAATCATGAATAAAAGAGATACTTCTGGGTTGGGAGGCAAGGTATCTTCTAATTCTCCCCAAATAACAAGCACTATGGAATATCTGAAAGTTGGTAAGATTCCTAAGATCATTTATACTATTACTTATAATGTTTTTTATTTAAGGTTTTATTTATTTGACAGGGAGAGAGAGAGACAATGAGAACAGGAACACAAGCAGGGGGGAGTGGGAGAGGGAGAAGTAGGCTTCCCACAAGCTGGGAGCCTGATGCGGGGCTCGATTCCAGGACCCTGGGATCATGACCTGAGCCGAAGGCAGAGGCTTAACAACTGAGCCACCCAGATGTCCCTAGAATAGTTTTTTTTTTAATTAATTATTTTTATTAACATATAATGTATTATTTGCCCCAGGGGTACAGATCTGTGAATCGTCAGGCTTACACACTTCACAGCACTCACCATAGCACATATAAAGCTGTCTGTAACCATTGTATTCCACATCTGACAGCCACACACGATCTGAATTCAGGAAGGTTACTCAGCCTTCTTGTGACTGGAGTCTTTGTTTGTTTGTTTGTTTTAATGGGGCGAGGAATTTCACCCAGGGAAAGTATTTCTACCCTTAGTTAGAATGTGGAAAGGAACAAGAGATCCTGTAATAGATGAAGAAAACTGAACAAAACTGAATCCCAGGGAGAAAAGGATTTTGAAAAAATAGAGTATGGAAGATCTATAAACCAATATCAAATGTTCTACCACACATGCAGCTGGAGTCCGGAAAGTGAGGAGTAAATGGAGCCAAAGACATATTTGAAGAAATAAAGATTGGGACAATTTTCCAAAACTGCTGGACGACACCAAACCACTTACAGAAAGCTCAGAGAACCCTCAGAAAAGAAAGGCCACCTAAGACTTCAGAGTCAAACTGCTGGAAACCAGACAGAGACAATCTCACAGGCAGTTGGGAACAAAAGACAGATGACATCAAGGGGGAAAGGGGAGACTTCCTGGAGACTTCTGATCAGAAAAACCAAAGCCAAGAGGACAAAAGATTGGCAACTTTAAAGTAGCAGAAGGAAAAAAGAAACCATCTTGTAATTTTGAATCCAGTTTTGTTCCAAGGCATCACTCTTAGCCAATATCACATGGTACCTTCACTGCGTCCTCCAGCCCAGAGACGTCAAATCCTGGCTGAGCTTTCTTCTACATTTGCTAAGCCCCCTAGGACAGTCACCTGGCCCACAGGACCACCCACTCCTTCAGCAGCACCAACGCTCTGTAGGACTTCCAGGAGGAACAACTCCCGATCAGCGTGGTGGTTCCCAGCCTCTGTGTCACCTGGGGAACCACCTGGGGTACTGTACAAAATCAAGCACATCCAAGCTCCAGACCTTGAGATTCTGATTTCATTGCTTTGGGGTGTGTCTACAACTTTTCTTTTTTAATTTGGCAAAATAATTATAGTGAACAGCCAGGTAGCTTGCAACCTATGGTTTAGAGAGGATGTTTTTTCCTTCCAGGACAGATAGGAATTCAATACCAACACAGTTTCTTCTATTGACTATTATGGAACAGTTCCAAAACCATTTTAAAAATTACTTGTGGGGCGCCTGGGTGGCTCAGTGGGTTAAAGCCTCTGCCTTCAGCTCAGGTCATAATCCCAGGGTCCTGGGATCAAGCCCCGTGTCGGGCTCTCTGCTCTGCGGCGAGCCTGCTTCCCCCCCTCTCTCTGTCTGCTTCTCTACCTACTTGTGATCTCTGTCTGTCAAATAAATAAATTTTTTAAAAAATAATAAAATAAAATAAATTACTTGCTAGAACTGTCTTGGGCAAGATTTCTCTACAGTTGACTTGCTCCCAAATTTGGATGCCCATTGGTATCCCGGGGAGAGCCCAGGTTACGGTCTGGGCATCTGGATTTTTATAAGCTCCCCTGTTCTTGAGATTTCTAGAAAGTCCAAGCCCCTAGGAAGAGGTTGAGGAATTCTGGCCAACCGGAGGTTGTCATGAGAGAAAACAAGAACAGATGGCATCAGACGAACTCCCAGGCCTCTGGCCGGCTGGCATTGCCCCCAGATTTGCTCAGCTCCCACTTTCCTTCCTCGAAAGGGCATCCTTGGGACACTCTCTGGCCTGCTGCTTGTCAGCGCCCAGCAGGCTGCCTGCTTCCTGCCCGGGGCTGCTCCTGACAGGGACCTCGCCCGTACTCTCCTGCTCTCCGGTGCCAGCCACAAAATGGGAACCTCATTACATGAAGGCGAAGGGGTGGCCGGAAAACAAATGGTTGCTGCTGTCTGGGTGTGCTGGCGGCCCAGGGAGAGAGGGGGGATTCCTGAGCATTGCTGCAGGTTCTCACCACACTCTGCAACCGTTAACACTACAGGGAAAACCGTCCCCTGATTGATGGCTGAGCTGCGCTGTCCCCCTCCTGGCTGGGTAGGAAGAGGCGTCTCCCAGCCATAAATCCAGGGTCTTTGGCACTAATGTTGCCTCCTTGGCTTAAGCAGCCTCATTACCAGGATCATACCACTCAGCCATGGTGAGGATTTAATTGCTGTACCATTTAAATGCCATGTTCCACTGACTTCTGTAAATGCAATTTCTGTTTTCTGATATTGATGCTTCTGGGGCTGATAATTTAGGCACAGTTCTCTTCATCTTGTTTGTCTTTTTTTTTCCTTCAGTGCCTATTTCTTCCCTTTTATTAAGGTTCCGAGTTTCTCAAAGAATGCTCCCCAGATCATACATTTGTACCACCTGGGGTCACTGTCAAAATCTCAGATTTCTAGACCTACCACGACCCCACTGAATCTTATCTAAAGTAGGAACAGTTACTATATTCTTAGCAAGTACCCCAGGTTGTTGTAAAGACTGAGAACCACTGATCGGAGGCAGTACCCTGGGAAACCAAGCTTCCTGGTGCTTATTCTAGTGTGGCATTTTGCTGGTTGAATAGTCTTGAGCGACCTCTCTGGGTTTCGGTGTCCTCCTCTGGAAAATGGAGCTGAAATGCTGTCTACCCTGTAGGAATGCTGTGAGGTCGAAATGAACCAGCATAACATGCATAGCAGAGTGCTAGGCACACAATAGGAACTCATCACCACCAATCCATTCAGTAAGAGAAGATTAACCTCGTGAAAGGTCAAAGAATGAAGTAAGGCAGATTATGTTAAATGCTAAAAGTGTAACAGAAATACAATCTTTAAAGTACAGAAAAGGTTAAGATACCACCAGCGCACCCAAGGGAAGACGAGCTGCAGAGTCAGATTGTGATGGAAACAGACTTCACCTTGAACTGAGAGAAATTCAATTCACCCATCTGGAAACCAGAGTCAAGAATGCTACCTAGCTGATTAGTATGTTTCTTTTTTCATTTAAGTTTTAATGTGTGTAATATATAAATATGATATATATCACATATGTCATATGTGATGTACATATTATATATACAATCACATATGCACATAATTGAATGTGAAAAGAATGAATAAAATTACACACGCTTTAAAAAAAAAAAGGTTTATAGAAAAATGCAGTAGGCAATACAGAGTTCCTACACACCTCCCTCTTGCTGTTTCCCCATTATTAACATCTTGCACTAGTACGTGGGGCGTTCGTTACAATTCATGAACCAATACTGATACATTATTAGTAACTGAAGTCCAAAGCATAGATTAGATTTCACTCTGTGTTTTTAGTTCTATGGGTTCTGATTATGTCTAATGACCTGTATCCCCCATTATAGTATCATACAGAATAGTTTCACTGCCCTAAATCCCTTGTGCTCCACCTGTTCGTCTCTTCCCCTTTTTCCCTCAAACCCTTGAGGACCACTGACCTTTTTATGGTCTCTGTAGTTCTGCTTTGTCCAAAATATCATAGAGTTGAAATCATGCAATCTAGGTTTTTCAGACTGATTTTCTTTTTTAGCAATATGCATGGTTCCTCCATGTCCCCTCATGGCTTAGTAACTCCTTTGTTTTTATAATGGATTAATATTCCATCGTATGGATGCACTTTATGTACTCACATATTGAGGGATGCCTTAATTGCTTCCAGTTTAGGGTAATTATTAAGAAAGCTATTATACACATTTGTGTGCATCTTTTTGTGTGGACATGTTTTCAGCTCATTTGGGTGAATACCAAGGAACCCAATTGCTGAAATGTAGGGTGAGACTATGTTTAAGTTTGTAAGAAACTGCCAACCTGTCTTACAGTGTGGCTGTCCTACTTGCATTCCCATTAGCAATGAACTAGAGGTCCTGTTGCTCCACATCTTTGCCAGCATTTGGCATTGTCGGTGTTTTGGATTTTTTGCCATTTGAATCAGTGTGTAGTGATATCTCATTGTTGCTTTAATTTATAATTCCTTCATGATACGTGATTCTGAGCATCTTTACATATGCTTATTTGTCACTTGTAATTCTTCTTTGGTGAGGCAACTGTTTGGCTCTTTTTGCCTATTTCTTGAATGGGTAGTTTGTTTCTTACTAAGTTAAGGGAACTTTGTATTTCCTTCATTAGGTATATATGTGGATACAGGCCCTTCATTGGGTATATATTTTGCCAAGAGTTTTTCCCAAATATGGCTTATCTCTTCACTCTCTTAATAGTGTCTTTCAGAGAGCAGAAAATTTTAATTTTCCTGAAGTCCACCTTACCAATTTTTTCTTTAATGGATTATACTTTTTGTATAACCAAACCCAAGATCTTCTAGATTTTCTCCTATATTATCTTCTAAAAGCGATACAGTTTGACATTTAGATAAAAGACACATTTTGAGTCAACTTTTGTGAAAGGTGTAAGTTCTGTAATACCAATATGTATTGTATTTCTAGGGATAAGTTCCCAGGACTGAAACCTCAGGGTCAGAGGGCTATGTAATTTTCACTTTCATAGGTATTGCCAGAATGCATGTTCAGAAAAATGTATTAATGTATTAATTATTAATGTATTTAATGTATTAATACTCTATTCTGGCATCATAAAAACATGGCTGGAGAATTTTAACCATATTCCCACTAGAAATTGGGATAATTTTCCCTGTCTAGTGAGTATGAAAGAAGATCTCTGTGTTCCTAGTATTTTTATTTCTCTTTAGTTGAATTTGAGAATATATAGTACATTTGTCAGCCTTTTGTTAATTACTGATGCACATATTTGGGATTTTGTTCTAACTGTTTTTTATTGTCTGTTTGTAAGAACTCTTTATATATCATAGATACAACCTTTTGTTGTCTTCATTACAGTTTGCTTTTTCCCCCAAACCTATCCTTTTAATTTATTTTTTTATGGACCACTTATTACTGACTTTGTTTCCTCCTGAAAGCATCAAGCATTGGCTAAAATATATAAGGAATATTTTAATAAAGAAATCAGAGTCAAATGTATTGCTAGAAAACTCATTCTTAGAAGGCTGCAGATAAGAAAATCACAGAGAAACCAAGGTCACATTGGCTGGAGAAGAAAATATTGCGCAGGTGGTTGGCAGGTGGAAGGAAATAAAAAGTTATTTCAAATATTTGAACAATTGCCACCTGGGAAAAAGGATCCCATTAATTCTGAATGATCACAAACGATAGAGCTACTTCAAAGGAGAATGACAAGTAAGAAGAATTGGGCTCCATATAAGGAAGAAGTGTCTTCACGGTCATGGCTGCCCCCAGATTAAATGGTTGCTTAGGATTTAGTGTTCCATTAAACTTCTGAAGATGGTCACCATAAAGGTGGAGAACTGGGGGGGCAATATCATGCATAAGTCTCTACTGTTCAGAAAAACTGAAATCAGTTGAGGTATTTCAAAGAAAATCAGGCCTTAATACAGACAATTTGGTGATCACAGAACTGCTGGCAGTGCTGGAGAAGTCCAAGGCAGGAAGTCGGCGTTAGCTTTCGGCTTCACTGCTGCAATTAGAGCCTCCTAGGATGGAACAACGCTGCTCTCACGCAGGGGTGAGTAACATGTAGAGCCCTGGGACAGGCGAAGATTAGGAAAACTCAGAAGCCACTGGGAAAATTAAGTTGCATATCTGCAAAGCCCTTGTACATCTGCCTGTCCCCACTAAAGGAAGAAATGACGTCTACCTCTAGTCCATCTTTGTGTAAGGCCTTTTCATTGACAGAATGTAAATGACATCCATGGGGCTGGAAATACGGGGTTCTGAGCAAGATAGCTCATGGACTTCTAGCCACTGAAGTACAGAGGAAAGTTAGAAGGACGGGGCAGGGGATACACGTTGTCAAACAAGACCTGGGGCAGGGTTCCAGCATCAGTTTGATGACAGACGGATGGTTGTACTTGACGCTATGTGGCCTGCTTAAAATTTAGAGAAGTGAGATTCCACAGTACTATGTATAGCCTTTTCTTTTCTGAAATTGTTTTTAAAAGTCTTCTCTGTCTCTGAAGAGCAGGAACGACACTGCCTTTCTAAATGTGATGGAAACCCAACCACTCGATCGATCTTGTAGATTTTATGCAAATTGTACTTTAAAAAGATGCCATGTCACTGAAGGTGACCATCTTTGTGACTGCTGAAAAATAAACTTGTTATTTAATTCAATTAGCCTGAACTGAGGAGCACCTTGCATAAGCTGTTGGAGTAGTTTGCAAGCCGAAGAGGCCCGGCTCACCACTGGGGTTGTAGGCACCGCCATGCATGGCAAGGCTTCTCCTGCCCAAGCACAGAATTCCCCTGGTGTCCTCCAGAGAGCAAGCAAATGAGAACCAGCCGCCTGCTGACTTGGGTTGATCACATCATGATATGCGGATGGCTCTCCCATTTATGCACCAAACTTCAGGACTAGTTCTACAAGGTCACATCGTGAAGAATAAGGAATAAATCGGATTGAAGAAAGCAAAGTCACAGGGGCGGGGTCAGAAAGACAGAAATTCACAGTGTACTCCGTCTTATATGATCCCATGGAAAGGCGTGCCAGACCCAGTGAGGCAGCCAGAGTATCCCCTTTTCGCCCCTCATTCAAAAGAGGATTGCCACGAGCTAGCCGCCGGCCTCCTCTTTCAGGGCCTCTGGGATCTACAGTCAGTTCATGCTGTCCTCAAGCAGCCTTCAGCCAATGGCTGAGCATCATGCTGGTAGGAGGGCTTGCCATCTGTGCCCAGGGTGGAACTCCTCAGTTGGCAAGCTGTGCCGGCCCTCTCCACTGGGCTGCGCAGAACCCTCAGAGGTGCATCAGGGGATGCGGGTTTCCTAGGGGACCTACCTATAAATGAAATTGCTGAATTGGAAGGAATTTCTTTACATGGCTTCCAAAGACAACTCGCATTACAGGTCACCTCATTTGTTCATTTGGGCATTACAATTTCAAACCTATACTATATCACAGTTAATTTGGACCAACCTGTACCTAGGAATTGATAGTATTTCTAAAGCAAGATGAGCCCTTAAGGACAAGCCTCTCACCGCCTTTCAGAAATTACAAATACGATAGACAAAAGATTTTTTGCTGAGCTTATAAACCAAAGACAAGTGAACTTGTGTTGAGTTTGGGAGATGATGACAGATTCTGTCTAAAAGAAGACAGGACTCTGAAAGCAGCTAGAATCGCCAATGGAACTGAAATTGCATTCTTTTGTGAAGAAGATTATAAGAACTACAAAACTAATCCCATTTAATCCTGGTGGAACCCAAACAGGAGCTTCCTTTTTGTTTCCGGTTAAGCTCTTTATTCTACTTGAATCCGTGTGCCTGTCTGAGGTTCCTCCTCCCACACCTGCTCACCTTCCTCCTCTCTTGACACAGGTTAGCCCCAGAGTGTGGTCCGAACTTTCCCTGCTGATTCCCCTCCACACTTATCTTTTGCCAACATGATCCCCAATAAATGGCTTGCCCTTGTCATGGGGTCTCAGTGTGTACTTTTGGATGACCCAAACAAATACAGCTGTGGCATCTGCTAGACATAATGTGGGCTTTGTTCCAGAGGAAATAGCCCTTCCGTCTTGTTGGCTCTCCATTTTCACATTGCTAGAGCTGGGAGGGGTGGAGAGGGAAGGAGGATAAAGAGCGCTTACTGCCAAGCAGTCTGGATTTGGGATGCCAGCTGTTTATAGTAATTGTCTGAGAAAGCCAGCTGCTCTGACTCTGTGGGAAATTTGGCCCCTCAGATTATAGAAGACCCTGATCTTAGAAGTAACTTCTTCCATGAGGAGAAAGGAGGTCTTGCTCTCTGTGCCTCATTGCCCAGGTAAGGCGAGGGTAATTCCCTGGGTTATCTGGAAATAGTTCTGCTCATTGAATAATGTGCAGTCAACACTGTTCATTTTACTCATATGCCATGGTGGTCCTTCAGAGCAGGAGTTAATTAGGTGATCCTGGATTCTATAACTCTCAATTACTAATTTATAGCAGGGATATATATACATTTCCTGATCTTAAAAACTCTCAAAAAAAAAAAAAAATCCCAGCCAGAGAGACACACTGTCTCGTGTATACCACTTCCTATGCTCCAATTCGGAAACAAGTTTTGCCTGTGAATCACAGCACTGTTGGGTTTTGTTAGGATTTATTTTCCTCCATTTCCCCTCCAACGTGCAGCTCAACCCCTTTCCACCCCTTACACCATATTACCATCTTCTTCTTCCCTCAGCCTCATTTTGACCTTTCTGATGCCAGGAAGACAAAATTAGCACAATTCCTTGTTTTGAAAAGTTGATTCATTCCAAAAAGCGGAGTGGAGTTCACATATGCACATACCTACACCTCTTTCGATCAGGAAACGAGGGAGGAGAAACTGAGACACAAACGAGGTAAATTGTACTAACCGTAGTTAAATAGCAGCTTTTCCAGCAAGAGAAGCCAGTACTTGAGTATCAAATGTGGACACATCTGCCCCTCCCCCAAAGTCTAAGCGCACAGTTGCAAACAGAAGACAGAGAGACATGGCGGCATGAAGCACAAGAGAAGTCATGGGGATCATC
This sequence comes from Martes martes, assembly GCF_963455335.1. Lineage (NCBI taxonomy): Eukaryota > Metazoa > Chordata > Mammalia > Carnivora > Mustelidae > Martes > Martes martes. Next base: position 144,480,925 of record NC_137888.1, read on the forward strand.
TAAGAGTTTCTTTGGCTCATAATACATAGAAAGCAACCAGACACTTATTTTGTCCAACACTTCCACTCACAGATGAGGGACGAGAGGAAACTGAAACTTCCTCAGAGTTGTACAACCAGTTGTGGCCCATCAGAAACATTCTGGAATGCCTCATTGCTCCTTCATCATATAAGGTGTTTTTTTTTTTTCTTTTTTAAGATTTTATTTAATTATTTGACACACAGAGTTCCCAAGCAGGCAGAGAGGCAGGCAGAGAGAGAGAGGGGGAAGCAGACTCCCTGCTAAGCAGAGAGCCCGATGCGGAGCTCCATTCCAGGACCCTGGGATCATGACCCGAGCTGAAGGCAGAGGCCCTAAACCACTGAGCCACCCAGGTGCCCTGTTTAAGGGTTTTTTTTTTGCCTCACTTTCTCCAGATACTTTTGTGTAACTCTCACCAAGGGTAAACCTAAACAAGGTGGCCCACATTTCCTCTTGACTCAGAACAAGGACCTGATATGGTCTGCAGGCCTCACATGAATTGTCAACAACACTACCATCTTCCACCTGTGGGCCCATTTCTTATATTTTTGCTCCCAACTTGCCTGCTTCTGTCTGGCGGCCCAGTAAAATCAACACGTATTGCTTTCTCCAGAGAGGAGAGAAACCCAATTTGTAGAGTTGATGAAGGACACTGCCATCTTCAGGCTCAATAAACAAGAACGGGTAGTGGTAGGCAATGACTCCTCACATGCACTGAATTGGTTCCTCTATGTTATTACATGTGGTCATTTGCATTATTGACCCCAAATATCTTCACTCTTTTTGAGCCCCTTTTTCCATGTGTGGCCACTTTGTTTTGTCACCTTCGCTAACATTTCCCCAAAAATGCTCTTCTCTGTCCCGGATGAAGTTTGCCAGAAGAAAAATTCTGTGAGTTTTGGAAAAGGGAAGGAAGGCAGCAGCCATTTTTTTATGTTCCAAAAGGTGGGTATGGGTTGGCACTGTCTCAGCTCCTGCACGTTCTCATTGACCTGCCAGCTACCCTCATTGACATGGAGCAGCGACCACCCTCCAGCCCCTCCAGCTCCTGCTTTCTGTAGCTCTTGAGGCAGGCACGTGCACAGCTGGCCAGACTCACCAGCTGGGGCGACAGCTTCTCCTGCAAGCCCCCCATGTCTGCACTTCTGAAGACAGACACTGGGCCCCGAGAGATTCTTGTCACCTGTGCCACACTTCTGCTACTCTCCAGGTAACTAAATCACTGCGGAAAGGCAATAATATGTCTCCTCAGTGATGGCACCTGAAGCTGGAGTAGCCAAGAAGAAACCCATTTTATGATCCTGGAGACTATTTCAGGAGCTGACCAGAAAGATAAAATGTTCAGTGATGGCGGGGAGGGCTGTTTGTTCTGTTCCACTAAATTACCATTATTGTCACCATCATTTCTATTTCATTACCAGCCTTCCGACTCTTACACGGAACAGTGACAGATTTCCGTTCTATCTGTGGCTTCTGTTTTACCCCAGCTGTAAATTTTCCTTTTGAATGTATGATCTAAAAAAGCAATGGAATTCGCAAGTTGTATCTCTGCATGTCTTAGGACCGTTTTATTTCTGGAAGGAACCTCCTTAGTCTTATCATTCATAAGATGAGATTAACACTTTTCTGCACACAAATGCATGTTACTGACCTCATTTGAGGCTAACACTAGCAACAAATACTTATGAATGCTTGCTACATGCCTAGCATTATTTTGAACATACAATATAAATTCATTCACTTGCTATGACAAAGTGTCATAGGCAGGATTTCATAAATTTGCCCATTTTGGGGATGAGGAAATGGAGGCAGAGAGATTAAGGAACCTTCCCAAGGCCACACAGTTAGTCCCTGGTGCAGGGGGTGGACCTGGCGCCAGATTCCAGGTGCTTTGCCTCCAAATTCTGCCACCACTTCCTCTGCTCCATGAAGCAGAGAGTCTCTACAAGCAGAACATATTGACGCTTAATACAAATTCCCCCACACGAAACATTCCTCCAAATAATTCCTTTATGCTTCTGAACCCTTAGCCTTGAGCGATGCTCTCTGTCGTATTTAAGCACAATTTCCATTTAATAAATGTCCTTTCTTTATTGACAAGGAATTTCATTAATTTGGTCGTCTCTCGGGCCTGACAGAAATGATTACTGCAGTCAGGAAATTGGAGAAAAAGGGGTTATTACTTTGGAGGCAAACAGAACAGGGAAGAAACAGAAAGGAGAGCTAGCCAAGTGTACAAAAGGAGCCAGGAGAGGGGAGTGAGGAAGTGAAGAGTCTGGTGCAAGGAGGTTTCTCCTCGGGGGCTCTCCCTCCCTGAGGTCAGTTCCCAGAGGGCTACATTGATGACGCGGAGGTCCCGAGGGGAATTTCAGGCTTTCCCCCTCACATCCCATCAGGGAGCAATGAGACAGCAGCCACAACCAAGGAAGGGGGTGTGGCGAAGTAATGTGTCCTGCCTGTTTTAACTTGAGGCTCCAGGAAACTTCCCTCTGCTCTGGTTCCTCCTGGAGAACCAAAGCGCAAGAGCCGATGAAAAGCATCCTTCCAACACGCCCAGGATGAAAGCCGACTTCTCACTGGGGGGTTCCTGGGGACTGGCGTATTCCCCAGAAGCAGAACATTCCTCCCAGTTACTTGGCGAGTTTCTGTGACACTATTTGACACAGAAGGACCTTGACTCGGGTCTCTCCAGCTGGAGAAGAATGTTTCCTCCTCCGGGCCGCAGGGGCCAACCGATTTCCACCCTGCCGTTGGAGACCGTTCTGGTCAGCGGTATCCTGGCTTTGTCCACGGCCCCTCGCTGACACTCAAAAACCATTCAGGGCACAGGCAGCTGATGTATTTGCTTGGCTGATTTGACAGCTACGGCCCAGTATTTAAAGATCTACACTCGAAGGGCCTCCTAGTTGGCCTTCTTCCCTCGTATTTGCTCTCCTCTCTCCTGTCATCAATTCAGCAACCAGAGTGTCTCATTTAAAAAACACAGATACAGTGATGTCATCCATTATCCTTGCTGAAAACCCTTTTAAGATACCGGGCAAAATAATTCACGCGGTCCATAAAGAGGTACAAGGGAACCTTGTCTTCCTCTCCACTCTTGTTACTGACTAGTTTTCCTGTTGTTCTCTGACTTCCTGTCACACCAGTGCCTTCCCCCAAGATGGCCTGCTGCCTCCCACCCCAGGACCTTAGCGCCTGCTGCATTGTTAGCCTAGAACTTGGCCCTTTCACAGCTCACTTTTACTTATCTTTTAGGTTTTTAAGCTCCCCTGCACCTCTCCATTCTCTGCCCCAGGTGGCTAATCTATATGGACCACATTAATGGTCTTTTTTGCCTTCTGTTGTCTGGAAGGCTCTTAAAGGGAGAGAAGAGAGTGAAGTCAGGGCATTGACTTCCCTGGATTGTTCTTTGTGAAGGTCAATTCTTTGCAACTATCAGGGATACTGTATTGGTCAGCTGTTACTGTGTACTAACCCCAAACTCTAAATGGTATTCAACCATAACATCCATTTCTCAAATATCTTCAGGGAGCTTATGGATCAAGGTTGCTGGAATAATAATTCTTGATTTTCTGTAACTTGATGTTTTGGCATCTTCAAAGCATGGCTAAACTAATAGTTAAAGTTGTTTACATCTGTATGACTCCTGTGTTATTGCAGCTTTCATAGATACATACCACAAACCCCAATATCTGTGTTTTGCTCCTGCCCAATTAGGGGATGTCCTCACCTAACGACTTCTTATGACTATAGTAATAAAGGCTCTCACCTATGCTCACTCTCTCTGCCTGTTGACTGAGTCTGGTGCTTCCCTGTGTCATGCCATAGCATATCCCCTTCTTTTAGAAACTGTAAGTGATAAACTCTTCTTTTTTTTTTTTAAGTTTTTATTTATTTAAGTAAACTCTACACCCAACATAGGGCTTGAACTTACAACCCTGAGATCAAGAGTTCCATGCTCGATCAACTGAGCCAGCCCAACACCCCAACAAGCCCAACACCCTTCTTCTAATGGTATGCCCCTCTCCATGTTGTCACTCAGTCATACCTGCAAATTAAATCCCAGGTAATTTTAAAACAGCTATGTTCAGCTGGGTCGCAGGCCCAATCGCTGATGGACTTCTGATGATTTATTTGTCTTTTCTCTCCTACTACGCTGTTAGTTCCACATTTGTTTTGCTCATCTTTACACTCATCACCTAATAAAGTGCCCAGCACACTGTCAATCCTTGATAAATATTTATCGAATGAATGGAGGAAATAGGCAGCCTGTATTCGATGCAGCCTCATGCCCTAATGCAAACAGGGGCAGGAGCTATAGGAGAGGCTGTTCTATTCTTCGGATGGAAGAAGAATTTTGAACGGACATTGATCTCCTGCAAAGGCAGAGGTGACTGTGAACTGTCACTACATAAAAGTGACAATTTCTTGCTAAAAGGAGCCAACTGAATGTGTACAAAACGGCCCTAACACCACCAAAGTCTGACCCAGGCGGTGCTGACCAAGCCTTCAAAGATCCCTGGGATGCTTCGAGATACTCAATAGACTCTCACTGATTAGCTGGGAAGTGGATTTGGAATGAAATGAATAGGAGACTTTCTATTTGTGTGACCTCTTTGAGCCCTGGGTTCTTCTCTATAAAGTGGGCTAACATTACCTGCCTTAAGAGCCCCTGTGACAACAAAAAGACAATGTACAAATGAGTTTTATCAAAACGTAATTGCACATTATTGGTTGTTGTTCACAGCTGTGACTGAGGACCATTTGAAATAAAATATCTCATTGTTCTCCCTGCATGGAACTCTCTCTATAACACATAGATGGTTTGTGCATGAAGAAGGAGGAAGAAATGAGATGATTTGGGTGAGCACAAACCGTGCTCCCTGATCCTTCCACCTAGATGGCCTCCAGTGCTGACAGAAGAGTAAGATGTGGGGCAGAAGGAAAAGAACTAGATGAGGAGGAAGAACACACCAGCCATTTCAGGGTACTTGAGCTAAAGGCAGTGTGGCCTATCAGTTAGGGTCAGATGTGAGTGTCCCCTGGATCCAGGTTTGAATCTCAGCTCTATTGCTCTCTATCTCTGTAACCCAGGCACTGTGCTTAACCTATTTGAGCCTTATCCCGCCACTCACGCTTCAAACAGGAGTTCAGAGAAATAACGGAGTCTAAAATAGGTGGGAGAGAGTCAGCCAAAGTGTATTTACCCTCGTATCCTCCGTGCCCACCCAACGAAATCTAGCTTAGATCTTACTCACACACAGACACCTTAAAGTTGCAAGCAAAGGACGGCTACAGAGGAACTGTGAATCATACCAGACACCTTCAGCCAGGTTACTGAAACTCATGCCTCCGAGTCGGATCATCCGCTCCCCTACATCATCACTTGGGATCCCTCGGCCGTGACCAGGCGACTCGCTCCATGGTCCCTCACTGTTTTGCATAGACCAGAAGTGGGACCTCTTTCACTTTCAGGCATGATCCTCACCACCTCCTTTCCCTTAGCCAAGCCATCACTCCAGCCATTGCTATGTTCACGGTATCTGGGAATGTCCACCGTAAGCTTTCACCCGTGGTAGGAATGCACAAGTGGAAACTGGGAACAAGAGCAAGAGAGTTTCCCTGAATGACTCGCATGACAGTTCATCAACCATCTGGTACAACTTTTCAAGCAGCTTCAGCAGTTTTGGGGCCTTTTATTCATTTCTTGTTGTGCTATAACCAATTACCACATGGTTAATGGCTTGAGATGACACAAATTTGTTCTCTTACCATTCTGGAGTTCAGAGGTGCAAAATGAGTCCTTGGGCACAAGGCTAAAACCAAGGTGTTAAGAGGACTGGTTTCCTTCCAGAGGGTCTGGAGGAGGATCCACGCCTTGCCTTTTGCAGCTTCTGGTAACTGGGGGCATTCCACCGCGTGTGACCCCATCACTCCAATCTCTGCTTCTGCTGCCACATTGCCTTTTCCTCTTCTCTGCTGACATCTCCCTCTGCCTCCTTCTTATAGGGACATGTTTTTTAATTAATTTATTGATTTTAGGCATGTCTGCCCCCAACGTTGGGCTTGAACCCATGACCTGGAGATCAAGAGTCGCAAGCTTTTCCAACGGAGCCAGCTGGGCACCCTTATAGGGACATTCTGATGACCTTTTGGGCCCACCTAGCTAATCCAGGATAATCTCTCATTTCAAGATTTTTCAAATAATTACATCAGCAAAGCCCCCTTTGTCATAGAAGGGTTCATTCACAGGTTCTGGGGGTTAGGATGTGGACATCTTGGTTGGGGGAGGGAGGGCATTATTGAGGCTCACGTTACACACAAGCTAGAGTAATAATAAACCCACTCCTTAAATATATAAGAATGGTGGGTAACTGTAGTCTTCCTCTTCCTGAACCTCACAGGGTTTCACAAACCCCTTGGTTATTCAGGAGGAGGAAGAGGAACTAGGGAATCCTGGAAAAGAAAAATCACAGAACTCTCAATAAACAAACACACAAGTTCTAAACAATGTAACCATAGCTGGTGTTGAGATATTTTGCTCAAAAGAGAATACAGAGTTTACTTCTCTCTCTGGTAGAGTAACTGTTATAAATGTGTGTATGTACATGATGTACATGATCACACACCTGGACAACAACAGTCATATACACAATGACTCTGAAGAGGCACCCTTGTTCCCTTTTTCTTTGAGGAGGCACAGCTCTCGCCTGCCACACCCACGAAAAAGGTAGACTCAACTACATCAAGTCACTTTTTTCCCTAGAGAGTTAAGCCACTTCTCACTGATAGCCACCACTGCCCATCTGCTTCAATTATGAATGGTCAGGGACAATCAGCCAGAGTCTGTTGCTCTGTTAGCTCCATTTAGCCACAGCATAATGAGAGGAAGGAGAGAGCACACAGTTCCCCATTTGAACCATTTCAAACAATTTGAAATAGTTCCCTGGAATCAGGTGAACCAAAAGAGGTTATTAACCCGAAAAGCATTAAAAAGCAAAATCAGAGGGGAAATTGTGCACTAAGTATAGGACCGCGTACGTCGTGCCTTTGTGTGTCTAGAAAGTAAGGAAGATGACATTTTCAGGAGAGTAACCTGACTTGCAACTGATAAAACAAGATTCTGTTGAGATAGTAGTCTGATTGTATGCATATTTAACATAGATGATTTCAAATGCAAACAGAGAATGTAGAAGTGTGAGAAATCATTCTTTGAAATGCGTCTTTGGATGGATTCCCATAAGCAGACCCTGAGACAAAGATTGGATACATGTAATTTACGTAGGAGGTGATCCCAGAAAGCATTGCTTGTGGGGTAGGGAAGTAAGAAAGACAAGAAAAGGAAACTAGCATAAGATGCATTACTCGGCAGAATCTTGCTGTGAGCTAATGGGACTCATTCCCCTGGAGTTCCTCTGGGAGACTGGGTACAGGCATTTCAGAGTGTCTCGTCCAAGGCAAGAAGCAATTGGGATATTTATCCTCAACCTTGGTCCATAATAAATCTCAACTAGGGGTTTGCTAGGTGAGCATGAAATCCTCAGAATTTCCAGCCTCCTCCTGCACAGGCTGAGCTTGCTCCTGCCACCAGAGAAAGCTGTCAGGGGGGGAGTCCCAGATGTGTGCAGAAAAAGTGGTCCTTGGGCACAGAAACTGAGCGTGCTGGACTTGTGACTTGTGAGTATGCAGACAGTGGCTCCCCCGAAGTTAGTGAGAGATGGGAGATGAGAATTAACTATTTCCTCAGCCCCTCTTCTTGGAGAAAGTCATGTACATATGTTTAAGGTATATAGTCTCCATAAATGCAAACCACCTACTTTACCGTTCAAATGAACACACACAAACGGTCTTGGCATTTGGTGAGAACTTTCAGACCCACACCTTTAAGGCGGCCTCAGCAGCAGAGTCACCTGGGTGGCTCAGTCAGCTTAGCATCCAACTCATGATTCTGGATCAGATTATGATCTTATGGGTCATGGGACCAAGCCCTGCAACGAGCTCTCTGTACTCGACAGGAGTCTGCTTGAAATCCTCTCCCTCTGTACATGTGAGTGTTCTCCCTCTCTCAAAAAAAAAAAAAAAAAAAAAAAAATCTTGAAAAGAAAGAAAGAAGAAGGAAAAGAAAAAGAAAGCCTCTGCAGCCTCAACTTTCCCCTGCCAAGAAATCTGGTGAAAGGAAGAGGAGAGTCAGATAGGACGTGTTTCGTAGAGAACATGAAATTGTTTTAAACAGGCTGATAAAGGAGGTGTGAGGCTTCAATTGTGTTACTCTGTAGAGCAACAGAAAGAGCATAGTTTTTAAAGAAAGAATCCCAGAATTAATATTACTAGCTACATAACATTTGACAGTTACTTTACTTTCTTGTTTTAAGTTTTCACTTTCATAATCCTTTCCTTTTGCCCTTGTGCAATTTCTGTGAGCCAAAATCTATCCAAAGCTAACATAGTTCTGGCACATTGTGGGCACACAACGCATTTCAATTTTTGCTTTCAAAATTGGGATTTACTGGAAAAACTAACACCATCAATGTGTTGTCTTATATCCTACAATTCAAAGCAAAGCTGGTTTAGATACCTGACATATTGCCTCCAAATTGATTTCAAAAGTCGAATCAATCCTGAAACTACCTTTGCCCTAAGAAACACTTCCTAAATCTGGGACTGGATCCTGGAGTACAAGGCTTCCTGGAGCCAGGGAGCAGTTGAAAAGGGCGCTGCTTTCTCATCCGCCATGACTAGCATATTCTAAAGGCACTTGATGTGAAACTATCTGTATGAGGCAGATCTACTGAACAGGCTGAACTTGGCTGGATACAAATGTGAAACTGTTGGATTTTTTTTTTTTTCTTCAGCCATTCTCTTTGGCCATTCTCTGTTGAAACTTCCTATTGCTTATCCTGGGCAGAGTCTATACTTTTCCATTGTTTGGCAACTTAAAAAGGCCAGTGTACTTTAGAACTCCAAGCACGTGTTCAATTTAGAAGAAAAAAAAATTGAGAGTAGATTGAACTGTGGGGGAAGGGAATTTGCAATAGAACTATCTTGTGTCCCAGCCCCCTTACCAGCTTTCTGAGTTCTCTTGTCCAGTATCAAGAATGACCCAGGTGGAGGAGAGGGACAGGGACAGAGACAGTGTGGTAGAGATGAGGGAGGCTCACTCCTGCCCAAAAGCTGCCATATGCCACGGTGCTGAAAGTTAAACCATCCTTCGGCTCTGCTCTGGCCCAATCCTTCTTCTCAAAATCCAAAATCTCAATTGTAATCTCCTCCAGAGGCTCTCTACTTGGGTGGTTTCTAAACACCTAGACAAATAGCAGAATAAGCCCCTTGGTTTTCCTTTACCTATGCACCTCATTCTGACCAATCCATTTTTGTCACCCTGACATTGCATTGCCAGGTTATAGGAGCTAGAAAGCACTGGATCGTTTACCCAGGCTTCTGCTGAAGCTCGTCTTTTCCAATTTCTGTAAACTATGAATACAACTGCTGTGATTATTCATCTACAGATTTGGGGGGAGGCGAGAGCTAGGTCAAATGTAAAGTGTAAGCTTGACATAAAAGAAACTGGCAACAAAACTACTCTCTAAAGTGGCCGCACCACTTTTCATTCCTACCAGCAAGGTATAAGAATTTCAGTTTTTCTGCATCCTTACCAGCACCTGATACTTGATCATATTGTCATTCTTCTATTTCTTTTTTAATTTCAGAAATTTGGGTAGGTGTCCGGTGGTATCTCATGATTTTAATTTTCATTTCTTTAATTACTAGTGATGCTAAGATCTTTTCCTGTGTGCTGTGGTCTCACATATAATTGAGGGAACAGTCAAGTTGAAGTCCTTCCATGTAACCACTCAGTGGTTTGTGTGGATTTGTCTACTCTTCAACTCACTCCCATTAGTTTTTGGATGGATTTGTATTTTGAAGCTCTGATTTTAAGTAAGTATATATTTGAGACTGCTTTGTTTTAGTGAACTTACCATTTTATCATCATTAATGCCCTTCTTTATCCCTAGGAATTGTTCTATTGTGAAGTCTACAATGTTTGATATTAATATAGACACTCCCAGTTTCTTTTCATTAGTGTTTGCATATATACTTTTTCCATGATTTACTCCTAACCTATGTACATGATTATATTTATTTTTATCTTTTTATTATGTTCATTTAGCTACTGTGTAGTATATTATTAGTTTCTGATGAAGTGTTCAATGATTCATTAGTTGTGCACAACACCCAGTGCTCATCACAACACATGCCTTCCTCAATAACCATCACCGGCTATGCCATCCCCCTACCCTCCTCTTCTCTGAAACCCTCAGTTTGTTTCCCAGAGTCCAGACTGTCTCATGGTCTATCATATTTAAAGTAGGATAGTAATGGATAGCTAAAAGCTGTATCTTTTATTTTTGTTGGCTTTTTGCTTGTCCAATCTGACAATTATTGTCTATTAATGTGCTAGACCATTTATAGTTAATATAATGGTATGGTTATTGATATGCTATTGATCCATAGTTATTCAAATACTATGGATCATTTTCTTTATCATTTTCTTTGAGTTTTTAGGGCTGTTTAGGACTAACTGACCTTCTTGACACTGTAAGTTCATGTCTTTCATCTAATTTGGGAACTTTCAAGACAATATTTCTTCAAATATTTTTTTCTGCGTGTCTCATTCTCCTATTTTTCTGGTACTTCAGTAATATAAACAGTAGACCATTTGATGTTGTCCCACAGGAGTCTGAGGCTCTGTTGATCTCTTAAAATCTTTTCTCTATTATCCAAAGGTAATAATTTCTATTGATATACCTTTAAGCTCACTTAAAGGTAAGGAGATCGCCAAGGAGATGACAGATGACTCTTTCATCTGTCATCTCCACTCTGCTATGGATCTCACCCAGTGAATTTTTTCATTTCATATACTGTATTTCTCATTTCTCAACTTTATGTTTGCTCCTTTTGATAGTTCTTATTTTGTGCTGAGATCCATTTCTTTCCATTCCTTTCTGGAGTGTCTGGCTTTACTTCATTGAGAGTGGTTATGATAATAGCTTTAAAGTCTAACTGATAATTCTAATTTCTAGGTAACTTTATGTTTGACATCTGATTGTCTTTTTTCTTTAAAGTTTGACAAATCTTTCTGGTTCATTTTTGTTGGGTATTTTGGATTGGATTGTATCTGGACATTGTGAATACTATGTTTAAGACCATGGGTCCTGGGACGCCTGGGTGGCTCAGTTGGTTGAGCGGCTGCCTTCGGCTCGGGTCATGATCCCAGCGTCCTGGGATCGAGTCCCGCATCGGGCTCCTTGCTCGGCGGGGAGCCTGCTTCTCCCTCTGCCTCTGCCTACCACTCTGTCTGCCTGTGCTTGCTCTCTCTCTCTAACAAATAAATAAATTTAAAAAAAAAAAAAAATTAAAAAAAAAAAAAAAAAAAAAAAAAGACCATGGGTCCTATTCATATTTCCAGAAGAGAGTGGAAGGGTTGTACTGCTGCTGTAACAGCAAGCAGTCAACTAAGGTTCAGACTATGGGTTCGTCTTCACCTTCTGTACATGGTGGTTTCAATGTCATTTGAGTTTTCAAAGCCTTCATTGTACTGTTAGGGCTGGACTCACTCATGTATCAGTCAGGGATTGACCTGTTTAGGTCTTAGAGTCTTTGTTTTGTTTCTTTGGGTCCATTCTGACCATGTACTTACTTCCTGGGGCACAACCTAGGATTTATGCCAGTTTATACAGAGAATTAAGGTATTGCCTTCTCTAGCAGCCTCCTGCCAGGAATTTCCCACACTCTTTTTCTCCAAGGAGCATCCTTTGGGCCTGGGAAACATGTTTAATCTGCCTACATTTTTTAATGTATGAATAATTACATACCAAAAAAGTAAATATTTCTAGTGGTTTCCTGGCCTCTAGCCCCACATTTCTCCTCATCTCCACAACATTGATCATCCTGACAGAATGTGACAAAAAGGGGAGAATATAAGGATAAATGATAATTTTTAGACCAGGAAAAAATGCTGTTTTACCTTGACCAAAGCCAGAGAATATTTCCTAGATCATAAACATCGTATGCAAAATCATTTGTGACACAGACATCGTCTCCACCTGTCTGAAGCCCTCAGAAACATTCTATTACAGGCAACTGGACAAGATTTGTGAATAAATTTGAATTATCACTGGAGAAGTCTGCTCATGACCAGCTAAAACAAGAAGCAACAGTATCTTATACATTGTTTTCAATCTGCTGTTTAATACAATAAAACAAATATTGGATTTCTAAATTTGTAAATAATATGGGTAAAATAAATTCACCTACTACAAATAAAATGGCCATATCTTTGAAAATTTATAGACTGAATATGATTTTTTATTGAATATCATTGTGGATTTTTCTAGAATTGATTTTTTTCCTCCAGCACCCAACTCTACAGCCTATTGTACCGTGACCTGAGATAGAACTCCCTTAGACAACATTGATATTTGCAATGTGGGAAATTACCCTTAATATATTGATGAGCTTCAGGTTAACAGCAGAGGGCTTGCTAAGAAATTTGAAAATCCAAGAGCACTGAAAAGCCACTGGACTTTCTTCAGAGTTCCTAGACACCAGAAACCTTCCTAGAAATTAATATTTGTATCAGTGACCTAGCACAGACATCTATTCACTGTAGAGGGAAATGAAGCAAATTCAAGGTCATGGCATGAAATGCTTTTTAAAAAAATCAAAAACCAGTAGTTAAGAAGACAAAGTGATACAGAGAATTGTGTGGGCTTGTGTATGATCTTTGGAATATTTTTATGTTAGGGGGGAAAGTGGAAATAACCTAAAAATTTCATTAGAGGGAAATAATTAAGTTGATTATGGCATAGCCACACAAAAGATTAGTATGCAGTCAGTAAAAAGTGTTTATAAGAGGCTTTATCAGCATCGTCTTTATTTTCTAATATAAAGTGAAAAGGATCATAAATACATGTATATATAAGATATATTTCCTATATGTACATCTACAATGTGTGTGCGTGTGCATGTGCGTGTGTGCGTGCATGTGTGTGTGTGTGTGTGTGTGAGAAAAGCTTGCTTTACAAACTAACTCTGGGGAATAACTGGCAACTTGGGGATATTTTAAGGCCTTTATGATTCAGCTACATAGCTGAAAATATCCATTCTGTTATGATATCATAAAACACAAAAGTTAAGTGTAGGTTGCCAAAGAAATATTATTAAATGAGTCACTTAAGCTTTTAGTGAGTACCTGAGCTTGACTATAATGGAGTAAACAGCAACCCAGAACGGATGAAACTGCCCCGGGTGAGCAGTGTCTATGAGTTCACATAAACCAATGGCTCTGAGAGCTTAAGAAAACATGGTATGGCTGGGCGATTCCATTATACATCACGGAGGACAAGCTGACCAGGTGCCCAGTTACTACTGAGTATGTTACTTGAACCCAACCCTGGGATTCATAGAAAAACTGGGGCTCTGGTCATAGATCACCTTCCCTGATTTCATTATAAACTAGCTGTGAGAGAAAAAATATGGAGAGAAGTACGCCCCCCTCCAAAAAAATTGGTACTCGAATTAGGTGGAAAATGTATACCAAGAGGCGAATGGATGGACAAGTAGTAATATATTCAGAGACTGGATTACTGCTTATCAATAAAAAGAATGAACTGTTGATACATACAACATGGGTGAATCTCAAACACATTATTCTATCCAGAAGAAGCCAGAAGCAAAAGAGTGCATAGAGTATAATCCCCAATCTCATCTATGATGACAGGAAGAAATCATTCGTTTCCTGAGAGACTCCAAAGAGGCACAAAAGAACTTTCTGGAAATGTCGTATGCCTTGATGGTGGTGGTGGTTACCTCAGCATTGTAAAGGAGGCAGATTGTTACTGCTACCATCTTAGGGTTTTTCAGTGGGCATGAGAATTAAATTGACATAAGACAGATTAACAGCAGAAAAACACACATATTTGTATAAGCTTTACCTGACATGGAAACCCGCCTAAGGAATGAAGACCCAAAGAGGTGGCTTTTAGAGTAGGTCGGACAAAGAGAAGCAATTATGGAAAAGTAACTAAACTATGTGGGAAGGCCAAAGAAAGATAAGAGTAATTTTAACAAGGTCTGTTTGAATAGAATTCTCTAGGTCCTAACTTCTCATCCTTGGTAATAAGAATTTACTTTGCATCTGGTGCTGGGAGAACATCCTTCGTGTGGGAATTTCATCTCCTGCTTTTACGAGAAAGAAAGAAGATCAGGGTGTTTTTCTTGTATTTGCTATTCTTCAAGTGCCTGTAACTCAACATAACACTTACACCAAAGTGGCATATTCTGGAGTGGCATATTGTGCCATCCTTCAGTGTGTATATATATATATTTGTCAAAAGTCATTGAATTATGCATTTAAAAAAGGTGCATTTTTATTCTATGTAAACTAATACCACAATAAAATTTGTTAGAATCTCAAAAATAGTTTAGTAGCAAAAAAAAAAAAAAAAAAGCTTGAGTAGTTAGCGCATGCTAAAAAAATCATGAGGGCACCTGTGTGGCTCAGTTGTTTAAGCGTCTGCCTTCAACTTAGGTCATGATCTCAGGGTCCTGGGATCAAGCCACGCCTGGGGCTCCCTGCTCAGTGGGGAGTCTGCTTCTCCCTTCTCCTGCTCTCTCTCTATCCCTGTCCCTCTCAAATAAATAAATATGATCTTTAAAAAAAAATTAAAAATTTGAAAAATAAAAAAGAATTATGAGGTTCCATTCCATTTGAAAAATAATGGTCATTTTATTTATGTAAGTATTTCCCTGTCATGCAAAGGTCTGAGTGGACTTGCCTGAGATGGTTGTTCTCAGTCTTAACTGCCCATCAAAACCAACTGGATAGTTTTTTAAATTCTGACTTTGTGGTACTCGGGCTCAGCCAGGGCACAGGAATTTTTCAAAGCTCCCAAAGTGATTTCAATGTGGAGCCATGTGAAAGACTCCCTGGGTCATCCAATGCCCTTTCCTCTTCTCACATCTCCTCCAGCAGAGAATGCGGCTCTGTGGTTGGGCTTAGCAAGCAGGTGTCCTAAGTGTTTCCTAAGATCAGGAGGGCCTCTAAGTTCAGACTATGGTGGGGGGGGTGGGTTGGATGAGGCAGGGACAGGGACTATCCTATCCAGCAGAAGTTTCCAAGAGGAAAAACAAATCACTCCCACCTGTTTACCTGGGCACATCATGTTCACTAAATTCATTGGCAAGACCCAGTGGTCCTGGAGATGAAAGATGAGTCATTTCAACTCCATTATTTGAGTGCTAGTGATATTAACCCTTCCATAGAAAAATTGGGTCAGCTGGGGTCCAGGGAAATCATGCATTTTATTTCCAATGTATTTTATCTCATTTTATCAAAATGAGGGAGGAGAAGAGTGAAATGTATCAGGACGAAGAAATCAATGTAAAGATGCAAAACTTAGGACCTTTTATGGGCCCTCCAAAAAGTGGAGGAAGAAGCTAATATGTAGTGAGAACTTCCGGGTGTCAGGCACTTACATATATTACCTTTACAGCCCTCACTTTTCTTATGGAATAGCTTGTACCAGGAGTATTTGGCGAGTAGCTCCTGGGATCATTAACTTCACCCAAGACCTCACCATAAGTGGCAGAGCCATGTCTTGACAATTCACTTTCTCTAGAACGTATATGTGCTCTTACTAGTGTGCGGTACCGCCCTTTTACTACCTTGAAAACTGATGATAATAATAACAATAATAATTGTGGTAGCAGTACTACTCAAAATAATATTTATTATGAGTTTTCTATGTGCTGGGAATAGATTAAAGATTCTATCTATATCTGTGTATTTCTATCTATACCCAGACCTATACTCAGATTTATACAGATAGAGATTTATAAAAGGCTATTTAGCCTCAACAACTCTAAGAGGTAAATGCTATTATTATCCTCATTAAACAGGATACAACTAAGGTGCAAAGAGGTTAAATAATTTCCTCAAGGGCACCACGCTACAGAAAATAGACGTTATTTAATGATAATCCTCTCCGAAAAATCGCCCGACCTAACAAGCCAGCCAGGAAAAAAAGATAGGAGAATTTTGCTAACCTCTCCACCTCAATACACAGTACAACTATGATTTTTAAATACTGCCTCTTTGCCGTCCAACTTTGCGAACTTGTGATCGCCCATTTTGACTTGAGCGATTACACTATATGGGAAAGGGCTAGTTACGGCAAACTCTGATTTGCAAGATCAATGTGAATATTATTACCCATCATTTTAAAAATCGTGGATTAGCAAGCTGGAAAAATACTTGTGTCAGCTTCTGCAGCCAAAAAAGCAAGGCATTGTGTCAGACACGGTGAAAGGGACCAAAGAAAGTAGAGCTTAGCGCAAAGATTGTCAGCTGGAATTGACGATGGAAAAATGGGGCTGCCGTCTTTCTCAGATCCTCTTCCAAGCAGCGGCCCACGCGGCAGGGCTTCCCATTTCACCGACATATGCAAGTTCTTCCCTCGCTAAGCCCTGCAGGGCAGTCGCAAGCATGGAAATGTGAACCGGCTCCAACCCTGCCTCGTACATCATCAGCAGAGCTGTCGGCTTAGTTTTCACCGAGGAACTTTTATTCAAAAGAATGCAATCAGAACTGGAGGAGAATCGCAGAATCCATCATACCGAAGGCATTTTTACGTGAATGTATTTTCATATGCATATACTCAGTGGTGTTGCATATAAGCAGAAATTATTCCAATATCAAAGAGAGATGATTTAAATGATAACCGGTGCAGTTTACCAACTTAAAGTTTTATTGGTTATAATCCTCATTTAAAAGCCACCCATGTTCCTTCAGTTATTTACACACATGTTCAAATCCAGACCCCGTCCCCACACCGCCTGCTCAGTTTGGGGGCGTGGTCTCAGAGGGCTCCTCCCCTCCCCGCTTCCCGCGCTGGGCTGGGCCCTGGTGTGTCTTCTGGAAGGAGTCGTGTCCGGGTGTCTCCAGCCTCGCCAAGGTGCCTCTCCTTTCCCCTCCCATCCAGCAGAGCGACAGGCAAGGGCGACCAGACCACATCCCCTCCGTGGGTAGCCCGTCCCAGAGCCCCGGCAGTCACATCACCAGGAGAATCTGCCCTCCTTGGATTCCGTTTTGGTAGATGGCATTGGTTTATGAGCGTTTTTATGTCCCTCGGAGTCAGATATAAAAGAGTTCTTTTCCTTCCCATCTCTACTCTTACTCCCACTTTATCAAATCCACATTTTCTCTTTACAACTTGGGGAGATTCCAAAGTATTTCGTCACTTTTCATTATTAAATTTGTTTTGGACCCGTTTTAAATTTTCATTTTACGGGCACTCAGAAATTCTCCCCCCAACTGCACTGTGGCTGAAGACACAGCGTGTGTGTTTGCAGGGGTGGCTTACCCACACCGCTCTCCCCCCGTCCGAGTCTCCACCTCTGAGGTTGAGAAACCGATTAGAGCAGGAGGAGGCAGGGGGAGCAGAAACATCACTACTTCCTTGGCCATGGAGACCTGCCTCTTCTTGCTGGCCGTGGCTGCTTTTTTGGCCTTCACCTTCTAGCCCTCAGGACCTCCAGATCTTGTGTTAGGCTTCCAAGTGCTGGTAAGCACGGGGTGAGTTATCACAGAGTCTCGAGATTTCTCCCTATCCCCCAGTTCCCTGAAGTGGCAGCCCAGCTCGATCTTCACCCCTCCACAACCCCCCGGCCCCATAGCCTTTGCCCAGTGGCATTCCCCAGGCTCCCCTTGACCAGCAAGCATCCCTTGAGGGGGTTTGTGAGAACACCAGCTCAAGCCCAGCTACCTTGTGCATCTTCCTTTGGATGCTTGGGTTCATCTTTGCCAAGCCAAACCACCTTTGGAAGCACAGTCCCCTCCCCTGCTGTCCTGCCTCTGCCTCCTCACTCCGACTCCCCTGCTCTGCAGGCACAGGGGCTAATCAGCAAGATTCCATCCAACCAGAGAATCAAAATCTCCTGTCCTTGCAGGGCACATACCTCTAATCTTTACAAGTGCCCTCAAGGATTTTGCATCTTTCTTGCTTCAGACAGAAAACCACAACTCTCGCTTCCTCCTCTGTGGGGAAGGAAAGCTACAACCTCACTCCCCAGAATGCTCTCTCCACAAAACTGCCCCCCAGTGACCCTCTCCTCCCCCAGTCTTCTCAGTAAGGAGACAGGCGGGGCCGTGGGGCTGGGCTGGGCTGCCAACAGGTGAGAGCAGAGATACTCCTTCCACATTTTGATAAGATAAGACTGGACTGGAAGTGTTGGACCTGAGGTTGCCAGATAAACTACAGGACTGCCAGTTAAATTTATATTTCAGATAAGAAAACAAATTGTTTCTGTAAGATTATGTTCTAAGCACTGCATGGGACACACTTAAATAAATAAATTTTCAGCATGCTACAACAGTTAGTAGTACTAAAAGTAATTTATTGTTTACCTAGAATTTAAACTCAAGTGGCTATCCTGTATTTTTATTTGCAGGTTCTTGGCAAACCCAGATGGGTCCCTTATGTTACTCTCTCGTGGATCTTCAGAAGGTGGGGTACTATTGTTTTCAGATGTGGTCCACAGGCAACATTCAGGGACAAAGGAAAGATCCCCATCAGCAACCTCTCACACCTGGATTTATTTCCGGTTTCCCGTCTTCACAGCCACAGGGCCACTCTGTCTTCTCTTGTCTGTGCTAACCTGCTTCGAGTCCCAGAAGGATTGCTTGAGGATCTGCCATGCGTTCAAGGAGGGCGGCCACAAGCCTGCCATACTTTTCAGGAATCACTTACCTGCTCTGCTCTCCATGGAGATTTGTAAACCAACCCTCGAGCACTTCTAGGAGATGATGATCTGCTGGTTTTGCTGCTTGAGTTCTATAGGGAAAGAACAACTTCCTTCTACCCTCTTAGCTTCTGCAGTTGGCCCAAGAATGAAAATGACTTAAGAGATTAGCAGGAGAGAAGCATACACACTGATTTAAAATATTTAGGTGTACATGGGAGCTTTCAGAAGGAAAATGAAGACCTGAAGAAGCCATTAGGCCCGAAAGCTTCTAGCTCTTGTCACATAAAGAACAATAGATTGAGGGGATATCACATGACAGTGGGACTTGGGCTGAAGGGAGGAAGTAGTGGAGTGGAGACTAGGAAGTACATGGGGGAAACCAAGAAAAGGGAAGGATTCACTTAGTAGGTTGATTTGTACAGGTCTGTTTGGGCATCGACTCCTCGTCTCTGGTGATGAGAGTGTTCTTATCTCCCTGGTACAGGGAGGGCACCTTTCTCGCAGGAAATTCTATGTCTGCTTTTTAGGTAGAAAGGGTGAGGGCAGAGAGCCCTTCCCATATCTGCCATTTCTCAAGTGCCTTCAGCTCAAAATAATCAATATGCCAAAGCAGCATATTGGGAGACGGCGCGACCTGATTCCCCTCCGTTCACGGCTTCATGAATCTTTAGGGGCTCACACAGACAACGACATCCACGGTTATCAGAATACATGCCCACGATTTGATTTATCCAACCCCAGTTGACTGTATAAAAACCTGATTAACTCATAACTATCTGACAATAGGCCCCAAGGGAATTTGGTCATCATCACCATAGAGCAAGCAGGGTGGGCTGGGACATCCGACAGGTGGTATACAGCAATGTGGTGGCTGGAATGTAGCATAGACCATATTCTTTGGCCTAAATGCCTCAAATTCAGATCTGCTTGGACCAGATATCCTACCTCTCTGTATAGTTTCCTCCCCGAGATGGGTTCTGTCAGTGCTCCACCCAGTTCCCCTCTCCGGGGCCGGTGGGGGGGGGCTTATACTGTTTCTGTGTGCGCCTCTCCCAGGTTCTAATTCAGTTGACTTTGGAAACGCGGCCCCTGTAACCGATTTCAGACACCTCTTCAGACTGCTGGAGCTGTTCTGCGCACAGAGAAGAAAACCAGAAATGTCAGTTTCCACACCACCCCTGTCAGTGCTCCTGCTGCCATACTACTCATCATAACACTTCCTTAATAAGTCATCTTCATGTAAATTCTTATCTCAGGGTGTGCTTCTGCAGAAGGAGCCCCATTTAAGACATTTCCATTGGACCAAGAGACAGAATCATACGGAGGGGATAATACTAGAGAAAGCCACTGCCCTTGAATTCTTACAGTTTTCTACCAGGCTCTTCCATTCATGTGCTCAAGTTCCCTCTCACTGGTGTTAAATTAAACCACTCAGAATAAAAGCCCTACAAAAATGAAATAAAAAGCATTCATTTTTTTGGAACGTTTATATGGATGGAATTTTTGGAAAGGGAAGGGCACTCTAATACACTTAGAGAAACTATGATAATTAGTTCTAAGAGGAAACTCTTGAGTTTCAAAGTCATGATTTTGGCAGAAAGAAGGGAAACACATGGAATGAACATCAAAAGTATAATTTTCTGTAGTACTTGGATAATTGTGGAAGTATGTTGGGCGAGGAGAGTCACTTTCTAATTAGTAGAAAACATCTAAGAATCCCATGCCCACTGACAAAGCATTCTTATGAAAAAGTCCAACTGAACAACTAGAATTTAGCACATAGGCAGTTGAGATTTTTTTTTTTTTCCTTTCAGTTTGTTTATTTAAGGGGGCGCCTGGGTGGCTCAGTCAGTTTAGCCTCCCACTCTTGGTTTCAGCTCCAGTCATGATCTCAGGGTCATGAGATTGATCCCGGTGTCAGGCTCTGTGCTCTGCTCAGAGACTGTTTGGGATTCTCACTCCTGTCCCTCTGCCCCTCCTTGTCATGCACATTCTCTCTCTCTTCCTCTCTCTCTGAAATAAATAAATCTTTAAAAAACATATTTTTAATTTAAGAGGATCATAGTCAGGCAAGTCATACCCTACGAGAAGCCTCTACATGCCCGCAATTAAGTTGGAATCTACTGAGGGCATTGTGGGAGAGAGAAGGGAGAGCACTACTTTACGCTACCTCCAACAAAGAAGACAACCAACTCTCAGCCTGCCTCCTGGATAAGCCAGGTGTCCTGGATTGGGTTCTGCGGATTGCAGAGCCTGAGGCAGGTGTTCTTAGGCCTGTGATTTAGTGAGGAAGCACTCTCAGGTGAAACTCAGGGGGAAATGAGGGACACAGGATAAGACAGATGAAAAGTCTAAGCAACAGTGTGCTTTCAGATGAAGTGTAGTCTCAACCAATCTCACGGTGAGCTCTGCGAAGTAAACTGTACCATGTTTGTCCTGCCTAGAAGCAAGGGGCTGGGATTTTTACCATCAGTGATGGTCGTTCATTGCTGTGGGCTGCCTGGTAGGGATGGGGTGGAGTAGGAGGTGTAAACACCCGCCATTGCTGGGCATGGCAGCACAGACCAAAGACAGACCTTCTATGGAGAAGGGGACAGCTGTGAGCCATTAGTAACCAACACCCACAGCAGCTGGGGTGGCATGCTGGCCTCCTAAAGGAATGGGCTGGGGGAGACCAGGAATTTCTACTACACCAGGTTACCTCACAACCTTGATGTCCCAGAGGAAGTACCACTGGACTGTGGTGACTCCCTATGCTACAGTGGCCTAAAGTGTGCCATCACATTCAGTAGTTTTCCAGCTCTTTTCTAGAGAAGGAAACTGAATCCTCAAATCATTCCACTCTATAATTAGCCAGTGCTGGCACCTGACTGAAACAAAATGATTTTTTCCTCCTCTTCTGCAATTCAACATTTCAGCCTTTATTAAAAGATGTGTATTTCCTCCTCTCCAAACTCCCCATCTTCCCCCTGGAAGCCTCACCCAGGCAGCTCCACATGCAAGGTGTTGTTCTTCATGGACAGAATCCTGCTCTAAAGAAGCCAGACGGGGTGGACTAATGAAATCTGCTCTTCCCCAGGTCAGCGGCAGGCCTTAGCCCTCGAAAACAGAGATGAGCAATCCATCCAGACTTTTGCCATTTTGATTTTGAGGAGATTTAGGAAAGCCTTTTTCAGCACTTAGAGATTTCTGCTAAGTCTCAGAAATCACCCAGTTCGATCCAATGGGAGTCGTTAGTCACAGGAGGTCCATTTAAGAGCTGCGGCATAGTGGCCTCCTCTGATGAGCAGAGGAGAACCAAGGATCTGTGTGCAAGCTCAGGTCCAGCCTCACCAGCAGCCTGGCAGCCTGTGAACGGGGCAGCCGTGGGAACCAGTGCCAGGCAGGTATGAGGCTGGCAGAGAAGGCCCAGTTAATGGCTTACCTAGGAATCAGCCCAGGATGAACAGAAAGCCTCAGGCACACTGAGAAAGCCCAAGAAAAATGCCACATGAAGACATCCTAGTCAATTCAGAGGCTTTTTTTCAGACTAAATAACCACTCTCTGAAATGCTGCGTTGTGAATTGGCCGGCTGAAGAATCAGTCAGCACAGACTTGAGAACAGAATGAAAGAGGGTGCATTCCCTTTGTCATCCTTGCTGTACAAGAAAACTGTGCCTATTTAGCTCAGGTCTGTGTTTAAGAATTCACATTGCCATTCCTCCCTACTGAGCAGCTGAGCGGGGCTGGAGTTCTGTGTGTGCGGGACCATTTTCACGGTCAGGAGCATGAAAGGGAGGCGAGGTGGGTGGTGACTTTTGTTTGAAATGAATTGTGTTTCGGAGCCTTTTGAAGAGCAAAAAATAGACCTACTTATTGACCTAAAGCCATCCATGAAATGGGATATGATCTCTGGCACAAAGAATAGAATAGAAACTCCCCCAATATTGTAGCTATCTAGAGATGAAAAAATTGTCCGGAGCTGAGACGATTATTTCTTCATCCACAATCCTAATGCTGAGCTTCCTGCAGAATCCTGAACAGTATTATCTGTTTCTAGGCCTCAAAAGGATAGATAGTGAAAGGGGAGCAGAACATACCATCCCTAAATATGCTCCTTTGGTATAACAATTGTTTTAGGTCCAGTATTCTTAAGAAACAGCAGACACAGGTGACGCTCTGAAAATTCAGTAGAAATTATTCTTTTGTGGGGGATATTCATGCTTATAAGGGAAATCTTCATGTGTAAGAGTGTCTCCCTTTCGGTACCAGGAAGAGAAGGATGACTCCAAATCTCTAAAGCTCTTATCAACAGAGAAACAAGGACTTAAATCTGCATAACAAACTTACCTTCACTTACTGTGTTTTTCCTGGTCACCTCCTATAACTGGCCTCCCCAAGCCCTCAACATCTTCTTCTGCCTTTAGCTGGAGATAGTATTTAAGGTGGTGGCTTGGGCCAAGTCAGGGAGCTACTGAGTTCTCCTGGGTATCTCCCATATGTACAGGAAGGCTACATGTTATTAAAATTCTGTTTTCCTCCTGTTAATCTGCCTTTTATTACATGGGGTTCTCGGGCAAGAACCTAGAAGAATAGAGGGAAAATTATTTTTCACAACAGAAATAGCTATTTAGATACAGATATTGATATAGATTTTTTTTTTACTTTAATTGTCCTCTTTTCTTACAGCCATTACAAGGGCGAGACAGTTCCTCCTACTCTGATAAGAATAATGGACATCATTTCCTGAGCACTTACCGTGGAGCCACACACTGTGATGACCATTTCCACATTTTATCTTGTTAAATCCTCAAAGCACCATCATAAAGAAAAACTCCTAACTATTATCCACATTGAAAAGCGAAGGAAACCGAGGCTCAGGACATTTCTAAGCTTGCTCGGGGCCACACACCTGGGAAACAGTAGTAAGATTTGAGCCCTGCTCTGTCTGACCCCAGCCCGAGCTGGTTTCAGTTAATTAAAGAAAAGTGCCCTCTAGATAGCAGCCACCATTCAACAGGAGCTCAGCGTGACCTTGGGAAGGAGAAGCAGAGTGAGCCAGGGACAGAGTGTGCTTTAGCATGGGAGGGAATTGGTTCCTGTCAGCCACACCAGCCTGTCATTAGTGCTGCTCCCAGCGTGAGGCACAGGGTTTGCGGGCTGAGGAGAACAGTCGCCACTGACTCATCTCGCACGTGCATCCTTTGTAGCTAGTCAGCCACTAAACACAATGGATTCTCCTTTGAAATGACTCACAACTACCCTTCCTCCCTGTATTTTTGCCTCCACTTTAGGGGCAGCCTTCTTCCTATTTCCATCACATGCATGTTTTCCCCCTGGCTTCTCTGACTCAGCACTCTCCTTCCTCTTCCTATCTGCCTGCTGCTGGCCAGACATGGCCTCCAAAAGCAATGGGTCTGACAGTTCCTGGCCCTGCTCAAACACCTGGGAGAGTGCTCTGTTCCCTGCGGACCGTGCTCTTTTTCCTCCATTTCAACCTGACCTCATCATCCAGAAACAAAGTCCACCCCCAGTCTGCACTCTATTTCTTCATCTGCCCCCTTGAATATCTGACCACCTTCACCTGTGCTATCCTCTCCTCCCCACCTGTTACCCAAATCCTATCCATGTGTCAAAGTCAAGTTCAAGTCTGACTTCACCCATGATGTTTGTGCTTTAAGCCAAACTGCCCATTCCTCAACTTTTCTATAGATAAGGAGGCTGTTTTGGTTTGAGTTACTGCCACAAGAAAGAGCTGAGACAAGCATCTGAATGCAAAGCCATTATTTGGAAACTATGGGAAACACTGTAAAGGTGTGGAAAACAGTGAGGGGGAGGAAAAGTGGCCAATAAAAGGCTCATTATCCAGCCAGTTATCACTGTGGACAACTGTAACCTAATCCTGTGGGGGAGTGTCAGGGCCAGGAGAGGACACACACCTCAATTATTCCACACAAGGGGCGAGGGAGTCAGCGTATTGATACACCAGCTGTCAGCCATCATTGCTAGAGAGCAGCTCCTAGGGGCGCATGGGTGGCTCAGTCGTTAAGCATCTGCCTTCAGCTCATGTCAGGACCCTAGTGTCCTGGGATGGAGACCAGCATCGGGCCCCCTGCTCAGGATGAGCCTGCTTCTCCCTCTCCCTCTAGGTGCTAATCAAATCTTTAAAAACAAGAAAATAGAGGACAGCTCCTAGGTGGCATTAACTCCCCAGTTTTTCTGGCCTGTTTAGCAAAGCCAGTGACAACAGACAGCTCCAGATGAAAGAAGTGCAGGTGCTGGACATTTGAAATCAGATGGTACACACTGAGCTGGTAAGGGTCAGAGGATATGCATGGTACACACTGAGCTGGTAAGGGTCAGAGGATATGCATGGGGCACTGCCAACATCTGCTTCAATAATGGAATAGCTGATCAACAGAACCAGCACATTTTTAACAGGGAGACTAAATACTGTGAATTCTGTTTGGTCCGGTTATATGCTCTTCATTAAGCACAGCACCTAAGACATGTTTAGAACATACTGGACGCCTGGACCTAGGATGGGGTAGTCACCAGAAATTCAAAGTCATGCCATCCAAAGATCAAGGACTCTGGGGTGCCTGTGTGGCCCAGTCCGTTGAGCATGGGATTCAGTTCCTGTTCTCTTGGGTTTCTGCTTTGTTTGCGATCTCAGAGTTATGAGGTGGAGCTCAGAGGGGCGTCTGCTTAGTTTCTCTCTCCCTCTCCCTCTGCCCCTCTCCCCCCAGAATAAATAAATAAATCTTAAAGAAAAAAGAGAGAGAGAACTGAATCAGGAAGAAATTGACAACCTGAATAGACCGATATCTAGTAATGAGATTGAAGCAGTGATCAAAAGCCTCCCCAAAAAACAAGAGCCCAGGACCTGATGGATTCCCTGGGGAATTCTACCAAACTTTCAAAGAAGAAATAACACCTATTCTCCTGAAGCTGTTTCAAAAAATTGAAGCAGAAGGAAAACTTCCAGACTCTCTTTATGAAGCCAGCATTACCCTGATCCCCAAACCAGGCAAAGACCCTACCAAAAAGGAGAATTTCAGACCAATATCACTGATGAATATGGATGCTAAGATTCTCAACAAGATCCTAGCAAACAGGATCCAATAGCACATTAAAAAGATTATCCACCATGACCAGGTGGGATTCATCCCTGGGTTACAAGGATGGTTCAACATTCGCAAATCAATCAATGTGATAGAACAAATCAATAAGAGAAGAGAGAAGAACCACATGGTCCTCTCAATTGATGCAGAAAAAGCATTTGACAAAATCCAGCATCCGTTCCTGATTAAAATGCTTCAAAGTATAGGGATAGAGGGAACATTCCTGAACTTCATCAAATCTATCTATGAAAGACCCACAGCAAATATCATCCTCAATGGGAAAAAGCTTGCAGCCTTCCCGTTGAGATCAGAACACGACAAGGATGCCCACTCTCACCACTCTTGTTCAACATAGTATTAGAAGTCCTAGCAACAGCAATCAGACAACAAAGAGAAATAAGAGGATCCAAATTGGCAAGGAAGAAGTCAAACTCTCTCTCTTCGCAGATGACATGATTCTTTATATGGAAAACCCAAAAGACTCCACCCCCAAACTTCTAGAACTCATACAGCAATTCAGTAATGTGGCAGGATACAAAGTCAATGTACAGAAATCAGTGGCTTTCTTATACACTAAGAATGAAAATACAGAAAGGGAAATTAGAGAATCGATTCCATTTACTATAGCACCAAGAACCATAAGATACCTGGGAATAAACCTAACCAAAGAGGTAAAGGATCTGTACTCGAGGAACTACAGAACACTCATGAAAGAAATTGAAGAAGACACAAAAAGACGGAAGACCATTCCATGCTCTTGGATCGGAAGAATAAACATTGTTAAAATGTCTATACTGCCCAGAGCAATCTATACTTTTAATGCCATTCCAATCAAAATTCCACAGGTATTTTTCAAAGAGCTGGAGCAAATAATACTAAAATTTGTATGGAATCAGAAGAGACCCCGAATTGCTAAGGAAATGTTGAAAAACAAAAACAAAACTGGCAGCATCACATTACCTGATTTCAAGCTTTACTACAAAGCTGTGATCACCAAGACAGCGTGGTACTGGCATAAAAACAGACACATAGACCAGTGAAACAGAGTAGAGAGCCCAGATATGGACCCTCAACTCTATGGTCAAAGAATCTTCGACAAAACAGGAAAAAATATCCAGTGGAAAAAAGACAGTCTCTTCAATAAATGGTGCTGGGAAAACTGGACAGCTATATGTAGAAAAATGAAACTCGACCATTCTCTTACACCATACACAAAGATAAACTCGAAATGGATAAAAGACCTCAACGTGAGACAGGAATCCATTAGAATCCTAGAGGAGAACATAGGCAGTAACCTCTTTGATATCAGCCACAGCAACTTCTTTCAAGATATGTCTCCAAAGGCGATGGAAACAAAAGCAAAAATGAACTTTTGGGAATTCATCAAGATCAAAAGCTTCTGCACAGCAAAGGAAACAGTCAACAAAACAAAGAGGCAACCCGCAGAATGGGAGAAGATATTTGCAAATGACAGTACAGACAAAAGGTTGATATCCAGGATCTATAAAGAACTCCTCAAACTCAACATACACAAAACAGACAATCATATTAAAAAATGGGCAGAAGATATGAACAGACACTTCTCCAAAGAAGACATAGAAATGGCTATCAGACACATGAAAAAATGTTCATCAGGGAGATTCAAATTAAAACCACATTGAGATACCACCTTACACCAGTTAGACCAGTTAGAATGGCCAAAATTAGCAAGACAGGAAACAACGTGTGTTGGAGAGGATGTGCAGAAAGGGGAAGCCTCTTACACTGTTGGTGGGAATGCAAGTTGGTGCAGCCACTTTGGAGAACAGTGTGGAGATTCCTCAAGAAATTAAAAATAGAGCTTCCTTATGACCCTGCAATTGCACTACTGGGTATTTACCCCAAGGATACAGATGTAGTGAAAAGAAGGGCCATCTGTACCCCAATGTTTATAGCAGCAATGGCCACGGTCGCCAAACTGTGGAAAGAACCAAGATGCCCTTCAACGGGTGAATGGATAAGGAAGATGTGGTCCATATACACTATGGAGTATTATGCCTCCATCAGAAAGGATGAATACCCAACTTTTGTATCAACATGGATGGGACTGGAAGAGATTATGCTGAGTGAAATAAGTCAAGCAGAGAGAGTCAAGTATCATATGGTTTCACTTATTTGTAGAGCATAACAAACAATATGGAGGACAAGGGTAGATGGAGAGGAGAAGGGAGTTGAGGGAAATTGGAAGGGGAGGTGAACCATGAGAGACTATGGACTCTGAAAAACAACCTGAGGGATTCAAAGGGGCGGGGGGTGGGAGGTTGGGGGAACCAGGTGGTGGGTATTAGGGAGGGCACGGATTGCATGGAGCACTGGGTGTAGTGAAAAAACAATGAATACTGTTACGCTGAAAAGAAATAAAACATTAAAAAAAAAAAGAGAGAGAGAGAGAGAGAGAACATGGATTTTGAGGTCAGACAGTCCTGAGTTAAAACCCAAACCCCACTGATTCATTGTTACACCTTGGTGTAGCTATGACATATATCTGCGCTACTTCTTTCTCTCTAAAGTCAGGAAGATGGTAATACCTGCCTTGCAGAGTTGTCCAGGGTCAGAGATGACCCATAAAAAATCCAACCTACTATCTGGTAAATCCAACTACAGTAAACTGAATTTCAATTAAATTATGATTGCACAGTTAATAATAATTTTACTGATATCATTTTGATCACTATCCCCCAGGCACTTTCTTGGGACTTGAACTGTATTTCTCTCATCTAACATTCTATTTTCTTCTCTGTGATTGTGGATCATTTTCACATAGCAGATGAATTGAGGATTCACGACATGGACTTCCATTCACTGAGACAAGAAAGCTGGAGTCAACGGGACCTTCTCTAAGTCAGGGGTGGATATGAATTTGGAAAGAGGGAAATATTACCAGCAAAGAAACTGGGAAGATAAATCTGGCATGACCTATTATCTGAACTGGTGAAATCAGTCTCCAGATTAAAACTTCATTGTTTTTTACAGTTTAAAAGGCTATGAATTAAGAGGAAAGCCACAATAGAAAGATGTAGCTTCCCAAAAGAGGGTGTCTAACATCTTGGAAGCAAACAGATCTTATTTAAGCCTCTGAGAAGTGTCCCTTGTTTATTGCCATCATAATCACTTCTAATATATATTGAGAAGATTTTCTTTTTTTTTTTTTTAAGATTTTATTTTATTTGACAGACAGAGAGAGAGATCACAAGTAGGCAGAGAGGCAGGCAGAGAGAGAGGAGGAAGCAGACTCCCTGCTGAGCAGAGAGCCCGATGCGGGGCTCGATCCCAGGACCCTGGGATCATGACCCGAGCCGAAGGCAGAGGCTTTAACCCACTGAGCCACCCAGGTGCCCCAAGATTTTCTTTTTTTAAAAAGATTTTATTTTACTTATTTGACGCAGAGAGAGAGCACAAACAGGGGGAGTGGCAGGGAGAGGGAGAAGCAGGCTCCCTGCCAAGCAAGAAGCCCAATGCAGGGCTCGATCCCAGGATCAAGAGATCATGACCTGAGCCAAAGGCAGACACTTAACCGACTGAGCCACACTGGTGACCCAAGAAGATTTTCTTTATATTCGTAAGAAAGCAAGAAAAGTAGAGTAGAGGGAAGACCATATATGGAAGACCATATAAGCCCAATTATTATCTCTCTGTAATTTGGAATCATAATTTTTCAATTTGCAATGAAACTTATGAATACCAGATTCACCTTATGGTTTAGAAATGAGCAGGGGATAAAGACAAGGAAAAAATGGAGAGAAACACATTCCCAACTTTCAGCACCTGCTATCACATCCACATGCCAGAAACCCCCATCATTTCTTTTAACTTATTTATCAATATAATACAATGCATATAATTTCTTAAAAAGTTAAGAGAGAAAGGTCCAAAATTTTGTAATGAAATACAGCAATAATATGCACCACCTCTCTCCATCCAAAAGCCTCATTCTCCAATCAGTAATTAATTCCAATAAATTTAAATATTTCTGGAATTTACTCCCACATTTCTAAATAATATGTGTAGAAAAAATGTCCATTTCTTCTGTATCGGTTTTCCATTCTCCCATTGAAATACATACCCCAATTTTTTAGCTGAGTTTGTGGTTTCCAGAATAAAAAAAAAAAAAAACATTTGTTCAACTCCCCCTTTTAATTACATATAGTTATGCAACTAAATCCAGGTCAAAGGGATATAAAAGTGGTATATGTAACTTTTGGGAGACTTCCTTAAAATACAGCTGAAACATATCCTTTAACTGTGTTCTTTTTCATTCTTTCTTCCTCCTTAATGGGTAGAATTGAGATATGATGGCTGGAAACTAAGCAGCCACACTGAACCATGAGGTTAACTTGGGAATGGAAGCCTAT
The DNA here is from genome assembly GCF_963455335.1 of Martes martes. Lineage (NCBI taxonomy): Eukaryota > Metazoa > Chordata > Mammalia > Carnivora > Mustelidae > Martes > Martes martes. The sequence goes on from NC_137888.1 coordinate 144,511,245, forward strand.
CCCATCGGAACAACAGTACAGGAGACTGGGTAATACTGAGGATTCTGTGGAGTAAAACTATCACCACCACCCCAGACTATTTAGCTATATTGAATGAGAGAGAAATAAAAACTTTTGTCTAGTTTAATTCATTATCAGTTCATGTTTCTGTTTTTCACAGCTAACCAAAACATATATTTTATTGCTACTTCTTCATTTGCCAGTTTTAGAAACTATCTACTAATGACTCATAATAGCAGGTAAATATTTAGCTTTCTTAAAGCCTCTACCCCTCCACTTACAGATCTTTCATCTCATTATACTTCTATTATAAGTAGTATAAGTAGTATACCATCAATGTTCTCCTTCTTGTATAACTTCTCATTTTATATGGGTTTCATAGTTGCCTTACTTTTTTCATTTACTTCATTTTCTCTATAGCTATCTCTAGCTGTTCTATACCATCCTATAGCCTCCCCGTTCATTTTTCCACAGGGAAATGTATCCAGTGATCTACAAGTTCTACTTTTATTTGTTAAACTCTCCCTGCTAGAGCCTTTTGTCTTGTCCTCTAGGTCCACCACACAGCTGTCATCCCCAGGCCTCCCCTCATTTTCATCCAGGGGTTTTCCTGCACAACACTCCTGTGTGAAATTGTCAGTTTCCCTTACTGCCAAATCTTCCACTTTTTTTTCCCTCATTTATCGTGGAAAATTGCTTCTGGTAGCCTCCTAAGAAAGGGTGCTTAAAAGTCAATTACATTTAAAATCTGTTTGGTGGGACACACACTCTTGGTTGGGTCTGGAATTTCTGCAGGCTTGTAGGACCCATCAGAAGACCAGGAAGAAATGATGCTAGTAAAATATCGCCTCTTTTCTCCCCCTCAGGTACAGCTGTGCACAGAAATGTGGAAAAGAATATAACCAAGGTGGGGACACCCTACTCTCCACAAAAGGCCTTTGCAGCAAGAGAGAGAGGCATTACTGATACACCTGGTAAAAGAAATCCAAGAACTCCAGATGCTTCTCTTATGAATGTGCTGATTTCAAAATCTGACTTTCACTCTGTTTAACTCACTCCCTAAGGGCAGAAGATGTTATATGGCACTTTCTCCACTTGTCACCTAGAGTGAGGGAATCTGAAAGCAAACTCCCCAGAGCTCATTAGCTATATAATTAACCACATACCATTTTCTACTCAAAATCCACCAGCAATGCACAATGAAATCAGCAGCTAGAGCAGCGCAGCAAGAACAGAGCAGCCCTGTTATCCCTGGAGATGGGGGGCAGGTGTCTCTGAGAAGCCTGGCCTCTGCCTCCCTCTTCTTATGACTCCTCAGCCCTTGATTTCGGACTGGTCAGGGAGCTAGCATGATGTGAAAACTCCAGCCCAGGTTTTGCGCCATTTCCCGCGCAATCTTGGATGGGTAGCTTAGAAAGTCAGTTTTGCTCCAGGTAGAAAACCAGCCATGATGAATTAATCCAATACACTTTCTTGTTTTTTAATTTAAAATTGTATCTTGAGGTGTATTCGCTCAAGGCAAACACACAAAGATCCAGGAAGTGGAGGGAGAGGCTCTTTCCCATTCCTTGGCTCTCCTCTACCCAGAAAATTAGGCTAGTGATATTATTGCCATATATTCTCTGCAGCATCATCTAATCGACTGAGAGGGCACTCCTTAATGCTTATAATTGTAATAACAATTCCGTAAGCAGTCCGTGACCCACATGTTCCCTCCTGAAGAATTGCACAGGAGAGACTGGGATGTTTTCACTGCCTTTGGGCATCCTCAGTGACATCTGCTTGTTTCCAAAGGAGGAAACAAAAAATGGTTCTTTCCTTTGGTTTTGTCTCCTCCTCTTTCTATCTCTCTTGCATTCCCTTCGAAGCTGGGCACTGCCTATGTGCTAAGTGGATGTTTCCCGAACACATATGTTCCCACAGAAGTTGAGCTGATGATTCTTTTAAATATAGCATTGCAACTGCGAAGTACATGTGGGAAAAACGGGTTTGACCTAAGTTGTCTCCACTGATGGGCTTTTTAGGTCTGATATGATAATTCTCTAAGACCAGGGAAAGGGGTATATGCAAAAGTTATTTGAGGACAGAAACCGTTATTTGGGGAGAGTGAAAGGGGTATGGATGTTATGTATATTTCACAGACCATTGGTCCAAGGAATGCAGTTGAGGGAGTCAAAGGAAATGCCAGTAGGGCCATCCTTTGGTGGCTCCAGCCAAGCCCCGTGGTATATTCCTGAACCAGAGCATGTAGGCTTTGGAGAAATGAAGAGACTAGGCTATGCTGTTTTACCTCGGTCAAATTACTTAACCTCTATGAGACCCATTTCCCCATCTGTGGGCCATGGGAACAATCAGACTTACATTTTTAGAGATGCTTAGAAAGAATGAATGAGATACTGTACATAAAGCCCACCACTGATTGCCTCACCTCAGTGGGCTCCAACAATATTTAATAACATTTCTATTTTCTTTTCAACTTCTCTTTTCCTACACACATCCACCTCATTTCATCAAAGACAAGATGGTGGCCAGGAAGTAGATAAAATATTAATGTGACCAAGGATGAACTGAACATGGAAGCTTCTGAGACTCACTGGCAGACCTCGTCAGGCAGCCATGCACTTGAGCTTTGTAAGCAGGCATCCTAGTAGCCCCAAAGTCATCTCTAGTTCCACGAGTACCTTTACCATACTGATTACAAAAAACCTGGGGTCATGACGGGTAGTTCCTTGATAAGAATTTTTAGCGTCCTGGGAAAACCTAAACACTGAGTTACCTAGAACCCCAAGGTCCTTAATCATTAGGTTGGGTAGTTTCCGCTCCTAGTATTGTAGAAAGCTTCATGTGTCTCTCTTTTTGTGAATGGAACCGCCAAATGTCCCTCTTACTTGGTTAATCTGAAATTGGGATGCAGCTGTCCATGAAAATGGTCTGAGAAACAAGGAGAGAGTCACGTAAGACAAGTGAAGTGACCAAAAGATCAAAAAAGCTCACCTCTAAATTTTAGAATTCAGTGAGGATTTAATAACTGACATAGAGGGTCCAACAGGGCGTGACCCGTGGTCTGATGTTCCATGGGAGAGGAACAATAGGTACTATGAATAGAACCAGACTGGGGATATCTTCAGCATATCTCCTCCCCCGAGGCAGCTGAGCTTGGGAGTGTGTCTTTTACTTCTATCTTTCAAGTAGGCCCAGGGCCTACAACTCCATAAATTTGAGCTAGCTGACTGGATGATGCAGATTCTAGTACCAACTATCACATCAGCAAGTTTTTATGACATATTTACTGTGTGGCCACCCCATTGTGATGCTATTGGAGAGGTGGTTCAAAAGAGGCAATAGATCTCATCCTGGCTTAGGCATTTATGATTCTGGCTGGTAAGAAAGGCTTATACATACACATACTCACACATTATATTCTGACTATACTCCAAATAGTATATAATCAAATGGAAAGTTACCACACATAGACATGGTCTGGCGATTTGGGTTCGAGGAAAATTTGATGTGGACTGGGGTAGCCTTGTGAGGGAAGAAGGACTCTTTGTGAGGTAGTGGAGAGAATCCCAGCTTTGGAGTCAGACAATTACTGGCCCAAACTTCACTTTAATTTCCTGTTCTGTCAAATGAGAATAATAACATTCAATGCATAGGGTTGTTAGAAGGATATAAGGAATTAGAACATACAGCAAGATAATATCTTGCAATATTTTATATGTCTATACATAGATAGATAGACAGGTATTTCATTTTGGGTAGTGTGGAAGGCTGAATAATGGCCCCTAAAGATGCCCACATCAGAATCTCTGGAATCTGTAACAATGTTACCTTATATGGTAAAAAGAACTTTGAAGATGTAATTAAAGGTCTTGAGATGGGGAACTTATCCTGGATGTCTCCGATGAGCCCAGTGTTATCAAAGAGGGCCCTGTAAGGAGGAAGCAGGTGCACAGAGTCCGAGAAGGAGACGTGAAGACAGAAACAGAGGTGGGAGGGATGCAGTGCCACGAGCCAAGGAGTACAGACAGCTTCTAGAAGCTGAGGAAGGCAGGGAAACAGATTCTCCCCTACAACTTCTAGAAGGAATGCCGCCCTGCAGATATGTAGGTTCTATGTAGTCTACTAAAAGCCATTTTGGCCTCCTTACCTCATAGGTCTGAGGATGCATTTTTTAAGTCCCTAAACTTGTGGAAATTTGTTATAGCAGCAACAGGAGACTAACACAGTCGTTCTGTTGAGCTGTTGCTCTCCAGCCAGGACAGTGAGCACCCATCCCTTCAAGGGGACAACAAAACTCACACAGAAGCAGAACACTAGATGGTCAGCTTGGGACATTCAAAACAGACCAAAGCATATTTGGCATTAGTAGCTGAATGAAAGCAGGACTTTCATTTTGTAGAATCTGTGGCTTTTTGAGAGTGAAAGAAAAAAAAAAGGCTTGCTGTTTCTGAAAGTTAAGAGCTTGTAAACGCAGAGGATTAGAGGATGGAGAAAGAGAGCGTGTCCTGCCGCGTGGGGAGGAGCTAAAAGCCTCGGGGTACAAGGAAAAGGACAAGATTACAGGTAAGGTGTGGTCCTCCTTGTCCTGGGGGAAGGCGGTTTAGAGACGTGTGTGAGATGCTAGAAAAACAAGATGAATTCAGGACATGCTGAATGTGAAGGGGCTTCCACCTCAAATCCCTTCAGTCGTTCTGGGGGTAAGTCTCCTGGGAGCTCCTCAGAGTGCGCCCATAGTAAATCAGGAAGGGAAATGGAGCCAGCAAGAGCCCTTGAGATAGTATCTGTGGTTCCCACAGAGATCCGTAATTCCTCGTGTCCCAGCGGAGGGACCCAGCCGAAGGGCGAAGGATCCACACACTGAGAGGGGCCCGGGGTCAGGAGAAAGAGGGTATCAAGTACACAGACATCATGACGGCCAGCCCATGGCTTGGTCCATGGACAGCAGTCAACACAGCAAGCACGATGCTGGAACGAAGGCCCACTCCCCGTGAGGGAGAATGAGTGAGCTCAGCTGAGGCCCATGCGGGCAGCACTCGGGTGACACCCTTGCTTTGCCGCTGTGATGGTGCTGTGCCTGCTTTCCCTCCGGCAGCATCCTGGAGACCAAAGGGGAAGGGAGAACCACTAAGAAGGGAGGTCAACCTTGAAAGGGAATTTCGACTGAATTAACTAAGTTTAAAGCCTGAATTGATTGAGTACCACCTCAAAAAGAAATTAAATTTAAAGCCAGGAGAATTTGAGTGATCTCAATGTGACAAAAAAGTCCCCCCACCACCAAGAGCAAGTTGTGTTTGATTATGGAGAAATAAATTGAATTCCACCACCGTTCTGATGATTTGGGACACTGAATCTGAATCCTGGGACGTGGATCTGAAGCACCTGGCACACAGCAGATGCTCAGTGATATTAATTATCTGACCTACCTACCCTTCTGTGAATGAAGGAAGGGCTTTGCCTAGGGAAAAATGAAGGGGAAGAATATATTTTATGGAAAGAATTGGAACCCAGTCTTCAAGAAAGTAGCAGACTATCTATTGTTTTGCCTGTCCATCTTAAGAACCTTTCTGCTGGTAACAGCAGCCTGATTTTTCTTTGGGGTGGACCCCTTTCTTGCTCTGTCCCTGTGCTTTGAGTATGCTGACATCATCGCCAGCCCCAGGACTGTTCAGTCAGAATATTCTAGGTCTGTGATCACAGTTATCAATTCAAGGAAAGTGAAGGGACCCCAGCTTCCTCCCAGCTAGAGCTCCAAGGGCTTTTCTTGATATCATTTAGAATGAGATTCCCATGGGGTGCCTGGGTGGCTCAGTCATTAAGCTTCTGCCTTTGGCTCAGGTCATGATCTTAGTGTCCTGGGATGGAGCCCTGTGTCAGGGTGTGTGTGTGGGGGGTCCCTGCTCAGCGGGGAGCCTGCTTCTCCCTCTCTAGCACCCCCCCATGCTTGTGCCTCCTCTCTAGCTATCTCTCTGTGTCAAATAAGAAAATAAAATCTTTTTAAAAAATGTTAGAATGAGATCTCTTTTGGTTAGGATTGGGAAAAAAAAAAATGTACAGACACCTGGATTTCCAGTCCTATCTTTCCATAATACAAAGGATCTTCCCTGAAATTAAAGCCAGTGATGATGATGATGAAGAAGAAGAAGAAGAAGAAGATGAAGAAGAAGAAGAAGAAGAAAAAGAAAAGAGGAAGAAGGAGGGGGAGGAGGAGGAGGAGAATAATTGAGAGATTTAGAGAGAAAGATACCAGGAAGAATTATTTGTGCACCTGGATCCATTCATATTTGGATCCTTTTTTGCTTAAGCAAATGATATTTCCTTCCCTAGAAAATACAGAAGCCTGGGTAAACACAGAGGTGCATACTTCCTGTGTTCTCAAGATAACAAAGAAATCACCTAGGCTAGGGAACAGGATCCAGGGTGAATGATGGTGTCAGAAAAGTCTGGGCAGGCTGGGGAGCGAGTATCACGATGGCTCGGGAATGCCAAGTCCAGTAATCTGATTTTGGGCCCATGAGTAATAGACAACCAGAGCAGGTTGAAGAAAGAAGTGACAAGTGAAATTTCATGACTGCATGGAAGAAATTGACCTGACAGCTACATGGAGCACGGACGAATGTGGGGGCTCATAACCTGGGATCCACATACCTAGGTAGGAAAAAAAAGTAAACCTTTTATTTACACGTATCTTTGAGGGCAATGCAGCATTTTCTTCTACCTTGACTGAAGGCACCAGATTGCATTCATATTAGAAGTACCTGTATATTTGTCAGCATAAAAGTTATGGATATCTTCATATCCCAGTACTGTTGTTGCAGATAATATAAAAATATCATTTAGGCTCATTATAGATTTAAAATTATAGTTTTTACTGAACCTATATCTGGATATTACAGTCTGAGGCATTAATAGAGAAGCACATATGTTACTATAGTAGATGTTTGCATGGGGGAGTTTATTTCAATAACTGTATTTTAATACAGTTGGTTTACTTTGTAATCCTACATATTTTACTTTGTGCATCCAAAAAATCACGATTTGACAGAGCCCTTAATTTGTGCTAATGGGGCACCAAAAAGAGAATGCCACAAAGATTAGAGGAGGAAGAGAGTCTGGAAGCCAGAGGGCTAGTGAGGAGGGTCTGACATGAACCAATATAATCCAAATCTTCGAGTCAGTCAAGAGGAAGCATGGAAGGGAAGACATACATCAAAGAAGTTTTGGGGAAATTTTAGCTGCATCTAGAGAAGAAAATGCATCCATGCAACTCACACATTAAAGGAAGATCAAAGAGAACAAGGACGCCAAGATTTGAAACTTGAATGAATGGAACAAAATGAGTACTCAACAAATGACCAAAAGATAAAAATGGAATTTTAGGATGCAGAGCTGCTGTCTGGACAGCTTTGTGATATTCTAAGATCATGCTGGGACTTCCCAAAGGAAATATTCCATAGGAAAATCACTATCTCACCTAAGAATTCAGCTCAAGGGTCAGAGAGGGGCAGGGCTACAGGAAGGCTGCATATAGAGGTGAAGGTAGAAGATAAATGGCTTCTCTTTTGGACAGGTTGTGGGAGAAATCAGGGACTTGTGTCATGGCAGCTCCAGCTCTGGTTCCCTGGGATTTCACCCAGCCCCTCCCCCTGCTCCCCGCCTCCTCCCCTTAGGTGTTGGCTTTGTCACCCTCAAGGAGCAACAGGACAACACAGACTGCAGCAATTCCCAGCCCGACACCCTCCCATGGCATCAGTCAGAGAAAGAGTTCATCTCTCCTAATAGTCTCCGGGGAGAGAGCTGCTCCTTTTCCCGGCTCGTTTCCAGATGCTCATTCTGCTCGGAAGGCCCTGGGTCAGGTGGTCTGTCTGAACTAGGCTGACCGCACATCCAGGTCTGTCTGAAAGAGCCCCCAGCTCCCTGTGGTCCCAGCAGAGTCATCAACAGTACTCCGCTTTCAATCTCAGAAGCATTCCAGCTTGGATGGCAGAGCGTGGGGTCACCCAATCACCAAGCTAGGGAACCAGAGAGCACATACGCCTACGTCCACCCTGGTCCTGGCTAGGGAAGGATTCCTAGAACAAAGTCAGGCTTGGTACCAGAGAAGAACGTGGAAGCTGGCTAGTAAAACCCAAGGTGACCACTTTCGCAAGTGTGATGAATGGATTCCTCAAGTTGGACAAGGAGCATTTATCACAAAGCAAAACTTAAAAAGATAGAGAGGGAGAACACGCAGGAACAAGTCTGCCCAAGAGATGAGAAGAAAGGCCTTGAGAGAGGTAAATAATTCTTACTCAGTTGTGAATGGTAGCCCTGGTTTATTTCTCCTGTGTCTCCTGGCAACCTTCAGCAGGGTGCCTGACAGTTTCTGAAAACTTGTCATTGAAAATAAAACATCAGGAACTATTGGCCCTCAATACAGAGAATGCTCTAACTTAAGAAGTCTTCTGTTTCTCAAAATTGATCTCTTGCGCGGTGCAGCATGTGCGGTGGGATGCAAGATGGCAGGCGGCTCCTTCAGACCACCCTTCCTCGGCTTCTCTATGAGAAGCCCCACGAGGACACCCAGATGTGGACATTAGCATCTCTGCCCTCGAAGAGCTTGCATGTGATAAGCTATAAACACATTGGGGGCCAGCGTACAAACATCTATCATTTTTGCTCTATTTCTCAATTTAGCCCAGTTTCCAAGCCACCACTGCTGACCAGGGAGAACATCTTCCTCTTTTGCCACTCAGCACCTCTTGGATTTCAACTGGGTCAATTTAGGATTTAAATATAGTCTGCTAACGATCTCTATTCAGGATCAGCGTTGTCATCTCACTGTGAGATGATAATAAGGGCCTCTTGTTCCAAGTTATTTAATAATTTCAAGACAGCAACAGCGGGGGTTAAATCAAGCACGAAGCCCCTCTGAGCAGAGGACCCCATACAGATCGAAGGCCCTGACCCTTCTCTCTCTTCTTCCTCATACCCCCTAAGATAAGACCTTCCAAGTATATCTACTTTCCCTCCTCCTTGTTTTATGAGGACATTTTGACATTTTTACTTACACATTATCACCCAGCTAGGAGGCCTCCTCTGCCTCGGAATCTTCAGGTAGCACTCGCATCACGTGTTCCTGTTCATTCCATCACTGTCCATTGCTTATCACTCTGGGGTCTGTTTGTTTAGAGTTCTTTCTCAGTTATTTTACTCATAGGTACTTTCTCTGAATTATTGCAAATCCGGAGATTTCAATCTTTCACCTTGGCAGGTGAATACTACCCCGGCTGCATATGAGATTGTACAGCACCAAGCTTCCCTCTTAGAAATGTATACAGACATGATGCCACTTCTAATATGCGGTGTTGCCAAAATACAGTCAAATGACCGTGATTCTTTTTTCCACATGATATTTTTTTTCTATCTTGCAGCATATAGGATTTTTCTCTCTACCCTTTAAATTCAGAAATTATACCAGGATAGGGGCACGTGGGTTGCTCCATTGGTTAAGCATCTGCCTTTGGCTCAGGTCATGATCTCAGGGTCCTAGGATCGAGGCCTGCATCGGGCTCCCTGTTCTGTGGGGAATCTGCTTCTTTCTCTGCCCCTCCCACCACTTATGCTCCTTATGCTCTCTCCATCTCTCAAATAAATAAATAAAATCTTTTAAAAATGAAATTGTGCCAGGATATACTGAATTATATGACTTTTCTCCTTAATGCTGCTTGTTACTTGGAATGTTTTTACTCTGCAGACTAATGGTTTTCTTTCACTTCAATTCTCTCATCAGCTCAGATAAATTTCTTTTTATATTTGTTTATAAATAAGCTCTCCTTCATCTCTGTTCCTTGTGCCTTCCCAAACAGCTGTTGTTCATATACAAGGCTTCACCGATCTGTGTACAAACTTGCTCTTGCTCGAGTTCTCTCTCCAGGATTTCCTTCTCTTTGCAATTTTGTTTCAAATTCTTCCTCCTGAGCTTTCCGTGCATGTCTCAGCAGTCACCGTCTTCTTCCATTCATCTACAAGGCTTTGAGATTCAAAGATCATGTTTTTTTTTTTTTTAATTTTATTTATTTATTTGACAGAGATCACAAGTAGGCAGAGAGGCAGGCAGAGAGTGGGGGGCGGGGGGAAGCAGGCTCCCTGCTGAGCAGAGAGCCTGATGCGGGGCTCGATCCCAGGACCCTGAGATCAGGACCCAACCTGAAGGCAGAGGCTTAACCCACTGAGCCACACAGGCGCCCCAAAGATCATGGTTTTTATTCCAGGGGATTTTTTTGTGCTGTGGTCAAATCACCTCTTATGTTCCTACTACATGTTCCTACATTTTCACTTGAGTTTGCGAAGGTGTTTTCTAGCACCTTCTTTTCTCTGAGGAGCTGCCACCATGTAACAAGTCTAGGAATGGAGCTTCGCCATGAAGAGACCGCCTGGAGAGAGAGAGAAGCTTGCACAGTCCCCGCTGGTCCTGCTCTCAGCAGTCTGTCTCTGCAGCCCAGGAGGAAAGCAAGCCAATAAATATTTACAGCAACCCTAGCCCCAGCCACCATCTGTAGCCACATCACAGATGCTGAGTAAGAGTGGGTGAGCTGAGCCCAGTCACCCCCTCGCCTAGATCTGTGAACAAAACTAATGGTTGTTAGGGGGTTGCAGTTAAGCCAGAATTTTGAGGCAGATTATTTTGTGGTAACAGATAACAGAAATACATCATTTGCTGCATTTCACTGCCTACTCTCCCAGCAGAAGCAACGCTCAGGAATCCATCCAGGAGCCCCATGTCTTCTCTCCATGGGTAATGTCTGACACTCGGCTATGCTCTCCATTCATCGTCTGGCCTGGCATGAGCAATCTACAGCTTCCCCTATGAAGTCCCCTCACCTAGTGCCACCATGCTTCCCCGGGCAATCCTGCCAGCTCTCAGCTCTCTGTCAACTTCCTGGTCCCAATCCAACATGGGAAGCTCGGTTGCTACCCCCCAAACCTTCTCCAGACAAGGTCCGCAACCTCTGCCTAGCCTACTTCAGGGGCCTCTTGTTGGCATGACACAAAAGGCTGACTGACTAGTTCCAGATGAGAAACGGAATTCCAGTCCCCACGACCCTCAGATTGTCAAATACTCGAGAGTCTCCGTCATTCCCACTTCCTAAAGAAGGTGCAACAGGCATTTCTCTGAGAGGCAACAGCGTTTAAGCTTCAATATCATTCCTTCCTAATTTCTTCCTGCTAGATGGTTTCTCTTCTTGAGTGGCATTCCAAGATTTCTATGCCATCCTGTATTTTCCCCTCTCTGTTGCACATGTACTATGTTCTCAAAATCCTCCAAACATCATGGTTTGTGCTCACAGCTCAGCCATGTGCGATTTCATGACAAACCACACCCCAACAAAGCCTGTCTGTTAGATATAAAAACTATTTTATCTTTCAAAGTGTTAAGAACCAGAACGATTTATCCCCACCCAACTTACCATCTATGTAAACATGACTATTCCAGGACACTCTTGTCCAGGAAGATGAAATTCTGAACACCATTTACGGTTCCTTTCAGAGATTTCCTAAAGGTTCTCAACAAACAGCAATAGATAAATCCACCAGGCTCATCAGCAATCAAGACCTGCTTTGAACACCTTGTCTTGAAATTCTCCCTTTGCTGTGTCAACCAGCCCCAAACTATTTCATCATGAATTTTGCCCGCTTAAAAAAAAAATTTTATTTATTGACTTATTTTAGAGAGAGAGAACAAGAGAGCACATGCACCAGCAGGGGGAAAGCAGAGAGGGAGGGAGAAAAGAATCCCAAGCAGACCCTGCCCTGAGCATAGAGCCCAACAAGGGACTTGATCTCATGATCCTGAATTCATGACCTGAGCCGAAACCAAGAGTCAGACACTTGATGGACAGAGACACCCAGGCACCCCTGCCCACTTCTAATAGAATCATAAATTTTCCAACTTTGCCCTTCCCTTTCTGCCTTGGTATTAAGACTCAGTCAACATGATAATAATCTCCCTTATTGTAGTAAGCAATAAACTCAGCCTTGCTTTATCAACAGGTTACTTTGGATAGTATTTTGAGACATCAGCATTCAACACTATTACTTCTGCTTCTGCTACAAATTTGCAGAAGCTTATTTAAGAAATTCAAAACTAAAAAATCAATTATCCTAGACTGCAGCCACCATTCCTGAGGGCAATTTGTATACAGGGAAAATTACTAGGCATAAGAAATGAGGTGCATAGAGGGAGGAGGAGAAAGAGGAATAACAACAATTCATTTACTCCTTAAAGCAAACTTCTGAAATAAGGATGATTATTATCACCCTCATTTCACAGACAGGGAAACTAACATATAGAGACCAAGTAACTTGCCCAAGACTGCACAGCTAGTAAGTGGCAGAACTGGGACTGAGCCCAGGCAGTCTTGCTTCAGAATTTCTCCATTTAAACACTGATAGTATCTTATTATAGGAAAACAGTTGCAAAGTGGTATCATAAACACCCCAGCATGGACACAAATAGAACTTCAGGAAATAATAGCAACTCTACCTAGGGGTAGGATGAGGTGGGAGAGATGAGGCTCTGTTGGGCTAATATAGGGGGTGATGCCTGACCAGGACATTGAAAGTCCATCACGTGTTCCCCCATGTGAACTGATCGAGAGAGCAAGTGTGCAAAGGCCCAAAGGTACCAAACATTGTGGAGTGTCTGGGGAATGGAAAGGAGCTTCCACATGGCTGGGTCATGGGGAAGTAGGAGAGAGAGACAGGCACTATCAGAGACATGGCTGCAAAGGCTGGAGCCTCAAACATCCTCTGGGTTGAGCCAAGAAGCCTGGTCCAGCATATAAATTCTTGGATATAGCCACGAGCAGCCTGTTTCACCATCCCTCCCATTTCACAAGGAAGCTCCAAAATTGTCAAAGACCTGGAATCAGAAGCTTCCTCTCCCCAGCAGAAATCAGAATATCTCCCCACCCCATCTCCCACCCACCCGAATGAAGTCAGAGGGCTATTGTCATGGGGACATTCGGAAGGAACAGGTGGAATTTCATCTGCAGTGAAACTCCACCACTGAAACAAATACCCCATTGCCAAATCCCCAAAGAGCACATTCTGTGAGGTCATTGCTGTCTATAGGTAAGTAACGTTTTCCACTTCACCGTTCTCCGTAAGAATTCCTCCCCTTGGGCCTGAAGCTAACAGAGAAACATGTGTGATGGATGAAGTCAGCAGCAGGAGAAGTCTGAAACACACACCTTCCCCCAGGCACTTTTTCCTCTCTCTGAGTGCCATCCTGGGTTACCAGGTATATGTGCAAAGCAAGAGAGCAAAGAACGAAAAGCTGAATTGGAAAAGAGGGAAGAGAGCCCATTATCATCAATTCTCCGATCCACAACCAAATAGAGTCATGGGGGAAGAAAGCAAAAGGCAACATTGCCAGCATCTAATGAATACTTCTGAAGAGCTAGAATAAAACCAGGACAGAAGTCATCAAGGCTTCGGAAACTTCATTCCCAGGGTGGGAGCCTACCCAGCTTAAATGACAAAGGCGAAAAACAGAATCTTCTATTTCAGAATTCCAAAACTATGGCAGCAATTCTCCCTTAAAAAATGGCAAAGACCTTAGCTCAAAACATTAATTTGGAAATTAGCATTCATTTGCATCCATTTCTTACGTCCCCAACATTATGAATAAAATTAACTTAATTAATGAGATCAATTGCAGAAGTATCAGAGTTATTATTTGGAACATGACAGAAAAGAAACTCATAACACACACACACACACACACACCTTTCATTATCTGGCACACAGATGTTGCTTAATAGGGTATTATGCAATGATAAAGTCAATGAATGAATGGATGGATGGTCCCCTAGCGGCTAGATGACACATCCCTTCCCTTCCCTGTGCCTCAATTTCCAGCATATAAGAAGAAGGGAGTATAAAGGAATTGATGCATTTGAGCTGACGCCAGCCAGCTGTTTAACTGATGGCCCAGTCCAACTGTATCAAGTCCTGTCAAGGTCTTGCCACCAACTGCATGATCAAATCATTACCCATGACCCACTGCCTCTTCCCAGCTATGCCAGAATCAGAGACCTGCCTCTTCCTGGTGCCATGGTCAGCACACTGGGGAGAAATTGATTCCCGGGTTTGTTCTCAGAGGGGCACCCGGAGAGCCCTCCGTGAGTGGGACCCTCAGTCTGGAGGGCTCTCGGGCCACCCGCTAGAGACGCCTGCACCCAAGACAACAGGATTAGGAGCTGCCTTGCAGGTCTCGCTCACAGAGCCCTCTCCAGCTGATTTGAGAAGCGAGGTTTCAGGCTCCTGCCACCACCTCTGGCGAGAGGAACAAATGAAGTTGTTTCCTTCAAATCCGTCAGCTGGGCTTTGCTGGAAGCCCCTCCCTGCGAGGCACTTAACCGGAGCTGGTGAGACAAGATTTATGCCTCAGGAGCAAGGAAGAAGCCGAAGCAACAGTAGCTGATCGAGGCCAATAGACCACGAGGGAGGGTTGTTGCCTCTTTCCTTCCTTTCGCCAGTGACAGGGAAAGGAGTGTCCTGGACAATAGTAAACGCCTCATGAAACGAAGTGAACAAGACTGCAGCTAAAGGGCCTTCAGACACCTCACAAAGTGGTGATTTCTGGGCCGCGAACAGACATTTCTTTCACTTCCACAGACTGCATATGGAGAAAAAACAAGAAGGGGTTTTACGTTACGCTTAGATGAGAGCCAGAGAAGGAAATTGCCTTCCACGGGCTCAGATTTTATTTTCAGCGAATGGGTGCCTCAAAGTGTGGACCAGTGATTCTGAGACTTGCGTGTGACAGAATTGCCTAGAAGACACAGACTCCTGGGTCTCATCGCCAGAGCTTTTGGTTTGGGAGTTCAAGGAGGAGCCTCAGAATTGGGATTTGTAAAGAATTCCCAGGAGATGCTGCCGCTGCCGCTGTCGCTGCTCGGGGGGGCCACACTTCGAGATCTGCTGACTTAGACGGTTGTGCGGAATGGACCTTGTGTTTAAGTGCTTGGTCTGTGCCCGCTGCAGGAGATGCCTGCTTCTGTGTAAAGTTCTGTTGCCAGGCAGGGAGCTCCTGAAGGAGGACGGGGGCTGGGGTAGAAATGGAAGGAAGGAGGCAGAGGGGGAGGAAGGAGAGGCAGGAAGGGGGAAGGATATGGTCACTATGGAAGAGGGTGTGACGGTTGTAGACTCTAACTCAGGGCTCACAGAACCAGTGATCCATGGGCCCTGGGGAACCATGTAAATGAGAAATGGCCGTTTTACAATATAAGCGAGACAGTACCAGGTGGGGTGGCGTTGGGGACTCAGAACTCGGTGCCCTCTCTAAAGGAGATAATCCCTATCCCACTCCAGCTGCTTGTTGTTATTCAAAGAATGGGACCCAGAGTTGGCCAAAGTCGCTAATCTTTCAAGAGAACAACACGTTTAGATATTCATAAGGTATGTCTATGAGGTAATGATAACCAAACTCACAATGAGAGAGAAAACACTCCATTGCCTACCTGGAGACCCCAGAAGAGACCAGGATTAAGCAATTTTCCAGAATTCTCTGGTATAACAATGACTTATATTTCTTAAAGGATCAGAAAATTGGCCCCTGTGCCCAGAAGGCGAGCCGATCATCTCAAATTTAGTGGCCTGCCAAGGACATTGTACCTCCCTGAAATCTGGCTTCTAAAGAGATCAATGCCCATTTGTGCTGGATGACAAACATTATTTATCCCAGACCAAGAAACTGTGTGGCATTTTCACTTCACTAGAACTCTAGAAGCCAAGCGGGTCTCTCCTGACACAGTCACAGATGGGGAAAGAGGCCTTAGTGTGGATTTCCAATTGGAGCTACCCCAAGGCTTCCCTCCCTGTTGCCCAAGGAGGGGTGGAGCTCACACCACAGACAGTGGCCAAGAGGCCAGGAAAGCAGAAGAAAGTGCTCTTGGAGACAGGACTCTGTCACTGACCCAAGTATCTTGGGGCCTCACCCAATGTGGAAGCTCAATAGCTTTGGCCTAAATATAAGGCCTTCAAGACAAGACGCCTTTGAAGAACTGACATGTTTTCATAAAAATCTTTATTTCCCTTCCCCTCTTCTTTGGTCTCCACAAATCTCTCTGCTTTTCCTGCTCCCTGGGCCACTTACTACAGGCTTCTTTTGTGTCTGCGTCTACAAAACACCGCCATTGTAGGTGTTGAGAGTCACCTTAGAGCCATTACAGCAGGAGACCTTTCCTTCCCTTCACCTCTTTTCTTCAGCAGATTCCAGAAAAAGAGAACAGGTAATAAGGGAAAAAATCTGAATGAGAATTTCAAAAAATATTTTTTTCCTTTAATTATCTACTAATACCTGAGGCAACCTCCAAAATTCCCAACTCAAGGTACCCCATTAACAGTTGAGTGGAATACACAGCTTAGTATGGAGGATAAAATGGGGCCCACGGTAAACAACTGTCTGTTAGCTAGAGACTGAGGGGGTTCTTGAGGTGTTCCAGACTTGGGGTGCTAAAAGCAGGATGGCCAGGGCAAACCAGTTGGTCATCCTAGCCCCCAGCTTTCCCCCTAAACCTAAATATTTATGAGAAGACAAGAGGAAGGAAATGGGGGGAAATGGCAGATTCAGGAGAATGACTACCTTGACCACACCCATGCTGTGGGAGACCCGGGGTCAAAGGAAAGAAAGGAATCCACAGCCTTTGACCTTTAAGGTACAGTGACCCATCCACAAATTCAATCCAGCCCATTCGGATCCCTAAAGTGCCCTCCCATGGAAGTGGGGAGCTATGAAAGGAATAAGGAGGGAGGCAGGAGAATGTTAGGGGGCCCTCCCATCCAGGGAGTTCATTCTAGGATGAATGAACTTTCTTCCCTTTACTTTCTAGGATCCCTGCCTGCCCAGCCTTCCAGACTCTTGTTCAAGGACTCCCGCTTCACAGATTCCCTTGTCTCTGTGCTCCAAAACAATAAAGAAACGGATTTTTGCAAATCATTTCTGGAACCTGATTGTTTTGACACAGTGAACCTCAGCACTTGACCAAAGCAGATTTCTCTTCCATTTAGGTTATTTCACCATGAAATGACTCCATTCAGCAACAGTGTGTGAGATGCCACACAAAGACACCACCATCCCCATTGATTGTCGGGAAATGAGGAAGCAAAAGGAGGTGGCTCAAAATGGAATATAAACTCTATTTAAAAGAATTTTCTGAAAATCGGTGATTGCAGAGGCTCTGAGCCAGGACAGCTGGGAGCAAGCCATCAGATTCCCCTTCTAAGGCACAGCTCCCTATTGCTGTCAGCAGACCACATATTTCTTAGCATCTCTGAAGAAATGTTAAATCAATAAACTACCTAGAGGTTGCTGACAAATCAGATGCTGTTCTATAAAAAGATGAACCCCATTGCTAGGGAGAAATTGAAGACTTGAAGAATTTTTAGAAGGAAAAGGCCATTTTCCACCAACAGTGCACCCTGTGTTCTGACCTCTGAGGCATCATTGCCCACACAGGGGCACAGTCCTAGGTCCTGTTGACTCCACCAAGGCTTCAAGGTTTAAGATCCCTGGGAAAACACAAATAGAACATGGGCTTCACAAACATGGTATTCTGTGTTAATTTTGAAAATTATCTCTGACTGCAAAGTAATCCCTTTTATTTGGGTATTGCTTTACAGTTTCTAGAGCATTTCATGCCATCATATCGTTAGCTGGCCACAAAAACTCTCTGAGTTAGGCAAGCCTATATACATTTTTTTTAATTTATTTATTTGTTAGAGAGAGAGAGCGAGCGAGCACAGGCAGACAGAGTGGTAGGCAGAGGCAGAGGGAGAAGCAGGCTCCCCGCGGAGCAAGGAGCCCGATGTGGGACTCAATCTCAGGACGCTGGGATCATGACCTGAGCCGAAGGCAGCTGCTTAACCAACTGAGCCACCCAGGCGCCCCGGCAAGCCTATATTCTCATACTCACCCCATAGCTGAGAAGAGGGATCAGAAAGTCCTTAGTAACTTGCTCTAGACCACAAAGCTGAAAAATGACAGAGCCAGGTCTAAAACCCAAGTTTCTAATTTCTTTCCTGACTCTTCTGGAACGTAGTACCTTCATCAAATCGACCCAGAATTTCCTGATACCATCTAGAAAACCTGAAAATAACTCACATATTCTGCCCCAAAGAACAATTTTCGGTTTCACCAATGGCTATATCTACTTGTATTGCATCATGTATCAAATCCTATGTTAATAATTGTATAGATTTATGTTCTAGCTCCAAAATTTATTCCATCACTTCATAAATATGTATTCAACTCTCCCATGCAGTGTGTGAGACACTGACAGTGGGAACACACAAAAAAAGTAGGACAGCTCCTGCCTTCACAGATCTCACAGTCCAGAGCAGGGGTTGGCCAATATTGTGTGTAAAGGGCCAGACTAAATGCTTTAGACTTAGTGGCCATACCGTCTTTGTCACTACCACTCAACTCTGCTACAGTAGAGAGAAAGCAGTCATAAACAATGAATAGATGTGTCCATGTTCTAATAAAACTTTATTTACAAAAACAGGGAGTGGGAGAGATTTGGCTCACAGTCTACAGTTGGTCTTACTCTTGATCCAGATGGAAACCAAAGACAGAAAAATCCAACAGTAAAGAACTACATTAAATGCCCTAATTTTATATGTGTTTGGAATGCATGTTGGCAACTCAGCATGACCATTCACTCCTACCTGTGTTTGGTAACCACATCCCCTAGGATCACCTTTCCTTATGACTCTAGGTTTAAGTTGACTAGAAGGAATTCGTATGAGATTTAGAAAGCAAGAGAAAAGCAGACGCCATGACTTTAGGAGGTTATGATGGTCAAACATGAAGAGAAGCAAACAGAGATACACCCAGATTCCTCTCCTCCTATCTGCACCTACCTCATATTGCCAACTGCCAGCCCTGCTGACCAAGAGTGACCCCAAGGTGACCACAAGGCAACTGACCTCATCCTGTCAAAATGACAGATTCCGCAAGGACAATAGCTTTCACAGAGGCAGCAATCTCTGTACTGCTCTCCATGATACCTCCTTTGGAATTACATGTGAGTGGTCAGACATACGTAGCATCTCAGATTTCCCTGCAAGCTTCAACTGTCTATTCACATCTGGATTGATAAGTGAGGGGATAGTGAGTGTATGGTGAGTATGTGGATGGTGTTAAGTAAATGGGCTGATGGATGTCTAAGTGGTTAGTAAATAAGCTGATGGGTAGCAAATGAATGAGTGAATGAGTTACTGAATGTACTATCAGTCATTCAGTTGCTATCTGGTG
This sequence comes from Martes martes, assembly GCF_963455335.1. Taxonomy (NCBI): domain Eukaryota; kingdom Metazoa; phylum Chordata; class Mammalia; order Carnivora; family Mustelidae; genus Martes; species Martes martes. Next base: position 144,530,551 of record NC_137888.1, read on the forward strand.
GCAACCATTCCTCCTCAGATCCTCTGGGAAGCATGGACTATATCTTGGGAAGAAAGAATAGCTAGAAAGGTAAGGTCTTTAGGCAGAGCTAAAGACTTGAGCACTAAATATATTGGTAGTTGGGTATGCTCACGGAAGGAATGTCAATTTGCTTCATTCATTTACCACACCTGCCTGACCTCTGTAGGCAATTGAGTCTGTTATCCTTCTTCCATACCTCCTTGAAGTCAGGGGTTATGTCTTCATTCCCTGCAAAAGCAGACTCTAAGACAGGGACTAGATGTGAGTACTCCATTTTGGGAAGGGATCCCAGATGCTCTCAGGAAAGGAATGAGATGGAGAAGGGAAAGCAATAAATAAAGGTTGCTTTAATCAAGCCGCTGCCATTCTGGGTAAGTGAATTTTAATCCCAAGGGGTAACTCTGGGAAACTGTAAAACACATGCTACAGAGGTTTCCTATCTGAAGGGTGAGAGAGTCGGGGTATTTATACATTAACTCTTATCAGTCATTGTTTAAGGGTGGCTGAGTGTGGTGGTGAATGACTTCTCCTCACTTTGGAGAATACTTTCAGGTAAAGAGATACAGATACTGGCAGTTGGAAGGCTCACAAGCAGGCTGAAGTTTTAGGAAAAGTGGGTGAGAAGCCAACAGCACTTGCAGTCTTCTTCACGGCTGTAGTAAACACCTAGTGGATGGCAAGCCCTCGAATAAGTATACGTAAATGAATGAATAAACGTGAATCAGTGAACAGGAATGAGGTACTCACAGCCTGGTTTCAGACAGGAGACAAGGCAAGCGGAGTATATATCCCAGACAGAATCTCACGTACGTGTGCCTGGTCAGGCACAGCAACATAACTTCACCCCTCCTTGGGGGCTTCTCCTACAGGAAAATTATTTAATGTTTTCAAATTGCTTTAAAAGAGTCAATTTACTATATAATTGCAACAGTAACAATCATCATAATAATTCTTTGTACTTAATAATACACTGAAGTCAGTGACAGTAACAATTACACTTTAATGGGCTTAGCTGGCAAAGGAATTTAACTTGGGTAATATTGTAGTACATAACTGTTTTTGTTTTTGTTTTTGTTTTTGTTTTCATTTTATTTCATTTCTTTGTTTTTGACTGAAGATGTCTCCATCACAGTTTTCCCCAAAGACCATATTCAGGAGATAAGGTCTAGAGAGCACATGTAACTGTGGTCTTATTTGCATATCATTTATGTCTGCAGGCATCATCTCTTGGCCATTGACTTCTGTGTTCCAAGGCAATTACTGTCCCCCTGAAGGCTGTCATTTCACATTTTTCCTCCATCAGTGAAAATGCCTAGCATTCCCAGAAGCTTTTATAGTTTTCAAAGTATTCATAGATGCTCATGTGACTCTTGTGACCACTACGGAAGATGTTCATCTTTAGGTATTGTCCCAGTATAATTCTACAGGGTGGGATGGATGGGGCCATATAATTCAATTACATAAAACACAGAATTGCATTGTTAAGTTAGTGAATATATAATTTTTCAGTTGTTCTTCCAGTTATCTTGTGGGGGAAAAAAACAGAAAAGATGTCCTCCTGTATTAGATGCGTAGGAACTGGGCTGACTATTACAACCGACAAGTGCACCAAACACTGGACTCAAGTGTCCCTCCGCTGGGTGGAGGACCAACAGTCTGAAACCCATCACACCCAGTGTAGCCCGGAAAGTCCCAGTAACATCCTTTGTCTTCCAGAAATATCTCCATAGGATGATAAATTTCATGGTCACCTGAGCTTTAGCTGATTTCTTATTATCACAATTAACTTTTAAATAGGATTTTCCAGGTTGTTTCCATTTTACAAAAGAGAAAACTGAGGTTTGGAGGAATTAAATGGTGCACCCAAGGTGACACCTCCAGTATTTGCTCATGACTAGAACTAGAAGCCAAAGCTATTTTCCTGCCAGGCATATTGCCTTTTCGTCCAGGCTGACTCTAACCATTCACCACTCAGCAAACATTTCCCTTCACATCATCAAGTCAAACTTACCCTTTAGCTCTACTATCTTCTAGTCTTTGTTCTTACATATATTCTGTTTTAATATCTTTACAATAAGAGCGTAGACAGTTATAATTGGCATTCTCATTTAACACATTATGACATAGTCTGTTAGGATTAGGAGTGCCTTAAACAAGACAGAAGCTTCTTTTTCTCTCAAGTAGGAGAAATCTGGAGGCAGGCAACCTGGACTGTTATGGTGGCTCCATAGGCATCAGGGACCCAGGCTCTTGCCCTCCCTCTTCTCTATTTTAGAACTTGGCTTCTATCCCAAAGGCATCTTCTGATCCAAAGGTGGCCACTGATTCTCCAGTTCTCCTCTGTGAAACTGGAAGCAGGAAGAAGAAAGGAGGGAAGGGTAAAAGGGGTCTACCTGTCAGTGGAGTCAGCTCCTTTCAATTAAATTTCCTGGAAATCTGACCCAGCACTTTATCTCATTGACCAAAACTCAGTTACACAGACACACCAAGCAATTAAGAAAGCTTAAAAATGTATCCTTTTTAGTTGAGCTCATTACTGCTCCAACAAATTAGGATTTTGTTTCCATAGAATAAGGAGAAAATCAATCAGCTATTTTCACAACAATTCTGCATAAGAAACTAGCCCAAAACTCAATGACTACCAACAAGCATTTCTTTCCCACCCATGTGTCTTGCATGAATCAAGCTTCCCAGAATAGTGCCTGATTCTTCCAGAAGGCATCAGACACAGAAACCTGGCTGTGGGATCTCAAACTGGCAAAGTGGCAAAAGAGACTATAGGGGAAGTGGTCAGCCTGCTGGAGTTTAGAGGGGAAGACTGCCTGCTTCCCATGGTCCTACTAGATGTTCTGTCTAAAGTTGTCTTGGAAACCCAGTTGGGGGCCCACCAAGAAAAAGAAGGCTCAGGGGTGCATCAAAAGAGGAAAGGAGATGAGGGGGACTTGCCAGAGATCAGGAAGATATGTATCACATATATCAGCTAAAGGTACACTGAGTCGGTGGCTCTGAGAATGCAGGAGGAACAATAGAAATGACTGCTGGGGCCACCATCTTCCAGCCCCCTCCCCCGCACCTTCCTTAACCCTTGACTCTCCCGCCAAAAGGATGTATGCCCAGGTCACATCTCCATAGGTAACCCGATACCTATGCAGGAAACAGAAGTATCAGGACCCCCCACCCCATACCCTCAAATCACCAAGTACCTTACCATATATGGATGTGAGCCCATGCCTTGCCTTGGCCCGATAAAAGATGCCCGCCAACTCCCTCCCAGCGCGACTTCCCCAACTCCCCTCTCCAGAGTCGCAGAACCTGGCCCAAGAGTGCCCACCTCCTCCCGGTGCAACTTTCCTGGCTCCCTGTCTCCTGAGCCCTGAAACTTCAATGGAGAGTACCTTTAATAAATCTTGCCTTGTGCCTACCTCACCTGGTGTTGTGTTTACCTCACCTGCGAAACTTTACACTGAGGTTAACAGCAGTGCTACATTGCACCACTGCAAGGATGCCAATCATGCCATAGTCCACGGAATTAGCAGTACAAAATTTACATGGCCTTGGACATCAACCCTCACAGTGCATACCACGTACAGTTGTCTGAAATGTATCCTCTCCTAACATAACAAATATGTTATTCCATGTCAATAGGTATAGACCTATTTCTTTTCATGAGTTATCTAATGCCTTGTAGTATAGATTTATAATATATTTAATTACATGCCTAGTAATAGACATAGAGTTATTTATTTCCAATTTTTTGCCACTCAAACATTATTGCAAGAAACATTCTTCTCCATACATCTTTTCATTCTTATCTCTTACACAGAAATAAATTCTGGATAAGTAAAAACAATCAATGAAATTAAATGTAAAAGAAAAATAAAAAGTATTAGAAAAATATAAGATAATGCTTTTATACCTTGGGGTATGAACAGGCTTTTTAAGTATAACACAAAACCATCCCTGGATAGTTTAATTTATAGATCTTCTGTATAAATAAACATAACACAAAGTCAAAAGACAGACTTGAAGCTAATGTTTGCAATGCACATTACAGACTAATGGCCAAAATACATTTTATTTAGAAAGCTCCCACACATTGATTTCTAAAATGAATAATTCAATAGAAAAATGAGCAAAGAAGATGAATTGGTAATTCACAAAAGAAGAAATACAAATGTAAAACAAGACATGTGGTCTTCCTAGGGAATAAGGAAATGTGAGTTAAAACAACAATAAAATATAACTTTTAACAACTTTTCAAAACTTTAAAATATTAATAACTTTGTTGTTGATGAGAATTTAGAAAAGTAAACACACTCATATTTGCTGGAAATTGGGGTAGTATTAGTACAATTTTCTCTTCCAGGACAATTTAACACTATCTTCTAAGCTATTACTTAATAATTTTTGTCCCGGGACTCCATCCTAGGGAAATATTCCCGCATGTGTATGGAAATACACAGACACAAACACAGAATGGTTATTAGAACACTATTTGTAGATGCAAAAATAAAAATAAAAAACAAATGGAAATGAGCAAACTGGCCTTTAGGAAGACAGTACTATGGAATACCTTTAGTTACTAAAATGAATGGTGTAGACCTATATGATCTAACTTGAACAAAAATCCACAATATATTCCTATAGGGGAATAAATGCATTATAAAACATGTGTGACTGGGATGCCTGGGTGGCTCAGTTGGTTAAGCGGCTGCCTTCAGCTAAGGTCATGATCCCAGGGTCCTGGGATCGAGTCCCACATCAGGCTCTCTGCTCAGCAGGGAGCCTGCTTCTCCCTCTGCCTGTGCTCACTCTCTCGCTCTCTCTCTCTCTCTCTGACAAATAAATAAATAAAATCTTAAAAAAAAAATGTGTGACTTCAATCCATTTATCCAAAAAAGAAAATTTGTTTCTATGTTTTTGCGTAACTGTAGAAAACTTCTAGAAAGCTATACTCCAAAGTTACTTCTGTGGGAGAGAGGATTTTGTATTCAGAGAGAACAAATTGTAATTTTATATTTCATATGCTCAGTTCTTTTGAATTTGTTTTGACAAGCATATATACCTTTATGATTAAAAAAGTAAGTATTTGGGGGTGCCTAGTTGGTGCAGTCGCTTAAGTGTCCAATTCTTGGTTTTGACTCTGGTTGTGATCTCAAGGTCGTGAGATTGAACCTGGCATCAGGCTCTGCAATCAGCAAGGAGTCTGCTTGAGTCTCTCTCTTTCTCCCTCTCCCTCTGCCCTTCCTCCTGCACTCGCTCATATACACACTCTCTCTAAAGTAAATAAATAAATCTTTTTTAAAAATAACAATATAGGGATGCCTGGGCGGCTCAGTGGGTTAAGTTTCTGCCTTTGGCTCAGTCATGGTCTCAGGGACCTGGAATAGAGCCCCACATTGGGCTCTCTGCTCAGCAGGGAGCCTGCTTCCCTCTCTCCCTCTGCCTGCCTTTCTGTCTACTTGTGATCTCTTTCTCTGTGTCAAATAAATAAATAAAAATTTTTTAAAAAATAACAACATAAAGAAATTATTTTTTTAAAGATTTTATTTACTTATTTGACAGACAGAGATCACAAATAGGCAGAGAGACGGGTAGAGAAGTGGGAGGCAGGGAGAAGCAGGCTCCCCGCTGAGCAGAGAGCCCAATGTGGGGCTCGATCCCAGGACCCTGGGATCATAACCTGAGCCGAAGGCAGAGGCATTAACCCACTGAGCCACCTAGGTGCCCCAAGAAATGATACGATTTTGTATCCGACTCTTGCAATCCTAAGCAGAAGAGGTTTTCTGCAGTATAAGCTGTGGTGTGCTGGTGAATTAGTTGGGTCGGGGGCCAGGGGTGGAGAGAGTAAGGAAGAGAGCCCTAATTTGTAGTGTTTGTCAATATCCATTGTATAGCTATCCCCAGTATGTTTAATTTCAAGTGGCTCACAAAATTCCTGAATATTTAACATAATGGGTATTTAATAAATCAATTTTTTTAAAGTCAGGCATTGAACAGAACTGAACTGCCAAGGTTCTGAATAAATAAGCAAGATAAAGTCAGAATTCTGCTCATGGAATGGAAATATCTCTGTTGGCTGGGGCAGGTCTCAGCCTGGTTCATTCATAGTATATCCATGTCTCTCCCCAACTCACCACTGAGAATTCACCATTCAAGTGTTCTTAGGCTGGTGTGGTTTCATTACAGTTTTGCAAGGTCAATTTACTTCACCAATTCTCTAAATGAAGCTTCACTCTTTAGAAGTAGGTCAGGTGGCAAAAGTAAATCCTGCCAGAAAGGGTTCTGTATTCATTTTAAGTCCAGGCACCTCCATGCCACGGAATTCTGCAGATGGCACACAGAGGGAGAGAATCTGGGTAGACTTTTAGCCTTTACAAATATATTTCAAATATATTTCCCCAGATGGGAAGACACAAGAGCCGTGCAGAGTCCCATTTCCAGGTGCTTCTCTACACTGCAACAATTAACAAGGCACCTGGCAATTTACCCAGCTGAGGATTGAGAAGAACGCCTGCCCCCTATTTGTTCACCACTTAATGGCGTAAGAATCAGAGCAATATCATATCAGAAAATAAGGGCAGTGATGGCCAGGCCCACTACTAGCCTTTGCAGAGACCATGAAACCTACCTCCCTTCTCTTCTTACCTCAGGCTCCATCCTGCACATTAACGGCTCACCTCCAAATGTGTCCAAACTGGACCCACCATCACCCCCACCCCAAGCAGTGACCCTCTGGCCATTCTTTAGAACCAGGGATGCTAAGTGACCTGTCCTCTGTAAGAAGAATCTAGGGAAGAAGTTCCGCAGGCACTTGGAAATAGACTAAGGCCATTTGGGACAGACATTTCAGGAACCTGGCTATTCAGAGAACAATCTAGAAACAGGGCCAGGACTCCGAAGTACTGGTAATAGAAACAGCATATGGGGCTAAAGGAAGACCTCACCCACTCTTGGTCAATAAGGGAAGACTTCCTGGAGGAGAGGAGCCTAACCTGAGCCTTGACATATGCATAAAGTTTAGCCAATCAGAACACGGGGTAGGGGACTCCAGGTGGAGCAACAATGTGCGACAGGACCTCGAGAGCTGAGAATTACTCGCAAGAGTGGATGTTACATTGTTTATGAGGGTCTGCCCCTTTGTTGCCCCTCAACCCCAAACGTTAAGAACAGAGATTGGCAATTTAGTTGGATGCACTCACAGAAGAGTGATTGTGAGTTCTCTAAATGGAGCCCAAATCCTGATGCAAGGGATGTTGACTCTATTTGCCGTGCTGACCAGCCATTTAACAGAAGCCTCTCAATCTTGCCCCAACCCATCCTGATCTCTTTCCTCTTCCCCGCTCCCTCCTCCACAGTTCACTACTCTCATTCAGAGATGTAGTGGAGACAGACAAGACTGCAAAAGGAATTAGTGCCAAGGTGTTAACTGGGGTAATGAGTTAGCAGATAATCTATTTGCATTTTTATGGGGCCCTTGGAGGCCTTAATTTAACTTGAAAGTGTGATTAAGGAGGGAATTTTCAGAATAGAGCAGTGCCCTCTTATCTGCAGGGGTTATGTTCCAAGACCCCCAGTGGATGCCTGAAACCGTGGATAGTACTGAATCCTATATATACATATATATATATACACACACACACACACACACACACACTATGTATTTTCCTATGCATACATACCTATGATAAAGTTTAATTTGTAAATTAGACATAGCAAGTGATTAACAATTAATAAGAAATTGGAACAATTATAACAATATACTGTAATAAAATTTAATGTGAATATGGTTTCTCTCTGTCTCTCTCTCTCTCCAAATACCTTATTGTGCTATACTCACTCTTCTTGTGATGATGTGATATGATAAAGTGCCTATGAGATGAGACGAAGTCAGGGGCATGACACAGGCACTGTGACATAGCATTAGACTGCTACTGACTTTCTAACCACATGTCAAAAGGAAGATCATATGCTTCCCTTTCCATAAAGCCAGAGAGCAACTATTTTAGGCATCACGGGCCATGGGGTCTCTGCTGCAAATACTCAGCTCCACTGTTGTAGGGCGAAAGCAGCCATTGACAAAATGCAATTGGATACAAGAATGAGTGAAGGAGTGTGTATCTGTGTTCCAATAAAACTTTATTTACAAAAACAGGCAGCAGTCTGGACTCTGCTGTTCCCTGCTATGTTTTAATTTGCTCTCCTTTCCTCTTTCCCCCCCGTTTAGAGACCATAGCTCTGCTTCTCAGGTGAAATATTACAAATAGCCCTTGGAATTCTGCCAAGGGGAATTATCATTGATTGCCACAACTGACTTTTGTAAGTCAAATACTTGTGGTCAGATGGGACTTACCACAATATCTAGATATCTTTTGTCCATGTTTGCCTACTTATTTCTGAAGGGCAATCACATATATTACTTTATACCTAGGTCCTCATTCCTACCCCTACCACTTGGTGAAGACAGCATAGCTTAGCAGTTCAAAAAAAAAAAAAAAAAAAGATCAGAGGCTCCGGAATTAGACTAGCATGGGTGCATTAGTCAGGATAGGCCAGTTATGCTACAGTAACAAATGAACCCCTAAATTTCAATGTAAAAAAAAATTAACTTCTTCCTTATGTTATATATCAGGGTAGGTGGCTCTGCTCCACACTGTTACTCAGGGACCCTTGCTGAGGGAGCCTCCACCACACGGACTATCCCTAGGTACTACAGAAGAGAGAATATGAAACTTCATATACACTCTGCCTTGACCCAGCAATGACACACATTACTTCTGCTTAGCACCCATCGTCAAGTGTAGCCTATAAGTAGTCACATGTCCACCCCTGACCAACCAACTCTGGGAGAAATCAGAGAACAGATGCAATGTTTGACAAGCACTGTCATCTCTGCCACCCATGGCCTTACCAGCGAGTAGCTATCTGACCTTGAACAAGGTATTGAAATATTCTGTGCCTCATTATCTTCCAAGGTAAAGCAGGAGTAACAATGGCCTCTCACTCAAGTATTGTGGTCATATAAAATGATACTATGCTTTTAAATTACAGTGCTGGGCACATAGTAAGCCTTCAGCCAAAGTCAGTTATTATTTTTATTATTACTAACCACACGATTGTGGTTAAAGAAAAAGGCTTTGTCTCTCCGGGTCTGTGTTCCCTCAGCTGCAAATCAGGCACGCCAATAACACCGTTTAAGACAACAATTAAATTAAATGGCACAATACCTAAAAAGATCTTAGCACTGTGCCTGACATAAAACAAACACTTAAATACATATTATTACCCCTTACTGCGTGCAAACACACATTGATCGTTCTTTGTAGTTCTGATTGCCAAGGGCTTGTTTGGCTACAGTAGTATTTAAGATGTTGACCAATGGAAAGTCAAATACGAGTATTTCAAAACAAAAGTGATTTTAGATATTCTCTATTTCCAGAGGCAACTTAATAACCAGGGATACAGTGCTATATAATGTGCTCTATTGTTCTTTTGGCAACTTAGTTACAGTTCGGAACTACATTTCCCCAAACCTCTTTTCTTGTATGGTCTGGATTAAAGTTGCCAAAAGTGAAGTTGCCTGAGAAATGGACATGGAAGTGAAGAAGCGGCCATCTGAAGTTCAATGTTACAGCAGATGTTGAGAGGGTGATACTGAGGTCCTCTTGGGTTCCAATCTGTCCTTGAACTTCTTTGCTACATATCCAGCCTTCCTTCCTACTGCTGGTGCTGATGGGCAACAGGGAGGGAGCAGGTTCAAGATGCTGGTCATGAAGAGCCGACAGCTTCCATGAGCTTCTACGTCAGCTCCCTTTATGGCCAGCTTGTTCAGGCAGAAATCCAATCTCTAATTTTATTCTCTGTGATCTTTGAGCTATTACCTAACTTCTCTGTGTCTCAATTGCCTTATCTGGAAAACGGGATGATAATAGCACTGTCCCTCTTGCAGAGCTGGATTAGGGGAGCTACTACAAACAAAAGAGTTAATACAATCCTAGCACACAGACAACACTCAGTAAATTGTTAGTTAATATTATCATGTTGATTGCAATTGACCTTTGAACAACATGGGTTTGAACTGCATGGGTCCACTTACATATGGATTTTTTTTTCCAATAAATACAGTACAGTCCTATAAATGTATTTTCTCTTATGATTTTCTTGATAACATTTTTTTCTCCAGCTTACTTTATTATAAGAATATAGTACATGATACGCACACAAAATATGGTTAAATGACGGCTTATGTTACCAGCAAGGCTTCTGGTCAACAGTAGGCTATTAGTAGTTAGGGTTCTGGAGAGTCAAAAGTTGTATGTGAATTATCAACCATGCAGGAGGGTCATTGTCTTTAACTTCCCATTGTTCAAGGGCCAATTGTAATTTGTTATACAGAAATAGAGAAGTAATATATACCATCTAAAAAGAATACTGGTCTCAAAATATATGTCATTTTATCAACCCCAATGGTTAATAATCATTTGCACTACACATCAGTTGCTAACTACCTACTGAGTGTCACACTGACCACTTTGCAAGAATTATCTTATTTAATCCTTGTAACCACCTTATCTGATAAATGACTGAGATTGATTTATACAATTATTCATCTTATTTTTCAAACAAGGAAACTGAGACCTAAAAAGGCAACTGACTTGCTCAGTTGACCAACTAGTTGACAATGCAGTCAGCGCTCACCCTACCTGTACAGAATCTCTGGTTTATGTTCCCTCTGCTGATATCATCTTAGGTCTCTCTGGCAGAGCTTACCAGGATGTCATAATGGTATTGGTTCCCTGAAAATGGTGCGTTCCCTTCCCTTGAATGCACCCTCCACCCCATGACCTGGAGGAGGCATGCTCTGTAGCTTCCTGTAACAGGTGCAGCCTCCCACAGAAAGGCGAGGGCACCCAACTAGTCACAGGTCTGTGTGTTTACATACCCCCGGGGTCACTGTAGTTCAAGTGCTCACAATTCCCTCCCCATTGTTGCGCTCTGATTTCCCTCCTGGTTTATCGTTGTACTACTGGAGGAGGGAGATGGGGTATTGTTTTAAGAGCAATTTCATAGTTGTTGTTTTTTTTTTAAAGATTTTATTTATTTATTTAACAGAAGGAGAGAGATCACAAGTAGACAGAGAGGCAGGCAGAGAGAGAGGGGTAGGCAGGCTCCCTGCTGAGAGAGACCCGATGCGGGGCTCGATCCCAGGACCCTGGGATCATGACCTGAGCCGAAGGCAGAGGCTTAACGCACTGAGCCACCAAGGCACCCCAATTTCATAGTTTTTTTGTTTTTTTTTTTTTTTCAAGAAATCTATACTGCTCTCCAGTGGAGGATATATTGAAGAAAATAGCTCAAAAGATTATAGATCTTATGAGAACCAATCACTTTTGGTTTTCAGAGCTACTTATAGTCTCTTGAAGTCCTTCTATGTATAAACACTTGGTCTGGCTGGGCTATCTTGCTAATGTAGTTTTTGTTTGCTTTTAGGGGAAACAATTTCATTTTGCTTGTATGATAAGCCAGTTAGATCTTATTAGTAAACCTCCCTGACCACAAAATGTCTAATTAATCAAAATGTGTTCTCCCAGCATGTTGTCTCAAGTCCTACAGTATGTAGTACAGAAGAATGGAGACCACTTCAGATATTAGACTTTTATCCCCCTCATTTGCTGGGGATCAAACAAAGCTTTGTTCTTTTCTTTCTGATTAGAAATGTAATACAGAGTTGGTTGACATACAACTATTTCATAAATACATAATATATAGAATGGAACTTCCCCCATCTCCTGCCATAGAGATTATCATTATAAACAATGCAGAGCATATGCATTCAACTTTGTCTATACATATGCTAAAATAGTTATTTTCATTTCTTTCTTTAGAAAACAAAACTTGTTTCTTATTAGACATACTAGTCTCCCCAGTTATCTTTCTTTCAGCAATATCTCTTGGAAATATTACATCTTAGATGTTTCTACATTACTATGCATAGATTCTCATTCTTCCCAATCATTACTGATACACCATAATAAAATCAGTTAATCCCATATTCAAGGATGTTTGGGTTGCTCCCTTTCTGTTTTCAATGACAATCTATGTGGAACTGGCCATTTTTAAACAAGTGTCTTGCACATTCATAAGACTCCTTCTGGAGGATAAATTCCTAAGGGGCAATTTTAGGATGGGATTTACTAGCTATCCCAGGTCACATTCCCACCCACAGTATCTGAAACTGCCTGTTCCTTTCTGCCTTAGGAACACGGGATATTGGGGCACCTGGGTGGCTCAGTGGGTTAAAGCCTCTGCCTTCGGCTCAGGTCATGATCCCAGGGTCCTGGGATCGAGCACCCACCCCCCCCCCCCCAGCATTGGGCTCTCTGCTCAGCAGGGAGCCTGCTTCCCTTCCTCTCTCTCTGCTGGCCTCTCTGCCTACCTGTGATCTCTGTCTGTCAAATAAGTAAAATCTTAAAAAAAAAAAAAAAAAAGGAAGGAACACAGGATATTGTATTTTCTTCTTTCATCTTGGTGAAACACCTAACTCTTATTATAATTAACAACAGTAAGAACAAGGGATTCTTTCCCTCCCTTTGCAGGTGTATTGAAAAGGAAATTTCCTAAAAGGTAAGTAGGAAATTAAGTTTGCCAGGAGCAATCAGCATTTATATAGTGCCTCATTCTTGGAGTTAATTTGCATTTACATACACGCAGAAATTTGACATTGGGAAGAATTTTGCTTGCCCTTCCTGGGAGCTTCGGTTCTGCTGTTCATGGCCTAGCCTGGTGACCTAGAATCAGGTGGTCCTCCTTAAGTTAGGTTAGATTTTTGGTGTTTAAGGAGCACTTGATAAACTCAAAATGGAAGAAAGACCTAAATGTGAGACAAGAATCCATCAAATTCCTGGAGGAGAACACAGGCAGAAACCTCTTTCACCTTGGCCACAGCAACTTCTTGCTAAACAGGCCTCCAGAGGCAAGGGAAACAAAAGCAAAAATGAACTATTGGGACCTCATCAAAATAAAAAACTTTTGCACAGCAAAGGAAACAGCAACAAAACTAAAAGGCAACCCACAGAATGAGAGAAGTTATTTGCAAATGTCTTATCTGATAAAGGCCTAGTATCCAAAAGCTGAAAAGAACTTACCAAACTCAACACCCAAAAACAAACCAAAAAATCCAGTCAAGAAATAGGCAGAAGACATGAACAGACATTTCTCCAAAGAAGACGTACAAATGGCCAAAAGACACATGAAAAAAATGCTCAACATCACTCGGCATCGGGGAAATCCAAATCAAAACCACAATGAGATACCACTTTACACTGGTCACAATGGCTAAAATTAACTACTCAGGAAACAACAGATGTTGGCAAAGATACAGAGAAAGGGGAACCCTCTTACTTACACTGTTGGTGGGAATGCAAGCTGGTGTAGCCACTCTGGAAATCAGTATGGAGGTTCCTCAAAAGGTTAAAAATAGAATTGTCCTATGACCCAGAATTGCACTACTTGGTATTTATACAAACATAGTTATTTGAAGGGGCACGTGTACTCCAATGTTTATAGCAACAATGTCCATAATAGCCAAACTGTGGAAAGAGCCCAGATGTCCATCAACAGATGAATGGATAAAGAAGCGATATATACATGCAATGGAATATTGCTCAGCCATCAAAAAGAAGGAAATTTTGACATTTGCAAGGCAGTGGATGGAACTAGAGGTTATTATGCTAAGTGAAATAAGTCAGTCAGAGAAAGACAGATACCACATGATTTCACTCATATGTGGAATTTAATAAAGAAAACACACGAACATAGGGGAAGGGAAGGAAAAATAAAATAAGATGAAAATTGGGAGGGAGGCAAATCATAAGACGTGCTGAACTCTAGGAAACAAAATGGAGGTTGTTGGAGGGAAGGGGGTGGGGAGATGGGGTAACTGAGTGATGGGCATTAAGGAGGGCACTTGACACAATGAGCACTGGGTGTTCTATGCAACTGATGAATCACTGAATTCTACCTCTTAAACTAATAAAAAAAAATCACTTGAGAGAACTTAGAAAAAAATATGGAGATTCCTACCCTTCCTATTTCCCATTTGATTCAGGAGGTTCTGTGTGGGACATTTTTGTGTCTTTTGGGCCTCAAGCTTGAAAAGTGAAGGTAATCATACTCCTAAGTTCAGCACACTAACGTTATTACTCCACATGGAGCCACCTTTCTGTTTTATTCCGCGACTCCCTTTCATTCCCACTGCCGTCACCAACACCCTCTCCGCTCTAAGCAGCCATGTCCATGTATTGGATATAATTTCTAGAATTTTAAAGTGTCTTTGGAAAATATCTAATGAGATTTTATGTGAACTGATACATAAATTATATATACTAAATAAAAGTATATTTAATTTATAATATATAATTTTAAAAATAGATAAAAGTTAAATTGTGTTATAGGTTTTGGTTTCTTACACCCAGAGCTGAAACCTAGCTTTCATGCAAGAAAACTGCTAGAACCCAGGGTCTGAGGGGCAGGGGCTCAGAGCTCTTCCTCTGAACAAGGTGGAAGGAGACAGAGGTTGACTTGCAATTTCCACAGGCAAGACAAAGGGCTACAGGGAATCAGAATCCAGCCCAAGGACTCACTGGTTTTTGGTATCGCTTTAATGTACTCCACTCTTCTCCCACCCCTCCTTTATACAAGTTGGATTATTGGGTTAATAATTAGACAGATAATATGAGGAGGAAAAACATTTCCTTTACCCACTCAGATTCAGTAACTGGGGGCTTGCAAATTAAGCTGACAAAAGACAAATGAACAGGAGGAAAGACAAAGTGCATTCACGTAAGTACAAGGGAGCCTACAGAAACGTGGCTCAAAGAAGCCCTTAGAATATGGGGCTTATCTACCATCTCAGTAGGAGAAGGGGAGGGGAGCGAGGGCACTTACAGAAAAATGAATGACTTTCAGAAAGATAAATGGGCCTTTAGGAGAGTAGATGGGAGGTATGATAGTTTTCTGACAATGTTTCCTTTTGCAATTTCTCATCCCACTTCCAACTTCTCATCTCCCAGCAGTGTGGGAAAACTCCTTTGAAGGGGGATTTATGGCAGTTGAATTCTTTTGGAAGGTTCTGCTTTTAGGCAGATAAGAGGGGGTCAGATCTTCTTTTCTGTATCTGTTGATTCTCAAATGGCTTCGGCTCAAAATAATTTTTATGCCACAATGGGGTATTCTGAGTCCCTTCAATAATTGGGAAAATGAGGGGCATACAAAGAGCACACATACTATCTCTAGCACACACACACACACACACACACTCTAACACACACACACACATCACCCACTATTCACACCAACTGGAAACAACTGTTAACATTTTATTGTGATTTGTTTTCAATCTCCTTTCCTTTCGTTTTTGGGCACATAGTTGAGATTAAACTATATATACAATTTTCCTTCTTGCTTTTCACCTTCACATTTTCAGCTCAGCATTTGAGAAGTGTAGATGAGCAAACTTTTTAAAATTCAATTTAAAAATTATGAAATTTTTCTCTTTTTTTTTAAAAGATGTATTTACTTATTTCAGTGAGAAAGAAAGAGCACAGCAGGGAGAGGCAGAGGAAGGGGGAGAGAGCAACTCAAGCTGACGCCACACTGAGCGTGGAGCCCGGCGCGGGGCTCAATTTCAGGACCCTGAGATCAGACCTGAGCTGAAATCAAGAATCAGACACTGAACCGACTATGCACCCAGGCACCCCTAAAAATTATGAATTTTTTCAAACATAAACGGTAATTCAGATAATAATGTAACAACCATTCATAAACCTGCTGTTAGGATTTAAAAGACATGAATATTTTGCTATATTTGCTTTGGATTGCTCTGGAAAAAAGAAGTCACAAATGCAGGTAAGGTCTCCTCCCGACTTCCCCAAGCCCCACTACAACCACCGCAATCCAGAGGTCACCATCTGGGACTGGTGTGCTTCATTCTTAGGCCTATTTTTTTACCTTTTTCCAATAGAATACACCAACGTTTCTTAGGGTTTTAAATTTTACACAAATGATATTATATTGTTTATATCCTTTTGCAACTTGCTTTTTATCATTCCAATGTTAGGCCACCACAGAAAAGACATTCTTTTTTCCATGTAATTCTCCAAATGGAAAGTAGATACCCATTGTTTTGTTAGAAAACATCTTAGCACTCACCCTAACACATACCCTCCCCAATGTCCATAACCCAAACACCCTCTCCCTACCCCCCCCACCCCCCAGGAACCCTCAGTTTGTTTTGTGGGATTGAGAGTCTCTTATGGTTTGTCTCCCTCCTGATCCCATCTTGTTTCATTTTTTTCCTGCCCTACCCCCTACGACCCCCTGCCCTGCCTCTCAAATTCCTCATATCAGAGAGATCATATGATAATTGTCTTTCTCTGGTTGACTTATTTCAATTATTTCAGCATAATACCCTCTAGTTCCAACCACATTGTTGCAAATGGCAACATTCCATTTCTTTTGATGGCTGCATAGTATTCCATTGTATATCTATACCACATCTTCTTTATCCACTCATCTGTTGATGGACATCTATGTTCTTCCATAGTTTGGCTATTGTGAACATTGCTGCTATAAACATCTGGGTGCACGTGCCCCTTTGGATCACTACATTTGTATCTTTAGAGTAAATACCCAGTTAGTGTGATTGCTGGGTCATAGGGTAGCTCTATTTTCAACTTTTTGAGGAAACTCCATGCTGTCTTCCAGAGTGGTGAGTACTGTGAAATGTGTAAGCCTGATGATTCACAGACCTATACCCCTGGGGCAAATAATCCATTATACATTAATAAATATAATAAAAAAGAAAAGAAAATATCTTAGCTCTGCCAAGTCCCGGAGCTCAGAGATGATGTCAGATGGAGTCACATGATATCTCCCTACCCTGTGTCTATTTGAATCCATTAATTAACAGGGGACTTGAGAAGGCCTCTGAGAGAAATACAAGCAAGGTCAATACCCCCTTCCTCGTAAGTTCCAAGTTATATAGATACATTTACTGGACCTTGGTGGCCCCAGTAGAGGCCAGGTAACAGGGAAAATCAGAGAACTCTGAGGGAGTCATCATAAGAGTGGGGAATCTAAATTCAGATTCAGATTCCAAAGCAGGCCCCTCCTTTTTTTCCGTGTAGAGAATAGCTGATTAGGGGCACTGTGTTGAGGACGTGAAGCCCAGAGTTCACCCAGTGTAGGTGACCTGGGTCATGGGCAGGAGGTAGAGGTGGGGTGGGGGGCTGGGGATGGTGTATGCATATGGCAAGAACTGCTCCTGTGATCACCCAATATCTCAGTGACTCTATAATGTAAAGCTCTTGTCTCCTATGGCCAGATGCACATGTGTGACATCCTGCACAATCAATGTAAAAAACCAGCTGAGAGCAGGATTATATACAGACATGCTACGCTCCCTGCTTTTCCTTTACAAGATGGCGGCACTGTGTTCCGGTGGTTTGGGACTTCTCTTGGGAACGGTATCTCAGGGAATGAAGGATGGATTTTTAAAATCAGATCCTGTCTGTTCTGTGCCAATAGATGTTAACACTTAGTGTAACATGACCTGTCCATACATTCATCAAAAATCATGTCCAAAAATAGTCATAGAAGCACTGCCTCAGTCATCCATGACTGAAAAATATGGCGATGTCCTTCAACAGTAGAACAGATAAATAAATGGTAAAATGGAAAAAAAAAATTACATGATGGAATTCTCTACACCCCTGGGAATGAGCTACATGAGCTATATAGATGCAGCTACATGAGCAATATAGACGAACCTTACAAGTACAGTGCTGAGGGAAAGAGAAACATACACAAAGGAGCAGGTATCATAAGATTTCATTTAAAGGAAGCTCAAGAACAGGAAAACCACTCTACCCTGTTATGGATGGGATGGGGTTGCTCTTGGCATAGGGTAATGAGTAGCAAGGGACCCACAAACACCTGTGGGAGCCTGGTAATGTTTTTTTTCCTTGTTTTGGGTGCTGGTGAAGTGGGGACCATTCACTTTGTGAAAGTTCATCAAGATTTATACTTACATTCCATTTTCTGTATGTATGTGTATCATAATTTCAAGAAATTTCTAAAAAATTATTTTACTTTGTATTTCAAGGTTCTTAAGTGAAGCTCCACATAAATGATTATCAAAGGGGCGCCTGGGTGTCTCAGCAGGTTAAAGCCTCTGCCTTCAGCTCAGGTCATGATCCCAGGGTCCTGGGATCGAGCCCCGCATCGGGCTCTCTGCTCAGCAGGAAGCCTGCTTCCCGCCCCCCCTGTCTGCCTGCCTCTCTGCCTACTTGTAACCTCTGTCTGTCAAATAAATAAATAAAATCTTAAAAAATTTTAAAAAAATGATTATCAGAGCCTTAAATTGATCAGTCCCGGCCCATGACCACTGATTGAGTATCATGAATACCCTTTCATTCCTCTCCCTGATGCAGTTCACTCCCTTGATTCGAACATTCTCTCAAAGACAGTATTGCATCTTTCGCCTTCACACCCCTCCTTCAGCCTTCTCTGCAGTTTTATGAGAAAATACCAGAAATCTGTTAGAAGAGGTGAGCAAGGGCGTCTGTAAAGGAAGGAGTTCTCCATCCCCAGGTCATGCCTTGGTGGGCCCATTGACAGATCAGAGAGCAGGTGGTGCCGACCATTCAAGCACTTCCCCAGGGAGAGGAGGCCCAGTGTTGGCATTGTTTCATCTGTATTTGGCAGCCTGAGGTCTGCCTTGTTCAAATCCCAACGAGCATTTTAAGAAGGGTCTTGCTATTCACGCCAACGTAGTATCAAACGGAGAGCCCCCTTCCCGGTGCCCTTCTCAGCGCCCTTCTCAGCGTTCGGGCCCTGCTTCTCACTGGATACTGTGCTCCTATTGTACGCTTTCGGTTTTCTCTGCATTTGTGCCCCAGCACTTGGCTCTGATATCCCCCACCTTTATGGTGTTTTTAGGTGTTCTTTTTAGATACCTAATTCTGTTCGAAACCCTTGCCTCTGCCATCCCAATGACTTCAGATCTGCCTAATCAATTCCTGTTGGCTGAACTTTTCTTGTCAATCCCTCACTGAAAGATTTCAAAACACATTGAAGGAATTCTTTTGACTGCACAGAAAAATATGCCCTTTCCTAATGAAGCATAGGTGCAAAGGCAATGCCCCCTGCCTTGTTTAAGGAGTTTGCTGACTTTGACCCATGCTAAATGTAAAATGTATGGAAATGCAAAGGTTACTACACGTTGCTGGAAAAATTAAACCTTAGTCAGTCCCTTTGCCTTTTGTATGTCGCCTACATTATTACATTGTTTTCACCTAGTGTCTGACAGAGTATACGTTCTCAATATATGATGAGAAAGGAATCCTGAGAAAGAATGGAAAGCAGATCTAAGAGAAGATGTGTAGTTGTCATCCAAAAGACTTTTAGTCTTTTTTTGTGTTTGAAATTGGCTTGTTTGGCAAAATAATCTGTAATGTATTTATTCTAAGGTTAAAAAAAGTTGTCAAACCCTGGGTGCCACAGTCTCTTCTTGGATATTCAAAATGCACCTAAGAACACTAATGGTACTGGGAAATCCTGCACCTGAGAAAAGCGCTCGGTTTCAGTGTTCCCAGAGTATTTCAATGGCATCTTTTTATTATATACGTTATTAGATCTTTTATACCATCTATTCACATTTTACAGGACCAGTGTGCTTCAAGCATACTTAGGCAAATGCAGTTTAACTCAAACTGGATATGATTCCGAGACAGACAATCTGAATTTTTCCCATGCAAAGAGCTTCTGAAACCACAGTTATCAACTAAATGAATGCCTCCGAGACTGCACCAAGAGCATCCTGATTAAAATACTTGCTCAAGTGAAGCCAAGGGCATACGGTTCTCTTATAGTATACAGACTGTGCATTTTAAACGCACTCTGAGCATGCGTTGGGAGGACGCCATCAAGTCTCACTGGCTTACAGACAAAGCGATGTTAGGCAGTGTGGCTGTAATAACGGGGTGTGTAACTGTCTACTCTGGAGGTCATTACAAATGAGTCAAATGATGGAGGAAAACATTTATCTGTGTATCACCTGATCCTGGCATTCAGTTCCATTCTGTATCATTAACTTAACACAATAAAACAAAGCATCAATTACTCTCTCCAGTTGGAGACGGTCATGTTTAACAAGGGGAAAAGTAAGTGATTATTGAAACCAGAGCTTGCAGATGTCAATCAGTCAATGATGAAAGTGATTTGAGCCTGTCCTCTATGAAAAAGAAAGGAAACCTGACCTGGTTATGGCATCTCTCTTGTACCAGTAAGAGGGAGGCCGGGTGTGATGATCTCTCATGCAAACAGATTTTTTTTTTTTCTTTTTTGTCACCAGATGTATACTCTACCAATAATTTCAGGACAGGGATGCACTGACATCTAGTGGACAACCAGGTGACCACTATTTTGGCCACAAATTAAACTGTAAGAATTAGTAAACTACATAGTCCTTTAAAATATTTGAGAAAACGTGGTTCAAATAAAACTTAAAGTATAATTATAGATTTTCTTTGTTTCCTCATGGTGGAAGCCAGTTAACTGAATTCATATTTAAGTTAATATTATACTTGGAAGACTTTTTCTTATTGGTAACATCACCCTACTGTCTTGTGAAATACTGGTGCGTATTTGCATGCTTACCAGAATGAACAAGTTTATATATAGGTAAAGACAGGTAATAGAATGCAAGAGACATCCAAAAGATGGCATGGAATGCTGTCCATTTTATATGTTTTGGGGGAAAAGAAATTTGTCTAATTATCAAACACACATGAATTGGTTTCTGGCCACCTGTCAGTGAGGAATTTGAGAATTCTAGAAGTTTGATTTAAAAAACTGCAGAGCAGAGCATAGTTGTCCCAGAGGCCACTCTTGTAGGGGGAAAGGGGGGCATTTCACATCCAGAGAGATTCGTATGTCCAGTTTCTCTCACATCATCGATCAGGAGAGTCCATAAAACAGATATTATCTACCTAGTTTATTGACTGATTTGTTTTAGAACGTAATTAGTGTTGAGATGCCAAGAGAAAAGTAGACAACATCTATCTCTCTGACTCCTGAAATGTGAGCCAACTGAGAATTAGACTAAAGGAATAAACCAGAAAAAGGTTTTTAAATACAAGTTTTACAATTGGTCAGGCAAATTGGAGAACGCTGCTCAACCATGGCTGGCATAGATCTATTATTGTCTTTCCCTCCTGGATTAAATTTATGTTAGTATAATTACCAAGCCTCCATACAGTTCTTATATAGTTCCTACCTTTTCTGAAACTGTATGGATTACTCACAACTTCCTATATGTGTCCTTCTCTAATATATAATGGTAAGAAAAAATTATCCCCAACTTAGAAATATAGTAAAAGGGAAGTGGGATGTCTGTTCATTTTGTTTAATAGGCCTACACAAAGGATTACTTAATTTTCTAAGAGAATGTACTTGCATTTAACTTACAACTTATTATTTAAGTAGAGCTCACCTTTGTGATGTACATGTTAATTTGTAGAGTTCTGTACTGAGAAGCTAAATAAGCAAACGGGCAGTGGCCAGTCCATAAATAAAAATTACCCCTCTCCATGACTGTCAGGAAATAGATGAAAACCAAGCAAGCAAGCAAAGGTTATTGTTCAGAACTTGGAGCGAGGGAGTCAGCCACCATCACTTGCATTTTGGAAGAGACTTGCAGTAGAGGAAAGAGAAGGAAAACTTTGTGGGGAGGCTTCGGGTCTGCTCTGATTGGAGACGGCTGGCATGAGGAAGCAGGGTATTGCATTTGATTGGCTGGGGATATAAATTTGGTTTGCTCTGGTTGGTGCCAAGCAGGAAGCAAGGATAATAATTAGGGAAGCTGGTAGTTTATTGATCCCATCCTAGCCATTTCAGGCTGATGATTTACAGAAGTTGTTTGGCTTTCTGGATTATTATCAGAGATGGTGGTCTGACTTCGTACAAGTCTGACTTATAAACTGGCCAGCTTTCCTGAGCTGGTTTCTGTAGACAATGGAGAGGGATAATTTTTATTTGTGGACTGGCCACTGTCCGTTTGTCCTTCTCCAGGGAAAGCACTCCAAAGTCACATGTCAAAGATGCTGCAAGTATACATCTCTAACAGGAAGGCAGGAATCGAGTCGAATTGACAGCAAATGCAAAACTGCAGAGGTGTAAAGAGCGTTGTTGATCAGTTCACAGAAGGGCTGGCGTCCAGTCACGGACCAGATGTGGAAGCTGGCAAGTGGGGATAGGACTCTTTTCCCACAGTGATGGGCTCTATGCTAATACAATCTTGCGGATCTTTGGAGCTTTCCAGCAGAGGAAAAGTCACAATTTCAGAAGCAATTTGTGGGTAAGTATGACTCAAACTTCAAGCTTTGTGTCAGCCTCTGTGATGTAAATTTCAGACAGCAGCAGAATAATTAGGCATTTGTCCTGTTGTGCTCCTGTTCCCAGAGGCACTGAGTGAGTTTCAAGTAAACCACTGCTGGCAAAAAAGCCTGAGTCCTTGGGAGGAAGAGACAAGTATATTCTGAACCTACTAAATACATAACACTAAATACAATTTTGGAAAATCTTACTATGTGACCAAGTTCTGAGTAATGTTCATAAAACCAATGAAATTAAACTGAACTCTAACATCATGGGTGTGTCTATGTATCTGCATGCCATAGTTGTCAAGAATGATTGTCTACTGAAATATCAATAGCTCATTGATTGTGATAGATTACTTATTAGACTTTATTAGATTTTATTTTTATATGAATCAATTTAATCAAACTTTGGAAATGCTCTTATATAGCTGATGAGATCTGCATTTCCACTATTGAATAGGCTATGATCATCATACAGCTTACCTAAGTATCCATGTCCAAGTACATGGCCAACTGCTATAAAACTTCAGATGCCTAATAGAAGGATACTTTGGAGGATGCCTGGGTGGCTCAGTTGGTTAAGTATCTGCCTTCGGCTCAGATCATGATCCCGGGCCAGGGTCCTGGGATCGAGTCCTGCTTGGGGCTCCTTGCTCAGCAGGGAGCCTGCTTCCCCTGCTCTCTCTACCTGCCTCTCTGCCAACTTGTGATCTCTCTCTCTGTCTGTCAAATAAATAAATGAAATCTTAAAAAAGAAGAAGGAGGAGGAGGTGGAGGAGAAGGAGAAGACTACTTTGGTATTCTTTCTTCAAGCTGCTTTTCTAAGTCAACATAATACTTGTGATATTTTCCAATACATGTGGTTTTAGTCCATTCCTTTTCAGGGCTATATTGCATTCCATTGCCTGTGAATTTTTTAAAATTCATTGTTGTATTAATAGTTATTTTCAGTTATCATTTCAGCTTGCCATCCCAAAATTTCCTTTTTCCCTACCTTGTCATCTAGTCTTAATTGTATCCTAGTAACACCCCCTAAGAGACATGTACAATGGTTGGAGTTTATTCCCAAATTGTTATATAAAGAAGGACCCACTGAGGTGATCTGCTGCTTCTCCACAACATCCCATTCATGATAAAGGCCAGGATTTTTGTAGTAAGAGAAACATTCAAGATGTTCAGGTCTGGGCCACACTTGGTAGATCTTGACTGGCCTGCTCATGCATCTGTGGTCAGTTAATGAGAGGCTGACTGGTCTAGGATGGTCTCACTTACATTTCTGGAGGTAGGATGGCTGGAGCAACAAGCAGCTGGTCATGTCTCTCATCCTCCAATAGGCTCCAAAGGCAGAGTACCAAGATGGAACAGAAGCTTCCAATGTCTTTTAAGTATAGGTTTATGGTCTGAACTGGCATATTGCTTCCTCTGTATTTTATATTTTATATTTATATTTTATATTTATTTATATTTTATTGGCCAAAGCAGAACACATAGCCAGCCCCCTGGCTCATTCAAGGGCAATATTCCACCTATTTCTACATAATGAACCACCTCAAAACTTAGTAGCTTAAAACAATAATTATTTCATTTGCTCACAAATTTGCCTTTCATTCAGGGGTCAGTGGGGACAATTCATGTCTGCTCTACCAGATGTCAGCTGGGCAGCTCAACTAGGGCTGGAGGACCCACTTCCAAGATGGCTCAGTCACATGGCTGATAACTCCTTCCCCCGGGAGACTCTTGGAGCCCAGATTAGCTCCCTTACAACATGCTGGCTGGGTCCCAAGAGCAAGCATTCCAAGAGACAGGAAATAACCCAGAAACTGGTAGGACACCACTTCTACTATATTCCTTTTGTCAAACAGTTACCAGCCAGAGGGAGTGTAGGTCAATCTCTCAGTGAAATGAGTGTCAAAGAATTTGGGGCCTATACTTTTTTCTCTTTTTTGAAATCTAAATTCAATTAGCCAACAAATAGTGCATCGTTAGTTTCACATGTCGTATTCAACAATTCATCAGTTGCCTACAACACCCAGTGCTCACCACATTACGCACCTTCCTTAATGCCCATCACCCAGTTACCCCATCTCCCCACTCACCTCCCCTTCCACAACCCTCAGTTTGTTTCCCATGGTTATGAGTCTCTCATAGTTTGTCTCCCTCTCTGGTTTCCTTCCTATATTTAAAACTGCCACAGGCAGGCTCCAGACTCCACCCCTGATAGGAGAGGTGATAACGTCACCTTGTAAAAGACAAAAGGCAGGGATACTGGAAGAGGTAAAAAGTTGCAGCTAGGGCCGCCTGGGTGGCTCAGTGGGTTAGGCCACTGCCTTCGGCTCCGGTCATGATCTCAGGGTCCTCGGATAAGGTCCCGCATCGGGCTCTCTGCTCGGCGGGGAGCCTGCTTCCCTCTCTCTCACCCTCTGCCTGCCTCTCTGCCTACTTGTGATCTCTCTCTGTCAAGTAAATGGGTGAAATCTTAAAAAAAAAATTTTCTCTTTAAAAAAAAAGTTGCAGCCATTTCACAATCAATGTAAACAAGGAGGGGGAAAGATTTCTGGTTCAATAATTTTTTTGCTCCTTTTAACTAAGCTATTATTTGTCTCAGCCTTATGTTAGCCTTATGTTAGCTAATGGTAAATTTAGAAATGTCACTCTCACCATTTAAATGGCTTTGGGGATTTTATATAGAAAGGCTTTATAAGTGCCTCCCATTCATTTTGAAATAGACGTTAGTGCTTTAGCTCCCCTTGAAAGATGTGAAATCATGTTTTATTGATAGAATAACTATTATGCAACAACAGTACAGGTAATCATCTTATTCCACTTGACGAGATGAACATAGCCATTTTTTGCACAGAAAAGACAGTGAAGTACTAAATTACAGCCACGTGATCAGTGTGGAATCTCTCATTGACATGAACTGCAGAATCGATAATTAGATGTGGGGCGGGAAACTCTGTGAGCCGTGGCAACCCTGAATTTTCTTTAGGCTGTCTTCTCTGTGTCCTATGGACTACAACTGAAATGACCTAGAGGCCAGCCAAACAGAATTACCCATTGATTTTCCCTAATCCCATTTATGCTCACTCACAAAGGGCTCCATAGGACACAGCCACTTCATCAAAGAGGAAGTTCTAAACTGCATTCATCAATTACATTCCCAAATCCCTGTTTTCCTTTCCCAGGCAGCAACCTGATTTCAGGAAAAAGATCTGACCTCCTAGAAGCCTTAAAAATAAAATATCTATAGCACCCATTCAGTATAGTTTGATAAGCCTGGTCCATATTCTCCAAGAAAATACCACCTCCTGGGAAGCACTGAAGTGGTAATAGCTATGATCCATTGAGCCATGATGGAGCCATGACTGAGTCAGTTTCTGTATTATGTAGTTTTCAAATGTTTTCAGTTATTTGCCAAATTTCAGCATCCGGCAACAAGTAACAGAAAAACTTAGGTGTAGTAGCTTTTAAAAAGTGAGTAATCTTTTTTTTTTTTTTTAATGCGCCAAGCAACACAGTGATCTAGCAGTCTCATGATACAATTAGGTATCCATGTTGCTTTCTTTTTGGATGTTCTTATTTTGTGGTTTTCATCCTCATGTTTGTCATTGTGATGTTGCAAGATGGCTCTTTTACTTCTGGATTGAAGCTACTAGGGTGATCTTTCTACGGGAAGTCTGTTGGAGGTCATAGACAATGAAGAGGAATCATAGCCAAGAAATGAAGAACATAAAGTAGAGCCTGGAGACTTTCTTCACCTTGGTTAAGCCAGTCCTGAAGACACTCCTAAAATATACACATCCCTCAACCTTTTAAATTTCATTAGCAATCATACTCTCTTTTTGTTGAGTAGATTGGGACTAGATTGGGAGTTTCTTGTTTTTTGGAACTGAAAGAAACTTAACTGGTACAAACCCCATTTTGCAGATGAAGAAACGTGAAAATCTCCAGATCTGTCATTTATATATATATATATATATATATATATATATATATATATACACACACACACACACACACACACACACATACATGTGTGTGTGTGTGTGTGTGTAATGTATTTGCTAGTTGTATTCACATAGCAAGAATTCATACACTGAGAATTTAGAATGTGAAGAAATCCTGGACTGAATTTGTGGGAAACTGCAAAAGTGGTATTTGGAGAGAAATATATGGCCTTGACTGCTTATAATAGAAGTAGAGACTAAAATTTATAGAGCTAATTATCCGTGTAAGAACTTAGAAATAAAATGAAGAATAACTCTAAATAAAGGAAGAAAAGGATGAAGAAAAGAGCAGAAGTTCATGAAATAGAAATCAAAGATAAAAGCAGAGGATGAAAAATCATAATGGAAATTTTATTTTATTTTTTAGTAGAAATTTTAAAAATACTATAGCTAAATTGTAAGGAAAAGACTATCTTTCAAAACTTGTGGATCAAAACAGGACTGATACTCAGAAGGAAATCTATAATTCTAAGTGCTTACATTTAGGGCACAGCCTGGAAGATAATTTGTTAGACATGCAACTTAAGAATTTGGAAAAGAACAAAACAAAACCAAAAATATAAAAGGAAGATGAAGATAAAACAAGAGCAGACAAAAGAACAAGATCAAAAGCCAAAGCGTGACTCCTTGAAAAGTCTGTTTAGGTGGACAAAAGCCTAGTGATATTAAGCAAGGGGAAAATGGGGGAGGGGGCAAAAATAAATAATAATGGGAATTAAAAGATGGACATATAAGTAGACACGACAGATTAAAAAGAATTTAAAAAAACATTATGAGCAATTTTTATGCTAATGAACTTGACAAAAGATAAAATGGACAACTTCTTAGAAAAATATCATTTTTCAGTATTGATTCAAGAAGATAAAGAGCCTACCCAGTCCCAAACCATTAAGGAAATAGAATCAATAATTAAAGATCTTCTCATAGGCAAGATCTTTTTTTAGGAACATTCTGTCAAATTTTCAAAAAATATGTATCATTCCAAAATATACAAATTCTTCAAGAGAATAAAATATAAAATATTATTCCCAGTCTATACTATTTAGGGGGAATAACTCTGATCCAAAACTAGAAAAGAACATTAAAATGTCTAGCCCATTTTTTTTTAAAGATTTTATTTATTTATTTGACAGAGATCACAAGTAGACAGAGAGGCAGGCAGAGGTGGGGGGCGGGGAGAAGATTCCCTGCTGAGCAGAGAGCCCGATGCAGGGCTCCATCCCAGGACCCTGGGATCATGACCTGAGCCAAAGATAGAGGCTTAACCCACTGAGCCACCCAGGTGCCCCATGTCCAGCCCATTTTATTCATAGAGCATCTTTATAGCCCAAGTGTGGAAAAGAATTTCTTCAACAAATGACAAAAATCACTAAACATAATCAGACTGATAAATTTGACATTAAAATGAGTATCTATTCATTGAAAAGCACAATAAAGTGCATAAAGACATAAAACTTGAAAAATATTTCAAAATACATATGACAAAGAATTTGTATCTAGAATATATAAGAATTCTTCAAGTCAATTTGAAAAACAGATGAAAAATTTTAAATGGGCAAGAGTCATGAACTGGTGTTTCACATGGAAAATAATTACAAATAGCAAATAAACACTGTATTAAAATAAAGGAAATGCAAATGAAGATCATAAGAAGATATATCAAACAGATCAATAAGCAAAAATTAAGAACTCTGATGATACTGTGCCCCAAAGGATATACGTCGATGAAAACTCTTCTGTACATCTGACGGGAGGGTAAATTGTTAAAGCAACTGTGGCAAGCAACTTGGCCTTCTCTTATAAATCTGAGCACTCACATACCCAAAGACAGTTAGTCCTTCCTTCAGTACATTTAGGGAAGCTTTTGCAAAAATGTACCAGGATGTAATTACTAGAATGTTCATAACAAAACTGTAGCAAATAAGGGAATAGTTGGAAATGTCTGCTCATAGGAGAATGGGTAAATAAATTATGGAATTTATTACCATACTGGTGAATATTTTATAGCATTACCAATTGAATGAACTATAGCTATAAATACAGGAATGAATCTTAGGAACAACATTGAGGGGAAAAAGGTAAGAACTAGAAACAAACAACTCATATGCAACTATGATAATAATATCTAAGGAACAAAGCATTTTACAAACAAAAATCAAGACAGCGGCTCCCTCTGGGTGGGTGATGTGGCAGAATGAGGAGACATGGAAGTACATTCTGGCAGACTCCATACTTTTGGTCATATTCTAATTCTCATGTTGGGCTGTGGGTACACTGCAGGTGTTCAATTTATCATTACGTGTCATAACTTACATATATGTTATAAATTTATAATTTTGTGTATATCACATGTTAGATAATAATTTTTTTAATGAGAGATAAAAATTATTTGGAAGTTGCCTCTTGAATCAGGAAGCTTCTGTAGCAATGCTCGCTCTAGGATATATATACCTATTAGATATAGATATACCATTTCTTCTACAGTCCACACCAGAAAAATGAATGTTACATTCCTTGTACCCTCCTCAATTCAACACACCAAAACAAGGTTGAAAAGATGTTTAGCAAGCTAATCCACAGTATCCACCACATATGCTATCATCATTATAGCTCAACATAGTATTAGAGGTGCTATAAGACTGGGAAAGAAGAAAACAAGTAGTCTTTGTTTAAAAATTACATGATCATTGCTGCTATAAACATTGGGGTACAGATGGCCCTTCTTTTCACTACATCTGTATCTTTGGGGTAAATACCCAGCAGTGCAATTGCAGGGTCATAGGGAAGATCTATTTTTAATTTCCTGAGGAATCTCCACACTGTTCTCCAAAGTGGCTGCACCAGTTTGCATTCCCACCAACAGTGTAAGAGGGTTCCCCTTTCTCCACATCCTCTCCAGCACACGTTGTTTCCTGTCTTGCTAATTTTGGCCATTCTAACTGGTGTAAGGTGGTATCTCAATGTGGTTTTGATTTGAATCTCCCTGATGGCTAGTGATGATGAACATTTTTTCATGTGTCTGGTAGCCATTTGTATGTCTTCATTGGAGAAGTGTCTGTTCATATCTTCTGCCCATTTTTTAATATGATTATCTGTTTTGTGTGTGTTGAGTTTGAGGAGTTCTTTATAGATCCTGGATATCAACCTTTTATCTGTACTGTCATTTGCAAATATCTTCTCCCATTCCGTGGGTTGCCTCTTTGTTTTGATGACTGTTTCTTTTGCTGTGCAGAAGCTTTTTATCTTGATGAAGTCCCAGAAGTTCATCTTTGCCTTTGTTTCCTTCGCCTTTGGAGACATATCTTGAAAGAAGTTGCTGTGGCTGATATCAAAGAGGTTACTCCCTATGTTCTCCTCGAGGATTCTGATGGATTCCTGTCTCACGTTGAGGTCTTTTATCCATTTCGAGTTTATCTTTGTGTACGGTGTAAGAGAATGGTCAAGTTTCATTCTTCTACATATAGCTGTCCAGTTTTCCCAGCACCATTTATTGAAGAGACTGTCTTTTTTCCACTGGATATTTTTTCCTGTTTTGTCAAAGATTATTTGACCATAGAGTTGAGGGTCCATATCTGGGCTCTCTACTCTGTTCCACTGGTCCATGTGTCTGTTTTTATGCCAGTACCATGCTGTCTTGGTGATCACAGCTTTGTAGTAAAGCTTGAAATCAGGTAACGTGATGCCACCAGTTTTATTTTTGTTTTTCAACATTTCCTTAGCAATTTGGGGTCTCTTCTGATTCCATACAAATTTTAGTATTATTTGCTCCAGCTCTTTGAAAAATACTGGTGGAATTTTGATTGGAATGGCATTAAAAGTATAGATTGCTCTGGGCGGTATAGACATTTTAACGATGTTTATTCTTCCCATCCAAGAGCATGGAATGGTCTTCCATCTTTTTGTGTCTTCTTCAATTTCTTTTAGGAGTGTTCTGTAGTTCCTCGAGTACAGATCTTTAACCTCTTTGGTTAGGTTTATTCCGAGGTATCTTATGGTTTTTGGTGCTATAGTAAATGGAATCGATTCTCTAATTTGCCTTTCTGTATTTTCATTGTTAGTGTATAAGAAAGCCACTGATTTCTGGACATTGACTTTGTATCCTGCTACATTACTGAATTGCTGTATGAGTTCTAGTAGTTTGGAGGTGGAGTCTTTCGGGTTTTCCATATAAAGAATCATGTCATCTGCGAAGAGAGAGAGTTTGACTTCTTCCTTGCCAATTTGGATACCTTTTATTTCTCTTTGTTGTCTGATTGCTGTTGCTAGGACTTCTAATACTATGTTGAACAAGAGTGGTGAGAGTGGGCATCCTTGTCGTGTTCCTGATCTCAATGGGAAGGCTGCAAGCTTTTTCCCATTGAGGATGATATTTGCTGTGGGTTTTTCATAGATAGATTTGATGAAGTTCAGGAATGTTCCCTCTATCCCTATACTTTGAAGCGTTTTAATCAGGAACAGATGCTGGATTTTGTCAAAAGCTTTTTCTGCATCAATGGAGAGGATCATGTGGTTCTTCTCTCTTCTCTTATTGATTTGTTCTATCACATTGATTGATTTGCGAATGTTGAACCATCCTTGTAACCCAGGGATGAATCCTACCTGGTCATGGTGGATAATCTTTTTAATGTGCTGTTGGATCCTGTTTGCTAGGATCTTGTTGAGAATCTTAGCATCCATATTCATCAGTGATATCGGTCTGAAATTCTCCTTTTTGGTAGGGTCTTTGCCTGGTTTGGGGATCAGGGTAATGCTGGCTTCATAAAAAGAGTCTGGAAGTTTTCCTTCTGCTTCAATTTTTTGAAACAGCTTCAGGAGAATAGGTATTATTTCTTCTTTGAAAGTTTGATAGAATTCCCCAGGGAATCCGTCAGGTCTTGGGCTCTTGTTTTTTGGGAGGTTTTTGATCACTGCTTCAATCTCGTTACTAGATATCGGTCTATTCAGGTTGTCAATTTCTTCCTGGTTCAATTTTGGGAGTTTATAGTTTTCCAGGAATGCAATGGTCACGGTCGCCAAACTGTGGAAAGAACCAAGATGCCCTTCAACGGATGAATGGATAAGGAAGATGTGGTCCATATACACTATGGAGTATTATGCCTCCATCAGAAAGGACGAATACCCAACTTTTGTAGCAACATGGACGGGACTGGAAGAGATTATGCTGAGTGAAATAAGTCAAACAGAGAGAGTCAAGTATCATATGGTTTCACTTATTGGTGGAGCATAACAAATAATATAGAGGACAAGGGTAGATGGAGAGGAGAAGGGAGTTGAGGGAAATTGGAAGGGGAGGTGAACCATGAGAGACTATGGACTCTGAAAAACAACCTGAGGGTTTTGAAGGGGCGGGGTGGGAGGGTGGGGGAACCAGGTGGTGGGTATTAGGGAGGGCACAGATTGCATGGAGCACTGGGTGTGGTGAAAAAACAATGAATACTGTTACGCTGAAAATAAATAAAAAATTTAAAAAAAAAAAAAAGAAAAGAGAAAAAAAATAAAAAATAAAAATAAAAGTTTTTATGTGATAACTTAAAAAAAAATTACATGATCAATGACATAGACAATTCAAGAGAATAATTATGATGGTTAATTTTATGTGTCAACTTGACTGAGCCACAGAATGCCCCAGAAATGTATTTACATGTTATTTCTGGGTGTGTCTTTAAGGGTGTCTCCAGAAGAAATTAGCTGGTGGATTAAGTAAAGCCAACTGACTTCCTCTGTGTGGATGGGTATCATCCAACTCGTTGAGGGCCCAGATAGAACAAAAAAGTGGAGGAAAAATGTTTTCTTTCTTTTTTTTTCTCTGCCTGGCCGCACTGAGACATTGGTCTTCTCCTGCCCTTGGAATGGAAATTACACCATTGGTACTCCTTGTTCTAAGTCCTTCAGATTTGAACTTGCACTGTGCCACTGGCTTTCTGTAGTCTCCAGCTTGCAGACAGCAGATTGTTAAGACTTTTCAGTCTCTATAATCACCTCAGCCAATTCCTTATAATAAGTCTCATTCCGTATATCCTAATCTCCTATTGGTGCTGTTTGTCTAAAGAACTCTAACACAATGACCAAATTATTAGAACCGCAAGTTGAAAAAAAATTAATAGCAAACCCTCATATACCCACCACCTAGATTCTACTACAAATATTCCACTAGAATTGATTTAACACACATCTATCCATCTATATCTATCCATCAGCCCGTCTTAGTTGTGGGATCCATTTCAAGTATATTGCAAATACCAGCGCATTTCCCCTCTTAATATGTTCAAGGGCATACATTAAAGTTCAATACTTCCTTCTAGTTTTTTTTTCCTTTCAGGGTAAAAGGCACATGATCACATTTTATGCATGCAATGAATCTACAAATCTTAAATGCACATGAACTGACTTTGACAAATATGTAAACATTTGTAACCAGATAACTAGAAAGATATAGAACACCACCCTTCCTGGACAACCCATACCCCCCACCATAGTCAGCAACTGTTCTCATTTTTCTTCACAAAAACAAAACAAAACAAAACAAAACACTTGCCTGTCGTAGAACTTCATATAAACAGAACCACGCAACATACATCCCTTTGTTCTCAGAATCATCATGTTGTTGTCTGTATCAATAGTCTATTCCTTTTTATTGTTGAATATCATTCTATTGTATGATTATGCCACAGTTTGCTTATCCATTCTCATTGATTGGGGCTGTTTCCAGTTTGGGACTATTATAACTGAAACCAAACGTTCTAGTATAAATCTCGTGTGAATATGTTCCATTTCTCTTGGGTAAATAATGAGTGAAATTTTTGTGCCATAAGGTTATGTTTAGTTAAAAGTTTAGTTTCGTAAGACATTCTCAGATCTTTTCCAAAATGGTTATTTTACACTCTCACCAGCAATTTGTGGTTGTTCCATGTCCTTGCCAGCATTTGTTATGGTCAGTTATTTTAATTTTAGCTGCTCTGGTGGGTGCGTAATGGTATCTCATTGTGGTTTTTATTTGCATTCCTCTGGTAAGTAATTATGTTGAACATTTTTCCATGTGCTTACTGGCAATTCCATATCTTTTTTTGTGATGTTTCTATTTAATTTTTTTCCCATTTTTAAGATTGTTTACCTTTTATTATTAAATTGTAGGCATTCATTATATATCCTAAATACAAGTTGTTTGTCAGATATCTATTTTGTGAATATTTTCTTCCAGTCTGTGGCTTTATTAATTTTCTTATTGGTATCTTTGACATGCATGCAAAAGATTTTATTTTTATTTTAGCTTTTAATTTGACTTTTATGGTCTATTTTGAATTAATTTTAGTACTCTGTAGTATTTTTGAAGAGAAGCTTGACAAACCGAATTTTAAATTTTTTGAAAAAAATTTCTACAATATGCTGAGGCAATCTTTACAAACAAATACAAAAATGGCTGACTTACCCCAACAGCAAGCAAGATATAGCACAAAACCACACTATTATTAATTAAGATGTGTTACTAGCTCAAGAAGAGAAAAACAGATAAATGAAATATAGCAGAGTCCAAAAAATGGGACCAAAAGACAATGGGACCATATACAAAGATGTATATGTAGATTTTCAGGTGTGTGTGTGTGTGTGTGTGTGTGTACAACAGAGCTGGCATCCCAAATTTGGGAGGAAATGATTGGATTATTTGGCAAATGCAGTTAAGAAAATTGGCTCACCAGTTGGAAAAAAATGAAGCTGAAAGCATATACAATATATACAAACCTCCAAGTATATTAGAGACCTAAGTTAAAGAAGATAAAATCATAAATGTATGAACAGAAAATATATGAAAATATCTCTGAGAACCTGGGGTGGGAAAAGATTTCTTACACATAATCCAAAAAGTATAAAATGTAAGAGGGAAAATTGATTTGGCCATGTCAAAATTAGAGAAATTTCTCTAACAAAGGACACAAAATTGTCAGACAGGTGACAGAGTGAGAGGATATTTGAGTTATCCATAACCCACAGGAGATTAATATCTAGAACTAGTAAGGAATTTTTGAAAATCAGCAAAAGAAAGAAAAGAAAAATGGGCTAAGGATATATGTCTTAGTTCAGGCTGTTATTACAAAGTACCATAGATGGATAGCTCATAACCAACAGAAATTTATTTCTCTCAGTTCTGGAGGCCGGAAGTCTGGGATCAGGGTGCCAGTGTGGTCAGGTTTTGGTGAGAACCCTCCTCTGGGTTGTATCTTCACATGGTGGAAAGAGAACAAGCTAGCTTGCTGACCTCTTATAAGGCTACTAATCCCATTCGTGAGGGCTGTGAACCATTGTGACCTCATTATGTCCCAGGGTCTCTACCTCCAAATACCATCACATTGGCGATTAGCTTTCAACATGAATTCTGGGGGCACATAACGGTGATACAGAACTTCAGAAGCTAGGATACACAAATGGCTTAGAGAAAAATGCAGAGATACTCAATCTCACTCTTAATCAGAGAAATGCTAAAAGATAAAAAGATCCAATTTTATGCCAATAGCATTGACAATAATAGTAAGGTGGCTCATATGAAATGCATAGAGGTGATGGGAGAAAGGAATCCTCATAGACAGCTCACAGAAGTGTTGCCTCGTTTAGACACTGTGATGAACACCTTGATGTTATTCATTTCTGGGTATATACTCCAGAGAACCTGTCATGCAGATCCATGAGGAGCCATGCAGGGAGACGTTTATTCCAGCATCCTCTGGGAAACCAAGATTCATCTCTAGAAGAACACGCAAGTAAAAGGCGACAAGTGCATGTGACAGAATGCTATGAAAACTCTCATAGTCAGGAGCGATAAGCTAGATCGACCAAGAGCACATCTAAATAGTTCTTAAAAATACAACATGGAATGGGGAAAAGAAGGAAGAATTTTATTTATATCTCCGTTGCACTCATATAAATGAAAATAAACACACACAGCACCATACATTGTCAATGCTACACCAGTATGAAGAAGGGTAGGCAGTTCATCTAATAAACATGCCAGGGTGAGTGGGTAAGCGGTGAAATGGCACTGGGAGTGGGCGTGAAAGGGATACAAGTGATGAAAGAAAATAAAATAAAAGAAGAGCTTTGTATGGACTAAAGTGAATAACATGCCATCGGCTGAAGTGTGTCGTCAAACATCTTTCTGGGCAGTTGAGACACATACATGTGCACAATCATTCATTTGGTACGTTTCAAAACTATCCATAAATCTACTGAACCCTCTGATCTTAACAGCCTTTACTTGATCATCTTACCTGAAAAGCCCATCAGAGGAGACTGTCAAAAGTTTTGTTGAAATCACAGAAGATGAAATGCCTTTGAACTAGTAAAACAATAACAATCACTTTGTAATGTACATAAATGTTAAATCACTATGTTGTACATCTGAAATTAATATAACATGTATGTCACCTACACTTCAATCAGAAAAAAAAGGACAGTAACCATGTAGTTAGAAAGTCATTGTTATTGGGTGCCTGGGTGGCTCAGCGGGTTAAAGCCTCTGCCTTTGGCTCAGGTCATGATTTCAGGGTCCTGGGATCAAGTCCCGCATTGGTCTCTCTGCTCAGCAGGGAGCCTGCTTCCTCATCTCTCTCTCTCTCTGCCTGCCTCTCTGCCTATTTGTGATCTCTCTCTCTGTCAAATAAATAAATAAATTCTTTAAAAAAAAAAAAAAAAGAAAGAAAGAAAGAAAGTCATTGTTATTGAGGCACCCAGATGGTTCAGTAAGCAACTGAC
Organism: Martes martes; assembly: GCF_963455335.1. NCBI lineage: Eukaryota > Metazoa > Chordata > Mammalia > Carnivora > Mustelidae > Martes > Martes martes. Next base: position 144,566,759 of record NC_137888.1, read on the forward strand.
TCTTGGTTTAGGCTCAAATAATCATCTCATCGGTTGTGAGATCAAGCCTCCCATCGGGTTCCCCACTCAGCAAGGAATCTGTTTGATGATTTCTCCCTCTTCTCCTACCCCCACTGGCAACTTTCTCTCTTTCTCTCTTGCTCAAATAAATAAATCTCTTTTTTAAATATTACTGTTACTGATACAACTGACTCATTATCAATGACCAAGTTAGCTTGACAGGACTCATACCAGCAATTGTCAAATTCTTTGCCAAGTTCCCACAAACTGTCACTTCTTGGCTCTTCTCTAGAATTGTTTTAGATTTTTTTATTTCAGCGGTTAAGTATATAATTCCTTGCACTTCCCTTTTGAAAACCAGGTCATATTTTCCCCAGCTTTACTCTTCTTGTATCTCACCCATTCTCCAAAAATTTTCAAAAGTAAAGACAATGATTATAACAATAATCTTAAAATGTAAGGTAAAGCCTACAAGTTCCTTCAGGACTCAAGGATATAACCCATCTGAGTTTGTTTTTATAAAAGCATTTAAAGGCGCTTTGTGATTTTTTTTTTTTTTTTTGCTAACTCATTAATATTTGATGCCTTATCATACAAAGGCATGGATTATTCACTAAAGGCCACAGGCTTTGTGAAAGGCTTCAGTGATTTAGAATAATACATAAAAATATAAACGTATCATGGAGGCAGAACTAGCAGCAAAATAAGAAACTACTAATTCAATATTCAGCTGATTGTATTTCAAAGGGATTTCCACGGTAATGTAATGAGTAAGAGCCAGAGGTGTGAATTCTACTTCCCCACTGTCCACGGAAGATGTTCAATTATAAAACGCACAGTCTTTGTCAGGATCAAATGAGCTCATCAATGTGAAGTATCCCTATCAACTGCAGAGTAAAAAAAAAAAAAAAAAAAAAAAAAGTGGATATTGAATTTTTATTTCTAAAATTGTGCTCAAAGAAATGGAAGGGCTCATTGGACAGAATGTGTCTAGTTACATATAAGAAACTCAATTCCAACCGGTCTAAACAACGGAAGGAATGTTCTAGCTCAGCATCTGAAGGAAGGCAGCAGGAGGGTGGACGCGCGAGCTCAGGGTGGGCAGGGCCTGCTTTTTCTCCCTCTGTTCTCCAGCTCCTCAGTGGGTTCCCACCTTCATTGTCACAAAGTGACTGTAAATAGCATTTAGGGTATAGTTTTCCTGGTACAAGTCTGAAAATAATTAGGTCTACAACCCTGAGAGTTGAAATAACTTCTGAAATTAAGTGTCTCCAGCTCTGATGAGCCTGACTTAAGACATGTGCTCACCCCCTAACCATCCCTATGGCCAGAGCAGGGCACAGGCTGATGAACTTCAGCTGGTTAGGCATCGTAGCCACACAGGCTACTTTGCACAGCTCCAGGGGGCCACGTTCATATATCTCAGAGAAACCGACGCTGGAGAACCAGTCAACACGTAGCAGATGACTGTGGGCCCTTTGGGACAAAAGTCAATGTTTCTACTGGAAGTCTTTCGAGCTAGGAAGAGGACAGCCAGCCTCATTAGTTGTAGGCAAAACCATCAAGAAAAATCCAAGATTTCACCCATTAATAATTTTCCTCTTCCCTGAACACTCCTCTCTCCCAATTTCTCCTTAGGCACGACCCCCACCTTGGTTTATGAACCCGAAGACCAAGAAAGTCATCTGGGTCCATGATTTTCATGTCCTGAACCCCTCTCCACTGTCAGCTCCTGATGGTGAGGTTTCCCCAGCACACTGGTGAAACCAAACATTGAGGGCCTTCTGGTCCTGAGCTCACAGGACCATATAAAGTCATGTGATTTTACTGAATGCACCCTTCTTCTCTTTCGGGCTTTGGAGTCTGTGACCCAAATCATCATTTTCCTCCTTGCCTCTGGCTGACTTCAGCTTTTACTGATGACTCTGCTTTGCCCGGCGAATGCTGATGTGTTTCTAGCCTCACCTCCTATTCCTTACTTTTCCTCTTCCAAGTTCTCAAAGGCTTCAAGTACTGTCTTAAGTGGATAACTCCCACACATAAACCCACTCCACCCCCCTTCATATGTCCGGTCCCCTCCAGGCATCTCTAAGTTAATATCCATAGGTCCCTCAAACTCAGGCATTCAAACCCAAGTTTATTGTTATTATTATTCTACTAAATCAGAATAAAAGCCCACAGAAACCTGTGGCTATCTTGACCAATGGCACTAAATGTACTAAACCATACACTCACCCAAGACAAACGTCAGCAGTATCCTCTATACCTTTCCCGTGTTTACCTTCCCTATCAGTCAGTGATGCAGCTGTTTCTTTAACATTCTTTCTCATGCCCCCTAGTGTATCCTCTGGTGCTTGCCGGTAGGAGCTTCCTGGATTGGGGCTCTCTTCCCCCAGGTGGCCTCTCTGTTTCCATTTTATGCCACGTCTGCACACCTAATGCACAGGAAATGAAATAATAAAGGTTTGAACAAACCACTGCCCTACTTAAAACCCTTCGGGGCTTCCCCATTGTAGAGCAGATAAGCCAAACTCCGTCTAAAGGGGATGCTATGGGATCTAGTGGACAGTGTCTGCAACTTCACTTAAACTGAGACAGGGAAACTGAAGGGCTCCATAACAACCTGCTTTTTGCTCCTTTTCCTGCTTCTGTTCTTGCTAGGACCTGCACCCCCTCCCCCACTTTACATGTGCCTCAGAATGCAAATAGTGTGTGCCCTCCTTGTAAGGGACAAGGAGTTAATGATTTTCTTAGAATAGATCACATCTAAGGAAGGAGCAGCTGAGAATGACCATCATATGTGTGTTTTGGATCACCAGTGCTAGACATCTTAATGCCAAGACCTCCTGGCTCCAAGGAATAACACCCAGACCCTTGTCTTTGTTCTTTCAGTTCCTGGATGCCTAAGAGGACACATACACTAGACAACTGTCCTCAGTAAAAACCCAGGCCCCAAATATAGGTGAGACTCTCTCCTTTCCTGAGTCTCCCAGACACGCTGTCTGTAGCCGCACTCTCTATACCTTCAGCAAACTCTGCTTTCACCCCTGGCTGGCTCACGTTTGATTTCTATCCTAGGCATAGCCAGGAACCCTCTTCGCTGCTCCTGTGGGACCACCTTGGGTCCTCCGACCCGGTCTGCTAGCATCAAAACCACTGAATGAGATCAAGTATTAGGGTGAGTTTCAAATCCATTTCTTCCCTACCCCTTGTATCTATCTCTAGCACTATCCTCTAAGGCAGATTGTATCTTCGTCTCATTTATTGCTCACAATAGCTTTAAGAAGTAGGTTCTCATATTATCGCCATTTCACAGGCAATGACCCTGAGGAACAGAGAAATTAAGTAGCTTGCTCTAGATCATACAAATAGCACAGTAGGCAAATAAATAAATTATTGTTGCTAACACAGGAGTCCACTTTTTTAACCATCTACCTAAGAGTTACGTTTCTCAACCTGGGCTCCAGTAACCTGTCCAGAGATAGGCCAAAAAATCCATTGAAATTATTTTTTCTTTCTTTCTTCCTCCCTTCCTTTCTTTCTTTCTCTATCTATCTATCATATACCTATCTAGCTCTCTTGCTAGGCAGAGGATCCATACCTTTCCTAAGATTCTCAAAAGAATCCATGGCACAAATAAAATGGATTAAAAAAGGACTATAATTTGCAGGGGCTGTAAAAGGAGTTCTAAAAATCTTTCTTAGGAGGCTTTGAACGTTAGAACTATGGAGACTTTAAAATTTTTTTTTTTTACCTATTTGTTTATTTACTTACTTATTTGAGCGAAAGAGAGCACATGCACGGTGCGGGGGGCGGGGGCACAGGGAGCAAAGGGTGAGGGAGCGGGAGGGGGAAAGAATCTCAAGCAGACTCCACACAAAGTACAGAGCCCAACACGGGGCTCAACCTCAGGACCCTGAGATCACAACCTGAGCCTAAACCAAGAGTCAGACACATAACCAACTCTGCCACCCAGGCGTCCCACTTTGGAGTACTTATGTTGTGATGGTCTGCTCATGTGAAAACCCAGCATACCTATGAATTCTTCCCTGTATTTATTAAACTCCCTGGCAATAGGGTGTGAACATGGTCATGGAAGGGCAAGAGTGGTGGGTTGTCCACAGAGCTGGGAGTGGCAAATGTCCCTGTAGCCTAAAAGTCAAGTGTGCAACTGAACCCACAGGTGTGGGACAAGAAGCTTACCTTCAACAAAGCAGGCAAAATAAAAAGACAAAGCCTGAACCAAGGGAAGTCCTTCAGGTAATGCCATTTCTGAAGCCCAGTTGTTTGCAGGGAAGGCTGAGTCACATCCAGATTCTCCCAGGTACAAGTGCCTTCAGTTGACATGGTCATCTTCTCCAGGCCTGGATATTTGCAAAGTGCCCTGCTTGCTTTGATTAATGACTCCCTCCATAAAGCCAGTCTTGGTGATGACATGACAAAGCTCCTCTGTCCCCCTGTGCTAACAGTACAGCGGGACCATTAGCTGTTGGCAAGGATCCCAAAATTGCTCTGAAGATGTAGAAGAATTCTAATGAAATGTAAAGCATTCATCAGAAAGGAACACAATAGATTTTTCAAAGCTCATGCTCAATACCTCCACTTAACAAACACTATCCCTACTCAGGAAATACAGGCATTTTCCATATGAGGGGGAAAAATCCTTTTGAATTTGTCATTATCTTTTCTGTATTTTCTAAATTTTATGTTATGAATATGCACTATTGCTATTAGGGAAAAGAATTCATAAATATTGTTTTTAAATTTTTCTGAAGTCACACGTTCATGTGTTTCTCAAAAGTGGTTCATTTCCAGAATCAGTAAGAGGAGAGGGGTTGAAAGGCACATCTGCTGAATCAGAATTCCTAGTGTTGGTCTAGAGCCTGGGCAAGTGGTATCTCGAAGTTCAGAAAATCAGAAGTCAAGGCTTCTTGTTTATGATGGACACAGATGATTGCCCACCCAATACATAGCCTATCTTTCCCTTTTTAATAGCACCCAGATTTTATTTGGGTAGCCAACTCTCTTCTTGCGTCTTTTCTTTTCCCCCAGAGTAAGCTCAATCCCCTCCTTATTCAAATAGTGGTTCTTTTTTAGTGTAAACACAGCATGTGACTTCTGTAATCAGGGTTGATCTTCGGCCCTGATTGGAATGCTGGGACATAAACCATCTACATGGCACCAGAACTATACAGAAGCCCCAAAACCACAATGCCCATGACAGCCAACTTTAGACCATGAGGGGTAACAAGGCTTAGGAAAGAAATGACACCTTGGAAGCCAGAGTGGGGGACCTAGAAAGAAACCAAGACCTTGGTGCTACCATCAAGTTAGTTGCTGGATCAACCAATCAAGGAGCCTTTGTTGCCTCTGGATGCCAGTACATGAAATGATAATCCCCTCCATTGAAAAGGCTGGCTCTATCCTACATGTACAGATAGTATGTGTTGTGCCATCTCTGGGCCCCTAACTTGAGTATGAGTTCTATGACAACAGAAATAATGTCTTGTCTATCGCACACACTGCTTTACTCTAAGGGCTATATTCAAGGTCATACTCTAAAGATAACACTCTAAGGGCTACACTATGCACACTATACCATACTACACTATACCATACTACTAAACTGTAATGCCTGCTATACTATAAGGGCACAATGAATATTTTTTATTAAGAGTGAATGAAAAACTAAAAAATTAGTACTAGCCTTTAAATTTATTCAAAGAATACCATGTGTTGGTAAGGACCTAGGAAAATGGAACTCTGATCACTGTGGGCGGGAGTGTCAATTGGCAGGATACATTTGGAAAGTCATTTGGCGGTTCTTCCTATAACTACAACTATGACCCAGCAGTTTCAACTTTGAATATGTACCTATATACCCTAGAGAAATGAGAGTACACGTGCACCAGAAGACTTATACAATAATCCTTATAGCTTCATTCCGAAGAGATACAACTTGGGAATAAACCAATTGTCTTTCATCAACAGAGTGATATAGTTGAAATATACTCATAATGGCATATTATGAGCAGCAGACTACTCAGCAAGAGAAAGAACAAACTATTGCTACCCAGGACGGCATAGATGAATCTTACAAATTCAATAAATGGAAAAAGCCACACACACAGAAAAAAGCCATACTATATGATTCCACTTATGAATTGAAGGTAGCAGAAGCAGAATTGTCACCCTAAAATACTTCCTCTTTGGCATAAGGATTATTTTGAGCTGATTATTTTTGAAAAACTGCAGACATAGAAGGAGCTCTGAAAACCTAGTAGAGTTACCCTTTTTAAGGCAAATTTACATTTATAAAGGAAATCTCCATTTGTAAGAGTCTCCCTACCCTGAAGAAAAGGATGACTCTAAATCACAAGGAACTATTATCAGTGGAGAAGGCACTGACTGAAATCTGCATAACAAACTTTATCCTCACGGAGCGCACTTTTCCGGGTACCCTTCTATAACTGGCCTTCTCCCCCACAAACATGGGCATCTTTTGGCTTTAGCTTGTTAAAAAACAAAATTCAACTAAGTAAATTTAAAGATCTAATTGGCTTTTTTCAATGAGTCATGAATCAAGCAGCACCCCATCAGGCAAATAAAAAGGAACTCCAAGGAGTTATACAAAATGGAAGACTTCTAAAGGCAGAAGGGGCAGGACATGGAAGTTAATAGAGAATTGATTGTTTCAGGCAAGGTCACCTTTTAAGGGATGATAGGGGTCTATCAGGCAGATTACCTCACTAGTGTTGACTAGAAAATTCCAGATTGATTGGTTAAGAGTCATATGCCTGGGAGAGGCTGAAAGTGCAATTAGGTTAGGTGTTAAGTCTGGGTTTGGTGATGTGAGTTTAGCACAAGTGACTTTACTTTGGGTCTATCTATCTTTTCTCTCTCTGACTCTCCCTCTCTCCTTTTTGTTCTTGTTTATTTGTTTGTTTGTTTGTTTTTTAACAATTCCCCTTTTTAATCAGACTCTAAGCTTAACTGAGAGATGGAACCAAAATGTAAGACATTAGCGCCACGCTCAGCTATCATGGTGTAGTTCTTACAATGTTTCTCTCTCTCTCTCTCTCTCTTTTTTTTTTAAATCCTGTGTGGTATTCACAGGTCACAATGTTTTTTGTTAAATCTCTGCAGTGTTCACAGATCATGACTTCAGGTTCATAATTTTTTAGTTAGTCTTTCTCTTTGGTCCTTTTTTGAGAGTCCAGACTTAGGGAGATCATTTGCTTGATGGTTAGTGGCTGCAAACATGCATTTAAAGCTTTTGAGAGACTACAGAATGCCAAAGAGACCATTGTGATTATTGTAAGCAGGATAATTCCCAGTGTCTGGGAGTGCACTTCAGAACCATGGTTCCCAAGACCCAAACCAGTCAAAATCAAATAAGTCAAAAAAAGATCCTGTAGAAGGAGCCACCTTTTTAAGTCCAGTGGTTCACTCAGTGGTGTTATATAACTGGGATTGAACTTCCCCAGAAGTGCTAATCCGGTACAGCCTATGGTATTGGCCACAACACAGACACCTCATTACTCAGCTATAAGATAATCAAAAGCTATCCTATTAGCAAGAACATCTTTGGCCAGCGAGTCTAAGGGTCTTTTTCGATAGCAATTGCTATGACACAGATCATCAGTACTTTCCAGAGTTAAGTCTCCTGATCACAGCCTCGTTTATATTCACTCCTAACTGGGGTAAACAGGGACCTCCAAAGGAAGCAAATCCTGAATGATGAAAGCTTCCAGGTAGGTCCTTTCTAATGTGACAATGTAAATTCAGGGAAGTCAACCAGTAAGGTGTCTGCTCATGAAGGGCTAGGGGCATTGCCCAGCTATACGTCAGCTATCTGGGCATCCATAGGCCCACGGAGGATGATAAACACCCCAGACAAAGTCCTGTCGGGGCCCAAACCACTCCTGCTAAGGTGGCAATCCTTATAGCATCATGGACAGGTCTGAGTTTTTGATGACAAATCCAGCAGTCTGCAGAGTTACCCCACCCCTCCACAATGGCCTAGGAGATACAGATGATGGTGTTATCTTCTCAAGCTAATACCAGATTAAAGGAAAGAAAAGAAAGGAAGAAAGTATTTCACACTTAAACTAGGAAGTGCTGATCTAGTGTCTTCTGTGGAAGCAGTCTACATTGATGTCAACGACTTCTCTTCCTCGTCACTTTGATTTTGAACACTGTAGCTGGAACTAACATTCCAGTTTCTGGACTCTGAAGGAGCCCTTTTTAATTGAGGGATGTGGACCCAAGGTCCCAGTCCCTGAAGTTTGGTTGCCACCTGGGTAGTGAGGAGGACTTGTGGAGTCCCTTCTAAGGAGGTTTAAGGGCAGACTTTGTTCTTAGTGACTCTAAATCAGAAGGGAGGGAGAAAATTGGAAATATTGGCTTGGAGAGTTGTAGCCAAATACTTGAGGAAACTAGGAGAATTCATAATCTAGTCCTCACAGGTATATAACAATCCCTCAAAGATAATTAACAGGGCAAGAATCTAATATCTATATGATGTATTCATGATTCTTCTCTCAATATCTCCCCATTTTTTTAAACAAAGATGACCACGATAAAACTAATTTGTTTGTATTAAATTTGACCTGATTATTTACAAAAATGCAATAGGAATAGTGACATAAGCTCTTTTTAAGACTGCTTTGCTGGAACTTTTCATGAGGAACCTCATATTGAACTCTTAAAAACCTCTGAGGCCAAGAAGCCAAGCCAAGGACTTGCCGTTAGATTTTATATACAATACCTACAGTTTGGGTAAATTCCTCTCTTCCTGTGGTCCCCCAAAATGTCCTGAGGTTCCCAGGCCTGCCAGGAAGTGATCTTCCTTACTTGCCTAGTAGGGCTGCCAGGAACTCTGTAAGCAAGAGAGTGGGCCAATTTGTCCAATGGTGTAACAAGCTCTCTGGTCAATCAGAGTCTATACACATCTCTCTCCAACATGACATTCCAGTCAAAGCCTTGGCAATATAGCCAATGTGTCCTAGTACAAGGAGAATAGATTCTTATAGAACTTATGCAAATAACTAACTATATCACCGTGAAAAGAATAATTAAAAGTTTCTGAATTCTGAAGGGATCAGGTAGGGAGAAAAAGTAAATGTCTCATCTTTGTTTACAAAGGTATACTTTCCCAACTTGCTGGAAATCATAGATACTTTAAGAGAAAAGATTTCCTTAAATTTGGGGGGGGCAACATTAAGGAACCAGGAATATTTCAAACAAAAGGTCATAAAAAATTACAATCACTCTCCTCCGTTTATTCAGTCCCATATAATGAACACTTGCCCTACTTGGATTCCCATTAGTTCTAGAAAGTCTTATCCAGTTCAGTTTTAAATCTCAAAGTTATTGGAAACTTGTACTTGTCAAAGTCCTTTCCATGAATCTCCTCAGAGATGAAACACTTCTGCAGGAACACTTTTGCAAAAATATCTGAGTAAAGTAATAACTCTCATTAAAAGACAAAGGTTGAAAAATGTCCATTGTTAAAAATCTGATGAGAGTTCCTTTGATAAGGAATTATAGTCTTTTTTGTGATATACAAGATTTTGAAATAATAACTGGAATTATGACTGATAACATTCTGCCAGGGCCTATCATATTTCCAGGAATTTCAAATGATTTCTGGAACATCTATAATGTATACCTTTACAAATGCAACATAAACAAGGCTTGGTGGTACTTCTTATTTGACAACGTTTCCCGTGTAATTTAACCTATCAAATATGCCTAATTAGCTTAATATTTCTCTTCTTATAGGGAGAGAAAACAAATCTTTTGTGATTTTCCATGGCTCCTCTGGCAAAAAAAAAATCCCCCAAAGTTATTTCCGGGCCAAAAAGACTTTACTCAGAATTGGGTATTTGGGAATTTTGTCAAAAATATCAAAAGGTATTAAAACACTTGGCCAAATAGGATCATGGGTTACTGTCAAACAATACTTAGTTATCCATTTAACCAATGTGACAATTAGAGACTTCACAAACACAGGAAGTGATGTAGTTGTAAAATATGAAACAAAACAGCCACCATAATAAACAAGACTCAGTTTTCTTAAGTAATCAAAGACCTAATAAAGACAACATGGAATATAGGAAATTATTTTGGTAAGACACAAAATCTTTGTTTTTCAGGTGGATTATTGAAAAGGAAAAGAAAATTCTTTTACAATTTACTTATCAAGAGCAGACCAATAGTCAAAAAGAATTTTTGTCCTTTTAACAGAGAGAAAACCAAATTGTATTATTGTACCAGTTTATGTTTGATGTAAAAACTCGTTTTTGCTACTCAAATACATTTATTTTCATCTTAGCCAGCTTGACCATGCATAAAATTATTTTCTCAAGATCCCTTTTGCAACAAACCTTCTACAACCTTCTTTTTTACATTCAGATTCTGTCCTGTTCTTCCTCTTTCCTATTCTGCAATAACAGCCTCACTTTTATGACAAAATTACCTTCTTTTCCCTTAACAACAATGCATTTTCATTCTTCATACTTTCTTTTGCCAAAAACACGCATCCTACTTTCCTTCCCTACAAAGATGTTTTCCTTGTTATTTCTATTAGTTCCACATCTTAAATTTTTTAACCCTTAAATACCTTAAATTTTAGTGAAAATAAAGAACTTAAAAACTGTGAGCTGTTACACCAGCATTCTTTAGATTGACAAATTCATGAGTACATTTCCTAATTTCTAGAAACACATGCTTCCTTACAGTACAATTTTCCAGTGCAGCACAAAACACCTTTACTAACAAACCCAAATATCTTTAGTTCCTTTGTAATGTGAAGCCAAACGCAGAAAAACCTGTGTTCAGTAGCTTATCTTTCAGTAATTAATATTTCGTCTTATTTGGAAATTATCTAGATATTCAGTGAACTTAACTCATTATTTGACTTAATTTAGCAAAATTTTAAGTTTCAAGTAACCAAAAAGATTTTGGAAACTATTTTTTAGTAGGCATACCATAAGACATAATTATTGCTGAAAAGTTCACCTAGAAAACTCTTATCCTTTAACTCTTTAACTCTTTTTACGTAGATCCTTATATCTATTTAATTCACTTATTCTTAACAATTATTTTTTAATTACTGAGCAACACTTCAGGAGACATTACACAAAATCAGCCATCATCCCAAGCAATTGTGAGGGGTTTTTTCCTCACAAATTTTGTAAAAGATAACATGAACTTATTTAAACTTTAGTAAACTCAGAATAAAATTCTTATATTTAATGTTGATAACTCTGAGACATGCCTGTTTTAATTAAACCAAAAAACCCAAAAACAGAACAGAACAAAAAAACTTAAACTAGCTTTTATTTACCAAAGATATTCTCAGATCACGTGAACTTGAAAAAGATTTGGGTTAGTTTCCATTGTTTCTGAATGTTTAGGAATACTTAATTCATGTAAGCACTTTATTTTCTTTAGACCAATTAAGTAGAGCTCTTTTACAAATTAATTTCGGCAATACTATCCAGAGATACAAAGTACCAGGCATCTACAACACATATATAAACACAAACATACAGAGGCAAACAGAGACCTTAGAGTTTACATTCTAAAAGTTTAGCCACTAGCTTATAAAAGTATAGTTGGAAGAAGTTAAGTTTACATGCTCATATGGCAAAAGCTTTTTTGTACTAGTATTTGTGGAGAAGACACTTAAGATTTGTATTTTTGTCCACCATAGATAGAGGCTCTGCCCCGTGATGTTCAGTCCTTTCCCACAAGGTCAGAGATTAGAGTTAGAATGTGGTCTGTACCTGCACATTCCTACAGCTTCTCAGAGACCTGTGGACAGTGGCTGAAGAGATACGCCATGCCGGAAACATCCAGTATACTAAATGTAAATTTTCCGTAAGATCACAAGGTCTGATCCAAAAAAACAAACAAACAAGAACAACAACAAAAAAATGTATTTGACCTTGGCAAGTAATCTTATAGAAGCTATGGAAACTGCTGGCCAGATTTGGGCAAGAGAGCTACCAAAAGGTTTGCATTTTTAAAAAGCTTCCCCACCCAGCATCTTTTTCTTCAGTCTTAGGAATCACGAATGTCTAGATGAGAGTTCCTGGAGAAAACCAGGTAAACATTTACCTCTTAAGGGCACAAGGGAAAAATTCAAGTTCCTCCAAGAAAGACTTTGTTCCCCTAAGGCCAGAATTTTTATAATACTCAGAAGCCTCTTTAGATAAATGGAGGAGGTTTTGGGATGGGTAAAAAGAATAGAGAGACTTTGAATTATTTCCGAAGGCACATTTCTGGTTTTGCCAAGATCTGTACAATAGAGAGACTTAATTTTAATTTTCTCAAGGAATTGGGTTACAATTTAAATGACATAACAAGTTAATCCACCCATCTAACCACATTGCCTTCAATTTTCTTTTTTATACCAGGGAAAGATTTCCAACTAAAATAGAAATCAAAAAATGTCTGTGTTCTGGATTTAGAGCTGTTTGTCTTTGGAATGTTCTAATAAATCTTTTCACAAAAGCTTCAAAGGGTTTTTCTTTTCTTCTGGATACACAGTTTCAATTTAGCTTAGTGGGGAAGGCCATTAAAAATGTTCCCATCAGGCTCTTCCTATCAGCTTCTAAGTTAGCCAACTTCTGACCTCAGAGCTACTTGAAAAATACTTCTAAATATCCTGTCAGGTTTCAGCCAGGACAAGCAGTAAGCATCACTGGCAGTATCGAACGACCTCTTGGACTCAGGAGGTATTCCCAAAGAAGAAGCAAAAATGTTCTTCTCTCTCCCTCTCCTGGGTCCTACAGAGACGTGGGAGAGCTGACTTTCATAAGAATTCTCACCCTTAGCTGCCTTCTGCCGATTTTCACGGGATCCCATCTGCAACCTCCAAGTCGAGTTTAAAGTAGGGAGTGTAACTCCAGTGTTTACCAAAATTTGTCTAGGTTTACCATTAATTTTAATTTTACATCCCTTAGCGTTTAAGGGAATAAGGTAGCAGTTTACCAGAAAAATCCTCAGAAGTCTCATCATGCCTGAGAGGGCCCCGGACAAAGGCCTTCCTTTGAGGGTAGATAAGGGAGCATTCATAAGGCCACTAACTTGTCAGGCTTTGTTTATGGTCTTGTTCCAAAGTCCCTTCAAAGCGCTTGGCTATGATCATGAGTACAGTCAGACCACAGGCCTCCCATTTTATTTTCTGCCTCTTCTATCAAATCACTAATCTCAGGAGGTAATCCATTTACAAAAACTTTTAAGGATCCTGTCTGGGTTTAGGAAATGTTTTAACTATGGTCCTTGGTTCAGCCTTTAACCCAAGAGTAAAGGATAACTGAAGAGGATCACCTGAAGCTTGGGGTGGTCTTATTTTAAAAGGTGACGATTTAGTGGAAAGGCAATTCAGAGAATTGCTGGGATGAGTCCTCAAATACAGGATAGAGGGGGACAGAAGGAGTTACGTCAGTCTTGTCCCTGTCTTACAGTCTTTTGTCATAAGTATCTTTTATTTCTCTAATGTTTCAGTGATCTTTGTGATAAATTTTTCAATAAAGTTCTTGCAGAATTTTGAAATCTTTTGGAGGCCCCCACATGCCCATTAAAATAGCTATCCCACCCTGTTTGATTTGGTAACCCCTGCTTTCAAGTCTACTTCTTAAATGATCTTATCTTACTGGAATATTCTCCATAATGGCCATTGTAATGGCAGGTTGTTTGTACTAAGATCACCATTCCTGGAGATATTTATAGCCTCAGGGGCTGTAGAGCTTCTACACAACATAAGATAAGCAGGTGTACCAGAAGGTGACACACTCAACACTTTAGCTTAAGGACCCCATTTATTTTAGCTAAGTCTTTGGGTCTCTTGGAGCCGGATGAATACCTAAAAGAGACGAGCCGCTGGGTTGGGGATTGTGTGGTGTTCTACAGTGAGCCTCGCATTGCATGGAAATTTTCCTGAGGTTGGCGGGTGATGTAGTGTCAACCTAACTCATTCCATGACCAGCTTGTCCTAACACAACATTTTCAGAATTAGGTAGTGTGCACTCTAACAGCTTTTAAGTGTTTGCCCTGTGCCTACCAATTTTGCTGCTTTCGCTTCCGAGATTTCCATTAGGAACAAAATTTATCTCCACAAAACAAGACAAATAAGCAGGTGAGCCTTAACGCACCAGCAGTAACCAAGAGATGGTACTGTGGCCTGGTCAGAAGTAGTCCCTGTGGGTACCACCTCCGATTCCCAACATGGAAACAGGGCCTGGAGAAAGGATTTAAGACGGGGAAACTAAAGGGACCCCATGAAACATTGCTTCTTTTCTTGCTTCTATTGTTACTAAGACCTACATCCCCATCTTACACATGCTTTATAGAAAACTATGTATGTTCTCCTTGTAAAGTTCAAGGAGTTAATGATTTCTTGGCAGTCTTCCAGCACCATTGCTAACATCTAAAGAGTGACCAGGCAGGGTGGTCATGAACATTTGCCAAGACCACGGACTCATCAAGACCCCTGCCTCCAGTGCATAAGTGACTTAGGGAAAACACTTCAACTCTCATCTTTGTCCCTGGATGCCTGGGAAGACTCTTGCACCAGACCACCATCCTCAATAAACATCCCTGACCCTAAGCAAAGACGAAACTCACTCTTCTTTCCTTCCTGAGTCTCTCAGACGCTGTGTCCATATCCTATACTCTCCATCAATCAAGCTGTCTCCACTTTGTTTATGAACTGATGCACAGCTTACAAAATATATTAAGAGGGTAGTGGGAAATAAACCCGTGTTCCAAATGTTGACAACACAGAAGCCAGGAAGTGCGTATTTTAAATATTCTTATTTTAATGCCCATTCATGCAACTCCCACATATAGGACCAGCATCCTAGAAACCATCAAGACATTAAAAATGTTCCTACTGATGCATGATTTAAAGTAGTAGAAATTATAAGGGGGTCATTAGCTGTTGTCTATTATTAACTATTGTTATTAAGTGAAAATGTAAATTTGGGGTTTTGATTTCCATCATAAAAAATACAGTAGAAGGCAAAAAGTATTTGAAGACTCTACAGTCCTTGAATCGGACAAACTTTTATGAACTCCAAGTAGCTATTAAAGAACTCCTGGTCTGGTTGTAGGAGAGAGTGGTTTCAGGGAGATAAGTAAGATGAATCCTTAAAGTTCTTTCCATTCTGTAGCCACTTTTAAGCAATTATAACTTGCATTAGACCATGCCCACATGATCTTTTAAAATTATATTGTAAATATTTACTTCTTATTATCTTCATGGTTAGAATTTAGGGCTCTTTAGATAGTTTGAATTTGGGTTTCCATCCCAGATCCAAGCCATATTAGTGATGTGCTCTTGGACAAGTGACTTAAATTCTCTTAGCTCCAATCTCCTTGTGTGTAAAAGGAATATAATAACATTAAATATTAAATTATATTTCTTATTAATAAATAATATTTATTATAATAAATTTATAATTATTAATTAATAAGTTGCTTTATATAATTTATATATAATATAATAATTATAATTAAATATTAAAGAACATAAAGACTTTCTCATAGGGCAGTTGAGGGAATTACATGAGAGGAAGTGCTGTTGGCATCAACACCATCATCTTCATTGTCTTACTCACTGCTACCATTACTAACAAGTTATTGGGAAAAAGAAGGAGAGAAAAATCTTCACTCTTCTTAAAGGAAAAATATTCTGACCCCAAGGAAACAGACACTGGTCATTCATATATGTAACTAGCAAAGGAAAGGCCAGTATTTCACTGGACCCAAACATCTACAGATACACCGTGGGGTAGGTAGGAGCTGTGCCAAAAGGGGATACAAAGCAAGTGTATCACCAAAGTCGAGGAATTTGTGATAAATAGGAAGAGGCTAGGAACTTAAAAAAAAAAAAAAAAAGTGGCATTCCAGCAGAGTGGACTCAGGATTCTCTAAGGAAGGTCAGCAGAACAAGGATAGAAAAGAGGAAATGATAGGGTTCAGGTCATGATACCCCAAATTACGGCACCTTAACATATGGCATATTCGAAGCTGAAGGAGTCAGAGCAAATGGCAGGAGCAGGAAGATCTGTCCGCTCCTCTCACTCTTCTTCCCGGAAACAGGTCCCGAAGCCCTCCTGTGAGAGGTGCCTCTCTATACCCAGCGGAAAGGAGCACCCTCACCTCTAAAGACGAGGGTCACCTGCAGGAATCCTAACCAAGGGCGTTGAGAAGTCTCCCCCGCTTACTATGCTCACCTCCTAGTCCTTGACCTATCGCATTCTCCTCCGACTGCCCGCCGGCTCTCCAGCCTGACTTGCTGAGAAACTCGCAGCTCTAACCACTGTGGTGGGTCTTCGTTTCCATGTGAAGGCTCCATGTCACGTAACACTGACATCACATAAATCTATATGCTTTTCTCCAGTTACTCTGTCCTTGTCCATTTGCTTTTGGGACCCAGCCAGCGACCCTAAGGGAGTCAAGGAAAACTTTTTCATCCCATACAGAACAAACCAGACAAAAACAAAATAAAAGCCCCTTGCCTGGGGCAGTGTCTAAAGCCATTACCCTCTCCTTAGAAAGGAGAGATTTCATATTTACATCAGAATTTACTATTTATCTTTTGTACTGTGTTGTTCTAGTATTTTAAAGCTCATATACCATCAATGAAACATAGTTCTAATTTTAGTGTGGATTGGATCATTCTTAGCTAATCTTTGTTATTGTCATGAGAACATCCCAAGAGGAAAAAATACAGATACAGTCCATCTTTGGGTATAGTTGTAGATACACAGTCTGAACCTCATGAACTGGAGGTCTTTTATAGTTCCAGCATGGGCAAAACCAGGTAAACTGGGATGCCTGGGTGGCTCAGGCAGTTAGGCATCTGCCTTCGGCTCAGGTCATGATCTCAGAGTCCTAGGAACAAGTCCACATCAGGGTCCCTGCTCAGCAGGGAGCCTGCTTCTCCCTCTCCCTGCCACTCCCCCTGTTTGTGCTCTCTCTCTCTGATAAATAAAACTAAAATCTTAAAAAAAAAAAAAAAAGGTAAATGACCATTGTGCATGCTATCAGACAATCCATGTTACAATGCAACCAGCTTTACCCAGCTCCCAAATAAGGTGACTCCTCTTCGTGACAATCAGATTAAAGTAAGTCCTTAAGGCAGATAGTATTTAAAGCAGCATTATGCATCACTTCCTGGAAGCCCCCCAAACTCACGGAAATCTCCCAACGAGCAAGTCTTATCTATTTAACCAGCAATGAGGCGTACCAACGAGTTTTCCAAAAATAACAAAAACCAGAAATTACTTCTTCCTGGAACAGTAGGGAATCATCTTTGCCATCTTCACAGAACAGCCAGCTGAAAGTGGAATTCCTGAAGAAACATTGGCCCCACACCACAGCGCACAGACACCAACAGCCCGCTCAGAGCTCTCGTGGCCCACGGAGCAGGCAGCTCCACCCTGCAGAGATCAAGGGGAAGAAAACTCCTCCTGCTGGGAGCCTGAGAGCCAGGCACATCCCTCCCATCCAGGCTCTTCTCCCGGGCTCTACCGCAGACAGCACCGTGCACGCCAATCCTTCGCTTAGCTGTTCCCTTAACAGCAAAACACCGAAGGCTGGCACCAGCAACAGTAACACTAACTGGAGCTCGCGAATGCTTCTTAGGTACCAAGCACGAGTCTGAGTGCTTTTTCTTCACTAAAACATTTCGTTTTCCCATAAGCATACCAAGCACATACTATTAGGATATGCATTTTGCGGATGTGATCACTGAGGCATAAGAGTTAAGTAATACATCCAAGGTCACACATCTTGCAAGAGACAAAGAAGGATTTTTAAACTGAGCTTTAAAAAAAAGAGAGAGAATTTATATATTTATTTGAGAGAGAGTGCGTGTGCTCATGTACATGCATGAGTCGTGGGAGGGGCAGAGGGAGAAGCCTGAGCCTCAGGCAGATGCTTAACTGACTGAGCACCGCCCCCCACCCCCGGGTTCCCCTAAACTGAGCTTTCTTGAGTCTAGAATCTACATTCTCAATCACCATTGCGACTGACTCTTGCAGAAGTGAGGCTGATATCCTGATTGGTATCCATTTCCCCAGGGGTGAGCCCACCCAGCATGAATAAAGGGCTGGGGGAGGGGTAACGGAAGGGGCAAAAAAAGCTCTCAGGAGAAATAGAATTGATTTAACAAGCAATCCTTTGGTTTAATTTCCAAACCTGCTAAATGTAGCATATAGCCTTTTCTTCCTTAAAACTTTTTTTTTCTTTTTTTAGTAACAGAACAAATTTTAATGGGAGTTCGGCAGAGAAATGACAAAAGAGAAAGTAAACTATTATCAGTAGATCACTGCGCAAATAAAAGGTTTTCTTAGCAGCATTGGAAGCTGCATGAAATGCGGCAAATGCAGACCTACAGAAAGACTCACTCGCTGTCCGTCTGTAAACTCTTTGCAGCTTCTGGCAGAACTTCGCCGCCAAGTTATAGACCCTTCCCATGCTTCTACTAGCTATTACCAAAGGCCAGTTTGGGGAATGAAAGAAGATCCAGAAGACAGATGGTGTGAGTGAGGGAAAGAACAAGAAGCAGCGCACTGGCGCGTTCTGCACTCACGTATGGAGCATTTCCTACACGCCCAGAGGAAGTGCCAGGGGCAAGGGAGGACACCTGCCTTTAAAGAGCTTACAGTCTAGGGTTGAGGCCAGCGAAGTTTTCAATAGTTTAGGTATAGTAGGTCATAGGATCTCTGTCCCAATGACCCACTTTACTGCTGGATGTAGCCACAGACAGGATGGAAATGAATGGGTGAGCTGCATTCCAACACACCTTGATTTTCTGTATTTTTTCAAAGGTTTTTATTTACTTATTTGAGAGATAGAGAGCGTGAGCTGGGGGAGGGGGAGGGACAGAGGGAGAGAGAGAGAGAAGCAGACTCCCTGGAGCCAGACACAGGACTCGATCCTAGGACCCCGGGATCACAACCTGTGAGCCAAAGGCAGACGCTTAATGGGCTGAGCCACTCAGGTGCCAACGCCACTTGATTTTTTTTTTTAATTTTTTAATTATTTTAATTGTATTTACTAACATATAATGTATTACTTGCCCCAGGGGTACAGGTGTGTGAATCATCAGGCCTACATGTTTAAAAAACAGGCTGCTCCCTGGTTTCAGTCCACAGGCCATAGTTTGCAAATCCTTGTTGTAGTAGACACCTCAAGAAAGGCTAGTAGGAAAAACAGTTTCTGTGTTGCTTCCTGTTTACCTCTGTTTGTGGTCTTTATCCCTGAACAGCCTTTATCTGGGGATCAAATCTTTGGCTCCCATCTTAGTTCCTAGAGTATTTTGTAAATGTTATTCCACTGTCTTTTAGCATTGACTGTTGGCTGGGGCAAGGCTGAAGCCACTTGATTTTTTTTCCTCTTCTCGGTGACTTCCCAGGGGATTCATTCTTTATCTTTGAAGTCCAGGATATGTCTTATTAGGATATGTCTCCGTGATTCAGATCTCAAAGGCTTTTTTTTTCTCCCACAGATTTTAGCTTATTTATAACTACTGACACAATAAGTGTGTGTGTCCTACTCTTTTATGTTATGATTTCTTTTTCTAGTTTCAAAACTTCCTTCACCATATTTTGCTTCTTCGAATCTTTAGCAGCCTACATATTTTTGTTCTAGTGGTTGTTTTTATGACTGTAATGTATACAGTATCTGTTCATTCCATCCTGTAAATGATGGATTTCGTAGAGTCGCTCTTCCTCCTCCCCTCCTCTACCTCCACCACCCAATCTAATCAGTTGTTCAAGTTTATTTAATAGGTAGCTCTGTAATGTTCTTTTATGTGGTACTCTAATGTTTACTGTTTTTTTTTTAAATGTTTTTTACTGAAGTCATATCTGACAACTTCCCATATTCTGATGAACATTTCTCTGAGCTCATACATTTCTGCCTTATGTTCTGGTTCCTGGAAGTTGGTAGGCATTAAGTTTATTTAACCTGTGGTAGAAAAACTGGCTGCAGTTTTTACTTTTCTGATAGTGGCCTTTTTTTTTTTTAAACAAGTGTCTTCTCTGCCACCATTTTGTATTGTTTTCCATCACTTTTCCTTGGATGGATCCTGTGCTTTTTATGTTTCACGACTTGCTGCTGAAGGTGGTGAATGCTGTCTCTAACCACGATGTGTAAGGAGTCTGCGTCATGTAAATTTCCTGTTCCAGGTGTACTTGAATATTGTGTGTGTGTGTGTTTCTTTCCTTCTCTCCATTGTCGTAACGGAGATAGACAACCACAGTCTTGTGATGCAAAGACTTTTCTCTCCCCCACTGCCAAAAAAACAGGCTTCCTACAAGCATGCCCTACCCATGTGATTCTTCATGTAACCTCACCCTGTCTCCTCAAAGGTGCCAAGGAATGGGGAGCTCTGGCAACTGCTGAGATGCGGGTTTTCTGCCAGCTCTCACCTGCTGGGGATGACTTGTGTCTGGCTAATTCCCAGCTCCTTAGATGTGGTGGTTATTTCTGTGTCTTGTTCCCCCCTCTGTTTGGACCTTGGCTTTCATCAGTTTTGCACTTGGAAATTTTTGCTAACTTCTGGTTTTGCTAAAAATGGAGTTTGGGGGGGTGCCTGGGTGGCTCAGTGGGTTAAAGCCTCTGCCTTTGGCTCAGGTCATGATCCCAGGGTCCTGGGATCGAGCCCCGCATCGGGCTCTCTGCTCGGCAGGGAGCCTGCTTCCTCCTCCTTCTCTCTCTGCCTGCCTCTCTGCCTACTTGTGATCTCTATCTGTCAAATAAATAAATAAAATCTTTTAAAAAAAATGGAGTTTGGGTCTGTAGTTTTCATCCACCTTTTGGTTTTTGGAGGTTTTCTAGGAATCACAGGTGGGAATGTTGGCTTTCCTGTATTCAAGAAAGAAATCTCAATGAGAGCATGAATTACTCGGAATATGAATGTGTGTGAAACTGTGAAGTGGCTGAAAGTGACCTAGAGGGATCAGGGCAGGGACAAGAAAACTGGAAAGACAAAAAACATTCCATCTTCAAGTGAATAGTTACTAAATACCTGATTGCCTAAAGATGAGCAACATCTTCCTGGGGAAAGAACAAAACTGTAGGAGAGCATCCAACCTATGGAGAGAACAGTGATGCTTGCCAAGTCTGTCAACATTCTGCAAGGGTAGGAAGATAGGTGTGGCCACAAGACTAAGTGGTGGGGGGTGGGGGGGTTGACTTTTCTGTGGAAAAAGGCAACTGCGGTCACAGTCTTAAGGGTGGGATCAGAACTTCTTTGTTATAGGTACAAGGTCTGGATGAGTTTACAGAATATGTTGGGATTAAAATAAAAGTTTCATTGTCACCTATTTTATTACTTGATGTTATTACTTATAATTTAATGTATTTATATTCATGCCCATACATACTTAATTCTGCTGAGATGTATAAATGCGATCATTTTCTTTACTGCTGTGCCTTTTTTCTCTTTTTATCAACAGCTTGTTTCCCACTCTTGCCAAGAGCAAGTGGCACTCCGCCCCAGCTCTGCCCCTCTACCAGGTAATCCATGCTACCAACATTTTGTCTTTCTGATTTTTCCCTGTCCTAATATAATCCTTTTCAGACACAGACGCACCCATACATACCACTTTGGGAGTGACTATTTACAAAAACAAGATTACATTAATCTTTTCTGTGTATAGTGTTTCTCACTGAACACTACCTTGTGTTAATTCCTCAAAATCATCTTGAATAGCTTTAATTTGCCTTTTTTAATGTCTGTGTAAGATTTCATGGTAAAATTATAAACCTTAATTTATTCAACCATCCCACTATTGATGGACGTTCACATATCTTTTCCCAGTTTTTGCCACTACAAACAATGTTGCAAAAAATATTTTTACATATCTTTAATGGTGCCTTTGTTTCTACAGGATAGATTCCTAAATGTTTGTAAATGCTGGGTCCAGGGAAATAGACATATTTTTTCATTTTCATAGAACCCACCAAAATAGCTTTCTGAAAAGGCAGAAACACCTCATATTTCTACCAGCAACGTATGGAAATCTCTTTTTCTCTACATGCCCTCAATAAATATTTAAATCAGTTAGTTCTGATTTATGTTACTTTTCTTATCATTTTTGAGATAACTTCCTCCTTTTTTGCAAAGTGATGTCACAGAAGATGCGGGCAGAGAAAGATTCAGGAAAAAAAAAGTCACAGTGTCAGTCTCTCATTCAAAAATGAAGCTTTGGGAATATTTATTCAGCAAAGACTGTTTCAGGTACTGACTATATATGAAAAAGTACACGAGGCACTGGTCAAATTTTAAAATATACAGATATGCCCACTGAAGTATATAGTCCAGATGGGAATAAATTGTGGCACAGTGCCTCTATTTAGAAATGCCTAGAATGTGCTTCTTTTCAATGTGTGACTTCTTCAAACCTATTTCTTCATCTATAAAATGGTTTTGATGATCCTAGCCACTCTTTGGGATTGTTCTGGAAATTACATGAGATGATGCATATAAACCACTTGGCATAATGTCTGGCATAGAGCAAGCACTCAGTAAATGAATGGGGTTGTATTACTACTACTACTAGTCTTACTACTACTACTACTACTATTAAAGATTGATTTATGAGAGTAGTGAGTAACAGGATTAGACAGCTAGGTCAGAACCAGAAGACTGTGAATATCATGTTAAGAAATTTCATCTTTGGGGGCACCTGGGTGGCTCAGTTGGTTGAGCGGCTAGCTCTCAGTTTCAGCTCAGGTGGTGCTCTCAGGGTGGTGAGATCCAGTGAGTCAGGCTCCCTGCTGGGCAGGGAGTCTGCTTGAGATTCTCTCCCATTCCCTCCGCCCCTCCCCACCATGTACACACACTCTCTCCATCTAATAAATAAATAAATCTTTAAAAAAAAAAAGAAATTTCATCTTTGGACTATGGATTCTCAAGAAAGAGAGTGCTATAATGACAATGGTATTCTAGAAAGATTTGCTAGTCAGTCATTAATTAATTTGTGGATAAATTAGGGAATGAAGAAGCTAGCAGAGAAAAAGACTGAGTCGGAGGTATATCAATTAGATGATTCCTCTATAAAACAGGGGTGACACTTGAAATATTTTTTAAATGGCACAGCCTTGGCACTGACCAGTGAAGGCAGGTGACTGAGTCATCAGAATGGATGTTGGCTGTAAATAACTCATACTGCTCTCCCAGGGTGTACAGGCTGAATGTCAGCCCTGTTCCTGGGTAAGAGAGCACCTTCTTAAGAATGGCTTAAATAATGGGAATTGATTAACTCCTATAAAAAAAAAATCTGAAGGACAATGGTTAGAGTAGGTTAATTATGCAGCCTAGCAGACACTGGCACAGCCCACCCATATCCCTGAGCACTCACCCTTCCAATGCACCCTGATCTAAAGTCTTTCCATGGCCAGCACCTGCCTGTGGGCTCGCGCTGGCTGCAGAGGTGACCTCATCGAGGTAAAGCAGGCAGGAAGTATTGGGGAGCTAACACTATGATAGCAGTGATCAAACAATGCCTCATGGAAGCTGATGGATAAATACTGAGATTTCCTCATCTCTCTGGTGGGACAGCTCCAAAGTGAGTCTATACATTCTCCTGGAGGACCCCAGCAGACACAGGTTTGCTCCAAACACACACTCTGCTGACTTCCTTCCTTTTCTTCTCTGATGTTTCCTAAGAGTGCTCCCCAAATAAACTTCTTGAACTCAAATCTGTTTCTCAGGATTGGCTTCTTGAGGAGGCAAAGCATGTAGACGTTCAGCCTGGGGTCTGTCCTACAAGATGGCGGCTCCAGACATTCCTGTCATTTTCCTGAAGTAGAAAATACTTTTCAGAAGTTCCACAGAATCTTCCCCTTCCATATCTTTGACCACGGTGGGCTCACAGGTCCCTGACTAACCATAAAGTAATCCCAAAGGGGAATCAGATGAACACCAGGCATTTAGGCCAGTCATGACTCATATCCCGCGGCACAATAACAGCAGCTACTTGAATAGAAGTAGAGATATGCTACCAAGGAAGACGTAAGAATGACTCCTGGATGAGCTCCAACCATCTCGTCTAAAAAAAGACTTCTCTAATAATTTGGGCATGAGGCAACGAGAACATCTACCACAGTGTTGGCAGTGAAAACCTTCATCTAAATCATGGACTGGATTCATCATCCCATGAATTCTGAGTCTCCCATCTTCCTTTAGAAAAATGAGAAGCTTTAGCACTCAGCTTTGTGCATAATCTACCATGATTCTGATCTGCGTATTTCTTACATGAAATGGACTTAATACATCTTAATTGCCTGCCATAGGAATAACATTTTTCATCATGATCAGGTTTTCACAGTGCCCTTCCCTTCATTTATCTGAGGACTCAGACATTCATTAGAATGAGTTAGGAATAGCGACCTCCTATTTTAACACTTGACTATATTGTGAAGTAAAAACTTCCCCTATAGACCTCCACATCAAAACACCTAACACAGGCATAGAATGGTTGCCTAAAGATCATTCATTAATAACCAGACAGTCTGTGTGGCCAAGACAGGTAATGATTGATAACTCAGGCCACAAAGAGTCTTCGGAGACAGAATTTAGAGTATATTCTTATTTTGTATGAATGTCTAATGAAATGACCAAAGTTTGCCCATCAGCCCTCTCTTGACAGCCTGGAGCTGCTTTCAGGCTGACCTTTTGACTCAGTGTCTGACCTCAGCGGCCACATTGCTGACTTCATTTTTTCCTAAATCCCAGGCAATAGCACCGTTCACAGAGATTACCTCCCAAAGGTGACACCTCTCTGAGGGGGGTCACCAAGAAAGAATCCCCCTGGACCAAGCCTGTCAAACATTTCACTGCAGATGGGAGAGGAAGACAGAGTATTTGGGACACAGAGCTGTCACCACACTGGGCACAGGAGCACGTATGTGAGCCCAGCTGCTAATGCTGCTGGTGGTACACGAGAGGCGCGAAGTGATGTAGTCAGTCTTCAGCCAGCACTCTTTTATCTCTGTCCCCTTTTAGTTCCTCCTTAAAAATCCTTTAAGTTCTAACAAGCTAATGGAGACTATTCCTTTTGCCACCCCGGTCCAGGTCCATTAACACCTACCCTGCATTGCCTCATACCCTCGTGCCCCTCTCCAAGCCATGTGACCATTCATGTTTAAGTTGTCCTGTAGGACAAAAAAAAACCCAAATGGTGTCTGATAATGCCTGGTTGAGGCAGAGATTCAGGGAGAGGATTGACAGTCAGTTCAGAGACCTTTGGAGATTGTCTGCTTGTCAATCTCACTTTGTGTGTCTTTGGGCAGACAGCCAGGAAGACAGAGCATTAGTAGGAAGCCACCTCCTGGCCCTTACTAACAGTGGGAGCTACAGAAGTAGGGGCGTGGTGGGTTGAAATAAATGCTGAAGGCAGACCACAAAGGGGAAAAAGAGCAGCTAGAGCTTCTGGCTTCCATCTCACTGACAAGTCAGGCGTTACATAGGGAAAGACTTGAAGGATTTTGAAGCTTTTCCTCAATATTGTATTTTCCCCACATTTGTTATTGTATGTCCTGTGTTTGCACGATATTGACAGGAAAGTCCACTGTGGAAGGCACTTCTGGCCCTGAATTAGGGCAATGGAGGAAGGTGGAGAGAAGGACTGGGTCTCATCCCCAGCTGGCTTCAAGAGGAACAAAGCAAGGCATTGAGTGGGTGATAGTAGCTCTAAGGAGAGAGGAAGGCAAACTGGGAAACAGGGAGTTTCTGGGAAGAAGAGGCAAGCAGAGGAAGATGCCCTTAACCTCAGAAAGGTCTAGAGAAGTCAGACCAAAGCCAGAACTCTGAGAAGCAATAGGCACTCCATCAGTTTTTAAGTCTACACCATCCAATATGGTACCCACTTACTACATGGGGCTATTGAACCCTTAAAATATGGCTAGTTGGAATTAAGATACATATTTTATTTTGAGGACTTCATACTAAAAAAAAAAGGATATTAAATGTTCATTAGTTATTTTTATATTGTAGGTTATAATATAAATAATTAGACTATATTGGGTTAAGTAAAATACACTATTTTTTTTAAGATTTTATTTATTTATTTGTCAGAGAGAGAGAGAGAGAGAGAGCGAGCACAGGCAGACAGAGTGGCAGAGGGAGAAGCAGGCTCCCTGCGGAGCAAGGAGCCCGATGTGGGACTCGATCCCAGGACGCTGGGATCATGACCTGAGCCGAAGGCAGCTCCTCAACCAACTGAGCCACCCAGGCGTCCCAAGTAAAATACACTATTAAAATTAATTTAACCTGTTTCTTTTTGCCAATTTTAATATGGTCACTAAAACTCTTTTAATTACATATGTGACTCAAATTACATATTTATTGGGTATCACTTGTCCAGACAAAGAGATGCAGAATTTCAAAACTCTGTGTAGGTTAAGTTCACCGCACTGAATCTCTGCTCTTCTTCTCTGCATCCCCTGAGGTTCATGCTTCCCTGAGAAGAACTGAAACCAGCTTCAGTGAAGCGGAGAGCTAGGGGAGTCTGGGTCCTAATACTAGCACGGCGAACAAGCATTCTTTTCAGTTGGTGCATTAGGTCTTCCTTGCCTCTGAGAAGAACCAGTTTTGGGGGCTGCTGAAGGCATAGGAAGGAGGATTTTGGAAAAAGGTGTCCATTCCCTTTGCTGCCTCAATTATTATTGCCCTTTTTTTTCTTTAGCTCTACTTTGTCATGGAAATTTGCATCTTCTTACTGATCCTGGCACAGAGCAGGCAATCAATTTCAATAAGCATGCCATCAGATGTGCCCAGGCACGAAGCTCAAAATCATTTCATTACTCACTGTCAGGAGGCAACCAGAAGATCCTGGAAATGGTTCTATCTGTTCAAATATAGAGGCTTTTCTTTATCCTATTGACTTATTACTGGAATTTGCAGAACATTTTGTGAATGCTGGTTGATTGGTAGGTCCTGGCTTCAGAATGTCTTGGGCAGGCATTGGGGGTGGGCTGTTTTTCTTCTTTAAAGAAACACATTCATCTGGTTAACAAAAATGAAGGACTCATACAAAGTATAGACACTGTATCAGATGCTTTGCTCTCAATGAACTCCCAGATTAATTGAGTGAGACAGATTTGTAAAAAAGAAAAAAACACAAAGAAAGAAAGAAAAAGAAAGAAAGAACATGATAGAAATCTGTACAGAATACAGAAACAGGTAAAGGAAGGAGTAATCAGTTTTCCTTCTGGAAAAATCATCAAAGGCTCTAAGGGCCTTTGAATTCAGACCTTCCGCCTCCCCTACATCATGCCCTGTGCATATGCCACACATTCCCTATAACAGTCCTGAGATCCGAACAAGCATATCTAGATGGATCCAAACAGCTCTACTTGGTGCCTCAGGAACATCTCAAACTTAACGTGCATAAAATGCATCTCGCTTGAAAAAAAAAAAAAAAAGAAACCCTCTTTTCCTATCACCAATGTGCCTTCAGTTCCCACAACTCAGTAGATGGCAACACTACCCACTAATGTTCTAAACCGTGACCTCAGGGACACGGTTTGATTTGATTCCTCCCTTTCCCTCTATGCCACCCCAGCCAATCCATGTGTGGATCCTGTCAATTCTGAATCATCGCCATGTCCCACCTGAGCTAATGTGGCTGACTCCTACGTGGACTCCCTCCCTCCTCTCCTTTCCCTTCCATTCTAATTTCTAGATAGCAACACACACGCACCTCTACAAATGGAAGTTAGGTCATGTCACTTTCCTGCTCTTACCTATCAAATGGATCCTAAGGGCACAGAAACTACAATTCCAAACACTTTTCTTAGAATCTGCAAAGATTTCTCAAAAAAGACACAAGGAACACTACACAGCAAGGCCAATAATATTAATTTAATTCCTTTGAAATGAATAGCTTCTGTTCATTATAGAGAAGTGAAAAGGCAACCCAGCGAGAGAAGGTCTCTGTAAAACATATATCTGACAAAGGACTCATAGCTAGAATGTGCAAGAACTCAGACAAATCCGTGAGAAAAACAGAGGCTACTCAATAGAAAAATAAGCCAAAAACTTGAACAAGTGGTTAACAAAAGCAGATATCCAAATGGCCAACATAAACATGAGAAGGGGCTCAACCCCATGAGTCATCAGGGCAATGACGCCACGCGCAGTACCACACCCACCAGGCCGGCTGACATGAACAAGGCGGAAGGAATAATACCAAGGTGTTGGAGGGGGTCTGAAGCAACGGGAATGCTCACCCATTTCTGGTGAGAGTGAAGATTGGTACAAAATGGCTGGGAACCTGTTTGACAGTATCTGTTAACGCTGAACATATGCCTGCCCTATGCCCCAGCAATCCTATCCGTAGGTATATACACACATACCCCCAAAATACAAACGTACATACCAGAAGACAGTCACAAGACTGTACTAGATTACTAGAATTATTAGTTAACACTATTCATGAATATGCTCCAGCTGGAAACTAACCAAATGTCCATTCATTATAGATGGATAAATAAATTCTGGTAGAATCACACACCAGAATATTCAATGGCAATGAAAATTATTTCCATCACCAAAAAAAAACTGTGAATCTCCAGATCATACTGTTGAACAAAAGACAACAGGAGAGAGCTTACTGTATGATTTGTGGGCTTTGCTCAAAAGCAGGAAAAACCAATGAATGCCATTAGACGTCAGGTTAGTGTGTACCCTTGGAAGGAGTGGGGCCATAATGATGGGAAGGGGAATAATGGAGTACTTCTGGGCTGCCAGCTGGGTTCTGTTTCCTGATCTGAGTGTTGAATCACGGGAATCCTAAGTGTGAGAAAACTTAAAAAAGTATAATTATGGCTTATGTACTTTTTTGAATGTGTCTTAAGCTTCAATAAAAGTTTTTTGAAAATCCACACTTCCAAGCATAGCCTGCAAGATCCTACCCTCTCTCCAGCCTCACCCTAAGCTCCTTCTTCTGGCTTCCCTTGCTTCAGCCCAATGCCTCTTTAGCTTCTGCAATACACCGAGCTCACTGTCCCCTCCGGCCGTGGCTTATCTTGTTCCCTCTGAATGTTCTCCTCCCGCCTTCATCTGGACAGCTCCAAACCTCCTTTCGTACCTAAGCTTAGATGTCTCCACACAAAACATAGGTCTCCATCTGTTATTTTCTGCCTCAAGCCCCTTGATTTCTTCCTTTTGAGCACTTATCACAACTTGCATTATTTTCTTTGTATAATTTGGGCAGGTTAATAATCTGGTTAAAATGTTGGCTTCTTGAGGGTGCAGACTGAGGTGTTCACCACAGTACCTCAGAACCGGTTTTAAAACTTGAAGACGGGGGTGCCTGTTGGGGGGAGTCAGTCGTTAAGCGTCTGCCTTCATCTCAGGTCATGATCCCGGGGTCCTGGAATGGAGCCCCACATCCAGCTCCCTGCTCAGCGGGGAACTTCTTTCTTCCTCTCCCACTCCTCCTGCTTGTACTCCCTCTCTCACTCTCTCTTACTGTCAAATAAATGAATAAAATCTTAAAAAAACAAAACAAAACTGTAAGACTGGCATCCTGGGATATCCCTCAGTCCTAGGCAAAATGAGATGGTTGGACACCTTAGCCAGAAATGTATCCTGCTGCCATTACATAGCAAACAGTAAGTGTTGAACAAACAAATGAATAAGAAAATAATTGTTGTCCAGATGAACAAAAAAAGGAGCAGAGATATTACACTTATCTTCCTAAGCTACCATAGAAAGAAAGGAGGAGAGGTCAGGATCGAGGGCCCTGGCACCACACAGGTCCCGTAGCATGTGCTTATGTATTTGATTCTACAACTCTTCCTCAGCTTACCACAGGGTTATGTCTCGTTGTAACTTGAAAATACTGTAAGTTGAAAATACACTTGATACGCTAACTTCCCAAACATCATAGCTTAGCTTAGCTGACCTTCAACATGCTCAGAACACTCACAGGAGCCTACAGTTGGGCAAAATCATCTAACACAAAGTCAATTTCATAGGAAAGTGTGGCCCAGCTCCTGTAATTGATTGAACACTGCACTGAACGTGACAAATGGAATGGCTGTCTGGGTACAGACCGGTGGTCAGTGTCCTGGTTCTTCACCCTCAGCACAGGTGGCTGACCCAGAGCTGTGGTCACTGCCCAGCATCACAATGGGGTGTCCACCACATCCTGCCAACCCAGGAGAGCACCCACATTTACAATTCTAGTACAGTTTCTAATGAACGTGCGTCACTTTTGCACCATCCTAAGGTCAAAAAATCCTAAGTCAAACCATGGTAAGTTGGGGACCAGAGTCTATCGGTGCCATTTGGCATCAGTGCATCTCTGGCTTTCAAAGCCATTTCTCTGGTCAGTCGATCAGTAGCACTTCCCAAGGCTTTTTACTGCAGGGGAAAGAAGCTGCTGGAAAACAAAGTAACAGGCACTGCCTGCGAAGAAGCCGATCGAAATCGAAACATTTTATTTAAATGATCCTGCTCTGTTGACGTCCTTAGGAAATAGAGGGCTTTCAGAAAATTCAACATTATTCTTTCAGAGAGGGAAACTTTGCAGGCTCCATGAGTGCTGGGGACGATTTTCATCTCCTGCTCGCATGTCCCTTTCAGATTATGGTGTCCTTGGCAGGTGAAAGCGACGATGAGCTATGTGTGTGGCTCTTTGGCTTTCTTTTTTTTTTTTTTTTAAAGATTTTATTTATTTATTTATTTGACAGACAGAGATCACAGATAGGCTGAGAGGCAGGCAGAGAGAGAGGAAGGGAAGCAGGCTCCCTACTGAGCAGAGAGCCCGATGTGGGGCTCGATCCCAGGACCCTGGGATCATGACCTGAGCCGAAAGTAGAGGCTTAACCCACTGAGCCACCCAGGCACCCCAGTCTTTGGCTTTCAACTCAGCCTCTCCTTCCAAAGCCTCCCAAGCCTCTGTTAGTGCCTCCCATGAGCAGAACTGCTTCTTCACCTTGTGCTTATGGAAGGGATTAGCAGGCCAAATTCAGCTGAAATAAAAGACCAGGGCTTCTCACAACTAGGAGTTACAAGTGGGTCTGATGGGAAGTCCCAGGGCACACAGAGCATCGGTTACTCCTCGTTCCTCATGTCTCCACTTGCTCTTACACATTTTCTATGGGCCAATATTCCAACCTGGCTTGATCAGGAAAAGCATTCGCAAATCAGCCTATTGCGTTATGATTATTTCTCATTCTTCATCATAAACTTTCTGCCTGGTGATTCTGTAGTTCCTCCAATTAAAGCCACAGCCCATTGCCCCATGCACTGTGACTTAGCCACGTGCCTTAGCCACATGATTTACATTAGCCAGAGGTGGTGTCATGACAGTTTCCAGCACAGGTCTCAAAGATACCACACATTTCCACTTCTACTCTGGATAGTTCCAGCCATGAGAAGAACATGTGTCAGGTAGCCACTGGTCCAACGAGGAAGGGGAAAATGTGGAGAATACCTAGACCCAACCCACAGTTTCAAGCCAAGCTTACAGGAACAAAGCCTCGATCATCCAACCCTCAACCAACACATACAGGTGTGAATAAGAATATCTGACTTTTGTTTTCAGCCACTGAGCTGGGATGGTATTTTAGGCAGCACTGCTATAGAAAAGAAAATCGATACTACAAAAATTGGCCGACCTTGACTTAGTGCTATGCTAAGCGTCCTAGCGAAAGTCTACTTTATCATCCCCTTCTGCAAGGTCATTAGCAACTCTTGGGCAAACCAAGTCATCTGAGACCAGTAAAAATGTACTGAGCATCCACTGAGACCATAGAGATGAACACAACACAGTTTCTCATCCTGGAAGAGCTGGTGTTTTGAGTGGGATCCAGCTACCTGAGGAACAACTTTACCATAATGTGGTAACAATTAAGATTAAAAACACACACTGTATTGCATTCCCATGGTGATGGTAAATGGTGATCCCAATGTCCAAAAGAGGCCCTTTCCTAGCGAGAGAAGACCATGAATGGAGAAGATGAAGAGCCCAATGATGAGACAGTGATACAGGCATGAGGCCATTATCCAGCACCTAGTGGGAGTATCTCTTAGCGGTATAGGGACAAGATCTAGGATATCCATCTATTGAGTTCTAGAACAGTTGCTGAATGGCCTTTTGAGTAGTGTCTACATAGACCAACAGAAAGCCACTCTCTTTTGACACTAGCAATCCATTTCCCTTCAGATTAGGAAGCAAAAGGAGAAGAGTTAGTTTATAGTGCCAACTGTACAGTTCCAAACTGTAACCTATGACTCCTTTTGGCATGGTTTTCTTCTTTTTTAACAGGCATACATTGAGGTATGCTTTACTTACCATAAATTTCACCTGTTCTAAGTATAGAATTCAATGATTTTTAGTAAATTCGTGGAGTTGTGCCACCATCACCAGAAGCCAGTATTAGGATATTTCCAGCACCCCGGTAAATATTTCTTCTAGCCACCTGCAGTCACTCCTGTTCCCAGCCCTAGGCAACCACTAATCTACTTCCTCTATTGATTGCCTTTCAGGGAGATTTCATATAAACAGAATCAAATGGGTTTTGGGATCTGGCTTCTTTCACTTAGCATGTTTCTGAGGTTCATGCATGTTTTAGTATGCACTGATTCATTCTGTTTTCTTTCTTTTTTTTTTTTTAAGATTTTATTTATTTATTTGACAGAGAGAGAGTGCGCGCACAAGCAGGCAGAGAGGCCAGCAAGGGTGGGGGGCAGGCACCCTGCTGAGCAGAGAGCTGGATCCCAAGAACCTGAGATCATGACCCAAGCCAAAGGCAGAGGCTTAGCCCACTGAGCCACCCAGGCACCCCTGATTCATTCTGTTTTCTAAGGAAATAGTTTCCCTTACCAACTTCACTCCTGCCCAACAAAAATAGACTTAACATAAGAATATTACGCATAATTTATAGCTTTAGTTTCTTCAGCAGTCATGCCCAAGAAGGCTGGTACCTATATAAGGAATGGAGAAAAAACTGACTGAAGTTAAGAACAAGGTTTATTTTCTACCTGCCATGTTCCTTATCACACGGGCCAAGAAAGAACCTGGAAGGATCATGAGTCATCCTCCTGAGGAAAAATGGTGATCATTACATAGCCGCCTGCCTACAGACAAAGTGTTTCTCAGTCTACTTTGACCTTGAGTTTTCTCTCAACCTCTCTCCCTCCCTCCCTCACTCCACTCTTCCTTCCCTTCTCCTGGTGTGTGTGTGTGTGTGAGATGAAGTTCTAGAACATAGGTGAGGTTCGGTGGGGTGCGGTCTGGAGCCGATGACCAAGAAAGAATTCTTGAGACATCTTTGGTACAAAATGGTGGTTTATTACAGCACGGGGACAGGACCCCTGGGCAGAAAGAGCTGCCGCCCCATTATCCTGAGGAGTGGCTGATTATATACACAGGAGTTGGGTAGGTGAGGACAAAGGGGATAATGTTAGTCTCTAAGGAATTTTGGAAGCAAGGTCTCCAGGACCTTGAGGGGCCAGCTATTGTTGGGAGAAAGGTTATTTATTATTAGTAAAAAATCTTCTCGTGAGACCCTTTAGACGTATATCAGTGGGTCATATGCTTGGGAATGATTGCTGACACTATCTTGGAGGTTTAGAGATAAAGTTTCACATTTCTCCTATCAAGTGTCCTTGTTAGTGAGATTTAGGCTTAGAAGAAATTTAACTTTATTTACATTTCCTTTCCCTCGGTCTCCTTCAGTTTTTATGGAGGGGAAGGCGACATTAGGGCTTGAGGAACTGTGTTATTTGTCTCTGGAAATTGGGCTATTGATAAGATGGCTTTTTTGTTGTAAATCACTAGGACATTTGTAAACTGAGGGAGACTCCTGTCTTGCAGGATTGTGATCTCTGCAAGTTAACTATTTGTTTTTCTTTTAGGGCAGCCAGGGGTGCCTGAGGAATGTCACACATATTACCAAGGGGAGCGGGTGGAGAGGGGGTGCAAGGTGCCAGCTTTTGCTTTGTCCTCAGCCAGCCTCCTGCTCCCTCATCATGTGTGTGTACACACAATTTGTTCACTGAAGACTCTGGAACTATTTCAATGGGACACTATCTTATCCAATAGCATTTTATTGGCCAAGACCAGAAAAATTATCTAACTACATGAGAGACTATAAAATCTGACCATTAAAGTCACAATCTGTAAATAGATACCAATTAAACAAGGGGCAACTGATCTCAACAATGTTCATTGGCCAAATATTTAAACATTTCAGTTGGGTGGTCCAGGAAGGACAGCATGCATGTTTTTTAGATAGTTGCTTAGTATTTCCATCAGTAAGACTGGATCATAAAATCAGCTTATGACATAAGGGGGCCGGGGTTTCCTTTCATAAAATCAAGGAGAAAACAATGCAAGCACTACATAGAATCGAGCATTGTATAACCAGCCAACCTATGTGGGAGCTGTGAACAATCTCATGGGCCGTCTGTGCCCCCAAGCTGGGAACCACATTCAATACCACTACTATTCTATGCCCAGTGGACGCATTTGACTTCAGACTCTGTTACACAGCCCGTCCCTCCTACAGGAGCACATCAAGGCCACTTATGACATCACTATGGTCAGCTGAGGGACAGCGCCACGCTAAACCTCTCCGCACAAAGAGCTAAGACAGTCCCAAGCCTGATTTTGTGAGCCCTGATCTGGCAGTGCTTTGGCGGCGAGTTTGAATCCAAAACAATCTGGAGAAAGAGAAATCAAGGTTTAAATTAGACAGAATTGAACAGAACAGAGGAAAGGAGAAGATAGAGCCTTGTAACTGCAATAAATCCTGACAGTTCGAAGCCAGGAAACAGAGGTTGGGGGAAGAAGATGGGAACATGGCAAAACCTCCAAATCCATCTGAATCACCCATACTCATGCGCTAGAAAACATGGTGGTGAACAATAATGAAGAGGAGGCTGCCCGGGGGTCCTGACATAATTTTTCTCTCAACTCTCCCAGCCTAGGGCTTTTTAGGTAAAGCAGGAGCCACTAGAATTACCCCACATTAAAAAAAAGAAAAAAAAAAAAGTGGGTCTCTGTGGAAAGGGTAGAGTTAAACATATCCCTTGGACACTGGAACATTACCATAATTGGTTTGTAGAAGGCCCTTGTCTTGTTTTATTTATTCATTCCTTTTTATTGTAACTCTTTTTCCTGTCCCCTTCCCCATCAGCAACCACTTTCATGTTTCTAAGGTACATGTAAATAGATACTGCTGTTTGCTGGGGTATTTTATTATTTATTTGAGAGAGAGAGAGAGTGCGCAGGAGCAGGGGGAGGGGCAGAGGGAGAGGGAGAACCAGACTCCCTTCTGAGCAGAGAGCCCAAAGACATGGGGTTCAATCCCAGGGCCGTGGCATCATGACCTGAGCTGAAGGCAAATACTTAACTTACTGAGCCACCCAGGTGCCCTGCTGTTTGCTGTTCTTACATGTAGATAGATTACGTTACATAGTTCATTCTGCTTCTTCCTCTTTCTACTAAGCACTGTCTAAATGTCTATCCTCATTGCCACAGACAGTGCAAATCTCTTCTTTTAACTGTTGCCTGACATCTCTGTGCACAAACCACACTTTGCCTAGGCGCTTCCCCAGGGCAGGGTGGACTCGCTTCCAAGTCCTTACCCTCTGGAAACAATGCTGGGGTGACACTGCCTCCACACCCCTCTTACAGACCAGTGTGGGAATTCTCTGGGCTCTGTTCCCCAGAGCACACTGCTGGGACATGGAGTACACATACACTTCACACACCCAAGAATGCAGAGTACTCTCTAGAATGGCTGTGTTGGTCTATGTGTCCACCAGCTGTCTTTCTTCCCTATCCAGATTTCCTGTATCCAGACTTTTCCTATCAAATAGGTGTCGGGTAATAACTCATGACCATCTTATTTTCTTTGATTATTAATGAGTCTGAGTATTTTTTTAATTTTTTAAATTTTTTATAAACATATAATGTATTATTAGCCCCAGGGGTACAAGTCTATGAATCACCAGGTTTACACACTTCACAGCATTCACCATAGCACATACCCTCCCCAAAGTCCATAACCCCCCCATCCTTTCCTTACCCCCCTCCCCCCACCCCCCTCAGTTTGTTTGTGACATTAAGAGTCACTTATGGTTTGTCTCCCTTCCGATCTCATCTTGTTTCATTTATTCTTTTCCTACCCCCCAAACCCCCCACGTTGCATCTCCACTTCCTCATATCAGGGAGATCATATAATAGTTGTCTTTCTCCGATTGACTTATTTCGCTAAGCATAATACCCTCTAGTTCCATCCACATCATCGCAAATGGCAAGATTTCATTTCTTTTGATGGCTGCATAGTATTCCATTGTGTATATATACCACATCTTCTCTGTCCATTCATCTGTTGATGGACATCTAGGTTCTTTCCATAGTTTGGCTATTGTGGACATTGCTGCTATAAACATTTGGGTGCACGTGCCCCTTTGGATCACTACATTTGTATCTTTAGGGTAAATACCCAGTAGTGCAATTGTTGGGTCGTAAGGTAGCTCTGTTTTCAACTTTTTGAGGAATCTCCATGCTGTTTTCCAGAGTGGCTGCACCAGCTTGCATTCCCACCAACACTGTAGGAGGGTTCCCCTTTGAGTCTGAGTATTTTTATAGTCTTCTTAGACATTTGGGTTTCCCTCCTCTACAAATTGCCTGTTCATATTTTTTTGTCTATTTTTCTACTGGAGCACTGGGTTTTTTCTTGTTGATCTGGAAAAGTTCTTTATACTGTCTAGAAGTTGTTACTTGTCAGTTTAGATGATGCAACCATTTTCTCTTGATATGATAGGTGTCTGTTAACATTGTAATGGTGTCCTTAATTAGACAAATATTTAATGAAATCCATGTTTCATTTTTAAAAGGGACTATAAAGAGATAGTGGGCAAGTTGGGTGTTGTCTGTTTACATAATTTTTTTAAAAGTAAATAACAAAACAGTTCTCAAGCTAGCATTAGTCCGAAAGAGAGAGAAAGAGTGACAGAGAGAGAGAGAGAAAGGGGGTAGTATTTATTAGGACTCAAAAATATTGAGTCCCCCAAACTTTTGGGGGGCATGGAGATGGCAAAAACCCAGAACTGAAAAGCAGTCAGGACAGGACTCTTCTGTCCCTTCTCTCTCTCCCTCTCTCTCTTTCTTCCTCTCTCCCTCCTCATTCTCTCATTTCTACTTCTTTCTACATCTGCCTCACACATCTCTCTGGACTTGCTTTCCTCACTGCCCATGTACAGCTGTCCCAAGCCCCTGAGTTTCTAAGTCCTCAGTTCAGAAGGCTCAGCAGTAACTACACACCCCAGATTCCAAAATCTTAGGAGAAGGACTGATAGGTCCCACTGTCCAATCAACAGTGGCCAAAAGGTGGGGCCATGTCAGTAGAGACAGAGCTTCAAGGGGGCACTAATTCTGTGGCAGCTCTCAGACAGGAGAAACAGGGCTGTGCCAATACCTTAAAGATCTAGGGGCGACATAAAAATCAGCAAATGAGCAGATGTGAGATTTGTACGGGTTTTGTCTTTACATCTGAGAGTACTTCCTGCCTTGTTCTCTCTGCTGAGACCAGGGGCACCTGGACATCAGATCTGATTGCCAGACCACGTATCAGTTTCGCTCCTCTTAGAGGAATCCTTTGTCCTGTTGGTGCCCCCTGATAGTTGTTGAGAGGTCCGAATAAGGCCTGATAAGATGTTGCTCCATCCTGACCACATCCAGAGACCACGTGTCAAAACCTGTGGCTCCTGGTTCGTGAGGTGTGAATGAATTAGATTTAGTTTTTCCCATGAAAAGCATCATTTCTAAAGAGCTATCTGGTCTCTAGGGCCAAACTACAATAACAAGATACATATTTCTCAGCCACCATTATACTTTTGCAAATCCTATTCCACACGTATATATGAGACAGCATGTATACATATTATGAATATTTTACTTTCTTTTATATGCACATACACTAATAAAAATAGTTAATATTGTTGAGCTCTCATTATGAGTCGGGCACTGGGCTAAGTGCTTAACATTTGTAATTGCCATTCAACACTTATAATCCTCCCACATAATAACTACCATCCCCACAGAGACCCTATGAGAAATTATCATCATTCTCAATTTTTAGTTAAATAACCGGAGAGGTAGATGATTAAGTAACCTGTCAGAGTTACAAAGGGGTGGGTGGAAAGCTCAGATCCAGATGTGGCCAACCTGGATTCATCATCAGCACACAATATTGTACCGTGGTCATTCATTGGTCCATTGCTATCACTACCTATTAGAGTATAAAGGCTCAAAAAGCAGTCATGACTTCCTGCTGGCTTTACATTGTACCTCTTGTCTCACTTTAGACATATAGCAAAAAAAAAAAAAAAAGGAAAAAAAGAATGACAAATCCAATGGATAAAAGAGTACTAACCACATACAATGCCTAATTTGAACACTGAAGGAGATTCCCTGGATAAAAATACAGTGCACGAGGAGATTTAAATGAAGTATGGGAAAATCTGGAAGGATGGGAGATAGATGAACCCAGGCAAAGGGGGACGGGGCTCCGTATCCAGGTGTTGGTGGTGTCCTCTGTTGAGCAGAGCACAGCACAAGTGGAGAATCTCAATCTCCAGAAAGGCCAAGTGGCCATGGCTATAGCAAACAGAATCCCTTAATTCTTTTTTTTTTTTCATTTACTTTATTTTTTTTTTTAATCGAAGTATAGTTGACATCGATGTTATCTTAGGTTCAGGTACACGATGTAGTGATTCAACATGTCCAGGCCTTATGCTATGCTCACCACAGTATCACTTAATTCTTGATTGTGGAGTCTTGTCCCTGATTGCCTCTGGAAGTTACTGCAGCAGAGTAGAAAGGAGACACTCTGAATCCAAAAGGACCTGCGTTTAACTCCTACTTCTGCCTATCACTGGTGATTTGACCTTGGAAAATTGACCTTACCTCCCTGCCTTCCAGTTCCTTGTCTATAATATAATCCTTCCCATGCAGGGTTGTTGCAGGAAATGGAAACGATTTATCTTCATGGATGTTATATAGGAGGCATACGATAAGTTACCGTCATTGTCATCACCGTCATTGTGAGTAATGAGGGAGAATATTTGGGGACTCACTGTTCTCCAGTAATACTTTGGGGGACCCAGACAATGGCTGGGGTTTCTGGGTCCTTGTGAGTCTTCTCAGGTCAATAAACAGCCCATAAATCTCTATCCTCTCTTTTAGAGAAAGAAAAGATCCCTACTACCCATGACTCTGTCCACAAATCTTTCAGATTAAAAATGACAGAAAACCCAGTTTAAACTGGCTTAAGCAAGCAAGGGACTTTGTTGGCTCACATAACTGGAGAGGCCACCAAAGGGCTGGTTTTGGGATCAGATGGATTTGAGGCTTAACCGAAGATTTCAGAATTTCCCTCCTTCCTTTGACCTCGATTCTCTGTCCCATCCTCCAGGTTGGCTCTACAGTGTAATAAAAAGAAGAGGAAGGGGAAGAAGAAGAGGAGGAGGAGAAGGAGGAGGAGGAGGAAGAGGAGGAGGGAGGGAGAATTAAGAGGGGGAGGAATTCAGGATAGAAGGAGGAGGAGGACGCTTCACACATTCTGCGCTCAGCAAAGCCATGGAAATATTCCCTTCCTGATCATTCCTGGAAAAGTCAGGGCTTCATTCATGTTGCTTGCACTCGGGCTCTCATGCCCATCCTTGACCTCATCCCTGGGACAAAGGCAAGGAAATCCTATTGGTGAGTGTAGGCCTGGGTTCCATACCCAGCCCTGGGGCTAAGAGTACATTCACCCCCCCCCCACACACACACACACATACTGAAGGGACAGAGAGTGAGATGGAGGAAACTCCCCAAGAAACACAGATGTGCTACTAGCAGAAAAAAAAAAAAATGGCCCTGAATAACATCCATGAAAACAATCGTAACCGATATTTGTTGAATGTTTACTGTGTTCTGGGATAAGAGCTTTTCATCAGTTACCTCATTTAATCCTCATAACAATGAGGCAATGTACATGTTCTCAGTAATATCCCCTTTTAATAGATGAGGAACCTGTGTCCCAGAGGGGCTAAGTCATGTGTCTGAGATTGTGACTCCGGTAAATGTCAGGGTTGAGATTTGAACTCAAGCCACTTAACTCAAGTGTGCACACCTACTCTGGTGACCTGAATCACCCTCCCAACCACTACCAGAGATGCCTAGATCTCAAGTCCTGCAACTTGTGAATATGGTACCTTATACAGCAAAAGGTGCAGATGTAATTAAATATCTTGAGATGGGATAACTATCCTGAATTATCCCACTGGGCTCAAAACATAATCACCAGGGTCCTTATAAAGAGGGAGGCAGAGAGAGATCTGACCACAGAGAGGATAAAGCAGTGTGGGGGTGAGGTGGGATGTGAGGGGGGAATGGCTGTGGAACAGAGACTGGGGTTCTGCCTCTGAAAATGAAGGAAGAGGGAGACGTCTGGGTGGCCCAGTCAGTCAAGCATCTGACTCTTGACTTCCGCTCAGGTCATGATTCCATGGGTCATGGGATCAAGTCCCATGTTAGGCTCCACACTCAGTGGGGAGTCTGCTTGAGGTTTTCTCTCTCCCTCTCCCTCTGTGCCTCCCCCCATTCACTCTCTCTCACTCTCTCTCTTAAATAAATAAATAAACCTTAAAAAAATAAAATAAAATGAAAGAAGAGGCCACAAAGTGAAGGTGTACAGGTAGCCTCTAGAAGCTGGAAAAGATGAGAGGACATCCTCTGGCAGGCTTTTCAGAGGAACTGGTCCTACTGGACATCTTTACGTTAGCCGACGGAAACTGTCTTCCGACTTCTGACCTCCAAAACCACAAGAGAGCAAAATTTGTTGCCGTAAGTGCTAGAAGTGTGGTAATGGGTTACAGCAAACTTAAGACACTTTTGCACTTACTAAACCAGAGCACGTACACACACGTGCACACAAGAACACACAAATGTGCAGATTTGGGTGAATGTGAGATTTGCCCTGTGCCCATTCCCCAGAGTGAGACCCTGGGGAGCAGTATACTTCCCCAGGAAAGATGGGGGTGCGCTGCATATCTTCTGCTTGTCCCTCCAGAGCTGCTCTGGGCTTTCTCCACCCTCCTCTCTACCCAGGAGGCTGGTGTGCAAGGACAATACCGCTGGCACTTGTGCCCTCTGGCCCTCAGCTGAATTCCCCCCAACCCAGGGCACGTGGGCAGCAAACTGAAAAGGGAGACGTGTCTGAATAAATATTCCCTTGGCTTCCAATCTGACCGAAGGCGGGCTGTGTCAGAGCATTTAAGTCCACTGCCAAGACTCCCACCATCCCAGTTGTGCCTGTGGCCAGGAAGGTAGAGACGTGGCCAGCCAGAAGTAGCAAGGAGAAGGTGAGGATGGAAGCGAGGGAATCTCCAAGACAATCTGTTGAGTGAGAAAATGACAGGAAGGTGGCCGTCACGGCAGTACTCTATGCCCAGCTGTCATCAAGGACTGGCCCCCTGTCCCCACAGATATTCAGCATTATGTAAATGCCTCAGGGTGCATTTTCCCAGAAGAAGGTCCTGAACATACAAGTGTTTTAGTTGAGAGCTAATCCCTGGACACAGCAGTACGGAAAGGGCAAGCGACATGGGGGAGGGAAGGCGGCCAACAGAGGGTTACCACTTACTGTATCTGACTCTGGATTCCCATGGAGAACATGTGCCTGGGCATCTCCCCACTGGAGCCATGAAGGAGCAGGGATAGTTAACACACCGGCTCTCAACTGTTAGGGGATCCACTGGTTGAACAGTGCTCCCAGGGAGTGGGAATGCCCCATCCAGGATGGGCTGGGGAGTGCAGAGAAACCCCCGCCACCAGCGAAAAGCACAGGCAGGAGATGGGGGTGCTGGCACCGGAGGTCTGTGGGTGGGTATGCGCTACTCTGGCAAAGCCCATGGGTCTGGACGGGGCACAGACGGCACAGACACAAAACCAAAGGAAGCTAGATGTCTCTGAATTGACAGAGACTGTTTCTAATTATGGATAGAGATTCATATTCACTCAGTTACAGAAAACAGACACTTACTCAAACTAGCAGAAGCATAAAGGAGAATGAATGACAGGCTCACCGGGATCTTTCATGGAATCCAAGGGCTGAGGCTGAAATTTCTCAGAGCCTGCCTGGAAACTGGAATTGTGTCGGGGGAAAAAAGGGCACCTCATCTCCTTTACCATGTGCATGTATGAGTCCACTCTCCTGGGATGGCGCAGCTTTGACCCTGCCTTTGCTCACTGCTTCTGCCATTCCATGTCTCCTCGTTCTGTGTCTCTGTCTCTGTCTTTCTCTCTGTCTCTTTTCCCTTCCAGGTCTTTTTTTTTTTTTAAACTCTATTTGCCTATGACGCACCCCCCCCCCTGTAACAACTCCATTTCTGTTAGATAAAATTCTAAAATGACCCCCAAGACTCTCCACTCCCTGCCACAATACCTGCATAATCTCCAGGACTATGAATCTGATGGATTTCAATTCCATGATTAAGTTATGTTATATGGCACAGTTGACTTTAAGAAAATGGGACTATGTAGGTGGGCCTGGCCTAATCAGGTGAACCTTAAAAGGATCTGAGCTCTTCTGAGAAAAAGATTAGAAGTATGAGAGGGAGCTTCTCTATTGCTGACTTTGCAGGTGGAGGGTGCCACGTGGCAAGAATTACAGGCAGCCTCTAGAAGCCAAGAACAGATCCTAGTCAACAGTGAGCCAGGAAGCAAGAACTTTAGTTTTATAACCACACACAAAAACTGAGCTTGGCCGACAGCCTCAAAGAACTTAGAAGTGGATTCCTCCTTGGAGCCTCCATAGGAGACTCAGCCAACACAATTTCAGCCTTGTAAGATTATAAGCCTTGTAAGAACCCAGCCACACGTGGCTTAGACTTCTGACCCATGTAACTGCTAGTTAATAAGTGGGTATTGTTTTAACCTGCTAAATTTGTGATAATTTGTTACACAATAAGAGGATAGTAGTATGTGATCCCTGTCTCTACACAATCTCCTAATTCAAACAACCAACTCCAGCCAACTGTAGTCTCTAAGTCCTAAAATAAGGAGATCAGCTTGTCCCTAGTTGGGTCAGGGGCCCACCACTGATCTAGACTGCTATGCCTACTAGGCCCAGGCATGCACCCCACTGCTTCCTCAGCAGTGGCTGTGGGTATGCAATCTTGGGAAAGAGGACGTAGACAAGGCAGGCAAAGTGGCTGGCGTGCTCTGGTATGGCCCTTCCAACTCAAATGGTGTAGTGTTCTATTAGTCTATACCCTGTCTTATACTGTGTGCATTCTCTCTCTCCTAACTACCTGGTGAGCTCAGCAAAGGCAATGAGGTGGTATGAAGACAAGTACAGAAGGCGCAAAGCCCTGGGTGCAAACCCCAGTTATGCCACTTACTTGCTGTGTGAGCTTAGGCAAGCCAACCTTTCAGGATTTCCTTCCTCATTTGTGACACAAGGGTAGTAGACCTACTTTGCAGAGCTGAGAATCTAGTGAGATGAAGTACGGGAGCCCCAATGTAGATCTCCAATAAATCTCAGTGGCTGTCTGCCATCTTTAGTCCACTTTCCATGTCCACCACAGTAGGAAGCAAGATAGTATAAGATCATGGCTACATCAAATCAAATGAATTAAAGAATTCACACAATGAGGGTGCCTGGGTGGCTCAGTTGGTTAAGTGTCTACCTTAGGCTCAGGTCATGATCTCAGGGTCCTGGGATGGAGCCTCACATCAGGTTCCCTGCTCAGTGG
This sequence comes from Martes martes, assembly GCF_963455335.1. NCBI lineage: Eukaryota > Metazoa > Chordata > Mammalia > Carnivora > Mustelidae > Martes > Martes martes. Next base: position 144,610,566 of record NC_137888.1, read on the forward strand.
GAGTCCACAGTTCACACACTGGTTGTATGGCTGATGGACAGGAGTGGGGCAATGAGTAGCAGGAAAGTACCCTGATTATCACATGCAACGATGGTGTCCACAGAGAAGAGATGTAGTTACGGGGCCCCGATGTGATTCAGCCACAAATGATAACAATGACTAGAGTGATGGTAGCAGCTAGTCTTCGTGGAAAGCAACCTTGACCGTGGCCCAGGCACTATGCTGAGGTCCCCCTCGGTCTATCTCATTTAAAGCTTAGCAAGGACCCTTCAATAAGTGCTATCATTACCCCATTTTATGCATGAGGGTTAGAGATTCAGAGCTGAAATAATGCACACCGGGAAGGAAGGGGGGGTGTTGAAATTAAACCCTGAGTCGATAGGACTCCAAAGTCCAGAGCTTTTAACCACTCTGCTTCAAAATGCCATGAATGTGGTGTTCCTCTGTTGGAAGTAGTTCTAGTTCATGGAAATTCGTGCTGCCCATGGAGCCTGAGACTGAGTGATAAGATATAATCCTTTTCATTGACTGCTGGGCTCTTTTCAAATCTTCAATTTCCAAGAATTTTTTCTTTTTTTAATCGCAGGGCAAGAAAAGTACCCAAGGAAAGGATAATGAGCTTATGTCTGCCAAACCAAAAGTAGCTATTCAAAAGACAGTCCAGAGCAACTCCACTTCCCCACCTAGAGGAACACTCCACCGGTTAAGTCTCCCAAACAGCCTCTGCTTGAGTTTTCAGTTGACTGGAAAAGGAAGACAAAATGAGAAGACTTATTTCTCTCCTTAGAAGCCAAGAGTCTCTGGGGGTTCCATTTGAGCGGGGTGGGGGGGGGTGCTCTGTTTTGCTTTGCTTTTTAGCAGGATTGAGACCTCCCGAGTGGTTCAATGCTCACCGAAATGTTGGGGTATGAGAAAGAAAATCCCTGGGTCACCCCCAGACAAACATGACCACTCTTGAGAACGTGACATTCGTTTTTACCGCTGACACCACAAGGCAGGGTGCAGGACCCTCCACTCTTGGACACTGCCATTGCACAGTGCAGAGGAGCTCGCCTGGGTTGTTACAAATATCCCAAGACTCCCTTTGGTAATTGTAATACCCTTGCTGTTCTCCATGTCAGAGTCAGCCATTATTGCTCAAGCCTGTTTGAGTCAGCTTGAAATGCACCTTGGCGAGGGTTCTCTCCTTGTTGGACGCTTCCCTCCTCCCCAGGCTTTTCAAACTCAGTAAAAGGAACAGAGACCTAGTGGGAAATGCCCACCCGTCGTTGCTCTCCTCGTAGAGTCTATGAATCTCCCACAGAGCCGCCCTGGCTCTGGGCTAATTGGGCTGTTTTACTATACAGCATCAGCCGGAAAAACTAAGAGTGATTCTTTGCATGGGCCTCCGGGCCCCATCCCTGAGAGTCTGGAGAACCCACGGCCATCAGAGAACAACACACTCACGCCCAAAAGATTGTCTATCTACATCGATGCCCGTAGTGTGCTTCCAAACCCCATGCCTCATTGAAAGAAAAGACTCCTTATTTATATGATACATTGACAAAGAGCAAAATACAAAGACAGGAAGTTGCAGACCCCGTTCCTCGGCTCCCTTCCTCGTCTACATGGCAAACTCCCACACAACCTTCAAACTCAAGTCTTCCTAAATGTCACCCCTTCCTCCAGGATGCCTTCCCTGAGCCCCGCTTGGCAGGACATGACTCCCACTCCTCTGTGCTCCTTGGACCAATTTCCTTCAGTCATCACACTGGGTCACAGAGTTTCTTAGGTGGTCAGCAACTTCCAGAAGCCAAGCCTGTGAGTGCAGTACTGGGCCACAACCCGTCTATGTAGGAAAGTGCTATTCAAGGTATGGTCCAGGAACAGCACACTGTCGGGCCAGCAAGAGGGAAACATGGGAGTCAAGATCAACATGCAGTAAGCTTTGCCGTTATTTGATAGTCCTGGGACATTTAGAGAAGTATCAGTACACAACAGATTAGAAATTAAAAAATGAGAATAAAACTACTGTTAATCACCGTTTGGGAAACACTGGTGTAGAAGACACACCAGGAGGAGGGAAGGGAAGGAGGGAGGGAGAGAGGGAGGGAGAGGGAGAAGAAAAATTGAGTGGCAGGAAAGGAAATAAAAATAGTAGGCAGTTTTTGTACAGTTCTTTAGAATATACAAAGTATTTTCACACATATGCTATCACTGGGTCCTGAGCTCAGTGACCAAGGCGTTCCCTATATGCCTCAAACACTCCAAATACACATTCAGTTCTCTTTTCTCTGCTCTCTTCCTTCCCTGGGCGCCCTTCCCTCCACTGGGCTCTCCTATTCGGCTCACAGATCGTATGAATTTTCCTCAGCCTGCCCTCCCTGACCACCCAGTCTAGGCTGTTCTCCCCAGCCTATGCCATCCCCCTCTGGTGAGGAACCCATTTAGGAATTTTTTGGGTTTCCAACCCCCTCTTTCTATGGTGCTTAAAACAATCTGAAACTACCTTACTCTCAGAGTGACGTGTCGTCCGTGGTCTATCTCCTCACTAGAAGTTAAGCGGCTGGAGAACGGACGAGCTGTTTGTCTTGTGTGCCCCGGAATTCCCTTGGCTAGACTAGTGCCCCGCACAGGAACAGGCAGATGAATGAATGCTTACACAAGTCCACAAATAAATGATTCAATGACTGAGTGAATACAGCAGCAATTCTTCTGCCCATTTAAAGTGCAAAGAGAAGTAGAGTCCGAGACCTTTGCCCAAAAGAATTTCCGGGTCTTTCCCAAGGACGCAAGCCTCTCAGTAGACCCGGTGCTCCCACTTGAGCCTGCTAACTCCAGATGGGGTGCACCTTCCACCTGGAAGCATTACCGGATGTTGACGTTTCAGGGGAAGGACCTACAGAGTCTTGAAATATCCAATAAGAAAATGGAGCGAAAATTTAGCCGGTTGCTAAAGTCAAGGTTCGCAGTTTTAACTAGGCACTCCTTTGAAATGAAAGAGAGACAGCAAAAGCCCAGGAGATTGAGTGTGGGGTTTACCTGCAGCTGTGATAAACCAAGCCCCTAGTTTTCTCCTTTCTCCACCCCCAAACCAGTCCGTAAATCCCCTGTGTATTATAGTAAGAGAGCAGTACAAGACAAGACTTTGGAGCCTGCAAATTAAGCCCAATCTTGATTTTTTTTCTCTTTTTTTCTCCTACTTGTACTAGTTGCTGAATCTCCACCTTACAGAGCATGCGTGAGGCTTAACAGACCTCATGGGCAAAGGGGCCCCAGGTGCATTCAACCAAGACGACCCCCTCCCTTCTTGCTGTCTGCATCTTGTTCAACATCAGCTAATGATTATCACTGGTGTCAAGTGGACGGAAGAGTGAGTACAAAATGCATGATGATTTACAGCCCACACCGCTTTTCAAGGCAGCTAAGGGCTCTCCAGTTAGCCCAGGCTCCTGAATGAGGGCTTTGCATTTACCTCGCCAACTCAATAATTTTTAGCCAGTCTCTGACCTCACATGCAGTCTCACTGCTAGGAAAGTAAGTCCTTGAGTGACCCTTTTGTGGGATGAAAGAGTAAATGGCTGCTCCCAGTGCTAAACTACAATGGTACGAGGAAATAATCAAAGTCCTTGAAAACTGAAATCCTCACTTCATTTCTGTTTTTCTCCTCTGGCAGCTCAACTAGTAGAAAGATTATGAGCTTTGAAGACAGAGGGACAAGGGTTCAATTTGCCATCCGCTGGCAAATTACTTCACATGGCTAAGCCTCAACTTCCAGATCTGCAAAATGGGCATAATACCGTTTACCCCCAATGTGGTCTTGGTGAGCCTAGAAGTGATGTAGTACAGACTATGGACGGTCTCAATAAACGGGAGCTCTAATTCCTCCCTGCTGAATACTTGGTCTTAATCATAGGAAGAAACATGTGCCCACAGAATTATGAAACACCCAAGTCCCTTTACAATAGTGCCTGGGACATAGGAGACAATAACTATTAGGTGAAGGAATAACATGAAAGCATGATTTGTACACACCTGTCAAAGGGGTACAAGGTCCTTAACATGAGACCTGGCTCAGTGTCGTAGAATTTCAGCTTATGACTTTAGAATCCCTCATTCACAAGAATTCACCAAGAAATAGGACAGTTTAGCCTAAAAATCTTGTCCATCTTCAGCTCCTCTGTGACTTGGTTAAAGAACCTGTGATTTAAGACCAACAGGAAGTAGTGACATAACCCATTAGGTGTTAGAGTGAAAGCACCACAAGTAATGTGTCCATGGCCACCAGAGTGACTCTGTTCTCCCAGGGAGAGGAGCAGATCTCCAGGCAAGGGAGATTCGAGTGGTGTCCCTCAAAGCCAGCCAGCCCTGACTTTAAAATACAGTTCACTCAAATCAAGGCCAATCACTGCACCTGGGTTTTCAACTGGGCTTCGACTCTCCCTGTCAAGAAAATGATGCATGAATTGCCATCCAGAAATTAGAGAAGAGCGGGAAGAAAGAGTCAGGCAAAGATTGAGGGGCCCAAGAGGCATCCCCACACTGGGGATTGCAGAGCTACGCAGACATTCAGATCCAACACTTAGCGGGAGAGATTCAGTTGTCTGTCAGACATCAGACCTGGTTTGTGAAGCTGTCAGTCACTGCTGTGAACTACAAAGTCACCGTGTGAACTGGCCAGGGCCCAGGAGGATTTCCACAAAATGAAAATCCAGATAAAGAAATGCCAGCGAGCTCAAGGAATATTGGAGTTCTTCATGATACTGGTGTCGGCCAGGACCCCAAAGCTGCACCAGAGTCCCCTCTCTCCTCATCCCTCTCCCATCACCGACTCCTCCTCCTTCCTCTCCCTTCTTATCTCCTTCTTCCAGTTTTGAGAGACTTCTAGAATTGAAAGAGGAGAGGAAGGTAATACAGAACATCAGCTTAATGGAGGGTTTCTATTTATTGGACATCTAAACTTAAACGAAGGCATGGGGTGTGACTTTTGTGGAAAAGTCTCTCCTTGTATGAGAAAAGGGTAACAACTCACTGGCAGGATAGGTTAAATTTTTCAAATGCTTCCTCAGCACTGGTCCAGACTAGACTTCTCTCGCCCCTCCTTGGCCCCACATGGGTTTCACCTCAACGTCATGGTCTCCAGCCCCCACCGGGTCTTCAGTCTGCTTGCAGCCCGTTTCCGCTTCTCCCATCTTCCCTCTCTCCATTACACACCCGCCTGGGGTCAGGACCACTGCTCTCGCTAAGTGTTAGTGAGAATGGAATCCTCTGGATCACAGCCAACCCAGTGCCACTTTCTCAGGACACCCACCCTGTAGACCAACCCTCCTCTCTCCAGACCGGCGACGTCTCCGTTTCTACCAGTTTCTTCTCTATCAGTATTTAAATATCCTTCAAGTTATCCCACCTGGAAAGCAAACAAGCAGATGAAAATCCCCTCTTCTCTGTGGGCTGGCCATCCCAGTTCTCTCTTCCTCCCTCTCCCACATGGTATCCCAGCTGTTGCAAGTCGAGCCCACACTCACTGTTGTCTCTCCTTGCCAGTCAGCACAAGGGTTTTGGATTAAAGCAGATTGAGTCAGAGCTGTTCTTCTCACATCCTATTCCTGTGATCCTGGGCTCGGAATTTAACCTATGTCTCAATTTTCTCAGATAAAATGGAGGTCAGACTTGTTCTACCCATTAGATTGTTGTTCATATAAAATGTAGCAATACTGGGAAAGAACTGAGCACAGGGCAAGCTCTCGAAAATGTCAATATTATCGTTATTTAATCTTTAAAACAATCTGGCTACTTGCCCTGCCATTCCACCACCACGGTTCTCCCCGGAAACCTGGCTACTAAATTCAATCAAAGATTATTTTTAGTGGGTGTCTAGGTGGCTCAAGTCAGTTATGCATCTGACTTCAGGTCAGGTCATGATCTCAGGGTCCCGGGATGGAGCACTATGTTGGGCTCTCTGTACAGCGGGGAGCCTGCTTCTCCCTCTGCCCCTCCCCTTGCTTGTGCTCTCTCTTTCTCTCTCAAACAAATAAATATATAAAAAAGATGATTTTTCAGAATTATCTCCCTTGATCTCTTTGGCACAATTGATGACTTGTGTTTTTTTGTTTTTGTTTTAATTTTTATTTGTTTGACAGAAGGAGCACAAGCGGAGAGGAGGGGCAAATGGAGATGAGAAGCAGGCTCCCCACTGAGCAGGGAGCCTGACTCAGGGCTTGATCTCAGGACCGTGGGATCACGACCTAAGCTAAAGGCAGATGCTTAACCTATTGAGCCACCCGGGTGCCCTGATGACTTGTTTCTTTATCAAACAAGCTCTCCATCCACTTCTTTGTCTCTTTGCTCTAGCACCGAAGTCCTTATAAACATTCCCGAGTTCCATTCCCACCCCATCCACTCTTCACTCTCTGGTCGTCCTGTCTCTCGAATTCCTCTGGCATCCACACACCAACAGTGCCCAAACCTGTATCTACAGGACAAGGCTTTCTCCTACCCTGCAGACTCAGAAATCCAACTGCCTGTAAGACATCTTTCCTAAGACAACTCACAGACACTTCAAACTGTCCCAAATGGACATAACCACCTTCCACCTGTCTTCCCGTGTGGACCATCACTCAGCCAGTTGGCAGTTCCCGAAACACTAATGACACCTGTTCCCTTAACCCTCCCCACCCACATCTGATTCCCAGTCTATTTCCTACACATGCTTCCATCCATTTGCAAATCTCTGCACTGCCACAGTTAACACATAGCACTGTGTCCTGTAGGAAGCACTATCACCAATTTTCACCGGATAAAGGCATTGCATCTCCTCCGACCCTTTCCCTACTCCATAGCCAGAGTTTATTTACTTCATCTGAGTTAGACTTTTGAAAACATGGAAATGTACAAAGAATGATAAAATTAACACTTGTAATTGCACGACCCAGAATTAATTGTGATATTTCTAAAATTAAAACCTTAACCATATCACTACTTTGTACAAATGCTGAGTGGCTCATCCTTGGGATCAAACTCAGTCATGATTTCCAGCTTCTTCTCCTCCACACCTCCCCACTCGACCATCCAAAATCCAGGACTCTCCACCTTTGGGGAGGAGGGCATTAAATGGACGACAAACTGCTCAAGTATGGGATAGAAGCTGAACTACACTTCGGGAGGTAGCTGGCAATCAGCCCACAGAAGTGATATTCAGAGCAATATGTTAGATGCTGCAAGTGACAGCATCACAGAATCTTCGCATTGCTCAGAAATGGATTTAAATCCAGCCTCTCCTGCTATCTACCCTTGAACTTTCCCATTATGTCTTCAAAGAACCTATATGTAAAAGGTAGTAAAGTACATATACTATATGTTTTGCATCTTATGGCTTTTTAATGTACTCAAAGGAGAGTATATAATACAGGGAGACAGAGGATTATAACTCTCTACGGCTACTGGAAGGCAGAAATCTTTCCCCTGACATCCCTCCAAGGGGGTAGGGGTGATCTTTGAATGGAAAAGGAAAGGAGGTCGGTAACTTCAATTAAGCAGTCCTGTTCATGAAGAGAGAGGAAGCATCCAGAGGTTTCTGACAATTCCTTTGTTTTATGGAGGTAGTTAAAAAGAAACCAAGGAGAAAGAGAAATCTTTCCACTTCTTGTGACAGGCCTTGCAAATTGTCCTATTTTAAGGCAACTTTAGTATTTCTTTTGCTACTCAGTTACAGTAAATAATGGCTTGAAAATGGTACAGCCATTATGAACCCGAATTCCCTTATTTTAGTCTGTAGTGAAGTCTGTCTTCAAAGACACCTACATCATTACGTGCCTGATGCTATTTGGCTTGGTAGCAAAATTAAGAAAACACAAGTATATCACACAACCACACTATAGGAATTATTTACTAAATGGGTAACTGGTGTGGAAGAAAATGGATGGTGCAAATAAGCTGCCTAATCCTCAAGGCTGTGTTGGAAATCGCTCCAATTTCTGTGAATGATTTTAGATGGAAGCTTTGTTATTGGGTTGTTTTTTTTTTTTTTTTCCCCAGAACTCAATAGTTTTTAGCTGATCACACCTCTGCTTCTATAATGATTTTTGTAAATGTTAGAAGAAAGCCAAAGGGACTCATTGCTTTTTAAAAAAATAATAATAATAAAATGGGGGGGCACCTGGCTTGCTCAGTTGGTAGAAAATGATACCTTGATCTCAGAGTTGAAAGTTCAAGACCACGTTGGGCATAGAGCCTACCTAAAATAATAAGGAGGAAAGAGAATGGAAAGGAAATCTGGGCATGATCTTTGTTTATGTTATCTGGTGTTTTTGTTTGAGTATTGATTTCCCCATTACACATGAGAACCTATCACCACTGCCCCATGGAGAAAATATATTCTGCAACATAACTGACTTTCCAATAAAGTGAAATATTTTCAAGTGTTGCCATTCCTATTATTAAAAAAAAAGTACATTGCCTTTTAGAACAGGTGCTTTGGAAAAATTAAACTTTGTCAAGATGGATATTTTAATTTGTAATGGGAAGTTAACACAGATGGCTGTAATGAGGGCTCTAAACTACCCGTTGGTTTATTATTTAGAGCTTTATATTACCAGGAGCACACCCTCAAAAGTTTCAACCCTCTAATGCACAGTCTGAGCAGATGTGCTCAAAAGTGTCCATAAGACCTAAATAATGCTTTGATCTACATGGTAAGGTAAACAGAAAGTTGTTGAAAATACAGACTACAAAGGAAAAGTTTTTGGAAACTTCAATGTCTACAATACACAGTCCATGAAGTGAGGGCGCATGCATGAGCATTATACACACACATACACACATGTGCACACACGCATATGGGCACACAGAAGAATATCTCAAAAGTGCGGTAAGGAAGAGCACTGTGAGCTCATGCTTTTTTCTAAGAACTTCACCTATTGAAAGGGATCCAGCCAGTCCCTTAAAGATAGTCATGTTCATAAATACAGAAGTCACTATTTTTTTATTTGACTACAGTTGACACACAATGTTACATCACTTTCAGGTGTACAACAGAGTGATTCAACAAGTTTATAGGTTATGCTGTACTCACCACAGTGTAGCTCCCACCTGTCACCAGACATTAGAAGTCACTATTTATTTAGTTTTATTCTGTGTCAGGTGTCATAGCAAGTCCTTTATAACCATTTTCTTCTTCCAGGAACTATTCCCAGTAAGTCAAAATATCTTCATTTTGCAGACTAAAAAAACAACAAAGCTGTGGTTCATCACCAATCATATCACTTCAAAAAAAAGCGCAACAAGGTCATGTATTTCTTTCTTTTTTTTTTTTTAAAGATTTTATTTATTTATTTGACAGACAGATCACAAGTAGGCAGAGACACAGGCAGAGAGAGAAGGGAGGAAGTAGGCTCCCCGCTGAGCAGAGAGCCCGATGCGGGGCTCGATCCCAGGACGCTGGGATCATGACCCGAGCTGAAGGCAGCGGCTTTAACCCACTGAGCCACCCAGGTGCCCCAACGTCATGTATTTCTAAGTCATACTTGCTTCATTAGGGTAAGCTTCTCAATGTCAGCAAGAATCAGATTAGGTTTTATGTTAGATCTTTTACTTTATTCCAAAGAATGCATAATTGAAATACAGAAAATAGCATTTTTTTTATTTAACTCTATTCTTTCTTTCATAATAGTATACTTCACTTTAAAAACAAAGGGTAAATATTACCTAATATCTTCAGAAAATTGATTTGAATAGGATTCACAGATGGAACAAGCACCAAAGAAATACAAATGGTTCTGCAGAGTTCAGCACCTTCGTCAACTGGACAGTTCAATTCAATAAATGTTATTCTGGCACCTGCTTATGTGACAGACAGAGGAAACACAATAACAGCAAGGTGGTGGGCACTGCCCCGGTCCTCACAGACCTTTTGACACTGTCAGGGAGACGGGTGGTTGAGTCAGAAACTCCAATACAGTGCTGTGAGTGCTATTGAAGGGGCAAATCGGGAGATCACTGGTGCGTAGACAAAGGTAAGGAAGGACTCTGAGAAAGGTGACATCTATGCTGAAATGTGGAGGCTGAGGCAGAGCTAACCCTGCCTGCATGGAGGAAGTAGAGACAAAGCTCACATTGGGTGCTAGAATTGAGAACACATGTTCAAGAAAGTCACTCTTCAAACAAGTACCATGGCGTGGTGAGAGTATGGAGATGGGAATGGTGGGAGGAGGACAGGTTAAGATGTTAGAGCAAGGGATGGGCAAGGAAGGCAACAAATAAGCCTGCAAATGTAATTGGGAGCCAAACCATAAAAGCTTCCCATGCACCATTTTAAGAAGGTTGGGCTTGATCCAAGGCCTGATGGAGCACCTTTGAAGGACTTCCTTCAGTAGCTATCATTTTAACCCCACTTCTGTTTCCAGGATCCAGCATAATCCCGCCCTAATCTCCTGTACCTAAAACCACCCAGAACTGTTAGTTTCACCACATGTGAAAAGTTCTAATGGTTTTCTCCTGCAACAGAATTTAATGAGTCTAGAAAAGGAAACTCCTGATGTCTAGAACTTTCCCGTCCAGTTAGCATGCTCAGCCCTCCTGACCTGTTCATTGCTACAGTATTTCCTGCCTCCTAACTCAAGAAATAGAGTCCTTCTGATCCATGCAGAGCTAGAAGGAAAGACGATAATTGCTCAGCACCTGAAGCATGAACCCACATAACTAATCTGCTTCCTACAATGCGTTTCTCTCCTAAACCACCCCCATTACCTTTAGCTTTCTTTCCCTTGAAGCTACAGCTTTTATGTAACTTGAAGCTATTAAATGGAATTATTCCTTAGCAGGTATCACTGGTACCAGCTTAAATTCAAAACTATTCTCTTTTTAACAGTTTAAAATTACAAATATATTATGCCAGAATCCAACCTTCAAAGCATACTTAAATGGGTCATTTAAAAAAAAAAAAACTTAATATAAAGTGTGTTCTCCACAAGTTTTTCTCCTTCTGGACAAAGAGAAAATTTCTAATGAGAAAGTGGAAAAATGCTTCTGGTGAGAGAGCAAACACACACACACACACATTTCTAACTTGAAGATTGAATGGTAATCGAGAAAGAGTTGTTTAAAAGGGGTTGTGGAATGTCTAAACAAATAATATCTTGAATATTTCACGTATTACCCAGGAGGAAAGTTCCACCAGCATATGCCGCAATTTGCCACAGGCAGACGGGAGGCTTTAATTCAGAACATAAGCTGGGCTCCCACCTATAAAAAATTCTACAAGCAACAGCACGCCCTGGCTTGAATGACGATATATGACTTGTGGCTGAAAACATTCCACAGCTCAACAGATGGCTCTCTTCTGGGGTTTCAGGCAGGCAGGCGCTGGCTGGGGTACCCGGATCACAGAGCAACTCCTCCCGAGGAGGGGAAAGTCAGAGGCGCAGGGGTTCACCAGCCCAGGGAGATGCCTTGTCTTTTGTGAAGTACACCATTTTCTGGGCGTGCCCTATAGACATTTCCAGGAACCACAGCACGAAGCAATTGCTTCGTTACAAAAGTACATCCAGGAATTCGTCAAACAGGAACTGTTGGTACAAGTGGAGTTCTTTTTCATGCCCTGAGAGATGCAGATTTTCATTTGTTTGTCTCTTTTCATTGGGAAGCAAAATCTTGTTACTGTGTATCTAGGTTCAGACTTGAGGGTTATCTATATCCCTCTGGCATATTCCAGTCCAGATTCTTTATGACCCTGTGCAGACCCTCAGCCAGCCGTACCAAAGAGAAAAATCACCCTGTTAACTGCTAACGGAGGGGAGCTTCTGCATGGTCTGTACGCAGCCTAACCACTCACCTGGACCAGCCCTGCAGCCCCAAACCCCAAAAGATCCAAAACCCAGCTCATGCCCTCCTTCCCACACCCAGTTCTCTTTTCACTTTCCCCAAATGGCAACGGACAGCCATCTGCCCTCCACCATCCAATCCAGGAACCCCAGAGTCACCTTTGCCTCCTCCTTCGCCCACCCCCCTTACATCTTGAGCCAAGGACAAGTAACAAGCCCTATCACTTGACAATCGAAGTCTCTCTCCACCCTGTCTCTCCAGCTCCACCGCCACCTCCCAAGTCCAGTTCACTAACAAGTCAACCCTGAACTATGCAACCCGCAGCCACAGGGAGTTTCTCCTGAACTATGCAACCAACGCAGTTCAGGGGGAGTTTCTCCTGCTCCAGACCCTCCCAGTGGCTCTCTATGGCTTTTAGAGGAAAAAAGTCCAAATTTCTAACTGTGGTTTAGGAGTTACTTCCAATTCTGGTCCATGCCTCTGCATGAACCCTCACCACCCCCTCCCCATACCCCACCTTCCACTCTCTGCTTTAACCAAGCCAAATACTATGGGACTTCCCCAAGGCACTGTGTTCTCTCTTGCCACCCGGCCTTTGCATATGCTTTTCCCTTTGCTCCAAATGAGAAGCCTCCTCCCGACTCCACCTTGTCCTTGGGCCTCAGACCAGTATTCTCTATCAAGAGGAAAGAATTTTCCCTTTTCTCCTCAAACTTCATGCAGGTGCTTTCCCTACATGATCTCCTAAATCTCGTGCAAGTCATAGTACTTGTCACACCATGTTGGTGTCTGTGTCCCCTCACTACTGCGTCCCAAGATTTAGGCCCAGAACCTGGAACATAATAGCCACTTAAGTAATTGTTGAATAAATATATGAATGTATACTTCCTGGATGACTGAATGGTAAACCAAATTAATAAAGGACATTCCTGATTATTTTAGCAATTGACAGCACATCCTTTTGCTTCCCCACCACCACTCTTTCCCATTCCCATTCTTGTCTCTTTCTGACTTAAACACTGATCTGATCCCTGGTTCCTAACCTGGTCAGTCTCTCCTTAGACCTCTGGATTTCTGTATATGTATGATATCACTGCTGTCTGACCCTTGGCTTTCCCATGGCATCTCTGATTTGGTCTGCCTTCTTGCTTCCGCATTCAGTTTGGGTAGGACCAGTCTCATAAAATCTAATTTTTGGTCCCAGTTGTCCATGCCTGGGACAGTCACCACCCCCACTCCACCCACCCGTGAAGTGACGAGTCAGGCATCTTAATACACATCCATTATTCCTGGACTCCTCAAGACTCAAGCAAAGTTATAGTATTTTTGTCTCCTTAACCATGGCTATGATGTTGGAGCAGGACACACACAGCTTGGCGGACAGATGTGTGCTTTGCTGGGCTAAAGAATGGCAGTCAATGCAAGACCCTCTGTCATCCTTTCCTTATGGGTGCCTCCAAGAGCCACCATCATGGCACTGTGGGCCCATTCTTTGTCTTCCTGTTGAAGAGTTTCATGCATGATCACAGAGTTGTAGTAATCCATGGACACATAGTACTCACAGTCTTGAGAATTTTTTCTTGCAAACCAACTCTTGTGGGACCGTGTGAAGGAGAGTCATGCTCTCTCAGCAGAGGGGACTCTGTCAGTTTCTTGGCTACTCTACCGGGCATACCCAACAGCCCTATGGACCATCCTGTTTGCTGCCAGGAATCAAGGCCAACATTATTAGGACACTGCAGCTGAGCACCACAGGCCTAGAATGTTCTCACATGACATACACTTAAATGCTGAGTCCTAACTCCAGCTCCCTGAGACCCTTCCCATCCCACATCTCTAAATACCATCTTTTGCCCCTTCCCTATATATTTTCCACTCACTTTGCTCTTAATTTCTGCCACTCTAATCTTAGCACCGACATCATTGTCTTGAACCTGCCTCTGTCCCTATGGATTTGGTGTCCACACACAGATTTCTGGTTGTACAACACTTGGGTTCTCTCTATGACTCTGTCTGGCTCATCCTCCAGATTAAGACTCCAGCACCCTGGCACCCACCCAACCCAACTTAAGGTCCTTTGGAAGGTTAAGAGAGGAAAGTAGTAGACTCAGACAAATAACTAGCATTTCTAAGTGGGCGGCATGCTTCCTGTAAATGTCTCTTCACAGGGGCCTCTTTATCCTTGACTTTGTAGATGAAGACCTAAGACAAGCACCACATCGTAACTGACTAATAGAATGAATTGGGTAGATTTTTAAGAATATTCTATCTCTTATTTATGCCACCTCCAGATACCCTGCTGTCTTTCTTTCAAGTATTTTTAATCTGAAAAGTACAAAATTCTTAAAGCACACAAGGTGGGACTGAAAATACCATATTGGATATCACAGAAGTGTGGGCCAGCCTGTAAGGGGGAAGTTGGAATCTTGGTCTCAAAAGCTATTAAAAGCCATCCTTTTTCCAATTCCTTCACCTGCTCACCTGACTGCTTTTAAATGAAGATGCAAGATCTCAAGGAGAAGAGGGTGCAGAAAATAGAATGCCTTTTTTTTTTTAACTCTACTACCTCCAGATAATAATGTGGGAGTATCCACAGGTATAGATAACCAGTGTAAATTAAAAGCTTAACCAGAAGCCTATAAAAGGCCATCTCCACTCCCTCTTGTCTATACCCATTCATACACAATGCACAACACAACTTGAGAGAAGGTCAAAAAAATTATCTCTAGAAAATTCAATTGCTATAACCAATTATTCAGTGAGATGTCCTTTGTTAAGCCTCAAGCCTTTGATTAGCAAGCTCAAATTAAAGAGATTTCTCCTTCTCCCACTTCACACTGAGCTATATCGAGTGCTATCCTAACTTTTCCTGGTGATGAGCATTCGTGGGCCAGAGGGGGTCTTAGATGTGTAATGGAATTGCCATTAAGTTATACCTGCTTCAAAAAAGAGAAGGGGGGAGCAGTGAGAATGGCTGTTCCATGACTCGTTTAAGACATCTTGGAAGCACCCCCTTCCACCGCAATCACCTTCATAATCAGTGACACTGTCCCTTGCACTGGGAGTAAGTAATGCATCGGAAAGCATCGGAAGTAATGCATCGGAAAGCACAGATTTCTCTCCTTCCACGCCTTCAGAAAATAGCTGCAAAAAATTTAGGTCTGCAATTTAGATGGAACAAATGACCTTTAAAATCCAAGACAGACTTAGACATTTTAAAAATGATCTTAGGGGCAGTACTTCCATCCCAATTCTGTCTATTTGGTATGATTAACTTCAGCAGAAATCTAAACCACAAAACTCATACCACAAAGCCAAATGTTTGAGGGATTTACTCGGTGTATTTAGAAATTGACCAAAAAAAAAAAATACAAAAAATTTATAAAAATCTGGCCACAACATCAGCCCCTTGTTCGGATTAGGAGCCATTCGGGGGGGGAAAAAAAAAAAAAAAAGCAAAAGAGAATCCCTCAATCATCATGTCATTTGATGTGGCTGTTCTCTCCATATCTGTGTGCATATCCATGCCCAGAGACCTGCTGAGGACACGGGGAACCCTGAGGTCCTTCCTGCATCTTATTGACGGACACTTGATTAGAAGGTAAGCACTCAGAGTCTCTTTCATGGAAAGATGAACTCAGAAAATGTTCTAGTTGTTGGGCGAGACTCAGAAGTTCATGCAAACAAAGATGCGACTCCCTTTTGGAATGGCTGCAGTAATGTGGGATGTGTGTGTGCACATGCTCTCACTAGTAAAAGAGAAATAGGGAGATGAAGAGAGGAAGGAAGGAGGTGGAGGGAGAAAGAGAGGGAAGGAGAGAAGAACATCTCAAAGCTTTCTTGTTACAGAGCTGTACCTCCTGCAAAATGTCTTTGAAGTCCCCTGAAATAAACCATTTCTCACTTGAGCTTTCTTAAGATGTCTGTTGCTTGTCACCAAGTTGATGTCATGTATCTTCCATGTGTCTTTTATTGTGATTTGCATTTTCCTGGGTTAAACCATACCTTTGGACATTTATTATGTGTTTCAACAAAAACCCAACTCTTACAAATGACCCAGTTCCAAATGGTGTTGTCACTATGGAATTTTATCGCACAAATTACAAGGCTAGACATCACATCCCCAGTTTTCAAGAGTTAGTAAGAAAACAGACCTGAGGTCAATCTCTCTATAGTAAAAGAAGTAGAAGAATTCCATGAGCCTACCAGGAGAATGAAATTGATGTCAAAGGCCCCTAGTCTTTAATAGACTCACACCTTTCTCGATCTTCTGGAGCCTCTGATCATTTTGTTTGGCTTTGGTGAGCAGTTGGGGACCTAACTAGATTTTGCCAGATGTCAGAGATAGGAAATCAGCTTTGATGCCAAAACAAGAAAATTGTCAAAGAACACACTTCCTGTATCCTCTTTCTTCTGGAAATGAAAACAGTACACAATCAAGTATATTAATTGTAGAGGATAAGGAACACTTAAGAACAATGAATAGAATAAGCAAATATGGCAGAGATTGTTATTATGTTTAGGTCAAAAAAACCTTTTGCTAAGAACCCTTATTAGAACTTAGAAATTGGTAAAATATTTATTATATAGGGTTCTTCTCTATAACGATATTTGCTGCAATCAGATATTTTCTTGTGTAATAGTTAACTGCTGCAGTATGAAGGGGCTTTTTCAAGTACTTATCATGCACATACACTGAAACCAAAGACAGCCATGTCGCCTGCTGAATGTCCAGCTGGTTCACTCAACTTGTACTTACTTTGCCATAAGAACTGAGCAATTAAAACTATAACAGGATGTTAAATAGGACTTTTCCTAGCCTGCCAAGGCAAAATGCAGGATGCCCAGTTAAACTGAATTTTAGATAAATAACAAATGTTGCACAGGACATATTTATACTGAAAAAAAATATTTGCTAAATAATGGCAACCTTAACTTCTTCTCTTGTCTCAAAGATTCAAGTGAAGCTCAAAAGCGGAAACCATCGGGTTACAACCACCCCAAACTACAAAGAACTGCTAAGCATGCCCTTGCGTTTGGTCTGATTCTGCTTCAGCCTGTCTTATCAAAGGTCATTATAACCATTACTAGTATTTATAATATAATATTTATATACTATTGTTGTTAATAATAATAGTTTTTTAAAGATTTTATTTCTTTGAGAGAGAGCATTAGCAGGGAGAGGGGCAGAGGGAAAGTGAGAAGCAGACCCCCCACTGAGCAGGGAGACTGATGTGGGGCTCGATCCCAGGACCCTGAGATCACAACCTGAGCCGAAGGCAGATGCTTAACAAAATGGGCTACCCAGAGGGCCCAATAGTTACTATCTTATAATAAGGTGGAATTGAGGTTCTGTATTCTTTTAAGATTTATTAATTTATTTGGTTGAAGGGAGGAGAGAGAGAAGGAGTGAGAGAGGGAGGGAGAGCATACAAGTAAGGGGAGGGGCAGAGGGAGAGGGAGAAGAGAATCCTGAACATACTCCCCACTGAGTGTGGGGCCTGATGCATACCTCCATCTCACAACCCTGAGTTCATGACCTGAGCCGAAACCGAGTCAGACGTTCAGCTGCCTGAGGCACCCAGATGCCCCTGAGGGTTTTTAATTCTTCATCCATTCTATATACTCCTGCCCAACTAATCTAAGACTGCACATTCACCTCTATTCTCACCTATGACCTGTAGACACCTTCAAGGTGGGGTCATGTCTCACTCATTTCTCTTTCCTGAGAATCCTCTTGAGAACACAAGGAAGGTATTCAGTAAATATTCCCTGTAGTAAAATGTTTGTCCATGGCCTTCTAGTCATTCCGGATTTCTCTTCCTGGCTTTTAAGAGTTTTCATAATCAAGTCCCAGCTGGTTAACTTTATTCTTCATTTCCTCTCAAGAGCCTCCATGTTGATTTTGCTTGTGTTCTTGCTGTCTCCCAAATGTGCTCTACTAATCCTTCCTCACTACAGGTGCTAACATAGGAGCCTATTCTGCAGTGTATTCCCTCTGCTCCCTGAAATTTTACACAAACTTCCCTGAAGATCCAATCTGAGGACCCCATTCTTCAAGAAGATGTCTTTGGTTAATTCATCTAGGGCCATCTCTGTTTCACATAACTTCCATTTTGGAAGGTAGAGCATGACACAAAGTTTCACCTTCAATGTTTGTTAACCCTGCGGTCTGTTGGTTTGGTTTCCCCAGTTCTGAGGTCCTTGAAGTCAAGGAACGTGTCCTAAATGGCTCTTGCCTGCCCTCCCTTTGCCCTCAGCACAGTGCCTGCCCAGTGGACATACCTCATAGAAAGGTATAGGACATTATTTCCATGTCATCTAGAACCTTCTATCAAATCACTAGAGTGTAAGTCATTGCTTAAAACTCTGAAAAACAGCTAAGGAATATGGAGCTTTGACCTTGGCCTTTCATCACTTCAATAAATTTTTTAAAAATCACATCTCATTTTGACGAGCATTTCTCTGACAACTGGATGTTGAGCATATTCGTGTTTATCAGACATTTACATTTCTTCTTCTTTCACTGACCAGTTCAGACATAGTATATTTAGCTGCATATTCTGGTTTGGGTTCATTTTGAAGTCCAAGCTTGAGGTACCATTTGGGAAGTGAATAGCCTATAGGTGGTCATTGAAGTAAAGGTTTGGGATTAGGACAGACCAAGGAATGTGGTACGTATGACATCTCAACCGGGCTTGTCAAAAAGATATGGAATTCTATAGTTAATTTTTCAGATTTATCCATTTAGCAATCGTAAAGTGAATCAGAAATGAGCCATTTAAAACCTAATCTTGGGGCGCCTGGGTGGCTCAGTGGGTTAAGGCCTCTGCCTTCAGCTCAGGTCATGATCCCAGAGTCCTGGGATCAAGCCCCGCATCGGGCTCTCTGCTCAGCGGGGAGCCTGCTTCCTCCTATCTCTCTGCCTACTGTGATGTCTGTCTGTCAAATAAATAAATAAAATCTTTTAAAAAAATAAAAAATAAAAAATAAAAAAATAAAACCTAATCTTAAGTCCTCTGTTCACATTTGATGTTACAGGATTTTGTTGGGATAAACTAAATCATGCTTCCAAGACTCAAACATATTGGTAAGTGGGAAATTTCCAGAAGGCAGTATCAATAAAGCTGTGTCTGCCACTCCAATTTGACACTGTGAGATAGAGACATATCTGGCAAGGGATAGTGGCTGCATTGGGTTCTGGGTAGAGCTGATAATGGTCCAAAATAATGAAATTGTAGCATCTGCTCTGACTGGGTATAAATTGTTAAGAGCAATTTCTCTGGCTCCTGAGCCAAAGTCAGCATTACCCACTGCAGATTACAGAGCCAGAAATGTTGACATAGAGTTCACCATTAAGCAAAACAAGGCATGTTGTTGTAAGTCAAACAGCCATCATATTAGCTGTGTGAGGAAATAATTTCTAGAGACGCCAAAGGGTCAGGATATACCAATAGCCACTTCACGATGACAGAATATACGAAGGGCAGGAAGTACAGGCTAGTGTGCTTGACTGATACAGCTAGACACAGGGCATCCTAACACTGTAACCAAATACTGCTGAATACATAGACCTCTGCAAGGGGAGTGATAATGCTTTATCTGCCTCTGGTTTGAGGATCATGAAAGCCATGTTTGCTCCTCCACATATCAAGAGAGAAGAAGGTCAGAGGATGATAGTAAAACTCCACCGTTGTGAGATCTTATTCCCGCTCTGACATCATGGAGTCAGAGAGACAGTGAGGCTCTCCAATGACACTTTCCTCACTCCCAAACTCAGATGGTCAAAATCGTAGTAACTGCTATAATGATGAGGACAACAACAGTTAACAAGGAACACGCCCCTTCTCTATGCCAGGAACTGTGCCTTTATACTAACACAACCCCATAAGGGAGGATGCAGCCTTTAGGAAGTTGCTCATGGCTTGGCATAATCTTCCAGGAGATCTTTCTTATCTCCAGAATTTCCTCAGGATGAAGTTAGAAGCAGCATCCTTGTTATTTTAGAGAAAAGGCACGCAACTCGAGCCTTATATGCAAGAAACAGGGTGGACCTAACCTTTGGTTGTTTTTTTTTTTTTTTTCTTCATTATGTCTTCTTTTGTAACTCAGGTCTGGCATCTATGTGGTAGATTAATGCTATGAGGGAACTCCATGGAACGCTGAGCGCTCCCAAACTCAGGACTCTTATAAGACTTAAGGAGGAAAGGCTGGCAGATAAACTGACTTGTTCCTTCAGATGCCTAGTAAGAAAATCTGGCCCACTAACTAGGAACCACTCTAAGATCTTGGAAGGTCACAAGGACTCCTTGTTTCTGTGGTTTTTCTCTTCTCAAGTAGAGCTATTTTTATAATTAACTTCTATTCGTAGTGATAAATGGGAAGAGAGATCCTTGAACTTCTACACCAAACAACAGCCAAGTTTTGTTTTACATTAGTGACTCAGAAAATTTGTTATTTGGTCCTGACCTTGGAAGTCTTCATTCTGTTTTGGAAAGTAAATAAACTAAAACAAAACCTTTCTCTTTGCCACGGAAGAGATACTCAATATTCTGCTCTAGGACCTGACCACCCCATGTCATATGGTGATTGTGCTCCTCTCCACTGCTCTTCACCAACTTTCAGTCTGGGGTCTTTGAACCATTAGTTAGAAGTTAGGAATTCACCAGTTAATTCATTGGCAAGTAGAGCTCCCTTTTTTCGCCTTGTGATCTGGCCTTGTAGTTTAGTCATATAAGATGTTGAAAAGTAATAGTGATCATAAAATAACAGCAGTGAAAAAAGCTTATAACCAAGAAAAGCCAATTATGGGGCCGGCTACATAGAAAAAGATCTGACTCCTCCAGAAAGCTTTAATAGACCCAAGGTGCCAGATACTGTGATGCTCCAATCTTAGGATGGAGGAACAGGAAGTCAGTTGGAGGCAGTGTCACGTGGAGAGGACTTGAGCCCTGGAAGCTGGTGAAGCTGCCACTGACCTATGCTGGGGAATTCGTGAGAGCTGGCTTTCCACCAGCTACTGACTGGGGTCCTCTCTGGATTTCCTAGTTATGCACTTGGTTTCTTTTAACTTTATATTTTTAGGTGATTGTGGATTCACACAGAAGAAATAATAAAGAGTTATCTGTATACACTTAACCCAGTTTCCCCAATGGTAATATTTTGCTTAACTATAGCACAATCTCACAACCAGGAAACTGATATTGACTCCATCTACCAACCTTCTGCAGATTCCACCAGTTTTACACCCACACACGGCGTGCATGTACATGTGGGTGTATTTCGTTCTGTGCAGTTTTTCACATATGTACATTCATATGGTCAAAAGCACAGTCAAGATACAGAAGCTCCATCACAAGGACCCCCCACGCTACCCTTCTACAGCCCACAGCTGACTCCCTCCCTCCCGACCTCTGGCGACTTCTTTCCATCTCTATGATTTTTTTATTTTTCATTTCAAGAACGTTTTATAAATGGAATCATATAGCGCAGCCGTTTGAGACTGGCTTCTTTTTCCCTCAGCATAGTCTACTTGCAAGCCGTGTAAGTTTCTGTGAGTATCACCAGCCTGTTCTTTATTATTGCTGAGTAGGATTCCATGATATGGATGAACTACAATTTGTCCAACTGTTCACCCACTGAAGCATGTTTGGTTGTTTGCAGTTTGGGGCTATAGCAAATAAAGCTGCTATGAACATTCACATTTAGGGTTTTAGGTGAGTTTTCATTGTTCCTGGAAAGGATGTACTTCCGGGTTGTACAGTGGGTATATGCATAGTTTTGTTTTGTTTTTAAGATTTTATTTATTTATTTGACAGAGAGAGAGAGATCACAAGTAGGCAGAGAGGCAGGCAGAGAGAGAGAGAGAAACAGGATCCCTGCTGAGCAGAGATCCCAAAGCGGGGCTCTATCCCAGGACCCTGAGATCATGACCTGAGCCGAAGGCAGAGGCTTTAACCTACTGAGCCACCCAGGCACCCCTATAGGCATAGTTTTATAAAAAATTACCAAGTTTCGTTCTAGAGTGGCAAGTGCCATCCTGCCATTTTCACAGGAAAGCATGAGTGATGCAGTCCTCTACACTCTTGCTAGCATTTGCTCCAGTTACTGTGGTTTTCCTTTTACTCAGCCTGATAGGTGTGTAGTTACACTTCGTTATGGATTTAACTTGCATTTCCCTAATAGCTGATAATATTTAATATACTATCAGACACTCATTTGCCATCTGTAGAGTCACTTTGATGAAATGTCTGTTCACGTCTGTTGTTCATTTTCTAATTGGATTGTCTAATTTTTGCTGTTGATTACTTAGAGTTCTTATATATATTCTAGGTGCAAGTCCTTTGTCAAATACGAGGCTTGCAAATATTGCCTCCCAGTCTGTAGTTTGCGTTTTTATCCTCTTTAGCACAGCTTAATGGAGCAAAAGGTTTTAATTCTGATGACAGCTAATTTATCAATTTTTCTTTTATGAATTTGGATTTTAAGTACCAACTTCCTCCTGGATGCCAAAAAAGTTCTTCTCTAGGCTTACATCCTGAAAATTTCCTCCTACAGTTTTTTAAAAGTTTGATACTTTTACATTAAGTTGAATGAATTTATGTACAAGACATGAGGTTTAGGTTGGGGTTCTTTTTTTTTTTTTTCCATAGATGTCCAATTGCTACAAATCATTTATTGAAGAGGTTGTCTTTTCCCCATTATATTGCTTTTGCAAGTTTGCCAAATATCAGTCAGGCATACTTGTATGGGTCTATACCTAGGTGTTCTGTTCCACTGATCCATGTGTCTTTACCTTCACCGTGGCCATACTCTCTTGATTACGATAGCAATGTACTAAACCTTAACATCAGATAGAGTGATGACTCCCACTTTCTTCTGTTTTTTTTTTTCCCAAAATATTTAGCTATTCTAAAGTCCTGAATATTTCCATGTAAATTTTTTAATGAGCTTCTCTATGTCTATTAAAATACATGCTGGGATTTTTGTAAGATTTGTATTAAACCTACGGATCAATTCAGGGAGCAGTGACATCTTTGCTATGTTGAGTCTTGCAACGCATGAACACCACCTTGATTTTAATTATTCACTGCAGGTTTCTTTGCCTCGGCTCCTGGGTTTTTATGCCCCCAGGGCCCTGATCTGCTGCAACTGCACCTGAGCTTACTACAGATTTTGGACCCAGAGCTGCCCTCACTGGCACCCTTCTCTGGTGCAATCCTCTATGATTACAGTTTTCCCTACTACCTGTAACTTTATGAAAAAAGCCAGAACTCGTGTTTTGAATCCTACAGCAATCAGGTGTTAGCCGAGTCACCTCAAGCCTCAATTTTCTCCTCTGTGGGACAGAGTGTCTTCCTTGGAACATCCCACCAGCTAGGCCTAAATGGGGGCTGCTGTTATTACCCTAACCCATAATCCTACTCTTACTTTAGCTGATGTGCAGTTAGATTTTAACATCTAAAATGTCAAGCTGTCACCATCCTTATTAGTAATATTTCACCTATTTTAGTCCATCATTTCCATTTTTGGTAATCACTCTGGACCCTGATGCCATCCACATTTTTATCCCAGTCATTGAATAATAAGAGGAAACAAGGCAAAGAGACATGGACAAAGTTTGACATACTACTAAAGAAGTCTGTTCTCATTTAGGTTCCTTGGTTGAGTTAACAGAAACACATTGTAGGGAAATAGGCAAAGGATATGCATTAAAAGGAAGTCAAAGAGTCACGTTTGGAAGCAACAGAAACAGGCAATGCCAAAATCTGGAACATGTCAGTCTTGCTGAGGAGCCTGGCTCTGGAATGAATAAGCTGTAATCATCATCTGTTTGTCTGTTTCACACTATTCAAGATTTGAAGAGCTGGGGGAAAGGTCCTCCTGGCTGAGCTCAGGTAAGGTGAGTGGCTCCTGGCTGTAACAGGCAGAAGGAAGGATCTGGCTGACAGGACTTTCAGTATCTGTTATAAAAGAATTCCGCCTGCATCTCCCCCCCACCAAACTGCCCACAGCAGAAGGGAGGCAATGCCCCCAAATGGAATCACAGTACCGTCAGGAAGGAATGTGAGTACTCGGATACAAGAGAGTGCCAAAAGTTTACTCTACCTTCTTTTTTTTTTTTTTTTTTTTTTTTAATTTTTTATTTTAATAAACATATAATGTATTTTTATCCCCAGGGGTACAGGTCTGTGAATCATCTGGTTTACACATTTCACAGCACTCATCATAGCCCATACCCTCCCCAATGTCCATTTCCCCACCACCCTCTCCCGTCCCCCTTCCCCCCCGCAACCCTCAGTCTGTTTCTTGAGATTGAGTCTTTTATGGTTTGTCTCCCTCCCAATCCCATCTTTTCATTTTTTCTTTTCCTACCTCCCCCCCAACCCCCCCACCTTGCATCTCCCCTTCCTCATATCAAAGAGATCATATGATAGTTATATTTCTCCGATTGACTTATTTCGCTAAGCATGATACCCTCTAGTTCCATCCACGTCGTCGCAAATGGCAAGATTTCATGTCTTTTGATGGCTGCATAGTATTCCATTGTGTATATATACCACTTCTTCTTTATCCATTCATCTGTTGATGGACATCTAGGCGCTTTCCACAGTTTGGCTATTGTGGACATTGCTGCTATAAACATTCGGGTGCACGTGCCCCTTCGGAGCACCACGTTTGTATCTTTAGGATATATACCCAGGAGTGCAATTGCTGGGTCGTAGGGTAGCTCTATTTTCAGTTTTTTGAGGAACCTCCACACTGTTTTCCAGAGTGGTTGCACCAGCTTGCATTCCCACCAACAGTGTAGGAGGGTTCCCCTCTCTCCGCATCCTCGCCAGCATCTGTCATTTCTTGACTTGTTAATTTTAGCCATTCTGACTGGTGTGAGGTGGTATCTCATTGTGGTTTTGATTTGTATTTCCCTGATGCCGAGTGATGTGGAGCATTTTTTCATGTGTCTGTTGGCCATCTGGATGTCTTCCTTGCAGAAATGTCTGTTCATGTCCTCTGCCCATTTCTTGACTGGATTATTTGTTCTTTGGGTATTGAGTTTGATAAGCTCTTTATAGATTTTGGATACGAGCCCTTTATCTGATATGTCGTTTGCAAATATCTTCTCCCATTCTGTCAGTTGTCTTTTGGTTTTGTTTACTGTTTCCTTTGCTGTGCAAAAGCTTTTAATCTTGATGAAATCCCAATAGTTCATTTTTGCCCTTGCTTCTGTTGCCTTTGGCGATGTTCCTAGGAAGAAGTTGCTGCGGTTGAGGTCAAAGAGGTTGCTGCCTGCATTGTCCTCAAGGATTTTGATAGATTCCTTTCGCACATTGAGGTCCTTCATCCACTTTGAGTCTATTTTCGTGTGTGGTGTAAGGAAATAGTCCAATTTCATTTTTCTGCATGTGGCTGTCCAATTTTCCCAGCACCATTTGTTGAAGAGGCTGTCTTTTTTCCATTGGATATTCTTTCCTGCTTTGTCGAAGATTAGTTGACCATAGAGTTGAGGGTCTATTTCTGGACTCTCTATTCTGTTCCATTGATCTATATGTCTGTTTTTGTGCCAGTACCATACTGTCTTGATGATGACAGCTTTGTAATAGAGCTTGAAGTCTGGAATTGTGATACCACCGACTTTGGCTTTCTTTTTCAATATTCCTTTGGCTATTCGAGGTCTTTTCTGGTTCCATATAAATTTTAGGATTATTTGTTCTATTTCTTTAAAAAAAATGGATGGGATTTTGATAGGGATTGCATTAAATGTGTAGATTGCTTTAGGTAGAATAGACATTTTCACAATATTTGTTCTTCCAATCCATGAGCATGGAATATTTTTCCATTTCTTTGTGTCTTCCTCAATTTCTTTCATGAGTACTTTATAGTTTTCTGAGTATAGATTCTTTGCCTCTTTGGTTAGATTTATTCCTAGGTATCTTATGGTTTTGGGCACAATTGTAAATGGGACTGACTCCTCAATTTCTCTTTCTTCTGTCTTGTTGTTAGTGTAAAGAAATGCGACTGATTTCTGTGCATTGACTTTATATCCTGACACTTTACTGAATTCCTGTATAAGTTCTAGCAGTTTTGGAGTGGAACCTTTTGGGTTTTCCACATATAGTATCATATCATCTGCAAAGAGTGATAGTTTGACTTCTTCTTTGCCGATTTGGATGCCTTTAATTTCTTTTTGTTGTCTGATTGCTGAGGCTAGGACTTCTAGTACTATATTGAACAGCAGTGGTGATAACGGACATCCCTGCCGTGTTCCTGACCTTAGCGGAAAAGCTTTCAGTTTTTCTCCATTGAGAATGATATTTGCGGTGGGTTTTTCATAGATGGCTTTGATAATATTGAGGTATGTGCCTTCTATCCCTACACTTTGAAGAGTTTTAATCAGGAAGGGATGCTGCACTTTGTCAAACGCTTTTTCAGCATCTATTGAGAGTATCATATGGTTCTTACTCTTTCTTTTATTAATGTATTGTATCACATTGATGGATTTGCGGATGTTGAACCAACCTTGCAGCCCTGGAATAAATCCCACTTGGTCGTGGTGAATAATCCTTTTAATGTACTGTTGGATCCTATTGGCCAGTATTTTGGTGAGAATTTTCGCATCTGTGTTCATCAAGGATATTGGTCTGTAATTCTCTTTTTTGGTGGGATCCTTGTCTGGTTTTGGGATCAAGGTGATGCTGGCCTCATAGAATGAGTTTGGAAGTTTTCCTTCCATTTCTATTTTTTGGAACAGTTTCAGGAGAATAGGAATTAATTCTTCTTTAAATGTTTGGTAGAATTCCCCTGGGAAGCCGTCTGGTCCTGGACTTTTGTTTGTTTGGAGATTTTTGATGACTGTTTCAATCTCCTTACTGGTTATGGGTCTGTTCAGGTTATCTATTTCTTCCTGGTTCAGTTGTGGTAGTTTATACATCTCTAGAAATGTATCCATTTCTTCCAGGTTGTCAAATTTGTTGCCATAGAGTTGCTCGTAGTATGTTCTTATAATTGTTTGTATTTCTTTGGTGTTGGTTGTGATCTCTCCTCTTTCATTCATGATTTTATTTATTTGCGTCCTTTCTCTTTTCTTTTTGATAAGTCTGGCCAGGGGCTTATCAATCTTATTAATTCTTTCAAAGAACCAGCTCCTAGTTTTGTTGATTTGTTCTATTGTTTTTTTAGTTTCTATTTCATTGATTTCTGCTCTGATCTTTATGATTTCTCTTCTCCTGCTGGCTTAGGCTTTCTTTGTTGTTCTCTCTCCAGCTCCTTTAGGTGTAGGGTTAGGTTGTGTATTTGAGACCTTTCTTGTTTCTTGAGAAAAGCTTGCACTGCTATATATTTTCCTCTCAGGACTGCCTTTGTTGTATCCCACAGATTTTGAACTGTTGTGTTTTCATTATCATTTGTTTCCATGAATTTTTTCAATTCTTCTTTAATTTCCTGGTTGACCCATTCATTTTTTAGAAGGATGCTGTTTAGTCTCCATGTATTTGCGTTCTTTCCAAATTTCCTCTTGTGATTGAGTTCGAGCTTCAGAGCATTGTGGTCTGAAAATATGCAGGGAATGATCTCGATCTTTTGGTACCGATTGAGACCTGATTTATGACCCAGGATGTGGTCTATTCTGGAGAATGTTCCATGTGCACTAGAGAAGAATGTATATTCTGTTGCTTTGGGATGGAATGTTCTGAATATATCTGTGATGTCCATCTGGTCCAGTGTGTCATTTAAGGCCTTTATTTCCTTGTTGATCTTTTGCTTAGATGATCTGTCCATTTCAGTGAGGGGAGTGTTAAAGTCCCCTGCTATTATTGTATTACTGTCGATGTATTTCTTTGATTTTGTTATTAATTGGTTTATATAGTTGGCTGCTCCCATGTTAGGGGCATAGATATTTAAGATTGTTAGATCTTCTTGTTGGACAGACCCTTTGAGTATGATATAGTGTCCTTCCTCATCTCTTATTATAGTCTTTGGCTTAAAATCTAATTGATCTGATATAAGGATTGCCACCCCAGCTTTCTTCTGATGTCCATTAGCATGGTAGATTGTTTTCCACCCCCTCACTTTAAATCTGGAGGTGTCTTCGGATCTAAAATGAGTTTCTTGTAGGCAGCATATTGATGGGTTTTGTTTTTTTATCCATTCTGATACCCTGTGTCTTTTGATTGGGGCATTTAGCCCATTAACATTCAGGGTAACTATTGAGAGATATGAATTTAGTGCCATTGTATTGCCTGTAAGGTGATTGTTACTGTATATTGTTTCTGCTTCTTTCTGGTCTACTACTTTTAGGGTCTCTCTTTGCTTAGAGGACCCCTTTCAATATTTCCTGTAGAGCTGGTTTGGTGTTTGCAAATTCTTTCAGCTTTTGTTTGTCCTGGAAGCTCTTTATCTCTCCTTCTATTTTCAATGATAGCCTAGCCGGATATAGTATTCTTGGCTGCATGTTTTTCTCGTTTAGTGCTCTGAATATGTCATGCCAGTTCTTTCTGGCCTGCCAGGTCTCTGTGGATAGGTCCGCTGCCAATCTAATGTTTTTACCCTTGTATGTTACAGACTTCTTTTCCCGGGCTGCTTTCAGGATTTTCTCTTTGTCGCTAAGACTTGTAAATTTTACTATCAGGTGACGAGGTGTGGACCTATTTTTATTGATTTTGAGGGGCGTTCTTAGCATCTCCTGGATTTTGATGTTTGTTCCCTTTGCCATATTAGGGAAATTCTCTCCAATAATTGTCTCCAATATACCTTCTGCTCCCCTCTCTCTTTCTTCTTCTTCTGGAATCCCAATTATTCTAATGTTGTGTCGTCTTATGGTGTCACTTATCTCTCGAATCCTCTCCTCGTGTTCCAGTAGTTGTTTGTCTCTCTTTTGCTCAGCTTCTTTATTCTCTGTCATTTGGTCTTCTATGTCACTAATTCTTTCTTCTGCCTCATTTATCCTGGCAGTGAGAGCTTCCATTTTTGATTGCACCTCATGAATAGCTTTTTTGATTTCAACTTGGTTAGATTTTAGTTCTTTTATTTCTGCAGAAAGGGCTTTTATCTCTCCGGAGAGGGTTTCTCTAATATCTTCTATGCCTTTTTCGAGCCCGGCTAGAACCTTGAGAATTGTCATTCTGAACTCTAGATCTGTCATGCTACCTATGTCTGTATTGATTAGGTCTCCAGCCTTCGGTACGGCCTCTTGTTCTTTTTTTTGAGGTGAGTTTTTCTGCCTTGTCATTTTGTCCAGGTAGGATTTGCTTTCTCCTGCTGTGGAATTCCGCTGTTCTTGGTGACTGAAGTTGGTTTTGGATCGGTTTCTTGTTGATCTTCTGGGGGAGGGGCCTGTTGTAGTGATTTTCAAGTGTCCTTGCCGCAGGCGGAATTGCACCGCCCTTGCCAGGGGCCGGGCTAAGGAATCCGCTCGGGTTTGCTTTCGGGAGCTTTTGTTCCCTGAGCGCTTTCCGTAGAGTTCCGGAGGACGGGAATGAAGATGGCGGCCTCCCAGTCTCCGGCCCGGAGGAGCCGAGAGCTTGGGGTTCCGCTCCTCAGTGCGCTCTCAGAGCAAAGCGCCCAACAGTCCCGCCTCCCTGGCTTGCGGTCGCGCCTCGAGGAAAGCAGTCAATTGTTGGAGCTGGAGAAAAGCGCCGGGTCGCTTTTGTCTCTGTGGCCTCCGGCCGCGCTCCGAGCCCACCCAGCCTGCGACCGGCACAAGGTAACCCTGGGCTTAGAGCTCACTCCTCGGCTTTGTCGCTATAGCCGGCTTCCCCGCTCCAATACCTGCGAGCTCTGTGGCACTCAGACACCCCCAGTCCTTCTGTGACCCTGCGGGTCCTGGGGTTATGCTGACCCCGCCTGGGTTTCCCCCCAGTTTAGCCTCTGGAGCGATGTCTCCCAGTGGAGCCGACTTTTAAAAGTCCCGATTTTGTGCTCCGTCGCTCCGCCGCTTGCCGGGTGCCGGCCCCTCCCCCCGGGGTCTATCTTCCCGTCGCTTTGGATTCACTTCTCCGCAGGTCCTACCTTTCAGAAAGTGATCGATTTTCTGTTTCTGGGATTGTTGCTCTTCTTCTCTTTGATTTCCCGTTGGATTTGTAGGTGTTCACAATGGTTAGATAAGCTATCTAGCTGATCTCCTGCTACCCGATGTCGTCTCAGCCTGCTACTTCTCCGCCATCTTGACTCCTCGGTCTACTCTACCTTCTTTTTTAAGTTTTTATTCATTCATTTGTTGGAGAAAGTGTGTGAAAGACAGAGCACAAGCATGGGGAGCAGCAGGCAGATGGAGAAGCAGGCTCTCTGCTGAGCAGGGAGCTGGATGCAGGGCTCAATCCCAGGATCTTGAGATCATGACCTAAGCCAAAGCCAGATGCTTAACGACTGAGCCACCCAGGCGTCCCTATTCTCCCTTTTTTTAATTTGATAGTGATTCACTAGTTAGCACTCCCTGGCAATGGCCAGTCAGCCAGAAAGAAATCCCCCCAATGGTACGGGCACATAGATCCACATACTTCACCAGGGATGTTAACAAACTGATAGAAGAGTCTTGCTGAAACGCAGGTGCGTGAAGCTCATGGCATTCCGTGAGTCCACTGAAACCTACCAGATCGCGACTTTCACATAGCAGCCCAGGTTGTATAGTGCCCTCAAGTCCCCAGCTTAACCCAGTACTCAAGTTTTCTCATTGACAAAAGGAGGCAATGGTTCTAATCCCATACTTCAGTAGGTTTTGGTTTTTTTTTTAAATAAGTACCTTATTTGTCATCTCTCAGCTAGTTAGAACTCCAACAGTCTCCTTACAAGCACAGAGGCTAAGTGGCAGTCCCTCAGTTTTGTTTAGCTTTCTTTTTTCTTTTTTTTACAGAGTAGGGAGAAGAAATCTCGAAGGAAAGTTGAGTAGCTCTGCAAAAGAGAAGAAAGAGAAAGGCGGACCTCCTGCCATCTGGAGAAATTTGGGAGGGGGCAGGAAGGGAGAGCAGACAGGAGAGGGTAAAGACCTCCTGTCGTACAATGAGACCCCTCACAAGGGCCCCTCAGGAAAGCCTCCCCAAAGAGACAGTTTCACACCAGACTAGATGTCCTACAGAACAAGGGTAGATTCAAGGAATTTGAACCTGAGTGGTAGAGAAAGCCAAAAGGACAGGTGTGGCCATCCGACCCGTATCCCACCCTAGCAGGTAGCAGAAATCTAGGATTTAAAGCTCCACTGGCCCCAGAATTTGGGAGCTGAAGGCATATTCATATAGATCTCAAGGGCCAGCCAAGCCTCCAGCTGACTTTTGGTTTATACATATTTGCATTCATATCCGAGAAACAACAGAATATTGAAATTGCTAGTCCTTGGGTAATTTTCCTCATGCAGAAAAAGGAAAAAAAGAAGGCTCTTTGTTCTGTTATTCCAACTTTGATCTTTTATTCCTTTGCTAAGGGCATAAATGACTGTTTATATATATGTTTCCGCGACTTAAATCACTCTTGAGGATTTTTTGTTTTAGTTGTTGTTGTTCCCCGCTGTGGATTTTAGCACAGAAGCCTTTCGTTTTGAACTGAGAGTATCAACATCAAGCACCTTACAAAGTGTCACGTGCCAGACCCCTTTGTTTGCGGGGTCTTTCGTCCTAGGTTTGCAGGGTACACAATTAATTACGGATGGAAACGTGTGTGTCTGCTGTGTGGAAAGCCTGGGGTGACACGGGCTGGTACCCGCCATTCCCTAGAATGGGCCTAACCACCACCTCTGCAGGAACATGGAGTCCCAGGAGGGTCTTTGCTTCCCCCGTGGCCCAGCCGTTCCGGCCACAGCCAAGGGTGCAAATCTAAGGCCAGAAGAGCCGGACCCTAGCCTCTGGGTGCCCTTGGGGGACATGACCAACTAGGCCAGTCAGATTCGCTTTCTTGGACATTTGAAACAGGAAACTGGGTAAGAAAATGCTGAAGCGTGTATCAAGGAAGGTCATGAGGTTACTCCAGAGGCCGTGAGAAGTGAACTGGAATCAGGAGAAAGCAAATCAATAGCAAAAGAAGGAAGCAGATTAAGACAACTGATTGCTTCGTAGGAACCCCCTGTTCTTACCCCAGATATGACCAAATACAGCCACTCCCCTTGCTCACCTTCTTTCACTCCCCTTTTCTTCCCAACACCCCCACCCCTTCTTTGCCTAAACCCACCGAGGCAGAACGGTTAGAGCTTTGCCATCAGAGCCGATGGAAACACACATTTCCAGTTTCCTTGTTTCTCCCAGTCCGGCTTGAGATTTACAAAAGTCACGTTGACCATCCCATCATGTGTAGGCATAATGACCAACGCCTTCCTTTGTCATCTCAAAACAGCCAGACAGAAATGATATCTGAGAACTCAGGCTTTCCCCCCATAGCGCCCTTCTCTCTCTTACAGAATCCAATTGTAGCCCTAGAAAAAAAGAGAGATTGGCTTCCGCAAACCTCCCAGGATGCCGATTCTATCACTAGTTAAATAGGAAACAAGGTCCGCACGATGTGGGAGACATGGCCATGTTATCTCTGCTGTCCATTCAGACTGTAGATTCCCTTGGTGGGTTTGTGAGGAAGGGAACGAGAGACGTATTTGGATGTGATATCTCTACAGGCTACCGTATATAGGGGTTTCAGGGGGAAATACAGCTGAGCATATATTTCAGATGTGGAAAGTGAGTGTAGCTCAGCCAGAGGAATTTACAGCTGCAACTGGTGTCCCTAATACCATCTAGCTGCACAGGAGCTACTTTTAGTCTTCGAGGATCAAACAGTGAGATTCAAAACATAGATAATAGAATAACAACCGCTGCTTAACAGGGAGCAGGAGATAAAAATAATTTGCTACACCTCGCTGGATTCCACCACAACCTCCAACACAGCAGTCCTGCGAGGTTAATTTATTAGAGTATGTGCAGTTGCCACAGATGAGGGAAAACGCTATCAGTGATAGGGGAAACAGCAGACAGGAGATCTCAGCCAGCAGTGAAACAAAGGTAGGATTTCAGAAGCCAAAGAAGGCACAGTAGGAGGTGTACTCAGAAGGAAAACATCCCTAGGGAAAGCAGCTCTCCTTAGCCCAGGTCCCTAAAAAGAAATCTGCATAAAGGAATCCAAACTTAATTTGTAAACAATTATTTTAAAATAGGTTATCACTTCAATGAAGAAATTGAATGAATTTCCTGAAACTGACCTGTTTAATAGCTTTGAAATCAGCCACAAATAACACAGACCAAAAGGCACACATAACATATTGTCCCCCTCATCCCGTCTCTAAAACAAAGATCTCCCTCCAGTGACCCTTAAAGAGAGTTCAAGGGCTATAGAGTTACAAGAACGGAATTTCAAAGCTAATAGAATGTAAGGCAGCTAACGATATCTCCGAATATCCTTCCTTGTCAACCCAGAAGTGCCGGGTGTGGAGGACACATCTATTAAGATGCTTATAGACATGATCCTGCAGCACTTGAATGGAGAAATCAGAAGGAATTGGACTTCCCCTGTACATTCTGGTACCACCAGCCCCCTTCCATGCATTTCCTCCTCACCCTCAACTCACAAATGAGCACAATAGCCACGGACAGACAGAACAAGAGTGAAGAAGGGAGGCGATCCAAACCCTTGATCTTAACAGTCCCTAGAAGCTTTTGATCCAAAGTAACAAGTGAGTGAATACTGACTGGCCCCAGCCAAAAAGTAATTAATAATAATCATTTAAAATATTCCCTCCCTGTGGCGCCTGGGTGGCTCAGAGGGTTAAGCCTCTGCCTTGGGCTCAGGTCATGGTCCCAGGGACCTAGGATCGAGCCCCTCGTTGGACTCTCTGCTCGGCGGGGAGCCCGCTTCTCCCTCTCTCTCTCTCTGCCTGCCTCTCTGCCTACTTGTGATCTCTCTCTCTGTGTCAAATAAATAAATAAATAAAATCTTAAAAAAAAAAATATTCCCTCCCTTTCTCCTAAAGTCTTTGTCCCCAGTCTGGCAAATTGTAACGTGCCAAAGGAATATTTTCAGCAATGTTTCCAAATACGTTATTCAGAATGGGATTTTATGAGATAGCCCCAGGGAACTTTCTGAAACAAAAAGCCTGCCCCCAAATTGGATGCATAAACTGCTTTAAGGTTTTAAGATTTAGCAAAGTGTATTGTGCCTTCACTAACCCCACCTTTACCCTCCACGGGCCAGAAAAGAAAAAGAAAGGAATTTGGTTTCCCAGGCACTGCAAAAGGACTCAGTATTTCAATAGGTTCCCAAGAATGCAGCAAGCAGGAGAGGCAGCATCCCCAACACAAAGCCACCCGGACCAGACCCCTGGGCTTCTAGCTGGCATGCTGCCTGGCCGAGAAAAGAGGATGCTGTTGAGTTTGCAGGCATCTCTGCCAGGGACGAGGTGGAGGACGCTGCAAAAGGATAATGGGAGGAAGAGGGACTGGGAACGCAGAGATTGAGGGACAGGTAAACTCCGGAAGTGGAAGAGTATTCTTCAAGCATAGGAAAGCAACCTAAAAATATTACCAGGGAATTAATGCAAGAAAATAGCAGAGGGAGGGGTTTGGGAGGGTACCTGTATTATAACAAATACACCCCGTGGCCAAGATCCCCCAACCATTAAGATCAGAGATAACTAAACAGAAGAAACTAATCATGCAGAAGGATGGTCATCTCCAAGTGGGTATCCACACTGTCGTACCAAGGCCAGACCTGTAATAGCAGCAACAATGTAAACATGAACACACACATGTACATACATGTGCATGGCGGGGGCGGATCTCAAGACCCGAGCACAGGAGACAACGGGAAAACTCATCCACAAGGACTTTTTAATTGCTTTGCATTTGTTTTCCATCTTCTTCCCCATTTCTTCTGATGGGTATTTTGACTGTATTTTGAAATCATGATCCACTCCTGCAGCACTGTAATTACACAAATATGGCATTATAAATAAAGGTTAATGCCAGGAATAGCAAAACAGAGAGGGGTGCAATTTGTCTCTGTGAATGCAAGTGTGTGTGTACATGTTTATAAATACCTCCCATTGACATGGAAATCATTTGCTGGTCCAGGCGAGTGGAATGTAGGAAATAGAACAAGGGCCTCAGACTCCTTTTTAGCTGATGAAGGTGAAGGCAAGAAAAAGCAGGTGCTTCCAGGTACCATAAATGGAAATAATGGATTCAGAGCTGGCTTAGACTGAGCTCAGATCCCTGAACTGGCCTGCAGTTGAGGAGGCACTTGGGGCTTTGCTTGTAAACAGACATCAGTCTGGGACAGTTTGGCTTGTACTTGGACCTCTGGTATCTCAGGGAGCAGCTCTTAAACACCAGGCAGAAATGGAGGACTAACTCCTTCCCTTACCATCACCCATTCTTAACTCCAGGGTAACCCCCGGCATCTTCAACCAGAAGCAATGGGAGTTGGGAGAGGAGAAAGTGTCACACAGAGTATGTGATTGTTCTATACTATGTCAACAAATTCTTTGAAACTCATCTCTTCTAAAGGGGGAGCCTAATCCCCACCCCAGCCCCCAAGACATAGGCCGCAGCAAATCTCTCACTTCTTTTTTTTTTTTTTAATTTTTTTATTTTAATAAACATATAATGTATTTTTATCCCCAGGGGTACAGGTCTGTGAATCGTCTGGTTTACACATTTCACAGCACTCATCATAGCACATACCCTCCCCAATGTCCATTTCCCCACCACCCTCTCCCATCCCCCTTCCCCCCCGCAACCCTCAGTCTGTTTCTTGAGATTGAGTCTTTTATGGTTTGTCTCCCTCCCAATCCTATCTTTTCATTTTTTCTTTTCCTACCTCCCCCCAAACCCCCCCACCTTGCATCTCCACTTCCTCATATCAAAGAGATCATATGATAGTTATATTTCTCCGATTGACTTATTTCGCTAAGCATGATACCCTCTAGTTCCATCCACGTCGTCGCAAATGGCAAGATTTCATGTCTTTTGATGGCTGCATAGTATTCCATTGTGTATATATACCACTTCTTCTTTATCCATTCATCTGTTGATGGACATCTAGGCGCTTTCCACAGTTTGGCTATTGTGGACATTGCTGCTATAAACATTCGGGTGCACGTGCCCCTTCGGAGCACCACGTTTGTATCTTTAGGATATATACCCAGGAGTGCAATTGCTGGGTCATAGGGTAGCTCTATTTTCAGTTTTTTGAGGAACCTCCACACTGTTTTCCAGAGTGGTTGCACCAGCTTGCATTCCCACCAACAGTGTAGGAGGGTTCCCCTCTCTCCGCATCCTCGCCAGCATCTGTCATTTCTTGACTTGTTAATTTTAGCCATTCTGACTGGTGTGAGGTGGTATCTCATTGTGGTTTTGATTTGTATTTCCCTGATGCCGAGTGATGTGGAGCATTTTTTCATGTGTCTGTTGGCCATCTGGATGTCTTCCTTGCAGAAATGTCTGTTCATGTCCTCTGCCCATTTCTTGACTGGATTATTTGTTCTTTGGGTATTGAGTTTGATAAGCTCTTTATAGATTTTGGATACGAGCCCTTTATCTGATATGTCGTTTGCAAATATCTTCTCCCATTCTGTCAGTTGTCTTTTGGTTTTGTTAACTGTTTCCTTTGCTGTGCAAAAGCTTTTGATCTTGATGAAATCCCAATAGTTCATTTTTGCCCTTGCTTCTGTTGCCTTTGGCGATGTTCCTAGGAAGAAGTTACTGCGGTGGAGGTCAAAGAGGTTGCTGCCTGCATTGTCCTCAAGGATTTTGATAGATTCCTTTCGCACATTGAGGTCCTTCATCCACTTTGAGTCTATTTTCGTGTGTGGTGTAAGGAAATAGTCCAATTTCATTTTTCTGCATGTGGCTGTCCAATTTTCCCAGCACCATTTGTTGAAGAGGCTGTCTTTTTTCCATTGGATATTCTTTCCTGCTTTGTCGAAGATTAGTTGACCATAGAGTTGAGGGTCTATTTCTGGGCTCTCTATTCTGTTCCATTGGTCTATATGTCTGTTTTTGTGCCAGTACCATACTGTCTTGATGATGACAGCTTTGTAATAGAGCTTGAAGTCTGGAATTGTGATACCACCGACTTTGGCTTTCTTTTTCAATATTCCTTTGGCTATTCGAGGTCTTTTCTGGTTCCATATAAATTTTAGGATTATTTGTTCTATTTCTTTAAAAAAAAATGGATGGGATTTTGATAGGGATTGCATTAAATGTGTAGATTGCTTTAGGTAAAATAGACATTTTCACAATATTTGTTCTTCCAATCCATGAGCATGGAATATTTTTCCATTTCTTTGTGTCTTCCTCAATTTCTTTCATGAGTACTTTATAGTTTTCTGAGTATAGATTCTTTGCCTCTTTGGTTAGATTTATTCCTAGGTATCTTATGGTTTTGGGCACAATTGTAAATGGGACTGACTCCTCAATTTCTCTTTCTTCTGTCTTGTTGTTAGTGTAAAGAAATGCGACTGATTTCTGTGCATTGACTTTATATCCTGACACTTTACTGAATTCCTGTATAAGTTCTAGCAGTTTTGGAGTGGAGCCTTTTGGGTTTTCCACATATAGTATCATATCATCTGCAAAGAGTGATAGTTTGACTTCTTCTTTGCCGATTTGGATGCCTTTAATTTCTTTTTGTTGTCTGATTGCTGAGGCTAGGACTTCTAGTACTATGTTGAACAGCAGTGGTGATAACGGACATCCCTGCCGTGTTCCTGACCTTAGCGGAAAAGCTTTCAGTTTTTCTCCATTGAGAATGATATTTGCGGTGGGTTTTTCATAGATGGCTTTGATAATATTGAGGTATGTGCCTTCTATCCCTACACTTTGAAGAGTTTTAATCAGGAAGGGATGCTGCACTTTGTCAAATGCTTTTTCAGCATCTATTGAGAGTATCATATGGTTCTTACTCTTTCTTTTATTAATGTATTGTATCACATTGATGGATTTGCGGATGTTGAACCAACCTTGCAGCCCTGGAATAAATCCCACTTGGTCGTGGTGAATAATCCTTTTAATGTACTGTTGGATCCTATTGGCCAGTATTTTGGTGAGAATTTTCGCATCTGTGTTCATCAAGGATATTGGTCTGTAATTCTCTTTTTTGGTGGGATCCTTGTCTGGTTTTGGGATCAAGGTGATGCTGGCCTCATAGAATGAGTTTGGAAGTTTTCCTTCCATTTCTATTTTTTGGAACAGTTTCAGGAGAATAGGAATTAATTCTTCTTTAAATGTTTGGTAGAATTCCCCTGGGAAGCCGTCTGGTCCTGGACTTTTGTTTGTTTGGAGATTTTTGATGACTGTTTCAATCTCCTTACTGGTTATGGGTCTGTTCAGGTTATCTATTTCTTCCTGGTTCAGTTGTGGTAGTTTATACATCTCTAGAAATGTATCCATTTCTTCCAGGTTGTCAAATTTGTTGCCATAGAGTTGCTCGTAGTATGTTCTTATAATTGTTTGTATTTCTTTGGTGTTGGTTGTGATCTCTCCTCTTTCATTCATGATTTTATTTATTTGCGTCCTTTCTCTTTTCTTTTTGATAAGTCTGGCCAGGGGCTTATCAATCTTATTAATTCTTTCAAAGAACCAGCTCCTAGTTTTGTTGATTTGTTCTATTGTTTTTTTAGTTTCTATTTCATTGATTTCTGCTCTGATCTTTATGATTTCTCTTCTCCTGCTGGGTTTAGGCTTTCTTTGTTGTTCTCTCTCCAGCTCCTTTAGGTGTAGGGTTAGGTTGTGTATTTGAGACCTTTCTTGTTTCTTGAGAAAGGCTTGCACTGCTATATATTTTCCTCTCAGGACTGCCTCACTTCTGATGACCAGCAAGTGATGGAAGGTTTTCTATGACTTCTAAGCCTAGGTCACAGAAATGCTGTTTCCCCTTTGAATTGCTGCTTCTGGGGAAAGCCAGCAGTTTGCCATGAGCACATGCATGCTGCCTGTGGAGACCACCCAGAAAGGACCTGCGGTCCCCTGCCAATAACCATCACCAACTCACCAGCCACATGATCAAGCCACCTTGGAAATGGATAATCCAGCCCCACTCAAGCCTTTGCATGAATGCAGCTCCAATATTGAGTATCGCCTTACGAAAGATCCTGATCCAGAACCAGCCAGATAAGTCACTAATCTGGAGGAAATGGAAGGAGAAGTATGCTTTGGAGTAATGAGTTACACAGTAGTAAATAAATCCACTCGCCCATGGCTATAGCCCACTCTTCACCAGCAACTCTGCCATGCTTCCCTAGATCACCTCCGAAGCAGACTACGGGGCACTCAAAATTTGTGTCTCAGGGTTTGCTTTTGGAGTCGAAGACATCCCCTGTGAGGTAAATATGATTACTATCCTCATAGTAGGGTTGAGAAAGGACATGTACGCAGGAGTTACACAGCACACAGTAACAGAAGGAGGCTTTCGGACGCCTAAAATGCATGTCTCTGGCTTCATCACAGCCATGTCCCCCCTACCGCTATCCTCTGTGAATTTAAGCCATCTCTCCTCTCTCGCCAAGAACAGTAAATTAATTTGCTCATTCATCGTAGACCTAGCTAGACACTCATCATAATCACAAAATTTAAAAACCAATCTGAGCAAATTCAATAACAAAAGCAGGGACTTGGAGTCACTTAAGTCGCAATGTATTTGTTTTTCCTAATGATACCTGCACACCACGGGGAGGAATAATTAGCAAATTAATGGATTGTTCTTCTGTTGACATTAACGAGAAAGCTGGATACGCGTGCCTCTGCCGCCTTGTATATGTCTGAGCTGCAGGTTCTGGACTGAAACTGCTGACCAGCGTCATTCAGGATTTATTGAAGTTATGAACAAATGACTGCACTGCGTGGGCAAGGAGTGACGGCAACGGAGCCCCGATGCGCTGTGCTTTCCATGCCGATCAAATAAAATGTGCAGCCAACTTCATCTGTCACATACTTAATCATAATCATTATTGTGCTATGTGCTAATTAGGCATAAATGGGACATAAATGACTCTTGATCACACCATTTTATATAACAAACAACAATGTTTGTGTTTTTCTTCTCCCTTTGATGGTTTTCCAGTACCCATCTGTACCCGGTGTCACCGTGGTTGGTTTCCCTGGAGTCAGAGATGTGGAGGAAAATACACATGGGCTTTGGAACCGGACCATTCCCACCAGCTACAGGATCTCCATCAGGTTACTTTACATCTCTTGGCCTCTGGAAAAATGGAAATGAGCCCCTGCAGCGGGATCGCTAGGAGAATCAAATGAGAAACTGAGAGGCAATCACTAGCACAGTGTTAGTATGCAGTAGGTGCTCAGTAAGTCTCCTACTATCTCTTTTAGCATACCATCTCCTACATCAACATTACTTCTACATGCATGACTGCGAGAAGTTCTCATGCCTCTCCCCACAAATGACCGTTCCTGCCCTGCACCCAGCTCCCAAGGGCAACTGCCCTCAGCCTCTGAGGCACACTATCCCACGCTAAGATCCCAAACGTATCCACATTTTAACAAATAATCCCCACCCACTAAAGGAAACTTACTCCAGTAATCAGGATGAATGGCTTGGAGTCCACAATTGGAAATAAGCAGGTTTAATTTGACTTAAGAGTGGGACGGTGAACACTCCAGCAAGCATGAGTTCTAGTCGTGGGCAGATGGTGATGGCGATTCCTCTTTCTGTTTGATTCGGATACGGCTGGTGAGAGACTGGAAGGCGCTAAAGGAAATACAGTGCCGTAGCCTCCATTTGGTTCATCCGGTGGGAGCTGACGGTGCTTGGGGACCAGGTCGAGAACACACGCGGACGGAACCTTTGTACCAACATTCTTCACCTCCTCGTGGCTGGGTGCTCCTCTGGGCTTGGTGGGCTCTGTGGAGGCAGTTTGCCTCTCTGATGTAGAAGACGAGATTTGTGGAAGCGATGCCCACTGACCATACAACAGCTCCAAACAGCACAAGCAACCGTACTAAACACCAGTTATTAAGGGTCTAACCTTTATTTGCATCCAAGTTAACAAATACCTTTTATGTCTCACATCATCTGATCCTCCAGCAGCCTGGGTGGGTATTATGAGCACCATTTTACAGATAAGCACACTACCCAGAGAGGTTAGATGTCATGTCCAAGAGGCCCATGAAGAAGAGGCAAAAGAATCAGATCTGAAATCTAAATTTCACATTCTTGTCTCTTATCAGATTCCCTCTAAGAATAAATAATTAGCTTGTTTGTTTGAGACATCAAGGAAAGCTAATTTATAAATTCTCTAGTTAGGTTTTCTTGCCCTATCTTGGTAAATTTTTTTAAAAGACTTTATTTATTTGAGAGAGAGAGAGAGAGAGAGAGAGCATGCACAAGTAGAGGGGAGCACAAGAAGGAGAAGCAGACCCCACCAAACAGGGAGCCCAATGCAGGACTCGATTCCAGGACTCTAGGATCTTGACCCAAGCTGAAAGGAGGTATTTAACTGACTGAGACCCCGAGGCACCCCCATCTTGGTGTTTAGACCCCCAAAACCACACACCTATATCCATACCTACAGTGTAGAAATGGTTTAAAAACAGTTGTTTAGTGATCTTCAAGAAGAATTTTTTGTTATGAATAGGCTGCTTCCCAGAGCCCAGGGTAATTGCAACTGGCTGTATTAGGACCACTGTCCAATGGTCCAGGGATAAAAGGCTCATTTTTTGGTGCAATTATGGCAACAAACTGCTCCAGTCAATGGTGCCTGTCACTTCTGCAGAAGGAAGCATTCAGATCTTAGTACAAAAGAGCAGACCTTCACTGGGTCCGCTAGGAAGTAACTTACAGTCTGTTTTCTTTTTTCAACTTCCCCACCACAACATGGAGACTTTGGGCCACAAATGTCAGTTTTATCTATAGAGCTCTTGACCTCATCAGAGAACCATTTTCAAGGACAAGAAATCTAAGGCTCACTTTCAAAATAAGCAAGTGAGGCTTGGAGTATAGCAAATCCAAACTGAGCCAGGCACCAGGCCAGGAGCAGGGCGCCTGGCCAGAGGGGCCGACACAGCAGAGCGGTGGTTCTCAACCCGGGCTGGTCATCAGTGTCCCCAGTCCCAAGGTCGTTATTTATTGAGAATTAGTTATTCTCGATTAATTCAGAAACTCTGGGAGTAAGACGAGGCAGTAATATTTTTTAAAGCTCTGTAAGCGATTCCATTGTACAACTACTGTTGAGCAACTATTCTAGTAGAATCCAGAGTGTTCCAAACTTCTTTGAGACTCACTTGAGGT
Source organism: Martes martes (assembly GCF_963455335.1). Classification (NCBI taxonomy): domain Eukaryota; kingdom Metazoa; phylum Chordata; class Mammalia; order Carnivora; family Mustelidae; genus Martes; species Martes martes. Next base: position 144,652,566 of record NC_137888.1, read on the forward strand.
TCTTATTAAGAATTCATGGGTCCTGACCTTTATCCCCTGAATCTGAACTCCCAGGGAAGGACTTGGGAAAATGTATTTTGAACAAGATCCCAAAGATTCTTAGGATAAGGGAAGTTAGACCGAACCTGTTACTATCCTCAAAGAATCAACAGGATGAAAAAGCAAGCTACAAAATGAGAGAAAATATTTGCAAATCATAGATCTGATAAGAGGTTAACATCCAGAAGATATAAAGAACTCCTACAACTCAAAAATAAAAAGACAAGCTGATTTTTTGAATGAGCAAAGAACTTGACTGGAGACAAAAGCAAAAAGTTTGAGATTAGGGTTCCAGATCATATTATCTTGCCTATCTTTCTGGGCCTCCGAGGCATGGCATCTAAGTTCCCTGGGTCCCCATTTACTCATCTGCTACATCCCAGCATCCACAAGCCTTAGCAAGACCTCAGAGAAAAGCTCCCAGTAGGGCCGTGTCTTGGCAATTCTCTCTCTGATCCATCCTGGGAAGGCAGCGCCCTGGAGATAACTAGAGGACTAAGTCAGCAATGAACTCTCTGTAACCATAGTGGGAAAGAAAGCCCAACACTACACCGAGTAGCCTGTCAGAAACTCATTATTTAAACTGGTGAGCTTTCAGAGTGGGCTTGGAATTTGTTGTATATAGGCAATTGAATGTACTCAATGTCATGGGGAAACTTGATTTAAAAAAAAAAAAAAAAAAGTCATCCCAGAGCCCAGCAGTTGTCTCATGGGTCTCTGAGCCACTAGCAGGGAGGAAAAAAAAAAAAAAACAACTCTTCCTTTCCCACCTCACTCCATCACTCAGACCCAGAGACATCCCTTTTCTCAACTCCCATCAAAGATTAGAGGTTCTGAGGACAAGAAATTTCGAGAGGTTCCTGATCAGAGAAAAGGTAATTCCAGAACTTGCAGAGGAGATTATGTGAGCTGAAAAGCAAAGCTGAGAGAGGTTAACAAAGAATGGGGGTGGGGGAAGAGAATCCAAATTGGGGACCAGAAGTGGCTGAGCCATGGAAATGGACATGAGCAAGACACGCTGCTTTTCAACTCATCTCCATATGGTTCATGGGCTCCATTTCTGGGAGCCACTTTGCTATCCCTCATTTGAGAGACAGGTTGAAAAGAAAGGCTGGGGTGGCTATGTGCTTTGGAATTAAAGCAGCATCTGCAGAATTATTAGCTGGACCAAGATGTGCAGAAGCTATCAATCTTGCTGCTTTGGGGAATAATGGATTGCCAAAGGGGTCCAGACAGGCTGCTTTCCCTCCCCTGAGGTCTGGCCCTGAGTTCAGCCCAATTAGCTAAGTGCTTCTGTGCCGGTGAAGCCTGGGAACACGGCTCCTGCCTAAGCACAAGGTGCTCGAGGAAAGAGGTTTTAGGAACTCAGAGTTACACCTGTCACCCAACCGGGAGCAGCAGCGTCCACTAACATTGTATAAACAGAAGCCATGACTAGGGTAGCAACGGGCTCTGCTTTGGGTTTTGGAAGTCTGGTGAAGCCTATAAACTCCTTCTCCAAATATGTTTTTAAGGGCAGAGAATAAATATGCAGGATTACAGAAAAGCCAATTATACTGAAATACAGCTACCAAAATATTTTTATTAAAAAAACCAAATTGGTGATGTAGTCATAGTTGTGTATCTTTATTAAACATTAAATAAGATCTAGTAGTGGGTGTAATCATTTAGGGTTATGGAAGTAATGAATATTTTAAGATATCCACAACAATAGCTATAGGAGATGAAAATATCTGTAATATCTAGTGGAACTGTTAATTCTACCACGGGTTTCTGACATACATTTATCATTGTGCTAAGTTTCACTTAGATGTTAGTGAAAATAAATAAGTAATACTTCTTCTACCCAAATTTATAAATCCCTGAATTCTCTCCATGAGCCTAAGAACTTCTGCTGCAAATGGGAATTTAAAATGACAATGACCCTCTTCAGCCAACATGTTAAAAGAAAGCAGACATTTATCTTTTAATTTAACCACCCTAGGTGAAAATCCTAGAGACCCTGGCCTTACGTGGCCTGAAATCTGGAAGAAAACAGCAGGAAAAGCATCACATTGTGACAGTAACTCCTGTCATCTCCAAATCAATCCAAACTAATGACTGTTCACCCCACCTCCCTGCTATCTTCATTTCCTGAGCCTGTCTCTATCAATGTCCCCATTTTGGGGCTTGGAATAGATGGTCAGGAGTCCATAGAGTTTACCAACTGAACTGTGGACAACCCAGGACTTTGAGATGGCTTTTCTCAGTGACATGATCCGATCTGTCTTTCAGGACAGTTGCTCAGCCCCCAAGATTGAGAATATGACTCCAGTCTACCTGCTGTGCTTGTGCCATGGTCACCACCCATGGGCAAGTCACCCCTCCCTCTGGCCTGGATTGTTGCAGTGGCTTGTTAGTGGGTCTCCTTGCATTCTTTCTTGCTCACCTACTGTTATTGCCAACAAAGAAGCCAGACTGATCTTCTCAGAAGAGTTCTCCGTTCCCACTTCTTCCTTAGGATGGCTCAGTGCTTTTCCATATCACTTAAAATAAGTTTCAATCTCTTCCCCACCCTGCAGGGCTCAGCAACCTACAGCCCGATGGCCAAATCCAGCCTGCACTTGCTTCCATATGGCCTGTCAAGCTAAATAATTTATGGAAATTTGCTTCTGCTCTTATTATAAAAAATACCTACTTTTTAAGTACCTCAGTTTGGCCTCTTGGCCCAAAAAGCCTAGCGTATTTACTATTTGAGCCTTTCCAGAAACGGTTTGCTAACCTCTGCCAGCCAGGAAACCAGGAACCAACCTAGGCCATTTAAATGAGGGGAAATTAAGTCAGAGAATCAGCTGTCCAACGTCGTAAGAGCTCAGGAGACAAAAGGACACAGGCCATTCAGATATTAACAACAGCAGGAAGCAGCTACCACCCTGCCAGTGGAGACCAAGGAAGGAAGTGGTATAGCTAATCAGAGGCACGAAGCGGGAGGAATCCAATGGAGCCACCTCCAGGGACACCGCTGAGCAAGAGATGCTAGGTGCTTGCTTCCTCTCACACCCAAGTTCACACCAGCACCTCCTATCAGCTACCACCACCTGGAAGGCTGTTGGCAAGGAGGCCTGGGAAATGTAGTTCCCTGAAATACAAAGCAAACCAAGAAAAGAGAGGGTGGGAAGTGGATCATAGGGCTAGCAGGCAAATGAGCAGCTCCCCCGTAAAGAAGTGAGGGTAACACCTACCTTCAAATTAGCTGTAAGAGCTAAAGGTGATTTGGCGAAAGATGTCTGTATCATGCCTGGAAAAGGCAGCTAATGCGATTATCATCATTATTACTAGTATTAACTTTTTAACTGTTAACTTTTTAACTATAACTAGTATTAACTTTTACCCTGTACTTGGATTTTCAGTATTGGGTCATTGGAGCTGAGCATGAAGGAATGGACAGAAGATAGGACCATCCTTGACCTGACTTACCCAGGAGCTATTGAAGAATGGAATGACATTAGACCACATCTATGGCTCCCCAACACACCATGGAGAAGGACCCAAGAACTTGCTCCAAATCCCCTTCTCCCAGGCAATGAAACCATTTCATAGCACCCACCACAGGCCCAAGAGATGGTGGGATCAGGAGTTTGCTGTTGCAAACTGCACTCAGAGATGTTGTGCGCTAGTGGGGATTTTTCTTTTCCTAAATGAGTGGCTATTGTTAGTAGAAATGCATTTCTGTCCATTCACCCACACTTCTTTCCCTGGAACTGTCTGTTGTGCCAGCCTCTAAAACCACGAGCATAACAGCTTCGTTTTACAAGCTTTCTCTGTTAAATGCCAGCCAGTGAAATCAATGACGGGTGTAATAAGATGAAGAATGTAGCCAGTAGGGAAAGTTTTTGCACCTTAAATGTCATAGGCAGGGAGAGAAAGGTGCACAGACAGAATATGCATCATCAACTCAGGAGGGCCATCCAAGCAGAAACTCCAAACACTGGCTATTGGGAAATTGACCACCTCTGGCCCCTTGTGGTTCAATGCGACAGTTGAGCACAGAAATTCCAAGCCTAACACTTTGAAAGTTTCAATTTTAGGTTTACAGAGAAATACATGCCCTCTACTTCAGCCACCTCTGGAGGGGAACGTCACTCACACCACTCCTCTCTCTACTTACGTGTCAGAGGGCAGGTGTGGTGAGGGTCATGGGAACAAAAAATTGCGTGATTTGGTCTTGCAATCCATCTGCATCTGATTCTGCTCCTCCTAGACCCATTTCTGGGTTAAACTTTTAAGTATCACGATCAGTGCTATTTCAATAAAACCAAAGATTTTAAGTGGAAGTAACATGAATTCTTTCTACACAACTTGCACGTTGATTCCCAGAGCAGCCGTTTACTGGAATCTCCAAGGGCAAGTTGGGCTGTTGCGGAGCCAAAGGCAGAAGGAAGAATGTTTTTTTATCTTACACTAGAGTCTCCCAAACTTCAATTATTCTCACAAAGTCTTAAAAATTGTTGTCATATGGGTGCCTGGGTGGCTCAGTGGGTTAAGCCTCTGCCTTCGGCTCAGGTCATGATCTCAAGGTCCTGGGATCGAGTCCCACATTGAGTTCTCTGCTCAGCAGGGAGGCTGCTTCCCTCTCTTTCTCTCTGCCTGCCTCTCTGCCTACTGGTGATCTCCCTCTGTCAAATAAACAAATAAAATCTTTTAAAAAAATTGTTGTCATATCCAAATGTCACCTCTACACTTCTTTACTTAACATCTTGCTTTTAATTACTTCATTTTTATTTAAATCCATTTTTAAAGGAAACTTAATTTTCATAAACATAAAAGTAGTGCCACTGGCCATAAATAGAAGGTAACCATGAAAACAAAATGATGTTATTAGGCGGCCCGCAAAAGGTCTAGAACCTGAGGCCCACTCTCCGTTAGAAACAAGAGAATCAGCAAGTGACAGGAATGCCATTAAAGATACACTGGCACCAAAATAAAGACTTTTCCTTGACATGATCAGAAGGATAGAAAGAGAGCTGAAAAGGAAGGCATTCTTTCTCTGGGTGATTGCATGTCCTTCGTTACCATGTCCACACATGGCCTAAATCATCCACATAGTGTGGTACACAGGAATGGCTCCGTAATTGGCAGGATCCAGTGCAAAATGAAAATGTGAGGCCTTGTTCAAAAATTACTAATAATTTTAAGACAAGGAGAGCAGAGCATTAGAGCAAGCACAGGGCCTTCTGCAATTAATAAGTCACACTCTCATAAAGCTTGGACAGTCCGTGTGCCATACATTGTCTATTACAGAGAATGCAAACATTCAAGAGAATGAGTCCATGTGGACACCCTGTAAGAGCCTTGACATCTGAAAATCCCAAAGGCAGTCCTGCGGATTATCAGGGTTTCCTGGGGCAGGGAACAAAGCCAAGGTAAAGCACCAATAAGTCTACATCATGCTGATGAGAACAAACTCTAGCAAGTCAGGTTGGAGGAAAAAATGAGGAATGCAGACGGAGCCATTGCCCAGAACCATTCATGGCTTGCTTTTAGAAAACCAGCTCCTTCTTTCTCAGTCATGGTTTGATCTGAGAAATATAAAAAAGGAAGCAACAGCTGACCTGGTATTTCTGACAGCACACTAGCAAGAAACATCCAGTTTGCTTAGAAATACAGTCGATAGGTTTATGAAGGGACAAGGCACACAAAGATGTAGGCAGGGACACCAAAAGGGACAATCACATGCCAGGACTGACAACAGCAGGAAGCTATTACTGCTCCTCGGACTGAAAGGGCAAAGGGAAGCAGTGTTACTGAAACTTCAAGAGAATTGAACCCAGGAGAGAAGGTGGGCCAAGACCTTAGGTGGAAAAACATAGTTCCTGCCAAACCACAGTAGGGAAGATGCAGGAAGAATAAATGCATCAACTTCTCCTCTCAGAACCTCCCATTGGCTGAACCCAACCCAGAACCAGAGGGCAAAAGATCTTGGAAGACACAGTGGCAGAAGTCAGCCTCCTAGGGCACAGAGCAAGAAAGACAAGGGGCAAATGATCTAAGGACCAATGGAAATTAGCACATCTGGTGACATTTGTTTGTTCAGAGGGGTGGGTGTGTGTGTGTGTGTGTGTGTGTTTAAAAAGAACAGCTGACAAGGAAAAGATAGCACCCAGCTTCAGGGCTGGGGCAAACCGGTGAAAGGTGATTCCATTCACCAAACTAGGGAATTCAGAGGGAGTGACAATTTGGGGAAGGAGTTAATGCATTCTGTTTTGGGCCATCCAAGTTTGGGGGCATGAGTGACATCTAAAGACAAAAGAAACCAGGACTGCCTCTATAGACTTGGGGGGTCATGGATTTGCAGGAGGCAGGTAAAGTCAATGAGAAGAAAATAAGCCCAAGTAGAAAGATCCAGCAACACCAACATGGAAAGGAGATTGGGGGGTAGGAGGGTATGCACTAAAGAAAACTAAAGAGCAGCCAGATGGGTAACAAGAGACCCAAGAGGGTTTAGCTTTGGGGGTTGGGGGTGAGAACAGTGTAGACAATTGGGTCAGGAACATATCTAGAAGGAACGAGCCTCTGGTCACTGTACAAAAAGCCCATAAGTGGAATCCTTCACAGCCTGGCTGTTTGGAAGAAATGACCCCTTTGCCATGTTCCAGTCTGTGCTGTGCCATGTCTGGAGGGGCAGGAGCTGGGGTGGTTCTCTGTTCCTCCCCCATCAAAGGTCCAGGCTGCCCCAAAGATGGACAGGCATGCCTCAACCACCACAATCCCCAACCTCGGAGAAACCCCCTCTGACTTTCACCCCTTCCCACCACCATTCTCTCAATTTCTTCTGAAACCAGCGCAGAAAGATTAGTCAGGATGGTGTGTGCTGGGGGAGGAGGAGGTACAAGAAAGAAGAAGAGGAACCAAGTCTCCCTGGGACTCTGTGAGGCTAACCAGAGCCAACGTTCAGGCCACAGGCTCAGGCCATTTTGGGCTGCTGGTCAGCCCCTTAATGGGCAGGTAGTGAAGAAGACAAGCCCTAAGGGGATGCCACAGCTCTTCTCCACACGGCAGCCCCGTCCCCTCCCCACCTTTCTCTCCAGAGCACGTTCATCCTCACCTGACTTGATGTTGCGGATACAATCACACATGGAGTCCCCACACTCACAGCCCAGATAGCCCCTGCTCAGGGGCCACAGCAGGGCCTCCGTCCTCCTCCTCAGCTTGCCCTGAGTCTCTTTTTCAGGGAAGTCCAAGGCTGGGCTGACAATTCCACCTCTGGAAAGCCTCAAGTGCCTCCTAGAAAAAGCCCCTGACTTTCACCCAAACTGGTGGGTAAAGATCCCTCCTTCCACAGTTCAACCTGTTGCCTTGAGATAGAAGCTGCTTTCACCAAGAGCCCCCTCAGGTGACTGGTCAACTGAGGCTGGTTCCTCAGCCCTGCTTCTCGTTTGCCTTCCTGCCTGCTCTGTCCGTGGCAGCCACCAGGACATCTCCTTTCAGTTGTCGTCTGCGAGGCTCTGGAACCGAAGCTTCTCGTCCATCGAGGTAGCTGAGCTCCTTGGCTCCTGAGGCTCTTCTGACTCTGCCGTGTCCTTCTCTGGTTGCCGTGGTTCATGACGAGATGCTCCAGCCAGAAACAACTTGCAACCCCTTCCCTTGAGAAACGTACAGTCTTGGGAGAGAGACGGGGATGTGCACAGTAATTCTGTCAGGAGGTATATAAGGAAGCATGAAAAGAATACAGAGGAGGAACTCATCAAATCCAGCTGGGGACCAGGAGGATTCAGTAGGAGCAGCTATATTTTACAGAGCACCAACCGTCATGCCCCAGGCTTCGTGTCAGCTACTTACAGAAATATCAGCCCCGACGACTCCATGAGGTAGCCAGTCTTCTTGGCTTTATTGTGTATCCAAGGACACCACAGCTGGCAAAGCTAAGGAACTCACCAAAGGCCACTCGATGCCGAGCGAATGAGTTCAGATGTGCACAGATCTCTCTCATGCCACAGGCTGTGTTTATAACCACCACTGTATACAGTAACTGTGCAATAATTACTGGTGCTTACTGAACAGTGCCTCAGGCGTGTAAACACATACAGAAATCTACCCCATCAGGAAAGTGTTATTTCATTTCCCCTTTCACAAACTTGCCCAGGGTCACACAGGAGCCAGAATTCAAATCTAGACCACCATGACCGCACACGTTCTCTCCCCAGGTTAGAAGACAGAGTATGTGGATAACCCCGTAAGTGCTGTTATTAAAGAAGTAAGCTTTTTGAGTTTGGGTTCACCCCCGAAGCATATGCTGTGACAAGAATTTGGGTGCAGGCAGTTTATTTCTGAGGTGGTCCCAGGGAGCAGGGAGAGGCAGAATAAGGATCCCAACTGGGGTCGCTGCTGCATCGCAGGCTGCAGGGGCTCAGTCGCATGGGCCTTCCAGTGACGAGGACAGATTCCTTCCAGAAGGAAGCTCTTACAGGAAGGGATGGTGGAACGTTCTCCATAGCTCCCCCCCCACCCCCCCACCCCGCCCCGCCCAGTGTCTGGGCTTGCTGAGATCCCTCAGCCATCCCTGACCTCAGAGGAGCCCTGGGGCAGAAAACAAAGACAGAAGACTCAGGACGTCTGTGTGAAGCCAGACACCGTGGGCAGGAAGTGAAACAGAAAGCCATCTCTGAACCGCCCAGCCGCAGGACAATCAGAGGTACTATGATGACAGCGGGAGGCCAGGTCACAGGTGTGCCTGCCTCTCTGGCAAGGGGAGGAGGGAGGGGACACTTCAGACACAAAAGGCAACAGAACCAAGACAGGGGCCTGAGAACCTAACCCATGCATGACTTCCCACACACTGGTGACCCTTCCCGTCACTCCTCCACAGAGACCCTGCAGCCTCTACCACGCTGGGCTTCCAGCTCTCCCATTACAATTACAGAAATGAACTCTTGGTCGATGAGATAAACTGAAGGGAAACAATCCGTGATGCTAGAGGCCAAAGGCAGCTTCCCCTTTTTTCTATCAAAGCATTAAAAAGCAGGCCTCTGCTCATTCGGGGGTAACGCTGAGCCCTCAGCTACTGGCATTTTCTAGGCCTGCCATACAGAATTGAGGTTGAATGCTTAGACTGTGTGTCCTCGAGCAAGTTATTAACCTCTCTGAGCCTTGGTTTGTCTCATCTCAAAAGCAGGGCAAAGACCCTACCTAGCAGGGCGGGGATTAGATGCTATTCTGCACATGAAGGCAATTTAACACAGTATGTGGCATATAGTGAGCATTTAATCAGGGCTGGATGTGCATATTTTTACGTTTTTGAGCAGATTCAATTCAATATCAGAGGGGAGAGGTGAAGACAGTGATCTATCCTTTAAAGAAAGTGTTATAATATAGACCATGCTATCATGGTCAGCGCAGGATTTCATTTCCCAGCTGAATAATTTTAGTTCTGGTAACCTCTCTGATTTTGGGTCTTTCTGTCATTTAATGGAGATAAGCATTTCTGCCTGCCATGAAACATTGCCGAAGCCCAGTGGAGAGCACAGATGTCGAAATGGCTTGAAAACTTTAAAGTACTATTACACGCCTTATCTTCGTGATTATAATGATAAAAATCAAAGTGTCTCCGCCCCCCCCCAACACGTGCACAAACACGTGTTGCTAGAATGAGAGCAAAGCATTTCCACCTTAAGGTCAATGACATTGAAGGGAGGGTGTGATTAATATCCCAGAACCTCTGCAACAGCTGTTCGAGGTGAGCCATTCATACCATCAGTGTCAAGGACGGGGCTGCTAATTTATTTATGTATGAGGATGACAACCAGGGAAAGCAATTAGGACTCAGGCATCTGTGCTTTTGTGATCCCTGATTGCTGGAACCGTGGCAGTGGTCCCCCGCAGTGGCTAACTGCTAACCACCTTCCTTCCACGTTGGCTCTGTTCACTGTCTCTTTATACGCCAAACAAGTCATGTTTGCGCTCCAATCCCTCATCTGTTCCCTTCCGCACGCCAGCCCAAATTACCCGACACAGAGTGGAAGTGCTGAAGGGAAAGCAGGCTTGGAGACAAATGGGTGGGGGGTTCTAAGGTATTTTCAGAGTTCTGTACAGCCATCAATTAGTGAATCCTTGCAACAGCCCAGAAAAGTAGGTCAATATTATTATCCCTGCTTCGTGGATGAGGAAACAGGCTTAAGAAGAATGGCTTGCCCAAGGCTAAGCCACCGATCAGTAGAGCTAAAGCAGAATTAGAAGAATCCTTGAATCCCAAATCCTTGGCCGAGCGTGTGTTTACTTAGTGTGCACAAGGTGATCAGTAAACAAGGTAGACTCATTGACTGAGTCCTAAAATGATGTGCTAATCCCTTCATGGGCACAGTGGTGGAGGCTAGGTCTAATTCAGACCCTAGAGCCACAAGAGCTTTTAAACACAGATCCTGAATGAGCCAAGAAAATGTTTCCAACCCCCAAACCCCTCCAGTTGTAAGAAAGATCAAGAGGTAGGTCGGTCTTCGTAGTGGACATTGTTCTGGCTGCCTGACATCTGAATACACTTCTTGCCAGGAGGGAAAGAGAGGTTTTCAGGACCTCAGCCTTATAACTCTATAGAAGCCAAACTAGGTCCAGTATGTAGTAAGGGAGGGCAGTGTTGGGGGTTGGGGTCCTTGGCTCCACGGAGATGCCTGGTGGCCACAGACCTAGCGGCACCGTCTTCCTGAGACTGTCCCATGGCAAATCCTTAGCTAGGCTTCACCCCCACCCCGGTCTCCCCAAAGCCTGTACTCCAGTTTTCCAATCTAGTCCAATAAAATTTTCCTGCCTTAAGTTAACTGGACTCTGTTCGCAACACTGACTACACAGCTTCTGACCCAGAAATGTAAGTATTTGCCAGTCCCAGGTCCCCACACTTGGCTGGCTGGAGAGTGAATACACAAAACACCCAGAGAGGGCAATTTGACAAAGCGACCATGTACCCTTTGACTCAGCTGTCCACTGTGGGGTGTGTATCCTACCCACATACTTGTATAGGCAACAACTTACGTACACAGTCATTTTGCATGTGGGAACTATGTGCTGGATATTAGAGTGGCATTTGTAATAGCAAAATATTGGAAAGGATCCAAAGGTCCATTCATGGGGACTGATTAGATTAATCATAGTAAATACAATGATGGAAATTATCCAGCTCTTTTTTTTTAAATGAGGTATTTTCCATGTGTTGATATGGGGGGAAAAAATCCCACAAATATGTCAGTAAGTTGAAAGAAAAAAAGAGGTTCAGAACAATATGTAGAATATGCTACCGTCTACAAAAATAAGAAAAAATAAGGGTCTATATTTGTTCTTGTTTAAATATACAAAAAAGCAATTCTAGAGGGCTAGAAAAGAAACTAAACACAGTGGTTTCCTATTGGGCAGAGTGAAAATATTTTAATGGGGTGTCTTTTGGTAATTTCAGGTTTTTGAATCATATCAATAGACATCTATTCAAAAAATTACTTTAAAACTCCAACTGGGGCTCCTGGCGGCTCAATCAGTTGAGCATCCCACTCTTGACCTCAGTGCAGGTCATGATCTCAGGGTTGTAAAACAGAGCCCCACGCTGGGGCCACACTCAGCAGAGAGTCTGCTTGGGATTCTCTCTCCCCCTCTGCCCCTCCCCTTGCTCGCACTCTCTAAATAATAAATGAATGAATGAATGAATATCTTTTTTTAACAAAAGTGCCACCTAAAAAAAGAGAAAGATAAACCAAGAAACAGACTTTCAACTAATTCACTTTGGGGTGAAATAGCTGATGGGAATTAAGGAGTACATTTGCTGTAACGAGGACCAGGTGATGTATGGAAGTGATGAATCGCTAAATTGCAACTCAGAAACTGTTATGCTGTCTGTTAACTCTCTGGAATTTAAATAAAAACTTGAAAAAGGAAAGAAACACATCATCCTTCAAGCATGGGACACACTGATAATTGTATAACCTGTTTTTCGCTGTATTTATATTTTTACTATGTTTATCTTTAAGGTTTACCTCTAATTATGGCAAATGATACTGCTTTTCTACCTAAGGTCATAAAATACTTTTCTTTAAAAAAAAATAGGAAACAAAAATTGTCACCGCAGAGCCTGAAGATCAGCACAAATGAGATTCGTTTGATCGCCCTGCCTTCACGCCCATGCACCCATCATCACCCCGGAGCATGTGGCTGTGTCTTCAAGGCTGACAGGGGCTGCTAGGGGGTCAGATTCCAGCCCATGCAGAAAGCCACATCAGAGACTTCACTGGAGAACTGCTTGCATTCTGTAGGAATCAAATCTGGTCCAGACCCTTGAGGGGCAAAGACAGAATTGGTTGCTGAGAACCCAGCACGATGGTTTCTAGTACAAGAGAAAAAGAAGGTTCATAACATCTTTGATTTCCAGAATACAAAGAAATTACATTTCAGAGAAGTGCAGGCTCCTAAGACGGCTATCTCCGAGTCATACAACTCATGGTCCCCTGTTGTCAAGACATCCTCCTCAGACATAGGAAAATAGCCCATTCAGTATGAGCTATTGGGAAATATGGGGTCCTGGCCAATTATTTGAATCAGCGGAGTTTGTCTGGTGTGATTATTACGCAAACACTCCCCAATGAAGATATTTCAGCCTTCCTACCCGCAAATCCACTGATCAAACTCAAACCAAGGTCCCCAAGATAAAATGCACTTATTTATTAGCTAAGCTATCTACTTGAAAATCAATAATATTTCAAATTTAATGAGTTGTAAGACAAGTAAATTAGAGTTTGGAGTAAGCAGTATTGATTGGATTACCCAGCCAACTTGAACCCATAACTTGCCTCTGTAATTAAGTATCCCGTGTAGTGTGCCACGCGCTCTGGGCTAGTGGCTTTCATGAGGAAATCAGAGGTCTGCCTATTGCTGGAATGAAAGCCTTTTCCCTGCCCTGGCTGGCAGTCTGCTCCCTGCCTAGTGTGTGCAGCCCTGCCCTTTCCCTCGGCAGCGGCAGGCTTCAGTGATAAGTGGCTTTCCCCAAGCACTAATCACCCCTTGCTCTAGTCGCAGAGTTTGAGCGAATTTGAACATCAAAATGAAGAACTGCAACTAAAAAAAAAAAAAAAAATCATTGTGGTATAAATTGCCTTCAGTAAAAAAGCCTCCATGGAATGATATGCAAGTGTTAGAAGCTGTCTTTAAAGTCCCTCTTGCAGTTTGCATCTCACAGAAGCGTGGGGATGGCCAAAGCAGATTTCTCACCATATTGACGACAGAAGGGACAAAAGGGCAAAACTGAAAACATCGACTGTCGCCACTCAACATCAAACATCCTATCTTTCAACCCTTACTTACCTTGCCTACATCAATCTTTTCTGCCCCTTCTTAGGGGAACCTTATTTTTTTAAATCTGAGTAATGGTTGCTTCAATCTTCCTGCCCCTTCCCAGAGGAACCTTATTTTTTAATTCTGAGTAGTGGTTGCTTTTCAATTAATTAATTTAATTAATGCCAAATGTAATCTCTGACCTTGTAGTAGTCCTAGATCTTTGGACAAGAGTGCCTCCCAGCCCTATTGCTTGGAAAGAAAAACTCAGAGATTACACGAGGAATGTAGCCACTTTGCAAAAACCAGAGCTATTTTCAATAGGGAAAACAGAAAAGCAAGCAACCCTGTCCAGATCCTGCCATTGAGAGTATAGACTATGGATGGAGTGGTCTAGGTACCTCCTGGAGCTTGTTAGAAATGCAGATTCTTAGGACCTACCCCCAGGACTGCAGAATCAGAATCTGCATTTTCTCCAGATTTGAACAGTGGCCCTAGGGTTGCAGTATGGCTCTGCTCTTACTCATCATATGACCTTGGCCAAGTTACATAGCCTCTGTGTATTTCCGTATGCCTGACACACACTATGTGTGTATATTTACTGTATATTTCTGTATGTCTGGCACATTCAATAAACGTTAGCTATTGTCAAAGGAAATTTTGGAGATTTATTTATTTATTTATTTAACAGACAGAGATCACAAGTAGGCAGAAAGGCAGGCAGAGAGAGAGGAAGGGAAGCAGGCTCCTTGCTGAGCAGAAAGCCCGATGCAGGGCTCGATCCCAGGACCCTGAGATCATGACCTGAGCCAAAGGCAGAGGCTTTAACTCACTGACCCCCGACAAAGGAAATTTTGAAGGAAACATTTCTAGGAATAAGTGAGGATATCCGGGGCTTCGGACAAAAGGAGATCCTTTGGAGAAAGAACAACATATGCCTGATATAAACTAACCAAGATTTTGCTGGATCAAGAGTAGCAAGAAAGGAGGGAAGAAGCAGGGGTATCTAAAAAGAAGGATCACTGACCACAAGTATATGTTCACCTTCTACCTCTGCTCCTTGAGCTAAATGTGCAGTCACAGGATTTGAAGGAAGAAAAGAAAACCAAAAAACCAGGTTTGGAATTTGCAGTCCTTGATTGAAATCCTACCTCTTCTATCTGTGGTTATGTACATCTGAGCAGGTTCCTGGGCCTGGGTCTCTTAATATGCATATGTATGATGAGGCTATTGAAAGTTCCTTTAAAAGGAGTTAGGAAATCTGCAGGCACTAAAGTGTATGTGTGTGTGTGTGTGTGTGTGTGCACGCCTGCGCATGCTTTTTTTTTTTTCTTTTTTCTTTTTTTTTTTGACTGATGGCAGGCAGAATATCTGTATGGCCATAGGACTTTCTGAAGTCATGGGTTTGGGTTAAGTTTACAGTGATTCTCAACCTGGCTGCATATTTTGAAACACGTAGAAGTTTCTTTTTAAAAAGGCCTATATCCAGGCCCCACACCAAACCAATTAAATCAGAAGCTTTAGGGATAGTGCCTAACACTTACTATTTTCAAATGCACAGCCTGGAGTTGAATCTTACTGTGTTAGAAAGAAAAAGAAATAAGAAAGAGATAGCAAAATCACTCTGCATATATACATATATATATATATATATATACACATATATATATATATATATTTACACACACACATACATACACATACAATAATCTGGGGTGACAAAAGCAGATAAACAAATGACAGACAACCGAGTCTACAGGTGAATAAAGAAAAAGGAGTGCCTCAGGCTAGGACGTCTGAAACTCCAGCAGCAGAGGTGGTTAAGGGTCTTATTAAAGAATAGAGAAATCCAATATTCTTGATACTGGCTATCTCACAACAAATTTCCAGTGAAAGCAATCACATAGTTACTATGTGAGATTCTTGGGAGAAGACAGAGAGAAAGACACTCAGGGAGAAAGAGCCATTGACTCTCATTTTAGTAGATGCCAGGGCTGACACAGGACAAGAATAAAAGCAGACAAACCAGAAATAGATGACCAGTAGAAACGCAAAGCCACTGAAAGTTCCAGAAATCTTGTGGGGAGCATGGACCTCCTACACCAGGAGAGATAAGAATGCAAGTCCATTTTCTCTGGAGCCCCAGGGGAAAGGTGAATTCAACTGACTTCAGGTCACACATTGCCTGGCTTATCCTGGGCGGATTCTCGGGATGGGGTAGTAGTTCTAATGAGACTGGACAGGCGGATATCTCAGCTCCCTCCACACACTGGATATTCTCCTCTATTGAAGCCATTGGTAGAGAAACCCCTTTAACCGATGTGGAAGTGTCAGTAAAGCAACTGTGGTGGTCGGCTACTCACCAGGTTTGCAAATAGATCATTTGAGGGAGGTTTTTCCAGCATTGGATTAGCAATGAAGTCTTGATGACCATTTTCAAAACTTGTAAGGAGGAAACACAGCCTCCATCTAGCACACTTCTCTTAGGACCCTTAATTTTCAGAATCCTACCATTTGTGACTCAAGAGTCAAGGGAATTGAAAGGAAATCAGGCCTGGGGAGCGGTGCCTTGTGATGTGGGCTCACACTTTTTCACTCACGTGATTCCGTTCAGCCTCTTTGAGGATTCCACAGTGCTGCTGGTAAGAGAAAACAACTCAGGAGAACTCAAATTAAATCATGTCACTGTGCATCACATAAAATTTAGGCATGTATGGACTTTTTTTTTTTAATAGATGGCCTCTTAAAAGCATGATTGTTGTTTAACACACAGAGTGAAATCATTTCCAAGGAACCAGCATCATCTAATACACAGCTTTCCTGCCCTACAGGAAAACATTTTAAGCCATCAAGGCTTAAAATGAAGGAAAACTTCTTAAGAACCTTCGTTTAAAGATCATAAAAGTCCGTTGGCCCCATTAAATAGTCTTGATTCTCTTGGCGTGATTACTTTTTTAAAAAAGATATTATTTATTTATTTGAGAAAGAAGGCATGAGCAGAGAGAGAGGGAAAACAAGAAGACTCCCTGCTGAGCAGAGACCCCCCCCCCCGATGCGGGGCTCAATCCCAGGACCCTGGGATCATGACCTGAGCCGAAGGCGGACACTTAATCCACAGAGCCACCCAGGCGCCCCAGCATGACTACTTTCTGTAAGTGTTCAAGACTTCTGATTTGTCCTCTTTTTTGATGAAATAAGAGGGAGGTTACTTAAGAGCAGAGACCATATTTACCGGCTGATTCGTAGGCTTCTAGTCTTAGCTCAAGTATCTTACTCTCTGAGAGACTTCTACTGACCCCGAGGCCAGAGGAAGTTGCCCTGTCTCTGAGTGCCATTAGCAGTCTCTTTATGTCACCACCTCATAACTTCTCCTGTGTCGAGCTTATCTATGTGTCTTTCTCTCTGAGACAGAATACTGTTCGCCGTACCCTTAGCACCTAACACCGTGCCTGGCGCAAGACAGAAAATCAGTATTGGTTCAACAGTTGACATCAGCAGAAAATGAATGAAAGCAGTTGCACTACATCCCAGAATCTGTGTTACTATAAACAGGGATATCTGTTACTTCCCTCCTCTCCTGAGTAATAACCGAAGCCATTAGTCTGTTCCCCCAACTTCATGGCGAGGCAATCTGTCTAAAGAAGATTGTTCACTTGAAATACGAAGACAGCTAAAAACTCTCAAAACCAGCTTATGCTGTAAGCAATGTACTTTGAAGAATGTGCCTTCCCTGTTTCGCACTGCAACCCCAGATGTGGGCACAGGGTCTGCCCATAGTAGCCGCCGGGGGGTGGACATGATGTTATGCCACCCAGAATTCCCTTCAAGGAAGGACCTGCTACCCTTCCACGCTGTGTGTCAGCAGCGCACAGCCTTCCCCTGCCAGCTCCTTCAGAGACTGCTTCAGCTCTACATTACCTCACCTGAGGTCATGCCCTGCCCAGAGCAGCCCCCATCCACTGAACGAGCAAGGCAGGGTATAAAGACACAGTCATTCTGGCCAAATGTGGCCACAGGACAAGTCCAACAGGGCACAGCTGCTCTAGAACCTCCCAGCAACTTCCCATTGGTCCTGTATTGCGGTGTGGAGTTTCCCTGTGCCCACTTCCACTTCCCCCCACCCTACCTTCCCAGATATTGGTCCCTAACAAATTCTTGCCTCCTCAAACTCCATCTCACTTTCCACTCCAGGAGAACCAGCTGTGAAACTGCCCATAAATGCTTACTGAATATGTGAATGAATAAAACATAGAATAAGAATGTATTTAAAAAACTAATGTACAAACAAATGAGTAAAAGATGCACCTAGAAAATATTTCAACTGCACTAAATAACTCCCACTGTCTACTAAAGACATAATTGCAGGAATTAGGGAATGCCCCAAACAGTCCCATATATACATAGTGGGGTCTAGCTCCCGCTTCCTGAGCCCGTCTTCTGTTAACTGCCATTCTATCTCACGTCATTCTTTCAGCCTGCCCTGTTGGGGAGAAATTTATTGGCCCCATTTTACCAATAAGGGAAGGAGGTTCTTTCAGAGGTGGAAGATCTTGCTCAGTATCACATGACTAAGGAGTTGTAAAGTTGGGATGCAAATCTCTTCTGCTTGGTTCCAGATAAAACTACTCTACGGTTCCTATCATCCTCTAAAATCAATAGCAAATGCTCAATATGGCCAGACAGACTGGCTGAAAGCAAACATTTGGCCTGAACATCTCCTTCTTCCCATCTGGCTGCTCCAAAAAGAAACCGTTACCCTCGTTCCAAGTGCACCAGCTCATCCCTGACAAATAGATCCTACCTGGACAATTCCAATCTTCTTTTTGGCCTTGTGATTTGTGCCATGCTCTTTCTCGATGTGATGGATAATAACAATAATAAAAGTTAATTGTAGTAATAGTCATAGTAGTAGTAGTAGTAGTAGTAGTAGTAGTAGTAGTAAAGAAAGTATCTTTACTAAACAATCACAAGAAAATTTCTTGCAACATTTACCTAAAAGGAGAACGGAATACCATCTATTAAGGACCCAACGATATAGCTTGTTGCAAGCACAGTTTAAGAGGAACTGAAAAATTTACTTGAATCAGGGCACCTGCGTGGCTCAGTGGGTTAAATCCTCTGCCTTTGGCTCGGGTCGTGATCCCAGGGTCCTGGGATCAGGCCCCGCATCGGGCTCTCTGGTCAGCAGGCAGCCTGCTTCCCTCTCTCTCTGCCTGCCTCTCTGCCTACTTGTGATCTCTGCCAAATAAATAAGTAAAATCTTTTTTAAAAATGTACTTGAATCAACACTGAGGTTCATGATAACTCCCTCCCTTCCCATTGAGGCAAGATTGAAATATCATTGGAAACTAGACAAATTAGTACTTTCTCAAAATTTTGGAGGAATTCCCTCTACTCACAATGAGGAGATAAGTCCCCATTCCTTACCCCTTTCTGCATCCAGGCTCTTTGTCTTGTAACTTCATAGTACTCTCCCACCTGGATTCAAGGTTTGTCATGTGACTTGCTTTGGCCAATGCAATGTTAACAAGTGTGATACAAGCAGAAACCTAAAAAGTGTTTCTAATATTAGGATTTCCCTCCCTCTTGCTCCTCTACCATTGCCATGAGAACATGGCCAGACTAGCCCACTAGAAGATGAGAGAGTTATGGAACAAATTAGCCTCAGCTAAGATGCCCCATCCAAGTGTAGCCTAGATTGGAGCCCAGACTAATCCTTTATTGTGTGAGAAATAAATGCTCATTGTCAGATATTACTAAGTTTCTAGTAGTTTGCTACAGAGCAAAATTTAAATGTCATAGTAGACTTAGGTCAAAAACTATTGGTAACCCTCGTTGCTTTAATCTTTGAAACAAAATGGCAAAGATACCATCCTTATATACCTGGAAAAATCCCCCTTGCTCATGGTGCATGAGCCTTTTTAATGCATTGTTTAATTCTGTTTGCTAATACTCTGTTGAAAAATTATGCCTCAATGTTCATTAGGGATATTGGCCTATAATTTTCTTCTTTTTTTTTTTTTTTTTTTTTTTTTGGTAGTGTCTTTATCTAGTTTTGTATCAGGGTAATGCTGACCTCATAAAATCAGTTTGGAAGTATTTCATCCTCTTCTATTGTTTGAAATAGTTTGTGAAGGATTAGTATTAATTCTTTTTGAAATGTTTGGTAGAACTCACCAATGAAGCCATCTGGTCTTGGACTTTTATTTGCTAAGAGGTTTCTGATTACCGGTTCAATCTCCTTACCAGTAATCAGTTTGTTCAGATTTTCTATTTCTTCATGATTCTGTCTTGATAGGTTGTATGTTTCTGGTAATTTATCCATTTCTTCAAGGTGATACAATTTGTGACATGTATTTGTTCATAGTAGTTTCTTATGATCTTTTGTATTTCTGTTGCATTACTTGTTATGCAAAATGACAAATAGACAGGAAAAAGGTAAGCATAGGTGTTTATAAGCCTCCTCTATGTATCCTTATGCCAGGGAACAGGGTCAGTGCTGATCAGAAAATGCCTCTCTTGAAGTGATCATAGATTTCTATTCCCTTGGGTGTTAATCTCCCTCTCTCTCTCTCTCTCCTGCTCTCTCTCTCTCTCTTTTGTGGGTTTGTGTTTTTTATTTATTTGTTTGTTTTATTGAAATACAATTAACATGTAGTGTTATATTAGTTTAAGGTGTAGTATCTCTTTGCATTGATACTGCTCAATAGAAATACAATGCATACCAGATAAATACTTTAAAATTCTCTAGTAGCCACACTTTTAAAAAGGCAAATAAAACAGATAAAATTAATTACAACAGAACATTTTAATATATCCAAAATCTTACCATTTCAACATGTTGTCAATGTTTTAAAATATAAATGAGATATTCTACATTCTCTTTTTTGAGCTATGTCTTTGAAATCTCATACTCACAGCACATTTCAATTTGGACTAGACATATTTCAGGGGTTCAATATCTACAGTAGCTAACGGCTTCTATATTGGACAGTAAAACTCTATATCCAGCAGAGATATTAACTGCATTGGCCCCTGAATGGAAGTAGACAGGATATGGAGTGTTCATCTTGAGATTTTAGGCAGCCATTAGAAAACAGAGAAACCAGAAACATGGAGAAAAGTAGTTGTTCATAGTCAGCTTCTGACGTAAGAACTACACATTGCTTCCAATTACTCAGAAATATTTTTCTTTATCATATTCAGGACAGAAAAAAATAAAAGCAGATAACCCAGAGAAACTTTCTCAGGTAAATTTTTGCAAGACACTAGAATTTTGGTTAGAAGCTGTGCATAGCCTTTCACTCTTCAACTGGAGACAACTTGCCATAAGGATAATTGTGCCATCATACAGAAAGAAAAGAATGGGACGAGAAAAAACCCATGTTGCCCACTTGTTTGAAAATTCCAAAAATACACACACATGCACACACTTGCGCGCGCACACACACACACACATACACACACAGGTAAAAAGTTCTGCATCACTCAAAAGGAAACAATGCAAAGCAAGAGCACATAATTGAGAGAGTTATTATAGGTGACTCAATATAAGAAGTTATAAAACCTATGAAACAAGGGATGAAATATGTAGAAGAAAAGGAGGTTGAATTTTAGTCCTTAGATAAAAATGGAGCTAATTGAAAAAAGGAAAGTGTTCAAAAAGTATGAAAAATCAATGAAAGATTAGAAAGATGAAGGAGAAATAAATAGGATAGAGATAAGAGACCCAACTTATAAACAAATGGTGATACCAAAAGAAAATCACAATTTAACCAAAAACAAAAATCAAACCCTAACAATAAAAGACAATAAAACAAACTTAGAATGTTTTGAAGCAAAGTGTATGACCTAGTGGTTCTCTACCAAATAGGCTGTCAAAAGAAATATTTTCTTGGACAGTAAACCATAGCCATTATTTATTGCCACAATGATGCTGCAAAACAAGCAACCACAAAACCTTAGTAAGACATAAAAATAAACATTAATTTTTGTTTGCAAGATCGTGAGTTGGCTGGGGAATTCTGTTGATCTGAGTTAGGCTACCTCACATGTTGGCGGCCTTGGTTGGACAGCAGTGTCTACTTGACTGATCTCCATGTGTATCATCCTCCGTCGTGCTAGCTTGGTCTCACGGTAGTAGCAGGGGTTTAAAAGAGGCAACAGACACACATGTGCTTTCCAGCCTCTGTTTGCATAAAGTTTGCTCTGGTGTCATGGGGCAGAGCAAATCATGTGACTGAACCAGAGTCAGAATGGGAAGGGAATACAAAACTCCTGACAAAGGAGGTGTACACAGAAGGCCAGTTACTGGAACCATCAATGCAATCACTCCCCCTGTCAGTGCCTCCAGACACAGACCCCCATGAATACACCTGGACAACCTGAGTTTATTATTCATCTCAGTGAGAATGTACACAACCCAGGAAACCTTGAAGTGTCTTAGCAAGAGGGTATTAGAAAAAACTTGTGATAAGATTTGGGCTTGTGTTAAGTGATTTTGGGATGTTGGGCTTTGCTATGGATTGATGCTCTCAGGAAGCAGAGGTACGATTGGGTAGCTTAATAAATCTTATCTAGAAGGAGGAAAGACCAGACACGGCTGAAACTAAAGAAATTGGTTAAGAAGCAGCAGTCACTCATATTAGCCAGGGCAGGGAGGTGTCTGGTCATTTTGGGCTTGGACAATGGTCATGTTTTGTGTTCAGACATGGCCCTGAAATGTCTAGATCCATCACAGTCAGAGAGTGGCCTGGTCGGGTACTTGTTTTGTTCAAAATCATTTATGTCCAACAGGAGAACACTAAGCCCTACTGTAATGCCAGCCTACTCCAGAAGGTCAGCAGCTCCTTTTCCTCTTTTTATATCACACACACTACCAGTTATTGTGGAAATATGACTTAATGTTTTCATCAGTCATCCCAAGAGGTGATTCAAAATAAAGAACTCCAAAACAGCACCAACGGTCAACACTGAACTCAGTTAAACAGAGCTATGTTCAAATAAATGTTATAAATATGGTGGCATAGACAGTGACGTCACCAAGATGGTGCTATCGGTCTTTCCTGACTTCACTCCCCCTCACAAGAAAAACTAACATTTATGGAAGAACAACGCACCGCTGAAAGAATCCTAGAACACAGGGGTAAGGCTGAAGGACCCTCCTCCACCACTGAGACCAAGACAGACAACATTAGGAAGGTAAAAGGACAACGTACACATTGAAAGCATTGCCTCTTCCCCGGGCCAGCGCAGCAGCATGCCAGGAGGTCTCCCCAAGCTTCTCATCCCTCCAATGGGAAAACAGAACCCAGAGGGGACAACCAGCCTCTCCAGCATTGTGGGTCACTCTGCCCAAGCCACTACTCTGATCTCGCCCCCAGGGATTTCAGGGGAATCCACAGGACCCAACCACAGGGAATCTGGGATGGAAAGGTGGGGGAGGGGCCCACAATAACCAGCACACAGATCTTGGCCAACCAAGTGCATACCTGTGGTGCCCAAGCAGTAGTCCCCACCAATGACTTTGCTCATCTGCAAATCCAAACTGGGAGTGACTCTGACTGGGAAACTCAGCGGGGTGCAGCTCTGCCTCATCTGGATCTTCAGACAAGAAGTTTTGCCAGCCCCAGCGACAGTTTGCACGCCCAGGCAAGACAGGTTCCAGCCACGGTAGAGAGTGCCTTCCTGCCCCATCAGACCAGAGGGGCTAGTGGTAACTCCTGGAAGCTGTGTGGCCCAGCAGCACTCAAATCAAGAGGGGGACAGGCAGAGGTGATGACCCCCAGAACCAACCCAACCCAGGGTATGGAGGTTTCCACTGCTGTGAGGACTCTTAGGATTTACTCTTAACTTTTCCTGTATACAGTTCACTGTGGTGATTATATTGTACATTACATGCCTAGTACTTATTTATCTAACTAGAAGTTTGTACCTTCTGACTCCCTTTCTCCCACTCCCCCTGCCCCTACCTCTGCTAACCACAAGTCTGATTTCTTTTTCTAGGAGTTGTTTTTGTTTGGTTTGGTTTGGTTTTGAAGATTCCACATATAAGTGCGATCAGACTGTATTTGTCTTTCTTGGACTTATTTCACTTAGCATAATGCTTTCAAAGTCTATTCATGTCATCACAAATGGTAAGATTGCCTCATTCTGCATGGCTGAATAATATATATCACAACTTCTTTATCCATTCATTCATCGGCGGATATTCACTTTGTTGTTTCCATGTCCTAGTTATTGTAAATAACGCTGCTATGAAAATGGGGGTACAGATAACTTCCTGACTTAGTGTTTTCATCTCCTTTGGAAACATTCCCAGAAATGGAATTGCTGGATTAGATGGCAGGTCTTTTTTAATGCCTTGAAGATCCTCAATCCTGTTTTCCACAGTGGTTGTAACCATTTACAAACCCCCCGACAGTGCCCAGGGTCCCCTTCCCTCTATCAATGCCAGAATTTGTTATCTCCTGTCTTTTTAATGATGGCCATTCTAACATGTGTGAGGTATCTCATTTTGGTTTTAGTTCACATTTTCCTTGGATGTTTAGAGAATTATGGGTGCCAATTTTTTTTTTTAATTTCATGAGAACTACTCATAGTGCCAAAAAACAGAATATTCACCTTCTAAATGGTTGAGAAAAATAAAAGCAAAAAGAAAAAAATGTAGCATAAAATAGAAAACAAGGAGAATAACTAAAAAGCTTTTTTTTTTTTTTTTTTTAGTCATAAAACAAAATGGGTGAAGGAAGACCAAACATTGACTACCCTTCCCCTCCTTTTCACACTTCTGCCCCTCCCGTAGCTAGTGCCCTGGGATGCCCTCTGTTCCTTGCAACCCTACAAGCAGCCTGCTAATTGGTCTCTCTTCCTCTGATCAGATCATGGGTGGGGGGTGGTGTGCGGGGGTGGGCATCCACACAGTGTTGGTTATGGGTCTGCAATAACGTAAGAACAGGACCTGAGTGAAGCATTTGAAACTTCAGTTTGGCCAGGCTATTTTATGTCTGTTAAAACTACTACTTAAAAATTGATGCCTCTATTTTATACAATTTTTAATTCATTTTTCTAGTAATTCTCTTTTATTATATTTTCTGAAAATATAATAAAGCATATTTTCTAAAAATACCAGTCTGTAATACTTTAGAAAAAGAAAGTGGGTGTCGGTCCCTCGCCACAGATGATTCAAGAAGCCCCCATGTAGACCACATCAGAAGGAGTTCTACGATCTATGAGTCAGAATCTGCCTACAATGTTCAGTAGGTCCCTCTTGCCCCTTACAATGATTCTTACCTCTTTTTCCTGCCTCCACATCATTCCTATGAGCTTCACAGCCTGCTAGTCATGCCTCTTATCACTCGTGGATTCTCAAAGAGGTTGGGGTAAAGTGGGGACAGGAGTCCTGTCAACCAAAGGGGGAGAGGAGAGAGAGAAAAATCTCAGATCTGGGAGGGAGGGGCAGGGAATGTACCCCTGGAAAGAAAAGTTCTCAAGATTCAGACTCACCTGGAGTCCCCGTGCCCCTTTCCCCTCTTCCTGAGACTCCCCCACTGGACTGATGACATCAGTGCTCCTTACCTCTGTTCCCACTGAGCTTTACCTTCTGCCCCAGTACCCCAGGCCTCATCCAGCCCTGTCCAAAGCACCCCTGAGCTCAGCACCCCCCCCAACACTGCTCTCTGAACACACCTGCACCTACCCACTGGCACCTCTATTCCTTTTCACAGGCAGCCCTCCCTTTGCCTGGCACCACCTAACTGCCCCAGCCTGCTCCCCCAGGAAGCCCCAACTCCAATGTCACACTCTCTTGTTCCCTCCATTCTCCCCAAGGCACCTTCGAGACAAAAACTCTAAACAAACATCTTCAGTGTCAACCCAGAGATTTCAACTTCGGAATTTTTTTCTAAGAGCAAAATTAGGGATTCCTTCAGAGATTTACTTATAAAAGTCTTAAATTCAGAATAATAAGAGATTATTTGAATAACTAAGGCCTATCTATACAATAGAACATACATAGCTCTCAAAAATGATGAACAATTCGAAATACCATGGAAGTGTGTTTAAAATTCACTGTTAGGTAAACAAGCAGACAACAAAACAGAGTCTGTGTGCACATAAAGAGGATGATCTTGTTATTAAAATATAGCAATGGGGGGGAGAGCAAGATGGCAGAGAAGTAGAAAACCTAAATTTCCTCAGATCCCAGGAATTCAGCTAGATAGTTATCAAATCATTCTGAACACCTACAAACTCAACGGGAGAGAGAAGAGAAGAAGAGCAGCAATTCTAGGGAAAAAAAGCCCGGCCACTTTCCAGAAGGTAGGACATGCGGAGAAGTGAATCCAAGGCAACATTCGAGAAGATAGACCATGGGGGGAGGAGTCAGCTCCCGGCAAGTGGTAGAGCAGCGGAGCACAAAATCAGAATGTTTAGAAGTCTGCTTTACTGAGGGCTGTCCCTCCAGAGGCAAAGGGGGGGGTGGGCGTGGAGTCCCAGTGGGGACAGTGTGGTTTCAGGACCTGCAGGCTCGCAGAAAGACCGGGAGTGCCTGAGTGTGGCAGAGCTGACAGGTTTCAGAGCGGGGAAGCCAGCTACAGAGACCGAACCAAGGTGGGGGCTCATAGCTTGGGGTTACCTTAAACCCCGATCCAAGGCATGGTCAGGCCACTGCTCTTCGAGCAAGGGCCCCACGAGTGGCAGATAAAGGGAGACTCACCTTCCTGAGGAGAAGTTCAGGAGTGCACTGCAGGAATCAGCTGGGTTTGGAGACTCCAAACAGGGCTGTGCACCAGAGATAGAATCACTCAGCCACAGGCTGGGTGAGCTCAGCGCACGGCTGGAGACCAGGGAGATGGGAGTGATTGAGTGCTTTTCTTCCAGGGCACACTGAGGAGTGGGGCCCTGAGCTCTGGGCTCCTCCAGGCCAGAGATTGGGAGGCCACCATCTTCATTCCCGTTCTCCAAAACTCTCTGGAAAGCTTCCAGGGAACAAAAGCTCCCAAGTGAGAACCTGAGCAGATTACTTAGCCTGGCCCCTGGCAAGGGTGGTACAATTCTGCCTCCAGCAAAGACACTTGAGAATCACTGCAACAGGCCCCTCCCCAGAAGATCACCAAGAACATCCAGCCAAGACCAAGTTCACTGATCAATGAGAACTGGAAAACACCAATGCTAGCAGGATGTAGCGCATACAACTCATGGCGGTCTTCTCCCCATGATTCTTTAGCCTTTCAAAGTTAAATTTTTTACATTTTTGTCATTTTTTTCTTTTTCTATTTTTAAAAAATTTTTCCTCTTTCTTATTTTAACTACTTTAGCTATTCTATCTTATGAATACTTTTCTAAAAATCTTTTAAAATTTTCATTTGTAGAGTCATTCTATCCCTTCATTTTATTTAACCTTATTTTTGGTATGCATGTAGGTTTTTCTTTCTTTAAAAGTGTGGGATACAGTTTCTTCTAACAGACCAAAATATACCATAAATCTAGTGTATGGCTTTGTTCTAGTCTCCAGCCTGATCACATTCTCTCCCTTTTTAAAAAAATTTTTTCAGCCAAATGCTTATCTTATCAATTCCTTTTTAAAAATCTTTTTTAATTTTCATCTTTACAGTGATATTACATATTACATATATATATATATATATGTATATATATATATATATATATATATATATATATATATTTCTTTCTTTAAAGTTTTGGTAGGCAATTTCTTCTAAAAGACCAAAATACACCCAAAATCAATCAAGTGTGTGGCTCTGTTCTATTCACCAACCTGATCATTTTTTTTCTTTCTTCTCCCCCCAGTTTTGGGTCTCTTCTGATTTGGTTAGTGTATATTTTTCTGGGGTTGTTGTTACCATTTTAGCATTTTGGTCTCTCATTCATTTATTCTTCTCTGGATAAAATGACAAGACAGAAAAACTCATCTCAAAAAAAAAAAAAAAAAAAAGAACAAGAGGCAGTACTGACAGCTAGAAAGCTAGACCCTAATCAATACAGGCATTAGTAGATGTCAGAACTAGAGTTCAGAGTGATGATTATAAAGATGCTAGCTGGGCTTGAAAAGAATATAGAAGATACTAGAGAATCCTTTATAGGGAAATGAAATCCCTTTCTGGAGAAATAAAAGAACTAAAATCTAACCAAGTTGAAATCAAAAAAGCTATTAATGAGGTGCAATTAAAAAAAAAATGGAGGCCCTTACTGCTAGGGTAAATGAAGCAGAAGAGAGAATTAGTGATATAGAAGACTCAATGATGGAGAATAAAGAAGCTGAGAAAAAGAGAGATAAACAGCTATTGGACCATGAGGGGAAATTTTGAGATATAAGTAATACCATAAGATGAAGCAATATTAGAATAATGGGACCCCTTCTGAACCAAAAGAAGAAGAAAGAAAGAGAGGGGCAGAAGGTATATTGAAGCAAATTATAGTAGAGAACTTCTCTATTTGGGGAAGGGAGAAAGCATCAAAATCCAGGAGGCACAGACAATCCCCCTCAAAATCAATGAAAATAGGTCAACATCCCATCAGCTAATCGTAAGACTTGCAAGTCTCAGTGACAAAGGGAAAATCCTGAAAGTGGCTTGGGACAGAGGTCTGTAAACCTACAAAGGTAGAAATATTAGATTAGCAGCAGACTTATCCACAGAAACCTGGCAGGCCAGAAAGGACTGGCATGATATATTCAGAGCACTAAACGAGACAAATATGCAGCCAAGAATACTATATCCAGCTAGCCTGTCATTGAGCATAGAAGGAGAGATAAAAAGCTTCCAGGACAAACAAAAACTAAAAGAATTTGCAAACACCAAACCAGCCCTCCAGGAAATATTGAAAGGGGTCCTCTAAGCAAAAAGAGAACCTAAAAGTAGTAGACCAGAAAGGAACAGAGACGATGTACAATAACAGTCACCTTACAGGCAATACAATAGCACTAAATTCATATCTTTCAATAGTTACTCTGAATGTAATTGGGCTAAATGCCCCAATCAAAAGACACAGGGTATCAGAATGGATAAAAAAACAAAACCCATCGGGGGCGCCTGGGTGGTTCAGTGGGTTAAAGCCTCTGCCTTCGGCTCAGGTCATGATCCCAGGGTCCTGGGATTGAGCCCCACATCAGGCTCTCTGCTCGGCAGGGAGCCTGCTTCCCCTCCTCTCTCTCTGCCTGCCTCTCTGCCTCCTTCTGATCTCTGTCTGTCAAATAAAAAAATAAAAAAAAATAAAAAACCATCAATATGCTGTCTGCAACAAACTCATTTTAGACCCAAAGACACCTCCAGATTTAAAGTGAGGGGGTGGAAAACAATTTGCCATGCTAAGGGACATCAAAAGAAAGCTGGGGTCGCAATCTTTATATCTGACAAATTAGATTTTAAGCCAAAGACTATAATAAGAGATGAGGAAGGACACTATATCATAATTAAAGGGTCTGTCCAACAGGAAGCTCTAACAATTCTAAATATCTATGCCACTAACATGGGAGCAGCCAATTATATAAACCAGTTAATAACAAAATCAAAGAAATACATCAATAATAATACAGTAATAGAAGGGGACATTAATACCCCCCTCACTGAAATGGACAGATCATCTAAGCAAAACATCGACAAGGAAATAAAGATTTTAAATGACACACTGGACCTGATGGACATCAAAAATATATTCAGAACATTCCATCACAAAGCAACAGAATAGACATGCTTCCCTAGTGCACATGGAACATTCTCCAGAATAGATCACATCCTGGGTCACAAATCAGGTCTCAACTGGAACCGAAAGACTAGGGTCATTTCCTGCATATTTTCAGACCACAATGCTTTGAAACTAGAACTCAACCACAAGAGGAAAGTTGGAAAGAACTCAAATACATGCAGGCTAAAGAGCATCATACTAAAGAATGAATGGGTCAACCAGGAAATTAAAGAATTTAAAAAATTCATGGAAACAAATGAAAATGAAAAGGTGGTCCTCAGAGGAAAGTGTATAGCAATACAAGCCTTTCTCAAGAAACAAGAGAGGTCTCAAATACACAATATAACCATACACCTAAAGGAGCTGGAGAAAGAATAGCAAAGAAAGTCAAAACCCAGTAGGAGAAGAGAAATAATAAAGATCAGAGCATAAATCAATGAAATAGAAACCAAAAGAACAGTAGAAGAGATCAACAAAACTAGGAGCTAGTTCTCTGAAAGAATTAATGAGATTGATAAACCCCTGGCCAGATTTGTCAAAATGAAAAGAGAAAGGAATCAAATTAATAAAATCATGAATGAAAGAGAAAAGATCACAACCAACACCAAGGAAATACAAACAATTATAAGAACATATTATGAGCAACTATACAGCAGCAAATCTGACAATCTGGAAGAAATGGATGCATTCCTAGAGACCTATAAACTACCAAAACTGAATCAGAAATAAATAGAAAAGGGGGGAGGAGTCAAGATGGCGGAGAAGTAGCAGGCTGAGATGACATTGGGTAGCAGGAGATCAGCTAGATAGCTTATCTAACCATTGTGAACACCTACAAATCCAACGGGAAATCAAAGAGAAGAAGAGCAACAATTCCAGAAACAGAAAATCGATCACTTTCTGAAAGGTAGGACCTGCGGAGAAGTGAATCCAAAGCGACGGGAAGATAGACCCCGGGGGGAGGGGCCGGCACCCGGCAAGCGGCGGAGCGACGGAGCACAAAATCGGGACTTTTAAAAGTCGGCTCCACTGGGAGACATCGCTCCAGAGGCTAAACTGGGGGAAACCCAGGCGGGGTCAGCATAACCCCAGGACCCGCAGGGTCACAGAAGGACTGGGGGTGTCTGAGTGCCGCAGAGCTCGCAGGTATTAGAGCGGGGAAGCCGGCTATAGCGACAAAGCCGAGGAGTGAGCGCTAAGCCCGGGGTTACCTTGTGCCGGTCGCAGGCTGGGTGGGCTCGGAGCGCGGCCGGAGGCCACGGAGACAAAAGCGACCCAGCGCTTTCTCCAGCTCCAGCAATTGACTGCTTTCCTCGAGGCGCGACCGCAAGCCAGGGAGGCGGGGCTGTTGGGCGCTTTGCTCTGAGAGCGCACTGAGGAGCGGAACCCCAAGCTCTCGGCTCCTCCGGGCCGAGAGATTGGGAGGCCGCCATCTTCATTCCTGTCCTCCGGAACTCTACGGAAAGTGCTCAGGGAACAAAAGCTCCCGAAAGCAAACCCGAGCGGATTACTTAGCCCGGCCCCTGGCAAGGGCGGTGCAATTCCGCCTGCGGCAAAGACACTTGAGAATCACTACAACAGGCCCCTCCCCCAGAAGATCAACAAGAAACCCATCCAAAACCAACTTCGCTCACCAAGAACAGCGGAATTCCACAGCAGGAGAAAGCAAATCTCATCTGGACAAAATGACAAGGCAGAAAAACTCACCTCAAAAAAAAGAAGAGGCCGTACCGAAGGCTGGAGACCTAATCAATACGGACATAGGTAACATGACAGATCTAGAGTTCAGAATGACAATTCTCAAGGTTCTAGCCGGGCTCGAAAAAGGCATAGAAGATATTAGAGAAACCCTCTCCGGAGAGATAAAAGCCCTTTCTGGAGAAATAAAAGAACTAAAATCTAACCAAGTTGAAATCAAAAAAGCTATTCATGAGGTGCAATCAAAAATGGAAGCTCTCACTGCCAGGATAAATGAGGCAGAAGAAAGAATTAGTGACATAGAAGACCAAATGATAGAGAATAAAGAAGCTGAGCAAAAGAGAGACAAACAAATACTGGACCACGAGGAGAGAAATCGAGAGATAAGTGACACCATAAGACGACACAACATTAGAATAATTGGGATTCCAGAAGAAGAAGAAAGAGAGAGGGGAGCAGAAGGTATATTGGAGACAATTATTGGAGAGAATTTTCCTAATATGGCAAAGGGAACAAACATCAAAATCCAGGAAATGCTAAGAACGCCCCTCAAAATCAATAAAAATAGGTCCACACCTCGTCACCTGATAGTAAAATTTACAAGTCTGAGCGACAAAGAGAAAATCCTGAAAGCAGCCCAGGAAAAGAAGTCTGTAACATACAAGGGTAAAAACATTAGATTGGCAGCGGACCTATCAACAGAGACCTGGCAGGCCAGAAAGAACTGGCATGATATATTCAGAGCACTAAACGAGAAAAACATGCAGGCAAGAATACTATATCCGGCTAGGCTATCATTGAATATAGAAGGAGAGATAAAGAGCTTCCAGGACAAAAAAAAGCTGAAAGAATTTGCAAACACCAAACCAGCTCTACAGGAAATATTGAAAGGGGTCCTCTAAGCAAAGACAGACCCTAAAAGTAGTAGATCAGAAAGAAACAGAGACAATATACAGTAACAGTCACCTTACAGGCAATACAATGGCAATAAATTCATATCTCTCAATAGTTACCCTGAATGTTAATGGGCTAAATGCCCCAATCAAAAGACACAGGGTATCAGAATGGATAAAAAAACAATACCCATCCATATGCTGCCTACAAGAAACTCATTTTAGACCCGAAGACACCTCCAGATTTAAAGTGAGGGGGTGGAAAACAATGTACCATGCTAATGGACATCAGAAGAAAGCTGGGGTAGCAATCCTTATATCAGATCAATTAGATTTTAAGCCAAAGACTATAATAAGAGATGAGGAAGGACACTATATCATACTCAAAGGGTCTGTCCAACAAGAAGATCTAACAATCTTAAATATCTATGCCCCTAACATGGGAGCAGCCAACTATATAAACCAATTAATAACAAAATCAAAGAAATACATCGACAGTAATACAATAATAGCAGGGGACTTTAACACCCCCCTCACTGAAATGGACAGATCATCTAAGCAAAAGATCAACAAGGAAATAAAGGCCTTAAATGACACACTGGACCAGATGGACATCACAGATATATTCAGAACATTCCATCCCAAAGCAACAGAATATACATTCTTCTCTAGTGCACATGGAACATTCTCCAGAATAGACCACATCCTGGGTCATAAATCAGGTCTCAATCGGTACCAAAAGATCGAGATCATTCCCTGCATATTTTCAGACCACAATGCTCTGAAGCTAGAACTCAATCACAAGAGGAAATTTGGAAAGAACGCAAATACATGGAGACTAAACAGCATCCTTCTAAAGAATGAATGGGTCAACCAGGAAATTAAAGAAGAATTGAAAAAAATCATGGAAACAAATGATAATGAAAACACAACGGTTCAAAATCTGTGGGACACAACAAAGGCAGTCCTGAGAGGAAAATATATAGCGGTGCAAGCCTTTCTCAAGAAACAAGAAAGGTCTCAAATACACAACCTAACCCTACACCTAAAGGAGCTGGAGAGAGAACAACAAAGAAAGCCTAAACCCAGCAGGAGAAGAGAAATCATAAAGATCAGAGCAGAAATCAATGAAATAGAAACTAAAAAAACAATAGAACAAATCAACAAAACTAGGAGCTGGTTCTTTGAAAGAATTAATAAGATTGATAAGCCCCTGGCCAGACTTATCAAAAAGAAAAGAGAAAGGACGCAAATAAATAAAATCATGAATGAAAGAGGAGAGATCACAACCAACACCAAAGAAATACAAACAATTATAAGAACATACTACGAGCAACTCTATGGCAACAAATTGGACAATCTGGAAGAAATGGATACATTTCTAGAGATGTATAAACTACCACAACTGAACCAGGAAGAAATAGATAACCTGAACAGACCCATAACCAGTAAGGAGATTGAAACAGTCATCAAAAATCTCCAAACAAACAAAAGTCCAGGACCAGACGGCTTCCCGGGGAATTCTACCAAACATTTAAAGAAGAATTAATTCCTATTCTCCTGAAACTGTTCCAAAAAATAGAAATGGAAGGAAAACATCCAAACTCATTTTATGAGGCCAGCATCACCTTGATCCCAAAACCAGACAAGGATCCCACCAAAAAAGAGAATTACAGACCAATATCCTTGATGAACACAGATGCAAAAATTCTCACCAAAATACTGGCCAATAGGATTCAACAGTACATTAAAAGGATTATTCACCACGACCAAGTGGGATTTATTCCAGGGCTGCAAGGTTGGTTCAACATCCGCAAATCCATCAATGTGATACAATACATTAATAAAAGAAAGAGTAAGAACCATATGATACTCTCAATAGATGCTGAAAAAGCATTTGACAAAGTGCAGCATCCCTTCCTGATTAAAACTCTTCAAAGTACAGGGATAGAAGGCACATACCTCAATATTATCAAAGCCATCTATGAAAAACCCACCGCAAATATCATTCTCAATGGAGAAAAACTGAAAGCTTTTCTGCTAAGGTCAGGAACACAGCAGGGATGTCCGTTATCACCACTGCTGTTCAATATAGTACTAGAAGTCCTAGCCTCAGCAATCAGACAACAAAAAGAAATTAAAGGCATCCAAATCGGCAAAGAAGAAGTCAAACTATCACTCTTTGCAGATGATATGATACTATATGTGGAAAACCCAAAAGGTTCCACTCCAAAACTGCTAGAACTTATACAGGAATTCAGTAAAGTGTCAGGATATAAAGTCAATGCACAGAAATCAGTCGCATTTCTTTACACTAACAACAAGACAGAAGAAAGAGAAATTGAGGAGTCAGTCCCATTTACAATCGTACCCAAAACCATAAGATACCTAGGAATAAATCTAACCAAAGAGGCAAAGAATCTATACTCAGAAAACTATAAAGTACTCATGAAAGAAATTGAGGAAGACACAAAGAAATGGAAAAATATTCCATGCTCATGGATTGGAAGAACAAATATTGTGAAAATGTCTATTCTACCTAAAGCAATCTACGCATTTAATGCAATCCCTATCAAAATCCCATCCATTTTTTTTAAAGAAATAGAACAAATAATCCTAAAATTTATATGGAACCAGAAAAGACCTCGAATAGCCAAAGGAATATTGAAAAAGAAAGCCAAAGTCGGTGGCATCACAATTCCAGACTTCAAGCTCTATTACAAAGCTGCCATCATCAAGACAGTATGGTACTGGCACAAAAACAGACATATAGACCAATGGAACAGAATAGAGAGCCCAGAAATAGACCCTCAACTCTATGGTCAACTAATCTTCGACAAAGCAGGAAAGAATATCCAATGGAAAAAAGACAGCCTCTTCAACAAATGGTGCTGGGAAAATTGGACAGCCACATGCAGAAAAATGAAATTGGACTATTTCCTTACACCACACACGAAAATAGACTCAAAGTGGATGAAGGACCTCAATGTGCGAAAGGAATCTATCAAAATCCTTGAGGACAATGCAGGCAGCAACCTCTTTGACCTCCACTGCAGCAACTTCTTCCTAGGAACATCGCCAAAGGCAACAGAAGCAAGGGCAAAAATGAACTATTGGGATTTCATCAAGATCAAAAGCTTTTGCACAGCAAAGGAAACAGAAACAAAAAGAAACCAAAAGACAACTGACAGAATGGGAGAAGATATTTGCAAACGACATATCAGATAAAGGGCTAGTATCCAAAATCTATAAAGAGCTTATCAAACTCAATACCCAAAGAACAAATAATCCAGTCAAGAAATGGGCAGAGGACATGAACAGACATTTCTGCAAAGAAGACATCCAGATGGCCAACAGACACATGAAAAAATGCTCCACATCACTCGGCATCAGGGAAATACAAATCAAAACCACAATGAGATACCACCTCACACCAGTCAGAATGGCTAAAATTAACAAGTCAAGAAATGACAGATGCTGGCGAGGATGCGGAGAGAGGGGAACCCTCCTACACTGCTGGTG
The DNA here is from genome assembly GCF_963455335.1 of Martes martes. Taxonomy (NCBI): domain Eukaryota; kingdom Metazoa; phylum Chordata; class Mammalia; order Carnivora; family Mustelidae; genus Martes; species Martes martes. The sequence continues at coordinate 144,687,698 of NC_137888.1, forward strand.
GGAATGCAAGCTGGTGCAACCACTCTGGAAAACAGTGTGGAGGTTCCTCAAAAAACTGAAAATAGAGCTACCTTACGACCCAGCAATTGCACTCCTGGGTATATATCCTAAAGATACAAACGTGGTGCTCCGAAGGGGCACGTGCACCCGAATGTTTATAGCAGCAATGTCCACAATAGCCAAACTGTGGAAAGAGCCTAGATGTCCATCAACAGATGAATGGATAAAGAAGAAGTGGTATATATACACAATGGAATACTATGCAGCCATCAAAAGACATGAAATCTTGCCATTTGCGACGACGTGGATGGAACTAGAGGGTATCATGCTTAGCGAAATAAGTCAATCGGAGAAAGACAACTATCATATGATCTCTTTGATATGAGGAAGTGGAGATGCAAGGCGGGGGGGTTGGAGGGAGGTAAGAAAAGAAAAAATGAAAAGATGGGATTGGGAGGGAGACAAACCATAAAAGACTCAATCTCAAGAAACAGACTGAGGGTTGCGGGGGGGAGGGGGGACGGGAGAGGGTGGTGGGGAAATGGACATTGGGGAGGGTATGGGCTATGATGAGTGCTGTGAAATGTGTAAACCTGACGATTCACAGACCTGTACCCCTGGGGATAAAAATACATTATATGTTTATTAAAATAAAAAAATTTAAAAAAAAAAAAGAAAGAAAGAAATAGAAAACCTAAACAGACCCATAACCAGTAAGGAGATTGAAGCAGTCATCAAAAATCTCCCAACAAACAAGAGCCCTGGGCCAGATGGCTTCCCAGGGGAATTCTACCAAACATTTAAAGAAGACTTAATACCTATTCTCCTGAAACTGTTCCAAAAAAATGGAAATGGAAAGAAAACTTCCAAACTCTTTTCATGAGGCCAGGATTACCTTGATCCCAAAACCAGACAAAGACTTCACAAAAAAAGAAGAATTACGGACCAATATCCTTGATGAACATGGATCCAAAAATTCTCACCAAAACACTAGCCAATAGGATCCAACAGTACACTAAAAGGATCATTCACCACAACCAAGTGGGATTTATTCCTGGGCTGCAAGGTTGATTCAACATCCACAAATCAATCAATGTGATACAATACATTAATAAAAGGAAGACCAAGAACCATATGATTACTCTCAATAGATGCTGAAAAAGCATTTGACAAAGTACAGCATCCTTTCTTGATCAAAACTTTTCAAAGTGTAGGGGTAGAGGGTACATACCTCAATATCATCAAAGCCATCTATGAAAAACCCACAGAATGTCATCCTCAGTGGAGAACAACTGAGAGCTTTCCCACTAAGGTCAGGAACACAGCAGGGATGTCCATTATCACCTCTGCTATTCAACATAGTATTAGAAGTCCTAGCCTCAGCAATCAGACAACAAAAAGAAATTAAAGGGATCCAAATTGGCAAAGAAGAAGTCAAACTCACTCTTTGCAGATGATATGGTATTTTATGTGGAAAACCCAAAAGACCCCAGTCCAAAATGGCTAGAACTCATACAGGAATTCAGTAAAGTGTCAGGATATAAAATCAATGCACAGAAATCAGTTGCATTTCTATGCACCAAAAGCAAGACAGAAGAAAGAGAAATTAAGGAGTCAATCCCATTTACAATCACACCCAATACCATAAGATACCTAGGAATAAATCTAACCAAAGAGCCAAAGAATCATTACTCTGAAAACTATAAAGCACTCAAGAAAGAAACTGTGGAAAGCACAAAGAAATGGGAAAACTTTCCATGCTCATGGATTGGAAGAATAAATATTGTGAAAATGTCTATATTACCTAAAGCAATATACACATTTAATGCAATCCCTATCAAAATACCATCAACTTTTTTCAAGGAAATGGAACAAATAATCCTAAAATTTATATGGAACCAGAAAAGTCCCCAAATAGCTAGAGGAATGTTGAAAAAGAAAACCAAGGTTGGAGGCTTTGCAATTCCAGACTTCGAGCTCTATTACAAAGCTGTAATCATCAAGACCATATGCTACTGGCACAAAAACAGACACATAGGTTAATGGAACAGAATAGAGAGCCCAGAAATAGACCCTCCACTCTTTGGCCAACTAATCTTTGATAAAGTAGGAAAGAATGTCCAATGGAAAAAAGACAGTGTCTCCAACAAATGGTGTTGGGAAAATTGGACAGCCACCTGCAGAAGAATAAAACTGGACCATTTTCTTACACCACACACAAAAATAGACTCAAAATGGATGAAAGACCTCAATGTGAGCAAGAATCCATCAAAATTCTTGAGGAGAACACAGGCAGCAACCTCTTCAACCTCAGCCACAGCAACTTCTTCCTAGAAACATCACCAAAGGCAAAAGAAGCAAGGGCAAAAATGAACTATTGGGACTTCATCAAGATAAAAAGCTTTTGTACAACAAAGCAGTCAACAAAACCGAAAGACAACTGACAGAATTGGAGAAGATATTTGCAAATAACATATCAGATAAAGGGCTAGTACCCAAAATCTATAAAGAACTTACCAAACTCAACACCCAAAGAACAAAGAATCCAATCCAGAAATGGGCAGAGGACATGAACAGGCATTTCTGCAAAGAAGACATCTAAATGGCCAACAGGCACATGAGAAAGTGCTCCACATCACTCAGCATCAGGGAAATACAAATCAAAGCCACAATGAGATACCACCTCACACCAGTCACAATGACTAAAATTAATCAGTCAGGAAATGACAGGTGCTGGCGAAGATGCAGAGAAAAGGGAACCCTCCTACACTGTTGGTGGGAATGCAAGCTGGGAAGCCACTCTGGAAAACAGTATGGAAGTTCCTCAGACAGTTGAATATAGAGTTACCCTACGACCCAGCAATTGTACTATTGGATATTTACCCTAAAGATACAAATGTAGAGATCTGAAGGGGCACATGCACCCTGATGTTTATAGCAGCAATGTCCACAATAGCCAAACTATGGAAGAACATAGATGTCCATCAACAGATGAGTGGATAAAGAAGAAGTGGTATATATATATACAATGGAATACTATGCAGCCATCAAAAAATGAAATCTTGCCATTTGCAGTGACATGGATGGAACTAGAAGGTATTATGCTGAGTGAAATAAGTCAATCATAGCAAGACAATTATCACAAGATCTCTCTGATATGAGGAATTTGAGAAACAAGACAGAGGATCATAGGGGAAGGGAGGGAAAAATGAAACAAGATGAAATCAGAGATGGAGACAAATCATAAGATACTCTTCATTTCAGGAATCAAACTCAGGGTTGCTGGGGGTAGGGGTGCGGGATGGGGTGGCTGGGTGATGGACACTGGGAAGGGTATGTGCTATGATGAGTGCGGTGTACTGTTTAAGTCTGGTGAGGCATAGACCTGTACCCATGAGACAAATAATACATGTGTTAATAAAAATAAATAAATAAAATTAAAAATATATATATATATATAGTAATAGATACAAGGTTGGTATGAACCAGTGACAGGCAGAGGTACAGACAGAGGCAGAGACACAGGCAGAAATGCAGGCACAGTTACAAAGGTACAGGTGTAGGTACAAACCAAATGTTACCAAATGTTATTTCTGTGCTATGGGATTTTAGGCAGTTTTTATTTTTATTTTTCCTATCTATTTTTTTTGGCAGAAACATTAATTATTTTTTTATAAGAAAAAATGCTTAAAAAAGGATATAATTATGGGCCAGATGCGTTGCCATGGAGCTGTGCACAGTCTTCTAGAAGAGCACACCCCTCTTGCCTTTGACTGTTTAGGTGGCTGGCTCCACCCTCACCACCCCCAGGACCCCCCTGCCCGCTCTCCCCCCGCTCCTGCAGTGGTTCCAGGAGGAGGGCCCACCCTATACTCAATGCAAATACAGCACCTCACGCAGGGCAGTTGGGGAGCTGATGTCTGCAGAGTTAAACAATGTGTTCAATTGCCAAAAGACAAACGGGACAAACACTTCTATGCCATTTCCCAGGAAACCGAACATTAAATTGATCCTAATGACCAGGTTGAGGCTGGGCCCACGAAACTAAGGTTTCAGGACCTGCCTGAATGAAGTGTGAGTTGAACTTAGTCAAGGGAAAGGTGCACCAGCCCCAACGGAAGCATTCATTATGCGTGATGGACCCTTGGCTAAGCAGTCCTCCCCGGTTCCGCTGGTGCCGACGAAGGCTGTGATGATTTATCCAGTCGGTATTGATTCTTTCCAGGCAATTCTGAGAGAGTTTTTCATGAAACTGTCTGGGAAATGGAGCAAGTCCCCAAGATGGGCATATTAGCAGCGATGATTCTTCACTTAGTTGCTATGTGTTCATGTCTCTATATAATAGTAATACTCCCTGAAATGTGTACCCTGGCTTTCCTCTGAAGAGGACACAGTTCTTTCACACATATTGAGCCCAATTTTCCCATTTCTCAAGTTTCTCTCCAAGAGTGTGAGTACTTTGGAAGACACATTAGCTCTGTAAAGCATCTAGACTTTTATTTACTGACAGACGGCTCTTGCTGAAGGAGGGGAAGACAGTTTCACACCCGCTCACTGTTTTGGCTTCCCCAAGACTCTTTCTTCCGTATAAATCATGTGTGAAAGAGCTGGTGGCAGGTGTACCATCACATAGTTGTAGAAATGGAGGCGTCGTGAGCCACACAGCTGGCCTAGTACTGCAAACCTATGTACTGAGACCAACGGTGGCCCCCAGAAGATGCACCTTCCGGAGACTCAGAATACGTGCTCATTTGGAAAAAGGGTCTTTGCAGAGGTCATTAAGGTAAAAATCTCAAGATGAATTCATCCAAGATCGTGGTGGGCCCTAAACCCAATGACGGATCATTAGATGGCAAGAGAAAGTGAAATCGACACAGAGACATGGGAGGAAGAAGGTGGTGGGAAGGTAGAGGCAGAGACCCAAGTGATGTGGCCACAAGTCCGTGAAGGCCAGGAGCCACCAGAAGCTAGAGGAGGCCGGGAAGGATTCTCCCCTAGCACCCCTGGAAGGAGCGGGGCTCCGCCAACAACTCCATTCTGGCCTCTGACACGGTGAGAGAATAAATTTCTGTTACTTTCAGTCACCAAATATATGGTCATTTGTTGTAGCTGCCCTGGGAAGCTCATACACTCATTAAATCATGATTCTGGACTACAGCAGCCAGATCCAAATACTTCACAGGAGTTCATGGGACTATACGCATCTCACAAGTATGTATGTTTCCACTTAATTTTTCAACCCTGACCTTTTTTTTATACATATGCCCCCAAACTTGTGGCCTGGACAAGACAGAGCTGAAAAAATGTGAACCTAAAAATGGGTGCCTGTCTTAAGCAGGGTCTGAGTTTTGAAACATAAGGAGATAGGATGCTTTTTTGCTCTCTCAGCCCTTCTCGTCCCTCATTCACCCAAGGCACCCCCCACCCCATATTTACCTGCATCACCAGTCTTGGAGGGCAGCATGCAAAGGAGTGACGACATGGGCTATGCAGTTGACCAGACTTGCCGCTCCCTGAACCGTGTGACTTTGACTAGGTTTCTTAACCTCTCCGAGCTACAGTTTCTTTATTTGTATATTTGAATAATGTGTGTAAGAATCTCAGCACTGAGCCAGGCATACAGTACTCAGCATTGGAAGTGACCTGTCAGCATTCAAGTAGATCTACGAGGGAAAGATAGACCAAGAGACAAATACAGAGACTGAAAGCAGTACACAACAGGAAGAAATGGAACACAACAGAACACAACTCTGACCACTGCTGTCCATTTCCTACTCCATTCATTCTTTGAGGCTTGAAGGTAAGGCGGGAATTCAGGAAGTGAAAAACACGAGGAGTTGGAGGAATGGCTAAAGTAGATAGGGAAGACAGGAAGAACCCCAACAAAAGGCGTCCAAGGACTTTGGTATTGATAGGGAGGCGAGGCAGAGAACCAGATAAGCTATTGACTTTGGTACAGTTCTTCGAGTCCCTGGGGGGTGTCACACTGAGGTGAGAAGGTGCCAGAGGTCAGGGAGAGAGCAAGAGCCACTGGGCAGTTGTCTTATGCCCTGTAGCATATGGCTGCCTGGGAAGACCAGGGGGATTCAAAAGCATGAAGCTTGAGGTGTTCCCTGGATGCTCTGGGGCTGAGGGAGAAAGTTCAAGGGACCATTTGGCAGTGACCAGACTCAAGGGAATCCTAGAAAACGGGCTCCCACCAAACAAACAAAAAAAAAAAACAAAAACAAACAAACAAAAAAAAAACAAAACAAGAAAACTACCAAACCCACAAGAAAAAAAGGTAGCCATGAGAGAAAGCAAGCTTTAAGGATCTGTCAGAGCACAAAGCCCCCCGATCAAGTGAGAACTAGCCTATTCCTGTATGTCCTTCCCCCACTCTCTCCAACAGCCCTGAGAAGTGAAGTGGCACTTCTGGGGGGCAGGGAAGGAGAACAGGGTGAGAGGAGCAGGCCGGGACCCCTCGCCTTCCCTGCCTGCCAACTTCTCGGCTGGAACAGCCCAATCGAGGGGAAGAGCAAAGATTTACTGCCCAGCCAAGGCCAAGTTGGGATTTGTTTACTTCACAAGGAGGGCCATTCTCATCTCTGAATCAAAAATTTATGTAGGATTTGAAATGGCTTTATGACTATTATCTAAAAGATAAAGTTGCAGCTTTACTACAGTTAGTCACAGTTGTGCAATATACTTCTACCTTTTCTTAAAAATATAAAACATTTCATAAAAGTTCAGAAAACAAAGTAAAAGGCCACAAATACCCACCATTCAGATTTAACAGATGTTAATATTTGTTATAATCTGGTTCATCTCTCTCTCTTTTTTTTTTTTTTTGAAAGATTTTATTTCTGTATTTAAGAGAGAGAGCACAAGGAAGGGGTAAAGAGGGGAGAGGCTGAGGGAGAGGAAGAAGCAGTGTCCCCACTGAGCATGGAGCTGGATGTGGGCTCCCTCCCTACACAGCCCTCCCCACAACCTGGGCCAGATCCCTGAGATCATGACCTGAGACCAAAGCCAAAGGCAGATGCTTAACTGACTGAGCCATCCAGGCGCCTCTCATCTCTCTCTCTCTTAAGCAGATAGTTACTCCTAGTATAGCCAAGGCCCCTTTCCCATCCTTCCCTTGCCTTTAGTCCGTGAGACAATAATCTCTATCCCCAAGTTGGTAAATACAATTCCCATGTATGTTGTCATAACTTAATTGTGCATGTGTGTCCTTTACAAGATGCCACAGAGTGAGTGGTAAGAAGACCTAAGAGAAGAGGGGGACCAGTTGGGAGACGAGCATGGTGTCCAGGAGGGTAAGGTTCATGGCCATAGGCAGAGGCAGGCAGTGTTACCCAGGAGGACATGCAGTGGGGAAGTGGGGCGAGTCCAGAATGAGGAGACCTGAAGGAGCCTCCAAAGATGCTATCTGCCCCCATAGGAAGGTGCTAGAAGAGATTATCATCAAACAAGAGGGGAAGACCCTCCACTGTCTCCCAGCTCCCAGTGCTGGTTCCATGCACCCATGGGAGATGTTGCCCCATCCTGTCTCACCTGGGTGTGATTTCACCATCCCGGGACATTTGGCAATGTCTGGACACAGTTTTGATCGCCACAGCTTGGGGGCACTGCTGTCCTCTATGGGACAGAGCCCAGAGCTATTGCTATTCATTCTACAGAAGCTTCCACAACAATAAATTATTTGGTCCCAAATGTCCCTAGCGCTAGAGCCGAGGAGCCCTTCCATATGCTAATGTTTACCAAATTAAAGATGTGAGCTGGCAAACTTTATTTCTGAAGGCTGCTGAGAATCATATCATCAATGTGTTGAGTGGGATAGAAGTTGTGAAAAGGAAGAAAAGTTCCACCAAGAGTTTAAAGCCATGTTATTTACATAAGTCCCTGGGATTCGCTCTATGTCATTGGAAAGGTTGGCTGGCGACATCTGTATTTCCTCTTTCCCAATTACTGTGAAAGGAGTTGCCAGCGTGGGTCTTGGAATCAGCCAGATTGGGATTCAAGACCTACCTTGGTCTTCTACCAGGTGTGGGCAGCACCCAGCTTCCATCAGGGAGGGAGACACACATGGCGTTAGGGACAGTCGTTGGGACAGGCCTTGGACCTTCCACAGTTGTGGAAGTGGTGGGAGATGTGAGGGTCTGAGAGGGTGAGGGTCTGAGAGGGTGAATGGGGGACGGGTGCCAAGTCACTGACCAACCCCCACACACACATAAAAGCGCTGGCCTGGGGGGACTGGTCAGAGCCAGGACTGAGAAGCCCAGAAGGTCCAGCTGCAGGCCTGGGCCATGAGGGAGTGCCACCAGCAGGCACGGCAGCAAAGGCTCTGTCCTGTCTCCGGCATGGTATGGGGGCAGTGGGGGTCAGCGGGGGGTCAGTGGGGCTGGCAGCGAGGAGCAGAAAGCTGTGAGGAAAAACTGGCGTCTACTGGCAGGCTCTCTGCATCTACCTCTCACTGCTTTCCCACAACACTCCTCGGAGAGGAAAGGCTGTCTCCCTTCCACCTAACAAATCCCCAGCGACTTTCTCTTCTGGCCAACTCTAGCCCAGGACCATGAAAAGAAGAGGGTTCCGGGAATCCGATTCCAGGTTGGCTAAGTCAACACCGTACAAAACCACTCAAGGTGTGACCTCGGGGTGTTACTTGACTTCTTTGAGTCTCAGTTTCCTCTTCTGTGCAATGGTGATAATATGAATATGGGCTTCATGCAGGGGCTGTGAGGGTTCATGGTGTGGGTACAGGTCAGGAGAACAGTCCCTGATACAAAGTCAGTGCTGGACGATCTTAGTTATTGTCATTGTTGTTGTTGACTTAAGATATATTTGGAAGCTGGTATTCCTTCTGAGCATTCAGCTTGCAGGATTCCATGGGTTGACCTTGACCTCCACAGAGAAACTCTAGTACCGCTCAGTAAGCAGCTCCCTCCACAGGCAGAGCTAGTAAAAGAAGAAAAATGGAGACCAAAACAAAGCTCTACCTTGAATGTGGTATTTTGGAAGTGACAACAAAAAGGACTAGGCGAGGGACACCTGGGTGGCTCAGTTGGTTAAGCGGCTGTCTTCGACTCAGGTCATGATCCCAGCGTCCTGGGATCAAGTCCCACATCGGGCTCCTTGCTCCGCAGGGAGCCTGCTTCTCCCTCTGCCACTCTGTCTGCCTATGCTCGCGCGCTCTCTCTCTCTCTCTCTGAGACAAATAAATAAATAAAATCTTTAAAAAAAAAAAAAAAGGACTAGGCGAGGAAACCCACTCTTGCCTCGTAGAGGCAAGGTCCAAGGTTGACCTTGGACAAAGTCATAACCCCTGCTGTTTTAGTTTTCTTTGTTTCCCTAAGAGGGGGAAATGCATCTTGTTCCCCCCTCTCTCCTGGGATAGACAGGAGCAAATCCAAGAGAGAACTCTGTGAGACATGACAGCTTTTTGAGAGAACATTCTAGCAATGCCAAGTAATCTTCAACTTTAGAATAGTTCCTCAGATCCGGGGCACCCGGGTGGCTCAGTCAGTTAAGCGTCTACCTTCAGCTCAGGTCAGGATCTCTGGATCCTGGGATCAAGCCCCTCATCGGGCTCCCTGCTCAGTAGGGAGTCTGCTTCTTCCTCTCACTCTCTTTCTGTGCTCACTCGCTCTCTCTGTCCCTTTCTCAAGTAAATAAATAAAATCTTAAAAAAAAAAAAAGGAAGAAGAAGAAGAAGAAGAAGAAGAAGAAGAAGAAGAAGAAGAAGAAGAAGAAGAAGAAGAAGAAGAAGAAGAAGAAGAAGAAGAAGAAGAAGAAGAAGAAGAAGAAGAAGAAGAAGAAGAAGAAGAAGAAGAAGAAGAAGAAGAAGAAGAAGAAGAAGAAGAAGAAGAAGAAGAAGAAGAAGAAGAAGAAGAAGAAGAAGAAGAAGAAGAGGAGGAGGAGGAGGAGGAGGAGGAGGAGGAGGAGGAGGAGGAGGAGGAGGAGGAGGAGGAAGAGTTGTGCTTCGGCTCCACAATGAGAAATGATTCCTTTAAAGAGCTACTGGGTACAGATTATCACAGAACTGGGGGTTTTAAGGTCATTTCTGCCTTTTGGTATCAGGTGCTGATCAGAAAATAGGTTCATGAAGAGGGACCACTTGCCTGCTACTATTTGTGATTTCCCATGCAGGAACAGCAGCCAGAAGTGACAGCAAAGCCTCCCAGGAGAACTGCTGAGTTTGCCAAGGAGTGAAATGTACCACGTAGTTTACATATTAAACCATTACACTTACTGCTGTCACCATATCCACTTACGGACCCACAGAGCACTTGAATGCTAAGACCTTCTCTGGTAGCCTTCAGGCTGCAAACCCCTGACAGTTCCTCCTCCCCTTCCTCCCCCACTTGCCAACAGTAACAGCCACAGACAACATGCTCCGCCACATGGAGAGTCACAGAAACTTAACAACAGTGGAGCAGCCATTCCACCCCCTCACCTTTCAGATCTGGACACTGGGGTCGAAGGATGAGAAAACCTCGGTCAAGGTCACAGGGTACATTACAACACAAGGATGACAGTGAGTCCTAGGATTTCTCATCCAATGCTCCTCTCTCTACACCGACAGAAAATGACACTTGTCATGGAGCTTTGCCTCCCTTTAGGCTGACGACATGAGCCAATCAATGGAAGAAACCCGGAGCTCAACCAAAGACCAAGTCTTTCAAATGCTCCTGGGTGATCCCAGAGAAAAGCTGCATTTCAGTGATTTATTATTTAGTGACAGCTTCCTGTTGCCCGGCAAAATCTATCATAATTGCATTCCCTTCACCCTCCCCTTTCCTGTGAGTCAAGGTGAATGTACAGACCTTCTATAGCTTTTTCCTCATGAAATATGCCCTTGGGCTGGAAGATTCCAATTATATCCTTTGGTGAAGTGTAATCTTTTGGAGAAAGATAAAAATAAACTGGAAGGCATGAGGACCATCTGTGACCTCAAACTTTCTTTTTCCCAGGTGCGCTCTATCCATGAGAGTGAAGTCTGGGGCACCTACCTGGGGTCTGCTTCCCAGTGACCTTATGAGTCACTACTAGTGATCCCTTTTTCTAACCTCTGATAGGCGTTAAGTTGGGCCTGGCCCTACCCCCTGAAATGTGCAGACCCATCACCATGCCCCAAGGCCAACAACAACAACAAAAAAATATGTCTTTTCTCTCTTTATTCACAGCTTTTTTTCTGGATTCTTTTGTTTTGTGCTTCCCATTTTGTCTTTCAACCCCTGTTCCCCTACCTCCTCCCTGACTATTGGACCACTGGAGCCTCATGACTGGTACCAGCTCTCTGAGATTCAGCTGAGACACGTTTTATTCAAATAGCCAAGAAGTTGTGATCATTTGTTATGTTAGGCATGGGGCTGGTGGGTGCTCAAGGACAAGTGAAACAGATATGGCATCCACCCCCCTGGGCTACTTAACTTTCATCGAAGAAGTTAACCTTTCTGTGTTTCCTCATCTATGAAATAGGGGTAGGAAACCAGAGTACCATCCAAAGCATGTGAGCTGTTATCGTTAGCATTATGACAATTGTCTAGGATAATAGATATTTACCAAATAATCACAAAGACAGATGTCAGATTCCAAGCAGTTCTATGAAGGAGAGCTACACTGTGCTAGGAGGGTGTCAGTGGGGGAATGCCACCTGCTCAAGTAGGTCAGGGAAGACCTCTCCAAGAAGTGATGCTTTAACTAAGATCTGAAGGAAGAGCAAAAAGAGGTAGACCCAGAAGGGGGAGGAAGGACTTCTAGACAGAGGAAGAAGACTATGCAAATGTCCTGAGGCAGGAAAGTACACGATGAGTTCAGATGAGGCCAAGAAGGCACATGTAGCTAGTGCAGAAAGAATGCAATGCAAATTGAGACTAGAGAGTCAGGTAAGGTCAGAGCACACGGCATTTCAGAGCATTTTAAGAAGTCTTCATCAGCCCTATAGCACTAGGAAGCACTGCATGATTAAGGTGACCTGATCAGATTTGCATGTTTGAATAAAAAAGATGTCTGTTCCTAATCTTTTCCAGTATTGATCTTGGAAGCCCTCCCCAGCTTCTATTTCTATTTGCCCAAGACCATTATGTGTGGTTGTGCAGGTTGGGCACTGCACAATTTCAGAGATGGGAGGGAGGCACCACTCACACAGACTTAGAATTGCACAGTGTCCACTGTACACATTCACATGCATTCGCCTTCCATTTTCTCACTTGGATTAAATCTCTCCTTAAAACTCCAGATAACACCCTAACTCTGAAAACTCCACTCTTTTGAGGACTCATAAGACCTGCATTGCTGATATTTTTGTCTTCATCTCTACCAAAGACATCTCTGGCATGTGCTGCAGGTTTTTGTATATACGACACTCATCTGCAGCTCTGGTTTCTAAGATTTGGGAGACCATAACTTTGCCTAGTATAATGATGGGCCCATGTAATAAGCACTCCAAAGCTGGTCAGTTAAAGCATATCTTTTGAATAAACAAATGACTCAGTAAGCCCCCTTAGAGAGTAACCTCCCCCTTTGGAGAGGCTGCGAGTAACTCTCGTTGAGCTCCACCCCCCCCCCCCGAGTCCCATCAGCTCTTATAGCCATCAGGGCTCCAGTAGGAAACACTCTCCAGCACATGGTTCAAGAATTTAATGAAGGGGCTACATACAGAGATATTAGCAGGCTTAAGGAGCCCATGGGCCATGCTGGGACACAATACCACCCACCTCACTCTCTGGGTTCCAACACTGCATGAGAAACATGGACGTCAACTGAACTTTCTTGCTGTCCTCCTCCACGCTTCTCCTCCCTACCAAGTGCTAGCATTCAGATCTCTTTTCATGAGGGCTAGATTGTCTCATGTCCTATCCCACATCCTTTCATACTCTAGTGTTAATTCTCACATCTGAGTCCTCCAGGCTCAAACTAAACTTACTTCAAGCTGTGTCTTCTTGGAGACTCCGGAATAAAAGTCCCTTTTATCTCAAGTGCCTAGTTCTCACAAATCAAAATCAACTTGGCTTTCAGACTATTGTTACAGCCATGGACTCTCAGAACTCTGAAAAGTCAAAGATAACAATGTCTTTGTTCTACACTGTATCCACCCTCCTCTTAAAGCAAAAAATGCTATTGATTTGGGGTTTGTGGGGGAGGAAAAGAAGGATAACTAGAAACATCTGGGGAATCCTTGAAGTGAAAACATATCCATTTAAAAAATACCATCCTGCTACGTTTGTTAAGCCTGAAAGCTGCCGCTCAATGGAGCGTCAGGAGGAGCTCTACAACTCGGCACTGACCTCCCTTTCCTTCCAGTGAGCTTGTTTGGTTTCATAAGAAGTACGATGAAAATGCTTGTTTAAGCTTTCTTGGTTATAATTCCACTCTAGTTATGCTTGTTAAAGAGGGATGGATGGCCAACAGTCACCTTAGCTGAATCAGAAAGTCCTTGGAACTTCTCAGCAAAAAGTTGTATAAGTCGTCTCTTAAATTACATTTAGAGTTGGCTAGCTCCTCCAAAATGTTTAGATTGTATTTATTTATTTTGTAGATAGTAACTTTTTCTTGGTGTGCTGGGAATGTGTGATGCAAATGACCTCCAATATAGCCAGAGACATTGAGGGCAGGGGAGACAACTTACTTGAGTATCCTTAAACCGTATCCTTAACCCTTCTACACGGGATGTGATAGATACTTTCTGGACGTCAATCTTTTATGAAAGGAAATGAGTGTTATCCACTGTATGTGGGAAACAAGTAATTTCTACCTATGGCTAAGGGGTGGGGGAGGAGTCTCACAGTTCTGGTCAGAGGGAGTGGGCCTTCAGGACAAACCTAATGAAGAATCTTGGACCACCGTCCCAATGGGGCATGGTCCCAATGGGCACACAGCTTCAATGGGCACTCAGTAGTGGCTCATTGGAGATTACTCCAGCGATGCCTAGCTCACAAAAGCTCCACTCTTGTCCATGTCCCCCAAGGTTGTTATATCAGAATGAGAGACTTATTTCTCATTGACTAATTAGCTCTTAAGACCTACTCCTTAGGAGTAAATGCCTAATTATTATTGACTCAATTGCTTTATCTTACTCAGTGAGACAAAGTTTAATAACTCCAGGAATTAAGACAATGTTAAGCTCTCCCTTTAATGTCTGCAGGGCTTTTGTGTGTGGAAAGGAACATGCACTATTTGTATTATGTTTAATGTTCAATTCATTACACTCATACATCTAATAAAAGACACTTTGAAAGCCTTTTTTCTTAAGCATTTAGTCATTGATTACAAGTCTGATTAATTCAATTCCCTTATACAATTTAAACTGCAATTACAAATTTAGTATGGCTGATTCTTCGGAAACCTTTCAGTGCCTTAAAAAACAGACAAAACAAACGAAAACAGTGATTTCAAAGCAATTTAAAAGTCTTTCACAAAAAAAAAAGGCCTTAAGTATATTAAAATTGCAGATTTAACATTCTTCTCTCCCCCACACCCCCCAAGTGCTTATCCTTTTCAGGAGTTCCATGGCTTCCTAGGGTTTCAGTAATCCTACCATATACCATTTAAAGATTTCCTAACATTTTAGTAATTTTACTAGACCCAGAAAGGAATGAACTCCATCTCAGAAAAGCTTAGAAGGCAGATGCTAGATTGATGACCTGTTGACTTTTGGCCAGATCATAGGATTTAATTTAGCAGGACTCTGATGACGAGGCTAAATACGTTTTGTCATAAGGTTTTGCTAATGGAATTATGGGACACTTACTGCCATTTCTGAGGTGAGGTGCTCTTTCTCAGAATGAGAGTTTCTTGAAGTTTCAACTTACTGACATAATACTCCTATCATCCTGTCCTTCTGATATATTGACCTGGTTTGTTGACAATATTAAAAACATATATATAGGGGCACCTGGGTGGCTCAGTGGGTTAAGCCTCTGCCTTCGGCTCGGGTCATGATCTCAGGGTCCTGGGATCAAGCCCCGCATCGGGCTCTCTGCTCAGTGGGGAGCCTGCTTCCCCCTCTCTCTTTGCCTGCCTCTCTGCCTACTTATGATCTTTCTCTCTGTCAAATAAATGGATAAAATCTTTAGAAAAAAAAACATAAATATATATATATATATATATATATATATATATATATATATATATTGCAGCCATGTTGGAAAACTAGTTGGTGTTTCTTAACAGACTTAAACCCAAACCTATAGTGTGACTCAGAAATTCCACCCCTACATATTTACCCAAGATAAATAAAAACATATGATCATGAAAAGACTTGTAATAACAATGTCCATAGCTGTTTTATTCCTGCTAGCCCAAAACTGGAACCAGTGTCTATCAATGAGAGAATGGAATAATAAACTGTGGCATAATAATGAGATTATCATAATAAGTACTTACAAATCCAGCTAATTTCACCTGGCTATTATTATTATCATTATCATTGGTAATATGTTATGTTCCTTTAATCACCTTTTTAAGTTAACTTCTCTAGTGTTTTTAGAAACATTCTTATTTCTTGGTAACCACAGTATGTTCCAGTGTTATCCTTACTTTCTCTTACTCCAAGACAGTGGTTTTCAACCAGGAGCAACTCTGCGCCACCAACAGACATTTGGCAATATCTGGAGGCATGTTCTGTTGTCACGACTGAGCCAGAGCACGGGTGGGGGAGGCGTTGTGGAGAGGTGAGGAGGATTAGGGGAGGGCAGAGATGGTGCTATTGGCTTCTAGAGGGGAGAGGTCAGGGATATTGTTAAACATCCTACAATGCACAAAACAGCCTCCACAAGCTGATATTTGACCTCAAATGTCAGTAGTGCAGATCTCGAGAAACAGTGATCTAATATCAGAATCAAATAACTTCCAAAGAAATCTTGTTCTTTTTCAAGGTGTAAGAGTTTGAGAGATTAAAATCTGAGTCTTGAGGTCTCATAACAGAGCTGCTGATGGTTGAGTGTGTTTCTGCCACTGTTACTGGGCCAATAAGTATCTTTTTGGAAGGTCGAGTTCAAATGTGTAATTCACAAGTTATCTCGCCATATTGTTATGCACCACCTTTCTTATATTACATAATTTTCCCAACCACTACAACTTTCTCCTACACTGACACAGGCATTCTTGTGATGAGGTCGAGTGACCCATTCAAGATGGCTTTCATGGAACAGTTCTTGTGGCTTCCACAATGACACTCTGTGCTCCCCTTCCTCATCCATTTCAAGGACATTCAGAAATTCTGAACATTTCTATTGATAATCTTTTCACAGATAAATACTACTGATACTTAACTTCTTGGTCATGAGGTAGCCAGTTTCAAAAATAATTGTAGCTTGGATCTTTACAGTAAACAGAGGAACACGAGGTGCTAACCCCGAAGAGAAAAAAGAAACAAAAACCTCTGTAAGACTAGATTTGTGAAGTCAGTTTTGGGTATTTCTTCAAGAAAATATCATGTATTAACAAATTCTTACCATTCAGATTCTGATAAAGGAAATACGGCATTTCTCTGCTTTCTGAAAGACGGACTAGAAGAGTAAGGGGAGACTCCACCCTAAATAAATCCGCCTGTCTTTCTCAAAGTGCACAAACACATACATTCACACACCTTCTTCCCCATGTCTCAAACACACATGCACACACACACACTCCACTCATTTCCCTGGTCTTTAAAGTTTTGAGTCAAACATCCTATAGAACAAATCTATAGAACGTGTTTCAAGGGGAGGCAAAGAAGCCAGCTGGATTCTAATTCACTACTGAAAGCTTATTTCAAGCCAATTTACTCGGTAACCAAGCCACTGCTACAGACTGGAGCTCTCTTCTGAAAACATTAGGAAAACAGAATAAGCCGCCAGTGAGCATCACTATTGTTCCTTTGCAATTGTAGGCTGGAATTTGAAATCTGAAGTCTGCGTTCCTTTACTCCCCTCAGATACTCATTTTCCCATCAGAAAACTGAAGCAAATCTTCATCAGCAGCATCTTCAGCATATGACATGGAGAAACAATGGCTACGGATGAAAATGATCAGACAACCTCCCGTAGAGAAACGGGATTGAATATTTACCTACAACTCCAGGACCAAGGTGACTTTAAAAAATTAGAGTCTCCAAATTGTAAAAAATATTAAGACCAGGAAACAAATCTAAGCTACTCTTTGTCAGTTATATATCATGCCAGTGGGTACCCATAATGGTTGTAGGCACAATGCGTGTGTTAGGTAGAAGATAATCAGGATAAGAGGAACAGACAAGACATATTTCAGGTCATCGATTTCAACTAGAAAAAAAAGCAAAACCATCTTTAAATAATTATGCTCCATGGAGGATGATGTCAAACCGTTTGATAGATGAAAATAGATCAGAAAGAGAAGAGAGAGAGAGAGAGAGAGAGAATGTCATTGAATCCTTACACCAACTGTATAAGGTAACTGTAAATATCCAGAATTTAAGGATTGGGAGGGGGGCAAAATGAGTGAAAGGGAGTGGATGGTGCAGGCTTCCAGTTATGAAATGAATAAGTCAGAAGGATGATAGGCACAGCATAGGGAACCTAATCATTGGTATGGTAATAGAGCTGTACGGTGACGGATGGGAGCTACCCTTGTGGTGAGCAGAGCATAAGGTATAGGTTGTGGAACCACTACGTTGTACACCTGAAACTAATGGAATATTGTATATAACACTGCTAGTTTTAGATTTTTAGTCCCTGACAGCATGTATCTATGCCAAGATTTGCCACATTGTACTCCATAAGCCATTTCTCTTAAATTAAAATGGGACTCCAGGATCCAAATCCTTTGGAAAAACACCTGTTTAACAACACAGGGAATTTCTTTAATGCATTTAGGCACAAACAAAGAAAAAAAATTTTTTTTGAAAATTTTTTTAAAAGATGGGAAAACTGGGACTAAGAGTCTCTGAATGATTTAGCTCGGAGCCTGAACTCAAACCTATATCTGAGTGACTTAAAACCATGATCCCTATTACTATGTTGGCAAGTCCATGGTAGAATTCTCCGATGAGAAATCAGGATGCAAGGAAGTGCGTATTCTGGAGAAGATGCGTGCACACCGAAATGGATTTGTATCTGCAAAATAGACATGGGAACCTGTGCTAATAAGGGAATGTTTCCAAATGGAAACAAGATTGGTAAACACTGCCCTCCTTTATTTACATAATTGAATTTTGGATATTAGGTTTAATCAGAATGAATAGAGAGCATAAAATAATACGTTACATATGGGATTGATGATAGGCTTTAAGTTTTAGAGATAATATAATTGGATATAAATTGAACAAGTTCATAATTATAATTTAATAGGTTGCATAAAAGCTCTAGAAAACCAAGTACAATAGTAAGAGTTGTGGGAAAAGACACTTTGAGTTTTAGATTTTAGTCACTGAAAGCATGTATCTGTGCCAAGACTTTCCACATTGTACTCCACAGGCCATTACTCTTAAATCAAAATGGAACTCCAGGATTCAAAGCATTTGGAGAAATATTCATTTTACAACAGGGAGAATTTCTTTATTGTATGTATATACACATAAATCTCCAAGGAGACAATGTACATTGGGATGCCCAAATTTCCTTGTCCACAGGATGCCATGAGAGCACGTAGCAAGCCGTGTTGTCCATAAGGAAGAATTTAGGAAATGCTTGTCTATGAAATTGTTGGCTAAGAAAAAAGTTTGATGGGAGTTAAGAATATACAAGTTGAGAAGAACAGTGCCTTGCTCAACAGCCTTCACAAGACCTGTCTTTATTCTTTCACCTCTGGGCCCAAGCAAAACAGGCTCGTTCTCAAGAACCATCAACCTGAGTTTCTCATTTTCTTCACTGTCCACACTCAACTATTTTAAACTTCATTAGAATTAAGGTATCCAGACTCAGGACAATTGACTTCATAATTACATATGGTTTAATGTTTCCTTTTCCCCTCAAATTAAACCAAGGAGTTCATTCCTTAGACCTGATTTCATTTTAACAACTTCCTATCGGTCTTCAGGGAAACAGGAGGAAATCATAGGGAAAGGATTTGGAAGCTCAGTTGGCATAAGTGTAAATTTAAATCTTCTCATCTTGATAGGTTTGAGGCACGTTCTATGCATTTGATTTTAGTTCATAGACTGAGTGTCCAACAAATGGTTTGGGTTGACTTCTAAAGTAGAGGTATAGAAGTTCTCAGAAAGTGCATGAAGAGATATGGGAAGACAGAACCCTGCTTTCAGATTTCCTTGCCCTCATCATAACCTTGAAGGGATTCTTGGTCCTCCATGAAGTATTTTCGTAATTCTCAAGAGAACAGTTGGAAATTGTCTTCTGTGTTACACAGGCAAGATAATGAGCCAAATGTCAGAATGAAAGTGTCCATGCAGTTGGGAAGAGGACTATGGGAAAATCAGAGAAATGCTGGAAATCCTGCCAGGTCATCAGGTATGCTAACTTTGATCATGGAAAAGTAGACAAAAGCTGAGAGAATTAACATTGATTGAACACCTACTATGTACTAGGCGTACTATGACAACAGCCATACCAAAATTATAATTTTAACCTGTATCATAAGCCTACAATGTAAATGTCATTGACCTCATTTTAGACCCAGAGAGACAAAGATTCCCTGAAGTGGCAGAGCTAGGAGGCTTATCTTCTTTTATTCTAAAGTCCATGTGCCTCTGGTATGAACAGGTGCTTTCCTGGAGGCCATCAGAAACTATAAGATTTGAGAAATAAAGCTACTCCTATTCTAAAAGGAAGGAACATGTCAAAAGCCATTCACTTCAACTCAACCTGGGTGTCCACCAGAAGCAGAACCCAGGGCTTCAATATTCAGTGAAGTGATTCAGTGGTCATGTACCAAGGCATTGTGGATTTGACAATGAAATTGAATGCCCTCAAGAACTCACAGTACAATGGGAAGACATCAGCAAGTGTCCTTTTCCCAGAAAATACCAGTAGAATCTAATTTGCAGTAATTTAGAGCCAGATGGATTTGTTCTTGCTGGGGTTTTTTTTGTTTAGTTTTCCTTTTGAATGCACATATTTTGTTGGGAGTAAGGAGCACAAATGTAAATTATAAAACCTGGTAAACTTTACAGATGTTTACACCTGCGTCACCACCACTTAAATTGAGATATAGGTCATTTCCAATTCTCCATAAGGTTCCTTCATGCCTCTCCCAATTGTTCCCAATAGTTACCACCCATCCTATTTCCATCATCAGAGATTAATTCTGCTTATTCTTGAATCTCATATAATGGAATCCCACAATAAATGTTCTTTTGAACCTGGCTTGTTCAACATTGTATTTGCGAAAGTCATCCATATTACTGCATATAGCAGCAGTATGTTCTTTCTTCTTGCTCTGTAGTGTGTAAATGTACCACAATTTATTTATCTATTATATGGCTGATGGTCATTTGCGTTGTTTCTGTTTGGGGCTATGATGAAGAACGATGATATGAATATGAATATACATGTCTTTGAGTGGATTTTCTAGGCCATCGGATGGGCATATGTTTAGCTTTGATATACCTCCAAGCAATATTCCAAGAATATTTGTACAAAGTCATTTTACCAACATGCATCTCAGGAACATTTGGTGTGGTTAATCCTTTACATTTTAGCCATTCTATTGGGTAGGCCGCAGTATCTTGTAGTTAAAATTTGCATTTCCCTGGGGACTGATGATAGGAAGCACCTTTTCATAAGCTTTTTGGCTACTTGGATTTCCTCTTCTGTGAAGAGCCCACAGAATTCCTCGGGAGTAATTTTGATGCAGCTAGTGATGGGCGTGCTTTATTTCCAACTTCACATTGCACTAGATTTACTAAAAGACACTTCTCTCTCTTAGTAAAGTCCCTCTTCTCCCCTCAATGTCTTCCCCTCTCCTCAGCCCCCTCTATATACGCATTCCTTCTCCCCTCCCACTGTGAGGAGCTTGTATCAGCTAGAGATGGGAAGCTATATTTTAGGCTCACCAGGAAAACCCAATTTCATTTAGGCAACTGAAATAGATTATGACACTTCAGGAGGGTTCATCTCTGCCTGCTTGTTTTTTGCTTAATGCCCATTTCACATCTCTATTACAGCTCCGTGATTTACCACGCTTGCATAAAAGATCCGAGTGGATTCTCTATCTCCCAGTGCACTAGAAATACAGCATTACATATATTTAAAAAGCCTAAATCACTGTGAGCCCAGGCAAGAAAATATCCCAAGTATTGATTTAAGCATGTATTTTTGCAACATGCCTCCCTGCATGCTCGGGGGAACATAAAGTGACCCATAAATATTCTGGAAGGGCCACTCGTTTTCTCTTCTTCTGTCACCCTGAGCAGCAGAGCCATCCTTCCCTGTGTGCTCCTAAGATTTCAAGTCAACAGGCAGGATGGCTGAGAGTAGAAAGCTCCAGCTTAGATAGATAACTGCAGGCCTTCTGCTGACAGTGCTGTGTCATCCCCCTTTGGGCTCTTTCTAAAAATACTAATAAGCAATGCTTTCTCTACATGTCACCCTTCTCCCACATTGGAGAGCTCAAAGGGGTACCAGAATTAATTCATTAATTGCACAACAGCCTTCTGAGGGAAGGAAGGGCAACTACTCCAGTCTCCAAGGAAGACGTTAGGACCTGCCTGGGTGTGTATGTCCCAGGTCATGGAGAAAAGCAGACCGGCAGTGGCTTCATGAAATCCATTACATCACTGGACTGGGCAGCCATTCAATTTTACAGCCGGAAGGACCCACAGAGTAGAAACTACTTATTTTCAGATGAAGAAGCTCAGACCCAAAGAGTCTGGGGGCCACCCAAGGCTGCACGGAGAAGGGGTGGAGTGTCCCACCCAAGGCCATGGGGGGACTTAACGACTGAATAAGACAGGACCCAGGTTTTCTGACTCTCCACCCAATGATACAAGAGAGTAAACAAAAACATCATCAAGAAAAAGGGGCATGAGAAAAAAAAAAAAAAAAAGTAGACTTTGTATCATCCCTAAGATTCCACGGGAGTTAAATCAAAATTTGATTCAAGATTTTGGAGGAAATTTTTGCCTCTGGTAGGCCAAACAGAAAAATAAGTAGTGGATTAGAACACAGATCTGACTGATTCCAAGGCCCACACTCCAAACCACCCCTTTCCACGGGTAAGTGAATATTTAAAGTGCTTTATGATGATCTAAGAAAGTACTTAGGAATCTTCTTTACAAGATTCTAGAAAACTAGACAAGTGGTTTCAGCATAAGGTGAGGAAGAAAGCTTTATTCTTTTTATTCCATGTCCTTTTTACTGTTTGAATATTTGTTAACTATTATGCACATATTACTTTGTTAAAAAAAAAAGCATGATTGATATATTGTAAGGATTTTCCTAGACCATAAAATGTCATCTAATTAAAAGAAAAAAGAAAAAAACACAAATTCTTCTCCTGGTTCACAATTTGTGCACTCATTAGAGCACGATTTCATCTCTTCGGAGCCTCCCGGCTGTCCCCTCACCCCCATATTCTCTGACTATATTTTTCATATATCCTGTGGGTTTGCTACATGACAATTGCAGCTAAAAATATGCTTGCTTCTGCCCACTCCCAGTTTATTATTTCTGTCAGCTCTCACTCCATACAATAACTTTATTATCAAGAATTTGCATAACGCTTTATACTCCTTGTTCTCTCAAGAGACTTTTTATTGATCACCTACCGTGACCTCATGACCCTGCCAACCTGACAGATGGATATTCGAGCCAAGTATTGCCACGCAGTCAGGAAAGCACAGAAAACAAAGTTATTATCCAAGATATGTTTTGAGGACACAGAAGAAAGTGAAATGAGTTTGCAAAAGGAAGGCTCGTGGAAAAAGTGACATTTGACCAAGGCCTTGATGTCTGAAATGGCATTTTCCAGAAGCCATTTTACAGCCGGAAGGACTTCCAGAAGAGGAAGCAGGTTACTCTAAGCAGGCACAAAGGCATGAGACCCAGAGAAGGAGACACAGAACTACACTCACTAGGATTTTCAAAGGCTGCACCCAAAAGGGAAAAAGGGCAGTTTAAACAGAAAACCAGAGAACACAAGCCAGTGGCTGTGAGAGCCGGGGAGCCAGAAGGGCCACCTAGAGTTTCCAAGCAGCAGCGGAAAGGAAAAAACCAGGGTGCAGGAGAGACAGAGGAGAGCGTAGAGCATTTTACCGTCTAAACACCCGTGTCACCCTCAAAGAGAGAAATCTGCTCTAGCGTCCGAGGAGGCACACGTCAGTGACAAAGTTGCTGAGGGATGAGTTTCCTCTACAAGCAAAGGAATATGGATGCCTTGGGGAGGACTAGGGACGGTGATGGGCGGGGCAGTGTTGCTTCTAGACTGAGACAACAGTAACAAGGATGTTTGCCGGATAAATAATGCACTAAGTCGTTTGTTTGGGTAGTTTTACTCTTGATGTTTGTTTTACAATATAAAATGTAACCAATGTCTACATTAAAGCGGTACCCATGTTTTCAAGTTATCTGGATGGACTGCGGGAGCGTGGAGGTTGGAGGCAAATCTCTGGCGGCTCCCCACATCCCAGTCACTGGTGAAAGGACAAGATGTACTTAGGGCACACTGCAGAGGTCACTGTGGCAGAGAGGGCATAGACATCCAGACCTGTGACAGAGGAGGAAAGTAGGCAAGTGGGGAACCTCAGGACGTCCCCAGGGGAAGGGGGTGTCCCATACATGGTCCTCCATTTCCACAGCTTCTACCCCGTGGTCAGCATCCAGTCCTCCTGAAGCCAGGGGTGGTGACGGGACCCCTTGCTCCGAAGCAGGGTAAGGAGAGCCACTCCATCTGCGCAGAGGGAGAACCCCGAGCCTCCCCTCCCCCTACATGTGGAACAACTCGAGGGCACCTCTTCAAACAAAAGACTGATCCTCTGGCACAGAGAAGCAGGAGAACAGAGTAACCATATCTGAGCATCAGTGGTAGCCAGGACAGGATATTTGTTCCTGGTTCCTGGCTCAGCACCCTGAGTGCTTTGTCCCCAGGGAACAAAGGACAGGTCTCCTCTAATGACTTGGGAAGGAAGCACACACAGCGTCCCATGGTGAGACCAGGGACTCATCACACAAGAAGCTCCAAGGGCAGCTGCGGAACTCAGCGCAGACTTAAAGCTCTACGGAGGCCACCACTTTCTCTCCTCATCTTCACCCCTCTGCTCTCAACACCACAGTGAAGCCAGAAGGACTCCTGGGCAGCGGGATCCGACCCAACTGGACCGAACGAGACCAGAGCCTTGCCACATATGACCTCTGTGGCCTTGAGTAAGTGCTTCAGTCTCTCTGGTCCTCACTTGTAAAATGAAGATAAGAACACTTCACTCAGAGGATTCCTGCATGGACTGTCCACGGTAGTATCTAGGAAGCCCTGGACTCAGTGCCTGACACTTAGTAGACTCTCAGAAAATGAGGTATTTGCTGTTAAAATTTGGTAGAATTCACAAGCATCTTTTTAAATTTTTTTAAAGATTTTATTTATTTGACAGGGAGAGAGAGCACAAGTAGGCAGAGAAGCAGGCAGAGAGAGAGGGAGAAGCAGGCTCCCCGCTGAGCAGAGAGACAGATGTGGGGCTCAATCCCAGGACCCTGAGATCATGACCTGACCCAAAGGTAGACGCTTAACCCACTGAGTCACTCAGGCACCATGAACTTTTTTTTTTTTTTAACCCAGAATGAGATAACCTCCAGAATGACAAAAATAAAAAAAAAAAACAACAATGCCTAACAGAGGTGAGAACAAGGAGCCACCAGAATTCTCAGAAATCCTGGTAGAAGAGTGAATTTGTCAAACAGCCATGGGAAGCTATTCAGCAGAATCTAGTAAAGCCGAAAATGCACCCCCTCTAACTCAGTGATTGCGCTCCTCGGTAGAATATACACCCAAAAGAAGACAAATTTGCACATCCTGAAATATATGAAAGGTTAGAGCTGCATTTTTCATAGTAACCAGAAACTAGAAATTACCAAATATCCGTCAGTGGTAGAATAAATAGATAAATTGTGGCGTACTCACCTGATGGAATATTACACGGCAATGAGAATGAGTAGGTCCTTACTTGATTCAACAACTTGAATGAACCTCATTAACCGAGGGTCGAGTGAAAGAAACCAGACACGAAGGAACCCATCTAGTATGTGTCCATGTACGTATGTTTCAAAAACAGGAAAAACTCACCCATGGAGTTGGTAGTCAGGAAAGTTTGGTTCCTCTTGCAGCAGAGGCAACAGGTGGTTGAGGGAAGGGATGAAAGGATGACCCATGGAGTTCTGCAACATTGCCTTCCTTGATCTGGCGAGTGGTTATGGGGTGGTCTCTGGATGTGCTCAATTTGTGGTAATTCAGTAAGCTATGAAATTATTATATGTACATTTTTCTAGGGTTGCTATGCTTCGTTTTTCACTAAAGATTAAAAAAAGGGGAGTGTTTTAAAAAACCAAGCAATTAGGGGAACCGGGGTGGCTCAGTGGGTTAAAGCCTCTGCCTTCAGCTCAGGTCATGATCCCAGGGTCCTGGGATCGAGCCCCGCATCGGGCTCTCTTCTCAGCAGGGATCCTGCTTCCCTTCCTCCCTCTCTGCCTGCCCCCCTCCCTACTTGTGATCTCGGTCTGTCAAATAAATAAATAAAATCTTTAAGAAAAATAATAAGAAAAAAAACCAAAGCAAAAAAAACAAGCAATTAAATCCTGATGTATGTGGAGATAAAAGCTCCAACCCACATAAGCAATGGTACATCTTTTCCCAGTCTCCAGGAAGATTCTATTGCTTCTTAACAGTAATAACTAACCTTACTGGGCACAAATGTGCGTGCCTCTTAGAGGCATGCCTCTAAGTGAGTTACATGTATTAATTTCTTTAATCTTTTTAACACTTTATGAGTAGAATGACCGTAATTCTTCATGTGCTGGGTATAGTCCCAATTTACTCCTGTTATCCCAGCAAAGATTATTAATAGCTCGCACACTCTTTACTCTCAAAAGTGTCTGGGGTGAAAAAACAAATTATATATTCACCCTGATGTGGGTACCATTAATATCCTCTCTTCTCTCTCTCTCTCTCTCTCTGCCCTCCTTTTTTTAAATGACATACAAAGAAGTTAAGTGATTTGCCCAACGTCACAGAGCTAGGAAGTAGTGAAGTCAGAATTTGAACCCAACATCTGGCTCCTCACCACCAGGGGCATACTGCCTTTCTTGTCCAGATTTCATTATTCTTGAAATTCAGAAAATTCTTCATGTCTAACTTTTCTTCTTTTTCTGCAGTTTTAACCCATTTCCTGTTGCCTGGCACTTGGGGGAACAGGCTAGCTGCTCATCTCCCACAGTGAACCCCATAGCGGGCCACCTCCCAATACAATGGCCTCCCCACACGTTGAAGCTATGAGCAGAAATCATCTTCTCCCTTCTCTTTTTAAAACAGCATAAATATGCTCCATTTCCCAGTGATATTTTCCTCATTCAATACATTTTCCAACACTTCAGGAGTGCCTGTGGATTTTCTTTCCATTTTTCCATCTACTCCTTCAGCAAATTATTCAGTGAAGTCTGGTTATGCGCCGGGCGCTGCGGGCCTAGCTGGCAATAAAGGAGGTAGTTAACCAGACAAACACAGCTCAGGCTCTCAGGAGCTTATAGTTCTGGTAGGAAAAATGACCCTCAAGAAATGATGACAGAAACAACGATTCATTTGCCTCACGGTAGGGGCTGTGAAGGGTGGAAGAGGGCACTTGACCTGAGGAATCAGCAGAGGCTTCTCAGAGAGAGTAACAGTTGAGTCAAGCCCTATAGGCGTGGGACTGAGAGAGCGGGCAGGGAAGGGTGTTCCAGGCAGAGGGAAGGGTATATGCCGACACTCTTGAGGATGGAAGGAGTCTGGACAGTTGGAGGGGCCAAGAGCAGTCCGTGTGGTCAAAGCCTAGTGAATTGGAGAGATAGCGGTGCCGGGGAAGGCTGGTTAAAAAAAAAAAAAAAAAGGCAGGCACCAGTGGGTCTTACGGCTCACAGTTGCCCCAAGTGAAGCATTTCACGCGGACTGGTTTAGGAAGAGAACAGCCTGATCCTGTCTCCCTGCAATACTTCAATTTCTGGCTTTCAGATCATTGACTACTCTAGGCTAAGTGAAGAGGGAGGCCACCTCCATTCATCCATGTAATCCCAAGAGTGTAGAACATTTTTAGAACGTTTTAAGAACAGTTTTACAAATGAACAGCCTACCCCAAATGCCCTTGGTTACTAGAAACTTCTTCATCATTTTCAGTAATGCATTGCCAACTAGTCTACAGAGACTAAATTTGTCCAGAGCCCTGGACCACAGCCACCACTGCATAATTTCACTATTCACCTTGTGATCTATTATGCTCAGCGAGCACTATTTACATACACAGCAAGAAGAGTGTCCCCTGCAGCTGTGCGAAGCAATGACCATGCATAGGCTCAGCCCGTGCCTGCTAAGACAGATACTCCCTTGCTTTCGTATTTGTGTCTTTATTTATGAATCTGTGCTCCTACCTTCTTCTAAAAATGATTTTAAAAGGCTTATGAGGATAGAGAAAACAGAACAAGATAACATAACAGGAAAGAGAACATAAATTCGAAGAAAGCAGAAAATAAAAGGAAAAACAAGAACAGGGCTATAGAAATGAACCAAGAAAGAGGTTATTATAAGAATGCCTTCTTAGACTTTTGTACACTTGGCTCTAAGTTTTCTAGCAGTCAGTATTGTTGGGGTTTGAGGGGACTAACTAATTAAATCCTTCTTCAGAAATTTTGAAGCCAATTAAGAAACAGAGCCAGCGGGGCGCCTGGGTGGCTCAGTCGTTAAGCATCTGCCTTCTGCCCAGGTCATGATCCCAGGGTTCTGGGATCTGCATTGGGCTTCCCACTCAGCAGGAAGTCTACTTCTCCCTCTCCCAGTCCCCCTTGTGTTCTCTCTCTCACTGTCTCTCTCTCTGTCAAATAAATAAATAAAATTAAAAAAAGAGAGAGAGAGAGAGAGAGAAACAGAGCCAGAGGAAAAAAAGTTGAAATGCAATTTCTGTTCTGATGCTGGTTAAGCTGGATTGGGGAACTGGACTTGGGTCAAAGACCCCAAATATTCTTCCCTATGAAGCATGCTGACTTACCCTCCAGCCACAGGTTAAACAGTAGACAACTGCCAACTACCTCCTTCCAAGGATGAGAGCCTGCCTGTCGGTCCACCTGTTGCCCGGAGGAGGCAAATATACAGAATAAGAACACTCTTGTCCAACAGTAGGTGATCCCCAGGGGGCACTGAGAAGCAATATACAACCAGCAGTAGCCATTGTCTGTTGCCACCAATCAGTTAAATTATCCCCGCCATAGAAAGGAGGTTATAACGGGCAGAGAGAACGGTGGAAAGGAATCTACAATCATACGCTTTCAATATTGAGCAGCTCTTCACTGGTCTGATAGAAGCAAGCATGTATTTTGTGTTGCCTCTCAAAATTTTGTGTGCACACAGACTGCCCAAAGATCTTGCTGAAGAACAGATTCAGATGCATGGGTCTGGGGTGGGGTTGAGATTATCTATTTCAACAAGCTTCCAGGTGACGCTGATTCTACTGGCCCATATCTAGGGTATCTAGAACAGCAGTCCTTGATCTGGGACCCACACAGATTCTTGAATTTAGAGGGAGCCTATGAATTGGGGTGATAAAAAATAAACATCTTCATTTTTGCTTTTTTTTTCCTTCTTTTTTAAACCCCTTGCCGGGCTTGAATTCACTATCCTGAGATCAAGACCTGAGATGAGATCATGAGTTGGATGCTTAACCAACAGAACCACCCAGGCACCTCCATTTTTACTAATTTCTAACTGAAATTTACCACTTCCTTCTAGTATGAACTCAGACAACAGACTATAAGAGCATGAGCGGTGCCTGTGAATTTGCCACCAATAGAGATCTCAGGTACCTTCAATATCACTTCATTGTTATTGCAAATGTCTCCAAATTTCACTTTATGATCTCTCCAAATACTACTTATGACTGTTTGGGAATTACAGTAGTTATTAGAGCTACTACTAGCTCTTGTTATTTCACATGTTAACAAAGAGGTGTGTATATTACCATCTCGCATATTAACACATTAGGATATTTTTAATATTTCAATAGCTGTATTTCATTATAATTGGTTTCCTTTGTAATCCTACGCATTTTATTTTTTTCATGCAGTTAAAAGTAGCACTCCAGGAAGAGCTCGTAGACATCCCTAGAATGCAAGAGGTGCATAAAAGGTTAAGAATTCTTGATGAGGGGCGCCTGGGTGGCTCAGTCAGTTAAGCCTCTGACTCTTGACTCTGGCCCAGATCATTATCTCAGGGTGGCGAGGTTGAGCACCACGTCAGGCTCTGCGTGGGGCATGGAATCTGCTTGAGATTCTTTCTCTCTCAAAAAAAAAAAAAAGAAAGAAAGAAAGAAAGAAAAGAAAAATAGAATCCTTAATGAGGAAGGTAAGTTCTGTCAGAAGTGATCACTGACCCCATGGTAGTGACAGGATGTTCTGTGGCTGAATTCTGGGTCCGAACCCTCCTTCCTACGAGGTGTGAGACCCTGGGTACGTGCTGACCCTCCCCACGCCTTGACAGCATGTATTTCAAAGGGATGGTTAAAGAATTAAATGAGTTACTATTTTTAAGGTACACAGAGCAGTGCCTCGCTCAGAGTGAATACCTTATAGGAAGTGTTGGCTAATAGACAACATGACAAGTATACTCAGAAACTCAACTGAGCAAGCATGATTCAGCACCCACCGAGGAGACAGAGATGGACACTGCAAAACCCTGTTCTCACAGCAACCACAGGTCCAGTAGGAGAGCTGGTGAGCAAGCCAAGTGGAACATGAGCTCTGTCTCACGACACAGATAGGCACTGTGGGGGACGGGAACTCCAAGCTGGGTGGGAAGAAGGAAAGAAAGCTTTGCAAGATGTTCATCAAACACCTCCTCAAAGTGTTCCAAGGTAGGCAGTGCATCCCATTTTCTCCTGGCAACTGCTTCTGCTGATTTCTTACTTAAACCGCAGTGGGTAATGATTCCTGCACGAAAGCAACCCTGAGCCAGATGGGAAGACCACTCTTTCCTGTAGGCCACCATGATGAGTATTTGGGGCTTCCTGGATGTTTTGGTCAAACAATTAGCACTGATAACCATGACAGCTCCCATTTGCTGGGCTCAACTGTGTGCCAGGTACCACACACGGTGTTTCCCAACTGTATTAGTTTGTCAGGGCTGCCATAACAAAGCCCACCAGCTGGGTGGCCCATACCCACAGGAACTTATTTTCTCATGATTCTGGAGGCTAGAAGTCCAAATTCAAGATGGTGGCAAGATGGCAGTCTCTTCTGAGCCCTCTCTCCTTGACTTGGGGATGGCCACCTTCAGTCTGTGTCCTCCCATGGTCTTTTCTCTGTGCATGCATCTGTCTGTCCTAATCTCCTCTTCTTATAGGGACACCAATCATACCAGATTAGAGATTAACTTAATTGCCTCTTTAAAGATTAGCTCCAAATATGGTTGCATTCTGAGGTACTGGGGGTTATAATTTCAAAATATGAATCGGGGGGCTCACAATTCTGCCCCTAACACTATCTAAGCCACAGGGAGATATTGTACATGACAACTGGTGACTTGCCTAAGATCACACAGCCAGAGCAGCAACACTTGGAGCCAGGGTGCTTTGAGTCCACGGTCAGCCTCCTGGCACTGTCCCTGGACATACCCCGGGGGCTTGGAAATGCCCAGACTCAGAGGCCCAGGGAAGGGATCTTGGGGCTCTGCATTTTTACAAACTCCTGGTACAGCACATATAAGAACCTCTTCATGACACCCCGTAGACTCCTGTTCCAGTAATGGCTGTCCCAGTCCCAGTAACGCTCTCAAAGAATGTGGGCACTCCTGTGCAGTTTCCATTCCCAGGGTCTGTGCATTCCTCTAGAGGAGTTTCTCTGGAGTAGGACATGATGTTTGGTTCCTAGTTGTAGAAGACCCCTGCCCTTCATGCCCTTCCCTTGCCCACCCCCCCTTCCTTCTTCCTAGGTGCAACTTCCCCAGGGCCTGGCTGTGGCCTCTGAACCCTGCTCCTCTAGGAGATGCTGATGGCTTTACCAGTGGCCTAAATGTTTGAGGAGATCTACCAGAGATCTAGGTCAGTGAAAAGCTCCTCTGAGGGAATCAGAGTTGGAGGCCAAGCTCGGCCAACCTGTTTCCCCCAACCACTGCCCATAGGCTCAAGTCCCAGAAGCCCTGGGAATCCCAGGGCTCCCCTCCAAACTCAGTTTAAAAACCAATGTTGGAAGCCCTGTGCAAGCTAGATTTATCCTGGACTGGCCTGTTTTGTTGTCTCACAGTTCAATCGAAGTATGAATGAAACACCACAAACTACAGAAAGTGGACAGTTTGCAAAGTTTTGACATATGTAGACACTTGTGGAACTCTCACCACAATGGAGGGAATGAATAAGTTGGTCTCATCCGAAGTTGCGTCCTGCCCCCTGTAACCCCTCTCTTGTCCCCCTAGACCCCTACGCATCCCCCTACTCTTCCACCTTCCACCCGTGTGCCAGGCCACCACTGTTGGCTACCTAAACTCATATAAATTACAACCAAATAAATTAAAAATCAGGCCTGCGGTCCCTCCAGTCCCATTTCAAATGTTCAATAGCTTAGTGTGGCTACCTTACCAGGCAGCGCAGAGAGAGAAGAGTTCTGTCGGCACTCTGTTCTGTTGGACAGCACTGCTCGAGATATTAGATCCCTTGTCCTTTCCTAGTGCTAGAAAAAAATCAGTCCAAAATTTCTCTCAGGCTCACATCTTATAAGTTACTTGTGGTTATTGGGAGCTTTACTCAGTGCCAAACCACTAAGCATTTGGCATTGATTTCATGGACTAGTCACAATAGCCCTATAAGATAGGTATTAATGTCCTCATCTAAGAAATGAGAAACAAGAAAGCTGAGGCTCACGGAGGCTAAGCTATGGGACAGATGGTCTGGCTTCCAAGCCTTGCCCTTAACCTTGCATTATTTCAGGGGCAGCAAGGTCCCGTGGTCAAGAGCATAGACCTGGGAGTCTGTCTACAGGGTTTCGGTCCTGGCTCCACCACCAGCTACATGATCCTGAGCAAGTCATCAACTAGCTATGCTTCCAGGTCCTCATCTGTAAAACGGAGATAAGAAAGCCTGCCCCATATGGTGGCTGTGAAGATTG
Source organism: Martes martes (assembly GCF_963455335.1). NCBI lineage: Eukaryota > Metazoa > Chordata > Mammalia > Carnivora > Mustelidae > Martes > Martes martes. Next base: position 144,719,908 of record NC_137888.1, read on the forward strand.
AATGAGTTGAAATACACAAGACACTTAGGATGGTGCCTGGCACAGAGTCAGGTAGAATACGTGTTTCCTACTTTATAACCTGTTTCCCATTCGCCTCCTAAACTCTTTTGTGCAACACACCAGTTTCACAAAAATAGAAGCGTAAGTGTCCTGAGTAATGAGATGTTTACTCCTTTCCTTAGTCCTTCTCTCAACATCCCCCAAGCTCCCTTGAAGCACTCCGCTCCGTGCTATGTCACCTACAATGACGAATAAGGTCCCTGTGGTTTCAGACTTGATACTTCTGCTCTGACTTTCCCCTAGTGATCTGTAAGTCCCTTCCTTTTCTTCTCAAAGTGAAGATAAGATTATTTGAGGCAACAGAAGCACAGAATCATTTTCCCACTCCACTGGCTTTTCGTAAGAGTTAAATGGGGCTAGATTCATAATTTGTTCCTATTCTTCCCAACCATTTCCTCACTGTCTTAGAACGCCTCATGTCGCAGTCAGAGCAAGAAAGCAGGTGCTTTCTCAAGGAAACTCAAATAACATATTATCATTGCAAGGATCATCATGACAGATTATCACTGCAAGAATCATTAAGTCTTAGTGTTAAGATCCATTAAGGGAAACTTAGTTTGGGAAGAACAGACTTACAGAGGAATGCAGACTTTGTCAGACAGAAGACTGCCTTTCTTAATAGACAAGATGGTAAGAACCCATTCTCAGGGCTTTTTTGTCCCTTAGGGAACAATTTCCTTTCCTTCGGATCTCTACTCTCAGCCTCTTGCCCACAACTCAACATTTGGCTCCCAAGAAAAGACTTTGATTTCCTTAATAAAAATGGAGAAGGAAGGTCCGAGTCACTCTATTTCTCTGTTGGCACCAGTGTCCCCAGGGTGAATGTCCACTAGCTATAGGACTGGACAAGGAGTCCTTCTGGGCCCCCATCGGTACTGCAACATCTAAGACCATGTTCCATGGCCAGAAAAAGCTCTAACAACACACATACATAACCACATGCATACACATATGTACACACATGTGCACACACTATTACACACAGACACGTCTTCAACTTAGTTTCAAATTAGTTTCCATTCCAAAGTGATAAAATTCTTATCCCACCTGAAATTGTTACAGACCCCCTCCTAATGATGTAAAGCAACATTTTTTAAATGGATAAGGTTTCGATTAGTAAAAACCATAGACTCTATCCTATGAGTATGAAAAGTTTTCCTTAGGTACATACTGATCCTTAGAAACACAGTTTTATTTTCTCGGACAATTAAAGGGAGATTATGTCACCAGGCCTAAAAAGATGGTATCAGTTCTTATCACCTGGCATCCAGCAGATAACTATCTTAATTTAAAAGACCCTAAAGGTCAGTGCTTATTTAGTTCTTTGCAATAATCTGTTTTGCCATAACTCTGCTTTCCTACTTAATTCCCTTATCTTAGAGCAGCATTTTCCAATTTGTATTTTACAGAACAATAGGCCCACGAGGTGATAATAAGTATCCCTGGGGTGGTGAAAAATAAGTGGTTCTATAAGCAAATAAGTTCGGGGAATGCTGGGCTAAGGAAAATTAAACAGGTTTCTTTACTGCAGGACTTCTCAGGACCTTGAATAGGCTACTGTGTGTTGTAAGTGGGTGGGGCAAACAGGATTAAAGAGGAAAGTTTGTAATGTGCATGGCATGGAAGCTGATGCCCAGTAACAACCAATCAATGTTAGCTTTTATAATTATTAGCTGTCATGATTTGAGGTTTCCCCAAAATGACATGTTAAGGGTGCCCTCCTGCCATAGAACAGCACCCTGGATTTAATGTTCCATGGAACACATGCCGGGAAAGGCCAACTTAGCTCACTCCCTATTAATATTTAACAAGTATTGTACTCATTTCTGTGAACAAAGAAATAAGGTAAAATATAGTGCTGTGTAGAAGTACGCAATATAAAAAAGGGTGTTACTACAGATTTTGGAAGCATTTAGTCCTAATTACTTTATGTCTACCTAAAAATGGTTACATCCATGCGCATAGATTATTTATTTATTAAGGAAAGAACTTTTAGAACATAGAGAAAATCCACAGGTTACATTCGTTAGTCATTCATTCGCCCATTCATTTATTAAAGTACATATATGTACTTATATTCTATAACAGGAGGGCTTGTTCTAGGTCAAATATCATTCTAGGCCCTAGAGCTAAAGCCATGTATCAAGTACACTACATCCCTGCCCTCAAGGAGTTTTATATTCCAGTGGGGAAGAGAGATAATACACAGATAAATAAGTAAATACATAGTATGTCAGTATGAGTGCTCTGGAGAAGAATAAATCAGGATAAGAGGATTAGGGAGTGCCAGCGTGGCCATGGTGACATGTTATTTTAAGTAAAGGATTCAGGAAGGCTTCACTGATACAATGATGTTGAAGCAGAGACCAGAAAGTAACAAAGAACAAAGTATGCGGGGTGTAGAACATGGCAGGAGCCTCTGAATAATATTGGGAAGAGTTTGGCTGCGGTGGAGCCACTGGCAGGGAAGGTTGGAGAAGATGAAGTCAGAAGAGCCATGAGGGAGGCAGGGTTAGGGGACAGATCATCTGGGGCCTCGTAAGCACTGATTAGGATTTGGGCTATTACTCTGAGGATCCACTATAGGACCTTGAACAGAGGAATAATACATTGATTTGTTTCAAAAGGATCATACTCTTTGCCAGATAGAGATTAAACATGGTGGCCATGGAAGGCAAAGGTGAGAGCGGGGACAGTAATCCAGGCACAAGGCACCACCACAGTTGCTTGAACCCAAGAGGCAATGGCAGAGGAGCCTCCTCCAGGAATGAAATTCATTACTGAAGAAGTAACGCCTGTCAAGCTGTTCATCCTTCAGCATACCTGCGGAGAGGAGGACTGACACATGAAGGAAGGCTGTCTGTCTTTCTAGGAGTGAGATGTTCCGCAACCATGATTGATCTTTGTTCAGTGGGTAAGTCACACTTCTGCTTATTAGCAACCTGCCATTTTCTTCCTACCCAAAGAGATTTGTGCAGTCAAGATCTAAATCAAGAGGCCGAGTGGATTACCATAGCTACAGGTGCCTGGCAACCAGGATTAGACTGATGGTCATTGATCTATGGGCTCCAGATTCTCCCCAGGGATATAATGCACTGTAAAGGACATCCAAATTCCTGAAATAGTCTGAGGCAGAGAGGAAAACATTCAGTCCTCATCTTGTTCTGTCTGACTGGCCTTTGCCTCCCACTGGCAAGGGGCCAGCTCACAAGCCTTACACCAGATTAAAGCTCTAGGGGTCACTCCTCAGACAGGGGACTAACCATTAGCACAAAGTTCCAAAAAAATAGAGACAAAGAAACTGGTTGTGAAGACAAAGGAAATGAAGGTAATTGAAAGGATATTTAGCAGATCAATGCTGGAATAGAGAAGAGAGCGAAGAGTGAGCAAGAAATGGAGTGACAGTATAATTCAGGGGTCAGGGGACTATGATCCATGGGCCAGATTGTCCCACTACTCATTTTTTGTAAATGATTTTCACTGGAAAACAGCCGTGCTCCATTCATTTCCATATTGTCTACGGCTGCTTTCACGGTGTAATGGCAGAGTTGAGTAGTTCTGAGAGACCATATAGCCTGATAATACTTAAATACCTTGCCATCTACAAAATGTCAGGTCTAGGTTGTTCCCTAATGGGCTGGAGGACTTACGGTTTCTCTTCTTTGCTCACCAGAGCAGTTGGCCTGGTTCATGACACTGAACCATGGTGGGCCATGAGGAATGCTGTAGACATAACTGACATGTTTCAAAGAGACAGCCAACATCACTTTCATAGTGAGGAAAGATGAGAAGTCCTACAGCAAGGGCCTCAGCGTTTTATCTTGGCTAACAAGGTACCAGACAGCATCTACGCCTCAGGACCTCACACTACACACAGAACAAAGAGACAATGAGAAATGTGGAAGAAAAAGAAGTGAAGAACTGCATTAAGATTTCAACCCTGTCTTAATCGATGTCACTGCTGTGGACCGCATTGTGTCCAAAATTTATACTGAGTTCATGTCGAAGCCCTAACTTACCCAGTGTGATGGTATTTAGAGACTGACCTTTGGAGTAGTTAAGCTTAGATGAGTCATGAGGGCTGGGCCCTCATCATGGAATTTGTTCTCCTGTAAGGAGAGTCCCCAGAGAGCTCCCCTAACCTCCCTCTCCCATGTGAGGACACATGATAAGACAGCCATCTGCAAACCAGGACAAAGACTCTCACCAGAATCTGACCATTCTGGGACCCTGCTCTCAGATGCCCAGCATCCCAAACAGTAAGACAATACGTTTCTGTTGTTCAAGCTGCCCAGTCTAGGATACTTGTTATGGCAGCTTGAGCAGAGACTAAGACACCCAACTGTCTGATCCCATAGAGCATGACTCTGGGAGCAACTGAGCAAGGATCACTGCCGAGAGAAGAGCACAGAAATATCTTCTTTCTTCCCCTGTTATATGACTAGTACTCTCCTTTTCCAGTCTCCAGGCAAGCCAAATTTCCCTTTTTTCCTGTCCAAGCACCCAACCAGGAGATAACCAGGAAAATGGAAAAGGTACAAGAGGGTGGTTCCAGTTTTCTAAGAAACTCTTCCTAGTTAATTGTCCCTGGACAGCATCCAATGTCCTCCAGGCTTTCCTGCAGTGCTCCCATTTGCTGCTAATTATTTTCTAGAACCAGAGCCCTTAGAAACAGGCTCCAAAGAGCTTAAAATAGCCAAGGTAAAAAAAACTTCAAGGATTCTGGTTTCTTTCATTCTTGCAACCTTAGTTTATTAGAGAATAGTAGTGATCACCTAAATGGTCATCTCTGTTGAGTTGGGAGGGTTTTGAGAGATTTGGGACCTTCAGTAATTTAGAAAGCTGCCCAAGACTTGGCGGGGGGGTGGGGGGCAGGTAAAATAGAACCAGATTGTAGCCTCTCTTCTCGCCGTATTACATTGGCTGTATCAAGGGAATACAGTGAGACACCTGTTATCCCCATGACCTTTCATTGGATAAGCCTCAGAAATACTCTGAAGGTAAAATATGTATTGAGAAGGACAAACATTTGGTTCTATAAGATTCCCCAAACCATGGGTCTCTTCTGAAAAGCTATGTAGTCAAACAGCTTTTTTATCCTTTGTTGAGAGATGCAGTTGAACTTGGTTTAATGGCAAAATAATTTAAGATCTTTCTTGAAAAATGTTGGGCCAGGGCCTGAAAATGCTCTTGACAATGCTAGAATTGTTTCTTGATGCTTTGGGGTGATAGGAATAATTCACCCCTAAAAGGCTGGAGCAATTGTCTCTGGGGTCTGCAGAATGACCATCTGTCCCCTTTCTGCTCTTAGGGCCTTGAAGCTATAAGATGAACCCATCCCACAGGCAGCTATTTTTTCATTTTTGAAGATATGTGGATAACAGTGGTATTTTTGTGTCATAGGTTTTGCTTTTTTTCTTGAGGGTTTTCTGTCCTTGGATTGTTTATTTCTCACACTTAGTGTTGTTTTGTGAAACCTAAAAAAGGTCTAGTGGGAAAAGAATGCATAGATTCTGATTTCCCCGTGGGGAAAGTAAATGCAGGGCTCACAAGGTTGTCCTTTCACCAAGCTGTAAATCAGCTCTGTTTGGAACTTTGGCTCTCCTTCTGAAGACTGGTCAGGTTGAAATATATATTTAAATTTAACTTGTCTGAAAGAAGCTAATAGAAAAATTGGCAAACCATGAAGAGGTCAAGAGCCAAGGGAAAAATACAAATGGTCAATAAACATGCTAATAAATGCTAAAGTTCACAATAATCAAAATGCAAATGCTAATTCAAATAATAAAATACTATTTTTTGGCTATCACGTTAGCAAATCCTTTTTTAAAACACAATACCTACGGTTCATAAAAATGATATCCAGAGGTCATGAAGGTATGGAGAATTGTAGAATCATGTAGTCTCATAGAGTAGAGTAAAATTGAAAACTGTTTTTTAAAAACAACTTCCTGAGAGGTAATTTGGCATTATATTTAAAAATCTTATAATTCTACATAAACCTTTCACTTTAGACATGTATCCTATGAGATTTCACTTCCATAAATGGGGCCCAAAGAAATAATAGGGATACACAGTGGTGTATGGTTAACCATCACACAGTAGTGTAATGTTTAATTTTAATGTCAACTTGATTGGGCCATCGTGCCCAGATATTTGCTCAAACAACATTTCAAATATTTCTGTGAGGGTGTTTTGGGATGACATTAACATTCAAATCGGCAGAATTTAGTAAAGCAGATATCCCTCCATAATGTAGGTGGGCCTCATCTAATCAGTTGACGGGTTTGACTGGAACAGAAAAGACTCACCTCACCAGAGAAGAGGAAGTTCTGCCAGCAGCTGTCCGTTAGCCTTGAACTGCAATAACAGCTCTTCCCTGGCTCCAGCTGCCAGGTGACATTGGATATTTTGGTCTTGCCAGCCTCTACAATCATGAGAGCCAATTTATTTTAAAATCTCAAATTTTACAGATTAGATAGATAGATAATAGGTAAATAATGGATAGTGAGAACAGATAGATGGATGCATAGATGGATGGGTGGATAGAGAGAGGGGAGAGACAGCTATCCTATTGGTTCTATTTCTCTAAAGAGCCCTGACTAATTCAGTGGGCAATGAGAAAATGGCTTTATTCTCTTCAACTCTGCACCTTCAGACCACTTTATGGGGCTGATTCATCCTGTCCCTTATGGGAAACTTGAGTGAACTCCATGATATTTGTGGTCATTTTCAAATAATAAAAAATCCTACCATCACTCCTAGTCACAAAATAGACTAACTTCCATTTTGTGTCATCTCTCATGTCATAATAAAAGCTCCAAATGTCATCTAAAATTCAAATTTCTTTCCTCCTCCAACCTGGCCCACTGCAGCCTTGAAGGCTGCAGTATAAGGAGGTTGTGGGTGGCTTCTTCTCTGTTTCCCCATTCCTGCCTTCTCACAGCCCCCTCGTTCACTAGGCTGCCCCTGCTCCTCCAGCACTGGCATGGGAGAGAGAAGAAGGAGAGGCCAGGTGAAGGAACGAGCTCATCCGGTAAGCCCGGACAGAATGGTGCATCCGTTTCCACACTCTGGAAGCTATTGAGATTGTCCTCCTCACGGGCGCATGTTCGTGGATTCTTCAGGAACAGGGCACTGTTCTACCTCAGCCCATCATTGGGATCATTTGCCTGCTTTTCCTTAACATGGACAGTGCTTCCCCATCACACCCCCAGGTGACCGCTACCACTCCCTTTTAGGTTTTTCCAGGTGAGGTTCTGAGGGAGGCACAGGCACATTTCTAAGCATTCTCTCTTGGGTGGGTCCACGCCTCCTCACAAGTCCTGCTTAGGTGGCCTTAGGCGGCACCTCACTCTGGAGTGCACCCCCTCAGCTGAAACACAGAGAAGGCCATCACTGTACCAGTTTTGTATACAACCTCCAGACACAGGAGGGTAATCTCTGTTTTTATAAGTGTCAAAAGTTAAGTTTCAAAGAAATTTGTTGCCTTTTCTAACTTCACACAACCAATCTATGACAGAGCATGGATTTGAACCAATGATTGTCCAACTCCAGCTCGAGATCTCGGTTCCATACCACTGTATTTATGAAAGAGCTTCCGAGGAGGGCTGGCCTTATGTGACCTCCATTCTCTCCTAAAGCATTCCTTTAGTTCATTGATCCAAAATATGGGGTTTGGGGTGAAGTCCACCCCCACGGGAGCCCATGGGAGCCCTTGGGAGGCAGACTCTATGCTCTCCATGGGAGCCCTGGGCCTGAAGATCCCCAGAACTCCACAGCTTAGCAGTTGCCCATCATCTCAGAGCCAGGAATGGCATAGCCCACACACCTCGCTCTCCTGATGGATGCGAGGAAGGCACAGTGTCAGCTCCGAACATTAGTACGTGTCTATAAAAGTCATTATAAGTATCACAGGCAATGAAGAAACAACAAAGCCTCTCTACTTACAGCGGGGGTGGGGGTGAGAGGGTGGGGAGAGAAAACAGAAACAAAAACAAAAACCTTCCAACCATATAGCTTACTCATACTTCTGTACAGGGACAGGAAAATTACCTGTAAATCTTTCCTTCCTGTTTGATGCGAAGCTGATGGATCTTCCCTTTGGAGATGGATGCTTCTAAGGCCCTAATGGCTGCAGGAGAGAGCGGGGCCCTGCATGCTGGTGCCCGCCCGCTGGGCAACACATCAAAGCAGCTTTGTTTTTAAGTGGGACACACCCGCCCAACTGACCCAACCCCAGGCCCTTTTGGATCCTCTTTCTCTCTTTGTGGAATCTGCCCTCAGCTCCGCAGCTGACCCCAGAGGGGACCCGGGCAAGCACTTTCCTGTTGGAAACCTGTTCTGCTGGCTGCATTTCCATGGGCTCTGAGTCATTATACTCCAGCCCTGACATCGACACCCCCATTAGATGAAAGAGCTCTGCGCTCCCGCCATCCAAAACACACAAGCGGCAGAGTTTCTGTTGTTGTTTAGATTTCGCTTTCGGCTGTTAAAAATAAAAACCTCTGTTGCGCCTTTTTCTCATGACAAAAGCAATGCGTGCTTGTCATGAACATATTCCAACAAGGCAAAGAGGCAGAATGAAGAAATAGACAGCGCCCATTAGTGCATCAAACAAAGAGTAAGCACGGTGAGTCTTGTTGGAATACATCTTTCCAGACTTATTTCTCTGCAAAGATCGATCCATTAAGTACTGCAAACGGAGACCACACTGAGCACCCCGGTGAAGAACTTGCTTTTTTTCATTTGGCACTACATTGAGAACATGTGGTCGCATCATTAAGTATTCTGCATGATTGTAAACATATTTTGCAATATGAATTAAGTTTGGTAGTTTGGGTCTCCATAGAAAAAACATTCACATTTAAAATTTCATATCCTTTGCTCTGGCCACTGCTGTCCTGCGGGCACTGCAGAAATATTACGGGTCAATCAGAACAATGCACTCCTGAATTTTTTTTTTTCCATTGGAAAAACAGGGACATTGCTGATGTTCTTTTAAACCACATGTAGCTGTTATGACTGTTACCAGTTCGGGAAGCTTCACAACACTCAAGTACAAATATGTTCCCATTTCTCTTCTGCCTTCAGATCAAATCAGAAAACGCCCAAACCCTTGCCGCCACCCCCTCCTGCTCCCACTACCATAACAGAAGTGACGCTGATTACCTTGCCCCAACCTGGAGAACTTGCCCCCCCGTGAACTATAAGACAAAACACAGACCTCGAGGTCACAAACCTTAGAAGACAATTCTCCCTCCTGCACCCACAGCTCCAGACTCCCCTCACTTGATCTCCAGGTCTTCAACCCTTTCACTCTTGCAGAGAGCCATTCCTCCCATGACTCCAGGCAGGGGAACCAGGTCAGAAATGGGTTCAGGCACCCAAGGTTTGCCAACCAGAACCGTCGTTCATGCCATTTTCCTCCTCTAGGAGCCACGGCCACACGTCTGGAATCCATCATCTTCCTTCTCAACACTGGAAGTACAGAAGATTGACTCCATTCCCCTTCTGTTCAGTAGGACACTGGGGTAGTGACTGAGGGATCCGGGCCCTCAGAACCAAGAGCCCCACACGCAGCTTCACCTCTGACCCTGGAATATGAATGTTGCTGTATCTCTGCCTTCAAAGCAGTGGGAAATGCTAACATGGAAGGAGAGACCAGACTTCCTTCAAGCATCCAGGAGGAAGAAAAGGCTGTTTATTCACAATAGGGAAAGGAATAATCATCCTACCTCACTTTTTATTCTCCAACCCAAACACAAGCAAGGAAACTGTTCAGCACTTCTTGCCAAAGCGGTGAAAAACAAAACCCTAGCTACATTTTAAGTGGGTCACCTTGCTGTAGAGCAAAATTAATCTTCAATGGATCACTCCTTTTTGCTTTAAATGAACAATTACTGATTGTCTTTAGGAAAACCACCTGGTGCCATGAAAAATACCCCCGGGGCTGAAATCGGAAAACCCAAGGTATTCTTTCCCTGTCACTAATTCCAAAGAGGACTTGGAGCCAAGTATGAAACCCTGTGAAACCCCATCTCTCTCTGCTTGAGACTGGACTTGATGGTGAACCTTTACGTCCAAAGCCCGTTAGCCAAGCGTTTCTGCTTCCCTGGATGGTGTTAACAGTTTTACGACCAACATTTGCCAGAGCAATTTATTTTTCTGTGCATTTTTATAATTTCCAGGAAAACCTGAAAATCCAAATACTCGCTCAATAATGTGGGACTCATTAAAGTACCCTAGGTAGGTGACACAGTGGATTTATTATCCTTTACTAACTATGTGACTCCAAGCAAGCCGTTAGCCTCTCTGAAATTCAGCTTCTTCAACTATAAGAATAGTTTGCACAAATTTCATAGGTCAGGCCTTCAACTCCAAGCTTAAGTATATGAACTCATTAAAACTTCACAATTGCTACTCTAGAAGGTAGGTACCATTATTATCATCAGCCTTATGAGTGAGGAAACAGGCAGGAAAAAGTACGTGATTTTCCCAAGGTCACACAGCTAAGAGGTGGCAGAGCCAGGATTTGGCCCAGGCATCTGATCCCAGAGTTCATCTGCCTGAATGTCTGACAGGCTACCTGTGGCTTTGAGACTAGGGGTGGTAACCGAGGTTGACCGCCAGGATTGTTGAGGAGGTTAAATGTATACAAGACAGTGTACCAAACACACACGAAGTCCTCCATTTATGAGTCAATATTACTATGTTATTATTTTCTACATGAACCTGATAAAGTATTTTGTTGCCAGTTGAAAATTATAAAAACTCTGTGGCGACATAGAGAAACCCAACTGTGACACAAGGCACCGTGAAGAAAGGTGAATATAAAGGGGTATTATGTGGCGCTTGGGTGGCTCAGTGGGTTAAGCCTCTGCCTTCAGCTCAGGTCATGATCCCAGGGTCCTGGGATTGAGTCCTGCCTGCATCAGGCTCCCTGCTCAGTGGGGAGCCCGCTTCTCCCTCTGCTTCTCCTACTCCCCCTGTTTGTGCACACGCTCTCTCTCCCTAATAAATAAAATCTTTAAAAAATAAAAACTAAGTCATCTTATGTTTGAACGGTGCCTGTGTACAAATGACGTTCACATATCATTCAACCAACTATTACTGTTCGGCAAACAATAATCACTTACTTCCCTTATGTTCGCCCTCGGCTAGGGACCCACGCATTGAGACCGGGCTGACCTGGGCAGTTCCGGGCCATGCTGCAATTGTGTGACGCAGACCGGACGCGGGTCTGCTCTGCGCATGCGCCCTCGGAGGCCCTGGTGGAAGGGCAGCAGTCAGCTGGCAGAGCTCTTCTCTGGGCGACAGCGGGGGTGCAGGAGGGCAAAGCCAACAACACAAGGGCTCTGCCAGCCTCATAACATCCCAGTAGTCAAAGTCACCATATGGCGGAGTCCAAAGTAAAGGAATGAGAAAGAAGGACCAGATGGAAATAGAGGACACGGAGAAGGATGATTAGTTTGGTGAGATCGTGGGTAAATATTTTATCTTCTTGTCTTTCAAAATCACATTGATCTTTTGTTGTCTTTAAGATCAAAGGAAGAAAACGAAAGGAAACCTCAAGAATGTGTCCTAAGAGAAAAGGCTAAAAGACTGCACTAAATAACATTTGTTCACTCATTGAGCAAACATCTGGGGCCCGGCTCTGCTAGGGGAAATCACGGCCCTGTCCTCGAGCGGCTCACAGTCCAAAGAGTGATAGTGGTAACAATGATTATAATCGTAATAATAGCCAGCATTTACTAAGCGTGCCATATCCCAGGTGCTGTGCAAAGTCATTTTTATAGTGTAACCTCTTATAATCCTATCGTAAAAAAGTCTGTAGAAGAGATTATAATCCCTTTTTTACAGAAGAGAAACGGAGGCACAGAGAGGTCAATAATTTATGCAAGGTCACCCAGCTAGCAAGTGGCAGAGCTGGAACTCCAAAGGGCAGTCCAGCTGCAGACCCTAAAACATTTCACTCCTCATTCCCACACACTGCCCTAACCCCACCCCAGCAAGCCCCGTCCCTGTCCCTGAACTAAAGGATCACCAGCATAGAGTTCACCGCAAACCCAAAGCCTCCTCTTTCAAATGTGGACTTAACACATTAGATATCCCCGGCAGAGGTGGGCAAGTGAGCCAGGCTTTAGTAAAGAAAACTTGGGTGAGCTTGGAGAAGACAACAATATTCCTTTTCTAAGTGAAGGGAGGCTGAGTAAAGCCACAGGGCGGTAATTAACTTTTCTCCGCCTGAAATGGGAATAGTACGCATAAGGGCCTGCCCCACTGCATCAGGGAACTGAGGCAGAAGTTAACAGTTGCAGGAAACAGGGACTTTTTACATGGAAAGAGCCTCCAGGGGGCACAGGGGGCAGGTGTGTAAAATGATCCCTTCCACAGAGAGTGTGGTGAAGCAGGTCAAAGTACGATCAATGAGCACGCTTTTAAGCCTACACAGAATTCCATAACTATTTGACTTAGCAGTTTGAGTGAAACACCAAAGCCCATTCGGACCACCAAATTACAGCTTCCTTCTCAACTTCCTAAGCCTGCCCAGGCCACGCTAGAGCCCCCGCTTTAGCACAACCTTGATCTGTGATGGAAGTTAAGATAATATCCCCCTCCCACTCGCACCCCCCCAAAACCAAAACCAACCCCCGGAACACAGGAGCCACCTGCACGCTGCCACGGAACTCCACCATTTCAAATACAATGACAATATTTCACGGCTCCGTAGCCCAGCGGGGGAACACAAATGAAAACCAACAGCCAAGGAGGAGAGCGTTTGATGAATCAAATAGGAAGGAGCTTATTTGTTTGTAAGTGTCCGATTCAACCCATCACAGATGACCTGACAAGTAGCTGGTGAAAGAGTGGAAGCTGCAGACAGCCCTTCCAGAGAAATCTGCGAGGAACTCGCCAGCAGCTCCCTTCCCATAGAAATAATGGCCAATCATATTAAGTACAACAGAAAAATCAGAGTCCGACTCTCCCATTAAAACTGGGTCACTCTTCACCTGAGCGGGTCCTGCGAAGCTGCCAGCTCACAGCCAGCACAGCTGATTAACAACCTGGAGGGACTGGCAAAAATCCCATTAGCCTGGACCAGTGGGTTTCCAGCTGTATCTGCCCCCGCGTGACTGACAGGAAGAAAATGAAGACATGAAAGAAGTAAGATTTCTGAGAGAGTTTTGTAATGCTCTGCCCGCCCCCCCCCCCCCACAGGCTCAGCACCGGGAAAGACACTGATATTTGTAGAGCCCCAGCACCACCTCCTACCCCGACTCTGGTTCTGCTGTTCCCTAATTGGGGAAGCCCTGGACAATTCCACAAAGGTAGGAATGGAAGGCATACGGGAGAATGAGGAACACTTCCCTGGAAAAGGCTGTGGAGGAGGCGTCAGGGGGTGGCCCTATGAGTACCTCCCTTTTGTCTCCTGGTCTCTGTTTTACTGCTTCCTCTCTTCTCTCTTGATAATCTTATCATAACTCCTGTCAGGATGTGACCTTACCATCAATTCTTGCAAAGGGACCACTTTTCCAGAATGTGATCTGGGGCCCCTGATCTAGGTTAAGTGTCTGGTGAAAGGAGGAGGCCACATTGCACAAGGAGTGTAAGGATTTGGTTTACCTCAGAGTGACGGTCTCTGAGAATGCACGGAATAAGGAATGGGGATGATGTGGGGAGGGGGGGTGGGAGGGGAGGGCACAAAGCCTGTGGGGACGGAACAAAAACCAAAGATGGGGCAGGAGGCGGGTCATACTCTATAGCGCACATGATCCCTGAAGACACCAGGCTAAGTGAGGTGAGCCAGTTACAAAAGTACAAACACTGTATGATTCCCCTCATCCAAGGAACCTACAGTCCAATTCATAGAAGCAGGAAGTATAAAGGGGGTTGCTAGGGGCTGGGGCTGGGCCAATGGAGAGTTAGTGTTTAGTGGGTTATGGAGTTTCATTTTGGAAAGATTAAAAAAGTTCTGGAGATGGGATGATGGTGATGATTGTCCAACAATGTGAATGCACTTCAGGCCACTGGACTATACCCCTAAAAATGGTTAAAATGATCAATTCCATGTAATATATATCTTATCATACACACAACTATTTTTGAAGGTATGGTATGGAGGCAGGGGGTAGCTTGCTTGCATGGAAGAACTAGTCTCACAGGAAACAGATTCATTGTCTCTCTGAAATTCAGGGACCGGAGGACAGGAGGCAGGGAGGGGTGGGGTGCCTGTGCCCAGACCCCCTGGGACTCTCCAGGAAACGCCCTTCTCAATGGTATCTGAACTTGGGAAACTAGAATCTTCCCAACTGACTGAGGGAGGATGAGTCCTTTATTCTAAACCATCCTGAGTGTACAGAAGAGAAGACATCCTCCTTTCCTACTCACCGAAGAGTGGGAATTAGTAACAAGCAGAATCCCTTTCCCCAGAGGAACCACCTCAAGGCCATTCTAGAAATGCTGGCAATGAAGCGCGGACCGTGTTAAGGTTGAATGGCAGTGATGCTCTATCTTTCCGATCAGGAGTGAAACAGCAAATCTGACCCACGAAGGTCACTCAAACTCGATGCAAGAAAGCAGAAGAGATTGTGGGAACCAGCACTCCAGCTGCAGATGAACCCTGATGGATGAGGCTAGGTGGGGTGTGCTTGACGGGTCAGCAGGGGCTGCCCCAGGTCAGGCGTGGTTCAGGAGGGGAACCTCCCAGGTTTAACCCCAGGAACTGCTCTCCAGGGAGGCCCAGCCTCAAAAAGGTGTTTGGGCTGTCCGCTCTCGGTAGCATCCTGTTTGCTACCGGCAAGCATCTTTTCTGTGGGTTATTTTCATCGCTGGCCTTGGCTTGTTTTTCTCAGTGCTGCTTCTTGGCTCGTCGCTTTTCTTCCCTGGTTTATTAAAAACCGAGATAAATCACCTAATAAATCTTTGTTCCGTTTTTCCCTTCAACCCTCTTCA
Organism: Martes martes; assembly: GCF_963455335.1. Classification (NCBI taxonomy): domain Eukaryota; kingdom Metazoa; phylum Chordata; class Mammalia; order Carnivora; family Mustelidae; genus Martes; species Martes martes. Next base: position 144,734,923 of record NC_137888.1, read on the forward strand.
GCAATTGCCGAAGTCACAAAGTTGCATCTTTCCCTCAGCAGGAGGCTAACAAAATAGCTGGTGTGTTCATAGAAACATATAGATCAAGAAAACAAAGAGAAAAATCTTTAATTATTCAGAAGCCGCCCACTTCGGGTACTAAATTTACTTGCCTCGGTTTGACTTAAAGAGGCACAGCAGCACCTGAGCGAGGAGCAAGCTAACAGCCACAGCCCTCAAGGCCTGGAGGCAGGTGGGGCTTGCTTCGCATGACGGCTGGGAAGGGGGGCGCGGGGCACGAATCAAAGGTCTTTCCTTATTGGTGGGACGGTTATTGGGAGCACTTCTCCCACTTTGCTCCCAAAGCTTCCCCTCCTCCACACATATACACAAACCTCTGCTCCCAAATATCCTTCAATTTCTTAAAATCATTGAGTCCCAGAATTCTGGCATTGGAAAGGAACTCAGCATCCTCAAATAGAAGCCCTTTGATCTTCATCACAAAGGATTCTGAGGATATTAAAGGACAGCTAGTCTGACACTGACTCTCCCCATTAGAGGGCTTATAATTCACACAGAAGTCGATTTAGCACCCCACTCGTATTATATCCATACTTGCATGAGGACTTTGCTCATTTAATTATATCTTTTTTTAATTTTTTAAAAGATTTTTATTTATTTATTTGATAGACAGAGATCATAAGTAGGCAGAGAGGCAGGCAGAGGCAGAGAGAAGAGGAAGCAGGATGCCCGCCGAGCAGAAAGCCTGACTCGGGGCTCGATCCCAGAACTCCGGGATCATGACCCAAGCTGAAGGCAGAGGCTTCAACCCACCAAGCCACCCAGGTGCCCCTAATTATATCTTTTAACAATTTAAAACTTTTATTTATTTTTTGAAAAGGCAATCTGTTCAATGATTGGTCATTTGAAAGGTCAAAAGAATAGATAATCCCCGAGAGCGCCTGGGTGGCTCAGTGGGTTCAGCCTCTGCCTTCAGCTTAGGTCATGATCTCAGGGTCCTGGGATTGAGCCCTGCACCAGGCTCTTTGCTCAGTGGGGAGCCTGCTTCCCCCTCTCTATTTGCCTGCCTCTCTGCCTACTTGTGATCTCTCTCTGTCAAATAAATAAATAAAATCTAAAAAAGAAAAGAATAGGTAATCCTATCTAATAGACATCGAGTTCCCCTCCCCAGGGGCAACAGTTAATTCTTCAAGCATCCTTCCTGAGATAGTATATGTGTGTGTGCATGTATATAAGAAGTATAGGAATTATATGTATTATATATATACTTAAGTATAATGAGTCCACATATTATATAAATACACAAGTATATCTGTATATAAAATATTTAGCACTTATATATAGTATATATACTATATACTATATAAGTAGATTAAGTATATCTATATATAATATATAATTGACATAGATATAGACATAATACATGTAATAGATAATAGAATACATATACTTAAGTATATTAAGTATATCTATATATAATATTATATATAATAGATAGCCTTAAGTATATTCTTTTCTTCCCCTTTTGTACACAAATGCTTTTATGCTGGTCTGCATCTGCACCTTCATATATCTCCTGTACCAATCTTCATTCTTTTAGACAGCACCATGGTATTCCATTATACAGATGTATTATTTGGGAAAATTCTGGTTGCTTCCGATCTTTTTCATTACCAGTAATGCTGCAGTGAATAATCCTGTGCTCACGATATCTCGCACCTTTATTACCTGAGGACGGACTCCCTGAAGTGGAATTGCTGGACCCACGGGTAGGTGCGTTTGCAATTTTGATTGCTATTGCCAAGTGTCCTCTGCTAACTTCTAATCTTATCAAGAATGTATTAGACTTCCTGTTTCTTTACAGCCTCACCAACACTAGGTTATCAAACTTTTTGACTTTTGCTGTATTTATTTATTTGCTGGTATCTCTTTCTGGTTTCGACCCCTCATTAGGATGAGATCCCATTACATTTCCTCAGAACCTAATGTGATATCTGGCCCATAATAGATTCTGAATAGATATTTGATAGTGCTTTTTTAGCAGCATACACTATACACTAAATCAGAATGACACAGAGAAGATCAGCGTGGGCCTTGTACAAGGATGACATCCAAATTCATGAGTCTTTCCATGCTTTCAGGGAACACATTTTTTTTTTAAGATTATGTATTTATTTTAGAGAGAGAGATAGCATGAATGGGAGGGAGAGAGGAGAGGAAGAGAGAGAATCTCAGGCTGACTCCACACTGAGCGGGGAGCCTGACACAGGGTTCAATCTCATGACCCCAAGATCATGACCTGAGCTGAAACCGACTGTGCCATCCATGTGCCCTGAGAAATATCTTAAATGTTCTCACCACCCACACAAATGAAAAGGTAATTACATCAGGTATTGGAGGTGTTAACTAATCGTATCGTGGTAATCATTTCTCAATATATACGTGTAACAAATCGTCACATTGTACACCTTAAACTTATACAGTGTTGCAGATCAATAATATCTTAATAAGCTAGAAAAAAGTGAACCCCTCAAATAAATAAGCCAACAAATATTTGAGAAATACATGAATGAGTGAATGAATTATAGTTCTATATATGGATTGTAATTACATAATTATAATCTTTAAATCAGAAACCATGGCCCTCAATTCTTCCATTCTGTGAATTTGGGTATGCTTCATTTCCTTTTATTTAAATGTGATCCACATGTACACATGGTCTGAAAGCTTTACAAATTCTTAGAGATAGAAGATTCATTTCATTCCTCCTCCTCCACTGTCCATGTTATTGGAAGGTCAGAACACTGAAATGCTCTCTTTCGGGAGTATTTTTTTTTTCAAACATCTGGTGATACTGCCTTGTTAGAACAGAAAATAAAGTCAAACATGAAAAGTTTCATCTACTTCCAAGGAGAGTTCTAGAGTGGGGATGATCCTTCAGAGCAGTCCCGAGTCAGGATGAAGGGGCTAAGCTTATAGACCCCCATATGATCAGTCACTAGATGTGACCTGCCCCTAGGACAGAATGTTCCCAGGCAAGGCAGCCCTCTTCAGTAGAAGTCATTCCAGCTGGACACCATCTGCCCTCAGCATTCCGAGAAGCTGGAGGAATAGTTCTTCATTCCTGCAGGGAGATCCTGGTCATCCAAAGGGTTTTGCCTGATATGATGGGCAGGTTTTCTCCCTGGCTTGAGTCTTTCCTACCTTCTATTTGCGACAGACCGTGGTGCTAGGTTAAGATGTTAACCCTCAAATGACAACGGCTTCACGCCTTCCCCTCACACATCCTCCAGATGAGACATTCTCTCTGCTTCCACTGCACAAATGGCCAGCAGAGAGATTCGTCAGACAAAGAAGTGGCCAAGCTGTAGGAAAACACGTCTGAAGACCAAGCTTGAATCCTTCGCCACGGCTTTCAGGTGATACCATGCCAACAGCCGAAAACACTATGGCCATGTGAGGAAATGTCCATAAATTAAAACTCTCACACAAGGCCTTGTGGCTTCTCATAGACAAGACTGAAGCTCTGGGAGGAAGATAAGGATAGAGGTGATATTTAAGGAACTCAGACAATTGGATTGAACCCTTGTTAATGCACTAGAGCTATCAGAACACCACAGACTGGGTGGCTCCAACAACAGACATTTCTTTTCTCCTAATTCTGGAGGGCAGAAGTCCAAGATCAAGTCATCTGCAGGGCTCGCTTCTCCTGAAGTCTCTCCCTTGACTTCGTTTGACTGACTTCCCTCTGTGTCCTCACATGGTCTTTGTAAGGACCTATTTAGCCAGAGCGACTCCATCTTGGTTAAAAGCCATTTTGTTGTTTGTGCAGTAAAACTTAAACTGACCCTGCCCCCCCAGAGAAACTTACTTAGAAGCAAGTCTGGGAAACCAGTAAAATATGGTCGGCCATCTCCTAATAACAGAGCCCAGAATACAAGGATGAGTCAGGCCAGGTGGAGACATCCAATCAGTAAAGCACACATACTGTCTCCCTAACCTCCAAAGAATGTTAACTCCACCTTTTGGGCACCAAACTTGAGCGCCAATTCTGACCAGAGTGATAGGCTAGTTCAAACAGCTACTATAGGGTAAATTGTAATTCAATTGGCCACCTGCGTGTGGCCTAACATGACTATGCAATGTTACAATCTCATTGGCCACCTATGTGTGGCCAGGCTTTTGCTCTATAAAACTTAGTCTGTGACGCTGGGAGGGGTCACTCTCTTCGGAGGCGGCCCTGACTGTTCAGTCAATCGATTCTTGAGCCTGTAAGCTGGGGGTGGTTGCTCTCTTCGGAGGCACCCCCGGCTGGTCAGTCTGACTTCTAATGCTTAACGTAGGATAAAGCTTTGCATAACTTTAACTTTGTTTCAGTCTCATTCCCCTGGCCAATCAGTCTGACTTCTAATACTTGACGTAAAATAAAACTTTAAATAACTTTCACTTTGTCTCAGTCTCATTTCATTTAATAACGGACCTAACAGTCTTCCTCTGTCCATGCGTCTGTGTTCTCATCTCCTCTTCTTATGGGACACCAGCCATATGGGATTAGGGCCCTAATGACCACATTTTCAGTTACTTACCACTTGAAAGATACAGTCATAATCTGGTGTACCAGCGTTCTGGGCTTTGACATATGAATTTCAGGGGACACAATTCAGCACCTAAGAAACCCTGCCTGAGCTTCTCCATTCTTAAATGGTCTGCCAGCCACTCCGCCACCATGGGGTGGTTGCCTCTCCCACACTCTTCTCCAGCCTGACCACATCTCACTTTTTTCCAGGGTCATGGACTTTGCCTGTAAAGGACCAGCCAGTAAATACGTTAAGTTTGCAGGCCATATGGTTTCTGTCCAACTACTCAACTCTGCCATTACAGCATAAAAGAAGCCATAGATTATATGAATAGATAGATGTGGCTGTGCTCCAATAAAACGTTATTTATGGACACTAGACTTTGAATTTCATATAATTTTCACAAGTCATGAAACATCATTTTTATTTTTTTTCAACATTCAGAAATTTTAAAACCATTCTTGGCCCAAGGGCCCTAGCAAAATAGACAAGGGGCCATGTATTTTTGGCCATGGTGCTGTAGTTGGACAGCCCTGCCCTCTATTCTTTGCTCTCACGTCATTCTTCTTTAAGGTCTCCTGCAGTGCCTAACTCTCTAGACACACCCCAGTCCCTGCCAGATTCATTCACGTCATTCCCAGCACAGAGACAATTTCCTTCCTACTCGGAATTCTGGTGCCAGCTGCTAGTAATAAATTATTTAGGTCTGATACCCCCCTCTTGATTAAAAACACGTCTTTTTCTCACCATTGTAGAACCAACAAGACCATGACTCACATTGCATCACTAAATAATTCACTTCACACACTTTTATAGAGAACTTTGTCAAGTGTTTTCTGGGTGCCACACACTGTGCTAAGGGCTCTGCAGAACCACTAAATTTGCACAGAAACTTCATGACATAAAATATTATTATCTACATTTTGCAGATAAGAAAACTTGGGCTCAGTGAAGTTGAGTAAATATTTCGGGGTCACACAGCTAGGAAGTGATGGAGGCAAATCTGAAACCAGGACTTTCTGTCTCCAAATTCCAGACTTGTAGCCAATGATACTACACTGTTTCCAAATATTTCCTTTCTCCTTTAAGGACTATGCATGGTGATATTGGGGTGTCAGAACATAAGAATTCTATGGCAGAGACAGCATATTGCCCACGAGTATCCAGCCCTTTTTTCATTACTAATAGAACCCTAATTCTATTTAGGGTAATAGTATGCCCAGCCAGAAAGGCACATTTGCCAGGCTCCCTTACCTGGGGAGATGTAAACGGAAGTCATTAGATGATGCTTTCTGATAAATTCTTTAAAGGGCAATGACTCACCTGGTATGCACACTCTCCCATTCTTCCTGCTTGAGATATGAACATGATGGCTGGTGACTTGGCAACTATCTTGAGCTCCTATGGGTGAAAAAGGATCACACTATAAGAATAGATGTAGTGGATTTCTAGGAGCCTGAGTCTCTGTTCATGGAGTTACTACTTCAGCCCTCAATTGCCCACCTTAGGACTTACTTCTAGATGAGAAAAATAAAACCTTTAATAATTATTCATGTCACTAAGTTTCTGTTCTCTATTACTCATGGCCAAAGGTAATTCCTATCTGATATAAGCCTTCTCTAAATCTCACTTCCGTTAACTACACTTAGAGGACTCACTCTTTAGCATCACTCACTACTGGGCTTCTTGCTTTAGAAGACCCATAAGGCCATGCTGGCTGGCATTATCCTGCCCTTTACATGGACTAATGCCGCTACATAGCCTTCTTGTCCCTGTCTGCCAGCATGCTGTGATCAGGCCAGTAGCCACTGGTTCCTGACCAGGCCTGAGAATTTATTACTCAATAACTACCTGAACACTGGCTTGCACTGACTTCTTATCTCCTCCTGGTCCTCCTTTTAAAAGTTCAATATCTTAGTATCTGTCCTTATTCCTTTGCTCTTGTATAGTTCATTACAGTTTACAAAGCATGTTCACAAGCAGTATTTCTTTTGATTGCCACAGCAATTTTGAGCAATGAACAGGGGCAGTATTTGCTGTGTCCCCATTTAAGAGCTCAGGAGACATGAACTTGGAGAGGTTGAGTAATTCGCTTAATGCACAGAGCCAGCATGCAAACTCGGCCCTTGGGCTCCAAGGTTCCCATTTTTCCTATTATGCCAATAGACTTCTTAGATTCTAATGAGAGAAGCCAGAGACACAACTCAGTTCAGGCAACCCCCTTTAAAGCAAATTTGTGTGGCCACCAATTGCCGTCTCTATACACAATATCTGAATTACTCACCATCATCAAAATGCTGATGCCCTCACCTGAGTCAGGTGAATGACTACATGGTACCCCGAAAATCAATTAATGTAACACCATCTGTGTCCACTGCACACCTAAATTCTATAGTGGTTGATGTTGACTTGAACAAACACTGATGATTCTGTGAACATCCAACAGATGACTCACGTATGTAAGAACAATGGCAGTGGTTTTGCTATTGCTCTGAGTCTCATGGAAGGCAGTGACAAGTGAGGCTGGGAAGATCCTGGCACACAAAGAAAAGAAGGTGCGAGAAGAAATTGGCACTTCCCAATTACTCAGGAGAGGCTTCTTGGGGAGACAGAGTGTCAGACGCTATTTAATTCGCGAATGAAGCAAGCTTAGGAAGATAAGTGCCAGTTCAAACAGACAGAGAGATGGGAGAATAATAAGAAGAGCTAGCACTACACTTGCATGGTACTAGACAGAGTTCTGAAGTGTGGGAAACAGAAATTGGCTCTGGCTGATGCAAGCACAAAGGGAATTTGCTGAAAAGATACTGGGTAACTTGCATAATTGCCAAGAGCTCTGGAGGACGAGGCTCTAAAAATAGACAGGAACAAAGATGTTAGACAGAACAACTCAAAACCCCAGCACACAACTAGTCTACACTGGACACGGTGTATCAGTTAGCTGTGTCTACAATGATGCTAACACACAGCGACAAACACACAGGGACATATGATAATATGTGTTTGTTGCCCATGAACTTGGGGTCACATAAAGGTTGGCAAGCAGCCTTGTAATCTTGACAGGGCCGTTCATGAGGTTCCACGTTGGCCAGCTATTGGCTTTTCAAAGCTGGCCTCACTGGGGGTGACGGGAATGACTCTGCTCCGCTCCACATGTCTCTCATCCTCCACCATGTCTAGGCCAGACAAGTTCTCATGGAGATGGCAGAGGAGCAAAGGAATTGCAAAGGCATGTAATGCTTCTTGAGGCTAAGGCTCAGAACTGGCAGCACCATCATCTACTTTATCAGCCAAAGCAAATCACAAGACCAGTCTTGGTTTAAAGAGTAGGGAAATAGATTCAGCCCCTTTAATGAAGGAACTGCAACACCACACAAGAAAGGCCACAATAGGGGGGTGACACATTGGGACTATCGACACACTCATTCTGCTTCTTATAAGGAACCACCACTGACACATATGTCATCTTGCCCTGAGACTCTATATGGCCTCCACCACCACCTGCATGGATTCTGCATACTTTTTGCATCCCAGGTCCAGATTCAGGGTTCCAGACCAAGATATTGGGGTAGCTGAGACTAGATCATGGAGTTGCATACTAAGCTAAAAACACTGGGAAACTAAATGTCTCCAGTTTTTTCACTTCTTTGGAGGAGATGGGTCCTGCGTCTCACCAAGCCCTTTGAGGTGGACAATACCTCACACATAGGAAAGAAGTTCAGATGCTGGATAACCAAAAATCTGACAGCTGTTCTTTAGAACCATCCAGTGTTTTGGGGGGTATATTACAGACTGTCCCCAACTCTTCACTCTTCCTTTTATCCAGCCTTTTGCCATATAACTTGCTTGAAAACCATGGACAGGGTGACCCATCTCACTCTAAGATGCTAGACTCAATCAAAATCATCCATGTGCTCATATTGGCTTGTGACTTATGGGACATTAGCAGATGTCCCATAAGCAGACGCTTGCAATGGGCTTGAACAGTAAAGTTTGTTCTCTTGTTCTTCTGCCACCTCCATGGGAACGTGCTCAGGCTGGCCAGACAGAGAATGAGAGACCCGTGGGCCTGAGCAAAAGTTATCTCTCAACCTGTCAGCTGACAGCCAGGCAAGCTGCAGACATGTGCACAAGCCCAGCCTAGATCAGCAAATCCATCTTGCCAACAAGCCCCAGTGGACCCAAACGCATGAGCAATAAACACTTGTTGTCACACACCCCTGAGATTTTGTGGTCATTTGTTACAAGGTGTTATTTTGACAATGGATAGCTGATACCATCTGCCAGCACTGTGCAGATAAACAAGCTCATTTCATTCTCAATGGACAAGTTAGATAGAATTTTCATTTACTTGGAGAGATTAGGTAAACTGTGTAAAGTTACCCAGGATGGATGCGATAGTGGATTTCCTACAAAGGACGCCACCCTCTGGATAACTTTATCCTGGAACGTAGTTAGAAAGAAGAGAGTCCACGACCTTGTGCTGAACTTCTGGACCAGAACTTGCCCTCACCTTGCGACTCTAAAATGAGCCAGGAAGACTTGGATAATAACCAAGAAACTATTCCAAGGCTAATCCCACGAGAGTGGACCCTGGGAACAATGCAAGGTCATTCCCTGTACTGGAAAGTTCTTGAAATAAAGGAACCCCCACCAAGCACCTAGAAATACTTCAATTATCTATGGTTTCTCCATATATATTATATAACTATAGTGGGATTTGGTCTGTTCCCCATTCTTTAAAAATTTTATTTATTTATTTATTCATTCATTCATTCATTCATTTGAAAGAGAGCATGAGCAGGGGGAAGGGGCAGAGGGAAAGGGAGAAGCAGATTCCCTGCTGAGCAGGGAGTCCAACACGAGGTTCGATCCCAGGATCCTGAGATCATGACCTGAGCCAAAGGCAAACACTTGACCAACTGAGCTACCCAGGAGCCCAGTCTGTTCCCCATTCCTAACGGGTTAAGAGTATTCAATGAATATAGATAGCTCATAGATCCTAAGGTAGCACCATAGATATTATGTTGTGACAACAAGGATCAGAATGCAGCACACAGTAGGTGCTTACTAGACAGTCAGTCCCTCCCTTGCCCTCTCATACCTCATATTTAAGGAATCATATCACCAAGCCCTTTCACATCTGTAAGTCACAATTCTTGGGACCTGATGGACCCAAATTTACCTGTTTGTTCAACATATATACTATAGGCCTACTATGTACTAGATGCCAAGAATACTGAGGCCTGGAGCTGACCTTAAGAAATTTAGACTCTAGTAGGAAACAAAATTTCTCAGACCCAATTTAATTACTGACCGAAGGTAATATCACTAAAATGCCAAGTGAGTTATCACAAACACCACATTTAGAGGAAAATAATGAAAGTGTTAAATTTATGTTATGTTAGAAGTTTATTTTATTTATTGAATCTCTATTATAAGATATAATGACTGGTTTTCAATTTTTATAAAGATAAAGATACCATTTTAATTTCCTACATTGATGAATATATTATAAATTTTCAATTTTTAATACATAAAAGCTGAAATCTCTATTAGCTTGGATGCACATCTACTTTTGCCTAAGTCCACAAAACTATAAAAATCCCACTTTACAGCTAAAATTATAAACTTCGAATAACATAAAAGCCAAATTTATTCATTCATTTAAACTCTATTAAAGATATCACAAATTATTATTTTAGTGCCTTAGAAGATAAATAGTCCTAAAAGGTAAAAGATCTTTTTCCAGGCAACTCCTGCCCGTGATGCCACATTCTGGGGAAAACTTGGCAGAAAGTTCAAGGAAACCATGAGAAGGCCAAATCTAGAGAAAGACTTGTTCTAATCACAAAGCTGAGTTGCCAAGAAGACCTTAACATTATTGCTTACAAGCACCAACCAGCATTTAACAGTGAGATCCAGTTGTAAGATCCCTATCATCTCATTCCAAGGGTAATTTGGAAACCATCTGAAGAGCTGCTCAACTTCATTCTTGTTTTCAAAGTCTTCTCTTTGAAGAGGGAGTACTGCTTGTCCAGGCATGTGCTCCCAACACAAACCCTACCTTAGAGATCCAAGGATTAGCACACACAGGATCAAGCCTCCATCAAAATAGCCAGCTGTTCGGCAACAGAAAGGAAGCAGGGTTCGGAGGGAAAGAAAGACGAGAAGCTATTTGAATTAGGGCAAAGTTCTGAGGAAGAAGGACAGTGAGCCCAGGACAATGTCGCAGGTAAGAGGTGTGAGTGTGATTCCATCCAACAGCTAGGACTGCTCCCTCAGGTAGCACTCACAGGTCCTGAGTGTCTATAAAGTGGGAGTTGGGGTAAGAAGGAGACCATATCTGGTACATCACAAGGACTGAATAAAGATATAATGAAGGGCCCCCTTCACTGCATTAGACTAAGTTTTGCCTGTGACTCTTCCACCCATAAGGTGAAACTCACAAAGTCAAAATTCTCTTGAAGAGCCATCGAATTACCCGTAAAGTAGAAGAATTTTTCTCTCTTGCATATTGATGGCTAGATTTGTTGCAGCCATGTTTTCTTGCTCCATCCTGGAAACCAACAAACCTCTCACTGAACCCATCACAGGCAGATTTTCTTCCAGTGATGGAACTCATGACTATTTCTTCAAATGAATGTCATATGAAGCAACTGGCTTGTGTTAGTGGTCGTGTTGTTAGAAACAATAAAAACTGTTAAACAATAGGAATATACTGAACACAGCAAGACGTGTTTATCGTAAGAGGCTCGTGGGGGCTCAGGGCAGGTAGGAAAGGGTCGGTTTACCTCTGTGAAAATATACCCAGTCCAGGAAAGAAACTCACAGAGCAGAATGTAAATTGAGCAGTCCACAGTATTTAAATGACTTTTTCCTTTTTCTAGGGGAATGGGGAGGTGATGTTCATACGTTTGAATTTGCATAAATTAAATGGGCATATGATGCAACTGAGCTATGCTTTTTCATTTACTTGGACTTGTGTTGTCCAATACTACAAATACACTGTAAGTCTAAAATACACACCGGATTCAAAGACTTCATACACAAAAATGTAAAATACCTCATTAACAACTTTGATGACATTTTGGAACTGTAATATTTTAGGTATATTGCATTAGATTTAATCTCACTAAAATTAATTTCACCTGTTTCTTCTTACTTTGCTTAAACATGGCTACTAGAAGGTTTAAGATGACATATGGCCCCCATTAAATGTCCATTGGATACCACTGACCTTGACAAAAGGCCTAGATTTAGTTTGGAATTATACTAGATGGAAACTTTGAATCGTTAACACATGCTAAACTTGATAAAATTATTTGAAAACTGTCTCTTTCTTTAACAATCTTATAAGATTTAAGGAGGTCCTGGCATAACTTCAATAGAATTACAAAGTCTAGAATTACAAAGAACTACAAAAGTCTACAGTTGTCTAGAACACCGTTCAGTTGGCTAACCTACCCCTTCCATCAAGTCTCAGCTGAAACGTCACTTCCCCAGAGATGATTTTCCTGTCCCTCAGTCTAATGAAGGTCCCCTACCATTCCTTCTGTGGCACATGGTTCTTTTCCTACATAGTAGTCATCACAATTTGTAATTACAATTGTCTACAGTTAAGTCGATATTCCAGGACTCCCCAGTCAATCTTGTCTTAGGAGGATTGGGTCAAGTCCCAGAAGTTCTCTGTAAAACTATGGCACTTATATATACGTGGTCTTCTATTGATCTTTAAGTCTGAACCCTTTGAATTCAATAGAACTACATTAATTTTCAAAGTTTTAATGCCTTCTCTTTTCTGCTAGAAAATATTTAATTCATATATGTAGAAGTCACTTTTGTTTCAACATTTTATAAAAAAACTCAGAAACGTACAATTAGTATGCACACGATAAGAGAAGGAAAGACCTAGACATTGGGCTCCAATAGATTATGCCATTTGAAATAAAGCGAGTGGGATCCAAACCATAGATTGGCCCTTCATTGCATTGTCCCATTGTTTAAATACAAGGTATGCAAAGTATTATATGCAGCTAGGAGAAGAAGCTAGAAGAGAGGTGGTGTGGGAGGGATAGCCAACTGCTGATTCCTCCAACTTAAACAAAGCACTTCGATCTTCATTGTTCTCAACAAGCAAAGGAAAGTCTCCTGGCTGATATGTGAACCATATCTCCTTGAAAAAATAATAAGTTAAAAAATACTAAGTAGATGAAACTAGCAATTTACAAGATAACCAATGTGTTGCTGAATCACCTCGATAATCATTCTGTTCTTCACATTTTTCATTAAGGCTTTTATAAGTGACACAATAATAGTTTTTTTTTTTTTTTTTGTCTGACAACTCTCTTGTAGGAATTAAGATAAATTCATAAAAAGTTTTCAATTCTTCAATACAAAGTAGAGAATATTATTTTGAGAGGAAGGACATGACTGAAGGCTATTAGTAGAAAAATGTAGGTCCTACCAAAAAAGATTTACAAGTGACCATCGGGTCAGCTACACCAGCTGGATAACATTGCATCACTTCCCTTGTCCTCAACGTGGCCTTTCCAGAAAGATGTTTTTTGATTCCAAACTTCCTTATAGCAGATAACATCAGTGCCCCCAACAACCAGATCCCTTCATACCAGATCCATTTTGACCATTTAACACTCCTGCCTTCTGCATTTTGTTTGTTTGTTTGTTTGTTTGTTTCCCCCAACCAGGAACACCTGGAGATCTTTTTTGGAAGACTGCTCTCAGGCTATTGGAGCCTACCTTGCGCACGTGCACGGAAAGTTGGAAGTGCCTGGGAATTTAAGTGCCCTGATATTTGGCCCTTAACCAATGAATCTTAGGTGTGGGAGCCTTGGCTGAGAACAGCTCGACTTCTGCCCCAGAACTTCCTGCAGGGCCAGCCTGAACTCGGCTCTGTAGACCTTTGATTCTTCCCTTCATCCTTACCCCCTTGCTTGTTTCTCCATGGAGCATTTCCTTAATTTATCGCTGGGCACCCAGGTTCACAGCTCAGGATCTGCATCTGGAAAACCTAAGCTAAGTTCATTATCAACCTGGGTCCTCTCACCACAGGAGGTCTTAAAATCACAAACTTAACTTTCCACTAATCCTAGTATTCACCCTAAATTCCAACTACACCCTTGAATGACTTACACCATTCGCCAAACTCCATCCACCTTATTCCATCTTCTTGCTGTTACTTCTATTGTCCTTGCTGTGTAGAATTCTCAGAGCCTGAGCTCTCCTGGTTCTGAGCAGAACTTCCTTGGCTCTCCCAGTTTGTCTCTGAGTCAGCTGTTCTCTCCTGGGCCTGTGGACGCTTCGCTACTAGGATAGGCTTTGAAGCTACACAGGCTGGGTTCTAATTCTGACTTCACTACTGCCAACTGGGTGACTTAATCTCCCTTTCCCTTAGCTTCCACATCTGTAAAATGGATTTAAAGTCAAATCTACTTTGAATCATTCCAAAAATGAAGGAGATCATTGGCATGCAAAACACCTACAGATGACTAGTTTGTAGTCAATGTTAGCTGTTGTTTTTGTACTGTGATTATTTGTTTATGAGTCTATTTTTGCTGTTAGTTCCTCAAGGGCAAAAGTCATATCATATTCATCTTGATAAATGTGCGTTAAATAAATAAACATGTTCCATCAAAGAGTGATTCTCTTGAGAAGGGTAACATTTTAAATCGTTAGTGTTGAATCCCTGAGGACTCCATAATTTGCATACAACCTTTGTGATTTTTCCCTCACAGCCTGTACTACTACTCACTCATGATGTATCTTTAAGTTGATTTTACATCAATCATTTTTTTAAACCTGGCTGGCCTTACGCTAAAAAAGGGAACCTATGGAGTCATAGGTTTAATATGTTCATTGTGGATTTCTTGAATGCTCGTTAAAATAAATATGTAACCCCTAAAATAAAAGTTGTGCATCTGTACGTGTTCCCAAATGATCTCACCCACCCCTTTTGGTATCCCCATCTCACTGGGAAAAATGCCTTTGGAAATTGGCAACCAGTCAACAGACGCCCAAGAACATACACAGAGTTTGGATAAATACCAGAATAGCAATAAATCACTGAACAAGACCTTGGACCGGATTGCTCTCTGTTCTGAGCCTCTATTAACTCACTCTGTGATCTCTGGCACTCAGGTTCTTTTAGCTGTTCTCGGGCACAAGAGACATGTTATACATTCTGCCTCACACAGCAAAGGAGAGCCTTTGTACCCCCAAAACCCAGGCCCCCAAACACTTTAAAGCAAGTCAAAGCGCAGGTAGATGGGCCTCCAGATAAGCACATTAGAACACGAGTCCACACCTAGCCCTGCCTTGCCTGAACATGCTTCCTATGGGAGGTGAGTTTGAAACTGAAGCAAGAAAGAATTTAACAGGTAGAGAAAGGAAAACTAGCCATTTCAGTAGCAAAGGGATAAACCTGCTAAAGGCTAAATGTAGAAGGACACGGGCCCCACTCCTTCTTCCAATGTGGGGATCGTGTTGTTCATGAGCATACTCTGAACTTGTCTTTCCATTGCTCTAAGGTGACTGTATACCCTAGT
The DNA here is from genome assembly GCF_963455335.1 of Martes martes. Taxonomy (NCBI): domain Eukaryota; kingdom Metazoa; phylum Chordata; class Mammalia; order Carnivora; family Mustelidae; genus Martes; species Martes martes. The sequence goes on from NC_137888.1 coordinate 144,750,065, forward strand.
ATTCTTACAGGGTATTTGTCTCTGGAAAATTCCCAGGACGGCTTCCCTGGGGTTTCCTTACCACCACCACTCTCCTGGCAAAAGCCCCACTATCTATGTGGAGTTTAATTACCACATTTAAAATTAGTTAAACTTCTACAAAAAGAAATTTTAAAACTTTGGTCACCAACTACACCTAGAGTCAGAGGTGAGTAAAACAAAGATAAGCAAGAGAGTATTTGAGCATAAGAAAGTACAATTATCCTTCAGAAGCGAAGGATAGCTAAGTTATTTATGTTCCTGACAACCTGGAACAGTGACCGGCTGATCAGGACTTGAGAAAGAAGGGACAACTGACACAGTTGGCTTGAGGGAGGTAGTTTATAACCTTAATTCTCATGCGATAGTGCTGGGACCAGCATCACCCAGGAACTGAGTAGAATTTCAGAGTTTCAGGTCTCACCCCAGACCTACTGATTCAGAATCTCACTTGTATTCACAGTAAAATGTGATGTGGTCTCATCAGCCTCTCTGTCACTTTGTGCAATTGCAAACACATGACCCATGGTTTCCTGGCTTCCCACCTTTCAGACAAGGCCACCCGAACACCCACCAATTATCATTTGCAAAAGGCTGGTCTTACTCTATACCCTCCTCCACCCACATAGGCCTTTCCTTGTTGCCTGCCTATTCAAGATCTTCTCATTGTTGACACCTTTCCTGCCTCATGGCCTTTGCATGTGTTACATTTTCTGTGTAGAACACTGTTCACTTGGCTAACATACCTCTTCCATCAAGTCTTGGCTGAAACATCACTTCCCCAAAGATGATTTTCCTGTCCCTCAGTCTAATGCAGGTCCCATACCATTCTTTCTGCAGCACATGGTTCTTTTCCTACATAGTAGTCGTTACAATTTGTAATTACAAATTAGTGGTCTTCCCCACCAGACTGTTCAGGGAAGACCATGTATGTTTGTTCACTGCTGTACACCCAGCACCTGCACAAATACTGAATCAGAATAGATGCTCAATAAATGCTGTTGGAATAAATAAATAAATAATCGAAATCAGGTTCTATACTGCAAGGCTCTTGGATGCTAAGAAGCATCATCAGTCTCTAAGAGAATGATAAAATCTGCAGTGTTTCCCAAACTAATTGCCTGTCTGCGGAGAACTTACTAATGTTCTAGGGAAGAGGGTTCTACAGAACCCAGTTTGGAAAATCCTGGGATAAAGAAAAGAGGGAAAAGAGAGTGTTCCTGAAAGTCAGAGCTTCACATAAATCTAAGTAAGATAAAAAATAAGAACACTCACTTCTAGAGGTTTAGGAAATAAGCACCATGACGGAACATGCTGGTTCTCATCTTCATTGTGTAAATCTCCCAAACCTTATTGTGAAGGTTCACATATCCATGAAAATCACCAGAGGGTCTACAGACTCAAGAACCATCAATGGAAGAATAAAAAAGGCCATGAATTCTCCACTACCCCACTATGAAAAAGAAGCATTTTTGGAGAGTACATCACAATCATCTAGAAATTAACTTACTGAGTCATCTTTCCCTGAGATCACTGTGCAGTACAATATAATACAGTGATCCATCATAGCAGTCATGAAAAGGGCAGAAATAAATTATCTTTGAGGACACCACAAAGTGAAAGTGTTTTAGTTGCTATTGCTGAGTAACAAACAATCCCAAAATATAGTGGCTTAAAATAGCCATAGTCATTTATCTTGCCATACAATTTGTGGAAGACTCAGTGAGGAAGGATCATCTCTGTCTCATGTGACTTCAGTCTGAGCAGTCAGACTATGGCCTGAAGGAATCTTTTCAAGATAGCCCGCTTCTATGATTGGCAAGTTGGAGTGGGGTTAGAGCTCTCCCAGGCATCTGAGCTCAGGACCTCAGCCCCTCTCTATGTGAGCCTCTCCACGGGATGCTTGGGCTTCCTCACAGCATGGTAGTTAGGATCCAACTGTGGTATCCCAAAAGACTCAAGAAACTCCATGGTTGTATGTAATCTAACCTCAGAATTCACACACAATCACTTTTGCTACCTTCTATTGATGGAAGTAATTACAAGCCCACCCAGATTCAGAGGAAAGTGAATTAGACTTCACTTTCAATGAGGGAATGGCAGGATTCTTGAAAAGCATAGAGAATGGGAGAGATTGGGGCACCTGGGTGGCTCAGTTGGTTAAGCATCTGCCTTCGACTCAGGTCATGATCTCTGGGTCCTGGGACTGAGCCCCACATTGGGCTCCCTGCTTAGTGAGGAGCCTGTTTCTCACTCTCCATCTGCCTGCTGCTCTCCCTGCTTGTTCTCTCTCCCTCTCTCTCTCCCCCTGTCAAACAAATACATAAAATCTTTAAAAAAGAAAAGAAGGAGAGGAGGAAATGCCATAGAAGGGAGATACAGAGAATAATAATAATAATAAAAGACAAAACTTATTACATAAAACTCCTCTCTGAATCTGTCTTTATTGTGGAGGGTGGAAAGATGTCAACATGTGTCTAGAAAGAGCAGGAAATTTATTTCTAAAAATGTGGAGACTTGACCCAGTACAAGCCATGGGTACCAAATAAGAACATTGAGACCCCCTTGGAGTCATGAACTTGATGAAGATGGAAAACAGTCATGTGTTAGAAAACATAAAATAAGTTATGGTATTAGTAAGGCCAAAAGAAAACAAAAAATTTAAACAAAATTCTAGGGCACCTGGGTGGCTCAGTCTGTTAAACCTCTGACTCTTGATTTCGACTCAGGTCATGATCTTGGGATGGTAGGATAAAGTTCTGTATCCAGCTCCACACTCAACAGTAGTCTCCTTGAGATTCTCTCTCTCCCTCTCCCTCTGCCCCTCCACCCCCTGCTTGCCTGTGTTCATGTTCTCTCTCTCTCTCTCTCTCAATTAAATAGATAAATCTTAAAAAAAAAAAAAAAAAATTCTTCTACCTACAGAAAAGCCACAAGTCTGGCCAGCACTGGTGATTTGAAGGCACAAGCTTTCAAGTAAGTCCCTGATTTTCTGGGAGAGTCCCAATTTCAAATATTTTGTCACCATGACAATCCTGATCTGAGCCTTGAAAGATAAGTAGGATTTAAATATTCTGCAAAGCAAGACAGCCAAACAATAGACAACAAGGAGTGGGAAAGGGAGCAACAACAAAAAAAGCCATCTCTTCTCTCTTTTTTCTTCTTTTGCTCAAAGTGCCAGAAGACACATGCTTTGTGAAAGCAGTCAGCACAAAGTGGGCCCTGAATAAATAATTTATAAACACTAAAGATTTCTCTCTTCAGCCTACCTTAAATGCCTTAAAATGTCCACGTTATATAATCTTTCCTTTGGTTAAGTCAACCGAGGCAGATACAGAGATGTACCGCTCAGATCTCTCTCTGAGAGAGAACTCACCGGTCAGCTTCAAGGAGTGTGGGCCACTGACAGGCTTCAGCTGACAATGTCTTTAGGGTCTCCCTACCCTTTCAAGCAAAGGTCATGCTCTTCTCAGGGTGGACCTCAGGCAATGACTGAGCAAGATGGTGATACAGGATCTAGCCACTTCTACCCAACACAGTGTTCCCATAATGGCCATTCTTTGCTCTGGGATTCTCCATTGTGCTGACAGAAGCTTTATCCCATCTGTATCATGGTCTGATAGTTCCCTCTGTGAAATCCTGCTTCATATTCTTTTGTTTTCACAGGTATAACTCCCCAATAAACTTATTGCCCTCCCAACTTTATCTCAACATCTGCTTCCCTGAGAACCCAACCTGGGACAGGAAGCATCCTCAAGGGCTCTCCATGAAAAGAAGCCACCCCCAGCCTGACCACCTCGGATAAGCACCATGGTAATGGGACACTGCATGAGTACAATTTGTTGGGAGAAGAAAATACATAAAGAGAAGTTTGAAATATTTTCTTGGTGTAATGTTCCATCAGCAGCCAAGAAAGGAAAGGATAGCAGATAAAGCTTAGAAGATACTATTATTGTATTAATCTCGAGGGCAATCTCTTTGGAGGGGTCCTAAGCAACTCCTCCCTCTGCCACACAAATACCACTGTAGAACAAGACTTTCTCTGGTGCTCAAACTCTCCCCTAAGGTAGTTGAAATTTATAGACCTTAAACATAAAGCTGAATAATGCATTATGATAATAATATAACGATTTCCTTTTAGGAATGAATTTTACTTTTAAAATATAAGAATATGACTGATTTTAGCTAGGTATTTTAAAAGGATCAGTGGCTCACTTGGGCCTGGGATAAGTGTGTTCTGAATGCTCAGCCATTCTTGGTAAGAATGAGACCTTTACCCACCTGGTCCTAAAGAGAGCAAGGAGCTCATAGAGGTCTCGCTGGGTAGCCTAAGCAATAGGACCCACACCAGGGCTATGGTGTTGCTGCTGCACCTGTAGATACCACTGCAAAAAGGCAGGGCCCTAAGCTTTGAAGTAACTGCACCCTAAGTGTCAATGAACCTCACCCCACAGCACTGAAACAGGGATGAGGAGAAACCGTAACCACTTTGCACTCCATTTTTGGGCAAGTGTTCCTCTTTCTTCCCCCACTGGGTCTCAGAAACTCAGAAGGCAGGGTTAATGCTTGTTCACATTTTACCCATACCCCGAGAATCTTCACAAAAACAAATTCATTTAGGGGGGAAATCTACTTCCAGTTTCTAGCCTCTTTTTGGAACTAGGGACTTCATCTCTAATCAGTAATAAAAAGGTCACAAAAAAATGTTATCTACCAAAAAGCACTGAAGTTGCCTTGCAAGGTAGAGGATGGAGAAGAAAATAAGGGTCAACACCCCTCAATGGGGAAATAGCTCCTCCCCATCTCTGGGTAAACAGCCCAATGACTAATCAACCAATGGACTCACCAACTTCTCAATATATATGTTTTCTCTCCTTCATGTCTTCTACTTCTCAGTTTCTTGCTCATGGTGTCAGTTTCTTGTTAATTTTTGTTCACTTACAGGACTTTCTGCTTTATGCTCTTCTGTGTCTTTTCTATTTCTTTTCCTACTTTTCTCCTTATAAGTCCTTGCAGATTCTGTCAGTTTATCTCAAGTTCACCCCAGCTATGGTAGACAGTTTTCAGCAGGCTGATCTTCCCAGTTTAAGCAATTTTCAACTTCTCCATCTTGATTCACAGAAGCCTGCTTAGCGGTGGCAGTTGCAACCCAGAAGAGTGAAGGACTTAATGCTTTTGAAGCAACAGCTGATGGGGGACAGTACCCAGTGAGTAAACTGTCCTGCTTCCATGTCTTTCAGCAGGACGATTTCTACATGAGTCTTACACGGATTCTCAAACGGTTCTCAGCAGAGCTGAGCTCCAGGTGTCCCACAGTGGTAACCACTCTTTAACTTTTTTTTTTTTTTTGTAAGATTTATTTGAGAGAGAGAGCACACACACAAGCAAGTGGAGGAGGAACAGAAGGAGAGGGAGCATCTCAAGCAGATTCCAAGCTGAGTATCGTGCTGGATGTGTGCCTCATCCCAGGACACTGAGATCATGACCTGAGCCAAAACCGAAAGTCAGCTGCTTAACTGACTGAGACACCCAGGTGCCTCACCACTCATTAACCCTTGATTAATTTTTTTCTCCTACATGTCCCACTTTCCCCAGTCTTTATTTGTGGTTCCTGGATCACTTCCTGTGTTATTCAGGTTCTCCAGAGAAAGAAAACCAATGTGATGGATAGGTAGGTCAGTAGGTAGATAGATAATAGAGAGAAAGAAGGGAAGGAAGGAAGGAAAGGAGGGAGAGAGGAAGGAAGGAGGGAAGGGCGGGAGGGAGGGAGGGAGGAATTCTAGGAATTATCTCATGCAGTTATGGAGGCCAAGAAGTTCCTCAGTCTGTCATCTGTAAGCTGGAGAACCAAGAAATCCAGTGGTATAACTTGGTCAGATTCCAAAGGCCTGAGAACCAGGAACTCCTATGTCAAAGGGCAGGAAAAGAGGGATATCCCAGCTCAAGAAGAGAAAATTTGACCTTCCTTTGGCTTTTTGTTCCATTTGGAGCCCCAAGTAACCAGATGATGCCCAACCACATTGCTGAGGATGGATCTCTTCACTCAGCCTACTGAGTCAAACGCTGACCTCGTCCAGAAACCCCCCCACAGAGGCACACAGAAATAATGTTCTATCAGCTATCCAGGCATCCCTTAGGCCAGTCAGGTTAATGCAAAATCAATCATCACACCTCCTGAATAAACTTTCTACACGAAAGTTACTGTCTCAGCATCTGCTTCTGGGGGAACCTAACTAAAGCAAGTTCTAGTTTAAATCCCAAAAGAATTGATTGATTCCCCCCCCCTTTAATCACTATCGCATGTATTTAGACAGAGCTTTTCACACAGCATCACTGCATAGGCGATTCACTGTCTATTACTGGCTGCTCTTTGATCTAGACCACTGATATAGATACCTTAGGCAGAGGTAAAATTACATGGTGTAATACACGGCTGCTGAGAGCCTATCTTCCTTAGCAGGAGGCCATGAGTGGGTCCGTCACCTTTCAAAGAACTATAAAGAAGACAGACACTCCGAACAACTGATTTAGTACCGATTTAGTGCAGTCTCAAATAAATAACTGTGTCTGTATCCAGACACGGGAAGTGTAGTCTGGGCACAAACACAGACGACAGTGCAATAGCTGGAGCCTCCATCACTTACACGTCCTCCCCTCCGAGTTCTGGGAAGCCACTCTTGTGATTGCCCAGGGACGATATAATGGCCGTCCTTCTTTGGGACCCTCCCCACTGGAGAGCCATACATCCTGTTATCTCTGGCATGGCCAAATGATTTGTTTTGGCCAATGAAATGTGGGCAGACGGGAAAGGTGTCACTTCCAGATAGACGCTTTAAGAACCAGCATGAAACGCGCCATGTTTACCTTCTCCCCTTCTTCAACAACCAGCAACGTCCTGCATAGAAGCTATTTGTTGAACCTGAATCCCAAGACAAGGATGACATGGCACAAAGCTACAGCCAAGGTCATCTAAGACAAACAAAAAGAATTCCGGGTTGTTATAAGCCATTGAGATATTAAGTCCCTTGTTACTGCAGCATAACCTAGCCTACACTGACCAATTTACAAGTTCTGCCCTGCTCTGAGCCCTCTCCTCCACCCATATTTTAAAAAAAAAGAAAAAGGATTATCCTGACACAGGCTCTAAGAGAATAATTTTCCCCATCTGCCTTTCTCTCTACCCCCACTGCTACAGACAATAAGTTGGATTTTTTAAAAAATTATAATTGTTTGTTAGTGTTCTCATTATCAGCTAACACTATTAAAAAAATGCTTGTGGTTTTATGTCTGAATAGAATATTTCTTAAAGGAGAAAAAAATAGGCATCTTGATTTTACAGTCTAGAACTTCTGTGATAGAGTATACACTTTATAGCTCTGCCATGACAGATTCCTGTTTGGAAACCTTTTCTTAAAATATATATCTTGCATGGCTCTATGTTTTCATCAATCGTTTTCTGTTATGTGCCATAATTCTTTTTTTTTTCCTCTTTCACAAATCCTTTACGGTAGGTTCAAGGGAATAAAACTACCTTTAAGAACTTAATGTTCTAGATGAATTTATACAACTTCAGATGAACAGGAAAATAATCCTGACATGACAAAAGATTCATAAATACAAATCCATTTTGACATCTGCTTTCTCTATTATAAAATAAGAAGGAAAAAAAAAAAAGAAGAAGCATCTAGCAGATGCTGATTTAGAGCAGCTCAATTGGTCACCCACTTTCCTGCTGAATGCTGCCAGCAGCCTGGTGCTGAGGGACTATCTGGATTTGATGTATGACCTTCTCCATTTGCCAGAGATACAAGGGGCTTGGGAACAGTGTGGGAGATTCCTTTCGATTTAATCACAGATTAAAATGGACTCTGCAAACTTTTGGCAAGAAAGAGAACACAGAAATTTGTGGAAGAGATGTTTGTGAGGATGCTGGTCTTGGGATAAAAATAGAAACAAGGCAGAATGCTGACTAACTAACGTACCTAATTATAGGGATTTCTTAACAGACAAATGCTCACGTCAGCTTTTCTCTCATCATCATAACAGTCATTGCTGGTTTCCAGTCAGAAGACAGAATAAAATGACGCATGGGAAGCCTGCAAATTTCTATCAAAAGGGAGAAACTATGAGTGCACCTAGAGAGTTCTGGTGCCTGGGTAAGGCACCATACAAGTTCAGGTTGATGCCCAGCACCCCGCCAAAAACCCCCTACCCTGTCCCCTGACTCCCCTCAAATCTGCAGACCGATTCCTTGGTCACTCTGGATACCAAATGCATTTGGTTTCTAATAGAATCAGTGCAGTGGAGTTCCATTTCAGGCTTCCAGCTATAGCCAGATATTCCAACTGGTGGAAATCAATCCAATTGAAGTACCCTTGAGCACAAATCAAATGAGACTAGACTGCAATTGAGGGAAATTATAGTCATAACTTTGCTTTAGAAGCTAAGTCGGCTTTCTCTCGGCATGATCTCTGAAAACGGTATGGATGATCTCAGCTATCAGCAATGATGCAGGTGCCGGAACACGTTTTTGCTAAAGAGAGTTATTAAAATGTCTTTATCTATCTGTGGTGTGTCATCATTATTAAAAACAAAAACAGAGAGAAAAATAATAAAGTCGGATCATATTCAAGGGGTTCCAGTCCTGACATGCACTAGTAATGCTGTTAATGCCAGCATTTAGCAGGTTCCTGAAGCGATCTGTCAATCAATACAAATGCGCCACAACGCAGAATCGCTAAAAAGGTTACTTTTCATAAGCGAGCTCTCCTCCTGCGCTTCCACAGTTCATTTCGTACTTTACTGTCTTGTAATTGTGCATATCAGACAAGGTTTCTGACACAGCCGTACTTAGAGCATTCAAGAATGTGGTGTGGGAGGGAACCGTAAGCAGCACCTCAGACTATCTATCCACTCACCCACCGCCCTCTCCGACATACTCAGCCCTCCATTTCACAGATAAGGAAAACTGAGGCTGAGGAAGGTCAAGTGAGTTGCCCAAGTTCACATGGTGAGTTAGAGACAACCAGAAATAAATATCCTGGGCCAGAAGCTTCAAGCTTTTGTTCTGTTTTTTTTTTGGGGGGGGGGGTTGTTGTTGGTTTTAGGTTTTGTTGTTGTTGTTGTTTGTTTGTTTTGGGTTTTTTTGGCAGAAGTGAGTAGGCTATGAATTATAAATAAATCAATAGTACTCCACACCAAATTCCCCAAAGGTAACTCCATACAGGACTTCTCCGCTTTTAAGATGCAATTAAAATGCAGTACATTCCAAGAAACAGATGTTAGAGAGCTGATCATCCTTAGGCACACCAGGCAAGGCTTCGCAAATGTGGGTAGCACAGGCAGAAACTGTCACGCAAACCAAAGACGATAGAATGGGGGGACGAAGAAGGCAAGAAGCAAAGCCTGGGGGTCCATTAGGAAATATCAAATAAAGAAGAAAAATGTAACAGGTTGAAGAGTAGATGCTGTCTCTGCATGTAAATGAAGCCCATTAATCTTTGAGATAGGCAGATCAGAAATCTCTTAACGGTCCCAACTTCTGTTTTCTTTTATTTGAATTCAGCTTCAAAAATATTTACTGCAACATCAGTGACATGCCAAGCATGAGGCTAGGCATGGGATCATTTAGAGTGGTGGACCACACAGTCATGGCCCCTGCCTTCGAGGAACTTCTAGTCGCACAGGAAAGGCAGAGCAGAAAGAAGGTAAGTCAGTGTCTGAAGGGCTGTGTTTGCTCTGGAAGCATCAAGAAGTTGTATCTGCAAATGCCTCTTCCAACATCATTTCACGTTGCCTTGTTGACCTAACAGCCCAGCAATGAGATGGGAACGACCCCGCCCCCAGCTTCAGGGTGAGCCCCCTCGGCCTAAGTCGATCCACGTGAGACATTTCTGCAGCCCCGTGTCTGCAGGTAGGCATATGACCTCCATTTGCCCAAGGAGAGTGAAGCCCACCTTCCTTCAGGGGCTGGGGGAAAAGAGGCTCCTTACTCTACACAATGTGGAGTGTGAATGAGAAGCCACTTTAGCCATTTTATGACGATAAGTGGGTACTGAGTGGGAAGTTTCCTACTACCCTGGAGTAGAGGACCAGAATCAAAGCTGGAGAGAAGGAGAATAAGAATTCCAATCCCTGACAAAACTCCAAAGAGAGCAAGAAACGCCTTGAGTTTCAAGTTTCAGTAGAAAAGTCACTAAACTGGTTCTCCTTGCACCCAAGTCAAGCGAGGAGGACTCCTGGGCATCCCTCACAGAGATGGGGAATGGCCTCACGTAGGGCAGCGGGCCCAGACTTCACTCCGTGGCCAGATGCCCACTGTAGTACATGGGTGGGGGGAATTCTGGGTGGTGCTGGCAATCTCCCCAGGAAATAAACATAGAAGCCAACGTCTTCCTGTTTGGAGGGCTCTCGGGTCAGGAGGCCACAGAAGTTTCTGTGACTGCACACGAATGTCAGAGGGGTTAGAAGAGTAGGCAGAAGCCATGAGGCCGCACAGGCAGCTGCCAGCCATCCAAGGGAACACCCATCTGGAGGGGATTGGAGCACAGACTAGAGAAGGCAATGAAAGAAAGAAACAGCCCACAGCTGCCCTGTCTAAGGGTTCCTTATCAGGGCTGGAGTGACATAAAGTTGGATAGCATCTCAAGAAAATCTCACTATCAACATAGATCACCAGGAGCCAGGAACAACTCCCACCAATGGCAGCCAGCCAATAGAAACCACCCTGCCACCTTCCCCTGCCCTTCCTCTCAGTGGGAAATACGGAACATTCTAGAACCTGAAGCAGGGAAATGCTGGCTGTAAAGTGATGGGATCTGCTGGGGATGTTGGTTGGAGAGAGGGAAAATGAGATTTGAACCAGCACATTGGGGGCAGTGATTGGAAGAAAGTACAGCTTTTGCAAATTCTTATTCTGCCACTTACTAGCTAGCTATAATGGGGATAATTATACCTTATCTAAAGGATTGTTATAAGGACAATGCATGTTGTCTTAGTCTGTTCGGGCTGCTATAACAAAAATACCACAGAGTGGGTTGCTTATAAATAACAGAAATGTGTTTTTCATGGTTCTGGTGGGGCTAGCCTTCATGACTTCATTACCGCTCAAAGGCCCCACTTCCTAATACCACTGGGCATTAGGTTTTCAACATATGAATCTGACAAGACACAAACACTCAAACCATATAGCACATGTTTTCCAAAACCGTTTAACTTAGTTCAGTGAACATGTGTATGGACTTTAGCAAGCTGATTAGGAAATTGTTGAAGATGAGGGAGGCAAATTCTATTTTTCAAAAACAACTACTGTAACATTTTCAGTCCCACATATTCTTCTAGAACCTTCCCACGTTCCCTCAAGAGATGGAGTCTATCCTCCACAGCCCTCGCATGCACAAACACACATACACACACCTTGAAACTGGACAAGACTTTGCAACTGCACAATAGAATGCAGTGGAAGTGATCATGTGTTCCAAAGCCGAGTTAGAAGAGGCAGTGTGCCTTCTGCTTGGCTCTCGCTCTCTCTCTCAGGGAATTTGCCCTTGGATCCCTGCCGCCATGCTGTAAGAAAACCCAAGCCACATGCAGAGGCTGGGTGTGGGTTCTCCAGGCAATGGCACCAGCTAGGGTGTCAGCTGATAGTCCTCATCAACCAGCAGGCATGAGATAAGATAAGACTTTAGGTGATTTCAGCCCCCGTCCTTCAAGCCACCCCAGCTAATGCCAACAGAAGCAGAAAGGAGCTGTGTCTACCAAACCCTGTTCAAATTGCATATTTGTGAGGAAAATAATGATTGTGTTGATGTTTTTCAGCGACGTGGGATGGACGCAGCCTCAGTAGCTGAAATAGTGAGGTTGGCAATTGGGCAGGAACTAGCTGCTATCAAGCTTTGTTGGCCATGGAAAATGTTTGGATTTAGTCCTAAATATATTAACAAGCCTTTGATGTAAGATAATCCCGTCAATTTTCCGAAGATGACTCTTTCCACCTCGGGGAGATTATAGGTAGGGGGACTGCTTGGAAAGCTATTGTAGCAGTTCAAGCCAGATAAGATGGCAGCTTGGATTGGATGGTGGCAGTGGAAAGAGCAAGAAGTAGACCAATTTGCGAGATTCTCCTCTTAGCATCCAGAGTTAACGTTCCATAACTCAAGTGTGACATCATCCTTGTTAAACAGCCTCTCAGTAGATGAGGGACCGTGGCTGATGATTGCAGGCTCTGGAAAGGAGGGGGCTGGGAGTTTCCAAGGGAGAGGATGCAACCTGGACAAAGGCGCAGCAGCCTCGGGGGTTGGAGCTACCAGAAACAAGGCCAGGGGCAAGAAGCTCTCCCTGCAGTCTGCACATGTCCCTGCGGCTGTTCACAAAATGCCAGTGACTGATGGGCTCCTCTCCAGGGCCTCACACCCAAAAGCCCCGGTGATGGAGCTGTCGGCACCTCAGGGATCCTGGCAGGAAGGTGCTGTCTCAGCCCTCGCTTTTGTAAGATGTATATTTAACATCATTGCTCTAGTAGATGGTAGCAGCGTTTTCCTTTCTGCGGCTGGGAACTTCCACCTGATTTCATCTTTGCCTTCTGTTCCTAAAAAAGAGGCAAGGAGAATCTTCAGGAGAGACAGGAGTGCAGTTGGGGGAAGGAAAAGGAATCAGCATTCAGTGACAGAGGAGAAAATCAGCAGAAACCCAGGGAGAGAAGAGCTGGGGGCGTTTGTAAGGTGTTGGATTTGGTAAAAACGAGAACAAGGCTGGGAAGCCAGGACCATGTCACAATATTTAATTAAATCTTATAAGGAGGGGCGCCTGGGTGGCTCAGTGGGTTAAGGCCTCTGCCTTCGGCTCAGGTCATGATCTCAGGGTCTTGGGATCGAGCCCCACATCGGGATCTCTGCTCAGTGGGGAGCCTGCTTCTCCCTCTCTCTCTCTGCCTGCCTCTCTTCCTACTTGTGATCTCTGCCTGTCAAAATAATTAAATAAAAAAAAAAATAAAAAAAAAATCTTATAAGGAGATGTGAAGGGTCAAGGCAGGTTTCATAAGGAGATTTAACCCCCAGATTAGTTCTTTGTCTCATTTTCTGACTCTGGTCAGAATGGTCCATCTCTGGTCTGAATGGTCTTGGGACTGTGTTTCAGGGAAAACCAAACTATCCAAAAGTTCTTCTCGAAGTCTGAATAGAGTAGTATGAGCTGACGTCCACAGGGCAGGACAGAGCATATTGCCAAAGAGCATGGCACAAAATTAAGCTTTCTTTGTTCAAATCCCAGATCTGCCACTTACTAACAATATATTCATGGATAAATACCTTGGCCATTGTTTCCTCATTAGTAAAAATAAAGATAAGGCAATTCTATGTTCCCAGGAGTGTTATGAGTATCAAACAAGAGGATGGTTTAGCCCTCGTTATAGTAACTGACACATAGTAAATGTTCCATAAATACTAGTTTGCCTCACTTTTGTGTGTCTCCTGCTAAATGAATATAGTGTTATTGGTTTACATTAAACAAACTTAATTAATATAATGCATATGTACCTGTGGAGAGAAGAGACAGTCATCCCTGGAAGGCAAAGTTATTTGTAGCAACTAGCTATAGTGGTAGACAAGGAATTCAGCAGGGATGACCCTATGTGCCATATCCCAAAGAAGGGTGAACACTCAGGGGGCTGCAGGGCCAGAGGGAGGTGGCATCCAGGCAGACTGAGAGCACCAGGAAAGTCTCCCTGACAACGGGGTCTTGAAACAAATTTAAAGGACAAGGAGCATGGTTATCAGCCTCCAAGATGGTCCCACTTCCTCATGCTTACATCCTTGTATGGTTCTCTTCTATGTCGTACCTGTGTGATGAATCGCCTATAGCTTCCATCTGGAGCAAGCCTCTCTCTCACATTCTCTTGGATCACTTGCTCTGAAGAAGCCAAATGCCACATCAGAAAGATATTCAAGCAGCCCTGTGGAGAGGCCCATGTGATTAAAAAAAAAAACAAAAAACAAACAAAAAAACAAAAAAACAAACTCATACGTCAGGTCAACAGCCAGCAAGGAAGTGACCCTTGCAGCAACCATGTGAGTGAGCTTGGAAGAAATTCTCCAGTTCCTGTGGGGTCTTGAAATGACTGCAGTGCCCGCTGACAACCAGAACACAGCCTCAGAGTGACCCTGGCAGGACTTCTCAGCTAGGTTTGCTTCCTCAGAAACTCAGATAATAAATGTTTATTATTTTAAGCCGCTGAGTTGTGGAATAATTTATTACGCAGAAATAGGTTACTGATACACATAGGAATACATGGGATCGAGGCCCCTGGTCAGCTCAGTTGGTAGAGCATGTCACTCTTCATCGAAGCTTTGGAAGTTCAAACCCCACATTGGATGGGGAGCCTATTTAAAAAAAAGAAAGGAGGGGCACCTGGGTGGCTCAGTGGGTTAAAGTCTCTGCCTTCGGCTCAGATCATGATCTCAGGGTCCTAGGATCGAGCCCCGCATCGGGCTCTCTGCTCAGCCGGGAGCCTGCTTCCCCCTCTCTCTGCCTGCCTCTCTGCCTACTTGTGATCTCTGTCTGTCAAATTAAATAAATAAATAAATAAATAAAAAGAAAACAATTATAATTTTCTCAGCATGGAAACAAAAACAAAAACAATTTTTTTAGAAACACAAAGGAAAAGACTAATGGCTTAATTTGGTTGCATAAAGATTCAAATATCCTATACCTCAAAAATTAATTTAAAATACCAAGTGAGAAAAAAAGTCTGTCACTGATTTAAGGCATAATATATAAAGGCAGCCTAACACCATGATTAAAGTTCTGGTTTTGGCATCGTTCAGTCTTGTGTTCAAATCCTGACTCACTTTGTAAATGTATGAACTTGGAAAAGTCGATGTAAATAGTGCCTAAGCCTCAATTTCTTCATCTGCAAAATAAACGAAATAATTCCCACAATTATTGTGAGAATCAAGAACATCATGTACAGTTGTATAGTGTTCACTGCACAAGGAAGCATAGCTGAGGGAGCAAGTAGAAGCTAAAATCCAGCTCACTTCCATTCACCAAATCATGGATCCTAGAGCATGACTGTAGTTCTTTAACTGAGGTCATGGACACATGTTGTCATTTGTATTAAAGAGCCATATGAGCTAGTATGACCAGATCATAATTGCATATAATACATGAAAGTTACATAAAATCATTATTACATTAAGGTTGTATAAAATAATACATGGAAATTGCTTAGCTCCATGCTCAGTATATTACAAAAGTTTATTAAATGGAACTATTACCATTAGGGACAAATAGAAGAAAAATGGACCTTCAGAATAATGAGTAATGACATGTACAGACAGCTGACAAGAAAAGTAATTAAAATATCTAACAACCAGGGAGAAAATACCCAACCTAAAAGTAATCAAAGAAAATTAAATTAAAACTAGAAACCATCTTGCTCTAAAAGTGGCAAAGTCTTTTAAAAACCAACACTCAATTATGGCAGAGTTGTGAGATGGGCAAAGCAGGTGGTTATCCCCTTTCTGGAGAAATCTGACAATATGTATCAAGAGTTTGATCTTAAAAAGACTGAGATCTTGCCATTTGCAACAACCTGGATGGGACCTAGAGGGTAATGCTCACCAAAATAAGTCAGTCAGAGAAAGACAAATACCATATGATTTAACTCATATGTGGAGTTGAAAAAACAAGTGAACAAAGAAAAAAAGAAACCAACAAAAATTAAATGCTTAAATACAGAGAACAAATGGACAGTTACCAGAGGGGAGGTGGTGAGGAGTTGGGGGAAACAGATAAAGGGAATGAAAAGTAGATTCACAGTGATGAGCACTGAGTGATACACAGAATTATTGAATCACTATATTGCACACCTGAAACTAATATGGTACTATGTTAATTATACTTTAATAATTTAAAAAAAAATAGCAAGTTGGAGCCCCTGGGTGGCTTCTGTGGGTTAAGCGTCCAACCTTGGTTTCAGCTCAGGTCATGATCTCAGGGTGTGAGATCAAGCCTGCATCAGGCTCTGTATTCGGCAAGGAGTCTGTCTGGGATTCTGTCCATCTCCCTCTGTCCCTCCTCCCTCTCAAAAACAACAACAACAACAACAACAACAACAAATTGAAAACAACAACAAAAAAAAATAACAACAACACACACACGAAAAGAAAACAGTTTGAAAAGTACCCATACTCTTCATGCTTTACCAATTTCCCCTGTTCAAATTTAGGAAAAAAAATTTAAAAATTTAAAGAAGAATCAGAGTTGAGATGCAAATGAATATTTATAATTCAGAGTATTCATTGCAGCATTATCTGTCATGGCCAAAGATGAAAACAGCCAAAATATCCAACAGTGAGGGATTGTTTACTCAAAAATGGCTGATAAGTTGACTAGAAATGAGGGTGAGGGAGGGATGAGGAAGCACTGCTCTGATCCTTCATCATCTCTGTTGTCCCCTTTTGATTAGTTTGCCCCACCACCTCAACCATTGGGTTACCATCTTCCTTCTTCTTGTGGAGGGTACATGAGTAGTGTCTTGGGTCAGGTTCTCGAAAGACAGAGCCTAAGCCAGAGACAGGTTCACATGGTTGAATGAAGGATGCTTCCAGAGAACAGGAGTGAAGGAAGCTGGATGGGGCAGGAGAAGAAGCTGAGCAAGGACATGGTCTCCACTTTAGCCTACTTCAGTCTGATCCCACGGGTGGCTCTGGAGCAGATGTACCACAGAGTTGGTCCCTGCCTGAAGTGAGGGGGTCACTCTTCTATACCCCCTGGTCAGTCAATCATGGGATGAAGGATGGGTGGGTGGAGGCCAGTGGGAGTCACTCCTGTTCCACCAAGAGTAATTCTCCAGAGCAAGGATAACTGTTAGCTATCACTGGCCAACCCTGACAACGAACTTGTAAAGGAAATCCAGACACTGTCTACCACACGTGGGGACAGGTTGGATGTCCTGCTTCACATCTCTGCCTGTGAGAGATGGCGAGTACTTGCACAGCATGGTGATTACCAGATTACCTCAGTTACCTGTGGAACTCTGCCCGCTACGTCCTTTTGTGGTCACGGAGTCTTTAGGTACTTGCTCGTTAAACTGTATCACATGGAAGAGAGTTCTGTCAAGTTGCTTCAGTGAAGCGCCAGTTTACAGATGTTGTCCACAGCCTGGAACCTGGTATTTTAAAATACTTTCCATTTTTTTTTTTGGAAAACTTCTACATAGTAAATAAAATGCAGATTGTCGGGGCGCCTGGGTGGCTCAGCTGGTTATAGTCCGCCTTCAGCTCAGGTCATGATCTCAGGGTCCTGGGATAGAAACCCGCATCGGGCTCCCTGCTCATTGGGGAACATGCTTCTCCCTCTCCCACTCCCCCTGCTTGTGCTCTCTCTCTCTCTGTCAAATAAATAAAATCTTTAAAAAAATAAAAATACAGGGGCGCCTGGGTGGCTCAGTGCATTAAGCGTCTACCTTCAGCTCAGGTCATGATGCCAGGGTCCTGGGATCAAGCCCCACATCGGGCTCTCTGCTCAGCAGAGAGCCTGCTTCCCCCTCTCTCTCTGCCTGCTTCTCTGCCTACTTGTGATCTCTCTCTCTGTCAAATAAATAAATAAAGTCTTAAAAAAAATAAAAATAAAAATAAAAATACAATAAAACTCAATTGAAAAACAAGTAATGAAAAATGAAAGTGATGCCACTTGAAGGTTTGGGAAGGTGACAACATTTAAACAAATTGGTCAGCTTAAAGAGACCAAAAACACAGGATATGCAACAGGACTGAGCTTACAGCATTAGTTTCTGGATTATGAACAAACACTTCCGTCTCCTTCGGAAGCCCAAAAACCACCCAGGAAGGCTCTCTGTGAAGGAAACACAAGTCATACCAGCCTTCCGGCCACTCTCTAGAGGGAACACAGTGTGTGAGGTCCTGAGGAAAAATGAGGCTCCCCAGGCTGTCCTTGGCTTGGCTAGACAGGAAAGAAGCTGCCAGAAGGCAAGGTGCAGCTTGTTGGCAGCTGACGAGGCCACCTCAGGCTGGTCCACTCCATAACATTAGTTTTAGCCAAGACTGTATGCTCCATGGTTATGGGCACAGCCAAGGATAATTTCCTTCCTTACACGATGAGAAGGAATAAACAATTTGAGTGAACTCTGCTCAGCCTTATCCAGATTCTTCTTTGCCAGCCCCAGAGTCGATCCACTGAAAAGTATCTGGTTTGCACTCCTGTCTGAGTTGCTTGAATAATAATCCACAATTCTTACAGTCAGAGCCGTCCAACTTGGATGTTCTCTCTTTCTCTCCCACCCGCTACCTCCCTGCCTCCCTCTCCTGCTCCTTTTCCTAGCTGCCTGTCTCAGCATTAACCCAACCTTCTCTGAAAGGGGAAGAACATGTTTCTCAAGGATTCTCTCACTGACCAAGGTCAGGAGCCCTTAAGCATGAGGTATGAAATGTCCATCAGAATTCTGTGTTTATGGACCCCCTACTATATTCCAGGCTTTGAGTTGGACCCAAGGGTCACATAGATGAATTAGACCTAGACCCTCAGGGCCTTCCCATCTAGTGAAAACAAAGATACAGAAACAACCAGTGTAGTGTCTGAATCTCAGGTGTGTTAGCTTTCTGTACTTTTCTTCTCTAACAAAACATTATTCTATTTCTAGCCCTCATTCTGTCCTGGCAACAGAAACATGGTTAACCTGGAGTTTGTGCCCCACCTTTTCCCTGGAGTGTGTCTCATTTCCAGGAGGTTGGCGTATCGTCCAGGAAGGGAAACAGAAGGCCTTTGGTCACCAGCTAATCATAGTGGCTGGCACCACGCCCCTCTGCCTGTTTGGTGCTTGGTCTTTGGTCACTGGGGCAGGGGGATGGTATGCAAGAGAAACAAGGGACCATTTTCAAAAGATAACTGTGACATGGTGAGTGCTGTGAAGTGTGTAAACCTGGTGATTCCCAGACCTATACCCCTGGGGCTAATAATTCATTATATGTTAATTAAAAAATAAAAAAATTTTAAAAAAGATAACTGTGACAGAGGTGGAAGGAGCTGGGGGCAGACAAAGACTGTCGGCAGGAAGATGAATCTGATCCGGATTGAGTAGTGATGGTGGAAGTCGGGAGGAAGGACGAGAATGGAGAAGCGTTTGTGAGACAGTGTTTGTTGGGGGGTATGACTGATGCACCATGGGGTAAAGGACAGGGTGACAGTGGGGATGGCTCCCAGGCTTTGGCTTCAGGTGACTAGGTTGCTGGTGGTGCTGCTCCAACCAACAGGCTGCGTGTGGAGCAGGGGCTGGTCCCATGAGCTCAGGGCCACTGGCGAGTCCCACTCAGGCATGTTGATTGGGATATGTTGGGGAAGCAACTGGGAGCAGATGCCCCAAGGAGGTCTGAGCAGGAAGCCAGAGCCGTGGGCATGCCTGAACCCTGGTGACAGTTCTGGCCATGTACATGACAGGGCCAGCCAGGCAGACTTTGGAGCCCACACAAAGAGGCAGAGGACAGACATCTGTAGATCAAGGGGGTGGACAGAGGAAATGCAAACGAGAAGGAGCTAGGAACGGGGTGAGGGGCGGCTGTCAGATACATCGAGGGACAGTTTCCAGAAGGGTCAGTTGCTGCGGTGGGGCCTTGTGCAGGGATAACCGAGGAGAAGCCTTTGGCTTTGGCACTGTGCCCTGCTACGATAGTCTGCCACCATCGCTCATCCACTAAGGAGCTGAGGAGAGGGGTAAGGAAAGGAATGGAAAGCAACTCGTTTCATAGAAGCAACCGAGAGAGCTGAATCCGATTTGTCTGAGTCGGGAGGGAACACACATTGAAAGAGACCATCTGACCGGGCTTGGCAGAGACACCGGAGTACGGTTTGCTGGGGTGCCTGGAGGCATGAGTGTGAAACAGATGACTTTTCAAAATCCTTTGCAGAACAGTCTAGAATTACAACATGCCCAAGACTGCTAGTTATAAGATGGCAGAGCGCAAAAGTTTCTGACCCCCACCCTTTTCTCTTGGGAATCACCCAAAACGACAAGAAGAATGAGAGACCGAACATGAAGTCCATTTCTGACAGAAGCGGGGAGCATCTATAGAGCTGAACCACGTATATGAGGAAGAGTGGCCCAATGCAGAGAAAATTAAACAGTTCCATAAGATGCTGAAAATATAAAGCGTGCGGTGAACCCTGAGGCACAAAATTAACAATCTTTTCTCTGCATCAGGACAGCGTGTAGGAGCTGGCAGGGGAACTTCCCTATATTTTGCAGAATGACAAAGGTAACAGGGCCAAATGTCCTGAAGTGGAAATTCTATTGGTACCGTTCACTGATTACAGTGCAGTTAAACCAGAAATGAACGACAAAGGCTTTGAAAACACTACGTCTCAGAATCCATGGGCTACAGCTAAAGAGTGCTAAGAAAGAAAATTCATAATCTTAAGCACTTACGTTATAATAAGAAAGGAAGAAGAGAAATGAATCACACATGCACACTCTCAAGGGGTTAAAAAAAATAAGCCTAAATAAAGCAGAAGGAAACAACCATAGAATAAAAACAGAAATCAATTAATTATATAATACGAAATAGGAAAAACTATATAAAGAGACATATGAATAAGAGAAAGGGGGTGCCTGGGTGGCTCAGTTGGTTGAACATCTGACTTTTGGTTTCAGCTCAGGTCATGATCTCAGGGTCATGGGATCGAGCCCCACCAGGGCTCCACACTCAGCAGGGAGTCTGCTTGGGATTCTCACTCTCCCTCTGCCCCTCCCCTGCTCACTCTCTTAATTAATGAATGAATTTTAAAAATCTTTTTATTGTTTTGAAAGATTTTATGTATTTATTTGCAACAGAGAGAGAGTGAGAGCATGAGCAGAAGAGAGAGAAAGAGGGAGAGGGAGAAGTAGACTTCCGGCTGAGCAGGGGCTCGATCCCAGGACCCTGGGATCAACATCTGAGCTGAAGGCAGTTTCTTAACCATCTGAGGCACCCTGGCGCCCCTAAAGAATCTTTTAGAAAAAGAAAAAGAGACAGACAGACATTTCTTTTAGGAGAGATAAAACACCTCCAATACGACAGAAAATAACACACTAAGTTAACAGATAAAGGCACAAAGCATAAAAAACGAAAAGATACCCATATATATAGAGTATATTAGAAGAATCATAGGAAACTACTTTGATCAATTTTATTCAAATATTTTTAAAACATGAACATGAAATCATTTGAAAATCTGGACAGAGAATTGCCCAATGAGACATAAATACTAAAACTGAACCCCAAAGAGACAATTTAAACAGAGCAATTACTCATGGGGGGAGAAAAAAACTTGTCAAATAGCTACCCATCACAAAAACACCAACTCCAGATGGTTTTACAGGGAAAACCTATCAAAACTTTAAGGAATAGCAAAACCAGTGTTATTTAAATTGTTGCAGAATATAGAAAAAGAAATAAAGATTCCAAATTCTTTTTAAGAATTCACAATACTGGTACCAAAACCCAACTACAATAACACAAAAAAGAAAACCACAGACCAATCTCACAATTATTGACATAAATACCTCACATAAAATATTAGCAAGTAGAATCCAGAAATCAGTTAGGGAACTTACATAAAATGATGAATTGGAGTTTGCACCAAGGGGAAAAGGCAGCTCTATATTACAAAACATATAAATACAATTAATCACATCAATCAGCCAAATTGAAAAATCCTAAGGTATCCATCCACATAAAGACTGAAAAATGATCATGTAAGATTCGCATCCATTCATGTAGGTGAAGGGGATTAAGAGGTACAAACATCCCATTGTAAAATAAATAAGTCACAGAGATGAAAAGTACAGCATAGGAAATATAGTCAATAATGTCATAATATTGTATGGTGACTACTTTGGTGAGCCTCGAGTAATATATGGAATTGTCAAATCACTATGTTGTACTCCTGAAACTAACATAGCATTGGATATCAACTGTATGTCAATAGTAACAAAATAAATAAAAACAAATAAATATCTATGCCTTGCACATATGGGGCAATTAAGAACAAAACAAAACAAAAAAAATTCACATCCATTCTTGATTTAAGTTTGAGCAACCACTCATCCTTATTTGTCTGGGAATGAGGAGTTTCCCAGGATACTGGACCTTCAGGGCTAAAAGCGGGAAGTCCCAGGCAAAAAGGACAGGTTGGATACACTAAATTCCACAGAAATAGATGAATATTTCCTTAACAAGAGAGATAGAGACAAACATGGCAACTGATAGACATACATCTCAATCCAAAAGGCAGCATCAGAGAAACACAACAAATATTATCAATAAAGTTGGGAGCAGGACAATGCCATTCCCTGATTCCACACTACTTAACGTTGTGTTATAGAGGTGCTAGCCATACAATTACTTAGGAGAAGTAGAAATAAATCAAATCAAAGGTATAAAAAATTAGAAAGGAGGGGGAAAATTACCATTACCTGTAGATAATACAATTGTATACCTGTAAAGCCTAAGAGAATCAGCTAAATAATGATTTCCATGAAAATAGGAAAGGTGGTTGCGTGTCTAATAATGATACAAAAAATAAACAGCATGCTTATAGAAAAACAAGCTTTTAGAAAATATCAAAGAAGAGAAACCACCCTTTACAAGAGCAACAAAAATACAAAATATTGAGAAATGAATTGGGACAGAATTGATTCAAATTAACAAGAACTATGCAAGCTGTATGAAGGAAACTTAAACTGAGGTAAGTATGGAAAAGTTGAAGACATGAATATGCATACCCCGTCCTGGTATGGGAAGACTGTCAATTCTTCCCAAAGTAATCTATATCCGTAATGTAATGTGATAAGAATAAAAATGCCGACAGGATACTTTTTTAGAACAAGACAAACTGAATTTTGAAATGTCTCTTGAGAAGCTGGAGACTAGGGCTTTGCACAACACAACACAGCAGTACTTCCAAAAAATAATTGTTATTCATCTCTCCCCAAAGCTACCCAAGCCAGCACCTGTTTCCCTTCCCTTTCCTCTTTCCCCCTCTCTCTCTCTCTCTCTGCCTCTGCCCACTCCCCCGCCTCCCAGCTCCTGCTAGTTTCCTCATCATCTCAGATTATCCCTCCCAGTCTCATTCTTTTCTACTTAAAGGAAGTTGACCTGCTTAAAATTCCATTCCTCTCTCATTCAGCACCCTCCCCCATCACACGTGAAGGCACAGGAGGCACATAACCATATCAGCTCTAAAGGCTCCTTAGAAGGGAGCCGGGAGGAAACAAAGGGGCTCAGGGAGAAGGCAGAGGAAAGCAGAGAAGAATTACAAATAATCCCCCACCCTACCCTTGACTACAGCAAAACGCTGTAACAGTTTAATAAGTAATGTGTATTAATTAGCTTCACAAAAAGCAAGCGTTATACAAATGGTAATCATAGCCATTACTTACTAGACAGTCGTGAAATGAACAAACGTGTGTGTAGAAGGTACCATTTATAAAGCAGCACAACAAAATGATAATGTGGTAGGACAGGTAATGTTATTCCCATTTTGCAGATAAGAAACTGAAGCCTTAAAAGATAAATGACTTACTAGCAGACATATTACAGAGTCTGTACAAGTCTATAAGCTACTGGAGGTATTCTGAAAATGAAGCTCAGATTCTTTTTTTTTTTTTTAAGATTTTATTTATTTATTTGAGAGAGAGAAAGATCACAGTAGGCCGAGAGGCAGGCAGAGAGGGGCGGGGAGCAGGCTCCCTGCTGAGTAGAGGGCCCAATGCAGGGCTTGATCCCAGGACCCTGAGATCATGACCTGAGCTGAAGGCAGAGGCTTAACCCACTAAGTCACCCAGGGGCCCCGAAGCTCAGATTTTTTTTCAATTTATTTATTTTAAGGAGAAAGAGAGAGCGCAGGAGGATGGCAAAGGGAAGGAGAGAGAGAAAGAACCCCAAGCAGACTCCATGCTGAGCATGGAGCCCAATGCTAGGCTTGATCCTATGACCCATGAGATCATGACCTGAGCCGAAACCAAGAGTGGGACACTTAACCAACTGACCCACCAAGGTGCCGCTCTCAGATTTGTTTAATCATCAGTCCAAATTATTTAAGACTGAATCACTCCTTTTGTATAATAATCAGCATTGGGAAAGATGAATCTAATATGTATGTATGTGCGCACGCATGTTATATTAATGTCCCCCATGGGAGATGGAAAGACAAGAAATAAAATAGGAATCTTCTAAGAGAAATTAATGAAAACAGATACAGATCGTTTCTCTCCATGTTGGTTTGCTGTGGCCACAGAGAGCTCAGAGCATCTGTCTGAATCTAATTAGAAACTTTTCACCTGGAGATACTGGAGGTGAGAATTTCAAAATCCATAGACTGCATGGTAGAGAAACTTAGTTTTTTCTGTGACTGAACGATGTTGCCAGTCTATCAGCCCTTGAATTTGTTGTCAGGGCTAACTTTTTTTTCACATCTTTTCTTTCATCTTTCCTTCGAGAACTACAAGCACGTCTAAAAAAAACTGGCCATCTTTAAGGTACATGCCGTCTCTGAGTTACTTGGTTCCTGCAAATGATAATAACCATATTCCATAACTCCACACTTCCGCCAACGTATCGGTCAGGATTTGCTAGTCACAGCAGTAATGGATAAGGTAAAAATTTCTACGGCTTAAAACAACAAAGTTTCTTTCTCCACCTACAATGCTTTACATGTGGGCTGACCGTAGCTTTGCTCCCTGCAGTCACTGAGGAACCCAGGCTGTTGGAATCTCCATCTCAATTTCCATTTTCCATGATTTTAGGGACAAAGGAAAATAACACGTGCAGCTCACACACCTGGTCTTGAAGCTTCTGCCCAGAAGTGACACACATTGCTTCTGCTAAAGCCAACCACGTGAGCACATCTGAGTACAACAGACTGGGAATACATGTTCCTCCCCAAGAGACAGGCACTGGATGTTTTTGAATTTGAAGACAGTCTACCACAATCCTATTTGTCCTTGAGGCTGTGGTCACATGAAAAGCCAGACGGGGCTACGCAAGAGAACACTGCTAAGTGGCCCACCAAAGAGTGAACCCAGTGCCCTGGCCTCATGGGCTCTTGGATTTCTAATCAGGGTGAAGTGAGTAGGCATACTTGTTCTAATTAAGAACTTCTGACTTCTTACAAAGGAGGTGAGAGGGAGACAAGTATGTGAGAAGAGTTCAATATTGCAGGCAGAACTCAAACAAAGACCTTATTTTTGTATCAAAGCCCGTGTTTTGTGAGGCAGAAAGAAGCAAATGAATATACTGTGTCATTACATTTCTCAAACTTCCAGATATAAATGAGTGGGCCAAGACTAAATATCTCAAAAATGTCTTGCCTGCAGATGCAGAAACATTCATCGTCTGATTATTCACTCAGCCCAAATTATAAAAATGATTATGGTCCTTGAAGCTTAGCTTTTTATTTTAAAACCCTAGTCTCCTGATACTGATCCAGTCCCACATTCAAGATTCTGTTCGAAATTAATCTTTGAGAGATCATCCCACCAACCTTACATTCTGAAACATCATCTACTCTGCCCATTGCCCTCTAGGTCTAAGTATATTTTATTCTGTTTCTATATATTGTATTCTTAATTTCTCAAATTCTTTGTTACAGGCTTGCCTATATAAAATAATTTGTTTCTTTCTTCATTGAGTTCATTGAGTTTAATGTTTGTATTAAACACAGATTTAGAGAGACATTGTGGGGGTGGGGGGAGACAGGAAACTACAAGCCAAATGTTTATATCCTTTCAGCAGCAAGTAAAAACCTTGCCTCAAGCTGAATTAAGTAATGAGGAAATTTATTATAACCCTATACTTATAACTATATAGACCTTGAATACAACTATAGAACCTAGAGGTAGGATGAGCTTCAAGTTTAATTGAATCAGAGGTCTGATAGGGTCATGAAGAATACAGATGATTTCTGGGTGGCTCTGTTGGTTAATCATGACCTGATTTCAGTTCAGGTCATATCAGGGTTGAGATCAAACCCCACATCTCAGTGTGGAGCCTTCTTCAGGTTCTCTCTCTCCCTCTCCCTCTGCCCACCATGACCCTCCTTGCACATGCTCTCTTAAAAGAAAGAATGCAAATGATTTCTATCACTCCATTCTGCCTACGTTGGTGGTTGGCATCATTCTCAGGCTAATGGAAAAATGGCTACCTTTTTCTCTTGTAATTCCTTAAAGATCAGTGAAATTGTTCCTGAAAGCCCTGTACTGCCTTGACCCTCACACTTCACTGGCCATAATCATCCATTCCTGAATCAGTAATCAATGAGGGGAAAGGAATTACCACCAGTGACCTAAAATGGATGGTGATTATTCAACTGCAATGTCCACCACAATGCACAACCCACAGTAAGGTTCTACTTCAAGTCATTTCCCTTCTCTATGCCTCAGTTTCCTTATCCGTGACACTGGATGGTTTCTGAATTGCATTCTGATTCTAACATTCAGTGACTCATGAGTCTTAGAGAGAAATAATGTGGGATAAAAATAACAATCTCTCTGATGCTCAAATTTATCATCTGTAAAATGGGGTGATAATGCCTGCCTCACAGAGTTGACAGGATCGATTGAAGTAATACAATTAAAAAGTCTAACACTACGCCTATCACATTGTGGTTACTCAACAAAAGACATAACTATATTGATAATGATTTTATTTAGTATGTAGAGACAATGCTGATATTCCTGAGAAAACTTAAGAATCAATAGAGAACAAGGAGTTGCTTTTCCAAAGAAAACAAATTAATTCGCTCTGAGTTGGTGTGGTTTGGTTTGGTTTGGTTTGGTTTTGGTAGCCCTTTAAGTTAATTATTTTAAAATCATCTTTTGAACTGAAAACAGCTTCATCATTTTCAAGACGTATTTCCAGAAGGGAAATTACATTAGGATGGTTTGCCCTTGTCACCATTAACTGTTATTTGCATCTGAACAGGAAACATATCATTTAAATTCCAGGTGCTAACTGTATAATTTATCTTTCTATGGGCATAGCCATGTTTCCTTATTGTTCAGTTCTACTCTGCCTGCATTACGCAAATCACCCATGCATAAAATTATTAACATTTAAACAAATGATTTTCGACTCTGTCTTCACACCATCTTTGGGCTGGGATGCAATGGCCAATTGTTCAAATAACCAAAATAATCCACTATGCTCACTGTACTCTCTAACAAAAAGGTCTTTGCCCTTTTACATGTGGGAAGCAAGGAATGTTTTACTCAAGAGTAGGGAGCAATCACATTTATTAACTCTTTTTGGGACACACCGCCATTTTGGTAAGAACCATCTATATAACGATGTGTGGTCCTCACCTTTTGAAAAGGACGTGTCAGTGTCAAATTACTTCTGACTGACCAGAAACAAAATAAATAGACCACTTCACCCACTGAAAGATACTTGGCTCAGTTAGGCTGTGAAAACGTCACTGATTTTTAAAAGCGGAAAATGAAGTCTTCTCTGTTCGAGGATTCTATTATCACCTTAACTCAATCCCAGTGGATTTAAATAATTCAGGTCAGACTTCCGTAATCACTACCATGTGAACTGCACAAAATCCGAATTGTGAGAAGAGTTCAAGAAAAGACATTAGCTAATGGCTTGGGTTATCAATACAGAGTCTCCAGAAGACCTGCCAGGTTCTCTGCCTCCCAGAGAACTGAAAGCAGCAAACTTTCCTGGCCTGGCACAAAGCAGTTCTGGGACTAGACATCCCTTGTCTTTCCTCATCCGCATCATTGAGGAATACTTATGCACATACTTTTTTTTTTGCTCAATGAGAAACAATATTGGGACAGGGGGGAAAAAATGTAATTCCCTGATCCAGGAAATACTTGCGCCCCGGCGATAACACTGTGAAACAATTGAATAGTTTACTATTGAAAACTTAGAACTGACACACCAACATACACACCCCAACACCCTCTCCCCTTTGCTACAGAAAATACTATGTCATAAACTCTGCCTGATACCAGTGAGTTCTTTGGCTTGTAAGCTCTCCTTAAAATCATCCAACCCAGGTCCTAAACCCAATAAATATCCTCCCTGACTTCCCCTTCTGCAATATTACTAAGATTGGGTCAAGGCAGTGTTCCCCACAACTGCAATAAATTTAATACACTTAGTTTTCTTTGGCCAACAGTCTTTTTCAGTGGTCTTTCTGGAGTGTTGATAGCCCACAGTTCTTTCCTTCAGGAACACCTCTCAGAGTACACCACAGAAACGGATAAAACATTTCCAATCCTCCTTTCCAAGAAATCTCTATTTCCTAGTCAAGCATAATAAATACAGTTATTGTTTTCTACCTATTGGGCTCAACATCAGGGACTATATCAAAGTGTCAAATATAGAATATGTCCGTATGAGCCTATGGATAACTTGGACTCAAATTAAGGACTGAGCAGTCAGTACTTGCTTGATACAGGATGACTGGTACCAACGTTAATGCCAGGAGGCCTCCGAGGAGAGAGAACCCCTGAAGCCCGGGAGAAGGATAAGCTGCTGAACCATCGCTTACCCTTTCTTTCCCCCTCAGAGTCTCCCAGGATGTTTCTCCTCAGCTCTACTCCAGAGCCTTGACTGAAGCCAAAACGGGACTATTCATAATTCATGAATATACTTGATGAGTTTGCTTCTCATTCAAACAGCAGAAGACAATAAAAGGTGTTTGATGGAAAATCCAATTATGTATTCAAAGGATTACAAGGGCCAGGAGAGACCTGAAGAGCTATTTCGCGGTCCTTCCATGTTGCCATTTAAATTCTGCTCGATGGCATGCAATAGCTATTTATTCTTTTAAATGCTTATTTCCTCAAATGCCAAGGCATCATCAAAAACTTTCCATGTGGCATGCAGAAATCCCTTTGAATGTAACTTCTGTATTTATTCTCAAAAAGCAACCAACAATTAAAAATCTCCACAATTTCATGGGTGTAAAATACACAATGTCAAAAGCAGATCTAGACACACTTCCAGACTCCTCTTCTCTGAGCTTGTAACTGAAAGGACAAAGCAATTAAATAAAAACTACACACAGTAGCAGAGTGTAAAAACCATCCCATACCTTGCTTCTCCTTAAGATTCCACCTACTGTCACCACCAAGTCCTATGTACCTTTCTCCCATTGCCTCATTGTTAGCTGGTTTGTAGTATTTAGCGGTTAGGCTTGGAGACCAGTCCCTGAAGTTGAATCCTCGACTCAGCTCTGCCACTTACCAATGATATGAGTTTAGAGGAACTAGCCCCTCTGTGTCTATTTCCTCATCCACGATAATGAGGCTACTAATTATGGCTACTTCATGGATTATAGAAAATATTAAATTGTTAAAGTAATTTAATAATACATGCACAGTGTTCACACAAGTCAGGATGTACCTGGATATGCATCATTAATGGACAATCCCCAAATCTTAACCCAGCAAATAAGTTTATTTCGTATTCAGGCTGCTTGTCCAATTTCGATCACTAGCTTCTCTATACATGTTCATACAATGAAAAAAGAATGGGGCAGAAGTCACATAACTTTTAACAATCTCACCCAAAAGTGACGCTTATCAGTTTCACAAACATTTAGTTGGTCAAAGCAAATCACATAGCTATGCCTGCTTTCATAGCGGGTGAGCAATATGTATTATGTATCATATACCTGGAAGGAGAGAAAAAGCAGCATTTTTAAACAGTCCTGATGGCTACAAAAACATTAGAACCATAAGTATCAATTATTATTAATATTATTATCATCAGCATCATCATGGAATGGCGAAGCTAGAAAGAACTGGCATTCTACCGTCTCGCCTTCACTTATTCACTCAATATTTATATTCAAAATTATTCAATATTTATTGAGGGCTATTGTAAATAAAGAAAGCGTCCAGATTTTGCCCCCGATTCTTGGGAAGGAGCTTCTAAACCCTCAGAATTTCTTAAGTATAAGAGAGTCTTTGTGTTTCCTGGTGGCCCTGAGACGACACCTGAGTTTATTTAACAAGGTGACACCTGGCGAGGCCAGAGATAGTTTCGGGGTGGGGGGTTGACTGTGCTGGGAAACCAACTGCGTGATTAGACAGTTGGGTCTGGGGTCACGTGACATCAGCCCAAGCCCTAGGGAGGTGACGAGGGCCTTAAGACTGAGTTCAACCTCGTGGTCGTTGTCCAATTAATTATACCTATATAATGAAACTCCAGTAAAAACCCCAGACACTAAAGCTTGAGTAAGCCTTCCTGGTTGGTAATCATGTATCATTATGCTGTCAGGGTGCCGTCTTCTGATTCTACAGGGAGAGAACACACAAGCTCCATGTTGGGGACCTTCATGGATCTCACACTATGGGTCTCTTCTTTCACCTGGTCCTGATTCGTGTCCCTTATAATAAAACCATAGTCATAAGTGTAACTCTTTTCTGAGTTCTGTGAGTCATTCTAGCAAATTATCCAACCTGAGGATAATGGGAACCCTCAAGTTTGTAGCCAGTTGGTCAGAAGAGTGGGTGGTCCAGGGAACCTGCAGAGTCACAGCTGGTGTTGAAGTGAGGGCAGCTTTACTGGGGACCGTGCCCTTAACCTGTGAAGTCTGCACCAACTCTAGGTAGTTAACATCAGAACCGGCCTGTGAGGGCCTAATATATGCCTAACACTAGTAGTAACACTAACATGGAAGTTAATAAAATAAGCTCAGCATCTGCTCCTCTAGAATTTATGGTCAAGATGACGAAACATGTATTAAAAACATAACAAATAAAAGAATACATAATAGAAATGTCCCTGTAAACTGAGTCCTTTTCATGAAAAGAGGTAGACATTGAGAAAAAGAAATACTGGCTACAAACTGGTGGCTCTGCGGCTAAATTTTGTCCAAAGATGTTATTTTTTTTTATCCAAAATTGTATTATTCATCAACCTTCAAAAAATCAGAAACTTAATTAAAAATTAAAAAAAAAAAACACTACATGTCTGGCTTCTCTTAAAATTGGGAGATCTAGCCTCTCCAGGACCCAAGGTCCTGTGGGAAGCTGCCCCCTAGAGAGGCATAC
The DNA here is from genome assembly GCF_963455335.1 of Martes martes. Lineage (NCBI taxonomy): Eukaryota > Metazoa > Chordata > Mammalia > Carnivora > Mustelidae > Martes > Martes martes. The sequence continues at coordinate 144,781,149 of NC_137888.1, forward strand.
ATTCCTGTTTGCCAGTCTCCACCCAGCCACATTACTAATTCTGCTCACCTAGCAGGCATCCACAGGCATTGCAGCCTGTTGCCCCCACCCGGCCTGAACCACGCTGTTTGCACACACATTCAACTGAATTGAGATGAGGTATAGTCGGAACAATAGGAATTTTTTTTAACTCCCCAGGAGGTCATCCTTACATGCATCCAGGGTTGAAAACCGAAAACCGCTGTTTGGAGGGTTTTAGACAGGAGGACGACACTATTTGATTTTGAAAGCTCTGTAACACTAACTCCATACTAATTATAAACGTGGTTATCATGTTTCCCTCCTTCTAAGAAACAAGCCCTACTGAAACTCTTTTTACCATAAACAATGTTGGAAGGGTGATAATGAATCCCATTACCGAGAACAATGACATCCACAGTACCTGGAGAAATATGCCAGTTTTTTCCCTCAAATTCAGAACACCTGTTGTGGTACAAATTGAGTGCACCTGAAATAGTGAATGCCAAGCAGTTCATAGTTAGCCGGTCCCACCCATATGTGGGTGGGATGAGCGTGGCATCCAATTTTCTGTACTCTAGGGTATCCCACATGCTCACCCCTCTTTCAGCTGAGGAAGAAGTCTAGCCCGATGGATCTCTTAAACTTTCTTCTCCAGCCCGCTCCTGACCAGGGTCCTACCTCCTTTTTTTCTTTGTCTTCATTTTGGGTGGTCAGTCATTTCTTTCAATCACCCAAGGACTCGGAGAAAGCTTTTGAACTGCTCAGGTGGAAGAGGATGGAGGTAGATGAAGGGAAAGCAGCCAGCACTGATCTGATTTAAGACCAGTGGTTCTTGAAATGTCATCCCCAGACCAGGAGCATCGGCATCACCTGGGAAATTGAAATGCAAATTCTTGGCCAGCAACCCAGACCTGCTAAATCGGAAATTCTGGGGATGGAGTCCAGTGATCTGTGTTTTGGCAAATTGTCCAAATGATTCTGATGTTTAGAACAGTAGTTTGGGAAGCACTGTTGAAAACAGTCACACATATTAACCCATCAAGAGAGATCACTCCTTACCACAACATCTATGTGTTATTATGCCGTGAGAATGTCTACCTCCTCTCACCTTTGAGTTACACTAAAAAAACCCTTTCTGTTCTCTTACCCCGGTAAATGACTAACCCCAAAGGGTGTGGCTCTGTGACATGACTGAGATAGGGAGTAAATGGGAAGAAGAAAAAAAAAAACAGCATCCTGCTACACCCCACAAAATAATACAGCAAGATGACATTGTGAGCAAAGGTTCTTATTATAAAACAAAATTATCCCAGATAAGAGTACTGTGTCATTAGCCCCTGTCCATCCTGAAATAACTTCTCTGTAACTAATTACCACATTTAAAAAAAAAAGCCTCACATGCATGTAGTAGTTTCAACATACATGAGGAGAAAAGCATTCATGAGTTGAACACTATTGCGTTCAGCATAATTATTATAAATCTCTTTGAGAAAGGCCATACAGCCCAAGTGGTACTTCTTATGGTATATCATTGTAATTATATTTTTATTTCATCAAGTTATTGCAAAAAGTAGTTCACCAAAAAAAGAAAAAAATTGTGTATTGTGTGTATTTCCTGGAGAGGTTAATTTCATTTTGCCATTTTTAACTGATGCTTCAATTCCAGCAAGCTGGACTTGGGGTAGGAACATCTACCAGGCCAATAATTCATCACTGCTTCTTCCCACTCCAAAACTGAGACTTATTTGAACAGACAAGGATCAGTGTTTAAACAGATCCAGCCTGGATCTGCCATAGATTCACGGCCACACCACTTCTTTTTTTTTTTTTTTAAATATTTTATTTATTTAATTGACAGGGAGAGAGATCACAAGTAGGCAGAGAGGCAGGCAGAGAGAGAGGGGAAGCAAGCTCCCCACCAAGCAGAGAGCCCAATGCGGGGCTCGATCCCAGGACTCTGAGATCATGACCTGAGCCCAAGGCAGAGGCTTTAACCCACTGAGCCACCCAGGTGCCCCGGCCATACCACTTCTTGATCTTACCCTTAATGAAAGCCATCCGGTCTCCATTATAGATGTTCCACATCCTCAACTCCCATAGGCAAATAAAGGTGAGACGAAATCTAACAAAGCCATCATTTGTGTTTTCATTTGTTTCTCTCTTCCCACCAACTTAGAATCATACTCTGTGTGTGTGTGTGTGTGTGTGTGTGTGTGTGTGTGTGAAGGTATTTACAATAAAGTTTAATACACGTGATACATCATGGTACATGTGATGTTATATAGTTATTGATCAAGATATCTTTTATGTATATACACATACATAATACATATGACCCATATTATGTCATTAAATATTCTTCAAAAACATAATTTTGGGGGCACCTGGGTGGTTCAGTCGGTTAAGTATCCGACTCTTGGTTTTGGCTCTGGTCACGGTCTCATGGTTGTAGGATCGAGCCCCTCGTTGTGCTCTGAGCTCGGTGCAGAGTCTGCTTCAGATTCTCTTTCCCTCTTCCTCTCCCTCTCACTCACTCTCTCTTTCTCAAATAAATATATAAAATCTTTTCTTAAAAAGCGTAATTTTTGATAGAGAGAAGATACCCCATCTTATATGATATATTATAATCTCTTGAGCCATTCCTATTATTGGACAGTTAGGCTGATTTCGATTCTTCCACAACAATAAATAATGCAGCAATAGACAGCCCTGCACATAAATCTTTGTCCACACCTCTGACTATTTTCTTAGGATAAATTGCTAGAGAATAAATAATTGGGTCAAAGGGAAGAAACATTTTTTAATGTTTGGTCCTCGGTGCCAAAATGCTTTCCAGAAAGTTTATATTAATTTTTCATCCCACAAAGAGTAAGAGTATTACTTTCTCACTGACAAATGAAAATCAGGCCTGAAAACAATGACCTTAACATTGCAACATTAGAGCAATTCTCTGTTTGGGCACTTGTACCCCCAGGGGACACTTGGTGATGACTGGAGACATTTTCGATTGTCACAACTGGTAGGATGCTACTGATAGCCACCTACCTCCTGCTTTCTAGTAGGTAGAAGCCAGGGATGCTGCTCGGTGGGCTATGATGTGCCAGACATCCCCCCACAATGGAAAATTATCCATCTCAAAATGTCGATAGTGTCAAAATTAAGAATTCCTGCCCTAGAAGCATCCTCCTTAAAACTGGGACCAAAACAGGACACTCTCTATCACCAGCATCATGCTCATTCTCCTGGAAGCTCTGACCTCTGATAAGGACAAAATACAAATAAAATATAGAATTGATGACAAAATTATTGGTATTTCACAACACATAATTGCAGATTTAAAAATAAAACACAATTCTTCATATCAGTGAGATCATATGATAATTGTCTTCCTCTGATTCACTTATTTTGCTCAGCATAATAGCCTCTAATTCTATCCATGTCATTGCAAATGGCAAGATTTGGGGGTTTTTTGATGGCTGCATAATGAAGAATTTGAGAAACAAGACAGAGGATCATAGGGAAAGGGAGGGGAAAATGAAACAAGATGAAACCAGAAAAGGAGACAAACCATAAGAGACTCTTAATCTCAGGAAACAAACTGAGGGTTGCTGGAGGGGAGGGGGTGGGAAAGGATGGGGTGGCTGAGGGATAGACACCAGGGAGGGTATGTGCCATGGTGAGTGCTGTGAAATGTGTAAGCCTGATGAATCACAAACCTATACCTAAAACAAATAATACATTATATGTTAATTAAAAGATAAATAAATGAAAATAAAACACAATTAACTGGAAAAAGTAAGAGCATGAATAGAAAATATTACCCTGCTTTGCAATAAAGAACTAACTAGCCACCAGGTAAACCTGACTGTATATCCCTCCCATGTATTTACATATTTATTGAGTCAAATATTAAGTCCCTGACATTCTTCTAGGCACTAGAGATACAACCATGAATCAGGAACATCTCTTAGCTGATGGAGCTTACAAGTATAAGAAGACCAAAAAAAAAAAAAAGCATGTAAACAAGTACACAGTGTATTAGCTGGTGATAAATTCTATGGAAAAAAATAATAAAGCAGGGCACAGAAGAGAAAGAATTCTTAGAGGGGCAAAAAAGCAAGCTCTTATAGCTATAAAGAATTTAGCTTTTACATGGGGGACTTCAGAGATCACTGGAGGATTTTAAGGAGAGTAATGACATGTTGTGATTTTTCAAAGACAGCACAGTTAATGTGTAGAGAACAGAGTCTTTCAGGGGGTAAAGGATAGAACCTGGTAACAGAGAGAAACAAAGGAGTAACCAGAGACACATCTAGGTGGGGATCTGAAAGCTATTGTAAGGATTTGGAATTTTACTCTGAAGGAGGTAGAAATACCCCAGAGAGTTTTGAGCAAAGGAGTAACCTGATCAGACTCAATTTTGAAAAGGAGCACTCTGGCTGTTATGGGGAAAACACGCTGTGTGGGGATGGGAGGCAAAGGCAAAACAGCAGAGAATAAAAGTCCTTTAATGCTAGCGGGAAAAACCTAGCTCCTTCCCTCCTCACACGTTTGTCCAGCTCATTCTAGATGATTCGTTCAGCTCGACAAGTAAGGAAACAACATGTTTTTCTTTCGCTTGGCAAGCAAATATTAATTTAAAAAAAAGAAAAGAAAAAGAAAAAAGCTTTCAAAAAATTAAAGTTAGAAAATTTCCTGTTTGTTTCATCTTGGCCTCATTGGACCACCCGGAAGTTTCTTTCGCACGGGGGAGGATAGTGTTACTTGACTCTGGGACGTTAGGGAAGAATTAAATCTCACAGCCAGAGTCAGCTGTCAGATTCTGAAGGCTGCCCTAACCATTCCCGGGGATGATGTGTTAGATTTGCTGACTGGAGGGATCTATAGCTGAGGATTTTTAAAAAAGCAAAATCTTGGAAGTGCTCCCAGCTCTCACAGTTTCCCTTTCATGAATCCTTTCAACAGCGTCAGGCTCTGTGCATTAATGTCTGGTCCTGATAGGTCACCCAGAAGAAAGGAGTCATATTCTTCTCTAGATAGACGCCTCAAGGTGATTCAAGGGTTCAAGGTTTCTGTGATGAGGAGAGAAGCCAAACCACAAAAGGCTTCATCAGTTCCAATTCACAGAAGAACAGGGACCCATGACCAAGCTGAGACTAGCGTTCCTTAATGATTCTTTCCAAGGACTTGTGATTTTCTTTGGCTTAAGAGCCAACTTTGAGAAATTATTTTCTTTGGCTTAACAGCCAACTTTGAGAAATGAAGACCAATTTATCCATTTACTACATTATGTATTTTTTGTTTGGTGGTTCTCAGCTTTCTGAGGGCTGTATTTGGTTAGCAGTGATTGGAAATGCAGTTTTATGGACGGGCAAGTTGCTGTCACAAGTTAGGAACAAGGCACCATGGGAATATCCACAGAAGCACAGAGCAGACCAGAGAAGGACCTAAGCCATGAACCAGGACAAGACAGGTACTAGAGGATGAGCCCCGGGATCAGGACCTACCCCAGACTTGAGGAAGTTGGGGAGTCTAGGGAAGGGAGTGGGGAGTCAGTAGGCACCCGGGTAGACACCTAATCTTACATACTAATCAACATGGAGAGTGACCAGAAAAGTGAGGTTGTAAAGGAACACACGTCATCCCCATCTTAGCCCCGGGTGTCTCAGATCCCAGGTCTGGTTGTCAACAACACATCTCAGAAGCAGCTGTGACAGAGACACAGAACTGTGTACAGTTCTTGAAAAGACGAGTGTTTCTGATATCTTGTAGTTTCTCAATGACTTTCCACTGAACCAGAGAGTGCTTGCATGAATGGATGGATGGGATGGATGGATGAATCTAGGTAAATGGCTTAATTTTAAGCGAGCAGATGGAAGTGCAGAAGCTACCAGCATATTTCCTTGGTTGGTTTATCTCTAAACCTATATACAGGATCATTATTGTCCTTGATTTTGACTTAGTAGAAAAGGCCAAGGGAGTCGATGTGATTCAGAGTCTGGTCTTGATGGTCTTTACAGTACAATCGCGTCAAACAAAAACAATCTTCTGGTGGATTAAGGGGCCTCGTTTATTCTTATTACAGGGTGGTATGATTTTCCTTTAAGGCCACCAATAGCAATTTACAGAGGAAAGAATCGGAGGGAATTCTAATTCTGAAATCATGGGGAAGATGGTGAACTAACAGAATTCCTGGGTGCAGGGGTGGGAGGAGGGTGGATACCAGGACAAAAACAGAAAGGAGAAGAGAGAGTCAGAGAGCCTGCTTTGAGGGACAGCTCCTCACCTCCAGCACAGAACAGATCTGGGCCATCTTTCGCCACCACTTCTGCCTGCCCTTCCTTCTCAACCCTCAGAGGCAAGAGGCAATCACGTGGCTGGAGCTAGCTCATCAGAGAGTAATTTCAAAAGGCATAATGGTAATCATTTGCTGTTCCTTGTTCTTCATTTTTCTCCACATTTTTACTTACCTCTGAGCCAACTGGGCCACATGTTGTGCCCCAAACAAGCCACCTAACCTCCCACTGGTTGTCTTTGCAGGTGGTGATATTACTCCTACCTGTGAAGGCCTTCTTCCCGTCTTTCCCTTTTGAAACCTTGGCTGTTCCTTAAATCTTGCCTCCAACACACCTTCTTACCTCCACAATGCCTTCCAGGGGATTTGGTCCTTCCCTTGGATCATAATTGGCTCTTTGCATACAGGCCGATCTTTAAAAAAGCTGCTTAGTCTTCACAAGCCACTAGGAAATCATCTAATTTGAGACTCAACTTTATTATCTGTGAAATAAGGACATTACCTGGATTGCCTCTCTGCCAAAACTGCTACAGTGTATATGTTTGGAGACACTATGCAAACTGTAAGATGCCTAGCAGTTAAGGTGAGGAGTATTATAGGAACCCCTGCACCTTGTAACCATGGCTAGATAAGGACTTTCATTTTTTTTTAAGATTTAGTTATTAATTTGAGAGAGAGAGAGCATAAGAGAGAGGACCAGAGAGAGAGGGAGAGAGAATCTGAGGCATACTCTGGGCTGAGCGCAGAGCCGGACATGAGGCTCGATCACACAACGCTGAGATCACAACCTGAGTCGAAACGAAGAGTCGGACACTTAACCGACTGTGCCACCCAGGTGCCCCAGATAAGGACTTTTAAGTGTCCTAGACTAAAAAGATGATGACGTTCCCCCAAAATAAAAAAGGAGAAACTATAAAAATAGAAGTAATAGTTAAGCTTAATATAGGTTGTAAGAGTAAATAAAGTTGGAGGATGACTATTTTAATGCCTTCTCTTTTTGAAACATTAAATTCTGTTTGGGGGTTGTTTGTTGTTGTTGTTGTTTTTGCCTTTTCAGTTTGTTCTATATCTTCACTTTGCTACCTTCCTAAGTCTAATGATTATTTGGCGATGCATTTTATCTCCTCTACTACACTGGGAGTTCCTTGCAGCCTCTGTCTTTGCTCACACATAGCCAGCACTCAATAAATATTTGCTAAATTAAATTCCTCCTTTTGACACTCTTCAGAAATTTATCTTCTCTGTTAGTAGAAAAGCTCCACAAATAGGAGGAAACATCAATGGCGCTGAGCAGTCACACCTCAATCTCTCAACAGGAAATTATGAAAAGCAAAAGATATGTATAATTCAGAACCCCAAACCATGGGAAATATAAACAAAATGAAAGAGGCAAGTCCATACCCTCAAAGTCTGTGAGAGAGTTGAGGGGTTGGGGGAGAGAGATAGAACAAGAAACTCAGGGGAAGAATTAAGGAAAACATAACTGGGGAGGACTGGGAGCTAGATCAAGAAGCTCTCAAGGAAATTCTTGAAAATATCAAGTTCTAAGGAAATAGCTCCAATTAAGATGGAAATGGACTTCAGAAGCTACTCTCCTAACCCCTCCCTGAATGTGAGCTCTTCCCCACATACGACAGAAGAGCAAAGTATGGGCACATGATTTTAGGACAGTCTCCATGACGTAGTAGCATCTCACGGTCTTGTCTCTGGGGCCATTCCCGCCTTCCATCCCTGCTGATGCTCGTTCCTAGAAGGAAGGTTATGAGCCAGCACTTTCTGTAGTTGTATTCTGACCTGGAAATCAGAGGCATTTTGCTTTCCACGGAGACATACATGGATATTCTCAGTGGCCTCATTTCTTTCTCCTACTTTCTTTGAATATTTTTTTTGCCTCTGGTTCTCTATCAGCATTTTATCTGCCCAACATGGTTCCTTTACCGTTCTTCTCTGTGCAGTTCAGTCTTTTAGCAAAATGCATTCTCCTGGGGAGACTACATATTCCAGAAGCTCGTACTCAGCATTTATGAGCTTCCCAGAGCTACCATGAAAAGGATAAACACATTTTTTTAAAAAAATAAAATAAAATGAGAATCAATTTTAAATCGAAACATTACATTGGGGGAAAAAAAAAGAAGAAGAAAGGGGAAAAAAAAACAATTTTGTTGCACTTCTTTTAGCTTTTCATTTGCATTTTATCTTTGCTTTTCTATTTGGGGCAGAAGCTCGTGAGCACTGTGGTTACAGGATGGCTTTTGTCATTGGAAACACCTCTGCTGCTTACCAGCTGTGGGCCTCGGGGTAGCTATGTCACCTCCTTAAGCTTTAGTTTCCTCTTCTGTAAAATGGGAATAATGGTGACATGACACAGAAAAACCCCTTAGCCCTGTGTCATGCTATTTTCAACTTCCCCGCACCCCTTTTGTTTTCCTGCATTCCCCCAAATAAATGGCTTGTTCTGGAAATCTTGCCTTGGGATCTGCTTCTGGTGTGGAGAGAGGCAGACAGACATTAATAAGACACCTTGGAGTAATCTTCTTTGCTCAGACAGCAGTCACAAGAATGTTCTCCCCTAGTTTATTCAGTGTGGGAAAAACAGACATTGAAGAATCCAACTCCAGTCCGAAATCCTACATGCGATCTTTCAGATCTGACCACGGGCCATTATGGAGGCTTTCTCTGACAGGCTCATGGGGCAAAGCAGTCCTCCCAGGCCAGTCTGGATGCAGTGTCTGGAGGGAGTTGCTGTCAAGGACCAGGTACCAACGAACATCTGCCTTCTTCGTCTGGGCGTCTCCATCTGGAGGCCTTATTACTGGGGGGCCCTCAACCGATGCCTTTCTCAGGGGCCTCTGCCACAACTGCCTTATCTATGGGCCTTGAAGACAATTTCTGACTCAATATTCAGGACTATTCCACTCCTAACCCTAGTCACGCTCCTTCCCCTGCAGCCCCCAGCTCCATAAAACAGCAGGAGCCTTTGTTCGGGGGGCAAGATGATCCCCGCATCTGAGCTAACCCGCCTGACCCTCACCCAGGGACACTTCATAAACAGAACATTGGGGGATCTGGAACTTTTCCTGTTTAGCCTTTTGCTTTATACTCTCACAGTACGTGATTAAAAACTTGACTGCTGCTTTCATTTTGGCTTGGTGTTTTAACTGACCACCCCAATGCTCGGAAGCTCAGCTATTTCCGGCCCAACTCTTGACAGAGATCCTCGGCCTGCAAAAAGGTCATCATAAGACTTTGTGGCCTGACAAAGGCAGGCCTCTTTTTATTCGGATCTGGCCTCAGAGACCAACTGGCATGAGGTCTAGGTCCTCTAGAGACGAAGAGAGGCGGGTCCCAGCCACCACTCCTGGAGCTTTAAAGTTCGGAAGTCCGCCAGCGGAGGTCAGAGCCGTCCTGGCCACTGGTACCCCAAAGAAGAACTTGACAGGGGTGCAGAAAGGAGTCTAGGACTCTGTGCCTGTGATCCAAATTTAAACAGAGTCGTAGGTCTAGGGAGACAGCTCAGTCTGGAACAGCACATAGACAACAGTGTAAGTCCCTCAGGAGCTGGAGGCCCAGTACACTGGTGTCGGTTGGAGACCAATGGCTAAGCGTGCAAGAACTGGGAGGCCAAGCAGACAGGAGGACTGCCGCTGAGCGGAGACTTGCTGCATATGAGCACCATTCCAGCTGCCAGCATGGCATGTGTGCATCACACTGGGTGTGCAACAACTGAAAGAAAGTTTCTATTGAACTGATGCAGTTCTAAGTATAGGCGTGTGTGTGTGAGTGTGCACAAAAGTGCACATGCATAGAGATCTCTGTGTGTGTGTCTTCTGTCTGTTTTCATGAGTGAGAGTGTCAGCTTCCTGATTCTAAAGGCAGTGCCCTCTCCATTCTCTACACTGCTTCCCAGGAAAGGCAACATCAGTCACTGAGGTTTTTGGACATAACCAGGTTTGACCCACTTAACTATAAGGCCTAAAATTCTGGACATGTTTTTCAATATATTTTTTATTTAGCTTTTTCCTTAGTACAAAAGTACTGTATCTTGATCCTATAGATTTAATGAAAAGCAAGAAAAGTTACTAAAAGTCACCGATAATGTCACTATGCACAAATAACCACTGTTGACCATGTTTGCGAAATTATTTTTAGTATTTTCTTTTTTCCCACAAGATTAGTATCACAAGATATGTGTATACATATATACATATGTATACACATATATTTATATATATAAGGAACACTGTAATCTGCTGTTATCAGTCCAAGTCCGGCAGAAGGAGAAGATGTCCTTAAATTAAGATAATTTAGGAAGAGCTTAATACAGCGCTATGTGCATAGGTACTAGGCAAAGTTTCAGGAAACCAGGAGAGATAGTATAGGGCCCCAGGGCTGACGACAGCAAGAAGAGGTTATCTCTGCGCCTGAAGAGGTAGAATGGGGTGAGATTACGAGAACCCGAAGGCAGAGAGCACTGACTGGAGACGTACCCTGAAAAAGCCCATGACTTTCAATCAAGAAACAGAGCCACACTGTGGCAACCTCACAGGGAGGCAACAGAAGGAATAAACTACACAGCTTCCCTCTCCTTCCCTTCAGTCTCTTGCTATGCTCTCCAGTGACTGAACCCAATGGGGACCAAGAGGACAAAGGAACCAGTGGCACAGACTAAGGGGTAGCAAATATTTTCTGTAAAGAGCTGGACAACAAAGAGCTTAGTCTTTGTGGGCCATATGGTCTCTGTCACAAATATTCAAACATACAGTTGAAGCATAAAAACAGCCATTGACAACATCTAAACAATGGATGGGACCAGATTTAGCCTGCAGGCCATAGTTGGCCAACCTCTTACGTAGACCATGTGCATCGGCCTCCCAGGACGTGAAGCAAAGCAGAAAACACACGGAAAAGATCTAGAGGGGTCGGCGAAAGGCACCTAGCAACTTGCCTCATTGGTTTAGCAAATTGTGAACATTTTACTATGTTCAAATCTTTTCTTCCTTAACCTTGTGGTAAGATAACTTTATTGGAAACAGGTACATGCTGGCCAAGCACAATTCAGCAAATATTACAGAAATAGTAGCTAAGCTAAGAAAGTATCCAATTCTTTTCATTTATTTTACTTATTTATTTGTACCTTGTAATGTTGCAAAAAGGTCTTAAGGAGGCTTAAATATGCAGTCTGAATTAAAGTTAAATTTGAAATAAATGATCTTGTAGGAATTTACCCTGTAGATATAATCATTTATGTGCACAGGGATTTACATATTCAAAAAGAGTAAAATTAAACTAAAAATAAATGAATGAACTTGTAGGAATTTACCCTGTGGATACAAGCATGTATGTGCACAAAGATGTATAGAAAAGATATTCATTTCTGCATTGCTCTTGATAGTAAAAAAAAAAAATTTGAAATGCTCTAAATCAATTGGGAAATAGTTAAATAATTAAAAACCTATCCACAGAATGGATACTTCTTAGCTATTATTTAAAAAATTCTATAAGAACTGATGTGGAACGATCTCCAGGAAGCAGTATTAAATGAAAAGCAAAGTATAAAACATTATAAATGGTATACTCTTAATGCGTATGATAAAGATATGTGTGTTCATGTATATGTATGTGGTTGTGTGTGTATGTGTATATGTGTGTACACACAGACATATATATACAGACATATCAACATATATGTGTGCGTGAGTATATTTTTTCTTCCTTAGGACATTCTTATTGGGTAGATAGATAAGAATTTGGAAGTGGTGGTTGTCCCTAGGATGGAGAATTAAGTGACTAGGGTACAGTGTAACATAGAAATACACGTTTACCTAAAAATACTTAAGTATATTTAAAATTTTGTACTATTCTCCTTTGTTACCCATTCAAAATCATTCATTTATTCATATAACCTTTGAAAGTGGATGAGAGGGTGCCTGGGTGGCTCAGTGGTTTAAGCCTCTGCCTTCAGCTCAGGTCATGATCTCAGGGTCCTGGGATCAAGCCCCACATTGGGTTCTCTGCTCAGCAGGGAGCCTGCTTCCCCCTCTCTTTCTGCCTGTCTCTCTGCCTATTTGTGATCTCTCTCTGTCAAAGAAATAAATAAAATCTTCAAATAAATAAAAGTGGATGAGATAAGAGCATAAGCTGGCTTGGATATACAGCATGTTCAGAAATGTATATTGCTGGTTTATATTAACTTTCCTACTCTTTACCTAGTCTGAGTGCTCTTCATCACCCAGCTGTTCCTGAGTATAACACTGGTCCCCCACACTGACAATGTCTTGCCAATTGAATCCAGAAAATAAAAAGTACTTCCTATTCAGGAAAAGTCTTGGTTAGAGGTAGACATGTCCGGGGATGAAAGATAAACCCACTGAACCAGGGGCCTACATTTTAAGTGAAGCTCCTAGGGGCACAGTGGTCTGGAGCATGGTGGCATCTTTCCTTTAATGTGAAAGACAAATTGGTATACTTTACACTAAGCAAGGAGCACAACTGCTGGACCTCTTTATATTTTGGAGGCAATATACACCACATGTTCAATCTTTCAAATAACAAAATTCCTAGTACCTACGGGTTCCCAGAGCAAGAGAAGTCTATACAATATGTCCATGGTACAATGCAAACTGGTCCAGTAGTTTCAATGGTACCCAAAGTGTTGTGGCAAATCGGGATGCTTAATGGAACGTCTGGTAAACCTTAATAGGTGAATTAGAGGACAGACCCATAGAATTTGTAATGACGTCATGTCTTCCCCTGTCACTAATGATTCTGATTTTCTGGCTCACTGCTATGCCCTAAGAGAAACTGAACATCTAACCAACAGGAATCAAGTGTCCATGTTGTCTGAGTTTCCCATCGTTAACTTTCACCATTATCTGAGCCATCAACCATAATGTTGGTTGTGCTCAGCAATGTGCATCATCAAATCCCATCATCGAATGAAAGCAGCTTATCTAACATCGGGCTTAACTATCCTTAATCTATCCTGAAAGTACAAGTATGCTGCATTGGCTTACACTCCCATAGCAATCCCTCTTGTTGCATTGCCATTAATCCCCCAATCCATACCTACAGCCTCATGGAGGTTTCTTGTGACCATTTGACTGAAGAAGAGAAAACTCAGGTATGGTTTATAGGTAGTCTAGACAATATTGAGATACAAGCCAGAAGCAAGTATTACTGATTCATACTGAAGTGTCTGGAAAATAATGAGAAATCCTTTCCTGGGCAAAACTTTAAGCAATACATCTGATTATCCACTTTGTCTGGACAGAGATGGTGAAAGGAACAGATCTATCCCAATTCTTAGGTGGTGGCTAATGGTTTAGCCACATGGTTGGGGAACTGGACAAAAACAACCTGGAAAATTGGTGAGAAGAGGTTTGTGGAAGAGGTACAAGCATTACACATTCCAGTAAATATTACAAAAGCAGAATAAAAAATACCACACGTAAAGAGGGTTGCAGCAAGAATGGTGGAGTAAGAAACCCTGAAAGTCTGCTTCTCCATAAAAGCAATGAGAACATCAGCAAAATTGTGAGCACAAACTTTTCCAACACTGGAAAATTAACCAAAGGTTGGCAACACTCAAAAGAGTGTTTATTAAAAACAAAAAACAAAAACAAAAAAAACCTGAATCTTGGGAAGAAGAGCTAGTTTTGTGGCGTTTTACCTTGCCTTATTCCCATCCCCCATCCCTAGCTCCAAAGTCGCCTTGAAAAACCATAGTTCTACAATCTTAGTGAAAGCTAGCAGCTTAGCAGCCACTGGAGAAAACAGATAGGTTTAGAGCTCCCCAAAATCACCACTCCAGAGAATCATCATTAGTTGACCCCTCTGGCAGTTCCGTGGACACTCTCACTGGCAGGTCTTCCTGTGACTTGACTCCGAGTTCACTCAGTGCGAACAACATTTTCCTTGGGGCATTTATCAGACAGAATCAGCAGCAATTTAATATTGCCCTTGCCTGGAGCGGCAATAACAGCTGGAACAAACAACAAGCTGACCAAGAAACATAAAAGGTAAAGCAAAGTTCATAAAGATCTTTAAAGAGCTCTGACACATTCCGGGGAATCTAGAAGGCTGTGCATATATGCACAGGGCTCTACACATGCCCAGAACTGTGCACAAGGCCAGAAAAACACAGAGCAAGCCCCCAAGCTCTCACCTCTGGCTTACCTTGAGGCTCTATTTAACCAGAAAGTAAAGGTTAAAGCAGGAAGGAAAAAAAAAAAAAAAAAAAGGAGAGAGAGAAAAGACAAACAACAATGCCTGCCTGAGCATCAGAGATCTGCCTGGACAAGTACACGACGTCCCTCTCCAAGGGCTGGGAGGCTTATGGATTCAAAGCATTGTGGGATGTCTGTCCAGTCACTAGCTGACCTCAAAGATAACTGAACAGAGACTTCAGGGGCCACAAATGATAAAGAATACAGACTTTACCAAATTGGTTGGGGAAAGTCACCAAACAAACAAACAGCATCTGTAAAATAGCAACAGAAACAACAAACAGCAACAATTACAAACCCTGAGGAAGAGGAGAATCAGATTTCCAGAGTTGTCACAGAATATTTTTAATGTTTCATTTTCAACAACAGGTAAAAATTTTAAGATCACAGAGAGACAAGAAAGTGTAGCACTATGAAGGGGAGGGGGAGAAATGGCCAAAAAAAAACTGTTCCCCAGAAAAGCTGACATTGGGCTTTACTAGATAAAGACTTTAGACCAGGTTTTAAAAATATGCTCAGAACTATATCAAAAACTAATGATGTACTATATATTGACTAGTTGAATTTAAATTTTTAAAAAACACAAGAAAAATATTAAACTAAAAAAATAAAAATAAAAATATGTTCAGAGAATTAAAAGAACTCATATATAAGGAACTGGAGAAAAGAATGAGAATGACATCTCACCAAACAAAGAATATTAATAAAGAGATTTAAAATTATTTTCAAAAAATAACCAGATATGAATTCTGGGGTTAAAAAATCCAGTTCCTGAAGTGAACATTTCACTAGAGTGTCTCAAAGGCAGATTTGACCTTGGAAAAAAAGAGTCGGCGAATGTGAAAACAAGTCAATTGAAATGATACAGTCTGAGAAAGACCAAAGATGAAAAAGAAATTAACAGAGTGTCAGAAACCTGTGAGACACCACCAAACATACCAACAGATGCATGATGGGGAGTCCATCCCAGAAGAAGAGAGAGATAAGAAGCAAAGAGAGTTTGAAAAAATAATAGCTCAAAACTTCCCAAATTTGATGTAAAACATTTATTGACACATTCAAGAAGATCAGTGAAGTCCAGGTGGAAAACATTCAAAGAGATGCACACCTAGACACATCACACTCCGATTGTCCAAAAACAAAGCAGCAGGAGAGAAAACATAACCTTACATCCAGTCCCTATAGGGACTCCTATAGTGGCTCCAGTCCCTATAGGGACCAGCCAGTCACTGAACAGCAGGCTGGTTTCATTGAACTATTTCCATCATATTTCCATCAATGCCAAGGTGGCATTGATGAATTCATTTTAACAGACATTTATTGTCAAAATGAATTTGCCTTCAGAGCAAATGCGTGGCTCAGCCGGTTAAATGTCTGACTCTTGATTTCAGTTCAGGTCATGATCTCAGGGTAGTGGGATTGAGCCCCACGTCAGGCTCCACACTCAGCTCTCTGCTTGAGATTCTCTCTCTCTCCCTCTGCCCCTCCCAACCCTGTGTGCATGCATTCTCTCACTCTCTAAAAGAAATAAGTGAATCTTTTTTTAAAAAATGAATTTGCTCTCATTGCTTTCAATGTTTGGAGCTAGCAACAACATCCATGAGCTTACAGAATACCTTATTCATGGTTATAGTATCCACACACAACATTATTTCTGACCCAGGAATTCATTTTATTTAAAAAAAAAAAAAAAAAAACCACACACACAGTAATAGGTTCACACACTCATAGGATTTACTGGTCTGCACGTGTCCCCATGACCTAGAAGCAGCTAGCAGAGTTGAATACTGAAATGGCCCAATGAAAATGCAATTATGGCATCAAGTGGGAGATAGCACAATGAGATTTGCTGCAGTGACAGACAGAATTTTTTGTGTACAGTATATGAAGACTACATTCCACAGCCATAAAAATAATTAACAACACACACACACACACACACACACACACACACACACGTGCTTCTGTTGTCATGTCTCACAGACTTACAACAGACAAGCATTAGGGAATCTGGCATTGAGTCGCCAGATTTTCTGAGCCTATAAAAATCTTTTAAAAATTGCTCAGAAGAAGCGCAACTATTCCTAAAAAAAATTTTGTAACAAAATACATCTCCTTCAGATTCTTAAAAAAGGGAAGCTAATGTAATCAACATCTTCAGCCACATTCTTACTATAAACATAGCAATGAGCTTCTCCATTATGTACACTATGCTGATCCTCAGTATAAATATGTCTTTACCTAGACCTTATCTGGTACATACTTTTCATGCCATTATTTGTCTATATCCTCATATGATAGTTCTTTTTAGTACATATCTTGGTTTCCTGATTAACTCATAAACTCCTACTGGACAAGGAGTATTTCTAACATTTATTTCTACTGTTGCCTCATTCACAATACCTTACACAGTACTTCTATTTCTATCAAGCAGATACTTGATAAGTTGTATTGATTAATATCAACTTCCCTTTTGTGAAAATGGTTATCAAGGATTCCCAGCAATGCCAAAATAAGAGATAAATGGAGACTGGTTTACATGTATGACAGTAGAGAACGAAAGAATGAATGAATGAATGAATGAACAAATGACTATAGCTGAAATTACTGGAGCAAAATTTCCAAAAAAAGATCTCTCTGTTGGATAAATATGAAATGCTTAACTTTTGTCTTGTAGCAGAGCAATGATAGAAGGGGAAAAGAGAACTAACATTTATTAAGTAGCTATAAAAGGCCAAACAGTTTTGGGTGCTTTAGATATGTTATCTCACTTGATGCTCACAACCCTGTGAGGAAGGTGATACTTCCCTTGTTATATGAATAAGAAAACAGTCCCAGAGGATTTCAGTAGTTATTTAAAAGCAGAGAAATAATTAAATCACAAAACTGGAAACTGAACCCAAGCCTGTGTGACACTCCATCATATCAAGCATGAAAATCTTAAAAATAAATAAAACATAAGGTTTTTTTTTAAACTCTGAAACAAAATAGTTAAAATTACAAATTCGACTATTCAGGTAATACATGAGTAAATGCTCATTTGAAGACTCCATCCCATATTGGGTTAAAATCCCTTCAGTATCTTTCCCCCCTCTCCCCAGGTTTGGTGACTATCACTCTGGACCTCTTCCTATGTGTTGATATTAACATACATGCACATATAGAAAATATATGTCTTGGGAGTGAATATTAAATATATTGTTCTACAATTTGCTTTTTTTAACCATGTATTAGACATCCATTCTCATGAGTAATCTCGACACCCAATGTGGGACTCGAACTCACAACTCCAAATCAAGAGTCGCATGCTTTTCCTATTGAGCAGTTGGGCGCCTCAGCATATTCATTTTACTGTTATGTAGCATGCCATAATATAAAGATGCCACTATTTATAAACCATTCCCAAATTAATGGGTGTTTTAAGTTGTTTCCAGTCTAAATTTTTATTAACAATGCTGCAATAGACTATCTTTGCATTATGTCTCTCTTTACACAAAAGTTAGATCTTTCACTAGGAAAAATACCTCGAAACGGAATTGCTGGTTCAAAGAGTGTGCATAATTATTAAAGCAGGGGATACCTTACAATGCGTTTAAAAAACAAATTTCACCTAATCATACTTGCACCGACATGGAAGGAAAATATCTTCTCTTTCAACTTCACAACTTTAGCAGAAATTAAAGAGATTGATGACAACCAGTTAAAAGAGTGAGGGAGAGGAGAAAAAGCAGCTCTCTCTCTCCCTTTCCTTCTCTCTCTCTCTCTCTCTCCCTCTCCCATCTTTTCCGGAATCCTAGTGAAGTGGAGAAAGTTTTTCGGGCACTTACATTTCATAATTTTGCCAATTGCTTGTTCTTTTAGGTTGTCTTCTTCTTACTGATGTCACCTTCTTTATTCTGGTATTAATTATTTTTTTCTATTACTTGTTTCAAGTATTTTCTCCCTATTTCTAACTCACTTTTTAAATGTTATTGTGTCTTTTTAAATAGAGAAGTTTTTGCATTTAGTCAAAGTTATTAGTCTTTTCCTTTGACACTTTCAGGTTCATATTGAGTTTTTGTTTGTTTGCATACATGTGGCTTTCTAATTCATCTGACATTATTTTGGTTATGGTGTGAGCTAGGAACATAGCTTGCTTTTTCCCCAAATGGATAGCAAGTTGTGCCAATTCCATTTATTAAATAGACCTTTTTTCCCTATAGATTTGAAATATTTTTTATCATATACTAAATTTTATTACATGTATTCACCAGTTTCTGGGTTTTTTATTGTGTTCCATCAAATGTTTTTTCTTTCTACATCAATACCCCAATGCTCAACCTAGTACAGATTTATAGTATGTTTTTATAATTGCGGAACAAGTCCCCTACACTATTTTGTGTTTCAAAAGTTTCCTGGATTTTCTACTGCATTTTGTCTCCCAATTGAATGTTTGAATCAGCTTGTTAAATTACAGAAAAGACCATGTTAGATTTGGGGGTGGCGGATGGACTTACGTAGATTTCATCAGCATCTCCCCATTTTCCTTTGGCCCACCTTGGAAGCCATCATCAACTTAAGGAGAAAAGATATCCGCACCTCTATGTTAATTGCAGCATTATTTACCAGAGCCAAGATATGGAAGGAGCCCAAGTGTCCGTCCACAGATGAATGGATGCATTACACATGTGTAATAACACAGTTGGACCTAGAGATTATAAGGCTGAGTGAAATAAGTCAGAGGAAGACAAATACTATGGTGTCATTTATTTGTGGAATTTCAGAAACAAAACAAATGAACAAAAATAAAAAGAACCCCCCCCCCAAAACCCAAAGATGCTTAAATATAGAGAACAAACTGATGGTCGTCAGAGGGGAGGTGGGCAGGGATAGGGGTGGGGAGAGAGATGGATCAATAGGTGAAGGAGATTAAGAGTACACTTATGGTAATGAGCACTGAATAATGTATAGAATTGTTGAATCACTATGTTATACACCTGAAACTAATATAATACTTTATGTTAATTATACATGCATAAAAATTTTTTTAAATAAAATTTTTAAAAAGGAAGGAAGAAGGGCGCCTGGGTGACTCAGTGGATTAAGTCGCTGCCTTCAGCTCAGGTCATGATCTCAGGGTCCTGGGATGGAGCCCCACATGGGGCTCTCTGCTCAGAGGGGAGCCTGCTTCCCCCCATCTCTCTCTGCCTGCCTCTCTGCCTACTTGTGATCTCTGTCCGTCAAATAAATAAATAAAATCTTTAAAAAAAAAAAAAAAGAAAGGAAGAAGAGAGCTCCCATAGACAGCGATGGTTTCCCATTTCTAACCCCTGCCTCTCTCTAGCCACAGAAGAATAATTAGCCAGTACACTGAGAGGATAACGAACCAGGAACAACTCCCAGCAACTGAGGAGTAGAAGTTCGTGGGTGGATCCCCCGCATCCTCCCTTCCGAGGGAGAGAGTTCAGGGGTGTGTTCTGCATGCTTTTCAGAGGTTTGCTAGCAGGACCGACCCCTAGTTGCCCACAGCAGTCCTTCCTCTGAATACTCTCTTATTTAGTATCTCCACTGTTCCCTTCTTCCCCACTCCTACACCTGATTTCCCAATAACCACTTGCACCCAAATCCTTATCCCAAGGCTTGCTTTTGGAGGATCCAACCTGAGACCATTCGTTGATTAAAAGGGGGAGGATTCACATCCTTTACAATTATTTCCAAAACAACACCTTTACGAAATCCTACTCACTCACTTTTTTTTAGTTCCAAAAGAAATATTTCCAGACCAAGTACTTTTAAAGCCCTTCTCCCAGTCTCTCACAATAATGTTTAAAAAGACCTGAGATTCTGCTCTTACCTGCATGAAATACTCCCTGAACATCAGACAGTGCTTTTTTTGCATAATCTCCTACGACCACTGGAGGACAGTCTAGTTTTTACCCAAAAAAAGCTTTGAAAGAAAGATAAGGACAATAAATTAAATAACTATGCTAAATCCCTGCTGTTCTAGACTGAAAGTTCCCTCCCTGTTAGATTTATTTTCCTGTTTCATGTGCAGCAATGTTATCCAGTATAGAGTTGCAGAAGTTAAAAGATCACACAACAATATAATAGCGTTCCAAATTTAAATACAACCATCCTCCATTATTAAAGTCTCAGAATAAATTAAAGCCCAAAGAACTTAAATACAAAGTCCTTTAGTAAGAGTTCCAAGGGATTAAAATCCCCAAATCAGTTTTCCTGAGGTTATTTTTCTGCTTCATCTCAAACGGCCTTGCTCAGTTCAAGACAGAGTTCCATCAGTGCTCGACTGTGTTGCTGTCCACTGTAATGAGAACAGTTCCTTCCAAACTCCAAAGTTGCTTTAATGGAACCCAAATCCTTCATGCAATTCTACTTTAAAGAATCTCAAGGGTTAATTGGGCACAGGAGTATCTCAGCATCAGCCATACATCCACAAATTTTAAAAATACAAGCAAACTCTCTACCTGTGAATTATCCTATTCACAATGGCATACCCAGAAACCAGTATTTAATCTAATCTTTATTATTTTAATAAAAATGCATAGTACAGCCCCTGTGTCATCTGAGGATAAGGTAGCCTGAAGAAACCCTCTTGGTCTGAGCCTTGCTTGAATGCTGGTCATACCATACAAGTTGTCCAGAATCCATGATCTGTGACCCTAGAATTAAATGTGCAATATCACACATCAAGAGATTAAATTATGACACAATATTTTTCAGAAAGGGGAGGAATCCAGCCATGTTTGCTCTGTTCTTAGAGAGTGGTAAGCTAGAAATTGCCATGGTGACAGTCCCAACAACCAGGTCTTATGGAAGGTGACTTAATTTCTCGTCTCGCATATTCAAAACCTCATCTTTTCCGTTCCCTCCGAACCACTAGACCCTGACACCTCAGTGAAGCATTGAGAATGGGTTCCTAATAAGGACCTCACTTCTACATTTCTGTGTGTGAATAGCCATTTCCATTTCCAAGCCACAATCTTCCTGCTATGAAAATGTTCGGTCCATGAAACCTGCTCTCTGGGGCAGTTTCGCTCTCGAAAGACCAAACCTACAAACAGCCCATGGCCAGAGAATAGATGAAAACGGAACCATGACCCACAACTTCTGAAGGAATCAGCTCAGAGAGTCATGCCAGCTTCCCAAGTATTTGCTCTCAGCTCCAGCTCAGCACCAATAAGAAAAAGGCAAATCAGGGGCTCAGGATGTCTAACTTCCGGTTTCACCACTTCTAGATTCCCCATGCCAATGACCTCCAATCAGAGGTCATTTGAAGACTTCCTTATAAGGTTCTCCCATTCTGTGCTTGCCTTTGACTTTCTACCAAAGGGATGGAGGCTGACTCCCTTACAACGGCAAACTCTGGCAATAATCTCTGTTCTCGTTTAGATGGCCTGTGTTCGTGTATACAACCTCCTCACCACCATGGGTTCTGCCAGTTTCATGGTCAGCATCTTCGGCGTGCTGCTAAGGATGGCTCTGAGGCCTATGTTCAGGGGCCCACTAAGACCATTCCTCTATTTTATGCTCCTGGGGAGCCTACCGTTCTTCTGCTTTTACAAATTCTGGACTTCAACATTTTCTTCGGCTCTGTCTGTTTTCTGCATGGGTGCGATGGGCCTCCGGTGTTCCATGTCCCTCCGTTCCCATCAGTGGCCTCAGCTCAGAAGTCAGCAGTTTACCTTGCTTCTTAAAAGGACCACTAGCCTTCCCTACTGAGAGTTTGAAAACTGCTTGCTGCCTTAGTGCTTTCATTCTGTTTGCTTTTGTATTGTTTTCTGGCCCAGACATTTGTCTTTCTAACTGACTCCTCTAGAGTTTGTCTTTTGGGGTCCCCCAGAGTATCTGATACCAAGTCAAGGAATGAGCAGTTTTCCAAAGCATACAATTTTGAAACAAATCTTATCTATCTTCACTTTCCTAAATCGTTCAATCCTACTTGGAGGCATGACCTCATCAGATCAATAGCCAACTCAGGACTGACCTCGTTTATTTTTATCTCGCCTGGCTCCCTTTGAGTAGCTCTCATTTGCCCTATGCCTTCCCTTGAGAAGATCCTAATTCCATAAATCTCCCTGGCAGGTTCCCTGGGACACAGGCAATTCCTGCTTCCCCATCTGTAATAACCACACCACCCTCCAATTCATGACTCGGTGCTGTGAGTGTTTCAGCCTGGCTTCTAGGGTCTCCTCATGCACACCTGTTCAAATATTGTACGGCTGTCTCAGTCCTCAAGGGGTGCAAACCCAATTGTTCTATCTGCAGCTGCATAGAGATTTTCCCCAATCATTTCCTAAATTCGGGAAACATTGGGGGAATTATAACCATGTCTGCCCTGGGACCACTTACCTTTTCTGGTCTTAGAGCAGTTATAGAGCAATCTCTTCACTAAGAAGGGATCCATTCTTAGATATGTTTAATCTGGCCTCCAAGATCTCATGTTCCATTTCCTATCTGCCTACACTATGCACTAAAATCTCAGTCATTCTACTAAAGAAATTCTTCCATTTTCCACTTTAATGAACTATCTTCTCTTTTTTCTCTTTTATTCTTCTACTCGCTCTTATTTTGAGAGTACGATCAATGTGTGATTTAAATAATTCCTTCATTTCCTGAGCAAACCTAATCTCTAAAACCAAAGTGCTAGGGACACATACCATTGCAATTGCCTTTTCTTTGAGTATACAATAAGTTAGTTATTTTTTTCTTCATCCAAAAGATTTCCTATCCCCATCCAATAAAGATCCCCATTCAAGTTTCTAATGTGATTGCACAGCCTGGCTCTCTAAAATCTAAAATGAGATCCAACACCTGTTAACGACAGAGCCTCACATATAAATTCCTATCTCTGACCATGACCATGGAGTAAAAAGGAAAATAGAGGTGGAAGATTTTAGTCTGACTCAGAAACCCTCCCTGTCTTTAACTACATACTAGAGTTATGTAGAAAGAAAACACCTAAGTTTTGATTCAGTTCTGCCATTTCACTATCTGACCTTGGAGTGAGAAGATGTCGTCACTAGCCTGGAAGTGGGCCATCACTAGGAATCGAATCAGTCAAAACCCTTTTCCAGGTGGTGTGCCCATCCCCCAGCTGCACCAATATTGCCATTAATGGCTTATCTGAGAAACTTCAGCCAGAGAATTGTACTTGGCTGAAGAGAGATACCTGGCCAGGAGCTGCTTAGAAGTTGATACAACCAAAGGAGGAGGGAGACAATGGGAGGTAACTGACTAATAATGGGGTAAATAATAATAATAATAATCATAAAGCCCAACCCCTTGCCTCAAGGTAAGACAACTCTGTGGCACTGTTTATGACCCAGAGTTCCCATGGATCAAAGCCAAACTAGACTTTTTCCTGAAATTACTGCCTTGTTTGAATCCTTCCCCTTCCCAACCCTGTTTCCTCCACTCCCTGACAGACTACTCCTGAAGTCTCATCCACCCAAATCTGTCTCAGGTTTGCCTCTAGGGACCCCAAGCTAGGACACCTCCCTTCAAGTTATCTTTTTTAAGAGTACGCTTTCCTGAACAGATGAGCAGGTATGCCAACACCAACATCATAATCTGGACTCTTAAGCCATTTACACTCCAAGACCACTCACAGTCCCACTGGAGATGCCTCTGTCTTCCTGCATATTATTACTATATATCAGTTAGAAGCTTCCGTGAGGCTGCATGGTCTGGTAGCACTCACAGAAACTTGGAAGGCAGAAATTGATTAATTTCCCACTCCATCAAAGTTTAACTCATCAGGGATCTCAGAACATAACTCAGGAATTTTGAGATTAGGTTCCATTCTGTGAGCAAACATTAGATAGGAAAATACTGATCTGCCTGATATAGAAGAGAAGCCATCTCTTTTGGTCCCCAAATTTTTGCCTATGTAGAACTAAACTACTGAAAGACATGAAAAACTCCAGATTACACCAAGAGTTGGGAATTTGGAGAGAATCAGTTCGAGTTTTCAGATCATAATGTTGTAAAAAAGAAGTCCACTTTCTGTTATAAATGAATGTCTAAATGAATGTCCCATCAAGAGTAAGTTACTGTAGGAAAAGCAAAACATTGGTGAATGGTATGTGACAAATAACCCATTTCTTCAGATACGAATGCAAGGGTCATTTTATATAAACAAAACATAGATGGAGGTAGTGTAGATATTAATGTTCAAATGTCACAAACTGACAAGAAACAGAAAAATGGGGAAGTCAGGCAGTAGAGGAAAGGATATGAACAAAAAGAAACTACACAAGATACAAAATCATGCCTATATTTTGGCTAATTGGAGTAGTAACTAGAGAAATAATTTGTTGAGATTACCATGGTGGGCACCAGGGAGAGAAATTCAAGTGAAGGAACCTAAAAGGATAGTGCACCATCACAGGGCCTGGGAAGCTTCCAAAAAGAGCTACTTTTGACACAAAGATATGCCCAGAAAGTGGCCTACCACATCCTTGATCTTTATGTGCTAGAAGGTAGAGAAATGCCACAAAGTTAAGACAAGGAGAAGGTCATAGATACAGTTCTTTCCAGTGGCTGGAAAAGGATAGTCTAAAAGTAAGTAGAGAAATAAACTTTATCTTTCAGTTTGACGAAGCAGGGTTCTGTGATTGTTTTCAGGGTACCTATAATTTGTGACACCAGGGAATTCTCATGCTGAGATTTCTCATTCCATAGCTTAATCATGTAAATGTTGTGATTAAAAACACAAATGTGGTAGACTGCCCCAGTCAAATCTAAGCTCTGCTACTAATTAGTTGTTTGAAGTAACGTGGTTTAACCTCTCCTAACTCAGTTAACTCATCTATTAATGAGACTATTTGAAGTAGCCATCTCATGAGAGATATTGGAGAATGAAATAAGTGAATGCACATCAAGCGATTAGACCACTATCGGGCTCATGGCGAGTTCTCAGTTTATTATCCCTTGACACACAACTCCACGAGGTAGCAAAGGATTAAAGAGCTGAACTTCAGCTCCAAGATTGGCACTTAAGGGAGGGCAAGACTTATCTCCTCACATGGTAGCAGGGAAGGTAAAGAGCCTTCTGTGAGCAGCCCTGGGTCTGTTATGGGTTGACCATGAGCTATAAATCGGTTAGCTCCACTGGCTTGTCATACTCATGTAGCACAGTCTCTGATATGATCTGATCTTATGTGTTTTTTTTAACAGATTTTCTGGCATTTCTCTGGGGCCACAGCCTCCATCTAATTTCTTAACAGCTATGGCATACATAACCATATTTAGTCTAAGGGAATTGGGCATTCAATAACCATACTACTTGAAGAACAATTCAGAAAGCCATCAGTCTCCAAGTATTAACTTGGGAAATACAACTCACATTTTTATGCCCCAATTAACTATCAGGCATGTAGCAAGCACCAGGCAAGGCACTCCATGAACATAAGTTCATTTAACTCTCATATCAACCTTATGGTGCCATTAGCTCCATTTTGCATTTTAATGTCTTTTCCAATTACAAGCATGAACACATGGTCATTGTAGTAAAACAGACACAGTATCACTTCTGTGGCATTCTTTGGTTAAAGCCAAGACTCACAGGGAGGGGACTGCACAAGGGTGTGGATATTTATCCCCACTATTTAGAAGGTGAGGTACATTGGAGGCTACTAATTAACACACTACCACACTTTGTCTCTGGGGTACTTGGTTTGATTTCTCCAGAGAATCCAATCAGCCCAGATCCTGGCCATCCCAACCCAATCAGTTGTGGCCAGAGAAGGAAAAGGTCATAAGATACAAACATAGCCTCTGAAGCTATTCTTTCACCTGGCACTATGTGGTAGAGAGAGGGACAGTTCTTAGACATGAGGATACCACAAAATAGATTGATCACATTAACACCCATGAGAGAATAATTAAGTGCTAAACTCTATGATTTTGTAACTATAATAAGACTCCAAAAAAGAATGTAATCGATGTGGTCCAAAATATTCAAAGAAATTGCATTTTGTTGTTTTTCTTCTTGTTATTGCTTTTAATGAAGGCTGTAGCCTGGAATCATTAGTGGAATTTAGGTAGGACAAGGAGAGAAAGAGTTCCACACTCAGCGTGGAACAATGATAGTGGCAAAGTATAAATAAGCAGTGCCCATTAAGATGATAACAAGAGACCAAACTGGGAAAAGCCTTACTGAGCAAATACCTAACATAATTCATGACAATTTTTGATAAATGCAGTACCCTCTCCTCCTCAAGTTCTCAGTACATTAAAGTGTAGATTTCAGGAAGGTAAGAATTTTGATTTCTGGAGCATAAGTCCTCCACTTTTGTTCTTGAGATTGCCTTTGGTATTGTATCAGTTTTCTATTGCTTTAAAAATTTATCACAAATTTAGCAGCTTAAAACAATACAAATTCAATGTCTCACAGTTCTGTAGCACAGAGGTCTGAATAGGCTTAGTTGGTTCTTCTATCCTGGGCCTCCCCAGGCCAAAACCAAGACATCAGCCAGCCTGGGCTTGTATTTGCATGTTCTCACAGAAAAACTTCTTTCAAATTCATTCAGGTTGTTGGCTGAAATCAGTTCTTTATGACTGTAAGGTTGAGGTCTTGGTTTCCTTGCTTGCTGTCAGTGGGGAGCCTCTGATAGCTCTTTAAGACCACCTGCATTCCTTATCAGGTAGCCCCCTCCGTATTTAAGCCTGGAATGTCACATTGACTCCTCATATTTCAAATTCTCTAATTTTCTTGTTGCCTCTCTTCTGCCTCCAGCCAAAGTAAGTTCTTTACTTTCAAGGGTTCATATGATTCATTTGAGCCCATTCAGATAATCCAGGATAATCTCCCTGTCTTAAAGCCCATAACCAAAATATACCTACAAAATCCTTTTGCTATATAACATAACATTCACAGATTCCAGAAATTAAGACTCAAGTGTCTTTGGGGCTCAATTTGCTTACTGCAGCTCTTCTAAGTGTCTTGCATTTCCATACAAATGTTAGAATCAGCTTATCAACGCTTACCAAAAAAGTTTCTAATGCAGTTTTTGTCCACATACAAAAAGCTGTAGATATTTTAATATATACAACTTGATAAATTTGCAACCAATATAATGTCTATTGAGATCGCATAAAATTTAGATCAATTTGGTGAATGTTAACAATACTGAGTCCTCCAATCCATGAACATAGTATATCTTCCCATTTATTTAGGTCTTTATTTTTTTTTCCCTTTCATTTCTCTCTGCAATGTTTCATGTCTTTTGTTAGGTTTACTAACAAGCATTTGATACTTTGAGTGCTTTTATAAATGACACTTTTTTTTTCATTTTCTAAAATTTGTTGCTAGGCTTCTTGTTGTTAGGTATTTTTTATCATCAACACTTAACACAGTACCTGGCAATACTAGGCACTCAATAGGTATTTGTTAAGTGAATGAATGAATTGCTCTTTCTCTGGACTCTTTTTATGGCCCTTGAAATTTAGTATTTTACAGTTATTTGTGTATAAATCTTGGTTCCCTTTGAGACTATGAGCATTGTGCAGTAGGGTTGTATCTGATCCACCTCTCTAACCACATTCCTAGTATGGTGTTTAACACATTGTAGAGCCTATTAAAATATCATTAGGTATTGTCAATTAGTGACATAGAATATCTACACTCAACATGAAGTATACTCTCAAACCACCCTGCCACCCAGTTCTCATAGAGAGCTCTGTTGTACAAAGTACTGTTAATGGAGGATTCCAGGAAAACTATTTGGCTCATATATTCTTCTAGTATCTGAAATCTAGACTCTGGACCCTCTAAATTATGTCATTGGGTTAAGTCAGAAACCTGTGTGCCTGTCCACAAGGTTTGTACTCCTTAGAGAACTTGTTTCCCTGAGTTGTGTTTGGCATTAGGTCATTGATCTGTTTTGAAAAACAGAATAGAAAACAGCGTTATGAAATTTAGTTTGTGCTAATGAAATAATGTTGAGAACACTGTTCTCTGCATCATAAGGTATCTCTTTAATGAAGACCCAGAGGAAAAATTCTCTCCATTCCCAGAACTATGAATAACTGCATTTCTTCAGCAAGTGTAACTTATATATCTGATTAATTTTCCCATGTTGTGTTGGCTAGTAGGTACATCACTACTAATTAAGGGCCAAACTTTTGGGTTTAAGTATGAAGTTTACCTTTAGAAGGCAAAGTATAAAGTGAAAGAGAACTCCACTAAGATGGAAACTCATAGGGCAGATGCTATATTTGTTCAATTCAAGCCTGTATATGCAGTATCTATATTTTAAATAAATGAATGCCATGTGGTAGAACACAGTACCCTGAAAAGAATGTATAATATAGGATGCAGTAATAAAGAAAGAAAGAGGGAGGAAGGAAAAAAAGACCTCAATGTTTGTAAAACCAATTAATTAATTAATTATGAGAAATTTAATGTGCTTTTTTCCCCAGCATTGAATTTTTAATGTATATTATAGTTTTTATTAAAAGAAATTGGAACATCCATTAAGGCAGAACTTGTGTATTGATGTGGAAAGATACAACAAAGTGAATACAAGTATGTACTATATAAACAAATTTTTGTTTTTGCAAAAAAAAAATTATATGAATATCTGTGTACTTTTTCCAAAAGGTAATAGTCATAGGTGCAAAGTGAGAACTTGAACCTCTGAACACTGGTTCTACTTTGTACATTATATTATCATAACCTTGACTTGAGATATCTCACAAGGGTGATGACAATTCAGTGAAATTTGGCAAGAAATTGATTTTTCCTATGTTGCTAGTGGAAGTTTATATTGGTAAACATATGGGTTGTCAATTTAACAATTGTTTATCTGAAACCATAATGATGTTAATAACCTTTGACTGATTACTCCACACCTGGGCATTCAACTTAAGGAAAATGCGCCAACAAAGAATAAAAGTCCATGCCCAAGGATATTCATCATTATCATAATGAACATATTTAACAGTCTAAGCCTAGTGGGAGGAAAATATTGAAATATCTTCCTTTTTTAAACACTTGTTTCTTAGTTAGTTGATATTTGAAACAGATCCTATATACTTTCAGTCACTTTAAAGTATTAAAAACAGAAAATTGTCTTATTAGGGGATGTTAAAATATTTAACAAAATCTGAATCAAAACTTTAATCTCATTTAATTTAAAACTTCTGTTCTGATCTGAGCTTAGAAACCTGCAACAAAAATCGAGAGGCAGTGGTGGGCAGGGAGGAAGGGAGACAGCTTTTTCTATTTTTTGTCTTATTTCCCTCATCAGTTCCCTGTTCATGGTGGGGGCTAAAGAAGAGAGGTAAAGCGGGTGAAAAGTCTTACTTGACTAATGTAAGTCTGGGATCAGAGCCATTGGGGAGAGATACCTCAATACTAGTCACCCTTTCTCTTTAGTCTCTTTTGGGGGGGATTCCCTACTCAGTGGCTTCCCACTACATGGTACCAGTTGAGCACACACTCTTGCTCTTGGGGTAGCACTTCGACACAGGCAGACCTCTTAGGCAGGATGCTTCACAACAAGCTCAGCGACCTTCCAAGAGCCACCCTTTTTCCAACCACCACTGAACATGCCCTCTTGCTCCTGAGACAACTCTCTCAATGTTCTGACCTCAAGCAAAGCTATGACTAGCCTCTCGCCTTTAGATATTTTTAGGTATGGACCAGACACCAGTCTCTGTGTTCCCCAACACAGGACACGCCTCCAGTTCTGTTGAGGTCTCCCTCACCTGGCCTAAGGTGTGTGGGGGGGGGGGGCGGGGGAATGGGAAAAAACAGCACTCCTTCAGCTCTCCACAGAGTCCCACTGGTAACATCCCCAATTCCTCTGCCTTCCCATACATATAGAATAGAGGTGAGTGATGAGCTATGCAGGGCAGAGTTAGTTCTTTGGATCTCCCTTTAGGAAGGATCACATAGGTGATCTAGCACCTTCTTTAGATGCATAGGCACTTAACACCTTCACCTCAGCAGCAACTCTGAAACAAAAAAGCATTCTTTGACACCACTACATTTGTTTATTTACTACTTTTTAAAACCAAGGAAAATTTATTCAGGAAACTTCAAACAACTTTCACAATGTTCTCAATACTATAACAGAAAATACAGTTCTTAGCAAAGAAAAATGACTTTCACGGTTTTAAGTGTGCACAGTTGTTTGTGCAAAATGCCTATTATAGCTGGTATTATGCTGGACTGGTTAATCAAGTCAAAATACAAATCTTCTACTACCTAGAGAGTTTAATAAAATGGAAATAATTCATTCATAAGATTCTAATTTATAAAACAACTCCACTACTTACAAAATACTACCCTAAGAATTCTAATTCTATGAAACTTCATTTGAACAACTGTACAATCACTTAAACAACAGCTGTTAAACTAAATAAAAATTCAAAATGTCTTTAAGAAAGTGACAGAAACATTATTAACATGATTGTCCTGGTTTAGACAGAAAGAGGCTCTCTGGCAGGCTGACTCAGCCGTAGAGAACTAATCCCTTGGCAGGAGGGGTAGAATGCAGCTGTTGGCAGGAGTCACAAGGAAGCTTCTTTGTGGGTAGATATTCCTCAGCACTAGCAGAGGATGGAGTGTGTATTCACTAGTAGAGGATGGAAAATCCCCTGTGGGAAGTAGTTTTGGGATTTTATACAGGTCACTTGGAGGAGAGGAAGATTAAAGGGGGCCTTTCCTCATAATATACTCCCATGGGTCCCTTCCCAGCATGGGACCTTCATCTGGATGATGTGGTTGAAGGAAAAAGCCTGCACCAGCTTCACATGCAGGTGGTAAAGATATATCAGGATGACAAAAGTTACAAAAGCATCTCCAGGTTGGGTCCCATCAGTCCCTATTTTAAAGATATGGACCTACTGCTCCCTCAAAAAAAAAAAAAAAAAACCATTAAGGCACCTGGGTGGCTCAGTGGGTTAAGCCTCTGCCTTCGGCTCAGGTCTTGGTCTCAGGGTCCTGGGATCGAGTCCTGCATTGGACTCTGCTCAGCGGGGAGCCTGCTTCTCCCTCTCTCTGCCTGCCTCTCTGCCTACTTGGGATCTCTCTCTGTCAAATAAATAAATAAAATCTAAAAAAAAAAAAAAGCCCCATTAAAACATATGAGTCTTACTGGGGCAGAAACATGACCAGTTTCTGAAGCAAAAGGGTAAACTCTTTCTTGCACATGGGGAGGCTGGACCAGCATATGGATGGCCTGATGGACACTAGATTATCATGGGCTCTAGATCCTGTGAAGATGGCATCCCCTAACATCCGGCAATGCAGGCCAATAGTGAACTTTGAATCCCTAAACTCATCCTTATATTATCAAGACCTCCTGTCTCGATAACATAATGACCCAGAGGATTCTCCAGTTCTCTGGAGCCTCTGCCAAATGCTTGGATCATTGAGGCCTTGAGGGTCTGTTTCTAAAATCTCAAATTTAACATCTTCTTTGGTTGATTTTGGTCTTTGACAAGCATTTTCTTCCCTAAGTCAGAGAGATTCCTTTGGCCAGACTAAAGTACACCTGTCATTTAAGTGCTGTTATCAAGAGAAATGAGCTAGCTTTTCAAAGGACAAATAAGTCCTTCCGTTTCATCTCCTAGAACTCTCACTTGTTTTAGGTTTTGGCCTATTTTGTTCATTGTTTCGCTTTGGCGCCCAGCTCTTGGTGGCATGGCCCATGCCATGCTTTGTAACTTTTCTCTTCAGTCTTTAAACCATTCTTCTCCCTCTACAGGATAATTTACTAGGAGATTTCTTATCATCACCTTGAAATACTTTGGTCTTTAAGATCATGCTAAAGTTTTGGAACCTCACTAAATCTCTGCATTTTCTGATTCCGACAATGCATTTTTGTTTGTTTGTTTGTTTGTTTGTTTGTAGAGTTGTGATATAATCTGTTAGTGCCTGCTTTCTCTTCTCCAGGTGGTTAAAAATATATATTTGGTGGGACACCGGGGTGGCTCAGCCAGTTGAGCATCTGACTCTTGATTTCAGCTGGGGTAGTGATCTCAGAGTCGTGGGATTGAGCCCCATGTTGGACTTGGGCTTGGTGGAGTCTGCCTGTCCCTCTCCCTCTGCTCCTCACCCCACTCATGCTCCCCCTCTCTTAAATAAATAAATAAATAAATAAATAAATAAATAAAATATGTGTATCTGTATATATGTGTGTATATATATACACACACATGTGTGTAATATTTGGGTATTTTTTACTTCAAGGATTTATAAGAAAGCATTTCGCTTGGCAGCATTAATCAGTTTTCTCAAAGTTCACATTGACTGGTCATGGATCATCCAAGCCCTTTTCCAAGGACAACAGCCAAAACTACTATCTTCAGCAGCCATATAGTCAGAGTCTTGATTTGACGTTCCTTCTCATGTAGAACTTTTGCCACCCATGCTTTAGAGCAGTGGTTCTGAAAGTGTGATCCGTGGACCCCTGCAGGGCCCCCAAGACTGTCGTAGAGGGGCTATGAGGTCAAGGCTATTTTTATACTAATAAACTAAGATATTATTTCCTTTATTGCAGGTGACATTTGCACTGATGATCCAGAAACAATGATGGGAAAATTGGTGACACTCTAACATGTATCCAGGTAAGACACTAAACTGTACACAGTAGTCATTGTATTCTTTATCACCTTGCAATTTCAGGTTAAAAAAAAAATTTTTTTTTAAGCCAGATCCATTTAAGAATGGACTTGATGAAGCAGAAACAAAACCTACAAATTTTACTAAAGTGTGACCCTTTGATACATATTGCTCTAATATCTTGAACAAAATGGGAACAAAACATAAAACACTTCAACTTCATGCTAAAATAGGATGATTATCTGGAGGAAAAGCATGTGTGCAACTGATTGAGTTGCAAGCTGAACTAGCCACTTTTTTTCATAGAACACTATTTTTACTCGAAAGAAAAACTGACAAACTATACAGACTTAGGTATTTGGCAGACATTTCCTTGAAAATAAAGAAAGCAAGCCTGTCACTTCCAGGAAAACAACTGACGATATTTTTTGTCAATGATAAAATTCAAGTTTTCAAATGAATGTTCCAATTTTGGAAAAAAATTGTATCTGTTACATGAGCTTGACAGCTTCCCAATACTTAAAAAAAAGACTTTTCTGATTAAATCAGTGGTGTTATTAACAAGTATAATATTTTGACATTTTATAATGAAATATGTCAACATTTGGAAAATTCAAATAAGTCAGCGAACCAATATATTTCAAATGGCCAATACACAATGTCACAAAATCATGCATAGATTAAAAAAAAATCTATTCAAAGTGCAAGAGAGACCATTAATTTGAATGTAACAGAGCATGAGAATTTTGCATTCCACATGGCAACTACCCTTTCATAAATAATTGTCAAGATTTAGTATAGTAACAAAGAAGAATATCCACAATTATCTAAAAAGGTCATTAACATACTCCTCCTTTCCAGCTAAGTATTTGTATAAGACAGGATTTTCTTCATATGTTTGAGTTATGGCAACATACGGCAACATATTGAATGCAGAAACAGTTATAATCCAGCAATCTTCCATAAACCCAGACTTTAGAAAACATTGTAAATATGTAGGATAACATCAATCCTCTCATTGTTTTTTGGAAAATTTTTTCAATTTTTCTTTAAAAGATTTGATTTATTTTTAAAACATAAGAGGCTTGTGATAATAAATACATAAATCACAAATAATTGTACAGCTAATTGTTACAAAAAATACAATAGTGTATAAATACTATCCTTAAATAGTCCCCATTATAATTCCTAATACAGTAAATATCAATACATATACAACCCATGTTAGCAAAAGCCCTTTGGGGTCCTCAGTAATTTTTAAGAATGGAAAGAATCCCAACACCAAAAAGTTTGAGAACTGCTGCTTTAGAACCTTCAGCCATTTGTTTCTGCTCATTGAGTTGAATTTTTTTTTTTTAAGGTTTTATTTATTTGAGCAAGAGACAGAGAGAGAGGGAGTGCACACAAGCTGGAGTGGAGGGGGGACAGCAGGCAGAAGGAAAGGGAGAAGCAGGCTCCCTGCTGAGCAGGGACACCCCCCCCATTCGGGACTCGAATCCAGGACCCTGGGATCATGACCTGAGCCGAAAGCAGATGCTTAACCAACTGAGCCATCCAGGAGCTTCACTGAGTTGAGTTTTTTACTCTTTGCATCCTTTTGATCCTTCTGAAAATAGTTTTATGCTTTCCTGAAGATGGGCATTATCCACACTTTAATTAATGCTGTCATTTAATTGTTCTTTGCTCTTCTAACAGAACTTTACAACTGTCTTGGCCTCAGCCACTTGGTATTGAATGGCTTCTGATTCATCTGGTAGCGACTGAGCATCCTTGTGATGTGACCCTCATCACCTCTCATCCCAGACATTTTGATTTCTCTTGCCTTTACTCTTTTACTGATGAGTCTTTTTTTACCTCAAGAAGGAACGTTTTCCATTTTTTATTATTTGCCTCTAGGCTCAGCATTACCGATAACTTGGTCTCAAGGTTGGCCTCCTTCGAAAAGGACTCTAGTGCTTCATAATCTCTCTTAATATCCCTGAACTCAGAAATTTTACTTTTTCTTAAATGTCATACTAGGTTCTTTCTCCCTACAATTGTCTCTACAAGAAAGCCCATACCACCCACTCCTGTGTAGTGGATGGCACCACCAAGGGCTGGACCAAACTCACTCCTTCAAGCAGGCCCCTCAGACTTGCACAGCATTTCCAGAATGGCCTGGGGAAAAGCTTTGGAGCCAACTGTAAGCCCAGTATGGCACCAATGGCTGCCACAGGTTAGCCCCAGATTGTCAGGGCGTTAGTTGCTCAGACTCCCAGGGGCACCATAGAATGTTCCACTTAGAACATAAGTCAGTGGGAGGAATCCGAGAGTCCAGGGAGAATAAAATAACAAAAGTTTTCCTACGTTTTCTACATTATTGTGCACCAATAAATCATCATCACTGGGGTAAATGGGAGGTTCTTTCATGGCTGAGGGTAAAGGGAGACCAGGAGGTCTGAGTATCCATATTTTTCCACAAGTGTGACCCCTTCCAGGATTGCTCTGCTGTACAGGGCTCCTCTGCTCACGTCGTGGGCCAAAACTCTTCTTCTCTCATCGCTCTAGAAGCATGAGCCACCTGCAAAAGTCCCAGAGATTTCGATCAGTCTGGGAGTGTCCATATGTGCATGTATGAGTTAGGAATACAAAGGGACTTACAGGACTTTTCAATAACCTACATGACAGCAGATTTGTCTGTTTCTTCCTTTAGTGCTATACCAATTTTGCTTCGAGTATTTTGGTGCTCTATAATCAGATACATACACTTTTAAGGGATTGTTTTGTCTTACTGATGAATTGACCCTTTCATCATCATTATGAAGTTTTCCTCTTTATTTCTAATAGTATTCCTTGTAATATGGTCTATTTTTCTGATTGTATTAAAACCAGACCAACTTTCTTATGCTTACTATTTACATAGTATATCTGTGCCCACCCACTATCAACCTTTTTTTAAATAAAGTTTGCCTCATATAAACAGCATATAATTGGATCTTGCTCCCATATATAATCTGAGATTCTTTGCATTTTATGTAGAACATTTGGTTCACTTACATTCAGTGTCATTATTGCTGTGGTAGAATTTAAGGCAGCATCTTCATATTTTTTCTTATGTCTTTTTTCTCTTTTTCCCCTCTAATTTTCCCACCTTTGGGTTATTCAAGTTTTGTTCTGTTTTGTTTTTTCTAGTATTCCATGTTACCCCTTCTATTTAAAAAAAAATATAATTTGTGTTACTTTTTAACGGCAGATCCAGAAATTTAAATGTGAATCTTCAGTTATAGCAGTAAAATAATGCCAAATTACCCTAGGAATAATTCAGGAAACTTACAACCATCTAGTATTTAGCACCCTTCTTGGCCTTTGTGAATCTGGCACATAAGTTACTTCTATATTTTCTATAAACATCTTAGTCCCATGGTACATTTTTATTATTGTGTTCTAAATAGTCAATAATCTTTTACAGAATACATATGTGTATATAGATATATGTCCATTATGTACATTATTCCTGGCAAAAAATCTGCCATTATTCTATAAGTTCTGTATCTTTTCCTTCAGGCTAATTTTACAATTTTCTCTTTCTCTTTGTTTTTCAGAAGTTGACTGTGTTCGTCTACGATTTCTTCCAAATTTATCCTGCTTGGGGTTCGTTGAGATTCTTGGACCTGTGGGTTGTTCTATTTCCTCAGTTTGGGGAAACTCATGGCCATTATCTCTTTAAATATTCCTTCTGCCTGTTCTCTGTTTCTTCTCTTTCTAGGACTCCTTCTGTACTTATTAGATCATTTGATAGTGTCCCTAAGGTCTCAGATGTACTTTTCTTGGTTTTCCATCCTTATTTCCTCTTTGTTTCCAGCTTGTATAATCTCTGTTAGCCTTCCTCACATTCGCTGATCTTTTCCAGCTATTAAAAGCAATTCTGATACATATTTTTCGGTTCTAACATTCCCATTTGGTTCCTTTTAATATTTTCCTTGGTGTTTTGTTGTTGTTGTTTCTTTTTTGTATCTGCTGAAACTGTGCTTGTTTACACATGCTACCTTCTGTTTCCACTAATTTCTTGAACATGTTTATAATAGCTATCTAGAAGTCCGTGTCTGCTCATTCCTAACTCTTTTGGGCTTGCTGGAGAGTTCTATTTGCCCTTACATCAATTTCTTTATTTTGTTTTTAAAAAGTAGAAATTATTTAAATGACCAAACAAGAAGAGAATGGTTATGAGAGTTATAGGGAAACCAATACAGTAATTGTATGCACTGATTTATAAAATAGTTCTGAGGAAAAGGCAAATACTTAACATATAATTGTTCAGTTTTGAAAAACAAAACATTAATTTTTAATAAAAATTATGTAGGAAGTTTTATATACATATGGACAAATACTAGAAGGAACACCCTAAAAATGAAATATTTGAGCCACTGATGTGGCAAGATCCTGAGCAGCTCTGTCTTAATTTTTTGTTGTGATTTCCATTAATAATGCCAGTTCTATGGAATATGTAATAAAGTACAAACTTCAGACACATCAGAAATAACAAGAACAATTTCGTCTACAAAAGATAACCCAGAGCACAGAGGAGCCAGCTGGTCTCCTCTCCCCTAAGGCCCAAACAAAAAGAAACTACTTCAAAAAGCAGCAAGAGAACTGTGTTAAGAGCAGGAAAGAAAGGGCCTTTGGCCTGTTGAGGCTGTGAAATGAAGGCTAAAGTGAGAGTTGGAAAAGAGGA
Source organism: Martes martes (assembly GCF_963455335.1). NCBI lineage: Eukaryota > Metazoa > Chordata > Mammalia > Carnivora > Mustelidae > Martes > Martes martes. The sequence goes on from NC_137888.1 coordinate 144,818,957, forward strand.
ACCGACTTGGAAAAATCAGATGTGCAACAGTCCAGCCCTGCCCATAGGTTCTCAATTAATTGACAGTAATGCCATCCGACTGACATCTCTGAGTAAACCATCCTCATTTTCCTCACTGTTATTATGAACTAGAACTGGTTACCAAGAGAAGCTGTGGAATTTTCTCCCGGAAGGCCATTTAAAATCAGATATAGACAAGCACGTGTCTAAAAGACTTCAGATCCCATCATGTCTGGCGGCAGGGGATTGAACTAAATGACCCCTGAAGGCCCTTTAAACCCTATGACTTTGGGATTCCCGTGCTAACGATATTCTATTAGGAAAGCCTGATTATCCAGTGTTTTCCTCATCCTTTTTGTGTGCTCTCTGCTGACATGTTTTTCAGACTGGAAAGAGAAACTCCTTCCCTCAAGGAGTAGGCTCCATTCTTTCCCTGACAGGAGGCTGAAATTTTAGTACTGCAGATATCGCTGGGAAATATTTCCCAGCTGCAGTAGACCATTTCTTCTCTCGCTGCCAGGTGTCACTGTGCCTGGAGAGAGGTCTTGTAGCAAGGAAGAGCGAAGGCAGGGGGTTGTAGAGGGAAGAAACTGCGGCCTGGGTGGGTGGGCCCGGCAGGAAGGGGGAGGGGCGGGTGGGGGAGGGGAATTCATGGAAAGTCAGCGACACAAAGCAAGCGTTCGGGATTAAAAATAAAAAATCTACTAAACCGGCGCTGTGTGTGTGTGTGTGTGTGTGTGTGTGTGTGTTTAAAGTGCCTTAGGACACAAATTGCACACCACTGAGCAAAAGCTATTATTTGACCACGGCCACTAAAAATATGAAAGACGCCAGACCAAATGCTTCACGAGACATCATGCCCAGCAGCCCAAAAGAGGGACACGATCAGGCAAGATTTGTACACACTCATTGGGAATGAAAAATTAGTTACCTGCAAAAATAACCAAATAAAATTGTATTTTACCCCCAAATTTCTCATCTCTAATTTGTCAGTGATCATATCCCGGGGTTCTCTTTTGAGTTCGGCCTTTCGGCCTCCTTTGGAATGTGATTTTGCACCCAGAGAAGGGACCTGGGCAGGAATTATTGAAAGCCAAGTTTCAGATCAGCATTAACAATTCAGGGAGCTCATCTCCAGTTCCACCTAAGGCGAACGAAGGACACCTGATGTGCAGGCGAGGGCTTGTTCAAAGTGTCTCCTAATCTGCTTTGAAATGCGCAGTGGATTGGGGCCAACTTGAGGTCAATACCCCAACCTCGTTTGGTGCTCTTCGGCTCTTCCCCGGGCAGAGGAAGTGAAAAGGCTGGTCTGACTGCAAACCCACCTCAGAGCCCGCAGAGCCCGGCTGGCAGCTGTAGGGTCTTTTGAAATGCAAACCTCTAGAGCTGAGGGGTTAAAAACTTGTTTTCTATTCAGGGCCACTGGCTCACAGAGGAGAAAAAAAAAAAAAAATCACCAAAAAGTAATTTAGGTTGAGTAGTTTACAAAGTGAGATGGATCAAAGGTTAAACACACACAATTTAAATATTGAGAATAGGGAATTTTATTTTTTTTTGAGATTTTATTTATTTATTTTAGAAAGCATACTAGAGAGGGAGAGAGCAAGCACAAGTAGCTGGGCAGAGGGAGAGGGAGAAACAGGCTCCCTGCTGAGCAGAGAGCCCAACCTAGAATTGGAACCCAGGACCCAAGGATCATGACCTGAGCTGAACACAGTCGCTTAACAGACTGAGCCACCCAGGCACCCTAACATAGGGAATTTTAAAACATTCATTAAGTATACCCAAGTTGGGGGAATATATTTTAATTTCAGTTGAGGAATAGGGAAGAATGGTGCTGGCTCCTTCCACACCACCAAACATGTTGCAGGTAAAGCATGCATTGGGCATGTTTGCATCTGTCTCTCCTTGCAACATTCTCTGGCTTCTGCAGTCCCCTGTAGGTTTTCCTCACCCCTCTTGAAATCCCACTCCTCAGGGTCATTTGCCAGGTTTTCCTCCTCATCTCACACTTGGCTGTTGGTTCCTCCAGACACGGGCTAGGCCTGCTTTCATTCTTCACTCACTGTGCTCTCTGCCTGAACCGCCTCGCCCACACCCTTGTGCCTCCCGGTCTGCAACCACCTGACCACATGCTCCATCACCGACCAGATCTTCCTGCAGAGCTCCAGGCCTGTAAATCCCACTGTGCTCACAGAGCCCCTCGGTAGTCTCCCACGCACCTTCGACTCAGTGTGTTCTCAGGGAGTGCAGAACCATCTGCTTAGTTCCCAAAATCCAGACACCGGGAGTCAGTCTTGAAACCTTTCTCCCCCTCACCCACATCCAATCCATCCTCAGACCCTAAATCTCTCTGTTTCCCTCTACTCCCAAAGTCTCAGCTGCTAGCAGTGCAGCAGGTTATTAACCAGTTGCTTTGCATCTAGGTTGTCCCCTCCAGCTCATTCTGTCCACACCAACCAGGGGATCCTTCTACAGGGCAAATCAGTGCATTCCAGTGCCTTTAAAATAAAGATGAACGTCCTTATCATGGCCCATAAAGCAGTGAATGACCTGCCTTGGCACCATTTCACAGCCTCCTCTCCAGATACCGTCCTGCCTCCCACAGTCCTCTCACGCCCTTCAGATTCACTCTGGGAACCACACAGGATTCGGCCCGCTCTGCCCATGTCAGCATCTCCAGAAGTGTGGGTTTTCTCTGCCTTTACCTGCTTCCTCCCATGAATCTGCTTGGCCAGTGTCTTTCCATCTAGCCTCAGCAGGATTACTACTTCCTCAGAGAAATCTTCCTGCATCCCCAAGACCAAATCAAAACCTCTATTTGTCCTGCTTCCTCATCTCCTTGACTTTTATTTTCTGTAGGATTACACTTTCTAATTAAATGACTATTGTACATATTTAGTGGCTTTCTGTCTTGGCATTGCTGTTTTCTCCAGCATGTAGCACTATGTCCTGCATGCAGGATATGGTCAATGAAGCCATACTGAATGAACGAATAAATGAGTCCTAGAAATAGAGATAAAGGAGCATCCGGGTGGCTCAGTCGGTTGAGCACTGGACACTTGATCTCTGCTCAGGTCTTGATTTTGGGGTCATGAGTTGGGTACCACCTTGGGCTCCCCCTGGGGATGGAGCCAGGAAAGAAAAGAAAAGAGAAGGAAAGAAAAGAAAAGAAAAGAAAAAGAAAGAAATTAATTGAGGGAGGGAAGGAGGGAGGGAGGAGGAGGGAGGGAGGAAGGGAGGGAGGAAGGAGGGAGCTAAGGAAGGAAAAGAAAAAGAAGAAAGAAAGAAAGAAAGAAAGAAAGAAAGAAAGAAAGAAAGAAAGAAACCAAAAGTCTCTTTCCCAGTGTGGCAAGCATAATTAGTCAATTCATCCAATAGCCTTTTCTCCCAACTTTCTATTCTTTACTCCCTTCCAGTTATAGAGGCTAAGAAAACCAGAAACCCAATTTGCCGGCTTTCCTGGTACCTAGTGGTGGCTAGTGAGACATAAGGGGACATCTTCAAGGAGGAAGGAATATAGGGAAATATTTTGCTCCCATTAAAACAAACAAAAAACCAAGGTCAACCTGAGTTGTGTTACCTTAACCTTGATCACTGCATTACTTCTACCTTTGAATGTGATTGTGATGCTGGGAGCTTGAGCAGCCATCTTGGGACTTACAAAGTCACAAGCATGAAGACAGAATTAATCTGATGAAGATGGAGCAACCTCTGAACTAGCCTGTTGTAGGTTCACAAGCCTCTGAGGAGATTTCTGGTATAATCTGGTATAATCTGAAACCCATGTGCAGAGTGGGGGGAGAGACCAAAGAAAGACAGGCCACTCCATGTTGGTAGGTGGCAATTTTAATAATAGCAAAGGGAACTTACATAGAAGGCTTGTCTAGGACAGCAGAAAGATGAGTAGATCCCCATGTCCACCCTCCAAATCTGAAAGTTTATAAAGAGGCCCTACATGGGCTCAGTCACATATAACATGCAGGTGTTCTCAACACCACATCACCATCTTAAGGCCCTGGGAGCAAACTCTGTGAGCGGGAAAGGCCAGAGGGGCCACATTCCAAGAACAGGGGAGGGAGTGAGGAGCCTCCAAGTGCCCAGGTCGAGCTCATGGGTCTATCAGTGGTCACATCTTTTTCATCATGTTCCTTTCTACCTATTATGCTCACCTTCAGAGTTCTTGTTATGGGAAATAACTGTGTCCTTATCTGCTTAAGCCATTATTATCTGGGTTTTCTATGATTTACAGTCAAAAGCAACTTGAGGGGCACCTGGGTGACTCAGTCAGTTAAGCATCTGTCTTCTGCTCAGGTCATGATCCCAGGGTCCTGGGATTGAGTCCCACATCCGGCTCCCGGCTCAGCAGGAAGCCTGCTTCTCCCTCTCCCTCTGCTCTGACCCCTGCTTGTGCTCTCTCTCTCTCTCTCTTTCTCAAATAAATAAATAAAATCTTCTTCTTTTTTTTTTTTTAAGTAACTTGAATGATACATTTAGTTAGAATGGGACCATTGAGCAACATTCAAGGTAGAGTGGATCAACCAGACATAATTTTGCCTACCCATAGTGAACTCCAACCCACATTTTTCTATTTTATCCACAGAGGTATCATGAAAGACTTTACTTCAAATTCCTTCCTCAAGTCAAGGTGCCTGAGACTGTGATAGTTCCCTCTTTTTATAGTGCTATAAGTTTACCCCATAAGCGTCGCTCTTGACCTGAAAACAATATAGATAATAGACACATTGTGCTCAGATCCAGTTTCTGTGAGATCTGATCTGGATTAACATTAAGCCTCTTAAGACCTTGTTCTCTGTCAGCTTCATCCTATCCTTTTTCATAATTATTTTTTGAAGTGGCTATGTACCCTTTCCTTTTCAACACATAAAAATGAAAAATCCAACAAAACAAAGAATAAGTTCTCCCTACTGCTCTTCCAAACTCTTTTATGGTTTTATATCCTGAAAAATCTTCAGAGTTAGGGCTCCTGGGTGGCCCAGTGGATTAAGCCTCTGCCTTCAGCTCAGGTCATGATCTCAGGGTCCTGGGATAGAGCCCTGCATCGGGCTCTCTGCTCAGCAGGGAGCCTACTTCCCCCTCTCTCTGCCTGTCTCTCTGCCTACTTGTGATCTCTGTCTGTCAAATAAATAAATAAAATCTTTAAAAGAAAAATCTTCAGAGGCTCTCTCCGGTAAATAGAAAAGTCACAATATCCTCTGGCATAAGTTAGAATATCAGTTGTGCTTCTGTGTCGTGGACTCAAAATAATAGTGGCCTCAATAAGAACGGTGATTACTTCTAGCCTAACAGTCCAGCCACTAGCAGGCTGGGCTGGTATAGGAGTTCCAGAATGTCAGCCACCCAGTCGTCTTCTGTCTTCTTCCTCCAGCATACCTGCTTGGCTTTTTCTTTTGGTCCAAGATGGTATCTACCACATCCACATTCAGGGCGGCAGGATAGAGAAAGGAAAATGGTGGATGTGGTTTCCCTTATAGGGCATGACCCTGAAACTAACACACATCACTTACACTCACATCTGACTACAACTTAGTCACATGGTCACACTTGGACGTAAGAAGGCTAGGAAATGAAGTTACTATTCTGGGAAGCCCTGCGCCCTGCCACATATCAGGGTTTCTACCACTGTAGACAAAGGGAGGAGAGATTGTGTGGGATAATTTACAGTCTCCATCAGACTTCTCCCCGAGAGAAATCTGATTTCCTGGACTAAAGTTTCAGTAACAAATAATAATGTAATCATCAAAATGAAATCAAGCCAAAGGCTGAAGCTGGCTCTTGAGCTAGACAGAGATCACTGACTTTAATCACAAAGGTCCAATGTTTTCTAAGAATTTTCTCTATCATAGTGGTTCTCAAAGTATGGCTGGGACCAGCCCCATAAATATCACCTGGGAATTGTTATAAATGAAAACTCTTGGGGCCCCCGTGACTGACCGAATCAGGAACTCTGGTGATGGATCTCGGTAACCTGTTCTTAATAGGCTGTGCAAAAGATTCTGATGCATGTTCAAGTTTGAGAACTACCATGCTATAAAGTGTCACACTTCATGGGTTGATAACAAGCATTTCTAAATTCCTACAATAAGGCACCTGGTACCTGAACAGCTCTTGTTCTCAGGTAAGAAATAAACTACTCAGTTAAGGAAAGGTTCTGATCATAAAATGGATTCCAAATAAAATGCATATCTCTATATTAAAGAGTCTTTAATTCCTTTTAAGAAATATTATATTAGGGGCGCCTGGGTGGCTCAGTGGGTTAATCCTCTGCCTTCGGCTCGGGTCATGATCCCAGGGTCCTGGGATCGAGCCCCGCATCGGGCTCTCTGCTCAGCAGGGAGCCTGCTTCCCTCTCTCTCTGCCTGCCTCTCTGCCTACTTGTGATCTCTGTCTGTCAAATAAATAAATAAAATCTTTAAAAAAAAAGAAATATTATATTAGATATGTATGTAACCTTTTCAAAGACAACAGTTGCACAGCAGTGGATTTAAAAATCGAGAAAAGGGTAAATCCTCCTCTTACTATATCATCGTCATATAGACATGGATCAGCTCTTTCTCTGATGCAGCCGGCATCATGAAAAGGACATCCAGCTGGGGCATCTCACCTGAAGGAAGGGGTGTGCCAAGGGGTTCACCGGGTGGAGGAGGTAGCGGTCTCTGGGGCATCCCTCCACACAGTGCTTTCCTTGTCTACCTCATAGATGTAAGCAATTACTTATATATACATCTTTCCTTTCTCTTATGGTTTTATTGCTTATAAGAGGGAAAACATTGTCTTTATAGTCATTTACAGAAATACTACTAAAACATTTGTGAATGAATCACCTGGGGATCTTGATAAAATGCAGATTCTAATTTGGTACCCCCGGGACCATGCCTACAGTTTTGCATTTCTAATAAGCTTGGGTGAGGCTCATTCTGCTGGTCCACACACTGCACTGGAGTAGCAAGGATTCACAGAATAACAGGATAAAGAATAGAGGAACTGTTTCAGAAAGCCCCCCAAATGCAGCTCAAGTCAGCATACATGAGAATTATTCAAATTAAATCTTCAACACCTGGCAGGCTGAAAAAAGAAAAGGTGGGGCACGTGGGCGGCTCGGTCAGTTAAGCATCTGACTCTTGGTTTCAGCTCAGGTCATGATCTCATGGGCTGCGGCATTAAGCCCCGTGTCGGACATCAAATTCAGTAGGGAGTCAGCTTGAGGATTCTCTCCCTCTGCCTCTCCCCTGACTTGCTCGTAGGTGCATACACCCTCTCTCTCTCGCTCAGATAAATAAATAAATCTTCAAAAAAATCAAAATAAAGGCATTCTCTTCATCTCTGACATTCTTTAGGAAACAAAGGTAAAGATGCCTATTTATTGGGAGCAGTGGACAAAGAGAGGAAAAAAGAAGGGGACACAGGACGCCCGTTCCCCCAGTTACTGCTCAACCCTCGCTTCCGAGGAAGGACATCCCCACTGTCCTCAGAGTTGTTTTCCCTGGGAATCATTGTAGTTGATGACAGGTATTCCCTCATGCATGTGTTCATTTAATAAAGATTTGCTGAACAATGACTATATGCCATGGGGTTCAACTCCAGCCTCAGGGCAGCCTCAACCTGAAGAAGCAGGGCACCACTACGGTCCCGCACTCTGGTTAGGCTTTAGCTTCTTAGAATGCCCTCTACCACTTCTTCCATCCACCAGGGCACCGGCTCATCTCCAGAACATTACCTAGAATGTTACCCTAGAAGAAGGATCTTATTTCTTATTTGGCTGTTCAGTAGCTTCATGTTACAGGGGCTCATTTCTATTTGGCTCACTTAACTTTATACTGTAGGAGAAAATGTTCTCCAGTTGGAGAGGTATTTTGTCCAGCGGTGCCCCCATGGACATCCGCCTCCTCTACTTACTTGTAGAGTTAGGGTCCAGCGTTTCCTCCTTCAACTTAAAATCATTCTTTTAGCCAGATCTTAATGATGGCCCTCAGTGTCTTAACCAAAAGATTAAATGTGCTTCTTCCTTTACCATTCCTTAAAGCAAGATGAACTTTTGGAAATTCTCTATATACAAGCTGACCCTGGCTCTCCTTTCCTCTCTCCCACAAAAGAACATTAAGAAAACTTTAAGAACCCTGCTACTCAAGAGAAATCAAGAGACTATAAAAGCCCTAGGTAAACTGAACGCAGTTTCCAAGTCAAAAATCAAGAATCTCCCTGGAAAATGCAAAAGAACTTAGGGGGACAAAGGAAGAGAAAAATTAGGAATAGACTTGTCCTAAAAAGTTTCAAATATATATTCATCTTGTAACTTATAACTGAAGGTGTTCTAGAGAGGATATAGAAAGTACACACACACACACTGTAAATATTCATCCATCCCAGAAGCCAATTTGCATCCCCTTGTTAGTGATATCCCCCCCTCTTAAGAATGGATGGGTCAGAGGCTCCTTGGTAACCATCCAAAATCTTAGTAGCTAGTTACAATAGAGCTGTTACTCACTCACATTCCCTGTATGTCACATGTCAGATGACAGATGATTTGCTCTCCAAATCTCTTCTTCCCAGGATCCAAGCTGACAAAGAAACTACCAATTTCGGTGTTGGAGATGCAATGGCAGAGCATTCAGGAGTGTCTGTCACCTGTAACTAAGTGCTGCAACTCAGAAGACACATGTCAATCTCATCTCAGGTCATTGGCTGAAAATAAGCCATATGGACCCCACTACCATAGGAAGTTTGATTCCACTATATGCCTAGAAGATGGCGTGCAAGAGGGAATAGTAGGCAAAAGGCATCAAAAGCTCTCAAAACCCTTTGTATTTGGACAGCCCTGATATCAAAGAGTGCACATTGCTAATTATATACAGAAAGGCTTTTGGGACCATACAATGAAAACTTTGCTTGTCCAACGCTCACCTGAGTTCTTACCAGAATTAACCTTCATAGACACTTCCTCTTCTCCCCCACACTGTCCAGTGTCCAGTCCATTCATATCCCAAGTACATTGTAGCCACAAACACCTCATTCCCCTCTTCTCTCACTATCACTTCCCGTTCAATTCCCCAACTGGAGATCAAAAACCAGCAAAAGGAAGTTAGAAGGCTAAGGAGGCTTTCTATCAGAGAAATCCTTTCCATTGCAAAATGGTTCAAGTGCCAGTACCTTCTGGGGAAGCTGGTGAACTAGATACAAGTAGTTCGCCACACAAGCGAAGGTCATCATCAAGGTGAAACAAGGCAAGCGCTCAATCAGTATCTGAGAAGTCAATGAATGAAAAGCACTATGTGCAGCCCATTTTTCAAAGTCCTCAATAATAATATTTTCCCCTCTATTGTTGTTTTCCTTATCTTGACGAGGACCAGCGGTGCTCTCCTTCCTCTCGCGTTATGTTCCAGGCTTAGCTGAACAACAAGCTCTGTTTCCATGCGGTCCTATCGTTGGCTTGACAACTGGATTTGGAGTACCTGTGTTTACTGCTCCACTTCCTCTTTCCTTCCTCTCTCTTTGCAGGCAAGGCCTTGTAACTGGCCCCTTCTCTCGACTGCCCCATACTCTGTTTGACCTGTGACTTTCCGGGCCACCTCCCCGGAACCCTCCCCAGATTCTCCAGAAGAAAGGACATGATGACATAAACACACAGGCAGTGAAACAGTATTGATAAACAGAAAGGAAGTCATAGGATATTGATGCAAATGCCAGAAACATGTACACACAGCCATGCAGGTGCAGCCAAGAATTGTTAGAGGTTTGCTGTTCCTCATTTTAAAATACACTAATGGAACAGGTATCCTCTTGCCACATACAGTCATGTGCATAGGCACTCCTGATGCAAGGGTCTTATTACTCTCGAGAACAGTGAACTATGAACAAAAACAAATCAGTCAGCTGGTCCATTTGTAGGCAGTTCAAGCGTCCAAGGGAAGGCTTGTCACTTTCAAACCAAAATATCTACTTAAAAGTATGAAAATGTTATTGAAGCCCCTCTTGGGACGGAGTCAGGGGCTAGAGTGAGCACATGGGAATAAGAGCTGGTCTAGGGATAGAGTGATTCAAAAATGCCATTGGGGGAAGCGAGAGGAGGAAGATGTCCTCGGGCAAGAAGAAAAGTTTTGAGTCAGAAATTCTAAAACCAAGCCTCAGAAAGGGCAACACAGACTTGCTTTGAACACAAATCAAATATCATTCACACGCCAGGTGGCCGTCTGGGTTGTCTGTATCCTGTCACATGTAACTCCTTGCTGTGTGCTTCAGATACAGAGATCATAGATTTCTAATTCTACCTCTAAGAACCTGATACCCTTGACAAACAACATAATGGGGAGGAGAGAGTGCAAATGGCAAAGAAAGGAAAGGATCTCACTTTGCCATTTCAATGCGGGCTGCATATTGACCACACCGCACATGTTTATTGAGTGTGATAGGAGACAGGCACTGCCCTAGGCAGTGAGGCTGTAACAGCACAGAACGCAGAACACAGACACAGTCTCTGATCTCATGGAGGTAACAGGGTAATGGAGAGGAAGAGACTATGAGGAAGTAAGCAAACAAATCGATGAGGCAATTCTGTGTGATGATAAATGCCAAAGAAAAGAAAACAGAATCCGCTGATTTTCTTTTTAACAATGCCAGAGTAGGCTGTGACTTCAGATAAAGGGGCTGGGTGAGATTCTTTTAAGGTAGTGTCACTTGAACTGAGACATAAATGATGAGACAAGAATGATAAGTAAAAAGCTCATGGGGCAGTAATTAGTTTGGTGTATTCAAGGAACAGAGAAGACCGTGTGCCTGGAAAAGCATGGTCCATTGTGCCAGGAGAGGAAGCTGGAGTTGTAAGTCAAATATAAACCGGTGGGTCTTAAAGACCAGGGTAAAGTTTGAATTTCTACAAATATGTATAGTGTGGCTATCAGAGCGAGGACAGCAGGCATGGAGTCGTCACCCTTATGTCTACCCCACTCTGTTAAGTGCATTCCCACAACTAGTATAAAAAAGTTATTCTGTCCTAGGCCCAGTTTTCTAGAAGTACTCTCCAAGACAAGGACTCACTAGTAGTGATTTACTATGGAAGGATGCCAGGAAGAGCCCAGTAAGGAAAGGTGGGAAAGCAAGAGAGAGGGGTAAAAACTAAGGAAGAGGACATCTGCAGGTGGGCTTGTCAGGTAGAAGCTATAGCCTAATTCCTGGAGGCAACTGTGAGTGCAAAGTATGCAACAACACCTCACAGTCATCCCAATTTGAGCTAAGGACACTGAGCTTTCACAGTCTCAGGTCTGACAGTTTGGGGTGAAAGGCCACCGCAGGTAAAGTGGGTTCCCGTATCATGCATGCAGTCCTCTGAAAAAGAGTTGCGGTGGTATCTATGGAAAACAAAAGTACACTGAAGCATACACACACACACACACACACACACACACAGAGTAAAATCATATCCTACAGGACTGGACACACTATCCAGACTAACTTTTCAAAATAAGTTTCCACCATCTACTCCCTATGTGATCTCAGTGTTCTCATCTATTGAATGTATACAATCATAATTCCTACCTTATGGGGTTATTCTAAAGATTCAAATTATGCTAATGCATTTAATGTTCTAGCACAATGCTATTACTCAATAAATGGTATTATTTTTTTTCACCCAATCAGGAATTCCAAAGTTGCTGCACCACTCAAATGGAATATGTTCCCATTTATTGCTTTCTCCATATTCATATGAGATCATAAAAGCCCCACCTATTTCCATAAATATAATCGCTTTATAATAAGGTCAGTTGACAAGCTAGAGCATTATCCTCAGAATCTTCAAAGTGAAATATAGTGAAAGTGAAATATAACTGCATTCCTACCTATACCAAGGCAACCTTAAGAATCTCTTCCTGCAGGGGTGCCTGGGTGGCTCAGTGGGTTAAAGTCTCTGCCTTTGGCTCAGGTCATGATCCCAGGGTCCTGGGATCGAGCCCCGTGTCGGGCTCTCTGCTCAGTGGGGAGCCTGCTTCCCCTTCTCTCTCTCTGCCTGCCTCTCTGCCTACTTGTGATTTCTCTGTCAAATAAATAAATAAAATCTTTTTAAAAAATAATAATAATCTCTTCCTGCTAGGGAGGACTAGGAATATTCTTAATAATAACCAGGGAATGTCATTAGCTATCACAAATATATTTAGAAATCACAGATGTCCAAAGATTTCAATCGAATTCTTTACATTTGAGTCCATTAATGGTGATAATATACTTGCAGCTGCTTTATGGATTCTTGGGTATATTTCACTGCTTCCCCAATTGTACTTCAAATGTTATCTTACTTCCTAATAATGAAGGTACAGGTTCACTTCAGCCCAAATATTTAAAACTTGATTAAAGGACCCAATGTCAAAGAATCTCTATTTAGCAATCAGTGGGACTTTGAACACCCAATCATGTTCACATGTCTTTTATCATCCCACTTCCCAGCACCAACATTTTGAGTGGTTTTCAGGCTGGCCTGTTTCTTTTTATCCTTTAAAATAAGCCCAAAGATCTTGGCACCTGGGTGATACAGTTGTTTAAGTGACCAACTCTTGGTTGCAATGCAGGTCATGATCTCAGGGTAGTGATCTCAGGGTCCTGAGATCCAGTCCCACATTGGACTCTGTACTCAGCATGGAGTCTACTTGAGATTAACTCTCCCTTTCTCTTTCTCTGATAAATAAATAAATCTTTTTAAAAATTAAATTAAAAAGTAATGAAATAAAATAAGCCCAACAAACAAGCAAAGGATGATCTTAAAGGATGGGACTTAAAAACCAAACTCAATACACACAGTGTCCTATAGAGAAGCAGATATCACTTAGCTCAGGTTCTGGTTGGAAAGGAGAATACATTCCACTCCTTAAATTCATCACAATTTTGTTTAGATGGAAATTAAGGGAGGGAATTTTATTGACAAAGATTGTCTGAGGGGAACCTGGTGGCTTAGTAGGTTCAGTACCCAACTCTTCATTTCAGCTCAGGTCATGATCTCAGGGTCATGACACTGAGCCCCATATCTGGCTTGGTATTCAATGGGAAGTCTACTTGAGATTCTCTCCCTCTCCCTTTGCCCCTCCCTGCTCTCTAAAATTAATAAATAAATATTTTTAAAACAATTTTTTTGTGAAAATTAGTTGTCTTAGACTTCTATATAAGGTGGCTTCTCAAACATTTTTAAAATGTCTGTACTGCCTAGAGCAATCTATACTTTTAATGCCATCCTGATCAAAATTCCACCAGCATTTTTCAAAGTGCTGGAACAAACAATCCTAAAATTTGTATGGAACCAGAAGAGACCCTGAATTGCTAAGAAAATGTTGAAAAAGAAAAAGAAAACTAGACGCTTCACGTTGCCTGATTTTAAGCTTTACTACAAAGCTGTGATCACCAAGACAGCATGGTACTGGCACAAAAACAGACACATAGACCAGTGGAACAGAGTAGAGAGCCCAGATTTGGACCCGCAACTCTATGGTCAACTAATCTTTGACAAAGCAGGAAAAAATATACAGTGGAAAAAAGACAGTCTCTTTGATAAATGGTGCTGGGAAAATTGGACAGCTATGTATAGAGGTCTGAGACCCATTCTCTTATACCATACACAAAGATAAATTCAAAATGGATAAAAGACAGGGCACCTGGGTGGCTCAATGGGTTAAAACCTCTGCCTTCAGCTCAGGCCATGATCCCAGGGTCCTGGGATTGAGCCCCACATTGGGCTCTCTGCTCAGCAGGGAGCCTGCTTCCCCCTCTCTCTCTCTCTCTCTGCCTGCCTCTCTGCGTACTTGTGATCTCTGTCTGTCAAATAAATAAGTAAAACCTTTAAAAAAAAAAGATTTAAAATGGATAAAAGACCTCAAAGTGAGGTAGGAATGTATCAAAATCCTAGAGGAGAACATAGGCAGTAAGCTCTTCGACATCAGCCACAGCAATTTCTTTCAAGACATGTCTCCAAAGGCAAAGGAAACAAAAGCAGAAATGAACTTTAGGGACTTCATCAAGATCAAAAGCTTCTGCTCCGCAAAGGAAACAGTCAACAAAACAAAGGGGCAAGCCACGGAATGGGAGAAGATATTCACAAATGACACTACAGACAAAGGGCTGATATCAAAGATCTGTAAAGAACTCCTCAAACTCAACACACACAAAACAGAAAATCACATCAAAAAATGGGCAGAAGACATGAACAGACACTTCTCCAAAGAAGACATACAAATGGCTAACAGGCACATGAAAAAATGTTCTTCATCATTAGCCATCAGGGAGATTCAAATCAAAACCACATTGAGATACCACCTTATACCAGTTAGAATGGCCAAAGTTAGCAAGACAGGAAACAACGTGTGTTGGAGAGGATGTGGAGAAAGGGGAACCCTCTTACACTGTTGGTGGGAATGCAAGTTGGTGCAGCCACTTAGGAAAATAGTGTGGAGATTCCTTAAGAAATGAAAAACAGAGCTACCCTATGACCTTGCAATTGCACTAATGCGTATTTACTCCAAAGATACAGATGTAGTGAAAAGAAAGGCCATCTGTACCCCAATGTTCATAGCAGCAATGGCCACGGTCGCCAAACTGTGGAAAGAACCAAGATGCCCTTCAACAGACGAATGGATAAAGAAGATATGGTCCATTCATACAATGGAGTATTATGCCTCCATCAGAAAGGATGAATACCCAACTTTTGTACCAACATGGATGGGACTGGAAGAGATTATGCTGAGTGAAATGAGTCAACAGAGAGAGTCAAGTATCATTTGGTTTCACTTACTTGCGGGGCATAAGGAATAACATGGAGGACATTGGAAGCTGGACAGAAGTGAGTAGGGGGAAATCGGAGGGGAAAATGAACCATGAGAGACTGTGGAATCTGAAAAAACAAACTGAGGGCTTTTTAGGGGAGGAGAGTGGGGGCTTGGGTGAGCCTTGTGGTGGGTATTAAGGAGAGCATGTATTGCAAAGAGCACTAGGTATGGTGCCTAAACAATGAATCTCGGAACACTGAAAAAAAATTAATTTTTTTTTTAAAAGGTGGATTCTTTTTCATGGTTTTCTCCCTTTCGTTGCCACCCCACTGAAATTCCAGTAAAGGAATAAAAAATTGTATTAACTCAAAAGGACAAATAGAATAGAAGAAAAGAGAACAAAGAGACAGAGTTGGGGGGGGACTAACAGAGCAATTAAAACCCACATACTGAGTTATAAGAATTTCATTTTTCTTCCTCTACCTGCCCCAAAATAATAGTAGCCAGACAACTTACCATACCTTCTTCTCACCCCAGCCTGAGAGCTGGAGATTCTTCCTTAGGAAAGCTGAACAACACAGATATAAAACCTTTTGAGACATGTGAGGAGCCCCAACAAAACTGCCTGATCATTACCTCCTCATTCTCAAACAAAGCCCACCAGTGAAAAGGCCCCCTCCCCACAATATGTGCCTTCCAGCCTGCTTTCTAGTACCTTACTTTCATTTGTATCTGGAAAGCCAAATTCCTCAGTTATTACAGCAGATTTCTGGCATGAAAGATACCAACACAAATGGAAAAGGAGGATCTAAAGGAGACAGACAGCAAAAGAAAAAGAAAATTAAAAAAAAAAAATCTACAGTATTTATCTTTAGATAGCTAAGTGAAGATATTTCCATTTGTGAAACAAGAAAAAGATGCTAGTTTAAAAAAAAAAAGCATCAGTCAATACACAATAAAAACTATCATTTAACATTAAACTAAAATTTTAAAAAAAAATTTTTAATTGATATTTAGCATGGGCAGGGTGACTTTTTTTTTTCCAGTGTTCCAAAATTAATTGTTTATGCACCACACCCAGTACTCAATGCAATATGTGCCCTCCTTAATACCCACCACCAGGCTCACCCAACCTCCCACCACTCCTCCAAAACCCTCACTTTGTTTCTCAGAGTCCACAGTCTCTCATGGCTTATCTCCCCCTCTTGATGGGAAGGCTAGTCAATAAATTTGATGAACTTACCTGGCAAATAGAATAATAGAATTTACACAAAAAATAGAACAACTGGGGAGCCTGGGTGGCTCAGTCAGTTAAGCAACTGACTCTTGATTTTGGCTCAGGTCATGATCTCAGGGTTATGAGATCAAGCCCTGTGTCATACTCATGCTTGGTGTGGAGCCTGCTTAAGATTCTCTTTCTCCCTCTCTTCTGCCCCTCCCCCTCTCTAGATAAAAAGAAAGAAAGAAAGAAAAAAGGAAAGAAGGAAGAATAGTTCTCCAGATATGATAAATGGGAAGAAAAATAAAACAAAATTAGATAATCCAGGGAGCCCATTATCATATAAATATGAATTCCTGAATTAAACAAAAGTGACAAAAAACCAGTAGGATTCTCAAGGTCATGGTGCAAGAAGATAGCCCATAACTAAAGACATGTGTCTCTAATTTTCTAAGTGACAAATATAGTGAATAATAAGAGACCCAATTGAAATCATATCATCAGGAAAAACCTGAACATCTTAAACACTTGCAGAGAGAGAAAATGTGTCATATATAATTATTGGAAAAAAGAATGGCAACACTGGATGTCTCTGAATTTCTGAGGGTCATTATTTGTAATCTAAAATTCTGTACTGACTCTAACCATCAATCAAATACAAGAAGAAAGTAAAGACATTTGCTAACATGGAAATGTTCAGATGAAGAAACCTCCCATGCACACTTTTGATGAGAAGCTACTCAATGTTTCAGTAAAAGAAAGATTTAATAAAAAAAAAAAAAAAGAAAGGAAGGAAGGAAGAAAGAAAGAAAGTGAGTGGAATTCCCAAACAGGTGCTGAAGGGAAGACTCATGATGATAGCAGTTTGGAAGCCAAAGATCAACCATTTCAGGTGGAATAAGAAGACAAAAGGTTGTAGGGAGATTTCCAGAATGGGGAAAAAAAAAACACAACACACAGAACAGACAGATTATTTGGTGTGTTTAATCATTTGGAAACAAAATATTGCTATTTTAAATAGATCAGTGAGAACATTTGGGGGGGAAAAAATAGAAGCTAATCAAAAGTAAAAACGGAGGCAACTGTGGTTGCCAGAGTGGGGGAGGAGGGTGGTTAAAATGAATAAAGGGAGTCAAAACGTACAAACTTCCATCATGGTGATTATAGCTAACAACACTGTGTTGCATATTTGAAAGTTGCTAAGACAGTAAATGTTAAAAGTTCTCATCACAAGAAAAAGAAAATGTTGTAACCTGGATATGGTGATGGATGTTAACTAGATTTATTGTGATCATTTTGTAATACATACAAATGTTGAATCATTATGTTTGTACCCTGAAACTAATATAATGTCGATTACACCTCAATAAAAAATGAAAAATAAAAAACAGAGGCAACTGTTAACTCTAAGAAAAACAAAAATTATATAAAAATGCAACCACAATATACTACATTTCTCAGGAACAAATGACATTTATAAGTTGAAACAGTATAAGGACCAACTCTTGACTGAACCAAAAATTGTGATTGATTGGGTAGATTGCAGAAAGGAGAAGTGGAAAGAAAACTAAGAAAAGAAGTATAAGACAGTGAATTCTTACCTGCTTAGCAGGAAATCAAAAAATTATGTTAAGAGATAACAACATAAGAATATTATTTGAGATATGTAGGTATATATCTGAAATAATTTCTTTAAAAAATTGAAAGTGGTTGTTTCTGGGGATTGAAGGTAGATAATGAAAAAGTGTTGAACAGAGGGCCACGTTTTAAATAATGTGTTGGAGCACTATTTGAGTTATTTTAGTATATGCATATAAAACTTTCATAGAAATTTTTTTTTAACTCTGAGGAGGGAATAAGAAAGGTCGTTGGCTTATATGACACACTTTCTATTAACAAATACTCACAGATGCAAAACTGTTCGTATTGAGATGGTGCCCAGTTCAAGAGAGTCTCTAAGGAAACCATGTCCCACTTAAATAGACATTTAAAAGTTAAACCGGTTTGGAACTGAATATCAAAAACAGATTTAATTCCCTAGAAAACAGATACAAACAAATTATAAAATATCAAGTTCACTTCATGGTCGGGTCAAAAAATGTATATATACAACAGTCTTTCAGTTTTAACTCTCTGATCATTTGTGTATGTGTGTATATGCTTTCAATAATTTTGATTAAATAATGAACATTGCAAACCAGTTGTTGATCTTTCTTCCTTTTAAGGTAGGTTGTCAGGTAAAATACAGGATGCTCAGTTAAATTTGAGTTTCAGATAAATAACAGACTTTTTAAAGAATAAGTATATCCCAAATATTCCATGGGACATAACTACACTAAAATGTATTCATTCTTTATCTGAAAGTCAAACTTAACTGGGCATCCTATATTTTTATTTGCTAAGTCTGACAACCCTATTTTAAGGGTTGAACTCATCTCACATCTGCCTCTGAGTCAGGCTAAGCCACAGCTGCTGTTTTCCATCACATGGTCCCTCTCCACCATTCTCAGTTCCAACTTGGGCCATGATTTCTTTGTGCTTGATCACCCCAGCACTTCCAAGGCTCTTTTCACCCTGAATATGGTACAGCCTCTGCCATGCTGCCCTTGCCCAAAGGGTGATGCAGAGCTGGTGGTGTTTCCCTTTGCTCTCTGCCCCTTGACACTTGCCAATTCTACTAACATAGGTTCTGTACCTTTGTAGAAGATTTGGTAACAACTGACACAGAACACTAAATATAGGACTAATGATATAGGAAAAAAGGAAAGCCTTCACTTGGCCCTTCTCATGGAAAATTCTAGTTCCTAACATATGTCCTTCATCTGAGGTATATCATCATCACAACATCTTCTGGGTGGCGAAACCATATCCATTGGTCCTCCAGAATATGACTCCCTTCTCCCCTTTTAGGAGCCCGAATCCTACCCATGGGGGTAGGCCTTACTTTTCGCCTACCAGTGGAATTTATCAAGATTAAGAATCCCCCAACAGTGATAGAAATGTTCGATATCTTGACAATGGTAGTGATTACATGGGTGCACACATTTGTCAAGATTCATGAATTGTACACATTGAATGCATGCATTTAATGATATATTAATGATACCTCCATAAAATGGATTTTTGAAAAATATCCCCTAGTAATATTTTTACTAAAGAGTGAGTGAATTGTTCTGGAATCTAAAATAACACTACAGGGATTTCAGCAGCACAGTCCAGGATTTTGCATTCCAAGTTTGGTTTAACTCAAGTTCTGGCCCCCGGTGTGAAGTAGAGATATGCCTCCTTTTGTTTCTTGTGACAGTCTAGCCTCTTGTGGGTTCTTTTAAATAAAACACACACACAAACACACACACATGTGTCTTCTTAGAGATGGTATATTATAGTCGACATAAATATCTTATGAAAAGCAAAATCATTTAATAATTAACTGTCTATGTGACCTAAAGACATAGAGACGTGGGCAGGGTGACTCTCTATGCAAATGCTCTCACATGTGAGGAAATATTAAAAATTATTAAATAGGAGAGAATGGGGGGTGGGGGTTGGAGATGTTTAATGTTGTTTTACAGGAATTGTCTTGGCTTCCAGGACCTTTCTACTCAACAAAGGGAAAATTCCATTTTCAGCTCAAACCCTAGTCAGGAAATGATTCTTCCCAAAAAGGGGGGAAACAGCTGAAAAACTCCTCACAACTCTACAGCCCAGAAAACACAAACAGGACAGAGAGGCCGGAAGAGCCTGAGCACCACCCAGAGAAAAGCCATTTCTGGATAGAGACTAATTTAGGGCCAGGCATTTTGCAGATAATGTAGGAGGAAAGCAAACCTCTTAAGCAAAGAGTGGGTACTTAAAGTGACCCTTTTGAAAGCATGTAAACAAACTCTAACAACTTTCTATAAACTTTAATAAATAAATCATTTGATACTAAAGAGAGAGATAAAAAAAGAAGAAATAAAATAATCTAATACCAAACCAAAACAGAGTGAAGTGTCCACAGCAAGCAGAATATCAACAGAAACAAAGAAGATTATGTTTACCATCAGAATAGTAAGAGTAATATTGACAATGGTCTTGAACAGTCACTGAGTACCCAGGACCATTCCTAAGTGTTGTATATGCATTTAATCCTCAAAACAGCCTATGAGCTAGTGTATTATTAGTTCTACTTTATATGAGCTGGAAACAGAGCTATTGAGACAAAACCACATGGCAGGTGAATAGCAGAGTACAGAGGTGAATCCATCTTCCTCTGTTTGAAAATCCGTAACATTTGACCATGAAGCTCTAGCCCACTGCTCCTGAAAGTGTGTTCCACGGACCCACAGCATCATGATTGTCACTTTGGAGCTTGTTAAAATGCAGAATCTCAGGTGGCACCCCAGCCCCACTTAATCAATTGTGCATTTCAACAAGACCACCAGGTGATTCTATGCATCCGAAGTCTGAAAATCAGGACTCTAGTCCCTTTCTTTCTTTCTTTCTTTTTTTAAGATTTTATTTATTTATTTGACAGACAGAGATCACAAGTCGGCCGAGAGAGAGGAGGAAGCAGGCTCCCTGCTGAGCAGAGAGCCCGATGTGGGGCTCGATCCCAGAACCCTGGGATCATGACCTGAGCCAAAGGCAGAGGCTTTAACCCACTGAGCCACCCAGGCACCCCCCTCTAGTCCCTTTCTGAAGACAGATAATTCTTAGTCTTATCTGATTCAGACTTACACCAGTTCTTTCATGGGAATGTGCAAGAAATGAGTATTAGAAACTATTGTATAGAATTCATAACTATTTTAAATAAACTCTGGTCTTTTTTTTTTTTCAGTATCCAAAACACATATTGCTTAGTTAGGTTCTTGCAGTTTTCAGGGACCAGATGTGATTTTAGAGCTTTTCCACAAGCACCCCTAACAGCTGAGCCCATATACCAAGAGGTTCTGGGGGCCATATCCTTTTTTCTATCTCTTTTCCTTCCCCCCCCTTTTTTCTGTAAACAATTTCACTGAGGTGTAATTTCATTCTATTAGATATACCCTGTTAAATTTACAATCAATGATTTTTAATAAATTCACTGAATTTATTGAGTTCTACCACCATCACCATGAACCAGTTTTAGAACATTTTCATCACTGCAGGAAGATCCCTCATACCTATTTTACATACCTATTTTACCTAATTTACAATTAATGCCCTTTCTCACCACCAGTCCTTGCCTCTGTAGATTTGTCTGCTCAATATTTTATGTAATTGGAATCATACAATATGTGATCTTTTTCATCTGGCTTTTTTCACTGAGTGTAATCTTTTTGAGGTTTATCCATACTGTAGCATATAGTAGTACTTAAATCTTTTTACCCCTGAATTGTTCATTGTATGGAGCCAAAACCCTTCTATTGTTTCGCAACTTAAAAAGAAAATGTAAAGCCTCAATGTTTATCCTTAAAATTCATTCAAGTGTTGTACATGTCTGTGTTGGCCTCAATAGAGAAATGTCTCAAATAACATATCAGTTTCCTCAAAATTTTTTAATTCTGACTTTAGATTCCCTCGGTTGAGACCCATAACCTTGGGTGGTGGTCATTAATTATAGGGTAGAAAGAAAGGTGTTGTCATATAAGTTCTTAGTCATTCCCAGCTAATCCTTTCATAATTTGCTTTGAGCCCCAAGATAAAGATACCCAGCAGGTACTGGTATAAAGAGATAACAGAATGAGATGGACTGACATGACAATTGTAGCCAAGATTTTGAAAACTAGAATGCTGAAAAAAATAAATAAATAACATCCCTCCTTTTAAAATATTGCTTTAATAAAGAACTATTCCTGCTATACAGAACAAGAAACTACCCTAAACCCTAATACCCAAAAGCTTATTCTTAAAGGGAAGTTCTTCCTCTGTGTTCCAAAGTTCTCCATGTTGACTTTGTCAAATCTTGGAATAACCCCCTAGGATGGTTAATCAATTCCACAGAATATCAATTCGTTGTTCACTAGCTGAGGTTCTATGAAAGCACCATCAACTTACCCAGCACAAAGATCTTGGTTTCTAACACCATTTTCCAACAAAGGAACCCAGAGCTCCTTGGAGATATACCTGATTCTAGGACTGGGGCAGGAAATATGCAAGATGATCCAGGAGCATCTCATAGTACCAGAACTCAGAAAGTTCTCAAAATAATAATAATAATAATAATAATAATAAGTCAAAGGGATATAAGAGTGGGTGGGGGGGATCAAGATGGTGGAGGAGTAGGAGACCTAATCCGTGGGGTTGCAGGAATTCAGCTGGGTAGTTATCAAACCATTCTGAACACCTACAAACTCAAGAGGAGACTGAGGAAAAGAATAGCAGCAATTCTAGGAATAGAAATCGACCACTTTCTGGAAGGTAGGATGTGCTGAGAAACGAATCTGAGGTGATATATGGGAAGATAGACTGTGGGGGGAGGGGTCAGCTCCTGGGAAGTGGTAGAACAGCAAAGCACAAAATTGGAATTTTAGAAGTCTGATCCACTGAGGGAAAACCTCCAGAGGCTAAGCAGGAGGTGGAGCCCTTGCAGGGACAGTGTGGTCTCAGGTCCCATGGGGTCACAAAAAGATCAGAGGTGTCTGTGGCAGAGCTCCCAGGTATTGGAGCAGGGAAGCCGGCTGCAGAGATGGAGCCAAGGTGGGGGCTTTCAGCTCAGGGTTACCTTAAACCATGATCTGAGGCACAGTTGGGTCACTGTTCTTCAAGCAGGGACCCCACAAGTGACAGATATGGGGAGACTCACCTTCCTCCTCCAGGAGAAGCAGTGTGGGAGCATGCTGCAGGAATCTGCTGGGCTTGGAGACTCCAAAGGGGGCCGTGTGCCAGAGACAGAAATACTCAGTCACAGGTGAGCACGGAATGCAGCCAGAGACCTGGGAGAAGGGAGGGATTGATTGCTTTTCTCTGAGGGTGCACTGAGGAGCGGGGCCCCGAGCTCTCAGCTTCTCTGGCACCAGAGACTGGGAGGTCGCTATTTTCATTCTCCTCCTCCAAAGCTGTATGGAAAGTGTTCGGGGAACAAAAGCTCCCAAGATGAACCTGAGCAGATTACTTAGCCTGGCCCCTGGTAAGGGCCGCACAATTTCACTTCAGGCAAAGACATTTGAGAATCAGTGCAAAAGGCCTCTCCCCCAGAGGATTAGTAAGAACATCCACCCAAGACCAAATTTACCAATCATGAGAACTGTAACACTCCAGAGCTAGGGGAATATAGCATATAGAATTCATGGCTTTTTCCCCATGATTCTTTAGTCTTTCAGGTTAAATTTTTTAAATTTTATTTTTTCTTATTCCATTTTGTTATTTTTCCCCTTTCCTATTTTAATCTTTTAACTATTTTATCTTTATCAATACTTTTATAAAAATCTTTTTAAATTTTCATTGTTATAGTCATATTCTATCCCTTCATTGTATTTAACCTTATTTTTTGTATATATACAAGTTTTTCTTTCTTTAAAATTTTGAAACACAGGTTTCTTCTAACAGACCAAAATACAGCCAAAAGGTTTTGTGTCACTTCTGATTTGGTTAGTGTATATTTTTCTGGGGTTGTTTTGCCTTTTAGCATTTTGTTCTCTCATTTATCTATTCTTCTCTGGATAAAATGACAAGGCAGTAAAACTCACCTCAAAAAAAAAAAAAAAAAAGAATAAAAGGCAGTACTGACAGCTAGGGACCTAATCAATATGGACATTAATAAGATGTCAGAACCAGAGTTCAGAATGACGATTATCAAGATGTTAGCTGGGTTTAAAAAAAGCATAGAAGGTACTAGAGAATCCCTTTCTAGGGAAATAGAATCCCTTTCTGGAGAAATAAAAGAACTATAACCAAGTTGAAATCAAAAAAGCTATTAATAAGGTATACTAAAAAATGGAGGCTCTTACTGCTAGGATAAATGAGGCAGAAGAGAGAATTAGTGATATAGAAGACCCAATGATGGAGAGCAAAGAAGCTGAGCAAAAGAGAGATAAATAACTACAGGACCACGAGGGGGAAATTTGAGAGATAAGTGATACCATAAGATGAAACAATATATTAGAAAAATTGGACCCAAGAAGAAGAATAAAGACAGAGAGGGGCAGAAGGTATATTGGAGCAAATTATACTAGAGAACTTCTCTATTTGGGGAAGGGAAAAAGCATCAAAATCCAGGAGGCACAGAGAACCCACCTCAAAATCAATGAAAATAGGTCAATACCCCATCAGGTAATAGTAAGTCTTGAAAGTCTCAGTGACAAAGAGAAAATCCTGAAAGCAGCTCTGGACAAAGAGGTCTGTAAACCATGTAACACATGCCAGTATTAGATTGGCAGCAGGCCTATCCACAGAGACCTGGCAGGCCAGAAATAACTGGCATGATATATTCAGAGCACTACATGAGAAAAATTTGCAACCAAGAATACTATATCCAGCTGGCCTGTCATTGAACATAGAAGGAGAGATAAAAAGCTTCCAGGACAAACAAAAATTAAAAGAATTTGCAAACACCAAACCAGCCCTACAGGAAATATTGAAAGGCATCCTTTAAGCAAAAAGATAACCTAAAAGTAACAGACCAGAAAGGAATAGAGACAATATACAGTAACGGTCACCTTACAGGCAATACAATGTCACTAAATTCATATCTTTCAATAGTTACCCTCAATGTAAGTGGACTAAATGCCCCCAATCAAAAGACACAGGGTATCAGAATGGATAAAAAAAACAAAACCCATCAATATGCTGTCTATAAGAAACTCATTTTAGACCCAAAGTCACCTCCAGATTTAAAATGAGGGGGTGGAGAACAAATTACCATGCTAAGGGACATCAAAAGAAAGCTGGGGTGGCAATCCTTATATCACATCAATTAGATTTTAATCCAAAGACTATAATAAGAGATGAGGAAGGACACTATATCATACTCAAAGGGTCTGTCCAACAAGAAGATCTAACAATTTTAAATATTTATGCCCCGAACATGGGAGCAGCCAACTACATAAACCAATTAATAACAAAATCAAAGAAACACATCAACAACAATACAATAATAGTAGGGGACTTTAACACCCCCCTCACTGAAATGGACAGATCATCCAAGCAAATGATCAACAAGGAAATAAAGGCCTTAAATGACACACTGGACCAGATGGACATCACAGATATATTCAGAGCATTCCATCCCAAAGCAACAGAATACACAGTCTTCTCTAGTGCACATGGAACATTCTCCAGAATAGATCACATCCTGGGTCACAAATCAGGTCTCAACTGGTACCAAAAGATTGGGATCATTCCCTGCATATTTTCAGACCACAATTCTCTGAGGCTAGATTGATAAACCCCTGGCCAGACTTATCAAAAAGAAAAGAGAAAGGACCAAAATAAATAAAATCATGAATGAAAGAGGAGAGATCACAAGCAACACCAATGAAATACAAATAATTATAAGAATATTATGAGCAACTGTATGCCAGCAAATTTGACAATCTGGAAGAAATGGATGCATTCCTAGAGATATATAAAGGACCACAACAGAACCAGGAAGAAATAGAAAACCTGAACAGGCCCATAACCAGTAAGGAGATTGAGGTAGTCATCAAAAATCTCCTAACAAACAAGAGCCCAGGGCCAGATGGTTTCCCAGGGGAATTCTACCAAACATTTAAAGAAGAATTAATACCTATTCTCCTGAAACTATTCCAAAAAATAAAAATGGAAAGAAAACTTCCCAAACTCATTTGATGATGCCAGCATTACCTTGATCCCAAAACCAGACAAAGACCCCATCAAAAAAGAGAATTACAGACCAATATCCCTGATGAACACAGATACAAAAATTCCCACCAAAATACTAGCCAATAGGATCCAACAGTACATTAAAAGGATTATACATCACGACCAAGTGGGATTTATTCCAGGGCTGCAAGGTTGGTTCAAAATCTGCAAATCAATCAATGTGATACAATACATTAATAAAAGAAAGACCAAGAACCATATGATATTCTCAATAGATGATGAAAAAGCACTTGACCAAGTTCAGTATCCTTTCTTGATCAAAACTTTTCAAAGTGTAGGGATAGAGGGTACATACCTGAATATCATCAAAGCCATCTATGAAAAACCCACAGAATATCATCCTCAATGGAGAACAACTGAGAGCTTTTCCACTAAGGTCAAGAACACAGCAGGGATGTCCATTATCACCTCTGCTATTCAACATAGTACTAGAAGTCCTAGACTCAGCAATCAGACGACAAAAAGAAATTAAAGGCATCCAAATCGACAAAGAAGAAGTCAAACTATCACTCTTTGCAGATGATATGATACTTTATGTGGAAAACCCAAAAGATTCCACTCCAAATCTGCTAGAACTCATACAGGAAGTCAGTAAAGTGTCAGGATATACAATCACAGAAATCAGTTGCATTCCTATACACCAACAACAAGAGAGAAGAAAGAGAAATTAAGGAGTCAATCTCATTTATAATTGCACCCAAAACCATAAGATACCTAGGAATAAATCTAACCAAAGAGGCAAAAAATCTGTACTTGGAACACTATAGAGTACTCATGAAAAAAAAATTGAGGAAGCAGAAAGAAATGGAAAAATGTCCCATGCTCATGGATTGAAAGAACAAAGGTTGTGAAAATGTCTATGCTACCTAAAGCAATCCACATGTTTAATGCAATCCCTATCAAAATACCACCAACATTTTTCAAAGGAATGGAACAAATAATCCTAAAATTTATATGGAACCAGAAAAAAACTTGAATAGCCAGAGGAATGTTGAAAAAGAAAGCCAAAGTTGGGAGCATCACAATTCCAGACTTCAAGCTCTATTACAAAGCTGTCATCATCAAGATGGTATGGTACTGGCACAAAAACAGACATATCGATCAGTGGAACAGAATAGAGAGCCCAGAAATAGACCCTCAACTCTATGGTCAACTGATCTTCGACAAAGCAGGAAAGAATGTCCAATGGAAAAAAGAATGTCTTCAACAAATGATGTTGGGAAAATTGGACAGCCACATGCAGAAAAATGAAAGTGGACCATTTCCTTACACCATACACAAAATAGACTCCAAATGGATGAAAGACCTCAATGTGAGAAAGGAATCCATCAAAATCCTTGAGGAGAACACAGGCAGCAACCTCTTCGACCTCA
Organism: Martes martes; assembly: GCF_963455335.1. NCBI lineage: Eukaryota > Metazoa > Chordata > Mammalia > Carnivora > Mustelidae > Martes > Martes martes. The sequence goes on from NC_137888.1 coordinate 144,846,109, forward strand.
GCCACAGCAACTTCTTCCTAGAAACACTTCCAAAGGCAAGGGAAGCAAAGGCAAAAATGAACTATTGGAACTTCATCAAGATAAAAAGCTTTGCACAGCAAAGGAAACAGTCAACAAAACCAAAAGACAACTGACAGAATGAGAGAAGATATTTGCAAATGACATATCAGATAAAGGGCTAGTGTCCCAAATCTATAAAGAATTTATCAAACTCAACACCCAAAGAACAAAGAATCCAATCAAGAAATGGGCAAAAGATGAGAACAAACATTTCTGCAAAGAGGACATCCAAATGGCCAACAAACACATGAAGAAGTGCTCAGCATCACTTAGCATCAGGGAAACACAAATCAAAACCACAAGGAGATACCACCTCACACCAGTCAGAATGGCTAAAATTAACAAGTCAGGAAACGACAGATGCTGGCGAGGATGCAGAGGAAGGGGAACCCTCCTACACTGTTGGTGGGAATGTAAGCTGGTGCAGCCACTCTGGAAAACAGTACAGAGGTTCCTCAAAAAGTTGAAAATAGAGGTACCCTATGGCCCAGCAATTGCACTATTGGGTATTTACCCTAAAGGTACAAACGTAATGATCCAAAGGGGCATGTGCACCTGAATGTTTATAGCAGCAATGTCCACAATAACCAGACTATGGAAAGAACCTAGATGTCCATCAACAGATGAATGGATAAAGAAGATGTGGTATATACACACATACACACACACACACACACACACACACACACACACACTGGAATACTATGCAGCCATTAAAAGAAATGAAATCTTGCCATTTGCAATGACATGGATGGAACTAGAGGGTATTATGCTAAGCGAAATAAGTCAATCAGGAAAGACAATTATCATATGATCTCCCTGATGTGAGGAATGTGAGAAACAAGACAGAGGATCATAGGGAAAGGGAGGGGAAAATAAAACAAGATGGGATCAGGAGGGGAAAAGCCATAAGAAACTCTTAATCTCAGGAAACAAACTGAGGGTTGTTGGAGTGGAGGGAAATGGGAGGGTTGGGGTGGCTGAGTTATGGACACTAGGGAGCATATGTACTATGGTGAGTGCAGTGAATTGTCTAAGACCAGTACCCCTGAAATAAACAACACATTATATGTTAATAAAAAAGAGGGAATAGAAGAGTCACATTAAAGGAGCTCCCAATGGCCAAATCTAGAACAATTTGAGAATCAAAATAAATAAGGTATCATTGAATTAAAATCCAAAATGTAAAATAAAATCCATGAGACCATGCTGGTGTAATTACTGAATGAATAAACAAATGTGGGAGAAAAGGCAATTTCCTGCACAGACATTTGTCCTGCAAATGTTATTTGTAGATTCTCCTCCCTTAAGGACATAGAACTTAGGGGCACCTGGATAACTCAGTCAGTTGAGTGTCTGCCTTTGGCTCAGATCTTGATCTCAGGGTCCTGGGATGGAGCCCCACATCTGGCTCTCTGCTCAGCAGGCAGTGTGTTTCTCCCTCTTCCTCTTCCTTTGTGCTCTCTCTCAAATAAATAAATAAAATCTTAAAAAAAAAAAAAAAAGGAGGGAGGGAGTAGAACTTAACCTCCATCCATCAAGCATGTGCTACATTTAATGGCTTGCTGCTACAGGTAGAGTATGTAAAAAAAAAAAAAAAAAAAAAAGTTACTTCACAAAGCACTAATTGACCAGGTGATCAAGGATAATATCATCAATGATAAGGCATCCTAAATAATGTGGTAAGAAGGCAGGTTTACTTCTATGGTCTTCCTCCTCACGCTCCTACCAAACCCCATAACTCCAATGAGAAAAAAACATCAGATAAACCCAATCTGAGGAATATTCTACAAAATACCTGACTAGTATTCCTGAAAACAAGGAATGTCTGAGTGGCTGAGAACTGTCACAGCCAAGAGGAGCCTAAGGAGACGTGGCAAGTGAATGTAGTTTGGTATCCTCAGTGGGATGCTGTGACAGAAAAAAGGACATTAGAAAAAAATTAATGAAATCTGATTGAAGTATTGAGTTTTGCTAATAGTCATGCACTTGTCATGCTAGTCATGCTAGTGTCTGTTCCTTCATTGTGACAAATGCACCATAATAACGCAAGATGCTAGCATTAGGGGAAACCAATTATGGGGTATATGGAATTTTCTCCACTATCATTGTAACTTTACTATAAATCTGTGCTGTTCTAAAACAAAACAGTTAATTAAAAAAAAAACATAAGTTACAACCAGAGTTATTTCAGAAATCTCTCTATAGAGAAGCATGTAATAAATTAGCCTCTTTAACTACAGGCAATTGGTGATTGTCTGAATAGGAACTCCTTCATTCTTGTTAAGGACTCATGCACTGCCCAGGCTGATGTCATCCAGAGCCAAAGGCTCTGAGCTACATAATGATGCCTGGCAAATCTACACAGTCACCTATCCCTAGCCCCTATTCAAATATCCAAAGCCTGGTAATGTTTCCATGCAGCTGTCTCCCAGGCTCCTCAAACAAATGTAACAATAAGCAGTGGACAGTAAAACTGTGCATAGTTGTTGGCTATTATCATAACGGTTCAAGTAAGCAACACGGACTCGTGGTCAGAAAGAATGACATTTGTGAGTTCAACCCTTTGACTGGCGCAGTGATTTTCTCAGCCTCTAAAATGGATGAATACATGTTATAAACCATACGCGTAAAAGGTCCACTGGCAGGCAACCTAGTCACTCCTAAATGGCCAGGGCAGTCCTTGGGAGCAATCATTCAAAATAAACTGAGGCCGTGTGTGTGTGTGTGTGTGTGTGTGTGTGTGTGTGTGTTAGTGATGAGGAGGAAGCGGAGATTATGAATAATGTTAAATCCCTCCTTAAAACTCCAAAATCAGGAAGCTGGGACTTAGGCTGATCCAAGGATAGGAATTCAGGCTCTCCCTTGTAGTTATTGTCCATGTTTCATTCATTCTTTCAGTGCCTACGATGACCCTCGTAACCCCCAGCCAATTGTCTATTACCAGCTGGTCCCTAGACAACCAGAAAAGAAGGAAAGCAAGCAGAACCAAGAAAGAAATAAGTCAAGTCCAGAAATACCTCCACGCAAAAGTTCAAAGTTCTTTCATTATCCAACAGCACCTGGCATATAGTAGCTGCTTAGTAACCCTTTGTGAAATGAATGAGTGAACATATCACGGCTGTCCTAGATCGGTACCTGGAGGAGGAGGTTACAAAGGCAAACTAAGGCACTATTCTGAATAATCTACTTCCTATGTGTAGAAGAAATTGGTTATTCTTCTTTATTTATTTATTTATTTATTTATTATGTGGCTGGTGACATTGCCCCATACAAGCCCAACCATCAGTGAAATAAAAATAAAATTACTCTTTCTAAGGGGACTAAGGGAACAGCCTTTGGAATGATAATATCCAGGGAGAAAAACAGAGCCTTTCTACCAAACAGGCTTATCCTGGGGCTCCTGCAGAACAAGGTGATGGATTAAATGCAAAGGACCTGTTCTCAGACCAGACACCGAATTAAGTTCTTATTACAACATTCTTCCGGTATTTCCCCAGGTCTCCCTGATCTTAAAGCAGCTGAACAAGATCAAAACATCCTTAATAGAAACTGAATGATCATTTGTGAACAAATCTCTGAAAGCAGAGTACTCAGCATGATGTTTTGGAAAAAGTACTGAGGTAAGAAAAAAGAGAGGAATGTTCTGGCACCAGTCGTGACTTTTAGCTCTTCATAGAACATCAGGTGGGACATTCTCCCCTTGTGACTCCCTTTTCTTCCCTAAAATGAAGAGGGAAGAGTGAAGAGTTAGTCCACATTATCTCTAAGGTCCCTTCAGGGTCTAAATCATATCATTCTAAGTGTATTATTTTAATAATAATAATATTGTAACAGCTACTCATATGTTATATTTACTATGTGGCAGGCATGCCCTATATACTTTTTGAATATTATCTCATTTAATCCTCACAACAACTGTATAAACTAAGTACTATTATTCCCATTCTCTGCTAATGAACTGAAGCACAGAGAGGTTAAACGTCCCAGGCTGTCCTCACCGTACATGACCCCAAGGGCACAGTTCTGGTATGTGTGTATTTCTGTTAACAGAGTATCTTAGAAATCAATGACTGCCTATACCTGAACTTTGGCAATCCAACTTCAGGGTCTGTACGCTTGGCCTCTACCTACACCAGTGGCTCGCTAAGGGTGGTCCCAGCTTCACCTGTGAACTTGGCAGACATGCAAATTCTTGACCCCAGTCTAGACCAGAGTCAGAAGATCTGGGACTAGGACCAAACGATCTCTCTGAACAAGCTCTCTGGGTGATTCTTGTATGATCCAGAGTTTGATAACTATGGCTTGACTCTTACCAGATGTGATGGTGGAAGTCAGGAAGCATAGGAAGTGGTGGCTGAGGCATCTCCAAGGTCGGCTACTCCAGGTGAACTAAGGGTCCCTAAGCTGAGAAACAAGCGCCATAAGAAAACCTGTCCTTTGCAGGTCACCTTTGCAGGCTGGTTATCTCTAGAAGACATCACTTTCCTTTAACATAACACCTCAGTGAACAAAGAATAAGAAGAAAATCCTTTTTTTGTTTCCTAAAAATATTGTCCATGATCAATTTTTTGCAGGTTGGGGTATCTCCAGGACATATTTCTGAGTTTCCCAAATGCTAGCCACGGACTGTGATTTGACTCCACGGGCAAGATCCAGCTGGAGCCATGAATGGATGCTTTCATGTCTTTACCTCCAGCGGACAGGCTCCCCTTCTCAGACACAGCATCTGATGCTCTGAAAGTGGTAGAAAGCATCTTACAATTCTCTTCTTGCTCTTTGGGCCCAATGCTGTTGATTCAGTGGCTTTTTTCTAAGAGGCACAGCAGATTGTCAGCTTTCTTTAAAAAAAAAAAAATCTCCAGGCTAAGATATTCAAATTGCCGAACCAATGGTATCATGGGAGACCGTTATAAAATCCTCTCTGAGTTAAGTCTGCATGCCTCAAAGAGCAAAAAATTAATATACTGTCGTTACACAGTTGAGAGGGGAAATTAATTTATACAGAAACCTTTTCTAAGGCATGTTCAGACTGCCCGGATACTGCTCCAAATGGGAGCATTATCTGCCTTCCCAAAATAATACGCCATATGCCCTAATCTGGCAGACACAAAGATAATTACATGACTCTGGCAGAGCCAATATGCTTGCTAATAAATGGGAAAATGAGGACAATGCAAATCAAAGTTAAGTTCAATGGTTATTCAGAATTGCGGTAGGGAAGATACCTGCTACAATTAAACATTGTGACAAGCAGAAAACGGGTCTCTTGCATACATTAGAAGACCCAAAGCAGCTGTGAGAGACCCCTTTATATCAAGGAATACTAATGGAGGAAGTGGAATTGTTTGCGGGCATGTGTGGTAGCCTCATACAACTCCAAGCCATAAAGTAACTCCTCTTCTAATAATCTGCTCTTAAGGGGTTCAGTGGGACTTCTTAAAAAACCAAAGCTTAGCATGCCAAATTCCACACAATCACCTGCAGTTCTAAAGCAAAGAAAACTAAGCGCAAAATGTGGTCTGGAAGTTGGATTTGCATCGACACAGATTGGCTTCTGCTCTTAAGGCCCCAAATCAAGGAGGGCGCTAACCTGTGGTCTAAGATCGTCTGACATTGCCATACTCTTCAGCTCTCTCTTTCTTAGGCAAGTGATCTTTTTTCTTCATTATTTTCTCATAAAACTAGTTTAAATTCTTGTACCTAAGCTCCTTGGTCCTGATAACGCACCAAAAATTGCTAAGTAACTAGAATGATCAAGCCTGACTCCACAGGACTATGAATGAAAGATGTGGATACTCACCCCTGCCAAAGGGGGAAAAAAAAAATGCTGCTTCTTGTATCTTGGAAAGAATATGATTTATGTTGGGGAAAATTCTTTTCCTGCAATTTTTCTCTTTATCTTCCCCCACCAATATGCCCCTTGCCCCAGCCCCGGCATGTCTTTCTATCTAGATAGAAGAATGATCACTTTCCCAGTGATAAGAGAAACATTGGCTTGAGGGATCTAGAACCATCCAGAATGGTGATATACCATGGGGTGAGATATGGGGATGTGTCAGGTCCTGTGTGAGGGATTGTCAACCACAGGGAAAAATCAGACACTGGGAACAGGAACTCTTGGAGAAAGAGTTCCTTTCTAGAAAGCTAACAAATAAAGTCCCGTGAGTCACTCTTGCCAATTAAATTTCAGGAGAAAGACAGTGACAGATGTGGGGGTGCCAGCAGATTTGAGCTCTGTCAGTACAAATACTTTCACAAGAGAGCTTGCATTGTACAAAGGAAGGCAGCAGTGATGAAATATTTACATATTTATAAATATCTAGACATTAACAAGCCTGCTAGATTCATTTCATGCATTCTAAGGAGTAATCCCAGGAATGGGAGAGGACACAGCCCTTGATGAAGGGATGACCATGGCTTTAGGAAACCAGGAAGAGGCTGACCAGGAGGTCCATTCCAGAAGGGTGCCCATCACTGTCATTGCTTCAGGGGTAAACTTTGAAAATCTTAGAAGAGATTATCACCCCCAGACATTTATGTAACACAACATCTCCTAAAGCATTTTTCATACCACTCCCAAGAGGTGATGAGGAGGAAGCGTGCTTCATTGTCAACTAAACTGAAGAAATATTTTATTCTTAGATACTCAAAGTGACCGCTTGCTTAGCAAAGGCTCTGAAAAGTCCTGCAATTAAGGAAGCTGTTAAATGTTGTTTCACCCAACATTTCCCTAATTCCTTTGGTCATAAGAATGCTTTTATTCACTGATACCTACATCTTGTGCAATCCAAATTATCCTTCATCACACTACATAATGTGATAAAATGTAATTAGGAAAATTTTCATTCAGTTATTCAGTAATTTAATGTTGAATTAAACAAAAGTGCATTTATTTTCCAACAGTCTAGACTAAAACAAGTACATCTGAGAAGAAGGGAAAAAAAGAAACTGGATTGGAGTGTCTATCATGTTCTGTTTGATTTAAATCTTTTTTTATTTATCATTCTTGTGCCGGAGGCTAAGGTCAGACTTCTTTCTATCAAGACAAACATAAAAAGAACAACCACACTTCAGGTCATTCTCTGACACTCTAAAACAACAATAGAAGGATTGAGGACAGTTCATGGAGGGGGCAGGGAATATTTCTGAGAAGTGACTGATTTTTATTGATTTCTGGTCTAGCTTGTCTGCTTGCTGTGGTGTGGAACAAGATACTTAACTTTTTTTATAAAAAGGACCTGCTGAGCTACTCACCCAGATTCATTTCCACTTACAACAAATTCTGAATGTGAAACTATCGAAATTAGTCCTCCTCTCCACTCTCACCCCACCCAGCCCCATCTAAGGCTAACTTATTTATTAACAACCCAATGCAATTTACCTGCTTCTACCTGCGACCCCTAGGCATTACACGCTAGGACTGGCCCTAAGCCCAGATTGAAATGTTGAGAGACTTCCTTGCTGAGGCAAGAATGACTTTTGTGTGCCCTCAATTTCCCTCAGTATTAATCAATGATTGCCACAACGATGTCACATAACAAAGTACTCCCAAAACTCAGTGGCTACAACAACAAACACGTTATTTTTTTTCGCTCACAGTTCTCTGGGATGGTTCACTCCGCTTCTGGTTGGCTGGCTTGGCTCTAAGCTGTGGGTTGGGCTTGGGTCCCCTCATTCTAGGTTCCAGGCTGAAGTGGCAGTGGATGCTTAGACATTCTTTCCTTTGAGTGTATCACTAGAGCATAACAGATTATGCACAATAACACAAGCACATTTAAAGTCTCTGTTCTTTTTTTTTTTTAAGATTTTTATTTATTTATTTGACAGACAGAGATCACAAGTAGGCAGAGAAGCAGGCAGAGAGAGAGGAAGGGAAGCAGGCTCCCCGCTGAGGAGAGAGCCTGATGTGGGGCTTGATCCGATCCCAGGACCCTGAGACCATGACCTGAGCCGAAGGCAGAGGCTTTAACCCACTGAGCCACCCAGGCGCCCCTAAAGTCTCTGTTCTTACCATTTCTGTTAACATTCTACTAGCCAAAGAAAGTCATTCAGCAAAGCCCAACATCACAGGCCGGGAGAGTGAGGGAGAGGGGATTGAATATTTGCCGAACAGTTCAGACCATATCACACATCGCTCATCTCGCTTCTCCCGGCTCCCCCTGCCTCGAAGTTCCCTCACCCCTAACAGGTGGTCTGGCTTTCAGCAACCTGGATGGTTTTGATCATTTGTGCACTGCCTGCTTTCTAACATTCAAGGTGTCTTCTAGAATGTCAGACAAATGGACAAGGCTGGAGTAGAGAGATGTAGGAGGCAAAATTGGATCAAATGGGATGAGTTGCATAAGGAAGCTGAAGTAAGACCAGGGTGGGTACAAGCCTTATCGTAGAAAAGAGCAAGAGTAGCATGAGGAAGCCCAACTCCATCTTCCAGCCTGGAAGGCCTAGCAGATAATCAGAGATGAACCTCAATGGTCAGACCCTGAAACAGGATGGAAGCCATAGAGGCAAGGAGATTCAGCAGGTTCTCCACTTGGCCATCAGGCCATTGGCCATTCAGGCTGGTTTCCACTTGGCCATCAGAGAGTCTTCTTCTGGACTGTCCCAGGCCAAATTTGTTACTGTGATCTATTGTCCCAGCACAAGGTCCAGGGACCCTCCCTAAGGGCAACAAGCTGGTGGATGTCCCCCTCAATTCCTCACTCACCTCCAGTCAACAGGGCAGATGCAAGAGGTGGTTTTGAGCCCCATGTTCTTAACCCTCCCTGTAATTAGGAGACAATATCCCAGCATCCTTCCAAATGATTTCCCCTTTTCACCAAAGCCAGAGGTTCCCAGACTTTGCTTTACATTGGAATCCCCTAGAGATCTTCAAAACATGGCACCCAACCCCAGGTATTCTGATTTAATTGATAATGGGGTGCAACCAGCTCCTCAGATTAATCTAATGAATGGCAAAGTTTGGGATCCACTGGTCTGCAGACCTAACCTAGCCAATCACACCATAATGAAAGTTCATTTTAAATCTGCCATACAGTTTTGGACAGGCAGAAGATGACCCCAAGCTGAGCTGGTGTGTAAAACCGGACAGATCCCTAATTCTGAAACCCAAAAAACTCTGAAAACCAAGAGTTTTTTCAAAACTCAATGGCAGCAAAATCTGACCTGACTTGAACTCACTTGGTGGCAAGACTTGACTATTTATAGTCTTTATTCATCCTACTTGGTGTGAATATTCATGCATTTTGCCAGAAAAATATTGTGTTTAATTACAGAGTGCTTTCCCAGACCCTGCTGGAGTTGTTACATAACACAGGGCATGTGTACCTTTCTATATTATGAAAATTTCTGAATTCAGGAAACAACTGTGTGGCCCCAAGAGTTTAGGCTAAAGTAATATGGGCTTATAGAAGGAATCTTTGTAATTGCTCCTTAGATACAAAGAGCAGAGAGGAAAAGAAGGGGATAGAAGAAAGTAAAATGACCAAACAACATAGCCCTTGTGTGACTTCAATTTAACTGTCCCATCTGGGTGGATTAATTAGAGAAAAGGACCCCCTCCAAGTAAACATAGCCCTTCAATAGGGCTCACAGCTTGACAAGCAGATCACAGGCTGGATTTTACCCTCACTCACCTTCCTTGACCAGATTCTTTTGTGCAGTGCCCAAACTACACAACCATGCAGGTGGCCTTGCCAAGCAATTTTGATAGCAGCTGGAACCTAAGGTGCAGAAATGGGCAAAGCTTCTTCTAAATACAAGGCTGTCTGATATTTTTTTTTTTTAGTTGTCTCCATTAATGAAATGAAGTTGTCTCTGCCTCCCAAACCTGGAGCGTAAAAAAAGCTTTGGAGTGAAGTATACAGGAGAGCCTACATGGAATATATGCATTGGATGGCATGTGTGAGATGGGATGCATGCAGAGGAAGGAAAGCGTGGGAGGGCCAGAGTTCATAAGATGGGTCATTGGTCCTTACACAAACTATTGAATAGCATTCGAGCTAATTTCATCCAACTGTTAAAGTACAGTGTCTAGTCTGGGCTACAGAAACATTTCACTGAACATGGAAATGAATGGAAAAGGAAGGAAGCTAGGAGAGATAAAGTCATTTGCTCAAGGTAAAGTAGTTAAAAAGTGGCAAAGCCAGTTATTCAACCTACACCTCTCTGAAGTCAAAGCCAATGCTCATAACCACCACTCTACCCTGTGTCTGCCTCCTCCTTGCAGCTGTAATAGTACTTGGCATGAGTCTGGCATATACAAGCTCAGAGGCTTTCTGCAAAAGCAAAAAATTGTGCCCATCCAGCACTGCATATGGGGAGAGTTGTTAAACCTCTGCCTTAGAACTAAACCATAACAAACACCCTACCAGACTAACACAAGCATGTGAAACACTTGACTAACTCCCGTATACCTACCTGTCTTGTTCACATCCTTAAAAACTCTATAATGCAACTATGCCCACAATTTCAGCTGTATTTTAAGGAGAGACATATTGTTTGGGGCTTTTCTTTTGTAGGACCCATTAAACTATGTCACCAGTAGTTATTTAGAACTGAAAATCATTCTTGGGTACTAAGCAAAGCTGAAAATATTCACAACATTGTTTCTCTGCAAGGGTGGTTTCCATTACCCACACTTTAATGAATATGCAACAGTTCACAAGAAATTCAGCTAATCAGGAGCCAGCAGTGCCCTGACATGTGGCCAAGCACCTATGAAGCTGTTCGCTTAAACTCCTATCAGATCTCAGCAACCAAACTGCGCCGGTGATGGATATGGCGCATAATAAGCAACATAGATAACGTCATCACCTATCTGCTGTGCCGGTTATGTTCTGTTTCTAGACCTGGACCTGGCCACATAGGTGTATCAAGTTTGTGAAAATACATTGGGTGGTAAATTTATGACATATACACTTTTCTGATTATATACCATATGTCAATAAAAATTTCTAAAAAACAATTATCCAGTCTACACAATATAAGCAAATAAGTGTTGTGTTCATTTCCAGGTATTCGGTTGTTAATGAAGGCAGATGCCCTGGTAGAGACTACGTTTCCCAGAATCACTTGCTTGAGTCCCTTCCACCCTCATATGTAAGACCTAGAAGACAATGGGAGAGAAAGACATTGCACATGAGGTGCAGCAGCCATTTTGCAACCATGAAGGCATGTTAAAGATGGCCATGAGCACCTCTTATGAAAACCATTCAGTTTGAAATGTGGTTATGACAACCACATAGATAGCTACCTCTATCCCAGAAATCCCTCAAGTATCCTTTCCTGACCAAAACCCCTCTTTTCTCCCTAGAAGTAACCACTATCCTGCTCAGTCTTTCTTATTTAAGGCATTCCCCGATCCCACATACATCACTCCCAACGCACACGTTGCAAGCATTCCTTTTCAATGGCATTCAGGTATAAAGGGTAGGGAACACAAATGTCCTCATGGCAATGACAATGGTGTCCTCAGACAAAGTCTCCTCTAATGGTGTATGTCATCTTCATGGGAGAGAATATTAAGACCTAAATGTTAAATGAGTGTCTCTTTCTCTTTCTGTCTCCTCTTTGTACTTAAAACACCTCATCAGAAAGGACAGGCTTCCTCCTATGTCATATCCTCCTCCTTCCCAACTCCAGCCTCAAGACCAAGTCTTAATAGGAATAAATATTTCTTCCTTTCCTAAATAAAAGAAACTCTAGGAAGACTGGCTTTTGCTATGCTACAAAAAGAACTAAAGGCATTTAGAAAAAATCCCCCTTCTCAAAAAGGCCTAATGTTCAAGACTATCTCTTGCCAAAGAAGTCAAGAACTTAATCTTTCTGCCTAAATCATCATCCCTCCAAGCTGGTAGTTCAAGGAGAGCACAGTAGTTTGAAATACAACCATTTATTCTGCTCATGCATCTGCAGGTCAGCTGGGCAGGTTCTTCTGATCTCAGCTAAGCTCACTCATGCATGTAAAGCCCAGCTGTGGATTGGCTAGTTGGCTCTGCTGATCTCAGCTAGCCTTTCTCATACACGCCCAGGGGTCCTCTGATGATCAGCTGTGCTACAAAGGCCTTGGCTGCTCCATATGTCTCATCCTTTCACAGGCTAGCCTGGCCTTGCTCTTATGGCCGTCACAGAGGAATAAGGGAGAAAGCAGAAATGCACCAAAGACTTTCTCTAGCTCCTGTATCAAGTCTGCTAACATCCTACAGACCAATAAAACATGAAGCCCCATTTCAACGGATGGGAAAATAGATGCCCTCCATTTAGTGAGAGAAACTACAAAGTCCTAATGGGAGGGGCACGGACTCTGAGAGGGTCAAAGAACTAGTGCCATCCATGTAAATAGTCTGCCATGTCCACCAATTCCCAATTGTTGTTGATTTAGGATAATTCCTCAGAACTGTCAGACTGCCTCACAAGTTTGGGTCAAAAGAGAGCCCTCAGGCAGAGAATTACAGATACCTAAAATAGCACAATGTTGGCAGTTACTGGAATGGTGAGTGCTGAGAGAATGTGGATGGCAGTCTGCGGTTTGTAGGTGGTCCATGACGGAACTGACCCATCAGACTCTCACTCAGGAATTAGTACTGGAGGTGTGAATAGATGTGACAGAAAAAGAAAGACACAACAGTTCATAGGACATAGAGAGAAAAATGGAATATCTCTGTCTAGTTCTATGCTACAATATCTAGAAATATGCATTTCATAACAAACTCCCTTTTCTTGAAAAATACCTAAAGTATCTCTGTGTATATACCAATTGCCAAAAATGAGCCAAATTCTGCATCTCTCCCTTCATCCATGACCCTTGGCAAAGTGATTTTTAGGTCCTCCAATGAAAATGTATGTCCATTTTTATGTCTTTCCTTTTAATATTTCTTATAAGGCAGATCTACTGGCAACCAGTTCCCTCAATTTTTGTCTTAGAAGTCTTTATTTCTCATTCACTTTTCAAGGGTAATTTCACTGGATACAAAATTATAGGTGGGTGGCTTTCTTCTTTCAATACTTTCACTATTTCATTCCACTTTCTTCTTGCTTGCGTCGTTTCTGAAGAGAAGTCTTATCATTTTTTCTTGATAGGTAAGGTGGATTTCTTTCTCTGGCTTCTTTCAAGATTTTCTCTTTGTCTTTGATTTTCTACAGTTTGACAATGATACGCTGAGGTATAGTTTTCTGATATGTATCCAGCTTATTCTCTAAGCTTCTTGGATGTTTGTTTTGAAGTCTGATATTAATTCGGGGGAAATTCTCAGTCATTGTTGTTTCAAATATTTCTTCCCATCCTTTCCCTCTTTTCCACCTAATATTCTCATTTTTGTATTATGTTACACCATTTGTGATTGTCCCACAGTATGTGGATACCCTGTTCTATTTTTTTCCTTCCTTTATTCTCTTTACTTTCCAACTTGGAAAGTTTCTATTGACATATTCCCAAGCTCACTGATCTTTCTTTTTTCCTCAGGTACATTCAGTCTACTGATAAGTCCATCAAATGCATTTTTTTTTCATATAGGTTCCACACCCAGCATGGAACCTAATGTGGGACTTGAACTCAAGACCCTGAGATCAAGACCTGAGCTGAGGTCAAGAGTCAGACACTTAACCAACTGAGCCACCCAGGTGCCTGCAAATGCATTCTTTGTCTCTGTTACCATGTTTTTTTAATTTCTAACACTTTGTTTTGATGCTTTCCTAGAATGTCTATATCGCTGCTTACATTATCCCTCTGTTCTCACATGTTGTTCACTTTTTCCATTGGTGTTCTTAGCATATTTATTATAATTATTTTAAAGTCCTGGTATGATAATTCTAAATTTTCTGGTATCTCTGAATATGATACTGGCACTTGTTCATATTTCCAGACTGCAGGTTTCGGTGCAGCATCTTCTAGTCTCCTGGACAACACCAACTTCCTCCTGTGGCTTCTCCCACCATTCTAAGACATTTACAAAAGATTCTCTGCATTAAACCTCTCTCTGTTTGGAGTATGTAGAAAGGCTTATATTTTCCTATTAGATATTGACTAGAAGAATAGAAGAATAAATGAAAGGATGTCTGGGTAGTTCAGCCTGTTAATCATCTACCTTCAGCTCAGGTCATCATCCCAGGGTCCTGGGATCAAGTCCCCCATCAGGCTCCCAGCTCAGCGAGGAGTCTGCTTCTCTCTCTCCCTCTGCCCCTCCCCCTGCTTATGTGCACTCTCTCTCTCTATAAATAAAATATTTTTTTAAAAAAAGAATAAATGGAATAGGATCCTCATATGTGATTCCTGGAGTGCCACGCATGGGCAGCAAGAAGAGTGCTCATTAGTACAATTGAAGCAAAATATATTCAGAAATGTGTAGCTCAGGGAGCAGCAAAGACATAAATGTTGTCATGCAGTACAACAGAAGTTTTAATTCATGAATTTGCTTGTCCTCTTGTCCCACTCTTAACTATTGTTTAGCCTTAATTTGATATACACAACTATTACAATTAAATATGGACCCTGTGACATCTTCTTTAAAAAATTTTTTTAAATTGATGTCTTTCAATAGATGAATGGATAAAACTATGGTACATCTGTGCAATGTAATTCAGCACTAAAGAGAAATAACTTTTTGCTTATGAGCAGACATGGAGGAAACTTGAAGGCATATTGCTAAGTGAAAGAAGCCAACCTGAGAAGACTACATACATACTGTATGATTCCAAGTATATGACATTCTGGAAAAGATAAAAGTATGGAGACAGTAGAAAGATCAGTGGTTACCATGGGGTTTGGGGAAAAGGAGGGATGAAGAGGCAGAAAAACAATTTTTAGGACACTGAAATGATTCTGTGTGATAGTAGAGTGAATACATGTCATTATACATTTCTCAAAACTCATAGAACATCCAACAGAAAGAGTGAAGCCTAATATAAACTATGGTCTTTGGTGATAATGATCTATCAAGGCTGGTTCATCAATTGCAACAAATGAACCACTCTGGTGGAGGATGTTAAGTGGGAAAGGTTGTGTCTATGTGGGGGCAGAGGGTATATGGGAACAATCTGTACTTTCCACTCAGTTGTTTGTTTTTTTTTTTTTTTAAGATTTATTTGTTTATTTGACAGAGAGGGATCACAAGTAGGCAGAGAGGCAGGCAGGGGTGGGGGAAACAGGCTCCCTGCTGAGCAGAGAGCCCAATGTGGGGCTTGATCCCAGGACCCTGAGATCATGACCTGGACTAAAGGCAACGACTTAACCCACTGAGGAACCCAGGTGCCCCTTTCCACTCAATTTTGCTGTAAATGTAAAACTGTTCTTAAAAAAATAAACTCTATATATTTTTAAAAATCAGTTGTTAGAAGGATAGTGCACAAAAATGCTGCATTTAGGGATAGGGCCATATAACAAGAGGAAAACCAACATTTTCTCACAATTTCCTCTTTCATGCATTCCCATGAAAGCCAAAGAGTTAAAATATACCAGAAATAAAAGCCATTGGTTGTGTTATCCAGCAAGTAGGGTTATTCCTCAGACATATATTAAAGTCTTCTGTTTTGTAGAAATTAATCCTTCTACAAACATCACAGAAACTGCAAGCTTAACTTGATATTTCTATAGAGAAGGAGAAAAAGGAACATAGACCAACATTGCATACACCATCTTGGAAGGCAGCCTCTTGCAAACACAATCACATTTGCTTCTTCATGCTGAGTGGAGATCACAGAGACATTCGGAAGTGAAATTAAATGAGGGAACAATAACAATATGCTTGAGTCCTTTATCATTGGTGCCAGTCTGGAGAAGTACATTAGACTCTAAAGGAAGAAATAATAGTACAACCGGATAACAACATATTTATTGTTTATTGCAGAAAAATGTATTACTTTAATACCATGAAACTATATTTTATAACTATTCTTAAAGTCAACAAACAAAAACAAAACTCTCTTCTTTACAATCTGACCTTTCTCTAACTGTACATAACCTATGTTGCCAGGCTTGAACAAGCTCCTAGAAACAGTTCCTAACACATGGCAGAACCAGGCTGATTAGGACACTGTTGCCACCACCATTGCCTCCAACCAATAATTATGTGGTTTGAGCCACTGTCACATCCATACCAGGAACTCTACCTCACAGCCTAACTTCCAAAGAAAGAAATGAAGTTCACCATGTGTACTAGTCAGGATTTTCTGGAGAGACAGAGTTTGTATGTATGTGTGTCTTATTGGTTTAAGAAATGGGCTCATGTGTGGGACGCCTGGGTGACTCAGTTGGTTAAGCAGCTGCCTTCGGCTCAGGTCATGATCCCAGCGTCCTGGGATCGAGTCCCACATCGGGCTCCTTGCTCCGCGGGGAGCCTGCTTCTCCCTCTGCCTCTGCCTACCACTCTGTCTGCCTGTGCTCGCTCGCTCTCTCTCTAACAAATAAATAAATTAAAAAGAAAGAAATGGGCTCATGTGATTGGGGAGTCTTGGTAAGATCAGTATCGGATGGGGTAAGGTGGCAGGGAAGAACTACAATTCAAGTCCAAAGGCATGCTTCTGACAGAATTCCCTCTCGCTTTGGGGAGGTTAGTCTTTTGTTCTATTCAGGCCTTTAACAGGTTGGATAAGGCCCACACTGGAGAGAAAAATCTGATTGATTCAAAGTCTACCAATTTAAATGTTAATCTCAAAAAACAAACAAACAAACAAAAAACCTCACAGAAATTCCAGAACAATATTTGACCAATTATCTAGGTACCAGGCTCAGCCAAGTTGACACGAAAAATCAGTCACGCCATCCCATCACTCTTCTGTCACCAGCATTGGGTCAAAGTTTGGCAAAATCATGTTTGATTGGCAGAACTAAATCAGTGCAGGTCTAGGCAGAAAGGAGATAGCCCATTCAAAAGGATAATTTCAGAGTTTTTATTAAGAGGACGGTTTATCTTGATGTGGGAAGAGGTGGTGAAGCATCCAAGGACTAGCCCCAGAAGTAACCATTACTGCACCTACATCTGAAGGGTCAAGGGAAAGGAGCTATTCCTGGAACAGCCAGTAGAGGTAGTAGAGATAGTAGATAGTTTTTTATTTTGTTTCATTTTGTTTTGTTTCAGAGCTTTAAGGGAATTTATTAAGAGCAGCTTTCATGTAACAAAAGGGTGCTGAACTTTTCTCCTTCGCTGGCAGGTTCATGGATGGTGGTCCTTGAATCACCCCTAGTTGGTAGGTCAGACTCCAATGACCACAACAGCCACAGGGAGCAATATAATCACCATTACCATCCCACAAGACGTTGGCTTACAGTCTGCCATATTCATGACCTGCTTTCAGGATAAAGTTTCTCATCTGTATTGCCCACCAGGTTGGCAAGATCATCAGTGATGTCCATGACTCTCTGACGTTCCTAGTGTCTATTCCTGGAACAGTTAAAATACTTCCCTGGCATCGACGGAGCTGAGTGGAATTGGTGCTCCACTTCTCTCTCCTTCCTCTCTCCGATCTCCTCTTACTGCCTCCCATTGGCTAAACCCAACCAGAAACCAGCAGGGACACCTTGGTCATATGGTCCACATAGGTCAGCCTCCTTGGGGGCAGAGCAGGTAGAGAAGGGTAGAAAGTGGATCTGGGGGGACAAACAGAAGAAACCGGTCACACAGAGCCTGGGTCACTGGGCACCAGCTGTAAGATGGACCAGGAAGGTGAGAGCTGGGAACACAAGACCTGCCCTCTACCTTCAGGGGCAAGATTTAAAATGAGGGAAATTTCCAAAATACAGGAAAGGTGTTACAGTGCTACTGGGTAGACACAAACAAGACAATTGTCCCCTTTGAATTCCATCAATTGAGTCCATCTCAAAGATCACAGACATCTTCAAACAGTAGTCACTGCTATCGTTTGAAAAAAAGTACTCATCTTTCCAATCTTAGAAAAGCTGAAAACAACAAGGACACCTCCTACACGGGTCTTTCTCTCCTTTTCCAGAACATCCTTTGTCCTGGGACTCCTAACCATTTATACCTTCATGCAGGCCTTCATCTCTGCCCTTGGATGAGACTGGAAATTTTCTAGTGTTATCTGAGAAAAAGAAATAAGAAATAAACACACTTGTACAAAAATAAAATGTTTTGTTTCAGCGAGGACACTCTAAATACATAATTAGTAACCAGATCTTTGATTTAATCTTAGAAATATTCAAAGTCGAAGGGCGTTGGCCTGAACGGAGGAGAAACTCTGAAAGGACATAGAGCAGCCTCCTGCTATCCTCGTGGCAGCTCAGGTGATGAGTCACCAATCTGTGGTTTGGGGGCATGGAAGCTGGCATCAGCTCTTCCTCCAGGTGTTTTCTAAAAATCACACACACCTATGCAAATATAATCTTAAAGTCTAGAGCTTTCATCCCAGAAGTCATACTTACAAAAACAGACCAAGGTCATAAGTTGTTACCAGTGCTTAGGGTCAATCTGCCTTGCAAATGCGTTATTGGGCCTGCATGGTATTATTCTCCCCTGACCTTCATATTGGTTTTTAGTTGCCAACTCTCAAAGATCTGGAAATTCAAAACCAAAATCCAGATTGTCAGCAGCTCCTAAACACGAGGATGCTCTGGGAAAACCAGGCCCATATCCCAACATGGCAGCCCTCCTGAGATACACCTGACTCCTTTTGCTTGGACATGTGCTTTTTGAATGACCACTTCTTTTGTCCCCTAGAAACTGAAGGTGACCATGAGGGATGGATTGTCACTGTAATGGAGCCTTTGTTTATCCCATAGTCAAGTTAGACAGAAAATAAGTTCTCACATAGGTCCATATCAAAATGCAGAAGAATTAAAGATAGACTAAGAGAACCATATGTTTCAAGAAAAAGGGGAGGAACCTTATTTTTGCGCTAACATGACCCAGCCTGCTTTACTCATTGCTTTTGGCATAGGCCTGAGGGATACGAGGGGTTGTGATACCTGGTGTGGCCCTAGCAGACTCCTTTAGACCCATGTTGGCCTCTTGGTTCCTTATTTGATTTTTTTTTTTTTTTTTTTTTTGCTTTTCAAACCCTGAACATAATTTTTTTGTTCATCCAAAATGCTACATGTTACCTAGAAGAATAGAGGTGCAATTTCATTCATTATCCAGTCTGAACTCATTATCCAATTACTGAAGGCAATTATATAGGCAAGACACTTGGCTAAGCACCAGAGATATAGCAACGACAAAGACCAACATGACCTTGGCCCTCAGGGAGCAACCACTTTCCATCCAACTCCCTTTCAAAAGTTAATTAAAGTATATTACTATGTAGAAATCTCATTTTCAGCAAGCAACTTCATAGCTTTTTCTTAAGCCTGCATTTTGACTTGGAAAAGTATCCTTACCTCTGGTAATAAGGTTTACTTTCTATAAGAAGAGATCAAAGATGAAGAGGTGCAAAAATTATTTCCACTGACGAGGCTCCAAATGTTTTCACTATTGTATTAGTCAGGATAGACTGTTGTGTTGTGTTGTGGTACCAAATGACTCCAAGTTCCAGAGGCTTCCTTCCTGTTCCGGTTACGCGTCAATCCCAGATCAGCCATGGTGCTTCTCCAGGTCAGCTTCCTACTGGGACCCAGGCTGAGGGAGCCACTTCTACCTGTGACCTGACTGGTCACAGCAAAAGGAAGAACATAGCAAAACCACACAGTAGCCCTTCGGTCTTCTGCTTTGAGGTCTCACAGGTCACCTTCACTAGCATTCCTTAGGACAAAGCAAGTTTTGTGGCCACACCTGAGTTCAGTAGGACAGGGATATATAATCCCCCTTCAGCAGAATGGATACTACATAGTTGCAAGAAATTGATAGTTTCCAACTAAAAACCCAAATAATATAGCACAGGAAGGAATGGACATCCCAGAGTCAAGTGTGTTTCCTTGTTCCTCACTACAACAGCCCTGGTCATGTGTTTCCCTCACAGAGCAGATGGATGTTCACACTGTGTATCACAACCTGCATTCCAAGGTCAAGTTTCCCCTGCCTGCTCATCATGACAAAGAGACTGAAACAGGAAGCCTAGAAAATTGGTTTGGTTTTTTGGGGTTTTTGGGTTTGGTTTTGTTTTTTGGTGGGGGGTAGTACTAAATAACTTCCTGACTTAATCGATTGATGAATACTAACTCCTAAAATGAGCTCTGCATTTCATTACATAGTGTCTGAAATGAAATCCACTCAGCTTACCTGATATCCTGGGAAATGTCAATGATGAACCAATGTCCTTTAAGCTCCTAAATTGTCTTCCTCTGCAGTTGTCTTCCAGGCACTATATATAGGGGGGGAGGTGATGGCGGGGTAGGGGGGAGTTCATTTCCATTTGTATAGTCTCTCTTTCTCCACATCTTCCAAGAGCACCCACAGGTTTACAGTCTAAACCATCAAAAAGGTCTTAGTTCTTTCTTCACTCCCTTAGAAGGAGATAAAGATTGGGAACTGAAAACTATAATTACTTCCCACCCATGCTAACTTGTACCATTTCTCTCCAAAAATTCACCAGTAGAATTTATAAAATACAGATGGGAGAAGGCAGCCATGTGATTCATAAAGATCTGGGGCAAGAGTCAGAGGACTGTAAATAATATAAATGCCTAGCAGGCGGGAAGGGAATCTTCCAGTTTCCAGAGAGGAAGGCACTTAACCCCAATAGGGGATGGTGTGAACTCCTGGAAGATGATTCCTTCCCCAAGGTGAAGGTGAAGAAATCCTGAGTCTTTTTGGTGGGGGGCTGGGGGGCAGTAGGGGCAGAAGGAGAGGGAGAGAGAATCTTAAGCAGGCTCCAAACCCAGTGTGGAGCCCAATACAGGACTTGATCTCATGACCCTGAGATCATGACCTGAGCCTAAATCAAGACTCCAACACTTAACCTACTAAGCCACCAAGGCGCCCCAGGGATCCTGACTCTATTACAGCAATCAGCTATACCTGCAGACTACCTATGCTAAATTATATTTTCATCAGTTTGCTTTCAGCCCCAAAGAGATGTAAATTCAAATTCTCCAAATTATTCTACTATAAACCACTAAATGTTAACTCCATGGGAAACATGATTAAAAATAGAAATACTCTTATTATGGCTCTGAGACCCTTTAGTCAAGATCCGAATGTGGGAGGTCGAATGTGCTTTCCCAAATGTAAGCCTCTTAACCCACATTACCACTTCCTCTACCGCTGATTTCTAAACTCAGCGAGTATTTACCAAGAATCCGTGGGCTGATAAATGACTTTAGTTGCAGAATGTACTTACCTACAAGGCAATGAAGTGACTGCCTCATGTCCACCTCCCAGAGGATGTGCAGGCAGACAGCCTGGCCAGATGAGCGAGCTCCCATGCAGTCTTCAATAAAACCCTCCCATAAAACAGGAGAAAATTTGCGTTTTCATTAGCTTGAGATTATTAACAAGGAAACTAGAAGAACCTTGACTTAAAAAGAAAAAAAAAAAAAAAGTCTAGAGGTGAAGTGGAAAATTTTCTTAAAGCTATGCTTAAATTCCAGCACAAGAATCAACACTTTCTAAGATACAAGTGCTACACTCAAAAGAAGAAAAAAAAAAAAAAATGGTGGGCATCCAGTCTACACACAATTGAAAGTAGCAGCAGTATTGACATGGTTCCCATCTTTTGTGGAGAGTACAGGCTATGGGGAAAGATGGACAAATATATGGAAATTGGATGAGCATGGTAGAAGGAGAGGTACGTGGAGCTGTGAAATACGGAAGAGAAACATTACTTTGGCCGAGTCAGAAAAGCCTTCCTTGAGGAAGTGGCTTGGAAGCTGAGACCTAAAAGATTTATGGAATATTAATTAGAACACATGGCAGCTCAGATTTGCTGCCCACGGAGATTCTCACTGTTGTCATCTCCCTACCTTTTCCATCCAAGAAGCTCCCACCAGGCATGGCACGTCACAGTCATCAAAGCTCAGCAGCAAACCACCCACCTGATTCCATTAGGCAGACAATGCGACAAATAAGTGGAGAAATAAGTCGAGGACTCTTTCCCATCCACAAAGATTTAAATGGAAAAACCCAAAATTTACCTGTGTACGAGGTACTAGTTTCCTAGCATCACAGAAGTGAGCTACTTTGGATTCCATAGAATGGGTGGTCACAGACTCCTGCCCACACCATGGGAAATAGACCTCCCCACAGTTAAGAGTAGCACCTCACTTTTTTTTGATAGTCTTTAAAAGATGATGAAATAGGAAACTATAGCTTTATAAATGGAACAAGAAGGAAGAACTTCTCATCAATCATTTGACAAATGTATTTGAAAACTTTCCTCCGAGATTGGTGCAAAAAAACCCAAAATAACAGCAAGCGTTACCAACAGTTGATATCACTTTTAGGTTTAAAGAAGAAATACACATTGCTTTTCTATAAGGTTTTTCATGCTCAGTCAGAACAAGAGTATTTGATCCCATATTTCTCATAAAGGAGCAACAACATTGTTTAACCAGCAATAATCCAATTGGCAACCAGATGCATGCAATTTGATCCAGCTGACAAGGCAGGATATAGAAAACTCTCGGGAAATTGATTACAAATAGAACAATTGCATGAGTATTAATAATTTGTCTCCTGAAGATGTGCGGTCATAGTGTATAAAAATATTCTTTGATATAATTCTCATAAGTAGGATGCCTGCTTCTTCTGGAGTTATTTTAACTACATGTGGCATAGGTCTTCCTCGTTAGCCACGAAAAGAGAACTTGGGATAGACCAAAGAAGGCCATGAGCAACCCAAACTCCATGCCTAAAGCTTATGGTCTTCAATGTGGGTACGA
Source organism: Martes martes (assembly GCF_963455335.1). Lineage (NCBI taxonomy): Eukaryota > Metazoa > Chordata > Mammalia > Carnivora > Mustelidae > Martes > Martes martes. Next base: position 144,868,934 of record NC_137888.1, read on the forward strand.
CAAGGACCTTTGGCTGCCTTTTCCTTTAACCTGTGGTAGGTGCTAACTGTCCCCGTTCTTCTGCCAAAGTAAATTAAACCAGGTTCTCTTTGCTAACCTTAGAGGCATTTTATTAATCAAAACCACCTTAGCGAGACACCTTTCTTATTCAGCCAAGAGCAGAAAGACTCAGGAGCCCTGGCTATAGAAAGCACTCACTGGGCTCCCAGGGATTCTTTGGTTAGGGAGAAAGAGGCCTTGAGGGGTTCATCATTCCTGGGGCTCTGTGGTGTGTGTTAAAAACAGGCAGAAAGACTTCAGAGGAGATGGCTCTGGCCTTTCTTTGAAATAAATGTAACTATGACTTCGAGTTTGTGGAGGTACAATCTAGAAGTGAACTCCTGGGTAGTCTCACACATTGTGAGTCATTCGCTGGGTGGGAATAAAAGTCTAAGAGTTACGTCTTATTCCTCTCGGGGAGAAATCTCTTGAGAAAATTATAGCAAAGCAATGGGATTCTTTATTTTGTTTTCTATTTAAACATAAAAAAAGCTATTCTGACAATACCATTGTATATTTTGATATTTTTTGTCCTGAGGAAGCTGCATTTTGCCTTCTTTGTAATGTGACTTGAACGAATATTACATATTTCCACTATCCATATGATGCAGGGATGATTACAGTGTTCCCACTAGGGCTAATATTCATCAAATGAGTCATTATACTTTATTTCCTCCAAATATTCATGATGCATTTTTTTCATAACACACTTTTAAAATTAATTTCTCAATGATGAATCGGTTGGATCAAGTAAAATACAATGAGTTTGCAACATGAGAGTCAGTTTCCAGCCTTCTGTGATTCGGTAGGTGCCGTCATTTCTCCCAAAGGATACGTTCACAAGTCCACTGGGTGACCTATCGCCTTCCTTTCCTGACCTTCCCTCTCGCAACAACACCAGGAAAAAAATGTCCCCCAAAAAGCCAAGTTTAAAATATAAATATTAACTGATAGATCGTCAACTTTCCAAATGTCAACGGGAGAAGTAAAGGGCTGCAGATTGATTATTGGTCGAAGCAGGGACATAGACAAATGACCCCAATCTACCTTTTGTCTACCTTGTCCCGGACGTGTATACAGTGACGGCAGCTCAGATTCCATTTAGGGTATTTACAAGTCTTTGCTGTTTGTGTAATTCTCTTCTTCAACTTGACTGCTGGTCCTTCCTTTCCTCTCTCCACTCTCTCTCCCTCTCTCTCCCCATTCGCTAGAGGTCTCGTTTTCTGGGAGGAACATGACTGGAGCCCTCAGAAGCTTTTTCATGGCTCTGAAAAGAAAACCTTTTATATTCTCACACAGGGAGATTTCCTTTACAATAACTTTGAATCTTTTAAGTTCACCATTGCGTTCAGAATTGTGCACATTTTCTAAGTAGTTGTCACTTTCTTTTCTGTAAAGATTCATAAATATCTCAACTGTTCCTACTCTTTTTTTTTTTTTAATTTTTTTATTTTAATAAACATATAATGTATTTTTATCCCCAGGGGTACAGGTCTGTGAATCGTCTGGTTTACACATTTCACAGCACTCATCATAGCACATACCCTCCCCAATGTCCATTTCCCCACCACCCTCTCCCGTCCCCCTTCCCCCCCGCAACCCTCAGTCTGTTTCTTGAGATTGAGTCTTTTATGGTTTGTCTCCCTCCCAATCCCATCTTTTCATTTTTTCTTTTCCTACCTCCCCCCAAACCCCCCCACCTTGCATCTCCACTTCCTCATATCAAAGAGATCATATGATAGTTATATTTCTCCGATTGACTTATTTCGCTAAGCATGATACCCTCTAGTTCCATCCACGTCGTCGCAAATGGCAAGATTTCATGTCTTTTGATGGCTGCATAGTATTCCATTGTGTATATATACCACTTCTTCTTTATCCATTCATCTGTTGATGGACATCTAGGCGCTTTCCACAGTTTGGCTATTGTGGACATTGCTGCTATAAACATTCGGGTGCACGTGCCCCTTCGGAGCACCACGTTTGTATCTTTAGGATATATACCCAGGAGTGCAATTGCTGGGTCGTAGGGTAGCTCTATTTTCAGTTTTTTGAGGAACCTCCACACTGTTTTCCAGAGTGGTTGCACCAGCTTGCATTCCCACCAACAGTGTAGGAGGGTTCCCCTCTCTCCGCATCCTCGCCAGCATCTGTCATTTCTTGACTTGTTAATTTTAGCCATTCTGACTGGTGTGAGGTGGTATCTCATTGTGGTTTTGATTTGTATTTCCCTGATGCCGAGTGATGTGGAGCATTTTTTCATGTGTCTGTTGGCCATCTGGATGTCTTCCTTGCAGAAATGTCTGTTCATGTCCTCTGCCCATTTCTTGACTGGATTATTTGTTCTTTGGGTATTGAGTTTGATAAGCTCTTTATAGATTTTGGATACGAGCCCTTTATCTGATATGTCGTTTGCAAATATCTTCTCCCATTCTGTCAGTTGTCTTTTGGTTTTGTTAACTGTTTCCTTTGCTGTGCAAAAGCTTTTGATCTTGATGAAATCCCAATAGTTCATTTTTGCCCTTGCTTCTGTTGCCTTTGGCGATGTTCCTAGGAAGAAGTTGCTGCGGTGGAGGTCAAAGAGGTTGCTGCCTGCATTCTCCTCAAGGATTTTGATAGATTCCTTTCGCACATTGAGGTCCTTCATCCACTTTGAGTCTATTTTCGTGTGTGGTGTAAGGAAATAGTCCAATTTCATTTTTCTGCATGTGGCTGTCCAATTTTCCCAGCACCATTTGTTGAAGAGGCTGTCTTTTTTCCATTGGATATTCTTTCCTGCTTTGTCGAAGATTAGTTGACCATAGAGTTGAGGGTCTATTTCTGGGCTCTCTATTCTGTTCCATTGGTCTATATGTCTGTTTTTGTGCCAGTACCATACTGTCTTGATGATGACAGCTTTGTAATAGAGCTTGAAGTCTGGAATTGTGATACCACCGACTTTGGCTTTCTTTTTCAATATTCCTTTGGCTATTCGAGGTCTTTTCTGGTTCCATATAAATTTTAGGATTATTTGTTCTATTTCTTTAAAAAAAAATGGATGGGATTTTGATAGGGATTGCATTAAATGTGTAGATTGCTTTAGGTAAAATAGACATTTTCACAATATTTGTTCTTCCAATCCATGAGCATGGAATATTTTTCCATTTCTTTGTGTCTTCCTCAATTTCTTTCATGAGTACTTTATAGTTTTCTGAGTATAGATTCTTTGCCTCTTTGGTTAGATTTATTCCTAGGTATCTTATGGTTTTGGGTACGATTGTAAATGGGACTGACTCCTCAATTTCTCTTTCTTCTGTCTTGTTGTTAGTGTAAAGAAATGCGACTGATTTCTGTGCATTGACTTTATATCCTGACACTTTACTGAATTCCTGTATAAGTTCTAGCAGTTTTGGAGTGGAGCCTTTTGGGTTTTCCACATATAGTATCATATCATCTGCAAAGAGTGATAGTTTGACTTCTTCTTTGCCGATTTGGATGCCTTTAATTTCTTTTTGTTGTCTGATTGCTGAGGCTAGGACTTCTAGTACTATGTTGAACAGCAGTGGTGATAACGGACATCCCTGCCGTGTTCCTGACCTTAGCGGAAAAGCTTTCAGTTTTTCTCCATTGAGAATGATATTTGCGGTGGGTTTTTCATAGATGGCTTTGATAATATTGAGGTATGTGCCTTCTATCCCTACACTTTGAAGAGTTTTGATCAGGAAGGGATGCTGCACTTTGTCAAATGCTTTTTCAGCATCTATTGAGAGTATCATATGGTTCTTACTCTTTCTTTTATTAATGTATTGTATCACATTGATGGATTTGCGGATGTTGAACCAACCTTGCAGCCCTGGAATAAATCCCACTTGGTCGTGGTGAATAATCCTTTTAATGTACTGTTGGATCCTATTGGCCAGTATTTTGGTGAGAATTTTCGCATCTGTGTTCATCAAGGATATTGGTCTGTAATTCTCTTTTTTGGTGGGATCCTTGTCTGGTTTTGGGATCAAGGTGATGCTGGCCTCATAGAATGAGTTTGGAAGTTTTCCTTCCATTTCTATTTTTTGGAACAGTTTCAGGAGAATAGGAATTAATTCTTCTTTAAATGTTTGGTAGAATTCCCCTGGGAAGCCGTCTGGTCCTGGACTTTTGTTTGTTTGGAGATTTTTGATGACTGTTTCAATCTCCTTACTGGTTATGGGTCTGTTCAGGTTATCTATTTCTTCCTGGTTCAGTTGTGGTAGTTTATACATCTCTAGAAATGTATCCATTTCTTCCAGGTTGTCAAATTTGTTGCCATAGAGTTGCTCGTAGTATGTTCTTATAATTGTTTGTATTTCTTTGGTGTTGGTTGTGATCTCTCCTCTTTCATTCATGATTTTATTTATTTGCGTCCTTTCTCTTTTCTTTTTGAGAAGTCTGGCCAGGGGCTTATCAATCTTATTAATTCTTTCAAAGAACCAGCTCCTAGTTTTGTTGATTTGTTCTATTGTTTTTTTAGTTTCTATTTCATTGATTTCTGCTCTGATCTTTATGATTTCTCTTCTCCTGCTGGGTTTAGGCTTTCTTTGTTGTTCTCTCTCCAGCTCCTTTAGGTGTAGGGTTAGGTTGTGTATTTGAGACCTTTCTTGTTTCTTGAGAAAGGCTTGCACTGCTATATATTTTCCTCTCAGGACTGCCTTTGTTGTGTCCCACAGATTTTGAACTGTTGTGTTTTCATTATCATTTGTTTCCATGAATTTTTTCAATTCTTCTTTAATTTCCTGGTTGACCCATTCATTTTTTAGAAGGATGCTGTTTAGTCTCCATGTATTTGCGTTCTTTCCAAATTTCCTCTTGTGATTGAGTTCGAGCTTCAGAGCATTGTGGTCTGAAAATATGCAGGGAATGATCTCGATCTTTTGGTACCGATTGAGACCTGATTTATGACCCAGGATGTGGTCTATTCTGGAGAATGTTCCATGTGCACTAGAGAAGAATGTATATTCTGTTGCTTTGGGATGGAATGTTCTGAATATATCTGTGATGTCCATCTGGTCCAGTGTGTCATTTAAGGCCTTTATTTCCTTGTTGATCTTTTGCTTAGATGATCTGTCCATTTCAGTGAGGGGAGTGTTAAAGTCCCCTGCTATTATTGTATTACTGTTGATGTATTTCTTTGATTTTGTTATTAATTGGTTTATATAGTTGGCTGCTCCCATGTTAGGGGCATAGATATTTAAGATTGTTAGATCTTCTTGTTGGACAGACCCTTTGAGTATGATATAGTGTCCTTCCTCATCTCTTATTATAGTCTTTGGCTTAAAATCTAATTGATCTGATATTAGGATTGCCACCCCAGCTTTCTTCTGATGTCCATTAGCATGGTACATTGTTTTCCACCCCCTCACTTTAAATCTGGAGGTGTCTTCGGGTCTAAAATGAGTTTCTTGTAGGCAGCATATGGATGGGTTTTGTTTTTTTATCCATTCTGATACCCTGTGTCTTTTGATTGGGGCATTGAGCCCATTAACATTCAGGGTAACTATTGAGAGATATGAATTTAGTGCCATTGTATTGCCTGTAAGATGATTGTTACTGTATATTGTTTCTGTTTCTTTCTGATCTACTACTTTTAGGGTCTCTCTTTGCTTAGAGGACCCCTTTCAATATTTCCTGTAGAGCTGGTTTGGTGTTTGCAAATTCTTTCAGCTTTTGTTTGTCCTGGAAGCTCTTTATCTCTCCTTCTATTTTCAATGATAGCCTAGCCGGATATAGTATTCTTGGCTGCATGTTTTTCTCGTTTAGTGCTCTGAATATATCATGCCAGTTCTTTCTGGCCTGCCAGGTCTCTGTGGATAGGTCCGCTGCCAATCTAATGTTTTTACCCTTGTATGTTACAGACTTCTTTTCCCGGGCTGCTTTCAGGATTTTCTCTTTGTCGCTAAGACTTGTAAATTTTACTATCAGGTGACGAGGTGTGGACCTATTTTTATTGATTTTGAGGGGCGTTCTTAGCATCTCCTGGATTTTGATGTTTGTTCCCTTTGCCATATTAGGGAAATTCTCTCCAATAATTGTCTCCAATATACCTTCTGCTCCCCTCTCTCTTTCTTCTTCTTCTGGAATCCCAATTATTCTAATGTTGTGTCGTCTTATGGTGTCACTTATCTCTCGAATCCTCTCCTCGTGTTCCAGTAGTTGTTTGTCTCTCTTTTGCTCAGCTTCTTTATTCTCTGTCATTTGGTCTTCTATGTCACTAATTCTTTCTTCTGCCTCATTTATCCTGGCAGTGAGAGCTTCCATTTTTGATTGCACCTCATGAATAGCTTTTTTGATTTCAACTTGGTTAGATTTTAGTTCTTTTATTTCTCCAGAAAGGGCTTTTATCTCTCCGGAGAGGGTTTCTCTAATATCTTCTATGCCTTTTTCGAGCCCGGCTAGAACCTTGAGAATTGTCATTCTGAACTCTAGATCTGTCATGCTACCTATGTCTGTATTGATTAGGTCTCCAGCCTTCGGTACGGCCTCTTGTTCTTTTTTTTGAGGTGAGTTTTTCCGCCTTGTCATTTTGTCCAGGTAGGATTTGCTTTCTCCTGCTGTGGAATTCCGCTGTTCTTGGTGACTGAAGTTGGTTTTGGATGGTTTCTTGTTGATCTTCTGGGGGAGGGGCCTGTTGTAGTGATTCTCAAGTGTCTTTGCCGCAGGCGGAATTGCACCGCCCTTGCCAGGGGCCAGGCTAAGTAATCCGCTCGGGTTCGCTTTCGGGAGCTTTTGTTCCCTGAGCGCTTTCCGTAGAGTTCCGGAGGACGGGAATGAAGATGGCGGCCTCCCAATCTCTCGGCCCGGAGGAGCCGAGAGCTTGGGGTTCCACTCCTCAGTGCACTCTCAGAGCAAAGCGCCCAATAGCCCCGCCTCCCTGGCTTGCGGTCGCGCCTCGAGGAAAGCAGTCAATTGTTGGAGCTGGAGAAAAGCGCCGGGTCGCTTTTGTCTCCGTGGCCTCCGGCCGCGCTCCGAGCCCACCCAGCCTGCGACCGGCACAAGGTAACCCCGGGCTTAGAGCTCACTCCTCGGCTTTGTCGCTATAGCCGGCTTCCCCGCTCTAATACCTGCGAGCTCTGCGGCACTCAGACATCCCCAGTCCTTCTGTGACCCTGCGGGTCCTGGGGTTATGCTGACCCCGCCTGGGTTTCCCCCCAGTTTAGCCTCTGGAGCGATGTCTCCCAGTGGAGCCGACTTTTAAAAGTCCCGATTTTGTGCTCCGTCGCTCCGCCGCTTGCCGGGTGCCGGCCCCTCCCCCCGGGGTCTATCTTCCCGTCGCTTTGGATTCACTTCTCCGCAGGTCCTACCTTTCAGAAAGTGATCGATTTTCTGTTTCTGGGATTGTTGCTCTTCTTCTCTTCGATTTCCCGTTGGATTTATAGGTGTTCACAATGGTTAGATAAGCTATCTAGCTGATCTCCTGCTACCCGATGTCGTCTCAGCCTGCTACTTCTCCGCCATCTTGACTCCTCCCCTCAACTGTTCCTACTCTTTTATTAATCACTTTTACATGGATGGAGCTACACTTGGCACAATGCAGCATTAAAGATTTCCCCATGAAAACATATGAGAAATATCATTTTCCTATTCGTTGATCTTCCCAAACAAAGATCTCTCAGTTTAAAGTTTCCCAGGTATGAGACTTCCCCACCCCACCCCACCCCGCCCCCGCCCCCGCCCCCTTCAAAACATAAGGAGGTTGTCTCCAGGAAAAGGAAGTGGAGGACAGGAGCGAACAGGGTAGGAATGAAACTTACTTTTCACTTAGGCTAGTTTTCTCTTGATTTATGGAACACTTCACAGCTTAAAATACAAATATACTATCTCATAGCCAGAACTCTGGTTTGGATCCACCGATAACTCTAGTCAGGGTTCTATGAGGCTGAAATCAAGGTGTCAGCTGGCCTCCTCCCTCCTTGGAGGCTGTGGGGAAGAATCTGCTTTTCAGCTCTTTTAGGTTTTTGGCTGAGCTGGACTCCCAGGGGTTGTAGGACTGAAGTTCCAGTTTCCCCACTGGCTGCTGCCAGAAGCCAGTCCCGGAGCCTCCAGGCTCCTGTATTCCAGATGGTCCCTTCTTGGCACAGCTGGTCCAGTCACGCACATACTTGGAATCTCTGGGCCTTCCTCTTGGGCAGCAGCCTCCCAACTACAGCCTGAAAAAAATTCTCTGCTTTTTAAGGGCTCATTTGACCAGATGGGGCCCACCTACTTAGTCCAGGAAAATCTCCCTTTGGTAAAGTTCATAACCTAAATCACATCTGAAAGTCCCTTTCACCATGTAACATGGTCATAGGATCCAAATATTAGGGGATGGACCTCTCTAAGAGGGAAGAGGGAACATTATTTGATCTAGTCTATCACTGTATCACTGTATTTTTTTTTCTTACATTTTGAATTTGTGCCATGTATATGCATTATCTAGTCCAAAAAATTTAATTAAAATAATAAAAATGGACACATGGAATGATGATACGGCAGCATTTGTGGAAGCTGTTGCATATCTGCTGGGGTCCAGCCAAGTGACAGACTCCACTCAAGGTGCTGGATACGCATCACCTAACGTAACCATCACAACGTTATCATCTAGACTTTACCAATGAGGAAACCACGGCTCAGAGGTCTTACACGTTTGCCCAGGGTCACACAGCTAGTGTGAAGCAGAGTCTTGCACACCCAGAGGTAGCTGGCACTGCCAGAGCCTGCCTCTAATCACTATGCAGCACACCTGCCGAGTGGTGTCTTCGGGAGGCACTGCTCTCATCCCCCTGCCATCCCCCCTCTTACCCAGATTTCTCTAGGGGAATAAATGACTGGAGGAAAAAACTCTAAGTGCACTGTACTTTCTGAGAGCCCAGGGAAAGCTTTCTGGTTCTCATAGGTCAGCACCCCCGTATCAGCCATTTCCTTCCTGCCCATCCCCAGGTGGGCGAGAGCTGGGGGTCACCGCCAGCACTGGTGGGCCGGGCTAGGCAAAGCTAGTAAGAGGGAGGCACCAGGTGCAATCTGTAGAGAGGGCAGGCTACAAATGGTCTCCCTTATTCGACCAGCTTCTAAGTACCGGATGTATATATTACCCCAAAGGCCACTGAGGAGATGTCTGACGGTCCTCTCGGGCTTTCTGCCCCAGCCCATCTCTCAGTTAATGGGAAGCTCCACTTTTCCTAAGACAAAGAGAATCCCAAGTCTACATGAGCCCTAAGTGGTTGAAGGACAGAGCCCTCCCCACGGCTTCTGCCATACACTCCCCCTCCATACATATGCTTCAGGCTCTCTTGTCTACTCCATATGAAATTCAGCTCCATTTTTCCAATTATACAAGCATTACATGTTCACTGAAGAAAAATTACAAATCATACAGATGAGCAAAGAGAAGAAATTAAGTTAACATATCTCTCCACCAACAGGAGGCCACGGCAATATTTTGGTGTATTTGCTTCCAGACATCTGAATAAGGATATACCTATTTGTGTTGGAAGAGAGGAAGAGAGAAGCAAGAGGCAAAGTGAGTAAATCAATTTCTCTTTTCCAAAAAGGTAGCGTCTTTCCACATGTAGCTCAACACCCTTTTGTTTCCATTTGTTATTTTCCTGAATGTCAGAAGACAAACTTCTACAATGAAACTCTTTTACAGTTCAAAGGAGGCTTTTGTAAATATTTTTAAATGAGTAGCATATAGTCATTGAAGAAAAATTAGAAAACACAGGTAAGCCAAATAAAAATGTAATTCCACCACGTGGAGACCACCACTGTTAGCATTTCCAACTTGGTTGTTACTAAATATGTACTCTTCTGGTTCGCCCAAGTTGCAGGCTGTTGCCAAGATTTTGCTAGACACGATTTTGCTAGACATGCTTTTGCTAGACAGGCAGCAGCAGCAAACATAAAAAAGCTAAATCTTCACTCATATCCTTGGTTATCTCCTAAATACCATTTGAGAAGAAGTGTTAGGTCAGAGGACATGCATGTTTTTAAGGCCATTCATCAATATCACCAAACTGAGCTCTGAGAGCGGTTGCAGGGTACAGGGGTAACTTTTTCCAGGCCTCATCACCAATTTTGAGGGGTATAATTTTTTTTTCAATTCTTTCAACTTGTCATTTAAAACATTTTGAAATAAATAAATAAGGCATTTTCAACTTTTTACAAAGCTGGGGTTTGGGTTTGAGAGCACAAGCTCTAATATCCTTTGCAGAATACTGTTTAATCAGATCCTGGCCCCTTGCAAGGGGCAGATAGGTTTTTAAGCAAGAAAAGTCATGAAAGACACACATGTTTCCAAGGGGGGGAAAAAACTATGAAATTATAAAACTAAAGATTCAGGTGAAGAAAGCAATGGGATGCTACTTTGACATTTTTTTTCTGGAAGGAAATAGAGTCATCTTTGCTTTGATTTCATTTTCCTTAGCAACCAGTCCCAAGGAATCCATTTATAACTTTAAGACTCTGGTGTCAAATACCAATTTAAAACCCCTGAATAGGCTCTGACATCCCTTTGGTGAAGACCTTAGTGCAAAGAAATGGAAACACAGAAACATCCCATCCTCTCCCCTCTTGCTTGGCTCACCGGAAAACAAAGCACCTGGTCAGAAGGTTCATCTTTAAGAAACTCTTCTGTCTTTTGTGGATCTACTTTCAGTCTGAGAACACATAATCTGCCACATGAAGCTCAGTCCAGCAAAGACATTGGCCCATTTCCAGCAATTATCTGAGAAATTCTACTTCAGCCACTAAATCTCCAGTTTTAATCAACTTGCAAATCCCCATCACCACCAGCAGTGAGCAATCACAGTTGGGTCTGAGGGCAGCAGCAATTGTGTCTGTGACCCCTGGAGACCTCTCTCCACTTGGAAATCCCTGGGGTCTCATTGTCTCCCATTAAAATTTCACCACTTTCAGATAAGATATCTAAATCAAGAAGGAAATGATGCCCAGGTGCTGGAAGGGCTGCTAACTTGGGACCACCTGCTGCTGTCTGTGTCCATTGGGCCAGAGCTTGTGGAAGGGAAATAATTACCCAGGAAGTAGAGGCATATTCTGTTCTTCAGTGTCATCGGATGCCTGGTTTGACCAGAGCTTTTTTTCTCCCAGCAGCTCTGGCAATGTTAGCTCCGTACCAGCCGTTGGAAAGTAATTGATTCCTTGGTGAATTTGGCTTTGGTACTAGATGCTATTTGGAGGCAATATTTACCCAGAGCTTCTCATTTAATCCCAGCAGGTAAGATTTTTGGCACCACAAACTGCCACCCCACCCAGTGAGATTCCCAGTGGTGGTGCTTTGTGTGTCCAGGCTGTGTATTACAGCAAGCGAAATAGATCAGCTCTTAGCCCTGGTGTGCAGCCCTCCTTCATTCTGAATGAACACCCCCATGTTAAAACTCCATACCAAGTAAAGAATTGCTTTCCATCGTAAGATGAATCTAGAAGAAAAGTAACGAAACTTACCATTATGGGTCAAAACAAAACAAAACAAAAAAACCTATTTCTGCTTTTAAGTGTTAAAGTAGAGGAGGAGGACAGAGATAGCCAAGATTTGCCTTTAGAGAATGAGAATCTTCCTCCCAAAACAGCCAGAGCACTTTTGCTCTAAACCACTTCTCTGAAAATTAATTCTCTACAAAAACAGTACAATAATCCTGACTAGTTTCCATTTAAAAAAAAATAGATAATATGTACCCTCTAATTTAACCTCACAAAAAGACCACAGGCATTTCTTCAACTGGGTCAGAAATTAGGAAGTTAGCTGACCAACACTACTGCCAGGCACACCTGTCCACATTTAGCATCCCCCTGCTTCATGCTTCTCTGAGCAGCAGGAAACGTTCGGCATTGTCACAAAGAGACTTCCCTCTGCTTTGCTACGCAAGCACCTTTCCCCTGAATTTTTCTTCAGGGCTTATGTCCCGTCTTGCAAAAAAGAAACTGCACCTACCTATTCCTCTATCTACAAAGATTCCCCCCCGTAAGTCATTATTATTATATGAGGTCCTGATTCCCCTTAGTAGATCAAACTTGAACTTTATGCCTGAGATACCTGCATGGTGTTTTTGCTTCCGTTGTGTGGTCTGTTAAATACTAAGAAATAATACCCGGCAAGCGTTAGGACTTCTCACCCTAATGTGATGACGCAACGCACCGCCGCAAGCCAGGTGTGCTCCGAGGAGTAATGGACCTTGTCCATACTCCGCAGAAAGCCAGAGGAGCCTAGGAATTTTATGCCACCATCTGTACCCCAAGCTGGTCCTTATCCAATAACCAGAATATGAAATTTAAGGTCAAGATAACTCTGAGACATAATTCGGATTTCCCCAGTGGAATTGGGCTACAGATCCCCTCCATAGGGTTTTGACTCATCTCCCCCCACTAGGTTTCTTCCTGCTTCCATTATCTACTGCTTGCCCCCAAACTTCAGTGACCTGTCGGTACACAACGACCCCAAACTGTTTTCTACTGTTGTATAAGAAACAACCCCAGACTTCAAGATCTATTGCCTCATAACCCACTAGCCCAAAGTACAAAACAGTGATGGTGTTATTTGCTCGGGCTTCTTCTGGTCAGGATTCACACAAAGCAGAGTGGGGATGTGTGGGGACCTCTGCAGGGATGGCTCAAATTATTGGGGGTCTGGCTGGGATGATGTGACCGGCATCATAGGTCATCGTCAGCTGGTTCCTTAGTTCTCCTCTTCGTCAGCTCTCCGTGTCACTAGCCTGTGTTTCTTCACAGCTCGGTGGTCTCAGGGTGACTGAATTTCTTACACCAATGCCTACCCTTAGGGACAAGAAGTCACTGGGCCTCTTAAAAGATAAGCCTGGGATTGGCTCAGCCCTACTTCTGCTACATCTATTGGTCAAGGCAGGTTAGAAGGCCAGCTCTGATTGGGGAGAAGCAGATCCCACCTTGGTAAGGAGAGTAACGCATGCCCGCAAGGAGGGAAGGAATGGAAAGCAGCCAACCCTGGAGACAAGCTACCGCACTCCCCTCCCCTTCCGGCTTCCTCCCTTACAGGTTTCTCTCGTGGGAGCACTTTCTAATTGAAACCCTTGCACCCAAACAGACGCTCGTCTTGCCGGCTGCCTGTGGGGAACCTGACCCTAAGATGGAGGTTATTCCAATCCCAACTTCCAGTCTCTTTTCCTAAGAAGGTTCGTTACTAGCACAAGCCACCCTCAAGTCTCCATCCTGACATGTGCAAAACCCCCAGAGGATTGCAATCTTGTTACAAACACGTGGGAGTTTAAAAAAAAAAATCAGGTCCTACCTACTTCAGAGATTCTGAATTAATTGCACTGGAATGAGACCTACGCATGGGTATTTTTGGTTTAGGTTTTTGTGTTTTCTTTTCTTTCTTTCTTTCTTTTTTTAAGATTGCTGCCAATAATTCTAACGTGCAACTGGGTTGGCAACTTGCCCTTCTGACTTGTTCACGCTATGCGTGTTCAAACTTAGTGTGTGAGGGGAAAGAAGGATTAAAATGTCACAAGGTATGCTATGAAGAGGGAAGCAATAACCCTTGGCCAAATCACCCTTACCCTGGGAACAAAATCTTATCACTGTCATCGAATAATGTGGGTTGCAAATCCGGTTTCCAAATCTGTCTGTTCTCGGAGTGGACTTGTGCTCGTTCATGTCTTGGCTGAGTAAAAGTCACATATGCGTCATGTACACATAACCAAACATACACTCTCCTAGTTTAGAGAAACCAATTCCAGCTACCATATGCCCTTTGCCTTATGGCAGAGAGCTCGGCAAATATGATTCCCAAATCCCCCCCGGTGTTAGAAAGGCATGGTAATACCAAGCTTGTTTTTCTCGAGGGACAAAAAACAACCTTGGTTCTATCAGTTGCCTGGGTTGGATAAAACACATCTTCCAATGCTATTTATTAAGCTTACCAGGTGAAATCTACCTAGTCAAGCTCCACAGTCTAGAAAGATATTTCAGACCATAAAGAGCCAACAGACTCTTTTCCTGGCTAATTCCACAATACATCCCACAGTATTTCCCCTTTTTCTTCTTGTTGAACTTGTTCAGTTAAATGATACAGAGGAGACAGTGTTCTTTCTGTCATTATAGTTTCTTGTGAAACTGTATCCTTATTCCGAATTCTCAATTCGGTTTCTATAATCTTTGGCTCTTATTCTATAAACTTTTGTTTTTTAATTAGCAAAACTAGAGATCAATGTCACATAAAATATGTGCTAACGCAGAACTGAATTCTGTTCTCCCATGCACGGGTGCCAAGTGAGAAGATAACCTGAAAACACAGTTCGAGGGAAACTTGATCTCATCCCAGAAATAACCGCCTCCTCTTTCACGGGAAGCAGCTATCTTGAAATATTGCATTTCCACATAGCAAGTCCCCTCCCCCCAGGAACTTTCACATCCATGAAATGAGGATACGTCTTATAATTGTCATGGTCTCGCTGGCTTTTTTTCTCCCCCTCATAGTGATGCGTAAAATGATGGCGCACCTTAAAACTGATAATGGTTTTGTTCAGATGAAATGTGGGAAACCACGTCGACTCAGCCAGAGAGAGAACCGCATAGATCCAAAGTTAAATGCAAGTAGGTGAAAGCCAAGAAAAAAAACTGAATTTCTTCTCTGATGTAGCCCCCTTTTTGGATTCTTTCAGGAGCAAACGCTATACCCAAAGCTTGGATTGCTATTTGCAGGTCATTATATGTAAATACTACCTCTCACCTCTGGAAATTTCAGGGATATTGAACGTATTTAGCATGAGCCCTGTAAAGAGGCTATATTGAAAGCTGAGCGTCATGGTAATAAATATTGCAATTACACAGTTGGCATTTGGTTGGGCTCCTAAGACACACTTCTCTGTTTCACAAAAACCGCCCTTGGGTTTTCTAAGACAGAAGGGAGATGATTCTTAGACCTTACTGAGAATAATCTTCAGTTTGTGTTGAACATATTAGCCCCAGGGCTTCACCCCAGACCTTTGATTTAGAAACCCTGAGGGCAGCAGGTCAGGGAGGACACCCATATGATTCACAAGCTCTATGGGTGTTTCAGAGGCCGACCCTCCCGGAAGGACACTGCACTGGTGGTCTTAGGACTCCAGTGCCCTACGGCATACACACCAGCACACTGATGGTGAGATTTCCTCAGCCCGGCAACTGGGCAAGTCTGATCCCCAAATACCCAGAGTTACCGGGCTATGTGTTCACACTGATCACTGGACATATCTCTGGCTCCGTTCTCGTCTCACACCAGCTTTGTTCTTCCTGTGATCTGCTGGTTTTCTGCAACTCCCAACCCCCCATATGAACTTCTTGTGTGCCAGAACCTGGGGTGCCTTTGGCAACAGTTCTTAAAATGTTTTTCAAGGAAAAGGAATGGAGACCTAAACTGGTTTACTTAAAATGGCGAAGGGTCCAAGGAAAGTTGGGTTGATTACCATTGGTATATTCGCAAATAATTTTCAGTTTCATCGGCAACCTGGAAGCTGCCTTTTTTGTTAAATGTGGAATCATAACCCAGCTCAGCACTTGATGTATGCTCTCTCCCTCCCCTCATTTAGCATAAATTACAGACAGTGGGAGTGCTAGGCTGAGTAATGGCCGGCGAAGATGTCCAGGCCCTAATCCCTGGACCGGCGAGTATGCTACCTTAAAGGGTAAAAGGGATTTTGCAGGTTTTTGATTGAGTTAGGGTTCTTGAAATGAGAAGAGCAGCCTGGATTATCTGGGTGAGCCCAATGTAATCACAGGGTCCTTATATGAGAGAGGTAAGTGGCTCAGGGTTAGTGACAGGGACAGAAAAGATAGAAGTAGAGGTTAGAGAGGCAGGAAGGGAGAAGGGCTATGCTATTGTCTTTGAACCTCAAAAAAAAAAAAAAAGGAGCTGGAGTCAAGGACTGCAAGTGGCCCCTAGAAGCTAGAAGAGGCAAAGAAACAGATACTCCTCCAAAGCCTCTAGAAGCAATGGATGCCTGCTGATGCCTTATTTTTAGACCAGTGCACCCATCCAGAACCGTAAGACGATAGGTTTGCATTGTTTTAAGCCACTAGGGTTGTGATAATTTGTGATCACAGCAATAGATAATTAATACAGTGGGGTTTTTAATGAGCCATCTTACTCCTGAACATAAAATTCTCTTAAGAGTGACCCATGAAAGAAGACCCAAGGAAGCTTGCCTTCCATGGAGCGGGAGAGCCATGGCACTGATTTTTCCTGTTTCTCAAAAGCAGATGGGATTAACCGACTGTGACTCTGGTTTTTAAACAACAAATGCCAAGGTCTCTGGACCGTTCCAGGAGATGAGCTGCATTTTGCAGACTCCCAGAGTCTGCAAGTCTCCTGTTAAAGCTCACTTGGGTTTGAAAGCGTGCTTGCTTGCTCCTGGGATGTGTGTAGGCTTTTCGTAGAGTTTCGCTGAAAGCTTATCTACCAGTGTCCCAAAGAAAATAAAAGAAACCCTTCACTTTTGTCCTCATAAGACCGTGAAAGGGTCCAAAGCGTCCCCTGTCTAGACATCTCTCAGGTGTTCTTAAAAGGATACTTTCCGGGGTGCCTGGGTAGCTCAGTCGCTTGGGTGTCTGTCTTTGGCTCAGGTCGTGATTGGGATGAAGCCCCACGTGGGGCTCCCTGCTCAGTGGGGAGTCTGCTTCTCCCTCTGCTGCTGCCCCTCCCCTGTGCTTGTGCTCTCTCACTCTCTCTCTCTCAAATTCAATAAATAAATTCTTTTTTTTTTGTTTTTAATGGGGTGGGGATATACTTTCCAGATTGTAGGCATGGCCACTTGCTGTCCCATTCATTCCATCTCTTATCCTTCACCTGCTCCCTGACCCCTTCACCCCAAGAAGGTCACGAAGCTTTGGAACTTTTCAGATGCTTTGGACCCTCAGGAAGGGGATAGAAACTTTGGGCTGAGGGATTGCACGGTATCTGCTGCCCCTCAGACCTGCACTCCTCTTGCATAGTCTCTTTTCTGCTGCCAGGGGCAGAAAACTTACAAATTTCGTTTCCCTGACTTGCTTCCCACCCAGCTCCTTGTCGGTTGTCATCGACGGGAGGCACTGGCAGGGGTCTGGAAGGTGACGGAAGAAGCCTTTCTTCTGTGGACCTGGTTGTGTTTTTGAGGAGGGCAGCGGTAGTCATGGACAAGGGCCAGCTTCTGGGTTTCTGCCAACGCTGACTCCAAGCAATGTTTTGTTTGGTTGCCCGGTCAGTATTTTTTTTTCCTGGCCCTTTGCTCTATCAGACCTTGAGGGGGTAGCCACTTCCTACAGTGGCCGATCTTTGGGAAATCTTGCCTAGCCCCTCCTTCTTCTCTGGCTCTTTTAACACCTTAATAACCTGATGCAAACTGTTGAGACCTGCATCTTTCCTTTTCCTTAGCAAGGGCCAGAGAGTAAGTGAAACCCTTGGTCTGCCTTCAACAGCTGGGGTCTTAGGGACCGTATTTCACTGGGATCAAAAGAATCAAAGCAGGAACCTACCCAGAAAGGAAGAGGAGCTTGAATTTGGCGACACGTGTCAAACCAGGTGGGAAGCAGTGTTCTTTCTTACATTCTCATGGTCTTAGGTTCTCTCATAGTCTGTAAGTGAGGCTTCATGACTTAATGACTTACGAAGGGAGTGCTACCAAGAGAAGACTTGAAAGGAGCTAGTAAACAGGGAGCTTTGGGAACTGTAGCCAAGGGAAGGTACACAGAAAAGGTAAAAGGGACCCCAGGGGATCTGGCCAGAGCACTGACAGCGTTCCTCTGATTTTTTTTTTAATTAAACTTAATTTATTTATTTGAGAGAGACAGAGAACACAAGCCAAGGGGAAACGCAGAGGGAGAAGCAGACTCCCCACCTAGCAGGGAGCCCACTGCCAGGCTCGATCTCAGGTCCCTGGGATCGTGACCTGAGCTGAAGGCGGACACTTAATGGACTGAGCCACCCAGGCGCCCCAGGAGTTCCTCTGATTCTCTCTATCTGTCAGATATCAGACCGTGAAAACACCGTCAGAAAGGTATGACCAATGCTTCACATCTGCCTCCCACATTTCATGCATGTTCCTCCTTTGGCCAACTCTAACCAAGAACCACAGAGGGAAGGGGATTCTGGGGAAATGCAGTTCCCTGCTTAACCAAGTTGAGAGTAAAACAATCCAGACATTAGGCCTCGTTGTTTCTTTCTTTTTTTTTTTTTAAGATTTTATTTATTTATTTGAGGGAGAATGAGTGAGAGAGAGCATGAGAGAGGAGAAGGTCAGAAGGAGAAGCAGACTCTGCAAGGAGCTGGGAGCCCGATGCGGGACTCGATCCCGGAAGTCCGGAATCATGACCTGAGCCAAAGGCAGCTGTTCAACCAACTGAGCCACCCAGGCACCCGGCCTCATTGTTTCAATAAAGCGTCACCAAATCCCAGAATATAGGTGGGTCTCCTTTTGGAGAAGACACACAGGCAACTGTTGGTGGAAGGCCCAGCAGTGGCAGAAAGAATTGTGGACAAAGCTCCTCTGTGTGTGTCCCGCAATGTGTTCAGTCAATGGAAGGGGGTCTTCTGCAGGTGGAGGACACAGTTCTAGGCAGCAGCCTGGCCCTGGAAGGTGCTAGGCCAACTCTCCACCTCTCCACGTGGCCACCCCATTCTTGCCCTCTCACCATAGCACCTCCAACCCTGGCTCCCTGGAGCCTTTGATGTCAATTCTCAAGTGCCTATTTGGGAAATCAAAAATACAGTTCACTGGTGATTTTTATTCTCTCTGTACACAAATTTAGCATCTTTGTGGTGTTGCTGCTGAGAGCATGGTCTCTGCAGTCCGATTTTCTGGGTTCAAGTATTAGATCATCACTTATCAGCTGTTGGGTGACCTTGACCAAGTTACTTAGCTTCTCAGCCTCTGTTTCCTCATTGTAAAATAGGACTAGAATCACCACCTATTTTATATAGCTGTTGAGATGCCTAAAGGACTTTGTATATGTCCGTCACTTAGAATTGATAAGAATGACAATTTCATTAAACTTCAGTGCTTATGAGTCACTTTTACTAGATGATCACAATATTTATCTTATTATTCTACTAATGCATTACCCAAATGGATCTGACAATGCTTCCGGACAAATCGTCATGGTCACAAGCAAGAAACAGTGAAAATGCACAATATTTTCAAAACATTCGCTATTTCAAACCATCACTATTTCAGAATGACTTTTTCCCAATTTGTGAGGTGTTATCATACATGTAATCTATTTACAAGGCAATCTTCGGGGGAAATTTTCTAATAAGGAGTAGTGATTATAGAAAGGTTAACGACCCGGTATGAGGCGTTCAAAGTCTTTTTATTTCCAGAAACAGCTGGCAAACTTCACCAGCAACTATTTGCCTAAGTAGTGGGAGCAGAGAGTCATAAGAAACATTCACAAGTATCGGGTTTCATCTGAAGATCTCAGCAAGAATACAAATGTATCTTCCCTAGAGTTTCTCGTGCTCAGTGTCAGAGAAGTAACTGGTATACTAGGGGGATCTGGTAGGATAAATCACCACAGTCAGAATTTTCCCTCCAAAATCACTTTTATAGGGGTGCCTAGGTGGCTCAGTCAGATAAGCATCTGCCTTCGGCTCAGGTCATGATCTCGGAGTCACCAGGATTGAGCCCCACGACCGTCGGGCTCCCTGCTCAGCGGGAGCCCACTTGCTTCTCCTTCTCCCTTTGCCCCTCCCCCTGTTCCTTCTCTCTCTCTCCCGCTCACTCTCTCTCTCAAATAAATAAATAAAACCTTTAAAAAAAAAACGCTTTTATGTGTTGCTGGTGGGACTACATATTTGGTACAACCTCCTTGGAGGACGATTTGGAAATTCTGTCATCACTTTCAATGTGTACACCTAGTGATGTGCTCTCTGAAATGTTTAATGAATTTGAATGGTCTTTCCCAGGTTCCTGGGAAGAAGACTCTAAACCCTCTGGGGTTTTAGGGGTACCTGACACCAGCCCAACCTCCTGGCCTCTGGTGAAAGTACAGGGCTGGAGATTGAGTTCAATCACATGGTCGATGATTCTATCAATTGTGCCTACATAAGGAAACCCCAGTGACAGCTCTGGACATTTGAGGCTCCATGAGCTTCCTGGTTGGTTAATATGTCAGTGTGCTGGAAGGGTGATATGTCCTGAAGCCACAGAGAGAAAACACAAAAGCTCCATCAATAGATTTCCTTATTTGACGGGTCCTGATCTGCGTCCTTCATAATAAAACTATAATGAAAAGTGTAGTGCTTTCCTAAGTGTTAGGAGTCATCCTAGCAAATTATTAAACCTAAAAGGGTTGTGGGGATCCCCCAATGTTTAGCCGGTTGATCAGAAGAATGGGTGGCTGGGGAGCCTCTAGATTTGCAGCTAGCATCGGAAGTGAGGGCAGTTTTGTTAGGGACTATGCCCTTATACTAGAGTCTACACTAACTCTAGATAGTGTCAGAACTGAATTACAGTGGCACGGTGTTTAACAACCAGCTCTCCAGAAGGGAAAGGAAAAGTCCTAATTTGTAGTGTTTGCAGATTTCAGTGATACAATTATTCTCACTGTGGTCAATTTCAAGTTACCAACATGATGTCCTTGATCACAAGGTTGAAAGAGAGGTGCCCAGTCTGCTCCTCATGAACCTGTGCAAATGGACTCAAGGACACTATTATTTATACCTTTTGGACGAAGCAATTCCACATCTTAAAATCAGACACATATGCTGGCCTATTTTCCTCTTCCCAACTACGTACAAGAATCTTCATTGCAGCATTGTTTGTATTCATAAAAGATGGAAAACAAACTACAGGCCCACCAGAAAGCTTAAACAAATCATAGTGCATGAATAAAATGCAATGCTATGCGGGCTTTAGAAATGATGAAGCAAATCTGTACTTTTGCAGAATAATCTGCAAGATATATCATTAAGCGAAAAAGGAAAACCACAGAACAGTCTGCAGTTTGCTACTATTTGGCATCACATGGCAGAGGGATATATATTAGCTCATATGCATGGATAGGCTTTCTTGGGGAGGAACACACACACACACACACACACACACACAGTAAAAGAGGTAGCTTCTGGGAAGGAGAGGTAGGAGATTTGAGTAAGAGAGGCAGTAGTTTTTACACATACCTCTTCGTACTTTGCATTTTTCATGGTGTCTAAGGAATTAAAGCAAGAGACAATGATAAAGAACAAGTGGGGCTGTAGGAATGAATGACCAAATGAATAAACGAATGAAAAAAGCCTCTGAACAAAATGACCTTACCATTTTCATCACAGTGAATGCACTTCTCACCAATCTCCGTGCATAGCCCTGTTCTAAAGTCGGCTTCCGTGAGAAGGCAACAGGATTCGAAGAGAATCTACAGGGCACTTTTCCTAACAATGAGGTCAAGCCCTGAACTGCCTAGAAGAGCCAGAAAGGACCACAGATGCATGAAGTTGTCCAGGTGGGGATGAAGATGGACAGAAGGGCTCCTGCCACAAAGAGAAGGAAGCCATGACTCAGCCACAGCAGCCACTATCCTGCAGAAAGGTGGGTTCAGTGTTTCCAGATCGTTCAGTTTTTTTAAAGAAAATTCAGAAATCCAAGAAAAACAAACAAAAAGAAAAAAAGAAAATTCAGAAATCCAAAATGGTGTGTGAAATTTCTTCACCTGTTTAAGTAATGAATATAAATCTTCCAACAACATCCTGTGGGCCAAAGAAAGCAATTCAAACTCTATAATTTTCAAGAGGATGACTATGTTTCACCAAACAAAATAGAGGAAGTCACTTTAGGCTGACATTCTAAAGAAAAGGGTTTTATCATCCCCCACCCCCCATCTCAGACAATTAAATGTAATGAGGGTATTATATAATCAGTATAGGCTGCTGTAATCAAATCCCCCAGACTGGGTAGCTTCTCAATCTCAGAAATTTATTTCTCACAGTCTGGAGGCTGTGAACAGTCAAATCAAAGCACCAGCACGGTCACATTCTCCGGTGAGGGCCCTTTCCTGGTTCACAGCGCACACCTTCTTCTCCCTGTGTCCTCACACAGGCAGTGGCAAGGAGATCTCTGGGGCCTCTCTCATAAAGGCACTAATCCCACTCATGAGGGCTCCACCCTCATGGCCTTATCACCTCCCCAAGGCCCCACCTCCTAATACTATCATCTCTGGGGGTGAGGATTTCAACATACGCATTTGTGGGAACACAAATATTCAGAGAATATTTGTGAGAAACCCTGTTTCTCTTGGCAGTATATGCAGATTCACAGATTTTAAGAGCTATGAGAAGTCCATCAAGCCCATGCAGAATTGAGGGATGGGAATGTGTGGACAAAAACTCAACAGTGGGAGAAGGAGATACAAAGATGGTCACCAGACAGAAAAGGGAAGGGAGGCCTGGCAGGGGAAGTAAGGGGAGGGAACTACAGGCTCTTCCTCCTCAGGAGGGAGGGAAAGAGGCCAAAGAGCAGAAGGCCAATCATTAGGAGGTAACTTTTTTCAGGGTGTTTTCTTGTTTATTGATCCGCCATTCTGAATCCCCTGTGTTCCCACTCTAGTCTGATTAGAATTGTCTGAGTCCATCAATATCCATATTGTGACTAATCTATCCCTCCTGACTTCGAGTCTGCCAGCACCCTGTGGGCTGAAAGCGTGCTGATTTCCTGAGGCTCTGGCTTTTTAAAACACTCAGCTGTGCATATGACCATGTTTCTCTGGAACCTCAGGCCCACGAGTGTTAAGGAAGCCCAGATAGAAAGGAAGAGGGAGAGACACAGTGGCAGCATTAATAGTAATGATAACGATGGGAATAGCATTTATTATGGGCCATCGGAGAAACAACCAGAAGTCTCACCCTACTACTAAATCTAGCTCCAAGTCTCCTGTCCCTGGGGAATGTGCCTACATCCAGATCAGGTCCATGTGTAACTTCTCAGTCCAGCGGTGGTAAGTTTGAATATTCCCAATACACCATCAACAACAGAACAATAATAGAAAGAAAATAAAGTAGCCGCAGTAGACTCCTTTTTGGATACAAGCAAATAGAATAACCCATTCCTTAACATAATCTATATCCAGACAGAGAAGACTGGCAGGAACCCACGTCCTTGGCAATGAAGTGATGTCCTTGGTCAGCCAATCTGACTGCCCCCAGTTTTGCAAACAGAAAGGGCTTTGCATAGCAAGGTTATATCCTGTTTCCTCTTATAAGAGCCAGCTTGGACTAAGCTTTGTCCCATTCTTCCAGGACCTCACTGCAGCCTGTAAGAATAAACCAATACACACCAGCTCTCTGACATATTTCTACCTAAGTTAAGGTTGAAATTACATGTTATTGTCTCCTATCTACAGAGCAGGAAGTTAAGACAGATTAAAAGAACTAAGCCAATCTGTAAGAAGCAGAACACAGATATGAATGAGTTTATCCTGCTACATTATTCTTTTCACTGCATTTTTTATAACTTTTTCATTTCCAACTACAGAAAGAAAGACATAAGCATGATGGAAAAAATAGAATACACAGAAGTGTGTTTTATATACTTTTCCAGTCTTATTCTTTCCTTATTACGTGCAAACACACACACACACACACACACACAATTTCATCAGGATTGCTCATTACATGTTCTTTCCACCTTCTTTACAAAGCTACAGAATTCTCACACTCAAGCAGGAAAAAACAGTCCCAAGAATTCCAGGTTTCCAACAGGCTTATTGCTTAAGCAGTAACAACCTCAAAATTACACCCAGATGGGCTTGTATTTCACTCTGTTAACTATCAAATAACCTATTAAAATGAATAATATGAGCAGTAGATTATGATTTTTTAAGTATTTCTCTTCATGCCTGATTTCACCATTGGTGATGAGACATAACGAATACCAAATTTAACTAAAGTAAAAAACAATCCGGGTCATCCAGGAGAGGATGAAGAGAAATGAATTAACGTCAAATATTGATATATTCATTTACCGCTAGGCAAATAATTCTGAGCCTGTTTTAGGTGCCAGGTATTGTTTTCAGAATTGAGAATACAACAGTTCACCAAACAGACAAATTCCCTGCTCTTAAGAAGCTGATACTCTAGCAAGGGGAGGCAGACAATACAGAAATAAATTAAGAAATTGTCAGCTTGTGATAAGTACTATGGAGAAAACGCAGAATAAAGGGAGCGGGAAGTGTTGATTCCTCAACAGAGGACAAAGAGGCTGCTCATTTATACAGTGTATTAGTCCACTTGGGCTGTCAGAACAAAATACTACAGATGAGGTGGCTTTATCAACAGAAACTTATTTTATCACAGTTATGGAGGTTAAAAGTCCAAGATTAAGGTTCCAGCCGATTCAGTTACTGGTAAGAGCTCTCCCTCTGGCCTGCAGCCAGCCACTTTCTCTCCATGTCCTCACATGACCTTCCTTGGTGTGAACTTTCTGGAGTCTCTTCTCATAAGGGCACTAATGTTATCCAATCAGGACCCCACTTTTATGACCTCACTTAAACTTAATTCCTTCCTTACTCCAAATACAGCCACACTGGGGGTTAAGGGCTGCATGGAATTTGGAGGGCGTGGGAAGGACACACACATCCAGTCCATAATATACAGGATAGTCAGAGAAGGCATCTCAGATAAGAGGTGGTGGCTAACACTCAAGATGGCCTTCAGTGAGTCTCATCTCCCGGTATTCACACCCTTGCAGAGTCTCCTCCCACAGTAAGTCAGGGCCGGTCTATGGGACATAAAGCCCAGCAGCAGTTAAGGTGTTTGACTGCTGAGGCTGGTCATAAAAGGCCCAGAAGCTTCCACTTTGCTTTTTTGGTCTCTCACTCTGGGACAAGCAGTCCGCCAGCCTTGAAAGAAGCAGCCTTGAAAGAGGACCACGTAGAGAGGGGCCCAAGCCTCCCACCAACAGCACTAATCTATCAAAAGTGAATGAACCCCCCCCCATCCCCGCTCCCGGCAGTGGAACCTCCAGTCCCAGGAAGGCCAAAGTCCCAGGTGAAGTCCAGACTCCCACTTCATGTGAAACTGTCAGCCAGAACCACCCATCTAGGTTTGTTCTGAATGTCTAGCCTGCAGAAGAGGTGAGATAATAGATGTTTGTTGTTGTTTCAGGCTACTTAGTTTTGGAGGAACTTGCTATGCAGCAGGAGATGAGTAATACATAAGGGAATATCGAGATCTGGAGGAGATAAGCAAGATAAAACCTTTCGGGTAGAAGGAAAAGCAAGTGCCAAAGCCATAAAATTACAGCCTATGTGCCTTGTTCAAGGAATAGCAAGGAGGGGCGCCTGGGAGGCTCAGTGGGTTAAAGCCTCTGCCTTCGGCTCAGGTCATGATCCCGGGGTCCTGGGATTGAGCCCCGCATCGGGGTCTCTGCTCAGCAGGGAGCCTGCTTCCACCTCTCTCTGTCTGCCTCTCTGCCTACTTGTGATCTCTGTCTGTCAAATAAATAAATAAAATCTTTAAAAAAAAAAAAAAAAGGAATAGCAAGGAAAGTATGGGGTCAGATTATATAGGGTCTTGTGTGTCGGCCGCCTTGCCAGAATAATACCTGGCGAGAAATCCTCCTAGGAAGAGCATCTTATTTGTTTAGATGAGATGTTCTGACAAGTTTTCAATCTCATGTCATCAGCGTCTACCAGCCACCTTGGTGATCTCGATAACTCTCACGCTTTTAACTGTTATTTACAAGTTCATAATGCCCAAATTTATACTTCCAATCTAGAGCTCTCCCTTGAACTAGTCACCATCTCCCCCTGGAATATCTAATAGGTATCTCAGACTTACTATGCCCAGAAGAAGATTCCTGCTTTCCCCCACCTCACTCCCCAGAGTCCTCCCCATCTCTGAAAGTACAAACCCATTCTTGTCATGTGGAACTCAAGCCAAAGACCTTCGAGTCTTCCTGCCCACCACCATATACCCATCCAAATTATCAACAAAATTTATGAACACTCTTTTTAAAATGTATCCGGAATTCAACACTTCTCACCACCTGCATCTCATTCACTGTTCCCCCCCAAAAACATCATTATTTGGGGGATTGATTATAGCATAAAGCTTCTAACCAGCTCTCCTTTGTCTTCTATAATCTAGTCTCAGCTCAGGAAGATTAATCAGATCATGACATTTTTTTGCCCTAAATCCCTCAGTGTGTCCCCACCTCATTTGACGTAAAAACCAAAATCTTCATAGGATAAGGCTGTTCAGGGTCTCGTCTAATGATCTCTCCAAGCTCATCTCCGTTTACTCTTGCCCTTGCTTACCAGCTGTGGCCATAATGGCTTCCCTGGGAGACAGTATAGGAAAAGCAAGAGGGACTTCCTGGAAAGCCCCTGGTCTGAAGCAAGGGTTAAAAGTTTCCGTATCCTTAGAGACAAATACCTCCTTCTGGGAAAGCCAACAAATGAGAGATAACAGCCATTAGGGAGTAATGGGTGTCTGGGCAAAATTAGAAGTAATAATTTAAAGCTCGCTTGCACAAGTATTTCTGTTTTCCAGGAGCCCTAAAAGAATGTCAACCATGGAAAAAGGCCTCTTGCGGTTGTCTTGTGTCCACTAAAAAGTAACGATCACAAAATCATGACCGTGGGACTGAAAGATGCTTCCCCACTCCTAGGCTCTCACCCATGGAAAAGTGTCTGTATAAGCCTTGCATGCTATCCCTCTGGGGAATGACATTCCTTTCTCTCATCAGCTCCCTGGTATGCAAGCTATCTCTAATAAACTCCACCTGCTTTCTTTCTCCGGAGTTCAGTGTTCATTTCTCTGACATTGAATCTCAAGAACCTGGTCCTGGGTGTCCAGTAACACCTCTGTTCCAGAAACCAGGCATGCTTCTGCCTCAGAGCTCATGTTCTTGCTGTTCCTTTCAGCTGGAATGCTCTTTCCTCAAATATATCCAAGATTCATTCCCTTACCTCCTTGAGCAATGTGCTCAAATGTTACCTTGTCAGCAAAACCTTTCCTGACCACCCTACAAAAAATTGCAATGCCTCTCCAGAATCACTGTATCTCTTCTTTGCCTGGTTTCTGTTCATAGCTCTTATATACATATATGTACATATGTACATAGCTCAACAACATGCCACTAACTGATATGTTACACATTTTTACTGAAGCATAGTTGACATACAATATTATGTTAGTTTCAGAAATATACCATAGTGACTCGACATTTGTGTTTATTATAAAATGATCACCATAATAAGTCTGGTTACCATCTGTCACCATCCAGATTTAATACAATATTATGTCCCTATTTCTTGTGCTGTATACTACATCCCCATGATTGATTTATTTTATCTCTGGAAGTCTGTACCTTTTGATCCTCTTCACCTATTTTGCCCACCATCAAATCCCCTATGAGTCTGGTTTGGTTTGGTTTGGTTTGGTTGGTTCGTTGGTTTTCTAGATTCTACATATAAGTGAAATCATATGGTGTCTGTCTTTCTCTGACTTATTTCACTTAGCATAATATCCTCAAGTCCCATTCATGTTGTCACAAATGGCAAGAGTTCATTCTTTCTTATGGCTGAGTAATATTTCATTTTGTATTACATGTTATTATATGTGTGTGTATATATATATTATATAGGTATATAAAATATATATACACACACACATATACAACATCTTTTTTTATCAATTCATCCACTGATGGAGACTTAGTTTGTTTCTTCTATATCTTGGCTATTGTAAATAATGCTGAGGTGAACATGGGAGTGCATATATTTTTTCAAGTTAGCATTTTCATTTTCTTCAGATAAATACCCAGAAGTGGAATTGCTGGATTGTATGGTGTTCTATTTTTAATTTTTTGAGGACCCTCCATACTGGTTTCCCCTGTGGCTGCACCAATTTACACCCTCAGCAATGGTGCACAAGGGTTCCCTTTTCTCCACATGCTCACCAGCATTTGTTTTTGTTTTGTTGTTGTTGTTGTTGTTGTTGTTGGTAACAGCCTTTCTGACAACTGTGAGGTGATAGCTCTTTGGTTTTGATCTACCTTTCCCTGATGATTAGATATTAAGCATCTTTTCATAGCTCTATTGTCCGTCTATGTCTTCTTTGTAAAAATGTCTATTTGGATCTTCTCCCTATTTTTAATCATACTGTTTGCTTTTTGCTATTGAATAGTAGGAGTTCTTGACATAATTTGGATATCAGTCCCTTATCAGATAGATGATTTCCAAATATTTTCTCCCATTCCATAGGTTGCCTTTTCGTTTGTTGATAGTTTCCTTCACTGTGCAGAAGCTTTTCAGTTTGATGTAGTTCTATTTGTTTATTTTTACTTTTGTTGCTCTTGCTTATGGAGTCTGGTCCAAAAAAATATCATAAGACTGATGTCGGAGAGCTGATCACCTAAGTTTTCTCCCAGGAGTTCTACAGTTTCAGATCTTACATTCAAGTCTTTAGTTCATTCTGAGTTTATTGTTGTGTATGTCGTAAGTGGTCCAGCTTAATTCTTTCACATGTATCTGTCCAATTCTCCCAACATGGATTCATTGAGGAGACTATCTTTTCCCCATCGTATATTCTTGCCTCTTTTGTCATAGATCAATTGAGCATATATGTGTGGGTTTATTTCTGGGCTCTCTATTCTGTCCCATGGATCTACACGTCTGTTTTGTATCAATACCATACTGTTTTGATCACTAACTTTGTAGTATAATTTGAAATTAGGGAATGTGGTATCTCCAGCTTTGTTCTTCTTTCTCAAGATTGCCTTGGCTGTTCAGGGTCTTTTGTGGTTTGTATACAAATTTTAGGATTATTTATTCTAGTTCTGTGGAAATGTCACTGGTACTTTGATAGAGATTGCATTGAATCTATAGATTGCTTCAGGTAGTATGGACACTTGAACAACATTAATTTTTCCAGCCCGTGAGCGTGGAATATCTTTCCATTTATGTCATCTTCAGTTTCTTTCACCAATGTCTTACACTTTTGAGAGTCCAGGTCTTCTACCTCATTAGTGGAATGAAAAATAAATTTATTCCTAAGTATGTTCTTTTTGATATAATTGTGAATGGGGTTGTCTTCTTAATTTCTCTTCCTGGTAGTTCCTTATTAGTGTGTAGAAATGCAAGAGCTCTCTGTATATTAGTTTTGTATCCCACAAATTTACTGAATTAATTTATTAGTTCTAATGGTTTTTTGGTGGAGTCTTTAGAGTTTTCTATATATAATATTATGTCATCTGCAAATAGTGAGTTTTACTGTCCAGTCTAATTTGGATGCCCTTTGTTTCTTTTCCTTGCCTAATTGCTATGGATAGAAGTCTCAATACTACATCAAATAAAAGCAATAAGAGTCTGTATCCCTGTCTTATTCCTAATCTTAGAGGGAAAGTTTTTTTATTGTTCACCATTGAGTATAATGTTAACTGTGGGTATGTCACATACAGTCTTCATTATGTTGAGGTCCAGTCCCTCTATGACTACTGTATTGAGAGTTTTTGTCATACATATGTGTTCACTTTTGTCAGATACTTTTTCTCCTTCTTTTGAGATGATCATATGATATTTATCCTTTATTTTATTAAAGTGGTATATCACACTGATTGATTTGCTGATGTTGAACCATCCTTGTATCCCTGGAATAAATCCCAGTTAATCATGGTGTCTGACCCTTTTAATGTAATGTTGAATTCTATTTGCTATATATTACTGAGAATTTTTGCATCTATGTTCATCAGGAATAATGGTCTATAATTTCTTGTTCGGTGATGTCTTCATCCGGTTTTAGTATAAGGGTAATGTCGGTGTCATAATAGTTTGGAAGCGTTCCCTCCTCTTCAGTTTTTCAGAATAGTTTGAGAAGGATAAGTACTAGTACTAAATAGTCCTTGAGTATTTAGTAGAATTCACCAGTGAAGCCATCCCATTAGGCTATTTTTTTTTTCTTTTTTGGAAATTTTTTGATTACTGTTTCAATCTCATTACTAGTAATCAGTCTACTCAGATTTTCTGCTTCTTTATGGTTCACCTTGGAAGATCATGTGTTTCTGGGAATTTATGTATTCCTTGCAGGTTGTCAAATTTGGGTGCTTATAATTGTTCATAGTTATCTCTTATAATCCTATGTATTTCTACCAAATTGGTTGTAACTTTTCCTTTTTCATTTCTGATTTTATTTATTTGGGCCCTCTTTTTTTGATGAGTGTGGCTAAGGGTTTGTCAATTTTGTTTTTCTCTTCAAAGAATCAGCTCTCCGTTTCACTGATTTTTTTTTTTTAATTCTTTACTTCATTTCTTTCTGCTCTGGTTTTAACACTTTCTTTCCTTCTACTAACTTTGGGCTTCATTTGTTCTTCTTTTTCTAGTTCCTTTAGGTATAAAGTTAGATTGTTTATTTGAGATTTGTCTTGTTTCTTGAGGTAGGCTTGTATCACTATGAACTTCCCTCTTAGAACTGTCTTCACTGCATTTCACAGATTTTGGAATGTTGTTTCCATTTCCATTTGTCTGGGAATTTTTTTTTTTTAATTTCCCTTGTGGTTTTTTTCATTGACCCATTGGTTGTTTAGTAGCATGTTGTTTAATCTCCACATGTTTGCATTTTTCTCAATTTTTGCCTTATAATTGATTTCTAGTTTCATTGAACCACTGTAGTCAAAAAAGATGCTTAATAATGTTTCAATCTTCTTAAATTTATTGAGACTTGTTTATGGCCTGACATGTGATTTATTTTAGACAATGTTCTGTGTACACTTGCAAAGATGTTTATTCCCCTGCTTTTGATAGAATGTTCTGTAAACTAAGTCCTTCTGGTCTAATGTGTCATTTAAGGCTAATGTTTCCTTATTGATTTTCTGTCCAGATGATCTACCTATTGATGTAAGTGGGTATTAAATTCCCCTTACTATTGTTATATTACAATCAATTTCTCCCTTTCTGTCTGTTAATATTTGTTTTATATGTTTAAGTGCTCTTTTGTTGAGTGCATAAATATTTACCAATATTATATCCTTTTGTTGTATTGACCCCCTTATTATTAGATAGCTCTTCTTTGTGTCTTGTTAGTCTTTGTTTTAAAGTTTATTTTGTCTGACATAAGTATTACTACACCAGCTTTCTTTTCATTTCCATTTGCATGGAATATCTTTTTCCATCCCTTCACTTTCTGTCTGTAAGTTTTTTAGATCTGAAGTGCGTCTCTCTTTTTTTTTTTTAAGATTTTATTTATTTGACAGAGATCACAAGTAGGCAGAGAGGCAGGCAGAGAGAGAGGAAGAAGCAGGCTCCCCACTGAGCAGAGAGCCTGATGCGGGGCTCGATCCCAGGACCCTGAGATCATGATCTGAGCCAAAGGCAGAGGCTTTAACCCACTGAGCCACCCAGGCGCCCCAAGTGAGTCTCTTGTATAATGTGTCTTGTCTTTTATCCATTCAGGCACACTATGTCTTTGATTAAAGAATTTAATCCTTTTACATTTAAAGTAATTATTGATAGGTTTTGTCATTTTGTTGATTGTTTTCTGGTTGTTTTGTAGTTCTTTTCTGCTCCTTTCTTCTTCTCTTGCTCTCTTCCATTGTGGTTTAATGACACTCATTAGTGTCATGTTTAGATTCCTTTCTCATTATTTTTTGTGTATCTATTGTGTATAGGTTTTTGGTTTGTGGTTACCATAAGGTTCGTATATAATAACCTATATATTAACTAATATATACTTTAGATTGATAGTCACTTAAGTTTGACCACATTGTAAAAACACTACATTTTTATTTCCCCTTCATGTTTTATCTTTTTATGTTTTGAACACACATTTTCTATCTTTTTATTATGTTTATTTTATTCCCTTGCCTAAATACTGTATAGTTGATTTTACTACTTTTGACTTTTAACCTTCATCCTATCCTTATAAGAGATTGATCCACTACTTTTACTATATATTTGCCTTTAGCAGTGAGATTTTTTTTTCATGTATTTTCTTACTTTTACTTACGGCTTTTTCTTTATAGCTTAAATTCCCTTTAATGATTTTTTTGTAAGGCCAGTTGAGTGGTGATGGACTCTCTTAGCTTTGGTTTATCTGAGAAATTCTTTCTTTTTCAATTCTGAATGACACTCTGGCCAGACAGAGTATTCTTGGTTGGAAGTTTTTCTGCTGTTGTTGTTGTTGTTTTCCTTTCAGCGCTTTGAAAATACTGTGTGACACCTTTCTGGCCTGCAAAATTTCTGCAGAAAAATCAGCTGATATTCTTATGGGGCTTCCCTTGCTGTTTCTAAGATTCTCTCTTGCTGTTTTTAAGGTTCTCTCTTTATCTTTAAATTTTGACCTTTCAATTATGATGTGCCTTCGTATGGACCACTTTGGGTTCATCTTGTTTAGGACTATCTTTGTTTCCTGAATCTGGATTTCTGTTTGTTTTTTTTTTTTTTCTTCAGGTTAAAGGAGCTTTTCAGCCATTATTTATACAAATAAATTTCTGCCCTTTTCTCTCCTCATTCTCCTCCCCCTCCTTCCCCTCCCCTCCTCCTCCTCTTACCCCTCCTCCTCCTTTCCCCCCTTCACTTCCTCCTTCTCCTCCTCCTCCTCCTCCTCCTCCTCCTCCTTCTTTTTCTCCTCCTCCTCCTCCTCCTCCTTCTTCTTCTCCTCCTCCTCCTCCTCCTCCTCCTCCTTCTTCTGGGACCCCATACTACAAATTTGGTACATGTGAAATTGCCTACATATCGCTTAAACTAACCTCATTTTCAAAATTCTTTTTCCTTTTCACTTTTCTGTTTGGATGATTTCCACTACCCTGTCTTACAGGGGTAGTAAATGAATCTTACAGGATTCATTCTTTCATATCCTCTAGTTCTGCTGTTGATTCCCTCTAGTGTATTTTTCAGCTGTTATTGTGTTCTTCAGCTCTGTCAGTTCTGTTTAGTACTTTCTTTTATTTTCTGTCTCTTTGTTCAAGTTCTCTACGTATTCACCCACTCTCCTCTCAAGTTTGGTGAACATTTTTATGACCATTACTTTGACTCTATCAGATAAATTGCCTATCTCCAATCCATGAAAGCTTTTTTTCCCTCAAATTTTACCTTATTCCTTCATTTGGAATATATTTCTCTGTTTCTTCATTTTGCTTGACTCTCTCTGCTTGTTTCTGTGTATTATGTGAAATAGCTATTTGTGCCTGTCTTATGCAGATGAACCTCATCATTTTACCTTGACCTAGTTCTGGGTTGTCTCTTGAGCAATCTCTCCAATTGTTTCAAACCCACAGTGTCCAGAAATGCAGTCCCTCCTAGGAGCCTGGACTTTATGTTCAAGGAACATCCCCTGTGTGGGCTGCACACACCCACTGGCTCTGTGGGGTTGTGTGAATGGCTCAGGAGGGCAGGTCTGTGTCTAGCTGTGTCACACGAGCAGCACAAGAGGGCGGGACTGTTCACTGGCCACTCTGGCAGTGCTGTGCAAGTGGGCTGGGGCAGGGCTGTTCATCCACTGATAAATGGTTAGATTGAAGATACAAAAATGGTGCCTGCCAGCACTGGAGCAAGCAGAGGGAGACCATAAAAATCATGTCTGCTAGCATTCCATCCCCAGAGAGTCTCAACAGACTTCTGCCCCTCTGGCGGAGGCTTTAAGTTCAGCAAATGAATCTTTGATCTATGGCCTAGGCCCTTTTCAAACTGCTGCTTTTTTGCACTGGGTGAGTGAACCTCTGCACAAGCTTTTTAAGAGTGGAATCATCATTCCCAATAGCCTTACATTCCCCCTTGGATACATCCCAATTCCCATTGGTTTTCAAAGTCAGACATTTTGGGGGCTTGCCTCTCTTGAGGGATGCAGAACTTGAGGGATAGGGTGCCTGGTATGAAGTACAAATTCCTTGCTCCTTAGGGAGAAGCTCTGTTAATATATATTTTTGGTGTTTTTTGTTTGTTTTTTTATTTGTTTGTTTGTTTGTCTGGGATGCCTCCAAATCGTGGGTCCCTGTGCATGAAGAAGGTTTTTAGTGAGAGCTGTCTCTGTCTCTCCTACCCATCTCAATGTGGTCCTTTTCATCCTTTGTTATAGAGCAAGTGTTCGACTAGTTCTCAGGTTCTTTTCAGAAGGAATTATTCCTTCTAGAGCTATATATTTGTTATGTCCATGGAAGGAGGTGAGATCAGGATCTTCCTATACCATCATCTTGAACCACCTCCTCTCTGGTTCTCCTGACATGTTATACATTCTAATTATTTGTCTTATTTATTTATTTCTGTCCATCTCCTTCCACTATAAGCTCTTTGATGGTAAGGATTTTGGTCTGCTTTGGACACCTGGGTGGCTCAGCTGGTTAAGGCTCTGCCTTCAACTCAGGTCATGATCTCAGGGTCCTAGGATCGAGCCCTACATCAGTCCCACTGCTTAGTGGGGTATCTGCTTCTCCCTCTCCCTCTGTCCTTCCCCCTGCTCATGTGCTCTCTCTCTCTCTCACTCTCTCATATAAATAAATACATAATTTTAAAAAAATATTTTTTGTCTGTTTTGCTCACTGTTGGATCTCCAGATCTTAGAACAGCGCTTGGCACATGATAAGCCCCATTAAACACTTGTTAAATGTATGAATAAGACCATTCGAGTGATGTAAGACCCTCCAGGATATGACCAAATGATGAGATATGGTGGCTAAGCTGCTATGCATAAGATAAAGAGAACCCAAGATACTCTGAGGAGTGAGGAAAAAGAAAATAAAGGCAGCATATAGAAAAAAGAATTTAGCATGGTTAGGGGTACCTGAGAGGAGCCAGAGAGAAAGTTCTTCCCTTGGGGTGAGAACAAAAGATTAGGGAAATTAGAGGGGCGCCTGGGTGGCTCAGTGCCTTCGGCTCGGGTCATGATCTCAGGTCCTGGGATCGAGCCCCACATCAGGTTCTCTGCTCCGCGGAGAGCCTGCTTCCTCCTCTCTCTCTGCCTGCCTCCCTGCCTACTTGTGATCTCTGTCTGTCAAATAAATAAATAAATAATCTTAAAAAAAAAAAAGATTAGGGAAATTAGAAATATTTAAGAGAACTTCTAAACTACTTTGCTGTGGGATATGCAACATAAATTCCAATCCTCTACCTTCTCCACAAAATGTTTATACCAATTCTTTGCTTGGTGATGCCAAGTATCACCTGGGTGGGGGGATTCTGACTGTGGAAATGGAAGAGGATTGACTTCTGCATCGCAGCTGGCTGAGAATCAACATGTTCAGATGCAGAAGTCAAAGGCCAAGAGCACAGCTGATATCTGAATTGCACATGCAGGCTTTAACCTTGCTGTATATCTCCTTGGCTGCCTTCTGTTGAATAGAACGGTGATTTTAACAAGGACCAGGGTTTTTAATTAATCAGACACAGTCCACTGTGGCTCTGGTCCAATTCATCTTAGGGCAGCTGCTTTCCTACACATCCTTCAATTCATACTTATAATTATTATCAATAACCGCCACATACATACACAGTGTGCCAGACACTACAGCCTAAAAAGACGTGATCTCTGAGCTAAACAGCTTAGTTTCTGTTTTAATCATGCAGTCCTAGGATCTTACTCCCCTATTTTTTCTAACAGGGAGAGCTTATTTCAAGTAGGTAGCCTTTTGAATTTGCCTCTCCATGAAATTTTGCTCAAGCCTGTTCTTTGGGCGTGCTGCAGGCAAAGAAATGTCTTTGAGGAACAACAAAGGTGGTCAATGCCACTGGAGAAGGGACAGAAAATTAAAGTATGAAGATAAGAATCATGTTATTTTGTATTGTCAATATAAAATCACATCGAGGTAGTACATACAATGATAGTTAAACCTATTCACAGGGAGAAAAAAGATATTTGTAGTCTAAAAAGCCATATTCAAAAAAAATCATATAGATATTTTTTTATCTACATCTTGTCTGGCTAACTGCTATCTGCCTTTATTTTAGTCCCATTATATTTCATC
The DNA here is from genome assembly GCF_963455335.1 of Martes martes. Classification (NCBI taxonomy): domain Eukaryota; kingdom Metazoa; phylum Chordata; class Mammalia; order Carnivora; family Mustelidae; genus Martes; species Martes martes. The sequence goes on from NC_137888.1 coordinate 144,904,843, forward strand.
AAGTAATAATAGTATGCCATAGGCTAAAAGAGCCCTAAGAATCATTGTCCTTCTGGAATTTTTTGGAAGTTCTGTTTACATGAAACCTTGGCTTGTGAGAAATCCCTCTCTTACCCGTATTTACTGATTACTGAACCCTCCACTTTGAAACTGTGAATCTTTCAGCCCTCTCTCCAAAAGTATTTCTCACTCTCCAGGTTTTCTATAGATAAAAACACATACATAAACTTCCCCAAATCTCTCAGATTTTCAAACTCAATTTTATTTAATTGAATACCACTAGGGATAAAAAACACACAAAAATGCCATTGTGACACATTGGTGGACAAGAACAGAGATGAGCAGTGATATCTATGAGGTAGGACTTAATAAAACTTCTTGAAACCAGATCAGCAAGGCACTGTCGAGATACAAGATGAAACATGGGAAGAGCCTTCACTGAGTGTACTGCTGATTCTCTATGCCACACTCTAGCCACATCCCATCACAAGCAATGGGATTTTTTTTTTAAGTCCTAAGTTTTTTAAAAAAATACATTTATTGATGCAAGGATGGACCAATAGTCCAAAGAAATAGAACAGGTAACCTAAAACAGACACATACCTACAAGGACACTTCATGTATAATAGAGGTGGCACTTCACAGCCATAGAGAAAGACAGTCATTGAATAAATGGCTTGAGAGGGGCGACTGGGTGGCTCAGTTGGTTAAGTGTCTGCCTTCGGCTCAGGTCGTGATCCCGGGGTCCTGGGATTGAGCCCCACTTTAGGTTCCCTGCACTCTTGCTCTCTCTCTGTCTCTCTCTCTCTCTAAAATAAATAAATAAAATCTTTTTAAAAGGAAAAATAAATAAATGGTGCTGGGACAGTTTGGTTGTCCATGTGGAAAATTTGAAATTGAACACCTACCTTACAGCATACATAATAAATTCCCAATGGATTAAGAATTCATATGTGAAAGGTTAAACACCAAAACTTTCAGAAGAGAATCTTTATGACCTTACAGGATAGGGGGCAGAAAAGTTTCTTATTCATAGCACAAAAACTACGAACCTTATAGGATGAGATTGTTTGGTAAATTAGACTGTCAAGGTTATGAGTTTATATTCATCTAATGACACCATTAAAAAGTAAAAAGGCAAGCCACAAACTGGAAATAAGTATCTGCAATAAGGAAACTAGCAAAGTATTAGTAGCCTAAAAATACAAGAAATCTTATGAATAGTTGAAAAAGGAAATAAAAAGCACAATACTTAGAATGGGCAAAATATATGAACAAGTACGTTGCCTGAATATACCCAAGAAATATGATGGCATAGTTAAAATATATGAAAAAAAGATGCTCTTTGTTAGCTAATAGGAAATGGCTAATTGAAACAGCAAGATACCACTTCATAACCATTGGATTGGAGAGCAACCAAAGAATGTAATACTGTGCATTTAATGTAAAAGAATAGGAACTCTTATTCACTGCAAATGGTAGAAAACAGTTTGGCATTACCTGGTATGGCTGAATGAAGTACATAGCCTATGTATAAGTCACCAATTGCACTGCTAGGTATAGACGCTAGAGAAAGTTATAAAAATAATAACACAAAATTGTGTAATACTGTATAGTTTGTGAAACGTAAGAATTGGTATATGCAGTCCACAAATAACTTTTAATCCATTTTTAGTAGGTATTATTAGCTACTTTTCAGAGGTTTAATTATCCTCCTAAGGTCACACACTTGGTGAGGAGCATTGGCAGTCCCCCAGTAGAAATTCCCCTTTTTCCTGACAACAGCCCCCACTTTTGTCTGGGCATCTACCCTTCCCTCTTTCATGGGGCCTAGATGAGGCTCCATCCAGATATGATTGATCAAAACACCACAGTGATTGGTTTAGTAATAACATGGGATCTAGGCTTGTCCAATCAGGAAGAAATAGGACTTCTGAGAAAGATTCTTGCCTTTCCATTCTGGTCTGCCCCTGGGAGGAGATGACAACAGAGCTGCCATAAGCTGTCACTTGTAGTCTGAGAATGAAGCAGACACGCACAAGGTTGAACTGAGAGATGGAAAGAAATCAAGTCTTGATGACATAATTTATACTTTGGAGGTGCTTAAAGGCAGATTTGCCCTGGACATCTAGGTTACATAAGCAATAAACTTCCTTAATGTTTAAGCAATTTTGAGTTGCCTTTTCTACAACTTATAACCCAAAGATTTCTGGATGATACAATTGCAAAGCCAGAACTAGAGCCCAGGGGTCCCAAAGCCCACTGTTCTTTCCATAGCACTACCTAACAAGGTGTGGCTGGTGGGGGGGGGCGGTGCCTGGGTGGTTCAGTTGTTAGACGTCTACCTTAGGCTCAGGTCATGATCCCAGGGTCCTGGGATCAAGTCCCGCATCCGGCTCCCTGCTTGGTGGGAAGCCTGCTTCTCCCACTCCCCCTTCTTGTGTTCCCTCTCTCACTGTGTCTCTCTCTATCAAATGAATAAATAAAATCTTTAAAAAAAAAAAAAAGATGTGGCTGGTGGACTCCAAAACCAACATAAAAAAGTATAAGCAGTATTTTGTTTTTTCTATGACAAAAATTGAGTTGGATTTTCTCCCCCAGCCTACTATAGAGAAAAAGATTTCTGCCTTTATATTTTTATGATATTTATAGTTAGTTTGTGTTTTATCCAATTCAAGGTCAACAGCTTCACGATTGAAGTAGTTTCTTTGTCAAAAATTCCCCTTAGCATAGTCAAGGACACATTCTGTAATTATAGAGAAATTCATCCAAACCACCAATTGTGTTTAAAAGTGATCAAAGTAAGGATATATGTTAAATTATTATCACGAAAGGGATTTAGACTATTTAATTAAACAACACAAATGAGGTATGGTGAGGCTGTAGGTGAAATTAACCAACAATACAGAGTCCTAAACAATACCGCCTCTTCACACAGGAGAGTGGGAGACTGTCAGAGCTGTCACCAGGATGTTCTTGTCTTCTGACAGAGGCTGACTGCACTCAGAGAGAGGATCCACCTTGCCAGCTGGAGTCAATGAACTGGAACTGAGGGGCTCTGATAACCGTGCCCATAACTGCAAGACCACAATTCCCAAACTTAGTCTGACAAGTGTGAATGTGTTTATGAGGACAACGGAACAGGATATTTGAAAGCAGGACTTCCCAGGAATCCCAGTATAGTGATCATCAACATAGACAATAAAAGCCATCCTCAGTCAGAACAAATAGGTCAGGATATCAAAGAATGAGCATGAGATGTCAACACTGCTGCGAAAATTGCAAAGCATTGAGAGTTGGTCTTCAAAATCTCCCACTGCTTGTTAGCCTCCCTTCCTGAACCTCCGGTTTCCCTTCTCTCTCTCCCCTCAGTCTCCAGCAACCTGATTGCTTTGTCTATGGAAAACCCTACAATGAGGCACTCAGTTCAAACATACTCTCTGGGCAAGAGCTTAAAGCTACAAAATTAATTTCTTTCTTTCTTTCTTTTTTCCTTTCTTTCTTTCTTTCTTCCCATTTCACTTATCAAAATTTCTATTCCAACACAGAATCAAGAGCATTGGAGCTATTAAGTGCTAAGTTACAAGCCAAGTGGTGCCACTTACAAACTTATGAAACTGGGCAAGTTAGTTAACATTCCTAAGCATCAGTTTCTTCATCTGAAAAATGGGAATAATAATGGCCCCCAACTCGTAGAGTTGAGAGAATTTAATGAGATAAAGCATATCACAAGGTTTACCCAATGGATGGTTCATAGGAAAAGCCCAATAAAAATTGGTAATTATTAATGCTATGACTAATAATAATAGTAATAAAGATAAGGATGAGCAATAGATTTAACTAATCCTACAGGAATTTGTCTATTTTTGAAAAGGAGTTTAATTGCCAGTTGACATTTTTTGGAAGTATCCATTTCCATTTTGCATCCACTATTCTGCCTGTTGGGTTTTTTGGGGGAACAGATCATGTATCATTTACTGTCGTAAATTTCCATATTCCTTTTTCACAGACTCCATCAGCTCTAAAATAAGAAAGTTTTCATACATAGCATGTAACCAACACAAGCGATGCAAAACAGTGCATCAGCCCAGAGATCTGATACTAGCAATATACAAGAAGACCTTTTCCCCTTTTTCTTTGGTGATTTACTTTATGAATAAATTGCTTTTCTTTAAAGGTCACTTTGTTGTTTTAGAACACTTTACACCTGACTCTATCCTTTTACTGTAGGGAGTTGCACAAAGGACAATTTAAGCAAAACTCTTAAGATTTTATCTACTACATTATCATAGTTCTCCCAGAGAAAAATACAATTCAGGATATTGACTAAGTAAGGTGGTTTGCCTGGAAATATAAGTTTTATCAAAAATCAAAACAATAAAAAAATCTCTTTTATATATCTTCCACCTGGGTGAGATAAAATAGTTAATTATGATTAATGTTTATTGAATACTTATGGTATATTCAGCAATATGCACTAAGGGTTTTATACGTGTGATCTCATCGAGTCCTGACAATTATTTTATATGGTAAGTTATGATTATTCTCATTTTTAAAATAAGAAAAGTATGGCATAGTGTTATTAAGTAACTGAGCCAAAGTCACACAACTAACAAGGGATGAGTAGAGGATGAATTTAATTATCCTCATCTCTAATCCAAACTGGTTACTCAGATTAGCCAGACCTAAATTCTTGGTCAAGAACCAAACCACTCTCTGATACCTCCAAAAGTAAATGTTGGGAAGTGTAAATTAGGATAGCTTTGAAGACCTGAATCAGAACACCCACTTCTAGTAAATCTTGTAGACTCTACCCTCTTAATCTTCTTTGGACTATCCATCCTGAACTTCCTATCCACTGAGATGGGATCTGAGAATTTCCTAATTTTAAGGCAGATTCATTATGGGGGGAAAAAACTCAGATGCAATAATGATGATCTGGCCTGGACACACACTATTTCTTTCTACTCTTCTTATAGTTATTTGAGGTGGGAATTGCTGCCACTTTACCAATGAGAAAATAGGTTCTGAGAGATTAAAACAGAGACCAGAGCCCAATCTCAGCCTACATGGATGTTCTTTTTGACCTACAGAATGGTATTAAAATATTTAAGCCAACATTTAAATATTAGATTACATGCTAAAAACCCATATTTCTGCATTCTATTAAAAATTTCAAATTCCTGGAGACCCTACCCAAATTCCCTCATGGCGATTAATGATTAAACCTGAAGAGTAGTTGCCCATGATCCACTCTCTCCAGCATCACTGGCCCCATCAGCCAGCATCAATCATATTATTGTCCAATGCTCATCAATCATGAGTCTTTATTGGTTTTCACTTCTCATGAGAACAGGTAGAATATTAGGACCAATTGTTGACCCATCTACAAAAGGCCTTGGCCGTGGGAAATCCCCACTCTGACATTGCCACCATCTTCAAAAGAGGCTAAAATGCCAAAAGAGCTACAGAGGAATGACATAGACACAAGGACACCAAATGCATTCTCTCCATCTATTAGCAACACTATTTGCCAGAGGACACTATCCTAAAAATTGTTGCAGAATATTGCTTTCATTAGTTGTTTTGTATAAGTGTCTATTATGCGGACATCCCTTGTTGTTTTGCCACATGACTTCCGTAGGAGCAATTGTAATGAAAGACTTAGAAATATAATCCAGTATTAATTTTCCCCTTCCTTTTAGTAATAGGTTCCTGAGCTTTAGCTAGGCATATAACCACCCAACAAGAAACTACAATCCCCAGTCTCCCTTGCAGTTATGCCATGTGACTTATTTCAGGCCAATGGGATGTGGGCACACATGACACAAGCAACCTCTGGCTTTTCTAAAAGATTGACCTAGACACTTTTTTTTCCCCTTGCCACCAACATGCAAATGAATCAGCATCAACCATGTAGATATTCAGGGAGATTATAGGGTAGTGAGATGGAAGGTAGTGGGATCTCTGAATGTTTCTGTGTAGCAGAGGCAGCCCACCAGCTCAAGATAGCTCATTCTAGACTATTTCTTGGAAGATAAATAGACTTTTACTTACTTAAGCCACTCCAGTTTTATATGTCTTTGTTACAGCAGCCTTTCTCCCCTTATCCACTCCCACTCTTCCCATTTTCAGTAAGCTTTGTTCTTCCTCAGATTTGAGAGGATAGTATATCTTTCCTGCACCGCATGAAGTATAGCCTGAGTTCCTGACACAGGTTTCTGGGAGCAGTGTGACCTTGGCAAGTTACTTATTTCCGAACCTGATCTGCAAAAGAATAGTTGGAAGGATTTGTTCAAAGGAGAGAGGAGAGGTACCTCTACCTTGTACTTTGGGGCATCTTCAGCCTATATTTTAGCCAAACCACTCTCCAACCCATTTTTCTCTAATGCGTACTTGAGCTCATTACTCCACATTAAAATCTGTCAAGAGCAACCCCATTGCCCTTAGGAGAGAATCCAAACTTCCAAAACAAGTATGAAAGGCCCCAGGTGATCAGGCCCCAGTGTCCTCTTCTGGCACACTCTCCAAGCAGCCAGAGATGCTGTCACTGAGTTGGGAAAAGGCCCTTTGTCAGCCAGGCCTATAATTCTTGTTTTAAAGTCTTGCGCTCTGAGTTTCCTACAGCTTAGCAAACCAGGAGTCTGTACTGTGTAGAGGTTAAGACGAGAAGCACCAGACAGACTTGGGTTCAAACACTGTCTTTACCACTTCCTGATATGACCTCCGTCAAAGGATTTAACTTCCCTGTAAAATGGGTATAACACTATTAGTCACTGCACAGTTGTTCTGGTTGTTAACTCAGATAATGTAAAGAAGACACTCAGCCGAGTGTCTTGTATGCAGCGAACATTCAGTAAATAATCTTCATTATTGCGGCTCTCCTTACTAGCTTTTTTGGTTTGTTACTGTATAGAAGAAGCATGGAACAACCCCCACCCAAGGCCCCGGTCTCTGCCTGAGGATATGTTACCGGCAGGATGCATTGAGCGTCACACCCCAAATTATATCTCCCTAAGCACAGTCTGCTGGTGATCCAGAATGAAACCCAGGCCTTTTCCCATGCACCTGTCTATTCAATGCATTGTAGGAGAGCTTAAGAAGTGACCGTAACACCCTGATTCATGAGCAGCTGAGTCTCAGCCTCCTTGCGCCCAGTCATCTGTTCCAAATCCCTTTCTACCCCTTTGCCCCTATTGACTCTGGCTTTTGGAGGTCTCTCTTAGAACCCTCCAGGAGAAAAGTCCCTTGTGTAAAATACCCAAAGCCCAGCTGCATTGTCTAGTCATGCATTAATTAAAACAACAAGCCAGGAATCAAAAAGTAATTTTTAATTAGCGTTTTACTGCAGTTTCTCTCAAAGAACACCAAAGAGGGAACACAGAAGAACTTGTTAGATATTCTCCCTTCCCTTTCATTCATTTTCAATTATTCCCAAACCCTGCAGCTGTCCCAAAGTCTCTCAGCCTTCTCTCTAGAACTAGGCACATGCACACACACACAAACACACACACACACGGCGTGCACACACGCACGCACACAGCCCAGAAGAAGTACGCCAGAGCCAGCTTGCACCAGCTTGAAAGAGCCAATTGTTAAATTTTCAGGAATTTTGCCAGCTGGTTGTTACACATATCCATTATTAAAAATTAAATTATATAAACTTGCAACAAAATAGATTATAAACAAAGGTGGTAAACATGCAATAGACCGAGGAAAAAAGGACATGCCAAAACGTGAGTGAGTCTGAAAATAATTATGCTGAAGCCAGGCAAAAGAAGAGCACACAGTCCATGATTCCTTTTAGAGAAAACTAATCTGTAGAGATTAAAATGCAGATCAGAGGTTGTCTGAGGGTAGAGGTAAGGAAAAGTGGAGACAGAGAGATTGCAAAGGGGAATACGGAAATTCGGGGGAGGATAAATACGTTTATCCTCTTGACGGTGATGCCGGTTTCATAGGTGTATACGGGTGTCAAAACTTTTCAAATTGTCTACTTCAAGCACGTGCAATTCATTGTAAGTCAGTAAGCTGTTAAATAAACATTCAAAATCCATCACTTTCTAATTATTTTACTACATTTCACCTCTATGTACACTCTTGAGGTTTCTTGACATCTTCGCATCTGTATCGTGGAAATACTATTTAACAGTGCTTCTTGGCGTCTCTTCCTATTCTGTGTTCGGCGACATCATGTCAGCAGCTTGAAAATTAGCCATGGTAACAGCGTTTACACCATGGAAATCAGCAAGCATTACAAATCAGGGCTTGATTTTTGTTTGTTTGTTTGTTTGTTTGTTTGTTTTATTGAATAGCTAGATTTAAGAAAGTCATGGGAAAATGCTAATAATACAGATTAAACTCGAAAGTGCATTGTGCTGGGACACCTGGGTGGCTCAGTTGGGTAAGCGGCTGCCTGCGGCTCAGGTCATGATCTCAGCGTCCTGGGATCGAGTCCCACATTGGGCTCCTTGCTCGGCGGGGAGCCTGCTTCTCCCTCTGCCTCTGCCTGCCACTCTGTCTGCCTGTGCTTGCTATCTCACTCTCTCTCTCTGACAAATAAATAAATAAAATCTTTAAAAAAAAATAAAAATAAAAAATAAAGTGCATTGTGCCTATAGCCATTACATTATGAATAGGCATAAAATTAAGGAAATGTTCTTTCAGTACTCAAAAACTATTATCTGATCCACCGATCCTTCACTAGCATCACCGATGAATGAGTAAAGTTAAATGTATGCTCTTTTGTTCCCCCTTCTTAGGTCTAACTTGTTGACATCCATGAACATATTAACCAACGTTTATGTCAGAAGTATATTCATTTGTCAATTGCAGTGGATACCAGAGTTCAGTGAAAATCAATAGAAGCATTCTGTGAGAATCAATTGTTTATATAGAATTTATAATAGAGGGTATACATATTTTATCATTATTTGTAAACTGTGTGCTACACAATAAAATCTATGATAAACTTATGTATGTAAGTAATGCACACACGGTGTTTTGGTTTTGTCAATATTTTTTTCAACATTTTTTTCAACATTTACCAGCACTATGTCATCTCACTGTCATCACGATGTTTGCAAGATAAGGATTCCATATTCCGGTTTCCCCTGCTCTGTTTTCACCTTGGTTCTTTACGACGAAGCTTTACGATACAGCTTTCTTTCATAGGTAGATTGAGGGCATTTTGTTGTTTCCGTTTGTTTTTCTTTTTTCTTTTATCTGTCCATTTTTCCCAATCTCAGAAAATAAGAAAGGAGGACTCTGGACTGGCCAAATAAGCAAGAACCTTTCCTATTTAGCAAAGGATTGCAACCACTTCAATAGAGTCTGCTTTCTTTTCCTTTATCTCTGCCGCATGCGTATTTTTGGCCTCGTGCTTTAGAGCTGACAAGGTGCTTACACGCAACTGTGCTTGCTTTAACACAGCTGGCTGCGCTCACTTCCGCATTTCCCCCTAAGCTGCCTCTCTGGGGTCCTGTTGTAAAAGCCTGCGTGCATTTGCTGAAGGCATGGCAAAGAGAAGTACAGGTGTTCATTACATAACATCGACCGAGCTTGGAGGTAACAAAGACTTGAACGTAAAATCATATCAACATTCCGATTACAAAGATAGAAACATTCCAAAGCCCTTCCTGCCAGGCCTGGAAAGACACAAGAATGAAAGTACTCATTTGTTGGGGTGGTAAAAATGCAGGAGATCTTTTGTCCTGTGTTTTGAATTTGAATTCTAACAATGCTGCTATGACAGTGCTGTTTGCATAACTATATCAATAATGAGAGGATTTATTTACGTACAGCATATAAGGACATTGCTTTGTTCCTCTGCGCCCCAAGGCACAAAGTGGAGGGCAGACGTCCCCATACTCACCCTGACTCTGAGACTCTGTTTCTCCCCTTCCGGTTCTCTCCTGTTCGCTCCATACTTGTCTCCTCCCCTCCCTCCACAACCACAGCTTTTGTTGACTCTCCTGCCAGCCGGCCTGGGCAGCTGTTTCCTGACCCCTCACGCCCTTCACAACCTCACCCTCCTCCCGCCCCTTCTGTAACCTCCTGAACACGTTCCATTTCCCTGCAGAGGCTGCACGGTCATCAGGAAACAAAGCTAATATATCCAATATGTAGTCTGCTACAGTTACAGAGGCATAAACAGTAGGCAGGCTTCCCGGTAGAGGATCTACTTAGAGACCCTCCCCTTCAGGAAAACTTGCTCAGATCTCCCCCATTTCCCAAGATGGGATTGGAAGCCCTTTCTCTGTCCTCTTGTGGAAGCCCACCTGTATACTTACCACGTGTGCTATCTTTGCCCATTGACTTGTCTGTCTCCGCCCTATATTGGAATCACTTTGGTATCCCCACTTCTGGCTCTTTTCTTACATGGAGGACATGCTCAGTAAATGTTTGCCGAATGAATCAAAGAATAAAAGTCCTGTGCATCTGGATTGCTGAGGAAGTACCAGTTAGCTGAAAGGATGAGAAATGCTGTCTCCTAGGGTTGCTGTGTACAATTGGACAGGTGGTGCACTTCAGAGCTTTAGGAAGGCATGATTTATGTCATGTGAATATGTCAGTGAATGGCACCCCCAGGAACCACATGGGTTCCACCCCGAAATTATCATTCCTTGAGGCAGAGACTCTGCCTTATTCCCTTCAATTCTGCAAGCAACATCTAGCACAGTGCTCCATGTCCAATAGATTCAACTGGCTTTTAGGAGAAGGGATGTGCATATTTAAATGAATTATTTTGAAGATTTTATTTGTTTATCTATTGAGAGAGTGAGAGAGTGCACGAGCAGGGGAAGGGGCAGAGGGAGAGGAAGAAAGAATCTGAAGCAGACTCCACCCATGTTGAGCACAGAGCCCAACGTGGAGCTCAATCCCACAGCCCTGAGATCATGACTGGAACCAAAATCAAGAGTCAGATTCTCAATCAATGGAGCCATGCAGGAGCTCCTCAAATGAAATTTTTGTAAAGCTGTGGTAGTCAAAGGAACACCCTTCTCTGTGTTAAAGCTATTTTCATCTTTAGATCTATGGTGAACAGTCAAAAATAATGTCTTTCCTACCTACAGGAATTCATTCATTGAACAGAGTTTCCTGAAATATCTACTATGTACACAAGTACTGCCCTGGACATTGAGGATACAGCAGTGAGCAAAACAAAGTCCCTGCCCTCGTGGAGCCTACACTTGAGTGAAGAACGACAATAAACATATTAGCAAAAGAAATGTCTAATATGATGCCACCTAGAAGGAACTGATATGAAGAAATGACAAGATATGATTAATGACAAGTTAGAGGACAGAAGGAAACTGGGAACAATTTGAGATTAGTTGGTAAGAGCAGAACTCTGTGAGGGAATGGTATTCAAGCATCCCTAAACAAATAATATAAGAGGGGCGCCCGGGGGGCTCAGTGGGTTAAGCCTCTGCCTTCGACTCAGGTCATGATCTCAGGGTCCTGGGATCGAGCCCCGTGTCGGGCTTTCTGCTCAGCGGGGAGCCTGCTTCCCCCTTCTCCTGCCTGCCTCTCTGCCTACTTGTGATCTCTATCTCTGTGTCAAATAAATAAACAAAATTTTTTAAAAAAAGAAGATTCACATCTTTTAAAAAAAGAAATAAAATAATAATAAATAATAATAATTAATAATATTAATAATAAATAAATAATAATAAAGTAAAGAAGAAAGTCATGCAGATATCCAGGTAGAGAAATGCTTACAAAGCTGAGGGCAGAGCAAGTGGAAAGACCTCAGTGTGGGAATGAGTAAGCCTGGTGTGCTTGAGGAAGGGCAAAGAGGCCAGCAGGAGTGAGAAGAGTGAGAGAAGAAAAATTCCAGAAAATTCTCGCATTCTGCTCTCCTCTTACTAGGTTCCATGGAGACCATGAAAGCCTTTCAGTTAAAAATCAGTTGTTCTCTTTTAAAAGTCACTCCCTACTTCAGGCTAGCGGTTTAAATCAACCATTCAAAGATTTTTTTTAAACAACTTTACATTCCAGACCTATGTTTTTTAATATTAAACCCTAGATATTTAAAAGGAAGGAAGGAAGGAAGGAAGGGAGGAAGGAAGGGAGGAAGAGAGGGAGGGAAGAAGACAGAAAGATTTTCATTTCTCCAAGCAGTACAAACTTTTTTTTTTCCCTTAAGGAATGTGAATGTGGAAGTGACTGCTTCTCCATGTGCTCACTCCTATCCTGAATAAGTCATCATATTTTTGCTAATTATCATTTCAAAAATGGCCTTTTCCTGACCTTGCCCCAATTTGTGAGCATCTCCTGTGTGCTGGTTACTGGCAGTATGACCAAAAAGCAAGATGGCAGAGGCAAGAAGGAACAAGAGTTTCAATATGAAAAATAAAGAGGGATGAATTTCTAGGTCTTTGCTTCTCAAAGCATATAATATAAAAAGACACTTTACCATTGCTCCTTACAAAGAGAACTTCATTAAATATTACGCTTTTCATCTTAACGGGGCATCCCTTGTGTTCCTTATTAACCGAGTCAAATCTGACCAAAGCATTTCTTCTCTTATTCTAGAAGGCAGGCAGAGTAATATATTGAAGGTGCTATTGTACTCTAGAAGAGAATCTCTTCGCAGTTTGTTCCTACCATAAGAGACTGAGCAGCCTGGTTACGTGAAATCCTTAATAATCAGATGGGTTATGCTGAGAATATTCTTTTCTTAGTGTGGACCAAGTCATAACACTGGAAAAACTCCAGTCAATTTCATTTGATCGCTGTGAAAGTATTTCTCTCTTTCTCACACCCCATCCTCAGAAAATGATTGCTTATTCGGTCGGTTGAAATAGGAACCACATTCAGATTAGAGCTTCCGAAGTATCAAGGATAAAGCGTACTCAGTGACCTTGCAAATAGTGGTTGAAACACTAATTAGTCTTTCATAAAAGCTGGACAGGAAGTGATAAAGAACACACCTCTCCCTTTGCTAGCCTAGTCCTGTGAAAAATGTGTAGCTCAGAATTTGGGATGCAGAAGAGAAGGTGCCTGAAATTTGAAAAAGCTCCCCTGATAGCATGATGAGCCTCTTAGAACATTTTCTCTTCCTTCTTCTATTGTTCCTCTGTTTTACAGCTATATTTATGTTTATCAATTTATTATTTATTTATAGAAGTATTACTTCCTTTTTTTTGAGAGAGAGGGGAGGGGGGAGGCATGAATGGTGGGAGAGAAGAGGTGAGGGGAGTGGAGGGGCAGAGGGAGAGAGAGAGAAAATCTCAGGCTCCACACTCAGCTGGAGCTCCATGTGGGGCTCCATCTCGCCACCCTGAGATCATGGCCTGAGCCAAAATCAAGAGTCAGATGCTCGACCAACTGAATCTCCCAGGTGCCCCCAAGAAGTAATGCTTCTTTATCCCCTACTTTACCATCTCAAATTTTGAAAAGGTATTGTTTCTTTCTTCTCTTATTCTCCTTCTGTTTTATTACTTTCTTCAATATTTCTGCTTTTTCCTTTTATTCCTTCTCTAACAACTGATCCTAATACAGAATGCAAGTTTATTTTAAAATAATTACTGTATCTCTGAAATTAAGTTCCTGTTCCTCATTCTTCATTGTAAGATCAGAGTTTGGAGGAGGAGAAATGAACTAACATTTATGAAAGACTTTGGTGCCTGGGCACCTGGGTGGCTCAGTGGGTTAAAGCCTCTGCCTTTGGCTCAGGTCGTGATCCCCGGGTCCTGGGATCGAGCCTCATATCAGGCTCTCTGCTCGGTGGGGACCCTGCTTCCTCCTTTCTCTGCCTGCTTCTCTGCCTACTTGTGATCTCTGTCTGTCAAATGAATAAATAAAATCTTAAAAAAAAAAAAAAAGAAAGACAGACAGACTTTGGTGCCAGACATTATGCAAGGTGTTTTAAAGGCATAAATTCATTTAATCATTTTCACAGCCTGTGGTAGATTAGATTATTGTTCAGAAATATTCACTCCCTTCCCCTCCCTCTCATGGGAAGTATATATTTCCTGCTCCAGGGATGGTGGGTTTGCATATATGACTTACTTTGGCTTCTGTTGGGCAGGTGTACTTCTTCTACCCTTGGCTTTCATCTCAGTTACGTCACAAGCGTTGGCCAGTAGGGTGTTAGTAGATGTGAAACAAGCAGAGACTTGATATACAAAGAAAAATATTCTTGGGAAAACCTCTGGTCCCAGGAGGATGAGGCTCTCAGAGAACAAAACCACTCCAACTTATATTAGCAGACTCCCAGCTAACCCCAGGGCTCTACAGATGTGGGACCTCAATAAAAGTTTATTGTATTGTCCCACTCAGATTCTGGAACTTTTGTTACCCAGCAATAGCTAACCAATACACCGTTCTATGAGGTAAGTAATAGTATCCCCCTTTCTTAAAAAAAGATTTTATTTATTTATTTGTCAGAGACAGAGAGAGAGAGAGGGAATGGCAAGCAGAGCAGGCAGTGGGAGAAGAAGGCTCCCCACTGAGCAGAGAGCCCAATGAGGGACTCAATCCCGGGACCCTGAGATCATGACCTGAGCCGAAGGCAGAGCTTAACCGACTGAGCCACCCAGGCATCCCAGTAGTATCCCTTTTTAACCAAAATGGAAACAGAGTGAGAAACAAGCCCATAGTCACACAGCTAGTATGCTGCTGAGCCGGGATTCACACCAAAGTCTGTCTGATCTCGAATTTGGTGTTCCTTTACCTACAGCATATGCTTCTTCTTCAAACTTTATATTCCTCTTTCCATAAATCAAAATAACTTTGATTTCTGCTTTGCCAGGGTCTCTTGGAGGATTTTTACCGAGCTCAATAGCCCCACCCCCAGAAAGTGTCTTCATTCTCCTGCCCAGAAATTCGACTTCCCAGAATCATAGTTCTCTTTTATTCTGTGAGTTCTCAGTGCAGCCCTCTGATAACAGGAATAAAAACCTAATAACTGGTGATTCCAGAAATGTAATTTTTATATGCATGTAATTTGTTTTTAAGCTCAGAATTGATCAGATATGAAGAGCAAGTACATAAGTGATGGATAATCATTTCCTCCCTCTTCTAGCCTTGAGGCAAGTGGATGATAAATTGGGAGTGTTCAGAGTGGCGGGCTCTGATAACACAGTCCTCAGCTCTCTCTCTCTCTCTCTCTCTCTCTCTCTCGGCAGGAATTGGTGGTGTTAATGCTGAGTCACATGCCATTATTTTTCAGAACTGATAGTGCGTGGAGAAAACACCTGAAAAATGAGGGGATAGGACAAATACAGGGCCCATTGTTTTTAAGAGGCCTGAAGACTCCCCTGCCTCTTTGAAATTGATCAGTTCTCATCAATATCTGAAAAGGTATTAGAAAGAGATAGTCAGTTTGCAACAATGCTGTGGTCCATTCAATTGCCAGCCAGAAGGGTATTCACTTTGCTAGCTTAACCCTCTGTGGTTGATCTTTAACTATCATCCCACGGGGTTGCCAAACTCTACAGAAAATACTGCGGTTGTTTGTAAATCTATCTTTGGGATATAATGTAGTGTTTCTCTGCCTGGGCACTGTTGACACTTTGGGGGCTGCCCTGTGCTTTATAGATGTTTAGCAGTATACCTGGCCTCTACCTGTTAAAGGTCAATGTCTCTACGTGTTGCCAAATGCCCTCTGGGAGTCTAAAACTTGCCCCTGATTGAGAACCTCTCAGGCACTTCCTCTACTTACATAAATGTGGTGTAACACACTATAATGGGATCTTCTTTCTTTCAGCCTGACTAGCCTCTGAGTATGTGCTTCGCAGGCCTTGCCCACACTGATGTCACACAGATAGTCAGCCCTGCTCAAAGCCCCAGAGTCTCAACCTGTTCCCTCTGAGAAATCAGCAGGGGCTGTCCCACAGGCATTCTTGAAGAGGGCTTCAGGCACTGCTAACACAGGGTGCTTGCCACTCTTTCCTCCTCTACCCCAGCCTCCCTACCTCCAACCCCTGCCCTGGGCATCTGCCTCTCCCACTTCGGGAAGCCATCTGAGGACACCTTCCTGGGTTAGTGCCGTCAGCGCCTGTCGGGATATCAGTGCTGTCTACCAGCCCTGCAGATGGCAGACTGATCCCATCTTCCCTGGAGTGCTCACTGTCCCACAATCATTCTGGGCTTCCTGGAAGACAGACTCTGTGGGCCATGCTGCATCATCTGGACACCAAAAGAATACTATTTGTGCCTTCCCTTCCTCCTCCCATCTCACAGACTCTGTCAGGAAAAGAGTCCTTTGGGCTCGGTGGTTCTCAAGCCATTAAGCCTGTGAGTTTCAAAGTTAGTGTGTATTAAGAATCACCTTACAGGGGTACCTGGGTGCCTCAGTTGGTTAAGTGTCTGCCTTCAGCTCAGGTCATGATCCCAGGGTCCTGGGATCGAGCTCCGCATCGGGCTCCCTGCTTGGCGGAAAGCCTGCTTCTCCCTCTTCCACTCCCCATGCTTGTGTTCCCCCTCTCACTGTCTCTTTCTCTGTCAAATAAATAAATAAAATCTTAAAAAATAATAATAATAATCACCTGAGTGGGGGGACCTGGGTGGCTCAGTTGGGTAAGCAACCCGCTTTTGATCGGGGCTTAGGTCACGATCTCAGGTCGTTGGATCACACCCTGCGAGCCCCCTCTGCTTCTCCTCCTGATTGTTCCCACTCAAATAAAGAAATAAAATCTTTTAAAAAAAAATTCACCTGAGAGATTTCCTTAAAAGGAAGACCCTGATTCCAGAAGATCTGGGGTGGGGCTGAGGGCCTTGTATTGCTTGCAAGCTCCCAGGTGGGAATGGCCCTGTACCGCACTTGAGGTTTTAGTAAGTGTAAGAATCATCTGGGGTGCAGATTCCTATGCCCTGCCACCCAGAGATTCTGATTCAGAGGGTCTAAGTGGAACCCAGGCATCAATGCTGTCAACAACCTTCCCTAGGCAGTTCAGAGTCCATACTTTGAGAAACGCCTCATTGCTGTAGCCTTTATCTTAGAAGACTGAGAAATACCTTCCCAGGGGGTAGGTCTAGCCATGAAGCTGTGTAACTAGTTCCACATGAAGGTCCTCCTCCTGGCTGTAAACTCTCTCTCTACACGCAAATCCCCTTGTGCAAATAGCTGCCCATGGCCAGCATAGGTCATCAGATAAACCCAAGTAAGGCCAAGCCGCCAGCAGCTACCTACATCGCATGCCTGCTGGGTCTCCAGCAGACTGGGAAGAGGGAAAGTTTGGATCTCTTTCTATGTTAGGATACAAGGAGAGCCTTTTAAATGAGAGACACAATTACCAACCCATACAGAATGTCTGCACATTATCCAGCCATCTAGAAACGTAGAGTTGGAAAATCCTGGGCCTCGTGAATGTTGAGCCCACACCTCAGGGCCTTTTAAATGAGCAGTTCCATCTGACACAGAAGGTTAGAGATGTCCGTTGCCTGAAACCTCTTCTGGTGTCTTAGACATTCAAGGTCAAATATGTCTTTTGAGTATTTATGGCAAGGAAGAAGGTTTGGAAGAACCTCCCTAGGTTAAAATCCACAGAGGCTTCCTTCTCTGGTGTTCATCAACAGAATTCCCTCTTGGTACCCTTTACCCCAAAGAATCACACTTTCCCCTCAAAACAGGCTGGCAACATCAAGTGAAAAACAGAATAATTCCAGCAAAGGAGAGAGAAAGAGAGAGGCCCTAGGGTTTAAGAGAGAGAGCAAGTAGTACAGTTTTATGATAACACTTATATTTTTGTTAAGATTTATTTACTTATTTGAGAGAGAGAAACAGAGAGAGTGTGTGCAGGGGGAGAGAGAGAGAGAGACAAGTAGACTCCCCACTGAGTGGGGAGACAGACACACAGCTCAGTCCCAGGACCCAGAGATCATGACCTGAGCCAAATTCAAGAGCTGGATGTTTAACCAACAGAGCCACCCAGGTGCCTCTTTGATACACTTATCTACCAGGGGCCCCTAGGATTGACAGTAGAAGTCAGCAGGACTGGGAGTGAATGTTAAGAACAAATAGTGAGAGCCTACTACGTACCAGCCATCCTGCATGCATTACCTCTTATCACCCTCACGAGGAAAATGAGATCCCATCACTCCCATTTTATGTATGAAGACATGAAGTTCAAAGAATTTGAGTGTAAAAGAAAAGGAAACTATATTCCTGGCCCACGGGAGTTGCCCTGTCAGCCCTGTGCAGCATCCACAGAAACTTCTATCTCATTTAAGCCACTGTCACTTGGGGGTCTTTCTATGGTGGTAGCTGAAATGTATTAACTAACTAATATGACCAGATTCTGCACCCCAAGTTACTAGGATATATATAAATATAGCATTTAAATGCCATAATTCAGAAGATTTCATATCATTTTTTTGAGTGTTTGCCTTCATAGCCTTTTTGCACGTGAATTAAAAAGGTGAATTATTCACCACTGTAACCTTTGATCCTTCTCTAAGCTCACCCCCACATCACCATTAGCAGCTAACACCAATAATGGCATCTATCAAGTTCTTCAGTAAGTACAGTATACAAAGCAATGTCCTGACAGATTTGGCAGGATCAGGCTAAATCTACCCAGGAAGAAAATGTCATTTTCTATTTTCATAATAGACTTTTGAGGAAACCTATCATATTACTATCCTTCTTTATGAGAACTGTATTGCAAAGGATGAACTACTAAGCCAAAGCAGATCGATAAATACGCCGGTGTGGTTCATCTCAATTCCAGTTTTCTCCGGTTCTAACTTCAAAATAGATATCCTTCTCATTGCACATTATTTTTATAAGAAGAAATGATCAACGTTTTATATTTGAGCCTTCGATCCAGCCTCCTAATCTTTGTAAGAAATATGGATACGGTGACCATATAGCCCAGATCTTCCAGAGTCAAACCGATTTCAAATGTTTTTCAATTGTCATCCTTGGGTCCTGGTCTGTGGTTCACCTCTGCACCTGAAAATGCATCTTATTTTTCCCATTTAAAATAACGAAACAGAGATACCTCCCAATCTGAAGATGTGTGATCTCACACTTTTTCTGGAATGAATTTGATTCGGATGACATGAAACCTCCTTGAATCTCCCCGGACTTCCAGTTCTGTCTTTCCTTCTCATTCCCAAGGGCTTTCACCAACTTCTACCATGTCCCATTTCTATTATTTATGTAATCACTATTATGATAGTTGCTCACTTTTGCTTTAGTCCACATGTACATTGGTATATGTCTGTCTCCTTGCTTAGACAACGAAAACAGGGGCCTATGAGCTTTTGTATCCATATGTCGAACGCATAGGCTGGCGCATAATATTTGTTCAATAATCACGTATTTTAAATTCACAAAAATTAATGCAGTTTGGCTCATAGGTAAGTGCAGACACTTACAGACACTACAGAGAATGTTGAGTCTGTTTAAGATGGATCTACCCGGGCAACATGAGTGGCTTGGAGGGGGAGACTCAGGGAGGAAAGGAAATACTGTGTTAATGGGGAAGATGAAAAAGACCCAACGACAAATGTTACCTTCATCCAATTTTGTCTAGAGCTCATCATGTCCACAGCAATCACAGAGAGCTAAATTTAACAGCTGGAAGCGAGGTCAAGGGCCAAGGGCAGACTTAGTGGAATTAGAAATTAAATTCTGAAGCTGAAGAATAAAGAATAAATGCTCTACTGCTACGCTCTAAGAATATCCTCAAGAAAAATAAGCCCCATTAATTTAAAGAACAAGAAATATGGTTCAAAAGAAAGATTATTTCCCTACTCTATAAAAAGCTAATTGCTGGACACTCTTATTGACCAATAACGTGAAGTGAGATCATGGTATAATGTTCTTTTCAGAGCAAATGTTTTCTTGGGGCTTTTACCAGGAAACTGGGGACCTCACATGGGATGCTTAACAAATTAAACCAGGCAAAATTTCAAGGGTACTCAAAAGGCTCTTTTTTTTTTTTTTTTTTTTTTTAATCCTCTAGTATAGGGGATGCACAGGAAGGGGAAATTTTTTTCAAGTGATGTAGGAGAGCTTGGATCTGGGCCCTCAGACCTCACTTCCTATAGCGCCCTCATCCATCAATCTGAATTGATGTACCGAGCAGACAAAACTCACCAAAAGAGTTAGATTATTCCAGAGTTTAAAAGAGGTCTGCAGTTTGCATATTTCTTGACTTATTCAAGAAATCCGGATGCTTCCCCCAAGTTCCGATTTTTGATCTGTGATTTTTATTTTTGCCTCGGTTGACAAAAGATGGTACATCCTCTCTTGGCATTCTGCACCCCCAACTTAGTCACCAGAAGCAGATGGCTATGAACATGTGATCAAACTTATATTTTTAATGATTTCTTTTTTTACAGAGTCAATATATCAATACATGAAAGCAGGCAGTCTGGTAGCCTAAAATAATAAGCACTACAAAAACTTCCGACGTTTGAAGTAGAAACTTTGCTCTTGTACCTTCCCTCCACCTCTAAACGCTCAGCTGCTTTAGCCTGTAAAAGTTCGCCTTCCTTTGTTCACGCTGTTCATTAAACTGAGGGCAGCGCTGTTACCAAGTCTGCTCTCGTATAAAAAATCCAGGACTTTGCCCTGGCAGTTTGATGCGCGCAGATTAGAATGGAGGCTTTTCACTCAATGGGTAGCCTCCACTATGTTTCCTTTTCCTTTAAAGTAACGATCATCAGCTACTCGTGGTTATCCAGGTTTTTCTTGACGCTGTTCCCCACTCAGCTTAATTAAGTCCTTTGTTGATATAAATAAGGTTTGGGTTTCACTGAGCTCAGCAAAAGGAAAAGCGCGTTTGGGAAAGTTCTTTAGTTGAAAACAAGAGAAATACAATTAGATGAGCTCAAGCTCACCAAGGAGAGGGCTTTATTGTAAGCTGGTACCATCTCGGAATCATGGAAGATGTCAAAGTAGCAAGATATAGGGCCTCAGGAGAGAAGAATCTGGGAATCGGAAAGCCAAGAGGACAGATTGAGCAAAGGTGTCTTCCACATTCTCTCTCCACAAACCAGGCTTGTCTGCAGGTTCAGCCAAGAGACAGACTCTGTCTTCAGCCTCAATCCCAAGTGCCGGTGGGACTGGCAGGCTGGGATCAGATATCCAGCCAGGTCTAGTGGCCATCGCCAGAGATGGGCTCACACAGAAGAACCGTGGGGGCTGGAGGACCAGGTTTTAAGATTGGAGTCGGTCGTGGGGAAAACGGTGAATCACCATCTCATTGGCTGCTCCGACATTCCCAAAAAAGTCCACCAAAGAATAACATCTTGTGGGACGCCTGGGTGGCTCAGTCGGTTAAGCCACTGCCTTCAGCTCCGGTCATGATCCCAGGGTCCTGGGATTGAGTCCCATATCGGGCTCCTTCCTCAGCGGGGAGCCTGCTTCTCTCTCTGCCTCTGCCTGCCACTCTGCCTACTTGTGTTCTCTCTCTCTCTCTCTGACAAATAAATAAATAAATAAATAAATAAAATCTTTAAAAAAAAGAATATCCTCTTGTTTAAAAATGAAAACAAAAAACCACACTAATTCATTTCAACACTCTGTGATCCCATAGAAGATGTACAGTAGAAAGTTTGGCAACTGGAGTAGAAAATGAGGAATGCTGTAGGCCAGTATTTCCCATCATACCGAAAGGGACCTTTTCCAGCTTGTCCTAGGAAAATAATGAGAATTTTGGACAGCTGTCTAGTTCCTCTTGAACCTTATTTTCATAATGTAAATGGATTTGCTATTTCGTTTGAAAGATTCTGTTTTCCCATGGTGTCAAACAAAACATATTTTAATAGCATGTAAAGCCTAACAAATATGACTTACAAAAGCGTGTTGTTGGATTTTTATTTCCTTCAAATTTCGAAGAACTGAAGCACGATCAGTGTGTCTCAGTCCGTAAATGTAATAACGATAACATTTTGAGACCCCTCCCTCCCCCAGTAGTCCATTTCTTTGCTATGTCCATTTCTTTCCAAGCAGTTAGGTCGGTTTAAGCTCATTGCTTCAAGGAAGGGATGAGCTCTGATGGCAAACTGAAACAATGAAGCTTTTTAGGTTTAGGTTTCCAAAATCCCAGGCCCTGTTTTGTGGGATGAGAGGATAGGATAGATGGAGACTGTCCCGAGCATAGACCAAGAAATTCCACGGTTGGGAAAAGGCAAGAGGTAAGGGGAGATTGTTGAGTTGACCCTCAGACTTGGAAAATTCTGCTTGGTAGGTCCGAGGGAGAAATCTAGGGGACAGATTAAACATTTGGCAAAGGGCAAGTCCTTGAGATTGTGGACTTGTACCCTTTTTCCCGGTCAGAGTCCCTGTAGGCAGCAAGACTTAAGATAGATTTGTAGGACCAGGGGATGGATCAGGGACCAGAGAGCAGACCTGCTCTCTGCTGCCCATGTGAATGAAACTGCCTAGGGACATGGCATGGCCTACACGATGATCTGTATCGACCCTGTCTCAGACAGAGTCCCAGGGAGAGTTCTATGGCACTGAGGAACTTTGATCCTACCTGATCTTAGAGACCCCACCCTAGCACAGAAGCAGTTGCATGATTTTCATCCTCCAAAACATAGTGCCAAAGGAGTAAAGCAGCCATAGAAAGAAGTGACATCTCAGTGGTCATTTGCAAGGATTGACTTCTGAGACAGAATGATGAACATTTCAGTGGATGTCTGTGCAGAAAGATGACTCAAAGACCAGATGCTCTCCAGATGTGTTTTGATAATACATAAGCCCCAGGATTTAGACGCAATCTTGGGAAAGATGAAGAGAGATAATTCTGAATTAAATGAGGTTAAGTTTCAGCCGCTCAGCTGAATGGGGGCTCAAAATAGAATTAAGTTGCATTGTAGGAGACAAAGTTCTATATCATGCACACTTGAATTTCTGAACTGGGATATACATCCACTAAATAAATATATAGGAAAACAAGAAAACATAAGAAGTAATTTCAGCAGACCTTTTAGAAGGTCCTTTAATGTCACTGAGGCTCATAGCAGATTTTCTTATTTTCCAGCAGGTATTCACTTTCTCTCCCTCACCCCTGTGAAATTCCTCTGGCCTAGTGATGGTGGATATGGAGAATGGAATGTTAGTAGACACGATGCAAGTAGAGGCTCAAGCACTTAAAAATATCCTTTCACTGTTCGGCCTGATCCTTGTGCTTTAGACCTTTATCATGAAGACCAAGTCTCAGAAGACACTTGTCCCAGAATGAGGAGATATGTGGAGCAGACCAGAATCCCACCCATGCCCCAAGGAGTATCCCAACTGACTCCCATCCCATGAATGAGAGATAAATATTTGTTGTTGTAAGCCACTGAGATCTCTGGATTGTTTGTTATGCAGCTCATTACAGTAATAGCTGGCTAATACACATGAAAAACTGTTGCCCTAGGAGATCAGCTGCTGCTCTGATGATCCACCAAACCATAGGTGTGTATGTGCTCAGAAGTAGATGTCTACTATCTCTCACATTCTGATTTTATGGCAACTAGAGTAAACAACAATGGTTTACTCTACCCAGAGTTTCTCTCTCTTCTTCAGGGAAATTTATCCTCTTTCTCTTGGAAGTTTGTTCTCTCTCTCCTGTGCAAATTGTGAAGCTCTACTGAAGACTGACCACCTAGAGGACGCAGCCCTCCTCGCCCCACTGATTAGTGCAACGATGGTTGTGTGACCTAAGCAAGAACAATCAGAGACTTTCCCCAGTATTCTTTAGTGTCAGAGCTGTAG
The DNA here is from genome assembly GCF_963455335.1 of Martes martes. Lineage (NCBI taxonomy): Eukaryota > Metazoa > Chordata > Mammalia > Carnivora > Mustelidae > Martes > Martes martes. The sequence continues at coordinate 144,928,517 of NC_137888.1, forward strand.
GTGGCCTTGGCCCTTCTCCTTACACTGACAATAAGAGAGAATGAAGCAAACACTCTAGGGGAAACAAAAGTACAAGATGAAGATAGTAATTTATTTTTTTTTATATTTGTTTATTTGAGAGAGAATGAGAATGAGTGCACATGAACAAGTTGGGTGAGGGGCAGAAGGGCAGAAGGGCAGTGGGGAGGAACAGAGGGGAGGGAAAGGGGGAGGGATAGAGACAAGCAGAGTCTGCACTGAGCACAGAGCCCAAAGTGGGGCTCAATCCCATGACCCTGGGATCATGACCTGAGCTGAAATCAAGAGTCAGATGCTCAACTGAACCACCCAGGCACCCGAAAGATAGTAATTTCTGAACGGATTCAAATCTTGCTTCTCATCCTACCTCATTACACACCCAATCATCCCGACAGTATTAGCCAATAAATTCCCAATTCAAGTTGGGTTTTTTGTCCCTTGAGACCAAGAATTCTGACAAACACTTTTCTGCTTTTGCTTCCACAGCTGTGGCCATAGTCAACTGACTATCTTCATCTTCCCATCACAACTTCCACACTAGAGCCTTCTCTTTGTTGTCTCTCTGTTTCTGCGCTGCCCACCTCTTGCTGTATGTCTGCGTATGTCTCATACTCCAACATCCTCAGAGAAGCCAGCCATGAACGAGGATAGATCCAGTCTACCTCTAAGACTGCTGGTATTTGGCCATCTTTGACCCTGGACCCCATCACTACCCCAATCCCATATGGTCTGGATGGTGGGGGGAGGGGTGCATGATACAAAGCATGGCGTCTCATATGAAAAGGCCTCTGCAGAAAGGGATTATGGGTGTGGCAGGCACTCTGGGGCTTCTCAGAAAGGAATAATACGACCACCTTTCTTGACCTGTCCCCTTGCTACTGCTCTGGTTGCTCCACACTTTTGCTACCTATTATACAGTCAGGGAGGTTTAGCTGGAAATGAAAATAGAAACAGGCATCTATTTAGAGGATAGTATGGTATGGGAAACTTTTCTGGAAAATAACTGATTTTGAGCTCCAACAATGCCACTGGGAAACTTCTTTTTAGCCTTCAACTCTCCCATTTCCTGCTACCATTTACCTTGCTCTGATTTAACTGAATTCATAGTCTGATTGTTCTCATTTCTAATATCCTCTTCCAAACAAAAGGTTGGAGATGAGATCATTTGCTCATTCATTTATTCAGCAAACATTAATTAAGTATTGAAACACAATTACTTTTGTTTTTAAACTATTTCCAATTTTATTAATAGTTCACCAATCACATCTTTTTTTCTCTCCACTTTTTCATATTGAAAAATGCCAAGCTCACAGAGAAGTCACAAGAATGATCCAATGAGCACCTACATGCCCTTCACTTAGGCTCACCGATTAACTTTTGTTGATTGGACAATTATTCACAGTGGATTAGACTGGGGTCATAAAAATGAAAAAGACAAAGTGTACCCCAGAGAAGCTGGGCAAGTTCCAGGTCTGGTACCAGACTATATCCTGGACCTCTGATTCAGATAATCTGTGGTAGGGCTCAGGAAACAGAATTTATAATAAACTCAGCAGGCGACTATAAAAAAGGCAGGTTCGAAGCTACTGCACCAGCAGAAGAAAGAAAAAAGAAAGAGGAACAATATGTCGTGCCAAATTCAAGATATGAAAATGTTCTGTGAAGAATGAGGCTGGGAAACTTCAGGTGGGGCTAATTGAAATTTCTCAAGTGGAACTGGATGAGAGTAAAACAGCTGTCCTCAGATCTGGTTCTAGAAACCTCCATATCCACTCTGGTATCCTCCTCTGGCAAGTGTAATAATGGTGTGTATTATGCCCTCCAATTCCCGTAGCTCTTGGGAATTTCTAGATTACTGATCAAGAGACTTTCTCATTTGTAGAAAGGGGTTAATGCATGTCCCTATTCGTTTTCCAGGCTGGTGGTATGAATCAAAGAAAAGAAAGCTTACAAATATCCTTTGTTGTCTAGCAAGTGATTTATACACACAGAATAATTATTATCACCCTCAGTCAGTGGATCCTTTTTTTTTTTGCTTTCACACCCTCCATATGTCTGAGTGCTCCTTCTCCCGGCAGCTTTGTCACAGAATGTGTGAAGAAAGCACAGAGTACATGCAAAGTTTTTATTAACCTCATTTCAGACATAGCTGGCAACTAATAGTCAAGCTATAAACTTGTATTGACTAATTAATTGATAGGCTTTTCCCAATCACACTAATCTCCCCTGGAGATGAGTTGTTTGGCGTTGTTTGACATATTTCTGGTCTTAGACCATTTCCTCTACTAAATATATGATCTCACAGTAACAAGGAGATATTGATTCCTTCTCAAAGAAGATATAAAACCACCCTGGGGTGAATTGCTTGAAATTTCCTCATTTCATATGGACAGGGCTGGAACTCCTTGTAAACCATTGATTTGCGGATCAGATTGTCTCCATTGTTTTTGTTTCCCAGTTCTTCAGATCCCTCGCTGTGGACGGAATAATCAGGTTCAGTCTGATTATTTTCCTCCGCTGGGCAAGCTCTTCCTGGTGACAGTTGCTGCCGCTACGGTATCTTGCTCCAGCGCTTTTCAGAGTAAACCCGCCATCAAGGAGCCTGCGTGGGATCTCTAACTGGTTTGCCTGACTTTCTTTGTTTCTTGTTAAGTATCCTCAGAAGGGGGACACACACTGGAAGCCTGCTGTGTGTAATTAAGAGATAATTGTAGTTGTCTCGGCATTTTGTGCTGCTATACCATTAGCTTATTTGCCAGTGATGCCTAAATGTGGTTAGGATGACGATTTCGAAAATGAATAAAGAATACATTTTGAAGGATGAAATGTGCGATAATTTGAAAGAGCACTTTACCTTGTCTTACTAAGACAGGCTACATTTTAGCAGGATGTTTTTAAATTAAGCTTGAAGTTTTTAAATTAAAGCTGTCTTGTTTGGTTTTCCAGGAGGGATTGTCACGTTTATTGTCCTACTGTGTACAACCTTGAAGTATATTCTTTTTGTACCGTACCTTTCCTTCGTCAGAGATGTGTAATGCCACCCCTGGACAACTGAATATGATTAAATGCATCCTAGGACAATGAATAATGACTCCCAATGAATTTTGGAGCAAGCCTATTCAATTTCATGAACATCAGCTAGATGAAGAAATTGTCTGGTATTATCCTGGGTGTGACTTTTCACCATTCTACTACAGGGTAAATGCTAGTGAGTTATTTGAGGGGAGAAACTCCTAAAACAATGCGCTGAAAACGTTCCTCTTCTCCCTGGATAGTGGATGGATGATAAGTCAGAGAAAACGAGCCAAAATTTGGAGAGTAGCTTAGAGTTAAACAATGCATTTAATTTCTATTTCATTGTTGTTTCCGCCATGAATTCTCTGCCACTTATTTTTGGATTGGCCTCTTTTCAGTGAGGTTTTTAAAGGTCCCCAGTCAGTTCTAAAGGGTAAGACTGAGCTGTGCATGCAAATACACACCCCAGATGGGCATTTGGTGAAACTATGTTGCGGTCTGATGGAACCATGCAGACATGTTGCTTTGTCCTTGCTTAGGCCCTTCATACGAATCAGGAATGTGAAAAATTGACAATGAACTTCAGTTTGTATTGAATACAATTGTATATACTTATCTTTCCCTAATAGTGCTCATCTGAATAAGACCTTTTATTCAGTATGAGCCTTTAGAGAGAATTGAAATGGCATTTACTTAAAAAAAAAAAAAAAAAAGGCAGAACTCTATTTGTATTTGCTGTTTTGCAATAATTATACCCCTCTGCTATGGCAATGCTTACCATAAATAGCATAATCTTAGAATTGTTATTATCAAATATTTATCAAGTCCTTCACTGCATGCATAGATCACAAAGATTTATAGAGTTGATTAGAAACAGCCAGTGTGGGGCGCCTTGTTGGCTCAGTCATTAAACGTCTGCCTTCGGCTCTGGTCATGATCCCCAGGGTCCTGGGATAGAGCCAGGGTCCTGGGATCAAGCCCCACTTCGGGCTCTCTGCTCGGCTGGAAGCCTGTTTGTCCCTCTCCCACTCCCTCTGCTTGTGTTCCCTCTCTCGCTGTGTCTCTCTCTGTCAAATAAATAGATAAAATCTTCAGGGAAAAAAAAAAGAAAAAAGGAAAGAAACAGCCAGTGTTCTCAATAGTTTACAATCTAAAGACAGAAATGATTCAGAAGAATATAAAAGACACTATTCTCTTGAAGCTTAGAATGGCACGATCTATCATTCGGTATTTCTCCTCTCCCATTGTCCTTCTAGAGTCTCCTGTCCTGAATGGGTTTTCCCGAAAGCTCTTGAGACAGGAATTTGGGTGGAAGTAGTTTATTTGAGAGGTGATCACAGGATGCACACTGAGTGTAGAAGTGAGGCAGGAAGGAAGGAAATCAATAATGGGTGTGTTAACAAGCATGTGACTTCTGTGGGCAACGGGGGCTCAATCCTGCTGGTGACCCGCCAAACACCTGCATTGAAAATGGCTTAGAATTGTCTCTTCTCCCAAAAGGGTGAGGAAATGCGGATATTTGTCTCTACAGGGGTGAGGGTTGCTAGAGGGGCGTTAAATCCGAGGCACTAGGGGGTGTCTCCTCCTCACGTGTGTCCAGAGCAAACTCATTGACAGAGAGATGCCGGAGGGAAGAAACTGTTTTGCAAGCATAGGAATTCTCCACTGAAACTGCAGGGGACCTCTGCGGGCAGCCAAGAGGAGGTAAGTGAAGCAAGTGTAGTGTCGGCTGCATCTCCTTGTTCCATTTGGGTGAAAGTGAATCCTGGTCCAAAGCCAAAATCACAATACCTAGGATTGAAAACATTTTTACCACTATTTTAAAGTACCATGTACTTCAGTTGTACTAAAAATTATGTAGTCTTGAAAAACCTATCCTGATATTGAAAACCTAGAAATGAACACCTATATCTGGATCACTTTTTTTTAAGGTTTTGATTTATTTATTTTGAGACAGAGAGTATGCACAAGTGGGAGGGAAGGGCAGTGGCAGAGGAAGAGAGAGCATCTCAAGCAGACTCCACGCTAAGTGCAGAACCAGATGCGGGGCTCCATCGGGTAACCTTGAGATCATGACCTGAGCTGAAATCAAGAGTCAGTCACTTAACCAACTGGGACATTCAGATGCCCCGGATCATTTTTTATCACAAGTGTGGTTCACTGCTATTTCGCTGTTGTTGTCATTTTTTTTTTCCTTATAGGGCAATGGGTACCTAAGAGAAGAAATTATCCTTCTTGTGTAAGAAGACAATTATCTCAGGGTGCCTGGGTGGTTCAGTCAGTTAAGCTTCTGAGTCTTGGTTTCAGCTCGGGTCATGATCTCCAGGTTGTGGGATCGAGCCCCAAGTCGGGCTCCGAGCTCAGTACACAGAGTCTTCTTGGATTCTTTCCCCACTCTGTCTCCCTCCCTCTCTTCCTCCCTTGCTCAGGCTTTCTCTCTCTCAAATAAATAAATAAATAACATCTTCAAAGGAAGCATTAAAAAAAGAAGACAATTATCCCAAAAGAATCAAAGTTTAATCCATGCTAAACAAAACAGTAGATACTTCAATGTCACCAAGCAAATGCATATTACATTTCTATGGTTATATCCGTGCCAAACAGGTTCAGTCAAATTCAATTTAAGAAGACTAAATTCAATAAAATCTATTTTTAGAGATTGTCTTCTTGACAGGGAATAGCCAGTTTGAAGGTTTTCCCCAATTTCCCGTGTGGATGACCTAAAGATTCAGTACATTTTAAATGGGCAAAGGCAAGTCCAGGCTAGGGCAAAACTAGCAAATACACAGCACCATCACACCCTTCTGGAAATGAGGCAGGGCAACAGTGTATAAAGTAAGTAAATACAAGCAAACAAATATAATGGTCTTTTCTAAGCACTTAAAAGGAAAGACTATTAGAGCCCGGTCATGTGAAGGAAGCAGAAGGGATAATGGGCAAATCAGGGCAACACTGTTTTATCACTTAGGGTCCCAACAAAAAATACAAGATACAAATGAGTCATTTGAGGAGAGTTTAAAGAATGCATTATTTATAAAAGTGTGGGAAGGACGACGGAAACCACAATGGCTAGTGTAGTATTTGGGGCTAATAACAACAGAGAGAAGGGTCAGAGCCTGAAGGGGCAGGGAGAGAGAAATTACTAAAATCAGAAAGAGAGAAAGAGATGATGTGTGAGCTACCAGAAAGGAGCTTTGTCAGTGTGTCAGCACTGGGGACCCCACAGAGAGGATGCCAGGGAAATAAAGAACCCACCCTCACCTACCAGGACTCACCATGGGACAACCCCAACCAGAAGCCAGGAGCCAGGAATCATGTGGATGTCACCCATCTGGGTCAGCCACCAGGAAGAGAAGGCATGGTGGGAAGTGGATCTGGAGGGCAAAAGGTGATAGCCAGGACCACCATTATATGAAAAGTGTTTGTTAAATTCATATGCAAGCTAGATAAGAGAGTTCACCGCCCTTAAATACCCTGTTCTTTCTGAATTGTCCTGACACCAACTTCAGAGGCAGCAAGTAGGAGGTCACCATCCCATCAGGCAGTAAGATGTCCCCTAACGTCAAGTGAGAGAAAGGATACTCAGTCAAGGCAATGGCAGAGAGTCTAAAATGTCAGGATCCCATTTATTATCCTGAAGAGGATGTGTGGTTCCCCGAGTTCCATTAATTTGTGACACTCAAAGAGAAGAGTCCCCATAATCATAAATTAGCTGCATCCCCCCTGCATACCTGGACATTTGTAGAATTTGACCTTGTGCTTTAGAAGCTTTAAGAGTCTCCGTGGTGCTCCCAGGCAAATTGCATTAGGCTGGTAGCAACTGCCTAGAAGGCCCTGGGGGGAATGAATGATGTTCTGTAACACAGCTCTGCATCAAGTTTATTAAGGTTTTGTTTTTTTCTTTTTTTGTTTTTTTTAAATACACGTAAGTGAAAGAAGCCTAGAGTTCTCCCATTTCCAGAACTTTCTACTCATGGCTACCTCAGCATCTTGTTGTAGGAAGATGGGCAGTAGCTGACTCAGATGGATTCTCCTCACCTCTACTGGGTTGTAGCAACTTTTCTCACCGTAGCTTAAGAAAATCCTGTATGTGTGTACTTTGGAAGGCAGCAGGTAATACTAAGCCTCAGAGAACCCGTGAAACTTGGACTGTGACGGCAATTCCCTTGCTTGAGAGGCACTCTCTGTTAGATAAGACATCGAGCACTCCTTTCTCCTCTGCCATATGGTGCTACCATATAATTGAAATTCAAAAAGCAGAATTTCATAGCCTGGGAATTGCAGTTGGTAGACACTTCTAATCACTTTACTGATATAAGTAGGTATAGAGAAGCATGATAATTTAAGTGAAAACCATGCTTTCAGAATCTGATAGGAAAACCTCCAAAGCTAATGTTTTGTATCTTCTGCTTCAAAGAGAAGATCCAGGAAAAAAGATGCAAAGGAACAGGCTAGACAAATTGATACTATTAGTAAGGTGACTTAAAAAAATTTTTTAAATTAAAAAAAAAAAGCTGCTTTGCTGACCAACTGTATGGAACCCTTTAAAACAAGACTTATTATGGCAGGGTACTCAGATGAATGGAAAAAAAATCGATTAAGCTCTAATTCCTGCAGATATTGTTAATATTAATACAAATCATAATTGAGAAAAAGGAGATGGGTATGCAGCCAAGCTATTTGATAGAGGAGTTTTTACTGAACAGCAAAAGAATTCCAAGAAGCACTTGCTAAAGATTAAGTAAATAACCTAGAATAGGTAGTGTTGAGAATTCTAGCTTATAATTCTTAGTGGAAGTTACAAGTCAACATACTTTAAAAACTATAATCAAATCCAAGAAGGCAAGTTCTAAGAAACACAAGGAGTTCCCTTTCCTTTAGGCTGAAAGGAAATGGAGCATGGGGATGCATAATTTGGCCCCATACGAGATCTAAGGGAAAACTCAGTTGCCATTCTGAGCAACTGGGAAGGCAATGAAGAACTTGAGAGGACAAAGGAATAAAGGTGACTTTATAGTTCTTTGGGAGAATCCTCCTTTCTGTACCAATCAAGATTATTTCCAGTTGAAAAAAAAAAGAGAAGAAGAGAGAAAGGAAGGAAGGAAGGGGGTAGGGAGGGAGGGAGGAAGGAAGGAAGAAAAACGGAAGGGAGGGAGGGAAGAAGGAAGGAAGGAAGGAAGTTAAGGAAGAAGGAAAGTTATTAGCTTAAGTGGCAGGGGTAATGGCTTCAGGTATAGCTTGATCAAGAGTTTGCAAGGTATCATTGATACCTATTTTGATCTTTCAGCTCTGCTCCTCAGGACAGGCTCTATTCTCAGTCAGGCTCTCCTTTTGTGGAGATAGGGCAGAGAAAAAGTTCATTGTCCTCCCATAGCTGTTTCCCCCTTACTCTTTTATAACAAAACCTCTAATCTGTGGCTGAACACACAGCCTCCTGAGATAAAGACTACATTTCCATGCCTCGAATGCAGTTAAACATAGCAGTGTGACTAAGTTCTGACCAATGGGATATAAGTAGAAGTGTCATGAACAATTTTTAGAAAGTGTCTTTGAAAGATCCCTTTTTACCCCTTCCTTCTCCTCACAGCCTGGAAGCTCAAGCAGCCATCTGGGACCATCAGGTAGAGCCAAGATATCAAAGATTAGAACAAGAAACAACTCTCTGACGACCTTGCAGCTACCAAGTAGCCCTGAACTGCTTACTTCCAGACCTAATTTAATGTGAGAAAAATACATTTCTCTCTTGTTTAAATTACAGTATACTTGGGTTTTCTGTCTCACAGCAAAACCTAATATTAATTAATACACAGAGCAGAATGCTTACCACAGCTACTTGGGTATATGATGTGAAGCCCTGTAGCATACTACGCCTGCCTCTCTCTCAATAGCCTTAGAAAGAGTTTCATTTGAACATTTCTGCAGCTCTGATTGGGTCATGGGCCAATCCTGGAACCAATCAGAGCGGCCTGGGGCTCTGACAGGTGTAACAGATGTGCCCACTGCTGGAGCTGAGTGGAATTCTCTCCATCTGAACTGCACAGACTGAGAGTCAGGACGGTTTCCCGGGGGGGAAACAACAAATGTTCACTCTGCTTCTGAAGCCAGATTTCTCCCCACCTAGTTTTCTGATTTCTATCAAAAATATGACCATTCTTCTAGGCTCACAACATTTTATACATAATCCATTACTTCTCGGTATAATCTGTTCCATAACACCTCCCAGGAAACAAAAACAAAGAGACACATTACTGTTTGATGGTGTAATCTTTAGGGGGTGGGGTAAATGATAAGTGTGTGCTCATGATTTTCTGAAAAACACTTTTTTTTATTCTTTTTTTTTTTTAGTAAGCTCTATGTCCAATGCGGGGATCAAACTCACAACCCCGAGATCAAGAGTTACATGCTCTACTAACTGAGAAAAATATTTTAATAACTATTACAAATGCAATAGTTAAATGTTCACAAAGCTGATAAAATAACAGATCAGTATTCTTCAAAAATGTCAAGGGTATGAAGGACAAGAAGACTGAGTAACTGTCACAGATTAGAGGTGATTAAGAAGATGTGACAGCTCTGCACGGGACTATGGAGGCTAGTCATGATCCCCCATCCCTGGTGGTCATGGCCTTGTACAATCCCATCCCCTTGACTTGTTTCTAACCAGTAGAATATGGCAAAGGTGACGGGATGTCATTGCTGTGACTATGTTACATTATATGACTCCACATTGCTCACTCAAGAGATCTCTCCTCCCATCTGCCCTTGAAGAAATAAATGGCCCTCTCAGGAGGCCCACCTGTGAGAGTGGAGGGCAACATCCAGCCAACATCCAGCAAAAATCCAGGGTCTTCAGTCCTACAGTCTCAAGGGAACGAATTCTGCCAACACTTGAGTGAGCTTGAACTCAGACTCATCCCAATCTAGCCTCCAAATGAGACTGCAGCCCAGCTGACAATCTACTTGCAGTCTTGTGAGACCCTAAGCAGAGGATCTAATGAAGGTGTGCCTAAGCTCCTAACCTACAGAAACTAGAAAATACTCAATGTATTGTTTAAAGTCACTAAATTTGCAGCAATTTGTTGTGTAGCAATACCTGTCTTAACTCCTGTTGCTGTAACAAAATACTATAAACTGGGCAGCTTATCAACAGCAGAAATGTATTTTTCACAGTTTGGGGAGCTGCAAGTCCCCGATCATGGTGCCAGCAAGGTTGAGTTCTGATGAGAGCCGTCTTCCCGATTGTAGATGGCTAACTTTTCACTGTGTCCTCTCAGGGAGAAAAGAGCAAGCTAGTTCCCTGGCCTTTGTTTATAATCCCATTCATGAGGTCTTCATCCTCATGATCTAATTTCTTCTCCCAAGGCCCCGCCTCCAAATATTATCACACTGGGGATTAGTCGGGGATGGGGGGGAGGGCGCCCACAAACATTCAGTTCATAACAACGATGGCTGCAACAACTAAATGCAATGTGGGATCCTGTAACAGAGAAAAGGATGTTCATTGAAAAACTAGTGAAATTCAAATAAAGTTCATAGTTTTTAGTCAAGCACCAATGTCAATTTCCTAGTTTTACTCTTTGTATTATGATTATATAAGATGCTAGCATCAGGGGAAGCTGAGGAATGAGTACATGGGAACTCTTCACTACACATTCAGAATCTCCAGATAAAAAGTTAAAAACCAAATACAAATAAATGTAAAAGTACACAAATCGGCTCTAAAACTTGTGAAAAATAAGCCTGGATTCTGTTAGCAATGGCGTAAGAATACCAAAATGTTCATCAAGGTGAAAAGAAAATAACAATTTGACACTATGTATCCCTGTCTGATGCCCAGAGTTCTCTCTTGCCCAAGCTCATCTGCTAATATCTAGGCCCGGGCAGCATTTCTCCCCTTGGCACACAAATCTCTTATTTTTGATTATTTGATATCTCACAGCTATAGTTAGTTGAAGTTTTATTCTTAGTTGCTGTGATTATTTGGAAACAATATTTATATAAAATTCTCCCCCCCCAACTGTTCCTACTCCCTAGAATCTCTTGCTTTTGTCTTTCTGATATTTTCTTGCATAATTCTATCATTTTCTTTTTTCCCCTTCCCTATCTCTTTCCTTTCCCTTCACAATCTCTTCCTTGAGTGACTTAGAATTTCTAAGGGAGGCTAACAGGAACCACCAATATAAAAGAGACAAAAGGTGCTGGTATATTACTGTTTTTTAATACTTGGGACAATACACCGAACCCCCTCCCACACCTCAAAATTTTAACTATGCAGTGCTTAGACTCCATCTAGAATTCATCACTTTTGTCTACTTGCATCTTTACAACGGCATCTCAGCCCCGGGGTGAAATGTGCTGGAGCTGTACCTTCTTGACCCCAAGTGGGTTTTATAACCTCAAAGGAAGTTTGTAATCCACTTTTTAAAATGTAGATCAGGTATACAGCTTGGCAAAGGAAATGAATGTGGAGAGCCAGAAACAGTTTTTTAAAAACAGAGTTCATTTTTACAGGCTATTGTTTGGAAAATAAATAGCTCAATCTGGATCCCAAACAAAACTAGAATAATAATGTGCCATTGACTTGGTGAAAATGTCCCGTATCTGGTTGAGATGGGCTTGAATATTAATTGAATGAATTCCTTACTTTTATCCTGGTCTGCAGAGTTAATTAAAAACCTCTTAAACTTATTGGGAACTCTCAGGGCTATTTGTTTCTACTTACTCTGGGTATTATGAATTCCTGGATAGATCTTAATGTCAACCATGTTTGGTCAGGGTCTACTCTATGATCTGTACGTACATGCTCTGCCTTCGAGATGCTTAACTATTCCTCCGAAATCACAGATCCTTCTTTTGAAATGGAGATGGAAGAAGGCATCTTCTAGTACTAAAGCCGAGCCACAAAACCATAATTATGTGTAAAGTACAAAATAAATCTCTTTTCTTTAAAGGGCACAAAGATGAATAAGGAAAAACAGGGAAGAATTAAATGAAGGTCCTGTTTATACTCTGAGAAGTTACTATTTGCTGTTCATTATTTTTGTTAAATAATGTACATAGAAAGAGAATTGAATTTCTGCTTTCGAAAGTACTTACTTTTTTCAAGGAAATTTTAAAGTGCATTCAGAGTCTTAAGTATTTTCTGATCTATGCGACCTAGGAAGCTTGGGGACACATGGATGTCATCGAGTGTTCTGCTTTTAGAGAAACAAAAACCGAATTCAAGCAGAAATAAATTTAATTCACAGTTAATGCTTCGGATTCGTTAGCAGGCCTGGGAAAGATTTTATTCTCACAAATATTGGGTCGTGTTCTCAATATTGAAATGAAAGGGAGTCCCTGTGCATTCCATGAAGGCTGACAGGTGGGACAAGGCTGCTCTGACGGGTTGGGCAAACCAGCGGTGGTTGGTTTTCGGTCCCAGATTCCTCAGGGAGAGAGTGATGAGTTCCTGGTTCTTGAGAATCCCATGCAGAGCCACTGAGAAATCACCTTCCCTGGAGAGATGCTCTAGGAAAGCAGGAATGAGTTCAAGAAGTATCAGGCTACTCTGGACTGTTTTCAGGGCTCAGTAGCCAAGGAGAGACTAAATATATTTCTTGTGCGTGTGTGTGACATGGGAGGAGGTTAAGTAGAATTTGTATCTTTAATCTTGGCTTTATTTCTTGATTCACGAATGTGAGAAACCATGTCCAAATACATTACATTGTCTACAGGATGCATGAGGAGGGATTATCAAGATGGAATTTCATATGTGGCTTGTCAGACTTGCTGCTTTACATTTTGTACTTTGCACACAAGTGTGCACACATGCACTCGCTTTCACCGATCAGGACCACACTGCTTACCCTCTTTCAACTGAGTTTGACCTTTGAGTTGTTTTTTTCAGTAGCGGTTTGAGGTCTGCTCTGTTATTCCCTCTCTTGTGGCTGCCTTTGTGACCCTCGGGCCCATGATTCCACATCTTCTGGCTGAAGTTATATCTCGCAGCTGAGAAAGTTTTACTCAGTGAAGCACAATTTACTGAGCACTCCTGCTCTTAAGTGCTATCCTCATGCTATAATGCAATGAACTCATTTAATCTTCATAACCCTGTTATGCAGACCCTGTTGTTAATATCGTTATTATTCCCTTTAACAGATGGACAAAACTGAGACACAGAGAGTTTGAATAACTTATCCAAAGGCAAGCAGCAAGTAAAGAGAGCCAGGATACAATCTCAGGAGGTCTGGATCTGAGCCCCCCTGCTCTCTCCTAATCACTACACCACTGTCACCACTGTGTTGTTTTTCACATTTCCTATAAGGAAAATCTTGAACAATCGGTTCTTTGAAACAGTGAAATAAAAGGTAACTAGACAAAAAAGTCTATAGCTAGATGCAAAAGAAATTGTAGTCTAATGGACAGAATTCCTGTTTTATGGTCAGAAAGATCTGGGATTGTCTCCATAGAAGTGATACTCGCTGCTCACTGAATACCCATGTGCCCCCTACATTTTCTAGGCCTCCAGTAATTGGGAAGGCCATGGGACAAGTTCTGACCATTGGTTGTGAGTGAGAGTGATGCAGGCCACTTCCACACTGAAAAATTAAATTCTTCAGTCCTATGTGTGACTCTGCAGGTCCCTCTCTGTTCACCTGCCATGGTGATGGAGAAAGTCAGTTGGTCCAGATGCTGTAGTTCTATGAGAGTAAAGCCTCAGCCAGCCTAGGTCTGCGAGCAATCTCATGGAGCAGCATCCTTCCTAAGCCCACTCGGACGTGAATCATGAGGGAGACATAAACCTTCATTCTAGGAAGCCACTGAGAGTTCAGACTAATCTGTTTCTGTTGCTATCTATTGAATACAGTCTACAAGTTTTACCAGGTTTTCTATGTATTCATGGAAAGGTGGCGGACCTCTCCGAGCCTTGTTTCTTTATTTTTTAAATATAAACACTAATGCTTTTTTTTTGGAAGAATTGACATGAAGATTAAATGAGGGCTCTTGGTGTGCTTGGTAAATAGGACTTGCTCAATAAATGGTTGCTATTGTCATTATTCAGTATTATGTTACATAAAAGTAACGGAAAAGCTCAACTGACAGTGTGTATTTTCTTAGCAGTGCTTATCATTGGATTCCTACAAATTGTTTATAACTATAAAACAACTGAAGAATATTACTGGTACAACACATAACAGGGTTGTAATGTGCACCCATCCTGTAAATACCTCTTGTTTTCACACCCATAATCCACACCACTGTTTATCAACTATAACCCAATTTCCCAGGGGAAACCTTCTCTTTCCCCTTTTCAGCCAAGTATGCTTCAGGTGGGGCTCCAGAATCAAGTTCCAGAATCAAGAATGGAACATGTGACTTGGGGTCAAAGCAATTATCACAGTTTCCTGGTCATAGTGATTGGTTCAAGGATAGGAATGCTGTCTGCTCAGAGCCACTGAGATGCAGTGACAATGCTAGGAATCCTGCAAAAAAGATTATCACATTCTTTTCTCCTCTGAATGTGAGAAGTGGAAATATTTGGAGAAGTGGCAGCTGTTTTCAACTACAAGGGAAGGGCCTGTCTGCTTTATAGGAAACTACATGGAGGTGAAAGTTACCAAATGGATATTAGTGATGGAGAAATGGGAGTCTAGTGACATTGTTCAATGCCCCCTGATCAAGCTGCACCTGAAACCAAAACAAACTCTGGGATTTTCAACTTTAGTGAGTTCACAAGTTATCTTTATTCCTATCCAGTTTGAAAATAGATTTTTTTTTCAGAAGTGATACTTAGGTTGCCCAAAAGGAAAGTATCTAATTCTGGCTAGATGGTGTTAAAATTTGGATTGTACAACTTTATATGGTGTTCCTTCCCATTCTTAGAGTTCTATAGAGTTTTTTCTCTGTCATTCTTTCTGGATTCTGTACTGGCCTCTTTATTGCCTCTAATTTCCATACTCTTGGATTCCAAACTCTTCTTTACCTAATGGTTGTGTCTATGATTAAATTAAGTTTAAACTAAGATTAAGAGTAAATAAAGTTTAGGCTTACACGCCCTAAACGTTAAAACTCCTCATATAATTAAAATTTTTGAAAATGACAAGTTTACAACCAGAATACATTTCCTTTTTTCTCATTTAAACAAAGCCTTTCATATAAGTAAAGCAGATATTCTTTAGAGGAGACATACATTTTGTTCAAGAAACATAGAACTTTAAATTAATATTACATTTCTTTATCTTAAAGAAGAGAATGCATACAGCATATTGAAATTTATTTTCATGTTTGGCTCATAAATTTGCTGCATAGAGTTACATAAAGTACATTTTATGAACTATATGCTAATACCGAAACCACAGTGTTATTTTTCATAGATTAGATTATTATTTTCAATTCATCTTTCTCCTATAATATAATTATACATCCATGCTCTTCACTTTTGAGGCTTTGCAATGATCTCAGGAGAACTGGTGATACATACAGACCCAGCTCATGGATGTTGGACTTGGCTGTAGGACTGATTTGGTTAATGAAATATCAGCAGACATCACACAGTGGATTAAATGTGTTTGCATGATTTGGTTTGGTTCTTGAGCTTCTGACATCTGCTCTCAAAACAGATCTGAAAGAGCAACTGAGTCGGAAGCTGACGAGACACATGGAAGAGACCTCGTCCTTCCTCATACCTGATGCTAACCTCAGATGGCATCAGATAAGCCCAAGAGAATCACAGACTAGTCACAGGCCCCTGAGTGAAACTAAATACTTGTCATAAGCCACTAAATGTTGGTGCTGTTTTGTTATGCAGCATTATTGTATCAGTAGCAGACTAATCACTATCATCCCAAATTATTATTAAAAAGTAATGTTCAAAATAATACTTCCCTTTCAAATGTTAAGATGTGAAGTATTCTGTCTCTGATGATCTGTATTATCTTACAAACCTGAAACATATTTTGTGATCAAAACTTACTACTTCTGTCATATGGCACTTAGTGTATTGAGTTGGAAGGCATTCATGACTGGCAGTCACTAATACTGAGTGGTGATCCTGGCTTGGCCGCTAATAAATTCTGTGTCTTTCACAAGTCACTTGGCCTTTCTGCACCTCTCAGTTATCTATAAAATGAGGGTTGAGCTAGATTCTTTACAGGCAAATATGTTAGGGTTGTGGTCTTCAAATTCATACATTTACATAAAAATTATATATAATGTTTCTTTTACATGCTAGTAGATTTTAGAATGTAAGAAAGTGAGAATTCAAATCATAAGAATTCTGGGTACTTTTAATGTTCCTGAGTTTCCTAAATAAATGAGATACAATAGTCTTCCTTCCTTTACCTGCAGTTTTGCTTTTCTGTTATTTCAGTTTCTCACTGTCACCTGGGGTCCGAAAGCAGATGATACTCCTTCTGACATATGGTCAGAAAGTCAACAGTAGCCTAGCGCTATATTACATGCCTACATCATTCACCTCACTGCATCTCATCACATAGGCTGTTTGTCATCTCACATCATCTTCCTAAGAAGGAAAGTGAGTTGTGGACAATAAGATACTTTGAGAGAAAGTAAGACCACATTCAAGTAACTTTCATCACAGTATATGGTTATTATTGTTCTATTGTATTACTACTTGTGGTTAATCTCTTCCTGTGCCTAATTTATAAGTTGAACTTTATCATAGGTATATATGCATAGGAAAATACATAGTATATATTTTGGGGTTTCGTACTACCCTCAGTTTTCAGACAACCCCTGGCGGTGGCGGGGGGGGGCACATATTCCCTGCAGATAATGAGAAATTACTGTGTATGTGTTGGTAAATTTCTTGGATATAATCCGGCTGAATCTTACCAGCTTAAGATTCTGTAATTTCAAAAATGTTTTGACTATTCTAGAGTAGCGAAAGTCACCTAAAAAAATAATTTTAGATATATAGATATATAGATAGATCACCTAGGTTGTACTCAGTACACATCCTAGTCAGCTTGCAGAATACCAAAAACCGGGTTACTAAAACAATAACAATTCATTTTCAACATAGTTCTGGAGACTGAATGTCTAAGATCATGGTGCCGGAAGGGGTGGTTTCTGATGAGATGTCTCTCCTTGGATTACAGAAGGCTGCTTTCTCACCATGTCTTCTGAGATGAGAGAGAGAAATCTCTAACATCTCCTCCTCTTGGTATAAGTACACCAAACCTACCTCATGATCTCATATAACCTTATTCACCCCCCGAAAGGCAAATATAATCCCATTGGGAGTTAGGGCTTCAACATGTGAATGTGGGGCTGACCCCTTCAGTCCGTAACAACATATACAGTGACAGAAGAATTTTGTAGAAAGAGCAGGGATTCTGGTTTCGAATATACAAGGTTTAGGATCACACCTTGCTACCTCCTAGGGTATCTCTAAGTTGATTTCCAAAGAAGAATGTCTTAAGATTTTATTCATTTATTTGTCAGAGAGAGAGACAGAGAGAGCACAAGCAGGCCGGGTGGCAGGCAGAGGCAGAAGGAGAAGCAGCCTCCCCGCTGAGCAAGGAGCCCGATGTGGGAACCAATAGGGATCATGACCCAGTCCAAAGGCAGCAGTTCAACTGACTGAGCCACCCAGGCGTCCCTCATAGAAGAATGTCTTATGGACAATTTAAAAAAACAAAAACAAAAACAAAAACAAGGATATCAGATATTTACTAGCTTCCATCTTTCTACAAGCAAGCCAGTCCTTGGATTTGAAGGTGAAAAGTTGCTATTACTCTACCAAATGTTTCAAACCACCCTTCATGGAAAAGCATGGCCATTTCTGTACACAGCCAAGACCTGACATGCAAGGTCTACAGCTATGTTTTGGATAGGCGTGAACTCCAGACCCACCCAATTCCTGCATTCTTAACCCGAGTTAAAAGCAACATTTCGAAATTCCATATGCATGCTCAGGTTATCCTACATAACGGATGGTGTTCTGGCTCAAGTATGAGGTGCTGAACTTTCCCAGCATCTCATCAAACACACACTACCATTCTGTCTGGAACAAAATTGCTGAACCCTACTTTGATCTCTTGATGATGCTCTCTTACCAACTCCTTCACTTTTAGCTTCATAGATTTGCTTGCGTAGACTGTTGCCTTTGCACTCAGGTGTTTGTTTGTTTTCCTGGCAGGAATATAGAAGTATTCAGATTAAAATTTTGTAGTCGACACAATTGGGAGGCTGCAGTTAGCTTAAATGAAATCATATGTACAAAGACACTATCTAGTCACAGACATCTTGAAATTTGCCTTAATTCGGTAGCAAACATTTTTGCAAGCAAGTAAACTTTCACATTGCAAACATAGCATTAGTGAAAATGCCCTTTTATGGCAAAGAACATTTGAGACACTTGTTGTAACTTGAGGTTATAGTTGTCTATAACCTCAGGTGAATTTCTTAGCCTTTTAAAACCTCAATTTCCTTAAAAGTAAAATGACGCTGATAATATCTATACTGCAAAGCAATGGTTCTCAAACTTTGCTGTGAATCAAATTACCTGGGATGCTTATTGAAATGCATATTCATGGGTCATGCCCCAGATATACTGGGTATGGGGTACAAAAATCTGCAGTTATAATAAGTACCCCAGGTGATTATAATATATGTATTATGGGGTCTTGTTCTGAGAAATATTATTGTCAGAAGTAAATTACATCAGAAATTACCAACCACCTGTTCCCTTTCCTGTATGGGAGTAGTAATTACTATTTAGAACTCATACTCATCCAAAAACTCAAATCTGAAATTAAGAGATGACGACTTGCTTTAAGATCCACTTGATCAAAAAAACAAAAAACAAAAAACAAACCCACAAGTAACAGTAACAAGTATGCATCTAGGTGCAAGTAAACTCAAACAAGATGAACTAGTCTGTATTAGAAAAGACTGTACAAGGTACAAGATTCAGGCCAGTTACTCTGCCTTCTTTTAAGAGCCTTGGCATTACTGTCAGGGTTATAGCCTCCTATTGAAGGTGACCATGTACAGAGGTGACCATGCACTGTAGCCATGTGACCCTACTACCTGAGCTGCAACGGACAAGACCAGAGAAATGTGACTGGTCTAGATGTAACCAACACACTATGGAGTGAGTGAACCAGTACAACAGCCCAATAGGAGCACCTTACATGGGAGGATAACTTCTTTTTTTTATCAACATGTAATTTATTATTGGTTTCAGAGGTACACGTTTGTGATTCATCAGTCTTTTTTTTTTTTTAAGATTTTATTTATTTATTTGACAGGGAGGAGAGGTCACAAGGAGGCAGAGAGGCAGGCAGAGAGAGCAGGGGGAAGCAGGCTCCCCGCCAAGCAGAGAGCCCGACATAGGGCTCGATCCCATGACCCCGAGATCACAACCTGAGCCAAAGGCAGAGGCCCAACCCACTGAGCCACCCAGGCGCCCCTCATCAGTCTTATATAATACCCAGTACTCATTACAATACATGCCCTCTTTAATATCCGTCACCCAATTACTCCATCCCCTCACCCCCTTCCCTCCGGCAATTGTTTGTTTCCTATGATTAAGAGTCTCTTATGGTTTGTCTCTCTCTCTGATTTCGTCTTGTTTCATTTTTTCTTCTCTTCCCCTATGATCCTCTATCTCATTTCTTAAATTCCACGTATCAGTGAGATCATGTGATAATTGTCTTTCTCTGATTAACTTATTTCACTTAGCATAACACCCTCTAGTTCCATCCATGTCATTGCAAATGGCAAGATTTCATTCTTTTTGATGGCTGTGTGATATTCTAATATATATATATTAGATATATATTAGATATTAGATTATTATTATTAATAAATTGTATATATCATGTCTTCTTTATCCATTCATCTGTCAATGGACACATCTACGCTCTTTCCATAGTTTGGTTATTATGGACATTGCTGCTATAAACATTGGGGTGCACGTGCCCCATTGGGAGGATAACTTCTTGACTCAGCAGATTGTCTCTCTCAGGGAGCTCCAATCTAAGCTGTATTTGAACATGAGAGAGATGCTGAAGCAATGCTCCATCCTCATCCAGGACCTTCAGGTCCCTCTCTACCACGTGCCTATGCTTCTGCCCCAGGCTTTCCCTTCAAATAACCAGAGAGCCTGAAGTGCCTAGAAGCTCATGCATTTCCTTGACCTTTAGCCAGTGACTGGCAGGTATAGGAGTAGCAATGTCTTGGGTATTTGCCTCTTGTTTAGATGTCAGAGGCATAACTTACACTCCCAAGTTCCCCCACTGGAGTTATGCCGGGTGACCCTCCTCAGACTTGGCTGAGGCTGTATCCTTGATGGACTTCTTCCCTTTCCTTGACTTTCTCACTCCCTTACCAATTTCTCTCTCCGGAGGGCACTACCATAATAAATTATACAAAAGTTCATCTCAGGGTCTGCTTCTGGGGAAACGGATCCAAGGCAGATGAGCAAAGATTTCATGAGGAGCACAGACTTGTTCAACAGAGGGTTCTAAGTAGCAGCCCCAAAGCTGTAGGAGTCATAAGAAATCATGAGCGGTGAGCTTTTGAGAACAAGAATAGTGAGTGAGTTAGAGGGTAAAGACAGGAGAGGTAGTCACAATGGGAAACAACACAGAAGAGCGGAGTCAGCATACACACAGGGCCTGGTGTAGGAGTTGCTGAATGCAAGGAAGATGACAGGTCATTTCATTGGCCTAGCAGAGTTTTGTTGAGCCACCACAATTGCTGTGTGTCCCAAAATAACTTCTTGTTTTCTGTGAGGTCTGGCTGTGCAGCTATGGAGATGTCTTCCTGTCTCTCTTACCCCTCTGTGCATCCTTTCAATAAATTCCATTAGCTGGGACCTCCAGTATATCTCTGCTTGTTGAAAACTAAGAGCCTAAGAAGCCCAAACTTTCAGAAATAAAATTAACACCCCAGTCATAAATGCATTTACAATGCTTTAGATGTTTAGAATATTTTTAATGAGTATATCCCTTCAGCTCCTTTTAATTTTGTTTTATTATCAAAATTATAATGTATTTTCAATTTTATAACTTCCAGCTAATGTACCCTCCATTCTCCGTTGTGTCACTAATTTAATAACCAACAAAATCTCTTCTAATTCCTTAGTAAATGAGTTTGTTTTCTGTAATTATTAAGTGGAATACATCACTTCAGCATAATATTTATTGTACCTCCGTTTAAGTTAAACATTTGGGATATCAACAACTTACAACAGAAAGAAGTGAGAGTTTAAAAAAAAATGTATACACAAATTCTGAAGCTCAGTATATATCAAATTCTCTTGTTAAGCAACAGAGAGCCCCTAGTTCAAGTTCCCTGTTTTTCTGACACCTCTAGGGTAAAATAATAATATCCTCATATTTTATAAACTTCTTCTTTGAGCATTACTTTTATTTCATGAGAACATAATTTAATAAATTCTCTTATAAATATAATGCAGTTATTATGACTACTTGAGTTAACATAAAAAATATCCCAAATGTATGAGATAGATGATAATACAGCATCAGAATCACTATAATTGTAATTGAAATACATTGAAAGAAAATATTATTTGCTAAAGTAACCTATTTACTCATCTATTCTTATAAGGCTGTTGGGGAGGGATGGACAGTTGAGCTACATAACAGGAAGGCATAGAATTTCATGACATAAAATGAAATGAAAAACCACCTTTCTATCAGAGGAGACGTTTGCTAACAGTGATTTTATCTTTAGAAAATTTCCACCTGAATTTCTTAATGCAGCATTAAAAAAATCCCTTTATTACTTCGAAAGTACTTTCACAAGGTATGTGATATAGAATAGATAATCTAGGAGATATGCTAAATTGAACAGCAGAAGAGTTTTGTGTGTGTGTGTGTGTGTGTGTGTTTTAAGAACAGATTTGCATGAATTCAGTATAGATGACCTCGTTTTCTCAGCAACTGGCAAATAAAACTACACATGTTAATGGTTTCCATAACATTGGAGCATACTACTCCAATAATTACACTTAAAGATATACAATCAGTGATGCCAATTCTGCCTCATTGAGGATGTGAAAAGATTGCCTTAAATATAAAATCAAATATCCTCGGCTTTACTCATAAGGGAAATGCAGATTAAAACTACCAATTTACACCTCACTTGTTGGCAAAAAGCCAAGAGTTTTTTACCACACTCTGCTGGTGAGTTCGTTGGAAGGCCTTTCACACATTGTGGGAATGCAACTGATACAAGACTATATGGAGAACGATTTATCTACTGAAATTCCAAACATGCTTATACCAAATTTCACTTACAGTAATTTCTCCAACCAACACTCTTACACTTGGGAACAATTACTTCTTTACAAGTCTATTCCTTGTATCCATGTTTGTAGTTGCACAAGATTGGAAACAGCCCAAACATCCACCACCATCAATTGATTACTGACTAAATGATTAAATGAGTATGGTACATCCATCCTTTGGAATATCATGAAGCAATAAAAAGGAATGAAAAATTTCAGGCAATAGTCAAAGGAATGAAATCCAACACACTAAGAGAATTGAATGTTTATTACTAGGTTCAATTGGTTAAACAGAGCTACTCTAGGTATTTCAGGAATAAAGGGTTTAATACAGGACTGATTACTTGTATGAATGTTGGAAAACCAAGGGGAAATAAGATCAGGGAAGTTGCTGCCAAAAAGTCACGGTCAGGGAAGTGAACATTGAAAACTTCAACCTGAAGGATTGAAGGAGGTAGTTCTCAAAAGCTTTCCAATCATCTCCAAAAAAAAACCTTCCTTACTCTGTCTTACTTGATGACAAGCGGTTCTCACAGCAGCTGAAAGGATATTGTGAATCTTACATTTGCTCATTCTTCTCCTTTTGTCCGAAGCCAACTCCCCCTCTTTTCTGTCTTCTAAATCTTGACTGGGTTCCTCTCAAACTCTAACATGGAACCATACATGGAAGAGGATCTGGGAAACATAGTTCTCAGCTTCTCCCAAGCAATGCAGAGGAGACCACGGAAGCAGATGAAAATGTGTGAACAGACAATGCAGCATAGAATGGAAAGACAGAAAGTGCTGAAGACATTTTTGAGCAGTGGAATCAATACCAGCAACTATCTTTCTCTGGACTTCATGGTAGAGAAGTCCTTCAGTCACCACATATTTATGAATGCCAATTACATGCCAGACTCTGGCTCTCCCTGCTATGCCCAGGGTTCAGGGCAAGGGTATGTGTCACACTGTTTCTGTTCCTTTAGGAAGAATAAACCTTCTCTTAGACTTGTGCCATTACTGAGGCACATTATCTGCACTTAAATCTTTTCTTGACTACATTGGGAAAAGCCAGGAGCTGAGGATCATTTTGTCTTTTCTTTGTCTGACTTGGTTCTCCATGCGCTTTTGAAGCCAGACTTCTAAAAAGAGTGGTTTACACTCCCTGCCTGCACATCCTTTGCTTACAACCTCTCCTCACCTGCTGCCATCTGGTTTCTGCTCCCTACAACTTCACTAAAATTGACCTTGCTAAAGTAACTGGGGAACTGTGATTGCCAATATAAGGCACACTTTTCAGTGGTGTCATACATCACTTCTCTGCACTGTGTCACTACCGGTCATACTTTATGCCTCTTTCTGGATTGCACTCTTTCGTTACCTCCCCTACCTATCCTTTCCTCTCTGGGCCCTACTGTCCCAGTTTCAGCATCCAAAACACCTAGCAGGATCAAGAAGCTCAAGTGCAGAGAAGCAAAACAATATATTCAAGTTCATGGGCAAACAGAGTCACTTTTCTATATTTGGGCTGGAAATTGAGAAGTCACCGTATTGCAATTTATTTTTATGGATTCCCTAGTGGTTCCTCCGTAATGCATTCCTCACAAAAGTAACCTCTGTAAGCTCAGATGTTGGCACAGGTGGCCTGAGTTCCCCTCTGCAACGTGCTTTTCACATTGCACTCTCGGTAATCTTTCCAAAACACACAGCTGATGACACTCCATTTCATACACACCAAATTCTGCTTAAATCCCTTTAGGGTTCCTTATTAGTCTCCCATTGAAACAAAACAAAAACACCTCTTAACATGACCTTATGATCTCTAGTCATTTACTCAACTCCTGTGTCACATTGTTCCACTGTGCTGTAGCCATACTGGCCATTTTGGGGGTTCTTTGTACCCGCCTCCCCACACCTAAAGCAGGCCCTTTGTATGTGCTTCTCTTTCTGGATAACTCTTTCCTTTCTTCTTCCTCTGATCATTTTATCCTTATCCCCACTGCTGCTTCCCTGGGTAACATTCTCATCTTGTGCAGATCAAATCCCCCAGATGTCTCTCTTTGATAGCATTTGTAGCATTGCATTTTGGTACTTAGAAATGTGACTGTTTACTCAGTGCCCATCTCCTTAGGAATGGCTGGTGACCTCTGTGAAGGAGGAACCACGTTTCTCATATTCCCTACTACATCCCATGCCCACATACTGCTTTGCATAAAGGAGTTCAATAAATACTTGTTGAATGCATTAGTGAGTAAGTGAATAAAGATCAAGAGTAACTTGGTCTTTATTCTGCTTTACACTCACGGCTCACTCACCGCTAAGCTGTATTCGCTTATGATCCTTAACAATTTTTTGAAGTATTTTCAGATAATCTATCTCAGGTGGTATTAACAACTGACTTTCTAAGTAGAAGGGGTAACACATGCAGGTGTTTCGGCCAATGCTAAACAGCTTAGTAAGCAACAATGGGCAACTAGAACTGAGTCTTGTCACTTTTCAGACCAGGACTTTGGCAATTAAACCACCAAAAAGGAAGCATGATAATATAATAGAAAGCATTAATAGATAATATTAATAGAATAGAAATATAGATGCTTAATAGAAAGCATCTATACAAAAGATAGTAAAACAAGTATCCAAATTAAAATAAAAATATAAATTTTATTTTGGGTTGATAGAACTTTGGTTCATGGAACATGGGCCCAATACTCTAAATGCTGGCATTTTAGCATGTACAGTTTGGCTCTGAGAAGAGCATATCACCTTTCTCCTACAGCAGGGCTCAGTTAATATTCTATGATAATTCTCACTAAATTTCAGATGTCCAATAAGTGTCAGCTTTAAATTGTTGGTGGGAAAGTCTACTTCTGGAAACCTTTCATCTTTTCCTTAATGAGACTATTTAGTTATTTTTGTAAGGAGACCAGAGAAAAGTTACTCACTTAGGTTAAAAGAGTAGCTGTATCCATTAGTTTCAAATACCAGTCTCAGACTAAGTATACTCATTCATTTATCTAACATTCTGAAGAGACCTACTGTTTAAACACAATTTCTAAACGCTTAAATTTGCTAGATGTGTTAAATTTCTTAATGGCTTAATAATTGAGTTTTTTATAATAATATGCGAACACAGGCTTTAAAGTTCACGTTATTCACCTAAATAAAATGCACAATTACATGAAAAATGAATCGAATATGTATAGAATCAAAGGTCCATGTCCTTCACAAGGCGTATATTAGAGTAACTCTAGTCTCCTCGCTACTCCATTTATGTTTAAACTCATTCTGACTTGAACCGGGTCTCCCTAGTGGCACTTTCGGCGGCGGGGGGGGGGGGGGCGGGGGCGATGGCAAGTAGAAAGGGGAGGAAGATATAAAAATACAACCCATAAGGGCAGAACTTTGTGGACAGAGATCTTCAGTCCGTTATTATTTACTAAGGAGACTTCAGTAACAGCTGACATAAAGTTTCACTCGTTAGGTGGACTGTATGCAGCCCACCTAACAATGAAGCCATGCATCGGCTCGTATTTCCAGTGAACAAACGATTTCTAATTTCCAATTAAAAAGAGACCAGAAGTGAAAAAAAGCGAGAAAGTCGCACTTTGCCTGCCCCCTAGGTAGGTCTCTTCGGAGCTAGGAGCCTGTTTTCTGCTCGGAAGAGTTTTCAGCGCCGGCAAAGTTGTCTTAACTCACATCGGAAGCAGGACACCCGGCACAGCCCGCAGGGTGGACCTAGGGGCCGCCACCGACACTAAACATGCTGCGCAGGCTGTGCCGGGCGCCCCAGGCGGCGAAACCCCGCCAGCCACCGCCAAGCGCACAAGACTGGAGTAACGCGCCTGCGCGCTCAGTCACGTGATGGGGCGCTCCGCGCAGAGCGGGTTAAAAGTCACGACCGCCGCGAGCCCGCGAGCGCCCGGTCGGTCGGCGCGGCGCTGTTCGCCTTCTTTAAGACGATTCTGACGGAGGCTGCTCCGCCGTTCTCGATCACCTCACGATCCCTCGTCCCGACCCAGCTTCATGCAACGAGCAGAGCCGCCTAGCACGCTTCCTTGCCGACAACACAGGCGCGCGAAACCGCGTCTTTCAACTGACAATGAAGCGTAGCCGCGCAGCACGGCCGCCCCGGGCGAACCGGCGCGAGGCGGGAGGGGGAAGGAGTGAGGGAGAGCGGTTGGGCTAAGCCCCGCCCCAGCTCGCGCCCTCATTGGTGGGCACCGCCGTTCTGGGCCCGCCCCCTAACGGACCTGTCGCATTGTGACAGGTGGAAGGGCCAGTTCCTGTCGGGTCGGGGGCGGAGTCAGAGGTAGCCTGAGCTCCGCCCGGACTCCAGGGGGCTCCTCCTCCTGCTCTTCACCGCGGGGCGGGCGGCGGGTGTGAGGGGGGAATGTCATTGCTGTTCCGAGCTGTGGTGCCGCCTCCGTCTGCTGCTTCTTCTCTGGCGCCCTCGTCCCGTCGGCTTTCGCCGCTGCCGCAGCTGCACGGAGGATACGGATGGCTAGTGGGGCGCAAGGGCCATCCGAGTTGAGAGCGCGGCGGTCGCGGCCGCTGCTGAGGCAGAGACTCCCCGCCGCCGCCTCCACCCCCTGTCCCCCGGCCTCGCGGCGCTGAGGGCGGGAGTGCGCGGCGCTCTTCCCTCCTCCTCCTTTTTCTTCCTCCTCCTCCTCCTCCGGGTCCCCGCCCAGCACCCCTCGCACCAGGCGGCGGCGGCGGCGGCGGCGGCGAGGAGCGAGACCCGCCGCCGGGGCACAACATGGCGGAGCCCTCGGCCCCGGAGAGCAAGCACAAGTCGTCCCTCAACTCGTCCCCGTGGAGCGGCCTCATGGCCCTGGGGAACAGCCGGCACGGTCACCACGGGCCCGGGGCCCAGTGCGCGCACAAGGCGGCGAGCGGCGTGGCGCCGCCGAAGCCGGCCCCCGCGGGGCTATCCGGGGGGCTGTCGCAGCCGGCCGGCTGGCAGTCGCTGCTCTCCTTCACCATCCTTTTCCTGGCCTGGCTTGCCGGCTTCAGCTCGCGCCTCTTCGCGGTCATTCGCTTCGAAAGCATCATTCACGAGTTCGACCCGTGGTAAGTGCCCCGCCGCCCCTCCCCCGCCCGCGGCGAACCGGGACCGGCGCGTTTGCCCGCCGCGGCTCGTCCTGGACTTGGCCCCGCGCCGCCTCAGAGTCCAGCTCGCACCCCCGCCGAGGCGAGCGCGGGTCCCGGAGCTCTGGGCGCGCCCCCTGCCCATGGGCGAAGTTTCCCCCTGGCAGCTCGAGGTGGGGTCCCCAAGTGAGACTTTGGCCCCCTTCCGGATAAGTGTGACGCCTCCCGGGAGGGCGAACAAGCCCCTCGCAGCCCTCTTGGTTAGCCCAGTCCGGAGTGGCCACGCCGGGAGCCGGCAGGGCTCTCCTCGGCCGACTCGTGGCGGACTCCCCGCCTCCCCGCCCGTGGCTTTCGCGTTCTCTCATTTTTGCGGGCGCGTTTTTGCTGGTTGGGTTGGGATCGCCCAGGGGTTGCCCTGTTGCGGTTGGACGTGAGGCCAGATGTGCAGGAGCCCTGTCTACTCAGCCTTGCAGTTTTACGTTTTTCGTGTTTCTCGTTTTTGCTCTCCTCATACAAGAAGGGAAAAAAAGAGTGAGGTGTTGTAGGAAAGGAAATAATATCCCTGAAAGTGATCTGAAAGCTGTAGACTTTTATTTATTTAACACTAGATATTTTCAGGAGTGGCTTTTTTCAAGGCCCCTAAGTGCACTCAGCACCTCACTGTTCCACAATTATCTTGGGTTGCTTTTTAGAGCAAGAACATTACTCTGTTAGTCCAACTGTCACCCTCAGTATGTTGTGCATAATATCCGAAAGCATGGCATTAGTTCCTTTATTGGTCTCTGCAGGAACGTTTGTGGGTAAGAGAACAAACTATCGCAGTGGTGGGAGCCTTAGGTTATAGTCCAGAAGTTGCACATGGTATTCGGTACTGACCTAAATGTTTTAGAGAATTACCCTAAGAACACTAGCTAATTTAGGCGTTACGCTGGTTTGTGAATTATTGCTTTAATTTTTTCCCCAGCTTTCCCAGCCTTTTTGGTTTTGTTTGTTTTTTACCTTACACCTGAGCCTGTGCCTTTTAAACTAACTTAATTCATGTTGACCGACTTGTCAGCCTTGAGTTGATCTTGCAGCCTTATAATAATTAGATCTAACTAAACTTTAAGATATTTATCATTTGAATACAGAAAGAATTTTCTTGAGAGCTGTTACTATATGGATTATAAATATTTGGGGAAGTGAATTACCCATATATTAAAATACTGGATTGAAGTTCTGTTAAGATAGAAAAATTGGTAGTGCAGCATCTATTGAACATGACAGGGGCCTGCTCACGGAGAATTCATTTTAGGTAAACAGTTAATTACTGGGACATTCTTTGTGAAACGAAGAGGTTTTGATTTTTTTCTAACTTTAAAAAAAAATAACTTAATGTTATTTGGAATCACAGGAGAACATACTGTGAAGCCTTGGGAACTAGGTACAATGTTCTTAGTCTTAGGTTTGAAACACTTAAGCAAATTAGATAAAAATGAAATTGGAACCAGAAGATGAGAACTGCTATTATTTTACAGAACAACGTAAAAAGAGAAAGTTGTCTTTTTACATTACAATAGTAGAAATGCATGGTGACCAAACATCACTGGGTAGCAAAGGTTGTGAATAGTATTTCTAAGAGAGTGTCATTTTTACAAAGGCTGAATATTGTTTAGTAGTAACTCTGAGGCTGCAATTAAGGATTTCAGAAAAATTCGCAACTGAATGAGGAGACAATGTTGTTATTTTTCCTTATTTTGAAGGAAGATTAGAAATCTGTGTCAAGTCAGCCCAGAATTACTATTGAAATTGAGTATTGTAATCATGAAGTTTTACCAAGTTACTTTACATATAATATTCTTTTTTAAAGTATGACAGAGAATTAGAAGTTGATTTTTTTTTTTTTTTTTTAGGTTACAGGAATATGCTTGGAGAGCATAACCGTTTTTTATCTACGTGAAAATTTGTTTCACTTCTGTTTTTTTCAGTGCATAGAAACATACTTCAGAAACACTGTCCTTTAGCTAAATGTATGAAATTTGAACTAAATTTAATTTGTATAAGCTAATCTAAAGGTATATATATCTCTTCATTCTTAAAATCTACTTTAGGTGCTTACTAATAGTTTTAATATTTACATTTTATTTTATATATTGTGTATATCCTATAATGTAATATATTTTATATATTTTATTATATCCCTAATTAAATGCTTCTGTTCATAATATTAGGTAATTGTCATTAGTATTAAAGAGTCCTTTTGTAATAAAGGAATTGTCCCTGTCCCTTACTGTGAACAGAGATTTGCCAAATATAAATTTGATGTCTAAGTATAATTTGGGTTGACTTAATGAGAAAACTAGATTTTTAAACAAAAAAAAAAAACCCTTGTTTGCTCACTTTTGTTTTTCTTTTCATACCTTTTGAAGATCTCAGGTAGTTAGGTATCTCATTCTTATAATCCATTCTTGTTGAAAAATTTTGAAAAGGGTTTAGATTGCCTATCATTATTACTTTGGATTTTTAAAGCAGTTTTCCTTCCAAGCTAATAAGAACACCAGTGTTTTGATCTTTTAATCTAATACTCTAGTGTTACACTAGCTTGGGAGTCTCCCAGATTACTATTTTATAATGCAGCAATGACATGGATCTTTAATAATATTTAAATGTTTCTTTCAGAATTTATATCAACAAACCGATTTATTCTGGCCTTCTCTGTTCCCTTTTTTCGTGTCTTTGTTACTGGCTTCATTTCTGAAGTCTTTTTAGTGAAAAGTTTACTTTTTCTGTTTGTGAGTTATTTCTATAATTTACAGTAGTTCTTAAATTGCGTAAGACTCTAGTTAGTTGCCAGAGGTGACTCATTGTCACAAAGTTATACTTGTTTTTTTTTAAATTTGTCACTCAATTTATTTTTTAAATCTTGCAGCTGTTATAAGGGGTGGTATATAATGTTGGATATTATATATTTATTGAATTTTAAAGTACACTATACTTTTTTAGAACTTAGCAACATTTGTGGTATGATCTCCTCACCACTTCAGTAATTTCCTCCCTTATCAGTTGAGTTGATCAGATATGAGGAAGCAGTTCTAGAATATATTGTCTGTACTTGCCAAACATTTGGTTGAGCAACTATTTTAACAGCACCTAATTTTATCTTCTTTTTATCTGGAGCAAAATGTAGTTTCTACTTATTTTTGTTGTAACTATTAATACTTTTATATTAACCAGGTACCTTTTCCACCACTGTTATCTTGTTGACTTACAGTGGCTTTTCCCATGGAGGTGATGTAAAAGCTCCCTTTGTAAGGAGAGCTGCCCTTTTCCCTGCCTACACAGGTTGCAGTGGGTTCTCCCTAGAGCTCTAAAGAGAGAATTCTCTGAGCCTGAGTTTTGACTGCAGTTAGCTGTAAAAGGGCAGCAGATGTCTTTTTGCAGGGCAGAAAGCTGCAGTTTAGAATTGAAACTTGGAGTACAATTTTTCAAAGAAACTGGTATAAATTGGTATAAATAGATTAATTAGTGCAAACATGTTTTCAAAGGATTGATAAACCCTTGGAACATAAACTGTTTGTAAGCTGGGAACTAGTTCCTGTACTTTGAGGTCTCCACGTTTTTCTTCACTTTGCAGATGACAAAAAGAGGCTATTGACCTCAGTTCTGAAGAAGACAAAATGGGTAACAAAACCAGTTTTAGGGAAAAAATCCCAAATCTTAAAAAGTTACTTTGACTGTAGAATCATTAGCAACAGCAGTCCAGCTGCACTTCAGAACAGGTATACTGTCACTGGATTCATTGTAATTTACAATTTTTCTCGCCTTGAGCTTAAAATCATTGTAAGTTACAAGAACACTTAGGGAGGAGGTGCAGGGAGTGTTTTGGCCTGCTGCACTGGATAATTGAATCGGACCTGCTCCCATCTGGTTTAAGTGTGATGGTTCTTGTAGGTAGTAAACAGAGGTTTTATGAGGCATATAGTATAGGTCCTGGGGTAGTTAGGATCTGTTAGTAAAGACTTTGGAACTTTTTCTTTTTGTTCCGGATTTTTGTATTTTGAAGGCTAACTTGAGTAAGACTGCAGATCTCTTACTGCCATGAGTAGTTTGCAAAAATTCAACATTGATTGTAGAGGAAGCATTAGAAGCTCATCGTGGGCTCTGACCCAGTTGTTAAAGAATATGGGGAAACTTATTGGCCTGTCTGTACTTAATCCTGATTTTTTTGCTCTCTATAAGTTTGGGATATCCCAAAGTTGGGATATGACTTTGGAATATGAGAAAATGTTAAAAAGTTCTCTTCATTGTAATTTCTTAGTATTCATTAGTGCATACATGCTCTCAGAAAAAATGGAAAGATTAATATTCTCGAGTGACTGAATCATATTTGTTACTTGCTTACTTTGAAAACTTAATGCTCTTAGAGTTCATACTGCTGTTAACCCAAATTATAAAAGCATCCCACAATTCAACATATGTGTATGTTACGTTAAATTGTTACATTATAAGAATTTCAAATATACTGAAAAGTCGGAAGAATTTTATAGCAAACACTCCTCTTCAACACCTACATTCTGTGGTTAGTGTTTTAGTTTATTTGCTTTATCATATCTTTCTATTACTGCTTTTGAATCCTGCTTGTAGACATTGATAGTGCCTCATTCACTGTAATATGAAGAGTGTTATCTTTGTTCTCCAACTCCATAATTAAGAGGATCTCTTATTTCTGGACAATTGTTTTCTATAATACTTGAACTTAAGGAGTATAAATACTGTTTCTGTATTACCCTCAATTGGACTGCGGGTTAGAATCAAGATTTAATCTTTCTAGGTTTTGGTTTATAACTTATCTGAGTACATCATAAGTCAATGAATGTCTGTTAAATGACTTGGCTTTGCCAAATCTGATGTCTCAGATGGAACCGTGAAGTTGTTAGAAGGATATTGATGTTGGTTTTACCAGACTTTAATTTATGTGGAACACCTAAATTCTTTTTAGATTATTAGAAGCCTCTTATTGGTCAGCCTGTTGCTTACTCTGAGTCATATTTATGCTGTTTTATTGCCGTGTTTTGTCCAGATATTAGCTTAATTTATGTATAATTGCAGAAGTTATTTATTTCAGTCCCTGCAATTAATAGGAAAAAATGAAAACATTTTCAGATAATATAGGACCCCCCAAAACAATGTATGGGCCAAATTAATACTGTTGAAAGGGGAAAAAATGTGAATGGTTAACTTGCTACCCCATCTTAACTCCTTTACTTCCTTTACCTGATTCTGGTGGATATTTTTTGTTTTTAAATCACTTACTTTCTTCTGAATAAGTTTCTGTGTCCTCACTTGACCTAATTCTGACACAAATAATTTCCTAGGATTTAGAAATTGATAGAAACTGTCAATACCATAGGATTTAAAAAAAAAAATGTTAGGTGGAGGTAAGGGTTGGAAGAGATAGGAACAACTGCAGAGGCTGTCCTATTTTAAGTAAATGTAGGTAAACTGGCATTTGTTGACTTGGAATTTTATTTCTTTGTAAAAACACCTTCAGAGTTTCAAATGAAAGGCATCTAAGCATACTTTGGAATATAACCTGCACATAGGTTGGTGAATGCCTTTATGTTGGTCAAGTTTATACTATTTTCAGAAATACACATTTCTAAAGAATTGTGACTGCTACACTAATTAAATTGATCATATCATTAGTGACCATTTTTTTCTTTCTGTGGAACTTAGTGTTGCAGGATGACTTTAATATACGTTCTAAATGATAGTAGATGCTTAGTTTTTACAGTGTTTTACAACTTGATTTTAGATCTTAGAATTGAGATAAGGTAACATCTCTTCTGTAGATAAAAAAAATACTTCAATTTAGTATTCCCCTAAGAATTAAATAATACAGTTCTGCTTGTCTCCAAAATCTATGTCCTTTTTACTGCATCCTCTGCCTTCAAGGCAGGCTTAAATGAAAGTGTCCTCCATTTAATTTATGTTTTTTAATCAGCTGCCCTGATTTAAGTCTTAACATATTGGCCTATCAGAATGCCTGGGTACAATCCATGCCCAGCTAACTAAGCTCACTAGTTGGATAATGGCTAATTACTTGTTTTGATGTAGGGAAGAGAGAAGAGTTGATGATGATTTAAAGATTTTATTTATTTATTTGAGATTGAGAGAGAGAGAGAGAGCAGGAACTGGAGGGGTGGGGCAAAGGGAGAAGCAAGCTTTCCCTGAGCACGGAGCCAGACCTGGGGCTTGATCCCAGGAAGCTGGGATCATGACCTAAGCAACCCAGGTGCCCCCCTGCCTTCAAGTTTTTAAACCTGAATGACTAGGGAGTTTTCAGGGATGGGGCTTTTAAGGGGAATAGCTGAGTGAGAAGAAAAGATGAATGAATCCAAGTGAATGTTGTTCTATTTAGATTTATTTTGTCTGTAAAAAGTTCATTGTAAGGTTGGAAATATTAAGCCATTCCAGTTAAGGGAATTTTACAGGGTGGGAGTTTAGTAGATCCAGAATTCAATAGTCTACAGGGCTTCCAGAGTACATGTTAGCTTGGCTTGTTTTCAGGGCAAAGAATCTGACCAGTAAAGGGGGTGAAGTACTTTTTCTAAGGTTGTAGTTTGGCTAGATTCTCTTCTATTTTCTTTGCACCTTTGTTTGCATTACAGGCCGTTTTGTGAGAAGTTTGAAAATTGTTACTTGAGAAGATGAAGGGAAGTTTGTTTCTACCATTCACTTTAAATTGACAGTATTGGAAATTGAAGTTTAGCTATGAAATGGTTTTTTGGGTTTTTTTTAAAGATTTTATTTATTTGACAGAGAGAGTGAGAGAGAGCACATAGTAGGCAGATAGGGAGGCAAGGGTGAAGCAGGCACCCCACTGAGCAGAGAGCCCCGTCCAAGGGCGGCAGCTGGATCCCAGGACCCTGAGATCATGACATGAGCCGAAGGCAGAGGCCCAACCCACTGAAGCCACCCAGGCTCCCCTATAAAATGGTTTTTATGTGAAGTTAGACTTATTTAGAATTAGTGATACAAAAGTTGTGTGCTTCGCTTATCTGTAATTTCATTGAGTTAATAGTTTTCATGCTTTAGGTTTTCATTTTTTTTTACTTTTTTATTCATTCCTATTTGAAGAGAAGGACTATTCATAAAATCATAAAGAAAATTTATGTTTATATTAATAAAGTATAAATGATTATAACTAAATTGCTCATGTTTCTTTTGAGGTTTTCTTTTAATTTCCTTTTTTATGCCCTACAGGTTTGTCAGCTTTTCTCTGGTAAAGACTTTTCTTCACAGTGCAGTGTTCTTTTCTTTAGTGATATCTAGCAATCTTTCCAACCTACACATGACTTCAGATGAATTTGTTTTTTAAAACTTAAATTGTTGGGTCTTTCTCTCCCATAGATAGATGGATAAATAATATTGTAGCATATGCTGTTTTCTGTACTATTTTTAAGTTAAAATGTAGTAATTCATAATTTCTAAAGTTCCTGTGTATGCACAGCTTAAATTATTGTTTGTTGCTGGCCAAATGGGTGGAGTAGAGTCTGAAAAGAATCACCACTGGGAAACTCACTTGGGACCACCATGTTTATTTCATCCTTATTCTTTTTTTTTTAAATTGAAGTATAGGTGACATTTTAATAATTTCAGGTGTACAGCATAATTATTTGGTATTTGTATACATTTTGAAATGATATTAAGTTGTTAATATTTGTCACCTTATATAAAGTTTTTTTTTCTTGTGATGAGAACTTTTAAGATCTACTCTCTTAGCAGATCGTGCCTATTCTTAAAATAAGCAGTAATTTCCTTAAAGTAGAATAAATTCTATTTAAGTAGGTTTTATTATTAAGGTAAATTATTAAACCATCTTACTTGTATAATCCGCAAGAACAGTAATGGAGCACAGGAGTATTGGAAGGCAGCACTCTTGAAGTTTTTGGGATGATATTTGAAAATGTCTTAAATGTTTATATAAGCATGAGAAAAATGTTCTGCAAAAGCTTTTGGAGAGAAAGTTTTTGGTTTCAGTCTTTTAAAAAAGTTTTTCTTTTATGGTGAAATATAACACATTCTGTAAAGTATATAAACCTAATGTACAATGTAATGACTAATTATAAGATAAACACCCATGTGATCATCACCCAGATCAAGAAATAGAACATTGCCACCACCTCAGAAGCCTTGATGTGTGCTTGCCTCCCCTGCTCACCACTTGTATAGTAATTACATAATTGCTTTTCTTCATAGGTGGTGCAATTGTGTGCATTCCTAAATAATATAATTTAGTTTTGCCTATTTTAAAACTCGAGATAAATGCATTTAGAGCTTTTGTGTCATTTTTTTTTCCCCTCAGCATTGTTTTAAGATCCATCTTCATTGATCAAAGGGTTGTGGAGAATATGTGGTAATAAGGTTTAGCAATCATTTGACTAACCAGGCTTACCCCGCTGTGGAGGTTGCCTGCTCTTTCACAGCAGGAAGTACTTGTAGGAAAGGGAGAGATCCTTCTCTTCCCTTGAGATCAGAAATTATCTCAAGATGATACTCTGAGCTAGGGTCAACCTTGTCTCCAGATAACCTTGACAACTTTTCAAAAAGTTCTAACTGGCCAAAGAGATTCAGTCTTTCAGCAGACACTGAGACTATAAGGAAGGAGGGGCGGGGGGAGACATCACTGTCATTCAGGAGACAAATGATAAATAATCAGATAACTGCAAAGGACTGGTTTTTAAACTATAGCTTTTGCCAAGTATTGTTTACTTTAAAACGTATTAAAATTTATATAAGGTAGGGAGTGGTTGTTGGTTCTTGAAAGAAAGGAGGAAAGTGAATGTTGGAAAGAGATCTGAACTGAAGGAATTTAGGAGAACCCTAAGAATGGGGTGTTTAATAATGTATTGGTATCTTTATAAAGGATAGCTCTCTATTCCAGTCTTCTGTGGCTACTGCTGTTTTTCTTTCTCATATCTTTATTTCCTTTATTGATTTAGTAACTGTCTTGGTCTTCAGGAAGAATAGGAGAGGTTTCATAGTAGTAGGTAGGTTCCTTTCAGAAACTGTCTTCAGGGGATAAAAAGTTTCTTTCAAAGAGTAACAGTCAGGCATTGAGTAATGTATACAATTGTCTAATCTCTGTGTTGGACACCCGAAGCAAATGCAACATTGTATGTCAACTATACTTAAGTTAAAAGAATAATAAAGCAAATTATTTTCTATGTAGGATTCTACATGATTCTTTATGTAGGAGCTTGAAATCTGTTGGGGTGTGGAAATTTGGCATTGTATGTTAGCAAGTGATTAAGGATATTGGAAATGGGATTCTAGGCCATGATTGGCTAGCTGGATATCCTAGGAGAACTTTAAGGGAAGGAGATTTTAGTTCAGTGAATATTTCTTCCAAGTAAGCTTTTCTTTTAATTAGAAAGCAGTTCTTAAGTCTTAAGTGAAATAGCGAACAGGAATGTTCTCGAATGCATGTCTATTTATTGGTCAGAATGATTTTGATCAAATTTGATGGTATTTTTCTGCTGCCCATCAGTATGTAACCTATGCTACATGAATGGATAACAGTTGATTTCTTTTGTAAACAAATAAAGCCTTGTCATAGTTAGTGCGTTGTTGAAGAATTTAAATCTAGGACTGCCTTTTTTCAAACTCCCAATTTAGTCAGCTAGTATTTCTACAGAATTCAAACTTAAAATATAAACCAAGCATCATAAGGAATATATATACATACTTATTATTCCTTGTCCCCTATATCTCTTATAATATATGCCAGAGAGAAATATAAATGACTTTGAATTAGGCTGTATTTGGATAATGGTCCAACCTAATGATTTAAGCTTCTTTAATACCTCTAGTATTGCTCTTGTTTGAATTCCCCAGGGAAGTAGGGATATATATTTTTTTAATATATTAACTGTTAGGAAACATGCCAGGCATACTTCTTTCAGAAATAACAATCTAATATGGTTTATCTGCCTTGTGCAAGAGGTATAGATACAGGTTTTTATTGATCCCAATATAGAACAAACTTACTTTGGTTAAATTTTGTTCAGGACTGTTCCTTTAACTTAGTAGACTAGAGCTGTACTGAAGATTTTAACACCTGTAATGTAAAAACACTCAAGGAGATTTAAGTTATTTGTTCTTTGCCTAAAGTGGTAAAATACTGTTACAGTGATATGGTTCTTATTTCCCTCCCTAATGAATAATAATACTAATAACTTACTGTTACTATAGAGAGATGAGATTGTTTAGGGTAAGAACATCATTTCTAATCATGCTAGAATATCTTACACTGTATTAGGAATGTAGTGGATTCAATTTATATTAACATGGATCCTTATCCTTAATAGTAACCACATTTTATGTTTCGGTGATGATAGTAATAGCACAGGAAGGCTCTGTTGTATATAGTTTGATAAACCTTGGACTTGACTGTGATGTCAGTAGAAACGTGTAGTGATAGTGTGATCCCTAAGAAGCATATGTTTGGTCTTCATCCCCATTTCTGCCACAGAGCTCCTAAAACCTTTGTAATTTTCTAAGTAATGAGAGCAAAATTTGGCATCTTTTGTTATGTTAATGCAGTGGCTTTGGAAAGCCCTTAGGTCACCTAAGGATGGGAGTTGGTTGCTGGTGGAACCTACCCTGTGATTAGGGGGTTGGAAGTTTAAGTCCTACCTTCTCACCACTGGGAGGCAAAGGGGCTGCAGGTTTAATCACCAGTGGCCCCAATAATTTAATTAATTATGCCAATGTGATAGAGTCTTCATAAAAACCCCAGAGGACAGAGTTTGGGGAACTTTTGTATTTGTGAATATGAGGAGTTTTGGGGAGCGTTTGGTGTACTCGGAGAGAGCATGGAAGCCTCATGCCCCTTCCCACATAATCTTACCCTATGAATCTCTTTTATCTGGCTGTTCCTGAGTTCTGTCCTTTTATAATAAATCTGTGATCTAGTAAGTTAAATATTTTCTCTCACTTCTGTGAGCAGCTCTACCAAAGTAATTGAACCCAAGGGAGAGGGTCACTAGAATATCTGGTCTGTAGCTAGTATGCTAGTAGCACTGGTGACAGTTTGGACTTGTGATTGGTTTGTGAAGTGGGAGATTGGGTTGCTGGGGAGGTCAGTCTTGTAGGACTGAACCTCTGTCAGATCTAACACTATTCAGTTTCAGAATTAAGGTGATCTGTAGGACAGAGATGTCAGAGAAATGATTGTTGGTGTGGAAACTCACCACCCCCTCACTATAATTGTTGGTGGACCTCTTAGTATGGAACATCATAATCTCACCCTCAATAAAGGTGTCATTTTAATCTTATAGAAGAAGGAAAGAATTGATGCAGAAAGGAAGTGATGCTTAAATGGAGAAATAATTTATGTGAATGAGTGATTGCCATCAGCACTTGGGAAATGACTGGTTAGCTAGATAGCCTATGAGAACTTTAAGGGAGGGAGGTTTTTAGTTCAGTGAGTATTTCTTCCAAGTACAGATAACTGTCTCAAGTTTTAACTCAACTGTTAAGGAATATTGAATAAGAAAAGACAGACCAGTTAATGCTATTAACTTTTGAGCTGGTAAATAAAAAAGGACATGTCAGCAATAAAAGTAAGGTTTACAGGGTGGAATTTTGTTTGAATTTGAGAACTATGTCTTGATGTGGAGAAATAGTAAGAGTAGATATGAGCATTGCGTATGTAGGCATTTAATTCATGCACATGATGAGTTTGGGTGGGTTGGATTAATGATCCATTTGGTTTCTTGGCTGTTGATTTAACTGTGATTACAGCATCCCTCACCCAAAAGTAGAGCATTCCAATGAAAACTTTTGTAAGCCAAAATGCATAAAGTAAAGAACCATTAATTTATGTGGAAAAAATTGTTTTTGGTGTTCCCAGACCCCAAAAATAACCCTACACTTTTCACTTTTCTGATGCATAAGAGGCTTAGGCCTAAGGGACACAAAATAAAGAGCTAAGGAATAGACAGACGCTTACAGATGCAGTTCAAAGCTGTGGTGGCTTGATGCTGAGTGTTGTTCTCAAGGGACGGAGCTTGATGGTGCCATTCTCTTGGCTCAGGGTGCAGGCTGCCTCCTTAATGTCATGCTGCAAAACAAATAGTGAACCCTGTTTTTCCTTTTGCCATTTTCTGTAAAAATGAAAATCCTCTTTGATTCTTTCGGTATTGAGAATAGGTAACGTAGGTTGGTGAAATTAAAGGCGAAGTGGCAGAAGGGGAATTTTCAAAAAGCAGGTGTTAGATAACCTGTATTGGTAATTAATTTGGAAATTAAGTGACACCTTAGGAAGCCATCACAGCTCTGACTGATTTCACTTAAACCTTCCTAGAACAGGTAGAAAAGGTTAAGATAATAAGTAAAAATACTTATTAGGGTTTAAATCGCCTGTCTCCAGTAATATATCTCCACAGTAGAGATAGCTTTGTCTTTGTCTAATTACTGGGAAGATCTTTGAATATTGTAGATTCTGAGAGTTGAATAAGCCAAAATATCAAGTCATTACCTTTTAATTGTTTTTGTTATTATTATTATTATTATTATTATTATTTAAGTAATCTCTACAGCCCATGTGGGGCTCAAACTCATCACCCTGAGATCAAGAGTCCTGTGCTCCTCAGACTGACCCAGCCAAGGTGCCCCAAGGCCTTACCTTTTTTTTTAAACTATGGATTGAACTCTAACAAAACGACTGGTCAGCTTCTTATACTCTTTATACTATTCCATGTAATAATAGCAGCATTCCCGTGAGTCCTAAAACTGATAGGTTGTAATGGTTTCACCAGATGTTTTTGTGTACTTTTTTTTAAAAAACCTTTATCCATCAGAGTGTCTTTAAATCTGTTATAGTGAACAAGGTTCGTTGACTATATTGACAATTAAAATATTGCTTGTGTTTGGGGCGTCTGGGTGGCTCAGTGGGTTAAAGCCTCTGCCTTCGGCTTAGGTCTTGATCGCAGGGTCCTGGGATGGAGCCCGCATCAGGCTCTCTGCTCAGCAGGGAGCTTGCTTCCTCCTCTCTCTCTGCCTGCTTCTCTGACTACTTGTGATCTCTGTCAAATAAATAAATCTTTAAAAAAATATTGCTTGTGTTCTTAATTTTTGAAAATTTAGTAAGTTTTATGGAAGTTTAATTTAATCCTAAAATCATTTTTACTCCACACCATAGCTAAAGAAAACTGTATTTTAATAGGCTAAGCAGCTTTCTGGCATTAGAAGGGATAGGGTAATGAAATAATATGTGGTAGATTAAATAAATCTGATTTTTTTTTTAAAGATTTTTTATTTATTTATTTGTCTCAGAGAGAGAGAGAGCGCGCGCGAGAGAGCGAGCACAGGCAGACAGAGTGGCAGAGGGAGAAGCAGGCTCCCTGCGGAGCAAGGAGCCCGATGTGGGACTCGATCCCAGGACGCTGGGATCATGACCTGAGCCGAAGGCAGCCGCTCAACCAACTGAGCCACCCAGGCGTCCCAAATAAATCTGATCTTAAATCTATAAAGGCCAGTTATTCGCTGAAAGTAGAAAAATGATCTTGAGAAGCAAGTAAAAATTTTTTTTTTAAGATACATTTATTCATTTGAGGGGGACATTACATGCAGGGGGAGGGGCAGAGAGAGAGGCTCCTCAAATGGACTCCCCACCCAGTGTGGAGCCGAAAAAGGGCTGCAAACCACAGAGGGCTCCAGCCCACAATCCGCGAGATCACCACCCCACCTGAAACCAAGAGTTCAACAATTAAGGGACTGAGTCACCTAGGTGCCCCGCAACTAAAATCTTTTTAATCTTTTTTTGAAGGTTGTTAAAATGAGTGGGTCACTTCTTTAGAAAGGGAGATCATTTCTCTTGTTTAGTATACTTTATTTTGGTTATTTAATTTACCATATTTAAATAAAGTGTAATATAAGCAGCATGTAAAACAAAAGGTTTTCCTTTTGAAGTAAAAATAATTCTAGACTTTTAAAAAGTTTATAATAAGTACTTGTTATAATTGTTGGATGTGAATTACAGCATAATATAAAGCTATAAAAATTTTATATAAATCAAACTATTAAAAATGCAAATTACATATAAAGTAATGTATATGTCATATTTGTAATTATGAACATAATGATAAACACCCATGTGAAACCCCTTCCCAACTATAGAACTAGGGCGTTACCAATTTCACATCCATTCATATTTCTTCTTAGCCTGTCCTCCTGGTTTTCCTCTTAGCACTAAGAAACCATTATCTGAGTGTTGTTTAACATCTTCTTTGTCATTATTAAAATATATATATATTTAGATATCTTTGTGTCTCTAGACAATGTATTGCTAAATTTTGCTTTGTTTGGAGCTTTAAAAATAGTATTCTGTATATAATTTTCTTTGGTTTGTATTTATACATTTCCTAGTTGATGAATATTTAGGTTTCCAACTTTTTGGTTTTATGAATAATGCTACTATGAACACTAAAAACTATTTTCGGATGCATGCATATGTGTGGTTGGTTGCTGGAGTGTATACCTCGGAATTTTGTGATAATTTTTGTTTCAATTCATAAAAATATAATATACCACCCCAAAACTTGGTGACAAAAAGCATTTCATTGTTTCACAATTCTGTGAGTTTTTTCTGCTTCGTGATTTCAGCCGTGATGCTGGGATGATTACAGTCATCTGGAGGCTCAACAGGCTACAGTAAGCTGGGGCTAGGAGTGCTGGGATGCTATCTGGCTTAAGAGTCCTCTGGAGTCTTGATTGGAAGCTCAGCTGCAGCTTTTAGCTCCTTCATGTGGCTGCTTAGGCTGCCTCACAGCATGGCAGCTGAATTCTAAGAAAGAGCATTCCAAGAGCAAGAAAGCTGCTTGTCCAATTAAGGGGTAGGCATGGGATGATCAGTGTCACTTCCAGTATATTTTATTGTTCAAAGTAGACTCAGGCCTATCAGAGAGTCATACATACTGGTAGGGACAGAGTTATTTCGGACAGTTTTTGGAGACTGGTTACCATATTGTGTGTATTGTTTTTATTTCTTCTGTCCTTCACAGAAGACTTTGTGCTTTTATGTTTTATGTTTCTGTCTCTGGTCGGTTTTGTTTTTGTTTTTTTTTTAACTCGGTTACTTTGTATTTGGGGGGAGGGATACTAAATCTAGGTTAAATTTGCTGCAAATTTTAATGCTTTTTGTGGCTTAATGGTCCTTAAGCACTGTAAGATATTTTATTACCCCTGTTTTACAGATGAGAAAAGGAAGTACTGCTTAGTGTGTTGAGAGAATACTTTGTGAAGTCAGAAGCCTCAGGTGATATTTTTGGTTTTAAAAACAGCAGGTACAAATGTGTACAATTATGAAATGGCATGATGCTTCCATCCATCTACTTATTATACCCTTCCACTTCCAAAAGACTGAGGCTTGGAAAAACTTAGAAGTATTTTATATCCACTTATGGCCTATTATAATATTTTTGGTAAAGTGCTAAGTGACTTGGCCAGAGTGACAGAACTAGTACATTCATCTCCCAAGTTTTTTCTAGTCCTATCTTGCCTATACCCATACTTGACAGTTTTTTCCCCACTAAATTATTCAGTTGGATCAGTCAGTCACTATCTGCCAACACATTTCAAAACTTGTGTTTTTGATAGCCGGACTAGTTCTTTTGAGGGTATGCTGGAGA
This sequence comes from Martes martes, assembly GCF_963455335.1. Taxonomy (NCBI): domain Eukaryota; kingdom Metazoa; phylum Chordata; class Mammalia; order Carnivora; family Mustelidae; genus Martes; species Martes martes. The sequence goes on from NC_137888.1 coordinate 144,971,561, forward strand.
TCTCAGAAGACAGTGGTAAGGAATTGGCAGATATTTAAGATTTTCTTGGCTGATCCCACCTCTAAGCTTTATCGTGGAAATTAAGTTTCTTAAATGTTGTGGTCAGAATATTTTTTCAAAATAATAGAAGCCAGAGATTCACAACCAGTATTCAAATATTTGCTTTATGTACTTTAAAAAGCACACTTTCAGGCTTTGAGTGTACTGAGTTGCTTTAAAACTGAAAATAATACGAACAATTCTGAATTCCATCATTCAAGGCTTTAAATAAAATGAGACAACTTTCTATTATGCCTGAACAAATACAAAATACACAGAAATAAACTTGTAAACACTTGCCAGCTCTCAAATTAGGAAGATTATTCTGTGTAAAAGTTCCCCATCATTACAGTTCTGTATGTTGAAGACCAACACTTCCATACAGCTCTCTGGTGCAAAAGCAGTGCTTCAGGGAGCATGACTTATTTTCAAGTCCCTTCAGATTTCTTGGATCTAAGATTCAAAGACAGAACTGAAAGTCATAATAATACTTCTGATTTTTTGGAGGAGTTCTTTGACAAGTAAAGCAATACAGAGCATCTTTAGACTTTGACTCAGAAACCTTTTCTACCGGAGATACCAGCCATTGTATGATCAAGCCTTTTACTCATTTTTATTCTTTCCTGCTCCAGATTCTTCCACTTTCAGTGTCATGCATTAGAATTAGTTACCTTCCTCAAGAAGTAAACTAAAGTATAATGTACTGGCAGTAATATTAATACAGTATTACCATGGCAAAGTATAGGTGTCAAGTGCAGTAATTTGGCAAAAAGCTAATGCCGGATTGCACCAGGTTGAACATAATGTAACACCATTTGTAAAAAAGAAAAGGGGGATAGAAGAGGGTAAGTCCATTTAAAATTCAGTAAATGCATTTGCAGCATTTGTAATTCTCACAATAAACACATTTTAAAATAGAGTATACCCCAAACATGCTAATCTCTGAGGAGTTTAATACATGTTATTTTATAGAAATTGCTAAAGTTACTTTAGATATGTGAAGGATACCAAAGTTTTCATATAGTTCGGTATTTTCTCTTTCTTTCAACCCCTTTCAAATGAGAAGAGAAAACTGTTCATTCTTTCTTAGCCCCTTCTTGAGTTATGTTTGCTGGTATTTTATGTTTGAAAAGTTACTGATTAAAAACTAAGTAAATGGAATAACTTCTGGCTTCTCTGGAACACAGAATGAACTTATACCTAGAAGAGAACATAGAAATCATAAAAATTATTTGTTAAAGTGGTTGCCATAAACATGTTCTGCAGAATACATATCCCAGGAATTCCAGTTCAAAACAAATTCTGCTAATTTAAATTTGGAAAAACTGCAGATCCCATCCATTTGTTTATAATACATATTAGCATGTTAAAAGCTCAGATGTTCTTGAATACATTGTTAATTTTCTTTAATCCGGTGTTTACCATATTTAATTTAGGAATTACTATAGGATTTTTTTAAAAGAATTAGTGTTCCATACAATGGATACTTAATGTTTGTTAGTTGGAAATCTTATTTCTGTAGAATATGAATATATGTCCTGACATAAATATATTTAAATATATTTATATATATATTTATATATAAATAAATTTAAATATAAATTTATCCATATTTATATTTGTAATGATTATTTGGAAATTTTATTTGTATAGTATAATGTAGTAATTATGTAATATCAATAAGTAGATATATAATAAGTATAAATATGATAGGTTTATCTAGATGTTTGTTGGAGATCTTTTTTCTATAATATATGAATGTGTGTCTGACCTAAATATGTATTACATACACATGTATGTGTGCTATGTGGAGAGAAAGAGAATACATGCCAGGTGTGTAAAGCTCTTGCCTTTTGCCCAGGTGTTTTAGATTTCAGTATATATTGGATTTAATTAAGCAAAAAATAACATTGGATAGTTTTAATTTATCAAACCACTATCTTATTATCTTATTTCTTTTTAAAATTTATTTATTTGAGAGAGCGAATGCACTAGTGGGGAGAGGCACAGTGAGGGGAGAAAGAAAGAGAAAAAATCCCAAGCAGACTCTTAACTGAGTGCAGAGCCCAGCATGGGGCTTGAATCTCAGGATCCTGAGGTCATGACCTTAGCCAAAATCAAGAGTCGGATGCTTAACTGATGAGCCACTTAGGTACCCCAAATCTGTTATTTTATATGTGATCCTAGAATTTTTTCAGATTTTTTGAATGGCATTCAAATACTTTTGTCAGTCTGTTATTTTTATGTAATTTTTTGGTGCTAACTTTTCTTTGTCCTTTCCTTTTTTCCAGTTAGTTTATTTAGAACTCAAGCACAGGGAGTGAGAGAGGGAGAAGGCTTCCCGTGGAGCAAGGAGCCTGATTGAGGGCTCCATCCCAGAACCCTGAGATCATGACCTGAGCCGAAGGCAGAGGCTTAACCCACTGAGCCACCCAAGCACCACCCCCAATCTTGTTTTCAATTAATAATGTGTTTGGGAGAAGCTTTGCTCTGTTCTTAGGAGTTCGATTATTTTTATTTGTAATGCATCTCATCGTAAGTGGGAAGGTACAGAGAGAAGCTCAAAAAAGTCTGCAGGACAGTATCAGCTTTGGAACAAACATTTTTTTTTTTTTTAAGATTTCATTTATTGTCAGAGAGAGAGACCGAGCACAGGCAGGGGATGCAGCAGTCAGAGGAAGAGGCAGGCTCCCTGCTGAGCAAGGAGCCCGATGTGGGACTGGATCCCAGGACCCTGGGATCATGACCTGAGCCAAAAGCAGATGCTTAATGGACTGAGCCACCCAGGCGTCCCAACCGTTGGTTTGGTTTTGTTTTGTTTTGTTTATGTATTGCTCAAATAGAAAAATAGGTAGTTTGTCCATCTGATAAATACAGCATGAACTCTGCTTAGGAGAGATCTTGAATCATTATGACTCATCCATCGGTTTTAAGAGCAGAGAGGTTAGTGTGAGTAGTCTTAAGACCCAGTTGGAACTGGGGGTGCCTGGGTGGCTCAGTGGGTTAAAACCTCTGCCTTCAGCTCAGGTCATGATCTCAGGGTCCTGGGATCGAGCCCCGAGTCAGGCTCTCTGCTCAGCAGGGAGCCTGCTCCCCCCCCACCCTCCCCGCCTGCATCTCTGCCTGCTTGTGATCTCTCTCTGTCAGAAAAAAAAAAAAAAAAAAAAAAACCCAGTTGGAACTGCTTATATATAAATGAGTAGGTGATCTGGTGTCGTGGTAGTGGTCAATCTGTGTATTCAGAGGTCTTTACAAACTTCAGAATTGACCTAGTAAAAGTAAAAGAGTAAAAAAAAAAAAGACGACTTTATTCTGTATCATTAGTAGTTCTTCTAAATTTTCTTGTTTTGCTCTAGTTAATTAAACACTGATGAATCTCTTACCCTACTAGGCTTGAATATATCCTTGCATGAGTTTCCGTTGTTTAAGTAATAAAATTAGCATTGTGTTTAATGTGTTATCTAGATGGTATTTATATGTAGATGTGGTAGGACTGGGTTTGGATTGTTCCTTATAGTAGTTCTAGTAAACTGGTGTTTTTTTCCTCCCAGGTGTACCTGCCTGTCAGTCTGGTATGCTTTTGTTTTTGATCCTGCCACTAGATGGCAGGAATAATAAATGGTAGATTGAAATGCCAACTTGAGCTGGTGGCCTTAGCTGCTTTTTTTTTTTTTTTTTTAAGATTTTATTTATTTATTTGACAGAGATCACAAGTAGGCAGAGAGGCAGGCAAAGAGAGAGGAGGACCAGGCTCTCCGCTGAGCGGAGCGGGGAGCCTGATGTGGGGCTCGATCCCAGGACCCTGAGATCAAGCCCTGAGCTGAAGGCAGAGGCTTTAACCCACTGAGCCACCCAGATGCCCCGGCCTTAGCTGCTTTGTACTTTACCTTTGTTGTTCTCCATTCCCAATAGTGCTGAATTTGGGATATATATGAAGTCTCTCAACTAGTGGGATTTAGGTAAATCTGGTATTTTGTAGCCTGAGAGTGTACCTAGTGACAGGGTAAAGGAGAAGGAACAGAAAACCTTTAATCCTAGATATAATCATTGGTGTTCTGATACTTCGCTTTTTACTTTTATTTTTTTCTTTGTGGAATTCTGTCCTTTCCTTTATTTCTTGATTCTCTTACACTTACATAGGCATCCGTAATTGGTCGTTTCTGTTGGTGGAACTAGGTGCCTTCTCCTTTATTAGGTGAATGTATGTTAACTTGGCCAATTTTGTAAAATGTTAATACCACACTTTGCAAACAGACTCAGAGTCACAATTGACTATATGAATCTTTTCACAGAATGTATTATTTTCGAAGTAGCCTGCTGATAGCCTTTGAAAAGTAGAGTGATGGGCAAAGTCTAGGGTGGTGGGAATGTAGCTTCCATGATTATGTTATGTAAGACTGTGTTGCTAGTGGACTTGTACCAGAGACTCCTTGCTAGCCTATGGAGTAAGCAGCCTTGTTGGAGGAGTCCATGTACAAGGAATTGCAGGAAGCCTCTTAAGAGGCTCCAGCCAACAGCCAGCAAGAAACCAGGACCCTTGGTCTCATAGCCTCAAGAAGATGTTCTGCCAGCAACCTAAGTGAGCTTGGAAGTCAGTTCATTCCCTGAATGAGTCTCCAGATGAGAACCCAACACTGTTAACTCCTTGATACATGAAAAAAAGAAAATTTTTAAAGAAAATTAATACAGATACCTTTGATAAACCTTTCACATCTCTGAATGTTACCTATTTGCCAGGGTGTTGTAGATACAATGGTATGAGCCCAAATAGACATGATTCTACTCTGGGGGAGAGATAGACTTGAAACCCTTAAGAATAACAAATATTCTGAAGACCTGTGATGCCATGAGAGCATCTGATAAACATAAATACCTCTTTAGGACTTAACTGTTCTTTTTACAACTTACTCTTCCTAGGTGGTTTTCTCATTTTTTAGCATAATCTTGACATCACAAAATTTGATCTAGTTTTATTTCCTGTTAGTATTATGAATATAACTTATGTGCATTTTTTTAGCCCTTGACATGCTCTTTCTTCTTTCTAAAACACTTCTGTTCTTTTCTGCCTTTTTGCTCAATAATCCATCCAGATTTAAGATAGATGTCAGTTAAGTTCCATGAGGGAGCTTTGTGAGGAGATGTTTGTTCTGTTTCTCCAATACTTAGCACAGTGCATGTAGGCCCATTAAAAAAAAAAAGAAAAAAACAAGAAATAACCTTGATAGGAAGTATCATTACTGATTGAAGTATTAAGTATTAATGGTACACCTACTTTGGAGGACTGTTTAATGTTTTTAAATATATGTGTACTCTATAACCTAAGAGTAGTTATTGAGTGGAATGCTAAATATTTATTCAAAGAAATAGAATTGCAAATATTTATCCAAAGAAATAAAAACATATGTCCTTAAGACAGAATTTATTGTATTCATGAAATGGAATACTACTCAGTAATAAAAAGAACAAACTGCTGCTACATGATGAATCTCAAAAGTATGTTAAATGAAAAAAAAAAACACTTATTGAAAGTAGAATCTAAGATCTATACTTACTTGTTTTAAGGTTTATTTTTTTTTTGAGAGAGCACGTGAGCAGTGCGGGGTGTGGGTAGGGAAAGGGAGAGAATCTCAGGCAGTCTCCCCACTGAGCAGAGAGCACAGAGCTCAATGTGGGGCTGGATCTCATGACCCTGAGATGATGACCTGAGCAGAACCAAGAGCCACTCAACTGACTGAGCCACCCAGGCACCCCTATGCTATATTTATATGAAATCTAAGAACAAAACGAATCTGTGGTGAAAGAATTCAAAGTGTTTGGGAGGGAGAAGTGACAGGAAAGGTTCACATGGGAACTTTCTGGGTGATAGTTTTGGGTGATAGTTATGATAGATGGTATATATAAAATTGTCAAAACTCACTGAATCAAACATGTAAGATCAGTGTGTATATATATATATATTTTTTTAAAGATTTTATTTTATTTATTTGACAGAGATCACAAGTAGGCAGAGAAGCAGGCAGAGAGAGAGGAAGGAAAGCAGGCTCCCTGCTGAGCAGAGAGCCCGATGTGGGGCTCGATCCCAGGACCCTGGGATCATGACCTGAGCTGAAGGCAGAGGCTTTTTAACCCACTGAGCCACCCAGGCGCCCCACGATCAGTATATTTTAATGCTTAATAATAAATTATTCTTTGGAAAAGTCTTAGATGTCCTTTTGTATCCCTTCTGTCCCTTTCTCTGCTTGATTGCATTTATTACCTGAACCTCCTGTCAGATTATCAAAGATTGTCAGCTTTATGAGGTCACAGACCAAATTTGCCTTGGTTCTTAGAATTGTGAACTTGTATGCATAATGCCCAGGCTTATCGGCTCTGAGGAAAAAGTTATTTGTGAACTCTTAATTTCTTCATAAGTTGGTATCTATACTTTATGGTTGCATTTTCAAGAAAAATATTTGCATTATTACAGAATCTTATATTCAGTGTTCTTCTTTATGTAGCTCCTAGCTTTTTCTGCTCTAGGTTGCACAAAAGACATCTGTTTAAGTGTTGGTAGAGTAATCTTGCTCCAATTACAGCTTTGCCAACCACAGTTTGAGATTTCACAGTGCTGTATTTATATACCAAAATTTAAAAATCCAATCTTTTTTTATAAATGTGACATTTATTTTATTCCTCTAAAACAAATGAAAACTAAATATTAATCCTGTTTTCTCCTGAATCTCTTTTTGTTATCTCTCCTTAATTTTTTGAGATTGGGCAAAAAAAGGATAACCTATTATTTTATTTCTAGTACAGAAAGTTTTAGGCACCAGAGTAATTTGAAAGAGAACCAGAGAGTTACATAGCACTTTGTCTAACTAGTGTTATCCTTTATAGTGGTGGTATTTTTTCCCTTATTAAAATAATATTGTTTTAAATGATTTAATGGCTGAAAAATAAGTATAGTCTTGATTTCCCAAAACTACTTCAGTGGATCACAGGTGTAGTTTTTTCCTGAACTGCTGTAACTCACAGCAGTTTTTCAGTGCTGGAAAGAAATGCCTTTCTAATATGACTTAATGTGTTGGGAATCTTCTAAAATTAAGTTTAAATTCTGCAGAAATTGTTCTGCTGAGAGAATCCATATTTTCATCAGATTCTCAGACTCTCACCCAGAAAAATTAAAAACCTATCTCAATCTCTGAGGGGTTTGTTGTTGTTGTTGTTTGTGTTTTGTTTTTTTGAGGTTTTTTTCATTGCCAGTCCGTGCTTTTGCCAACTTTTCAGAAACAACCAACTCTTAAGGTCAACAACTAATTCTTTCATGTTGCGTGTTTACCTGTACTGAACACTGTGAAAATATATTTGATGTCTTTGTTGATTCTCTTCATGTCTTCATTGTTGTTTTGATTGTTTTTATGACCTTTTTGGTTGTAGAACTAAATCATAATAACTGCCCTCTGTGCTTCTGTGTTCCAAACCATCCCAGATAGAAGTGTAAGAATGATGAGGAAGAAATACTTCCTTTAGTAAGCCTGATTTTTTTTTAATATGGAATCTCTGGTCAGAAATGCCCGTTCTTACTTATTATACCAGTTTTGTGGGGAAAATGTATACTTGGCAAGAGTTTTAGAAATACCAAAATCTGAGACAATGTGGCATATCTTATCTGTCACCTGATAACTTATTCTGTCCTGACTCCTATTTCTAATCTTGTTGCTTTTATCCTTGAGGTGGTACCTAGCTATAAAAACCTGTAAAAAGATAAAATAGCATAATTGCAAAAATTCAGAAAATTCATGTTAGAGTCGCTGCATTTTGATATCTGTATTCTATTTTAGTTTAACAAATAGAATTTAGTATTGTAGCTAAAGAGCATGGATTTTTTTTTTTTTTTTTTTTTAAGTAAGCTCTACATCCAACGTGGAGCTTGAACTCATGACCCTGAGATGAAGAGTCACATGATCTACCAACTGAGCCAGCCAGGTGCTCCCTCCTATTTGGCTTTGATTCCTGGGAAATGAAGTTAGATTTAGTTTTTAAACTCATAGGCCCTTAGGACCTACATTTTTGTTTGTTTTATGTAGTCTTGAATTTTTATATCTACACTTCTCTTGTCCTTTATCTTTTTTGTTACCTTTATTACTTATTTTTGTGGAATAAGAAGAGGATAAATTAAGATGTCTTACAGATCTTAGGATTTTAAAAAAATTTTTATAGGCTTTGATTGCAAAAGCTTTTAGTACTAATGGTACATTCTACATTTAACTCATTTTAATAAATATTTATTGTGTGATAACTGCCAGACACAGTACCAAGGATTAGGAATATATATAGGGGTCTCTATTGTAGTGGAACTTATTTTCTGGCAAGTAAACATGGAAACAAAGATCTAGGTAATTTCAGTTGTGATAAAGGCTATGAAAAAAAATAATATGGTACCTAGTGTCTGGGATGTGGCTTTATGACTACCACTGTAGATATGGAAGTGAAGAGGCCTTTTTGAGGTGATATTTAAGCTAAGATCAAAATGACAAGGACTTGGCTATCCCTTTGAGGATCTGAATTAAGAGCATCCCTCCAAGCAAGAACACCTTGGCACGTTGAAGGGTCAAAATAAGGCCCCCATTGCTAGGACATAGTGAGAAACATGGTATGGATAGTGTTAGGATACGGCCAGATCAAGTGCTGAGATTGGTAATTATGGAAGTCAAATTCTTCATCAGAACTAAAAAAGAAAAAAGAAGTGGAACAGAAATTCTTTTTGTTGCAGCAGATGTTTTTCATTTCTGCATACAATACTGAATAGTTTTATGAGTGATGAAAGGCTTTAGAGGCCAGAACATAAAAAGGGACCCAAATGCATTGACTCCAGTATATGGAGTGTTCACACATGAAAATTTAATCAATTACACTATTTTTATTACCTTCTACCTAAATAGTATATTTTTATAGAAAGAATAATTTACCTTAGAGCGGGAGCTAAAATATTTTATACAACTCATAACCTCGTATTAGCACTAACTCACTTAACTCAGGACATTTGCAGAAAATGTTTTAAAATTGGATCATATGTAAAATGTTCAGAGGCAGTTTAACAACATCTGTTGAACTTATTACATGTGAGGTGCTGTGCATGGTGCTAGGAGTAAGAAGAGTAATTCTTTTATCTTTGCCTAGAGATCAAATCAAGTGAATAGCTTTGCTATTCATTAGTTGAATGACCTTGAGCAAGTTACTTAACCTCTTCATTTGTCTTCTCATCTGTGAATTGGGAATGACAGTAATACCTATATCAATAAGTTGTCATGAAGATTAAATGAATACAAATGAAGGTACTTAGAACAGTGTATAATTCATAATTACTTATTAAATGTTCACTGTTTGTTGTTATTTACTTAGTTGGGACCTACTAATAGTAAATTAATGCTATTTAGTGTGTTGCTTTGAAAAAGGTAAAATGAAAAGTGCAAGATCAAGGTTTAAAAGGGGAAGTGCCAGTTCTTAATCTGAAAAGGATAGTTAAAGCTTAGAAAGTGGTGTCTTGAGTTAGGTCTTGAAAGATAGGTGTGGGAGGATACTAAAGGAGGATTTGCTCTTCAGGTAACAACAGTTTGTGCACAGATATGGAAGCATGAAAAATCATGAATAGTATTTATTTAGTGAAAAACCTGAAGTTGAGGTATATAAGGTGAGAAAGAAGTAGGGAGGAGCCATTTCAGGGTAAGGATAGGGAAGGGAGTCTTAAAAACATTAGGACTTTATCCTGTAGATTTTGGGAAACAGTTGAAGGATCAGTATAATCATTTTAGAAATTTTTCTGTTGTGTGGGGGATGGATTCTAAGGTCAGAAGGAAATACCAGAAGCTAGGAAGTCTGTAAGAAGAAAAATGAAGTAGTCTAGATAAAATATGAAGAGAGCTTTAATGAGGGGTATTTAAGAGCTGGGTATAGGGAGTGAGGATTTTATGATTCCCAAATAGATACCAGTGATAATGGTAACATTTTAACTAAGATAGAAAGCATCTTTTAAAAAAACTAATGTTTTTAGAGTAGGGGAGGTAGAGAATGAGAGAGAGAATCTTAAGCAGGCTCCACACCCAGCTCAGAGCCCTGCAGGGCTCTATCTCACTACCCTGAGATCATGACATCAGCCAAAATCAAGAGTTCGCTATTCAACCAACTGAGCCACTCAGGCACCCCGAGAGCTACTTTAATAGTAGAGGGCAGAGTAAATGATGAGTTTAATTTAGGTATGTTGAATATCCTATCTGTGGAGACGTCTACATAGTTGTTACTCAAGTAGACTGTTCAATATATAGATTTAGAATTTAGAAAAAGGAATTGCGTACTTACCATACATTGTAGTCAAAGTTCAGGAAATGGACGAAGGAAAGAGGAGAGGTAATAGTGAAAAGAGAGCAGTGAAGACCAAGCTTTGACATTGAGCCTTTGGAGCAATTTGGTGCATCATGACTAAGAAAATCTATCTCTGGCACTCAGGTTTTTTCATCCAAGGGATTTAAGAGCATGTGACACTTGTAAGAGAATGAATTTTCGGACTCTTAGCTCTTTATGTACTTAAAACTGAAGTTTAGGCATCATGCTGATTTTTCCCCCCATATCTTATTGCAGTCATCCATCACACATTTATAAGAGGAAAGCATATCACTCACCTGTCCTATATGTTGTTGCCCTGATATGTGAAAATCCAGGGTTCCGAATGAAGGCACAATTCACAGTGAGTGTAGAAATACTGTGCTTTCTCTAAAGAGAACAAGTAAAACATATGTTACTGAGGCAACTCCATGATTCTTTCTGACAATTTCAGAAGTTTGTTTACTGGATCATAATCTATAAAGATCAAACATAGCAAATTTATCTTTGGTACTAATATATATCTTAAGATATTTATGAGGGCAAGTAAAAATATTATTCTAAAGCATGAGATAGAGCAGGAAAGTAAGTATTAAATGAGAAGAGAAAAACGAACAGAGGTCAGCTTCAGGGATGGAGATTACAATATACATCTTGCAGTGCTTTGGTGAATTGTGTTTCATTTGAAATTTTGGTATTTAGATGGTCTTCCTTAGGACAGAGCCAGCCTTTTATATAGTTAGCACATATTTTCTCATTTTAATAAAGCTGATCGTGGTTAAATAACGTTCTTTAGGAAACAATGTAGAATTCTAAAGTTAGTAAAATAGGCCTTTTCTGTAAAAACAGTACCTTCTTTAAAAGTGCTGGGGTGAAAAAAAAAAAAAGAAGTGCTGGGGCGCCTGGGTGGCTCAGTGGGTTAAAGCCTCTGCCTTCAGCTCAGGTCATGATCCCAGGGTCCTGGGATAGAGTCCTGCATCGGGCTCTCTGCTCAGCAGGGAACCTGCTCCCCCCACCCCGCCCCCGCCTGCCTCTCTGCCTACTTGTGATCTGTCAAATAAATAACATCCTTATAAATAAATAAATAAATAAAATAAAAGTGCCTTTTCTTTTTGTGTTTTTGCTGCAATAGCTGAAGAAATAGGAAAAATATTTTTCTCTTAGGGAAGACCTGGACTGATGTTAGGAAGAAAAGAGCCAAATTGAAATAGTTAAGTATTGGACACATGTAATGGAGAAGGTGAATTTCTGTTGCTTCACTTAGGGTGGAGATTGTGTTTTTAGATAGATTATTAAAGTAATATATTAAAGTAAGAGTGAAAGCCAAAAGGATCTTCAAATTAGCCACCTCTACAAAATTTTGGTGCTCTTTTTCCTTCAGAAGGAGGGAGAATGACTTATCATAGACAAGCTGTTTTATAGACTTCATTTCTGAAGTGGGCATATGAATAATTTTCTGACTTGTTAGTAACAAGATTGTTTAAAGATTTAATGAAAAATGGTGTAAAGAATAAAGTGGGATTTTTAAATTCAATAAAGAATGAGAAACAACCATACTTGAAATTCCTATGGAATTAGAAAATACTTCATAACAGAAAAGAGGAAGAAATTCAAAACAAATTCTTAAACTTTAAATCTCATAAGTAGTCTGTTCAGTTCAAAATATTGATGGATGGTGATAATAATGGAAGCTGTCTACCTCTTGGGAGATGTTGCAGTAATGGGCAATAGAAACAGTAGAACTAACTTATTGTGTGTCTGTCTTGCATTCTTTCTTCTCATGAGAACTGAGACTTTGCTTTCTACCCAATAACTTTTTGATCCATGTGTATTATAAAAGTGAAACAACCTGTTTAAGTCAAATAGGAATTCTTAGTTCTCTGTTTTATATCTTGTAAATAGTTTTAAAACCACGAAGGAGAAAACTGTGAGAAAAAATACTTTCCTGTCCTTTCTCATTTGTTTTTAATACATTGCATATGCAGACATTATTTTCATGTTATCAGTAGACATTGTCCCAGAGTAGTTGTTTAACGTTTATGTGGCAAGCTTGTCTATAAGGGAGGAGGAATTGGGAAAAATGAACCTGTGTTGATAGTGGTAGAGGAAGAAGGGATTGCAAGTCTTTTGGAAAATTATGTGTGCCCGTGCTTACATATAACTTTTTAAGATGAGAAATGGACTTCGGAGGAAGTAAAGATTAGAAATTATTGCATACTAGGGCACATAGGTGGCTCATTCGGTTAAGCATCTGACCCTTGGTTTCAGCTCAGGCCATGTTTTTGGGTCCTGGGATCAAGCCCTGAGTTGGGCTCCTAGACTCTGCTTGAGATTCTTTACCCCTCCCTGTCCCTCCACCTATGCTCTTCCCCCTGCTTGTTTGCATGCCCTTTCTCTCTCAAATAAATAATAAAATCTTAAAAAAAAAAAAAAAGAAATTATAGCATTCTGAGAAGAGTATGGTTATCTGGAGACACATAGTGGTTAAATCAATTCAACCACGCATATGAAGCATAAGAAAGGTGCCAAGAAGGTGGGAAATTTGAGGCAAAGATAGGGACTTGCTTTGTTGTATCTCCTTTGTGAGAGTGGTATTTGTTGAAGGGTTTGGTAAAAGCATTTTATAGATTGTGTATGATGGTGATAAGATGATGATGATGGTTATTATCAGCCAAGCAGTACTTAATAACGTTTTCTGGCTATGATTTTCTTTTCTTTATCTAGAGTTTGTGCGTGTGGGTGGGTGTGTTTCTTCTTAATTTTTTCCCCTTTTGAAATGGCCAGTTACTCCCATCCTTAACAGTCTCACAAATATTATATGATTCCACTTATACCTTGCTTAAAAAAGTCTCCACTCCTTCCTTCCTCTTTCTCTTCTTCTGTTTTACTCTTCTATTTCATCCCTTTAGTTTCTTCCAAAGCTCTTGTTTCAGTCTATAATTATCTGGTTTGTGTTTGTTGCACTTAAACTCCAGGAGAGCTGTGACTTTGCCTGTCCTTTTTAGTGCTCTGTTCCTAGTGCCTAGCAGAAACCTGGTGCATATTGTTGCTCAAGAATTTAAAAAAAAAAAAAAAGAAGAAGAAGGAAGGAAGGAAGAAAAAGAAAAATTCATCTTTCAAAAATGAAAACCATACTCATGCTCAGTATAGAGTAACCACCTTTCGAGGCACATGCTGTTCTAATGTTTTGACAGGCAGGAGTTTGGGGGAGGTTTTGAAACACATGGTATCAAATTGAGATGTGTTATCTATCCATAGAGGACAACCCTGAGCCCTCACTTGGAGTCCATGTATCCTTATTTTTGATAGAAACTTAAGTTTAGTTAATCTGGTTTCTTATCTCCAAGCAAATTAAAAAAAAAAAAAATCACCGCTAGGGTGATTCAAGGCTTCTGTCTTCAGGGGACTGTGTTGAGATGTGATAATACTTGGTACAGTACTCCACCACCTCACTCTCCTTTTGCCCTGTCTCCCTTCTTTCCTTCCCTCATTTGCTACTTGGATTTGTTGTTCTTTAGCACTGTCACTGATCAAAGCCACTTTCCTCTCCTTTCTTTCCTCCTTTCTGTTTCTGATTGGTTCTTCTGTTTCTTAGATCTTATTTGTAAAGGCTGAGCTAAACTAGACTTGTGTTGTCTTAAGAAAATTAGATTTGTGGACTGAACACTTTTGGGAGGTGCAACATCTTTGTCTCTCATTGCTTCTGTATTTAGACTGGTAACTTGTAGTTTGAATCTATTTTATAATCCTGGTTTCTAGATTTCTGACAGTTTCACTGTGTTTTCTAAAACTGTATCAGTCTTGTATCTGTAGGAAAAGGGTAGGAATTATATTATAGCAGGTACTTATTGGAGACCATCATTTTAATGGGAGTGTTATGAAAGAGCAACATCGCCTGCCCTCACCTCCCTTCCCCAGAAATGTCAAATAGCAAACTTTTTAGTTAAAGATTTAATTATTTGTATGCATTTATTTGGTAGATAGTTTCAGAAAAGGAACATGGTTTAGGGAAAAGAATGGCAGAACTGGCCCTTGGAAAACTTGTGTTTTACTTTCAGTGCTGCCTTTAGTGCCTGTCTTTGGGCTAGAACTTTGTCTTTTACTTCCTCCTTAAGAGGAGCTTTTATTTTTCTTAGCTTTTCCAGTTCAAATTCTACACATATGTTTCAAAAGCTAGCCACGGGAGGTAAGTATTAGGTGCCTTGAATTTGGTCATAACATTAAGGATAACAATATGCTGTTCTTCTCCTTAATTTATTCTTAGGCATTTTCCAGTTATGTTAGTATTTTTTTATGATACACTGCCATATTTTTGTAGAGAATTGGAAATGTTAATTAAACATACAAAACCCTTGCCCACCTCAGAGATTTCTGTTATTTCTTTTTCTTCTTCCCCTCCTTCCCCACCCCCCTCGAAGTTTTCTTCTCAAAGGTAGAAAAGCTATAGGTTAATTTTAGGACTGAGGCGTAATTTTTTTTTAACCTTTAAGATTAAGAGTATATTGTGGTATTTTGCTTCATAATCATGAGATTTTGTTTTGAATGTACATTGGATATTTTACTTAGATGAAATAAATCCAAAGTCAAATGTACAAGTGGGTACATCAACAAAATTTATAGAAGGAAAATGTAGAGGCAGTGTCTTTTTCTTCATAAAGGTTGGTGGTACTAGTTTACAAATGGGATGGAATTTAGTGTTTGTTTTCAT
This sequence comes from Martes martes, assembly GCF_963455335.1. Taxonomy (NCBI): domain Eukaryota; kingdom Metazoa; phylum Chordata; class Mammalia; order Carnivora; family Mustelidae; genus Martes; species Martes martes. The sequence goes on from NC_137888.1 coordinate 144,986,664, forward strand.
AAGGAAACAATACAGTGTATGCTGGATAAACCTTAAACCAGCTTGTAAAATTCTTTTTAAGCTGTAATGTTTTGAATACAGCATTGTACTAATATCTACTAGAACCCAAGAAATACCACCTCCATGAATAAGATTCCATCTCTTAATCTCATGTTACTACTTTAGGAGGTAGTCTCTTCTCCCTAAATCAAGTACATAAACTTTTCTTAACTTCTGAAGGGTTTTTTGTGATGAAGAAATAACACTGGATTTGCAAGGATTTAAAAAATTAAACAGGGGCCTGACTTCCAGAAGTAAGTTCTTTTTATTCCTATTTTCTTTTCATTGTTTCCTATAGATACAGAGAAAGGCAGTTATAAAATGCAGTGCCTTTGAATAGCCAAAGGACACTTAGGTCTTACCTAAATATATATTGCAGAAGAAAACAAAATTAACATATCTTAGTTTTGGGGTAAAAGTGGATTTGCTAAAGACTTCTTTTAATTTGTAATATGGCTATTGCTCTTTATCACATTTAAAAACCACATTATACTCTTTCATCCCCACTTTTTTCTTACATTTTTTTTTAAAGATTTTTATTTATTTATTTGACAGAGAGATCACAGGCAGAGCAGCAGAGGGAGAGGGAGAAGCAGGCTCCCTGCTGAGCAGAGAGAGCCCCGTGCAGGGCTCCAGGCTCAATCCCAGGATCATGACCTGAGCAGAAGGCAGAGGCTTAACCCACTGAGCCACCCAGGCTCCCCTTTTCTTACATCTTTAAACCGTCAGTTTGCTTGTTACTGGGAACTAGTAGAATTATCGATATGCTCCTTTCAGAAAGTAAAAATATCCATATGAAAATTATTTTGTCTGTCTTAATAAAGTCATGTTTCCATACATTATTGGAATTGAAAATTGGCTCTAGAGATTGGGTTGAGAAAATTTGGGAGAGGCATTTATTATTTTTGCAAGAACTCATGAAAATGTGGCATAAACCTAAAAGTAGAACCATGGTGAACCTCATGTAGCTACCATCTGTACTTAATAGTTACCATTTTTATCACACTTGTTTCAAAACGAATTATTTTATTGAAGTTAAAATACTGAAAGTTACTTGACAATATAAATAAAGGAAGGGATACATGTAAAATCTAATAGTGTTCTGAGACTATTTTAAGATAGATGTTATTTTACCACTTGTGTTTCTTTTATTTCCATTTTATTTTGGTGATTTCTAACCTTTAATACATCATTTTTCAGTCTGTTTACCTAGTTTTACTTGGGGAGAACTATAATTTGGATATATGAGATTGTCTGTGTGATACTTTCCATAACAAAGTTTACATATATGTGTATTGTGTATATTATGTATTCAGAGACTATATTTTATTATTGCCTTTCCCTATATCCATAGGAAACAATGAAAAGTAAGAAAATAGGGATAAAGAACTTGCTTCTGGAAGCCACATACCTGTGTTTTTTTAAATACATGTATTGTATTCCTAGTTTGTATAATTATGTAAATAATGTGTCTATTTTTATGTAATTTTATTACAATTAAATATATATCTATGTGTGTATATGTAAACTATGTGTATATACGCACAATATCATGGACTATTTCAAACAACACAGAAGTTCGAAGTGCAGTAGCTTATTCCATTTTGGAATTTCATACTGTATATCTTAACTATTTCAATTAACTTTGTTTACTTTGAATGAAATTAACATTCTATTTTTCTGCTAACTGAAAAGATTGTCAGTCGTTAAGGGCTGATAAATTGGATAGAACAAAATGGAAACAAACTATTACTTCTTACAACAGAGCTTTCAAAACCTGAAGTTTGCCAAGTAGTCTTTGACACATCTCTTTGTTTTTAACAGTCACAGGGAAGTTTATTGATTTTCAAATTTAGAGTCTGAAGGAATCTAGTGATAAATTATTAGAATTAATAAGCATTTCCAAGGTTTCTGGTTATAAAATCAATGTAAAAATAGCAAGAGATTTCCTGTCAATGTCAAACAGAATTTTTAAAAATTAAGTGAAGATACCATTAAAGATAGGAATAAATCTAAGCAAAGATGTACAAGACCTCTAAGGTTAAGTTGTACATTTTCTGGAGAGACATTAAAGAAGATTTAAATGAAGGAGATAAACTATGAGTTTGATGAGTCAGTATTGTAAAGATGTTAATTATCCCCAAACTGCTGTGTGGAGTTAATGGACTTTCAGCCCAAACCTCACTTTTTTTTTTTTTTTTTTTGGTGGAATTGACAGGCTTATTTTAAAATTTATGTAGAAATGCAAAAGGACAAAATAAAACCACAGTTAAAAAAAAGTTCTACCAGGTATCAAGATAACAATTTAAAGCTTCAGTAATGAAGGTTACATATTATTGATGCAAGGATAGACATAAAGACCACTTTAACGAAATAGAGTCCAGAAACAGATCTGCACATTATGAACCTTTAATATACGATGTGGGTGGAATTGTAGAGCAATGGAGAAAAGATAGTTTTTGTTTTTGTTTTTGTTTTTTAAAGATTTTATTCATTTATTTGACAGACAGAGACCACAAGTAGGCAGAGAGGCAGGCAGAGAGAGGAAGGGAAGCAGGCTTCCTCTCGAGCTGAGAGCCCAATGTGGGGCTCGATCCCGGGATACTGGGATCATGACCTGAGCCGAAGCCGAAGGCAGAGGCTTTAACCCACTGAGCTACCCAGGCACCTCAAGATAGTTGTTTTAATAAATGATGGTGGAATGATTCTTTATAAGGAGAAAATAAAAATAAAATTGAATCCCTATATCACACCATGTAAAATAACCCGTTCCAGGTGTATTAAATAAGTAAGTTGAAACTGTAAGTTGACATAAAGAAAATAAAACAGTATCCTTATGACTTTGGGGTAGGAAAATACTTTATTTTTAACCAGGAGGAAATCACTAATCCTATAGCAGAAAGTTGGTAAATTAGGTTTATGTCAAGAATTTCTGTTCTTTTAAATACCATTGCAACTGAAAAGAGAAGCCACAGAATGAAAGATTACAGCTTATGAAAAATTTATCCAAATCACCTAGGAAAAAAATGTGCAAAGATTTCAACACACACTTTACCCAAGAGGAAATTTTAATGGCCAGTAAATATATGAAAAGTATTGAACCTCAGGAGTTATCATGGAAATGTCAAACATTGTTACCATTGTTGGCGATAATTAAGTTTGGTAATCCTGTGTTGGTAATATTACTGAGCAGCAAGAACTCTCAGTGTCCCCTTTTTATTTATTTATCCCTATAGTCATAATTAATTTAGCTGTCACACAGGGCTTAGATTAGTTGAGTGGTGTGTTGTGTAAGGGGAAGGATGAGAATGGGGTGCCATATTAGGGGTCTAAAAAAAATAGTGACTAACGCTGAACGTGCCCTGTGAAATGAGTGTACTGCCTTTTATAGTCCTGTTGTTTCACTTCCAGGAGGTAAGAGATGAAAGCCATAAGGGCATGCAGAAGAACATTCGTAGTGATGGGTTAGAAATTGAGTCAGAAAATGGATAGAAAAACAAATGACAATTCAGGCAGGAGGAAGTTAACTGAAAATCAAAGAGAATGTGTATGTAAGAATCCATAAGGGAGTTCTGGGAATCTTACATACCAGGAGTAACTTGATCCTGGGGATAAAATGGGACTAAACACATTCTGCTTATGTTTATGTTTATTTTTAAGTATCTTGACTAGGTTTTAAATAGAATCTTAATGAGCTTTCTTATTTGTTCTGACTTTTTAATTATGCCTTCAGGCTTGGGTCTCAGCAAGTATATAGTTAAATCTTTGTCTTTAATTTGGGGATACCATTTAAAATTGGCTTTAGGTACCTATCAAGATAGCTTGATTGTATCTCACCCCCACTGAAAAACATATTTATGAAATCAGTTATTCTTTTAACATTTTTGAGGCTACTGTGTGTTACATGCTGTACCAGATGTTGAAGACATAGTGGTATCCTAATGGGAGTATTTATCTACTAAGGTAAATATTAAGTGAACTAATGTGAAAATAGATCTGTGGCAAGTGCTAGGAAGTACACTGAACCATTTCAGAACAGCATCCCTAGAAATGTGCTGAAGTTTGAAGGACAAGTTATTTAAGCTAAGAAGAGGGAGATACTAGTGATCCAGGGAGAGGGAATTAGCAGTCTGACAATCCTAGGAAGGAGCAAAGTGAGTGTGGAGAACTGATGGGTACAGAAATCCCCCACTTTATCTGTGATTTCACTTTCTGTGGTTTCAGTTAACTGTGGTCAACTGTAGATGATCCTCCTGTCAGAAAGTTAACAGTAGCCTAATGCTACTTCACAATGCCTACATCATTCACCTCACATAGGCAGTTTATCATCTCACATCATTATAAGAAGGATGAGTTCCGTACAATAAGATATTTTGACCACATTCATTTTACTTTTATTAGACTATATTGTTATAATTCTATTTTATTATTGTTAATCTCTAACTGTGCCTAATTTATAAGTTAAACTTTATCATCGTAGGTATGTATATGAGAAAATGTAGTATATATAGGGATTTGTACTCTGCAGTTTCAGACATTCGCTGGGGATCTTGGAATATACCCCTCACAGATAAGGGAGGGGCTACTGTATATGGGAAGTAGGGAGATAGTAAGGTATGAAATTAGACTGTAGTGTTGTATAAAAGCTAGAGTGTGTGTGGCTTTATGTTAAGAAGTAGAGATTCCTTCCCTTTAAAAAACATTTTCTTAACTTATGAGGGGAAGCCTTTGAAGAGTTTAGCAGAAGGTTGCAATATGATCACGATACAAATGTGATTGTATTTTGAAAAGATGTTCTTTGTTGAGCTGTATACAGATTGGAAATTTAGGAGATAGGCAAAATGGATCTAGGGAGATGAAGACTACCACTATAGTCTATTTAAGATGATAGCTTGGATTAGAGTGCTAGTGTCAGAATAGAAAGAGTGGACAGATTGTCCAGTTTGTTGGTGTGTAATTGTTCATAGTAGTCTCTTAGGATCTTTGTATTTTTGTGGTATCAGTTATAGTGGATAAATTTCAGAGATATTTCAGAAGTAAAATGACAACTTGATTATGATTTGTGTATAGGATGTGAGAGGGAAGGAACCATCAAGAATGACATCTAGATTTTTGTCTTCAACTTAGATGGTAGAACACCCTAAAAGCAGAGTATATATATATATATGTTTGGAGGAGTCTGATCATGAATGTAGTTGGATATTAAGTTTGAGATGCCTTGGTGACATTGAAAGACAAAACCAAACCAAACCAAAAAAACTGATGTAGACAGGGAGAAAGATTGGTAAATTGTTGGGCACGCTGGTAATAATTACTGAAGAGACCCAGATGTAACTGACATCTGGGGAGAGTTAGAGTTAACGAGAGGATCTTGGGTAAAGGAGGCTGCTTGTACAGAAAGCAGGACGAGGACTGGAGATGTGGGTTAAAAATCCAGAGACTTCTAATTATCCTTAGCATTCTGAAATTTATTGAGTTGTGTATTCGGTTTCTTTTTCCCAGTTAAGAGAAATGGAAAAACTTCTGGATTTATCTTTAGACTTCTTAATTTTTCTCGTAATACTTTTTCCAGCTTTATTGAAATTTAATCGACAAAGTTGTATAAAATGATGATTTGCTAGACCTACATTGTGAAATAATTATTGAAATCAATTTAATGAACACATGCATTGCCTCACATTACTTTTGTTTAGATGAGGTTCCTGAAGATCTACTCAACAAATTTCAAGTATATAATATAGTATTATTAACTATAGTCACCAAGTTGTACATTAAATCCTTAGAATTTATTCATGTTTTGACTGAAAGTTTGTACCTCTTGACCATCATCTCCCCAGTTGTCCCATTCCCACATCCCCTGGCAACCACCATCTACTGAGTTAAACATTTTTTTTTTTTTAGTAGTCCACTTACAAGTGATACCATATAGTATTTCTCTTTCTCTGTCTGGCTTATTTTTTCGTAATATAATACCCTCCAGTTTCATCGATGTAGTTACAAACCAAATGATAAGATTTCCTTCTGCTTTGTGGCAGATAAGAGTCCCTTATATATATTTACATTTTTTTCCATTCATCCATTGACAGAAATTTAGGTTGTTTCCATACCTTTGCTATTATGAAGAACGCTGCAGTAAACATGGGAGTGCAGATATCTCTCCCAGATACTGATTTTTTTCTTCAGGATTTATACCCAGAAATAGGGTTGCTGGTGGTTCCATTTTAATTTTTTGAGGAGCTTCCATACTGTTTTCCATAATGGACATCCCGATTTATATTCCCACCATCCCTGTATAAGGTTTCCTTTTCTCAAACCCTTGACATTTGTTACCTCTTATCTTTTTGATGATAGCCATCCTAATAGGTGTGAGGTGTATCTCATTGGGGTTTTGGTTTATATTTCCCGGATAGATAGTGATGTTGAGCACCTTTTCATATGTCTCTTGACCATATGTATATCTTTGGGAAAATGTCTGTTCAGCTCCATTATTAAATCAGATTTGTTTTTGATTTGAGGAGGTTTTTGTTATTGAGTGGCATGGGTTCCTTATATATTTTAGAAATTAACCTCTTATTAGATATATGGCTTGCACATAAGAGACTCTTAATCTCACAAAACAAACTGAGGGTTGCTCAGGGGAGGGGGTTAGGGAGAAAGTGGTGGGGTTATGGACATTGGGTAGGGTATGTGCTATGGTTAGTGCTGTGAAGTGTGTAAACCTGGCGATTCACAGACCTGTACCCCTGGGGCTAATAATACATTATATGTTTATTTAAAAAATTATAAAAAAAATATGGTTTGCAAATTTTTTTTTTATTCCATAGTTTGCCTTTTCATATTGTTTCTTTTTTTCTTTGCTTTGCACAAACTTTCTGGTTTGATACAGTTAGTTTTGTTGCTTGTATTGCTTGTTTTTGGTGTTCCCCCCCTCCCCAAATCATTGCCAAAGGCAGTGTTCAGGAACTTTTTCTCTGTTTTTTTGTTTGTTTGTTTGTTTTAGAGTTTTATGGTTTCAGGTGTTACCTGTAAGTCTGTAATGCATTTTGTCTTAATTTTTGTGTGTGATGTAAGGTGAGGGTCCACTTTTATTCTTTTACATATCATATCTAGGTTTTCCCAACACCGTTATTGAAGAGACTATTCTTTCCCCATTATTTGTTCTTGGTACTCTAGTCAATGATTAGTAGACTCCATGTATGTGGGTTTATTTCTTGGTCCTGTTACTCTGGTTGGTTTGTTTCTTTCTTTCTTTTTAATGCCAGTACCATACTGTCTTGATTACTATTGCTTTGTAGTAGAGTTTGAAGTCAGGAAAAATGATTCCTCCACCTTTGTGATACCACCTTCTTCTTTATCAAGACTGCTTTGGATAGGTAAAGTCTTTTGTGGTTCCATAAACATTTTTGGATTTTTTTTTTTCTGTGAAAAATGTTTTGATTTTTATAGGGATTGCATCAAATTTGTAGATTGCTTTGGATACTGTGAACATTTTAACGATAATACTGGTTCAATCCAAGAACATGGAGTATCTTTCCATTTACTTGTGTCTTTCATTTTATAGTTTTCAGTGAACAGATCTTCCACTTTGGTTAAATTTATTCCTAAGTAGTATATTGACTTTAATGCTGTTGTAAATGGGGTTATTTCCTTAATTTCTCGTTGAGATATTTCACAGTTAATGCACAGAAATGCAACTGAGTTTTGAATGATAATTTTTTAACCTGCATCTTTACTGAATTCTTTTTATTAGTTCTGACAGTTATTTGGTGGAGTCTGGGTTTTTCTGTTTATAAGATTGTGTCTTCTGCAAACTTTTGCTTCTTCTTTCCCAATTTGGATGCCTTTTATTTCTTTTTCTTGCCAGATTGCTTGGCTAGGATTTTAGCTTTGTGTGAATAGTAGTGTAAGAGTGGGCACCTTTGTCTTGCTCCTGATCTTAGAGGAAAATCTTTTAAACTTTCACCATCAAGTAGGTTGTTCAGCTATGGACTTGTCAGATACGACCTTTATTATGTTGAGGTACCTTCCTTCTGCACCCAATTTGTTGAGAGTTTTTGTTGTGAAAGGAGGTTGAATTTTGCCAAATGCCTTTTCTGCATCTATTGAAATGATCATGTGATTTTTTTTTCTTCATTTTTGTTAATATGGTCTATCACATTGATTGCCATACATTGAACCATTCTTGACTCTCAGGGATATATACCTGTTGATGATGCTGTATAATCATGATGTATTGAAGAATGTGCTATTGAATTCGGTTTGCTAGTATTTTCTTTATTTTTACATGTATGTTCATCAGGGACATTGGCCTGTAATCTTGTATCCTGTCATGCCCTCATCTGGCTTTGATAGGAGGGCAGGTCTGGTCTCAGGAAGTGAGTTTGGAAGTGTTGTCTCTTTGATTTTTTGGAAGAGTTTGAGAAGGATTAGCATTAGTTATTCTTTGAATGTTTGGTAGAATTTGCCATTAAAGCCATCTTGTTGGGATTTTCTTTGGGGGAGGCTTCTGAGTACTGATTCAGTCTCCTTGTTATTGGTCTGTTTAGATTTTTTATTTCTTCCTGGTTCAGTCTTGATGTAGGCTATATGTTTTTAATCATTCATTTCTTCTAGGTTGTCCTATTTGTTGGTATATAATTGTTCATAGTCGTCTCATGATCCTTTGTATTTTTGTGGTATCAGTTATAATATCTCGCCTTTCATTTCTGATTGTATTTATCTGAGTCCTCTCTCTTTTCTTAGTCTAGCCAAAGGTTTGTCAGTTTTGCTTATCTTTTCAAAAACACCAGTTCTTGGTTTGGTTGACCTTTCTTTTGTGTTTCTAGATTCTATTTCATTTATCGTTGCTCTGATCTTTTTATTTCCTTTCTTCTGCTAACTTTGGGCATAGTTTATTCTTTTTCTAGTTCCTTGAGGTGTAAAATTAGGTTATTTGAGATCTGTTTTTTTATTAATGTATATGTTTATTACTCTAAGCTTTCCTCTTAAATCTGCTTTTGATGCATTCTGTAAGTTTTGCTATGTTGCAATCTTACTGTGTTTATCTCAAGACATTTTTTATTGTCCCTTTAATTTCTCGTTTGACCTGTTGATTGTTCAGGACAATATTTTCAATTTCCACACACATGTGAATTTTCCACTTTTTTATTTCTAGAGTCTTACCATGGTGGCTGGAAAAGATACTTGATATAATTTCAGTCATCTTATATTTGTTAAGACTTGTTTTGTGACCTAACATATTTATGACCTAACTTATTCTGGAGAAAATTCTGTGCATGCCCAAGAATAATATGTGTTTTGCCACTGTCAGATGTAATGTTCTGTATTAATCTGTTAGATCCATTTGGTTTGAAGTGTGGTTCAAGTCCAGTATTGCCTTACCTCTCTTTGTATATTCTATCCAGTATTGAAAGTAGGTATCGAAGTCCCCCAATATTTATTGCATTGCTGTCTGTTTCTGCTTTTGGATCTGCTACATTTGCTTAATATATTTAAGTGCTCTGATGTTGAGTGTGTATATATTTACAGTTATTACATCCTTTCAGTCAGCTGTGGCTTGTCTTAGTCTCTGCAGATAGTCCTGTTTCTGCTTCCTATGGTATTCTTCCATTTGTTTTGATGCATAGCTTTCGTGTTGTTTACTTTTCTCCAGTGGGTGTGCTTATTTTTATATTTGATGAAATTTATCTAAAAATGCTGTGCATTTCTTCTCATTTGTCTTTTGTCTTCCATTGACTAAATTTCTCATTCCTGAAGGTCATATTCTTGTTTTGCATTGCTCTTATAGTTTATTTATAGTTTATTCTCTTATGGTTTTAGTGTTATTATAATTTATTCTTTATTCCTATAATTTTTAGGGTTGTAGGATTGGAGGCAATTAGGCAAGTGTGCTCCTTTCATTTTGATACTGTCTTCTGTTAATGGTTCTTAATCTTTTGAGAGTCATTGACTTGGACCATGTGGTGAATTGTGTACCCTCACCTTTTTTTGTTCAAATGCATAACTATGTACCACCACCTGTACTTTAAGCAATGGCCAAGTGTTAATTTTGTAGGCATGGTTTTTTTGAGGGGGAGGTCTTTGTTTTTGGTTTTATATAAGTGGTATAAGCCTAGTCCTTGGAGAATAATGTCAATTTCTGTGAAAGACATATGTATGTAGCCTTAGAGTTAAATATAAAGATATTTATGTTTATAATAGATAGGGCTATTTCTTTCTAGTGTGCAGACTTTCATAACATTTCCTTTTTTCCTCTTTCCTCTAGGTTTAACTATAGATCAACACATCATCTTGCATCTCATGGGTTCTATGAATTTTTAAATTGGTTTGATGAAAGAGCATGGTATCCACTAGGAAGAATAGTAGGTGGTACTGTAAGTATATCTGCAGTTATTTATGTTACTCATAACATTATGTTAATCGTAAGTTTTATAGTTATTTGAGTAAATTATTAGTTGCTAAGGTGATGGAGATTCTTGAAACATTTGTAGAGTTAACTAATACAATTTTCTGTGGCTGATTAGTATTTAATATACTGTCTCTTCTTGACAGTCCCTTCTCCCCTACCCATTTCCCTGCACGTGTTTGGGTTATCTCACTACCCATTATTTCTGGCAAGTGGAGTCTGGGAAGAGACATTTCTTATCATAATACATCTTAAGGTTATTTGTGGTTTTGTTTTGTTCAGTAGCAACTTCATTGAAAAAAATACTTTCTGCATTACCGGGTCGATGCGTGGAGTGGACGGAGCAAGCTCCTATTCCATCTCCCTGCTCCAAAAATCCATTTAATATACTGTCCTCAGATAGAGAACATATCAGATATTAAACTGATAAGAACAGATACTACACTTGATCTTAGCCAAAAGGCCGAGAAGTGATTAAAAAAAATACTTTCTGGAAGAAAATAGACATTTAGAAGAATCAGATAATTTTATTTATTTATTTTGGAGGGAGTAGAGGGGGTAGACTGAAGGGGAGAGAGAGAATTTTAAGCAGGTTCCACGCCCAGTGCAGAGCCCAAAGCCCGGCTGGGTGTCACAGCCCTGAGACCATGACCTGAGCTGAAATCAGGAGTCAGACATTTAATCGACTTAGCCACCCAGGCACCCCCAGATAATTTTTAAATTTTAGGTCCTAAAGCTGCCCTAAGTTGCTTTAGGTAATTGAGTACTGATCATAACTCATGGGGAGCTATTATATTCACAATGTGACATAAGGGAAATATTTTTATGATCTGGAATGTAAGGAGAATGTTGAAGAGAAAGTACAAGATATCTTTTTTTCTTTTTTTAAAGATTTTATTTATGGGGCATCTGGGTGGCTCAGTGGATTAAGCCGCTGCCTTCGGCTCAGGTCATGATCTCAGGGTCCTGGGATCGAGCCCCGCATCTGCCTCAGCATCCCTGCTGAGCAGAGAGCCTGCTTCCCCCCTCTCTCTCTGCCTACTGCAGATCTCTCTCTCTGTCAAGTAAATAAATAAAATCTTTAAAAAAAAAAAAAAGATTTTATTTATTTATTTGACACAGAGAGAGAGATCACAAGTAGGCAGAGAGGCAGGCAGAGAGAGGGGGGGAAGCAGGCTCCCTGCTGAGCAGAGAGCCCGATGTGGGGCTCAATCCCAGGACCCTGAGATCATGACCTGAGCTGAAGGCAGAGGCTTAACCCACTGAGCCACCCAGGCGCCCCGAGAAAGTACAAGATATCTTTGGGGAAATATGTGTTTAGTCTTTTTTTTTTTTTCTTGATTTTTGACAAAGGTTTATCAATTTTATTAGATCTCTAAACCAAAGAAACTGACTTTATTGATTGTCTTTATTATGTGTTGTCTTTATTGTATTAATTTCAACTTCCTTCCTTCCTTCCATTTTCTTGAGCTTATTTTGATGTTTTTCTGACTTCTTAATATAGTTTGCTCAATAACTGTTCTTTGTTATTAATCTATTTATTTTAAAGCTATAAATTTCCCACTAATCCCTGTTTTAGCTACATTTATAATGCCTAAGTTTTGATATGTAGTACTTTTTTTTTTTAAGATTTTTATTTATTTATTTGACAGAGATCACAAGTAGGCAGAGAGGCAGGCAGAGAGAGGTGGAAGCAGGCTCCCTGCTGAGCAGAGAGCCCCGTGTGGGGCTTGATCCTGGGACCCTGGGATCATGACCTGAGGGAAGGCAGAGGCTTTAACCCACTGAGCCACCCAGGTGCCCCTCTATACTAGTACTTTTATTTTCATTCAAATTGAAATTTATTTCAATTTCCATTATCATTCTTGCTGCTTCATGGATTATTTAGAATTGTTTTTAACTTTTAAACATAGGAGGACTTCCTAGTTATCTTTTTTTGCTTTATACTTATGGTTAGAGAACAAATTCTGTAGTTTCAGTCCTTTGAAATTTATTGAGACTTGACTTGAATTTGAAATTTATTGAGACTTGATTGGGGTGTAGCATATAGCCACATTTTATAAATGTTCCCTCTCTGGAAAGAATATGTTCTCCATGATAGTAAAATGTTGTTTCTAATCTGGGGGCATTTTCTTATCCTTGATATAAACAGAGATACAGAAACAAGGAGAGGAGTCATGGTCTCCAGGGCAAATTAGAAAGGTATTGAGTGATAAGAGATGTTGTGGTAGATGGCTGTTATCTGCACTTCATTGTGCTCATCTTGTTATGTATGTTATTTGATGACTGTAATTTGTTTCTGAGTGTGTTTATAACTTTTTATTTTGAATTCTTCCTTACTGGAGGTTTGTTTTCTGAGACTCCTGGTGTCCTAGTATTTACCACCACTTCTATAAAAATCTTTCTCATTTGCTTTCACTAGAGCCTACCATAGGGGTTTCACTGGTTCTAGGACAGTTTTCAGAGGTTATTATTTCTTAGCTTGAAGTTTCTCACACCTGAAGTTTTATAAATGTGGAGCCCATATTCACAAATATATTGAATGAGTTTTTCTCATTTTGTTTCTATTCAAAGCTTTGGAAGTAAGGCATAAAATTCCTTACTACTTCCCTTGTGGATGGTTATAATCTGTCTAGTTTCATAAACAGGCCCTGGATTTGTGCTGGGAATTAGGCATTTTCTCTGATCCTGTATTGAACAGTAACCCTACCAACCTCCAGCCCCTAAGGTGTGTATCCGGCCTGAAGTGGTTTTTTCCTCTTTTGGCATCAGTACCTACTTTGAATTCCCTCTTTATCTTTGGAGATTTCTCTTTATTTTGAGTTTAAATATTTTTTTTTATTGTTGTTGGGCAGGTTTTTTTGTATGTGTTTTGGCTATATTTTGTGTGTCAGCTTAGTCTGCCATCTTATCATGGATGTATTGACTACCTTTAGAGGTATTTTTGAACTTATTTTCATTTTCTTTGAATATGACTGTCAAAGTCATACACTGGAACCTGGTATTATATGTGAAAAGGAACAAAATTTAATTTTTAAGAACTGTGATTGCCACACTTTACACCCTTCCATTCTAAATAATTCTAAATAATAATTCTAAATAATCCATTCTCCTTCCATGTAACTCAACGGGAATTATGTGTCCATTTTGTGCCAAATCATTGTTCTGGGTGCTGAGGAAGATTTTCCTACTCTTCCAGAGCTTATATTCTTGTGAGGGTGTTAATAGACAATAAAGTAAGTGACATAAAAAGTATGTGAAATAATGATAAGTATGAAGGAGAAAAAGCAAGGGAAAGGTCTAAAGACCATAGGGAGTTTGCAGTCTTAAATAGTATAGCTAGGAAAGGAAATTTATAACTTTTTTGGTAGTTTTGTGATGGAGAAAGGAAAGAATCTTTTAGGATTTAGATAAGGATGGAAATGTAATTACACATTTTAATCACCTGTGAATAGCTCAAAAATAATATCCTACTTATTTTTCTCTGAATCCTCCTAATGTTTCTTCTTCCTCTTTTAGGATGAGGATAAGGAGTGTAACTGTTAACTGGCCTCTTCTAGTTTATTATTATTCTCTTCCATCCTTAAGTAACTTCAGTGGTATAAAAATGTTCAACCTTCCAAGAGGCCCAAAATATTTCTTTGAATTCATCAGCTGACTAGGTTTTTCTCCCTAGCTAGAGTTGTTTACATCCCAAATCTTGGCTTTGAAAGGAGGGAAGATACATACGTAATATTGCACATAACTTATCTTTTTTTTTCCCTCATTCCCTTACATACATAAAAGTGTGGGCAAAAATGTTAAAACCCCAAACTTAAGAGCAAGTTAGACTAAGACTCTGTTTTATAGTGAAAAAATAGTTCGTAGAATTAACAAGAAACTTGCCTACAGTTTTCCACTTCTAAACATTTTCATTTTTAATGATTCATTCTGTCTGATCTTCCTTTATTTAAATATCTGTTGCTCCATATATGAGCTTTTCCTTTGTATCCAATATAAAAGAAGGTTTAATTTTGTAGTGTAGGAGTGTGGTGAAGAAGGCAAACTGTTTTGAAACCTTATCCTCAAACTTTTTACTGTAAAAAAAAAAAAATGAAAAAATAAAAGAACTCATGTTAGTGTTTTGAGCTACCTTATTTTATATGTAATTAAATTTTCCATTTTTATCTTCCTAGGTTTACCCAGGGTTGATGATAACAGCTGGCCTTATCCATTGGATCTTAAATACATTGAACATAACTGTTCATATAAGAGATGTATGTGTGTTCCTTGCACCGACTTTTAGCGGCCTTACATCTATATCTACTTTCCTGCTTACCAGAGAACTTTGGAACCAAGGAGCAGGACTTTTAGCTGCTTGTTTTATTGCTATTGTACCAGGTTACATTTCTCGGTCAGTAGCTGGCTCCTTTGATAATGAAGGCATTGCTATTTTTGCACTTCAGTTCACATACTACTTGTGGGTAAGTAACAATGTTTTACTTCCATTTAATATTCATGAACTTTGTATGGAGATGCTGTAGGTTGTACATATTTTTCCTTTATCAATTATAGTTCCATACAGGGATCTGTTACTGTTCATAGTAAACTTAATAACGAATAATATTTTAAAATGTCATGTACTACTCCTGTGTGCACTCTCCCTCTCCCTGCCCCCCAAGTGTATATGATCCATTTACAACAATCCTGTTATACCTGTTTTACAGATGATGTTACTGTATCCTGACTTTATATGTCATAGCTCCAAAAATGAGGCTATCAAAAAGCCACCTAGCGATTTTGTTTGTTTCTTTTTGAGTGCGGAAAAGGGTCAAAAATACTTACGAAAGTTGAAATGTGATTTAATGGCTTGGGATTTTGAGTTCTGTTGCAAAACTAGCATTATTTTGCTGTTGCCAAGTTATTTCTTCCCAATCTATATACCTTTTATTGTCTTTTTGCATTAGCTAGTACTTCCAGTATGATGTTCAAAAGGAATGGTGAGAGGGGACATCCTTGCTTTGTTCTTGATCTTAGTGGGAATGCTTTGAGCCTCTCAACATTCAGTATGATGTTAGCTGTAGATTTTTGGTAGATATGTACCAACTTGAGAAAGCTCCACTCTATTATTAGCTTGCTGATAGATTTTATCAGGAGTGAATGGATTGTGTCAAGTGTTTTTTCTGTATTTATTGGTAGTTCCCCCCCCTTTTTTTGATGTGATACATTAATTTTCAAATGTTGAACCAGCTTTTCATACCAGAGATAAATCTCACTTGGTCATGACATAATTTTTATAATACATTGCTGGATTTGATTTGCTATTATTTTGTTGAGGATTTTTACATCTGTGTTCATAATATATATTGGTCTGTAGTTTTCTTATAATGTCTTTGCCTGGTTTTGATATCAGGGTAATACTGGTCTCATAGAATGAGTTAGGAAAGTATTCACTTCTATTTTCTGAAAGATTATAGAGAATTGGTATAATTTCTTCCTTAAATGTTTGGTAGAATTCACCAGTGAACCCATCTTGACCTGGTGCTTTCTATTTTGGGAGGTTATTATTAATTATGGGGTAAATTTCTTTAATAGACACAGGTTTGTTTAGATTGTCTCGTTGTGTGAGTTTTGGCAGATTTTGTCTTTCAAGGAATTGGTCCATTTCATTTAGGTTATCAAATTTGTGGACATAAGGTTATTCCTAGTATTCCCTTATTATCCTTTTAATAAACTGTCCATGGGATCTGTAGTAATATTACTTCTTTCATTTCTAATAGTAATTTATGTCCTCTTTCTTTTCTTTGTCTAGAGTCTAATTGATTTTGTTGATCTTTCAAAGAACCAGTTTTTGGTTTCATTGATTTATCTCTCTTATTTTCAGTTTTATTGATTTTCTTTGTAATTCTTTTTTCTTCTACTTTTAGATTTAAATTGTCCTCTTTTTTTTTTTTTTCTTCTAGTTTCCTAAGGTAGAAACTTAGGTTACTAATTTAGATCTTTCTTTTTTAATATATGTATTCAGTGCTATAAATTTCCTTATAAGCACTACTTTTTCTGTATGGCACAAATTTTAATAAATTGTGTTTTTATTTTTATTTAGCTAATATTTTTAATTTTTTCTTGGGAGTTAATCTTTGACCTGTGTGTTACTCAGAAGTATCTTGTTTAATCCCAGTTTTTTAGTTATCTTTCTGTTACTAATTTTTTGGTTTGATTCCTTTGTGGGCTAAGAATGCACATTATTTGACTTCTATTCTTTAAATTTGTTCAGATGTATTTTATGGCCCAGAATGTGGTTTATTTTGATGAATGTTCCATGTATATGGCCTTGAGAAGAATGTATTATTTTCCTGGTTGTGGATGAAGTAGTTTGTAGATCCAGGATACCTAGTTTTTTGATGATTTTGAGTTCACCTACATCCTTACTGATTATCTAGCTGCTGCTTCTGTCTGTTTCTGAGAGAGAGGTTTTGAAGTCTCCAAAGATAGTGGATTCATCTATTTCTCCTTGCATTTCTATCAATTTTTTCCTTGCTTAGTTTGATGCTCTGTTGTTAGGTGTATAGACTTTAAGGGTTGTTATTTCTTCTTGGAGAAATTAATCCCTTTGTCATTATGTATAATTACATAATGCCTTTCTTATCCCTGATAACTTTATTTGCTTTGAAGTCTGATCTGAAATTAATATAGCTACTCCTGCTTTCTTTCAATTAGTGTTAGCATGGTGTATTTTTTTTGCCATCTATTCATTTTTAATCTATATGTGTCTTTATATTTAAACTAGGTTTCTTGCAGACAACAAAAATTTGGGTCTTGTTTTTTGATCCATCCCTGTCAATTTGTTTTTTAATGTGTGCATTTAGACTATTGGCATGCAAAGTGATTATTGATATTGTTGGATTAATATTTATACTATATGTCTTCCTGTTTTCTATTTGTTACCCTGCTCTTTCTTTTTTTGCCCTTCACTCTTTCTCTGCCTCTTACGGTTTTAAGTGAACATTTTATAGGATTCTATTTTCTCTCCTTTCTTAGCATGTCAGTTTTTGTTTTGTTTTTTACTGTTTTAGTGGTTGTCCTAGAATTTGCAGCATACATTTACAACTATTCCAAGTCACCTTTCAAAGAACACTGTACCACTTCACAGGTAGTGTGAGTACTTTATAATAACAAAATAATCCTAATTCCTCCCTCTTATTCCCTGTATCATTGCTGTCATTCATTTCATGCATATATAATAATATATATGTAAGGTTATACTCATTAGCATACATAATAGAATACATAGGTGGTATTATTTTCAAAAAACTTATGTGTTAGATCAATTAAGAATAAGAAATAGTTGTGTTTTTTCAAGATTTTATTAGAGAGAGAGAGAGAGATAGCATGAGCAGGGGTGAGAGGCAGAGGGAGAAGAAGCAGCAGACTCCCTACTGAGCAGGGAGGCAGATGAGGGGCTCCATCTCAGGGTCCTGGGATCATGATCTGAGCCGAAGGCAGATGCATAACCAACTTGAGCAAGCATCCGGACACCCTGAAGTAGTTTTTATTTTTTATTTATTCCATCAGTGCTCTTCCTTTCTTTCTTTCTTTTTTTTTTTTCCCAGTGCTCTTCCTTTCTTTATGTAGATCTCAGTTTTCTGATCTGTGTTATTTTCTTCTAAGAACTTTTAATGTTTATTGCAAGGCAGGCCTACAGTCAACAAATTCTCTCAATTTTTGTTTGTCTGTAAAAGTCCTTATTTCTCCTTAAATTTTGAAGGATAATTTCACAGGGTACAGAATTCTGGGTTGGTGTTTTTCCCTCTCAGTACTTTAAATATCTGATTCTGTTCTATTCTTGCTTGCTTGGTTGGTTTCTGAGTAGGCGTCATGTAATTTTTGTCCCTCTCTAGGTAAGGTGTTTTTCTTCTGGCTTTTTTCAGAATTTTTTTTAATTTTCTGTAGTTTGACAGAGATGTGCCTGATACAGGGTAGTTGGATTTTTGGCATTTTTTCTTTAGTACTTGAGTTTCCTCTGGTTTGGTGTCTTGACGTTAGTTTGGGGAATTCTCTGTCATTATTGTTTCAAATACTCTATTCATTCTTTCTTTTCCTGATGTACTAGGTAAAAGAAATTACAATAAATAAGAGTTAAGGTGTATGGAAAGGGAAAGCATTCTGTACTTGTGTGATTAGGTCTGAGTCTTTTAGTAAGCAGGATTGTGAACTTTGTAAGTGTGTTGCCCTCCTCCCCTCTGCCTTACTTAAGTAGACAGGGTTGGCTAGAGCTGACTGAAGTTGGATATTTCCCCTCCCCCACATAAGTTCTCCAAGGACAGGCCTTGTTAAGAACAGAATGTTCAGACGTATTTCAAAATGGCCCTTTCCCTTCCTTGTGCTGGAAAGGGGATTTGTTTCCTATATTTACTGTAAGAACCTAATGGAGTTCCTGGAGGCAAACCCCACAGAATTGTGGGGGCCTTTCTACGAATAGGTTCACTCTGGACTTTTTAAGTTTCCACACTGAATTAAGTTTTTAACTTTTTAAGTTTCCACACTGAGCTTCCAGCCTTTCCTCAGACAGTTCAGGTTTTCCTATGTGCTGTGTCTCCCACTGTTTCCCATATCAGTTCCCACTGGTGTGACACTGTGTTTGCATGTATATCTCTAATCTTGAGGGCAGCAATTTGTCCTTTGTCATTTCCTCACAAATCCAGGAAGAGTTGTTGATTCTTCAGTCTGTTCAGGGTTTTACTTTCTGTTAGGATAGAATGATTCCTTATATTTGGAACCAGAAACCAGAAGTATGTTGCCAAGTTACCTAAACTTAATGTTCTTTTTAATACGTAAAAGGATGTTACTTAGTACTGGCTTCAACTTAAAGCTTGCATTTGTTTATTATTTTACTTGTAACCTCTGCTCATACTCTTTCAATGTTGAAAATGGCCAAAAATTTTACATGTGAATACTTTTTTATGTGTTAAGTATATTTTTAGGTATCTAGGTGAATGGAAGCATTATTTTGCTCTTTAATAATTACATCTTTTAAAATTACTTAGCTCTTGGAAATTTTTACTTTGGAAATTTCAGGGGAGAATGTTTTAGTCAACAATGTAGATGGTTGCTTGATTTCGAATTTCAGAAGAAAACACCCATGGAGATGAATATGACGACAAGCAGTAGGATGCTGCTAATGCTGCTGTATTCACCCAAAACTGTTTAAAAACATAGTCTTAATTTTGTGCATAAGAGGAAAAAACACAAAATTTGGAACATCTGTTTGAGGCCTTTTAACATATAATCTTTAAAATTTTCAAAGTATGTATGAGTGTTGATAGATCTTTATAATATAATGCCAAATGGAAAAATAAGTTGAGGTGCAATATGTACAGTATGATATCTTTATTTAAATTTTAAACAGTACAAATCATACCATATGTTGTGAATAAAAATATAGCATATATATCCATCATGTACATCAACTTCATTAGTGGTTGTTCTCAATATAGTGTGAGTAAGTGATTTTTGAGGAAGAAGTTTTAAGGGACATTCAACTATGTTGTTAAAATTTTTAATAAAATCATCTGAAGCAAATAAGTATTCTCATTTAGAAGTCTGTTCTTTATTCTTCTATATATTTGAAACATTTTATAATTTAAAAAATAATATATCCTGGAGTGCCTGGGTGGCACAGTGGGTTAATAAGCATCTGACTCTTGGTTTTGGCTCAGGTGGTGATCTTTAGGATGTGCGATTGACCCCTGCATCAGGCTCCGCACTCACTGTAGAGTCAGCTTAAGAATCTGTCTCCCTCTACCCCTCCCCTCACCACATGCACCCTCTCTCTCTCTAATACATTAATCTTAAAAAAAAATAAATAATATATCCTATTTGTTAGAAATTTGGAAACAAAAATAATGTACAGAAACCATCACCCAGATATTATTACCATTTGCATTTCATCACTTCTCTAATTTCTTTATATTTTTAAGAAACACAGAAGTGAAAAGAAAAACACAAAAGTGGTATTCTCTGTATAGTTTTGTATTTTATTTTTTAATTTTTTGGAGAGAGCATGCGCAACAGAGGTAGGGAGGGGAAGAGGGAGAGAGAATCTTGAGCAGGTTCCACACCCAGTGCAGAGCCTGACATGGGACTTAATCTCACTACTGACCCTGAGATTATGACTTGAGTCGAAATCCAGAGTCATTCGCTCAACCAACTGAGCCACCCAGGTGCCCTTGTATTTCTTAGTTTTTTGCTTTTTGTTGTTTTTTAACATATTACGAGTCTGAACCATAGCAAGAGTGCCTTAGCTGGTACCTTAATTACCTTTCAACATTTTAAAAATTTAACTTTTGAAAATTGAGACAAAACTCATATAACAAAAAATTCACTATTTCATCCATTTTAAAGTATATAAGTTAGTGTTTTTTCATATCTTCTACTTATTTACAGAACATTTTATCACCCTGGAAGAAACTGTATTTTCCCAATTCCCCTTCCCTCCATTAATTTAATTTTTTGCCCCTATAAACTAAACCAGTTCTGGATTTTTCATATAAGTAAAACCCACATAAAATATGTAACCTTTTATGTATGGCTTCCATTCACTTAGCATTATCATTCATGTTGTTCACATGTATCGATAATTCATTCCTTTTAATGGCTGAATGATGCATTATATGGGTATGCTGCATTTCATTTTATTTTATTTTATTTTATTTTTAGCCATCAGTTGTTGGGACAGTTGAGTTGTTCTCACATATTGATTATTATGAATAATGCTGCTAACAACATTGTGTACAAGTTTTTGTGTAGATGTATGTTTTCGTTTCTCTTTAGTACATATCTAAGAGTAGAATTGTTTGGTTCACATGGTAACTCTGTGTAACTTTTTGAGAAACCTGAAGACTGTTTCCCTCAGTGGTTGTACCATGTGCCTACCATTCCTACCAACAATTTAGGAAGGTTATAATTTCTCTAAATCCTTGCCAGTACTTACTTTTTTTGTGTTTGTGTGTTTTTAATATATCCCTTATTGATATGAGGTTGTAACTCTTGTTTTTATTATGGTAAAATACACATAAAATTTAACTGTTTTTAAGTACCTTAAATACATTCACCACTACTACTGTCCATCTCTGTAACATTTCACCTTAGGAAATTTGAAACTATATCCATTAAACAGTAACTCCCCGTTCTTCCCTCCGCTGTCCTGGGCAATCACCATTCTACTTTTGGTCTCTTTCGTTTTGATTACCCTGAGTGTCTCATATAAGTGGAATCATACAGTTTTTATCTTTCTATCATTGGCTTATTTCACTTAGCATAATATCATGTCCTCAGGGTTCATACATGTTGTAAGCATATGTCAGAATTTCCTTCCTTTTTTTTTTTTAAAGAATTCATTTGTTTATTTGACAGAGAGAGATCACAAGTAGGCACAGAGGCAGACAGAGAGAGGAGGAAGCAGGCTCCCTGCCGAGCAGAGAGCCCATGTGGGACTTGATCCCAGGACCCCGAGATCATGACCTGAGCCGAAGACAGAGGCTTAACCCACTGAGCCACCCAGGCACCCCAGAATTTCCTTCCTTTTTAAGGCAGAATAACATTCCACTTTGTTTAGATACCACATTTTGTTTATCCATTCATCAGTTGATGGACACATGGGTTGCTTTTATATCTTAATAATTGTGAATGACGTTGCTGTGAACATAGGTGTAGAGATATCTGTGAGATATTGTTTGCATTTCTTTGCAGTACGTACCCAGAAGTTCAATGCCAGATCATGTGATAATGCTGTTTTCTATTTTTTTAAGAACTACCTTTCTGTTCTCCATAGCCACTGTATCAATTTACATTCCCATCAGCAGTACACAAGGGTTCCAGTTTTTCTCACATCCTTGTCAACACCTGTTATTTTCTTTTTTTTTCTTTTTCTAATTCTTTTTTTTTTTAATAGTAGCTATCTTTTTTTTTTTTAAAGATTTTATTCACTTACTTGACAGAGAGATCACAGGTAGGCAGAGAGGCAGAGAGAGAGGGGGAAGCAGGCTCTCCGCTCAGCAGGGATGCTGGGCAGATGTGGGGCTCAATCCCAGGACCCCGAGATCATGATCCGAGCCGAAGGCAGCAGCTTAATCCACTGAGCCACCCAGGCGCCCCTTGGATAGTAGCTATCTTAATGGGTATGAGATGGTATCTCATTGTAGTTTTGGTTTACACTTTCCTGGTACCTAATGATGTTGAGTATCTTTGCTTGTGGTTATTTGTATATCTGGAGAAATGTTTATTCAAGTCCTTTGCCCATTTTTGAATCAGGTTTTTCTTGTTGCTGTTGATCAGTTTTAGGAGTTCTCTATATATTCTCAATATGAATCCATTATTAGATGCATCACTTCTGAATATTTTCTCTCATTCCATGAGTTGCCTTTTTATTATATTGTCTTGACAGTTTATGATTTTCCATGAAGTCCAATTCGTGAGTCTTTTCTTTTGCTGCTTTGCCTTTGGTGTCTTATCTGAGAAATCATTGCCAATTTAATGTGATGAAGCTTTTTGCCCTGTGTTTTCTTAAAGAGTTTTAGGTCTTACATTTAGATCTTTTTGAGTCAGTCTTGTATATAGTGTTAGGTAAGGGCTCAACTTCATCATTTTGCACAGATGTCCAGCTTTCCCAGCACCATTTATTGAAGATTATCCTTTCCCCATTGAATAGTCTTGGCACCATTGAAAATCAGGAAGTATGTTTTCTCTAGCTTGAACTTTTTCAAAATACTTTTGGTTATTAGGGGTCTTTTGAGATGCTGTATGAATTATAGAATGGGTTTTTTACTTCTGCAAAAAACATTGGGATTTTGATTCTGAATACATCGACTTTATAGATTACTTTGAGTGAGTAGTATTGTTATCTTAATACTTTCAATTCATGAATGAACATGGGATGTTTCCATTTATGTCTTTAATTTTGTGTAGCAGTGTTCTAGGGTTTTCATTGTTAAAAGTCTTTCATTGTTAATTCATAAGTATTTTATTCTTGATGCTATTGAAATTGAATTTTTTCAGTAATTTCCTTTTCAGATTGTTCATTGTTGGTATAGAAATACAACTGCTATTTGTATATTGACTTTGTATCCTGCTTACTTAGCCAAATTCATTTATCGGGTCTGACCGCTTGAGTATGTGTGTAATCTAAGGTTTTCTACATATAAAATCATATTATGTGCAAATAGGAATCATTTTACTTCTTTCTAATTTGGATGCCATTTCTTTTTCTTGTCTGACTGCTCTGACTAAAACTTCAAGTACAGGTGACCCTTGAACAACACAGGTTTGAACTGTGAGGATTCACTTACGTGGATTTTTTTTTTTTTCAAGAGATACAGTACAGTATATAAATGTATTTTCCTTATGATTTTTAAAATACTTTCTTTGGCTTTATTGTAAGAATACATTATAAAAACATGTAACATATTAAAGTATGTGTCAATCAGCTGATTATGTTAGGGGTAAGGTTCCAGTCCATGGTAGGCTGTTAGTAGTTAAGTTTTTTAGGGTCAAAAGTTGTATGCAAATTTGCAACTGTGTGCAAATTTGCAGCCGCCCTGTGTGCAACCCCCCTGCATTGTTCAGGGGCCAACTGTATTATGTTGACTAGAAGTGCAAAAGTGGACCTTGTCCTCCTGATCTTACAGGAAAAACTTCAGCCATTCACCATTATGTTTGCTGTGGACTTTTCCATATGTGGCTTTTATGTTATATGTTGTATATTAACAAAATGTTATTAAGTGTGTATTAACACATATTTTATATATTGATATTTTTAAAAATATTTTTAAAGATTTATTTAATTTAGAGCACGTGTGCACATGTGCTTGTGGGGGGAGGGGCAGAGGGAGAGAATCTTCAGGAAGACTCCCCACTGAGCACAGAGGCCAGGGTGGCCCAGTCCCACCACCCATAAGATCATGAGATCGGTTGCTCACTGGACTAAGCCACCCAGATGCCCCTTAAAATATTTTTTATGTATATTTCTCAGTTGGACCAAGATATTCTTCTGGTACATGCCTTAGGAAGGTCTCAAAGTACAGTATTCCTCAAGTCTTTGCATGTTTAAACATGTTTTTCTATAATCTCATACTTGACATACTTGCTGCTGAATTTGTTTTTTAGTATTCTGTTGAGGGTTTTGCATCAGTGTTCATAGGTGATAACTGGTCAGTAGGTTTTTGTCTGGCCATTTACATTTAAAGTGCTTCCTGATAAGAAAGATCTTCTTTCTAACATTTTGCTATTTATTTTATTTATTTTTTACATGCCTAGTAGCTTTTCTGTCCCTAATTACTGTCTTTTGTGTTGATTTTTTTTTTTTTTTTGGTAGTGAAATGTTTAAATGTCTTTCTCATTTCCTTTTGGTATATGTTATATTGCTGTTTTCTTTGTGGTTACCATGGGAGTTACATTTATCATTCTAATATTATAATACTCTTATTTCAATTTATACTAGCTTATCTTCAGTAGCACATAAAAAAATCTTACAACTCTGTTCCTACCCCTTTTGTCACAAAATTAGATTTTTATACATTGTGTGTGCAAAGACATAAACTAATAATTCTTTAAGTTGTATTAGTCTCCTAAAGTACGTAGAAAACTAAATTTGGAATTACAAATCAAAGTTAACATAATGCTAGCTTTTATACACTAATAATTTTTGTTTGGACATTTAGGGTCCTTTGTATTTCCATATGAATTTTGCATCGGGTTCTCCATTACAATATTCTTTTTAAGTGGCATAATTTTGTTTTATTAATTCAACAGATACTTTTGTAGAACACACTGTGGAACCGGTGCTGT
The DNA here is from genome assembly GCF_963455335.1 of Martes martes. Lineage (NCBI taxonomy): Eukaryota > Metazoa > Chordata > Mammalia > Carnivora > Mustelidae > Martes > Martes martes. The sequence goes on from NC_137888.1 coordinate 145,011,928, forward strand.
TTTATATGTTGATTATACAGAGTTAAATGAACTTGATGAGCTGGTAGGGGCAATTATGAGTATCCTGTTGCTTTTAAGAATGATAGTGTGAGAGACACCTGGGTGGCTCAGAGGGTTAAGCCGCTGCCTTCCACTCAGGTCATGATCCCAGGGTCCTGGGAGCCTGCTTCTCTCTCCATCTCTGCCTGCTTGTGTGCTCTCTCTCTCTCTCTTTCTCTCTGACAAATAAAATCTTAAAGAAAAAACAAGAATGACAATGTGACAGAATGATAAAGCATACTCACTAAGGACTAAATTCTTTCGTGAGGTTTTCCTTTGTTCTGTTTTTTCAAGCTACATATTTAAAATAGGTTTAAAGTAGAAGCAGCTCCAATATTTGAAATGAGTTGGTTTGGAGTTCTTACATAAGAACTCATTTTCTGACTTGGGGCAAGTTGTTTGACACTTTACTCTCATTCCCTTTTCTTATAAATGAAATATAAAAAACATTTAGTTACAGAGCTTATTAATTACATTTATGTCAAATTCGATCTTTACCAATTGAAAGTAAAAATAATAACAGCTCTGACTACTGTGAGTTTTTTGGTAACCAAATGACATGAAGTAGAAAACATTTTATGTCTAATCTCTAAAATGTAAATGTAAGTTGTCTACTCATTCCTCATTTGGTATGTTTCTTTTTAGACTGCTTAATGTCTCTTACAAGTTATGTCTTCAGAATCTTTTAAATGAAGTACTCTGTTTTCAAAGCACCATTTCCAACCATTTTTGCATATGCTTTTAGATTTGTGTCCTATAGTTTCTAAACTTTTTTTTTTTTTTTTTGGTCAGGATCAAGTACTTAAGAGTAGAGTCTTTGGAGCCAAACTGCCATGGTCTGGTTTCCTCTTTCCTGGATTTCAATTCTTATCACTAGGAGTTATTTAAACCACCCCCATGTCTATTAAATCAGCTATAAAACGGAAGTAATAATAGTACTACGTTATATGGTTTAAATGAGTTAATGTGTAAAGCATTATAGGAACACAGAAATTGATGAGTACATGTTTGTTTTTACCTCTGTGTTAGCACTCACCAAAAACAGAGCTGATGCAGATGAAATAGTACTGGGAACAGTACATACTGTTGCCTCCTATAGAATTTTTTTTTGTTTGTTTTATCCTCTGCCTTTGTAATCAGTCCTCTCCTTAACCCATATTTCTTGCAACCGCAGATCTGATTTCTATCTACATATTTTTGGGAGTTTGTTTTCCATAATGCCAAGTTGTAGAAACATGCAGTAAAGGGTGACTCTTAATGTATGGCTTACTTCACTTAGCATAAGACTTTTGAGAGTCATCCATGTTTTTGCATATTTTAGTAGTTTGTTGTTTTTTATTGCTGAGTAGTATGGGTGTACTATATGGATATACTGTTGCTTATTTTTCCCAATTTTTGGCATTTATGATGTAATAGTTATAAGTATTTGCATACAGTTCTGTATATGATCACATATTTGTATTCCTTTTGGACAGATGCCTAGGTATGTGGGGGGTTGCTGGTTTGTAATATGAGTACATGTTTAAATTTCTAAACAGCTGCCAAAACAGTTTTCCAGAGTGGCAGTGTTATTTTTCATTCCTTCCACCAAAGTATGAGGCATTGCATTCACTCTGCTTTTACCAGCATGTGATATGTTCAGATTTTTAAAGTTCAGCCATTCGAGTAGGTATGTAGTGGTATCTCATGGTTTTAATTTGCTTTTCTCCGGTGAGTAACATTGAGCATCTTTTCATGTGCTTATTTAGCATTCTGATTTTTCTTTGAAATGTCTCTTCAGACCTTTTGCCTATGTTTTGCTTGGGTTGTTTTCTTATTATTGAGTTGTAAGAGTTCTTTATATATTTTGGAAACAAGTTTTCTATCATATGTATGTTTTATAAACATTTGTTCCCAGTCTGTAGCTTGTCCTTTTATTTTTTTAACAATATCTTTCAAAGAACAGAAATTTTCTTGCCTCATTATACTGGTTGGAACCTCTAACAGTGTTCAGTAGAAGCAGTGAGAATTTTTTTATCCTTTCCTTCCTGATTTTAAAGGGAAAGCATTCAGACTTTAACCATTAAGTGTGATGTTTGTTGTTTTTTTAGATGTCCTTTACCATAGCTTAAGGAAGTTTTCTTATATTTTCAATTTGAGAATATTTATCACGAATGGGTGTTAGGTTTTGTCAGTAGCTTTTTTGTGTCTATTGAGATGATCATATGGTTTTGTCCCTCATTAATTCAATGTTTCTCTTCTTTAATACTGTTGACATTTGGGGAAGGCAGTTATCTGTTATGTTGCAGAGTGTTTAGTGTATCCCTTACATCCACACACTAGATGCCAGATATACTTTCTCCCTAGTCCACATTAGGGAACCACTGTGTTAATTTTTTTTTTTTTTCAGATGTTAAAACAACCTTGAATTCATGGAATCAATTCCACTTGTTCATGATATATAATCCTTTTTTTTTTAATTGCTAGTTTTGTGTTGTTCATATTTTGTTAAGAATTTTTTTTCATCTATTTCCAGGAGGGATTATTAACATGTAGTTTTCTTTTCTTGTGATGTCTTTGTCTGGCTTTGGTTTTTTGTTGCTTTAAGATTTTATTTATTTACTTGCGCAAGAGCACAAGCATTGGGATGGGCAGAAGGAGAGGGAGAAATGGAGTTCAGTCCTGGGGGCTTGACCCCAGGACCCTGGGATCATGACCTGAGGCCAAGGCAGATGCTTAACTGACTGAGTTATCGAGGCACCCCTGTCCGGCTTTGATCTCAGAGTTATACTGGGCTCTTAAAATAGTTAGGGAAGTGTTTCCTTCTTCTCTGTTTTCTGAAAGTATCTTTATAGGATTGGTATTGTGTCTTTCATAACTGTTGATAATTTTCACCAGTGAAACCATCTGAACCTGGGAAGATTTTTAATTACTAATTCATTTTTTATTTACATAATTCTGTTCTGATTTTCTTTATGAATAATTTGGTAAAATATTTCTTTTTTGAAAGTTTTCATTTCATGTATATGACCTGATTCATTGGCATAAATTATTCATCATACTCCTTTATAATTCTTTGAATTTCTGTACAGTCTATAGTGATGTTACCTCTCTTATTCCTAGTACTGGTCATTTGTATCTTTTTTCCTGGTCAGTCTGGTTAAAAGTTTATTCACCTTCTGGTTTTGTTTATTTTTCTCTGTATTTGCTTTCTATTTCATTGAATTTTTGACTTTTATTATTCTATTTTGTATTTGGTTCGCTCCTTTATAGCTTCTTGATGTTGAAGTCAAGTTATTTTAGCTATTTGTTTTTCTAATATGAAATTTAAATTATGCTTTTCATCTTTGCTTTAGCTATACTCCATATATTTCAGTATGTTGTGTTCTCATTGTCATGTAGTTAAAATATCTTTCTAATTCTTAATTTCTTCTTTGACCCATGGGTTCTTTAGAAGCATGTTGTTTAGTTTCCTAATATTTGGGAATTTCCCAGGCATTTTTTCCTTCTGATTTCTAGTTCCATTGTTGAAGAGTTCTAATTCAGGAGTTTTAATATTAATATGTCAAAGACTGAATTTAAAAAAACCCTATCCAAACCTACCATCTCTTGGCCTTCCTCTTCCCCACTGATGGTTGTAGTGCTGCAAGGTAGAAAACTAGGAGTTCTCAACTTCTTTTTCTCTACCACTCTCTAATTCTAGTAGTTTATCAAAACATGTTCATTTGGCCTTTGAACATAGCTTCTCCTTTATGTCTACATTCCTACCACTGTAAATTTGGACCTCAACACTCAGTCATATACCATCCTCCCGTCTTGTATTTCTGTTACCAACAGGATCTATAAGGCATCAGGATTTATAAGGACCTTATGCCACTCAGTGTCTATACTTACCATGTGGTCTCAGTCATATTGTGCTTTGACTTTAGTTCTTGTTTTTGTGTCTTACCTCTCCAGTTGGGTCATGACTTGAGTTATAATTTGTGTGTCCAGCATAGCCTTGCAGAGTTTTGTGTGTATTAGTAAATACAGCAGAATATGTTTGATTCCTTTTCTCATTCTCTTTCAGCCTACACAGTTGGTTTTAAGGTTTGAGGTAATTTTAGGATATGGACTATACTTAGTATATTTTATAAGTATTTTTTGATAATAGATTGTAGCAGGACTGGGCCCAGTCAGTCACAGTAGATTACATAAGGAGAGTTTTAGGAAAAGAAGTATTAACTATGATAGAAGAGTAATACAGAAAGAAATGCTATATGATATGCTAGGGCTGAGGGAAGGTAGTCAAGGACGGACAAACTTAGGATTCAGGTTTCATTAGAGAGAGTGTGGTTCTGCCCACCAGGCCCAGAGAAGTTTGATGGTTAGCCCAGCCTAGAGCTCCTTTGGAGCTGCGTGACAGGTGATTGGCTACCCTCTGGAATGAGGCATTCAGGAGTGGGGAGTTGGTAACCTATAGCATTGTGTGCAGTGGAAGTTTACCAGCAGGGGCAAGAAGCTTTTAGACTGTGTTGTATAGGGCTTTTGGTTACCATGTCAAGAGGACTGCAGAAAAGTTACTACTAGACCAAGGCTGCAGAGTCATAGGAGGATCGTGTTCTGCTACATGGCCAGGGTCAGCACTACAAGATGTTCTCACACCCATACCACCAACACCAGCCTACACCTGAAATGATTGGAGAGCCTCTGCTACAGTGTTCCTTCAGCACCCTCTACCAAGAAACCTTAACATCATACTCACTTTAAAGGAGAAATACTTAGAAAGTATTCTGTTGTTTATCATAGAATATATATTGAAGCATGCATTTGGAGCTAAGACGCAAAAAAATAGCTGACACACAAATATAAAGCACTGAATGGTCATTTGCAAGTTTTCCCTGCCAACATTTGTCTTCTGTGCCTTCAGTTCACTGCGTAGCCTTTTTTTCCCTCAATCAATAGGTAGAATCTTTTTTTTTTTCTTCTTTATTGATCTACCTGCCATAGCCTTCTTGCCCCTGGTTCTTGGGATTCCATTTTGTTTCTGGAGCATCTCATCCTCTGAGAACACTATTTCTTCTAGTCTCCCCATTTAGAATTAGGCTTTTCTGGGACACCTGGGTGGCTCAGGTCATGATCCCAGGGTCCTGGGATCATCAAGCCCTGCGTCCTTAGGCTCCTTGCTCCCTCTGCCTACCACCCCCCACCATGTTCGTTTTCTCTCTCCCTCAAATAAATAAAATCTTTAAAAAAATAAAAGAATTAGGCCTTTCTGAACATTCTTTTCATTCCCATTTCCCCGGTAGCTGTTTTCCTTTCTAAAAATCACCTTTGGTCTCTCTAATTTGTCTCTTGGTCTCTGATTTTGGCATTAGCACTTGGTTCCATCTCACTTCTCCACTCTCTAGAGATTGGCTATTATAGGAATAATTTCTAATCATTCCTGGAAATATTTTTCACTTTTAAAATATCAGTATTTTAATATACTACCTTCCCTATTCACATTTTAGCATAGATCAAACTAGTTTCAGTGGGGGAAAGGGGATGTGTTTTGTCACACATATACTACAATGTTGAATTCAAAGCAACCTTTCATTACTCTAATAGAAGTCAGCCTGATAATATATCTTTAAGCGCTATAAACTAGGAATGTTTTCTCTTTCCTTCCTCTCCCCCTCCTTTCATTCCTGTCAGGTGTGTGTTTGCTTTACAGTTCTTCCAAAGATTACATGTCACCTGTAGTTTGTTTTAGTGTACTAGCAGAGTCCTTTTAAACGTAAATTCCTTGAAATCAGGTATATATATATATATATTTTTTTTTTTTTTTAAATAAAGATGACATTTTTGCTCTTGGCATAAGTATTGAGAACTTGTGCTTTTGAAACTTAAAATTCAGTTTTCTAAACCAAACTATTATTTTCAGAGGAGCATATAAACTTATCTGGGAATTATTTCTTTGGTTAGCTTTTTTTAGACAGTAGAGATTTGTCATTTTTTTGAACCTTTCATTGATTGCAGGTTCTCTTTCTGATTCAGAGTCTTTGAGAATTTTACTGACATATCCTAGAAATTATTGTAGGAATATCAATTTCTTGAGGATATAGATTATTATTTATTGCTTATTGTTCTTGGTTATGGTGTATAAAAATTCCTGATGATAGGTTTTCAAAAGTGGATGCTCATAATTAGATTTGTATGTAAGATATATATATATTCAAATGATGAAAAATTACAGATTAAGGTGTTACGCCTAAGAAAACCAATCACATATAAAAATGTAGATTTGCTGAATAAATTTATTTAGTTAAAATCTCAATTTGTTGATATTAATCATTTAAAAAAAGATTTAAAATCATTTAATCATTTAAAAATCATTTTAAAAGTTGATATCTATTTTAAAATAGAAAATACGATTTGTTTTTCTTTTAAGATATTTCTTTTTCCTGAAAACTGCATAAGAACAACAGAAAAATCAGGGCTATTTATAAAATGTCTGACTATTGCCCAGTGTTCTAAATACATATATTAAGTGGATCTGAATATGTGAATAACCATTGTACCTTCTTTAAATATATAACTTTAGCTTTTTGTAGTACAAGTGTACTAAATATTTAACTTTATTTATTTAGCAGGAACATTTATAAACATTTGCCTATTTGTGTTTTAGGTAAAATCTGTAAAAACTGGGTCAGTTTTTTGGACAATGTGCTGCTGCTTATCGTATTTCTATATGGTAAGAATTCATATTTGAAACTATATGAGGTCTAGCAAGTATTTGGCAATTAGACCAATTCCTCTTCATCATCATTTTCTTCTCATCTAGACTAGTTCTTAGCTTCCTTTCTCCTGGAATCTTTAGGATGTTTAATGCATTCCTATTTATTACTGCCATCCTCTTCCCTACCTCCATCCTTGCGGTGTGTATGGACTTTGTTTTAGTTGGAGAGCTAATATTCAAACCCTCAAATATAATATTTGCAGCAAGTAAAACAAAAATTTTCCTTTTCAGATGTTTAACTTTTTCTAAATAATGGTCCTATCCTCTAGGAACTACCTATATACTTTTTACAATAGATTACTTAAGATTAGGAATCAAAATTACCTCTTCATTCTCCTGCCTTTTCTCCCCACAGCACAGCCTATATATAGTAGTCTTATACTGAAAATTAGTGATAATTTTAGGTAAGCTTTTTTCCCGTTTTTAAACAAATATCATGGAATATATGCATCCAGATTATCCATGCCCCTTTTAAAATGGTTAAAGCCTAAGACATATTCTGTGCTGTTGTACCCATTCTCTTTGAAGTTTACATTTAAATTTTGAAGGTAATTTGAAGTCCTTCAGTTAGGACCTGTGCTCAATCAGAGTAACATTGTTTTTGGTGCAAAATAGCATGGGACTGAAGCACTAAACTGGTATTCCTATATGCATTGTACATTGAAGGTGGGTAGTTCATTACAAGTGGTTTTAGACAAGGGCAGCATTGTTACAACATATATGTTAACATCTGTTCTCCTAATGTGACTTGGTAAAATGGTTCCTCTAAGCTTTTAATTATTAGAGCACACCTAAAATTTTTATCTTGACAAGAGCTTATTGCCTGTGGAATGTACTCAGAAAAGTAATACTGTTGGTTGAGAATAAACCTTATCTTTAGAAACTTTATTAATTTAGACCAGAACAGGGATGGCTGGCTGACTTAGTTGGTAGAGCATGTGACTCTTGATCTCAGGGTCTTGGAGTTCAAGCCCCACTTTCCGTGTATAGCTTACTTTAAAAAAAGTAAAGAATCACATAAAAAAAAAAATTAGACGAGAACATACCCAGTTATTCTGATTAAATAGAATATTCTGATTTTATGATATATGCTAAATATTAAAATAGAATCTTGATTTGTAATCCATTAGTAGGAAGTAATTTCTACTCGAGGTAGCACTTTTATTTTGAGTATCTCAAAACATATCCAGATTATCTGAGTGTTCCTTGTAATTCACTTGTTGGCTGATGCTAACATTGATTGTTCTTATTCTCAGTCAAGCTTCTTGCAGTGTAATTATCAAAAATGGGGGAAGTAAGATCCTTTTTTTTTCTTTTAAAAATTTGTGATCTATATCCCAAGAATCCTTACCCTCATGAAAAAGACTTTTTACTACCAATTGACAAATTATAATGTTCTTAGTGTTCTTATTTAATTTGACCATTTCTCCAGTGAACATAGAATACCATGTTGGATTTATGGGATTGTGTTATTTTAATAATAAAAATAAGTAGAAATAGGTTTTTTGTAAGTTACATAAATATTTTAAGCATATCTCAAAATTGTTAAGAATCGTATTTATGTCTATTCATTATATGTTTAGATTGTCATGACAAATAAAACTTACCTATTTTTTAAAGCAAATATCTTAAATTATTTAACTTTGCATTTCTTAACTCCTAGGTCTCTGCTTGGGGTGGCTATGTGTTTATTATCAACCTTATTCCACTGCATGTATTTGTGTTGTTACTGATGCAGAGATATAGCAAGAGAGTGTACATAGGTAAGTGATTCGACTTTTGAAATTTCAGCTTCTAAGAGATGTTTCATATACATTCTTTTCATTGAACAGCCATTTCTGTTTGGCCATATTACCCATAAGAAGGTAAAAATAATTTGGGTTTTTTTGGCTTGATAAGGTGGGCTGGCATTTTTACCCAGGTGCATTGCTACCAACTTTTCCTTGAGTTTTTCTTTTGTTTTTTAGAAATTTTTGTAGAAATTAGTCTACACATACTAAATTTAATATTTGTCAGCCCAGCCTTTTTTTGGGGGGTGGGAATGGGCATGAAATCATTCATATATACATATTATTCAAATTTGGCTTAGTCACTATGAGATTAAACATCCTCAAAATAAACAATTTTATAAATTTTTGAAAGCCCTCTCTGTATAATATATGGCAGTATTAGTCCATTTGGGATGCTAAAACAAAATACTACAGGCTAGGTAACATATAAACAACAGAAATTTCTCACAGTTCTGGAGACTGGAAAGTCCCAAGATTAAGGTACCAGAATGGTCACATTCTAGTGAGGATTCCTTTCCTGGTTCATACCTGGTACCTTTTTGCTTTGTCCTTACATGGTAGAAAGGCTGAGCTAGTTCTCTGGACCACTTTTAAAAGGGTACTATTCCATGGAGCCCACAGTACCTTTATTACCTCCCAAAAGCTACCTTTTAATACCATCATCTTGGGCATTTAGTTTTAAACTTAAGAATTTGGTGGGGGGACACACTGATTCAGACAGTAGCGTAAACTGAACCTTTTTTCTATGAACTCTGTTTTCTCTCTGGGGTTTAAAACATGTCTTCTGAATAAGATGCTTAATAGATGTTGTCTCATATCTTTGAGCTCATTTTCTATGACGGACAGAACTTTTATATGTAGAATTAATCAGAAAAGTTGTGGTCTGAACCCAATGTCCTAGTAAAATAATACAATTCCATTATGGTAATGCTGTTGGTGAGCAGTAACACAAAGATATAAACTTATTTACTTAATTAAAGAAAAAAAATAGTAGTTTGGCATGATTAAAAACTTAATCATAGAGTTACCATATAAAAGTTTTAAGCAGGAGCATTGTCCCAACTTCCCTTGAGTGTTAGCTCTAAGAACTAAGGATGAGAATTAAGAAACGATCTTGTATTTGATGGATAGGATTTCTCTGGTAACTTTACAAAAGTAAGTACACAATTAATACTGCTTTAGTTGGCTCTTGAAAATATCTCTTCTTTTCAGGGGTATGAAAAATATAGTAGTTTGGGGATACTATATATATGTGTGAAGTTAGATTAGTGAACACCTCAGATAACTTGATGATATTCAAACTCAGTACTTCACCTTCCTTGTTCCTTAATCGCTTATTCCATTCATATAACTAAGAGTATATTAGGTGAGTTTTATGCTCTTTCATAGTTATTTCTAAATGGATGGAAAGTGATGGTATAGAACAATCAATTATTTCTTTATCCTGAATGTATCAAGATTTAAGTTCAATTTAACCTAATGATCCTGAAAAATAGGAAAGCATCATAAAGTATATATACAAGTCGTCCTCTCATTTTACCACATAACATTCTTTGTATTTTCTCTCCTTGTGAGCAGAAACATTTGGATAAAGAAATAATGATTGACAAATGGTGAACTCATAACCATACATTTGATTGGGTTCTCAGTATCAAATTAAATGAAGTAAAAAATAAATCATTTGAAATAATTATTGAAAATGGTTTTCCCTTTCAGTAAATTTTTTCCATATGTCTTTAGAATATGTTGATAAGCCAGGGAAAACTCAAGTTTGTTCACATGTGGAAAGGGGAGCACATGGAAGATAATATGGTTGTATAGGGCAGGTGTGGCACAGGAATGGAGTGAACTGGGTAGGTAAGGGAAAAGAAAAGCCCCTACTACTTGAAATTTGGGTGGGGAAGAATTGTTGTTTAAAGTTAAATTTATTTTGTTAAGAAATATTTTGGACTTGGTATATGTAGCTATATTGGAATGTGAATTATACAAAATTATGTTACAGGTAGGATTCTGTTGTTTTAACAAGAAAAAAGAACACCCACATCTTACTTTGCATTTATAGAAAGACTGGTTTGTAGGTATCACATAACGCTAATGAGATGTAAAATTATTTAAACTTTGTAAAAATTTATTACACTTTTTATCAAAGAAATTACTAAAGATATGGAGACATATTTAGGGGTGTTCACTATGATGGAAGTTATAATTGTGAAAATAGTTTAAATGCCCACTAGAGAAATTTTAATTTCTCTAGTGGACATTTAAATTACACTTAAATTATAGTGTTGCCATATATGAAATATTATGATACCATTAAAATTGGTATTTGATGATATAAGAAAATGTTGATAAAAAGCAGGCAGACAGCAAGGACTACTACTGATATTTTTTTCTTCATACTTTGCTTTCCAGATTTTCTCTAATGAACATGTACTAAAGTCATAATAAATGAGACTTGCTCTTTCATTTATAGAAATGTGAATTTTATCTCTGATGGTTTATAAGGGTCTTATTAAATTTAATAATTTAATAATAATTTAATAATTTAATAATAATTTAATAAATTTAATAATAATTTAAGGAGAAGGAAGAAATTAATTAGTATTGATTAATGATTTTTAAATGTCACTGAGGAGTTTGTTTATGGTCTTAGTGAAGTCATTTGAGTAAGGAGAGTAACAACCACATTTTTTGTAACAGAATTACTTTAATATATCCACAATGTATTTTTATGGTAATATTTACTGGTGGAATCATCATATAACGAGTTAAGTATTATAGACATACTACATACTTTAGTTCCGTACAAATTATTGTAGGATTGTAGAGTTTGTGAGTGAAGAAAGGTAATCCTGCTATTGAGTTTATTAAAATTAAAACCAGAAGGGCACCTGGCGGGCTCATTCCATGGAGCGTGTAACTCTTGACCTCAGCGTCGTGAATTCAAGCCCCACATTAGGCATAGAGCTTACTTTAAAAAAACAAAACAAAACAAAACAAAAATTTTTTAAAAGACTTTATTTGACAGAGCACAAGCAGAGGGAGCAGCAGGCAGAGGGACAAGAAGCAGGCTCCCCACTGAGCAGGGAGCCTGATCGGGACTTGATCCCAGGACCCCAAGACCATGACCCAGGCCAAAGGCAGATGCTTAACCGAGTGAGCCACCCAGGTGCCCCCCCCCCCAAATTTTTTGATTAAAAAGTAAAACCAGGAATGCCTGGTGGCTCAGTTGGTTGGGTCATGATCCCTGGGTCCTGGGATCGAGTCCCACATCAGGACCCGTGCTTGACAGGGGGTCTGCTTCTCCCTGTGCCTCCCATTCCCCCTGGTTGTACTCTCTCTCTGCAAATAAATAAAATCTTTAAAAAATAAAATAAAAAGTAAAACCAAAAATAGTAAAACCATAAATTTTAGGCATCATATTATACTTGGCATATATAAACAAAGCATACACTAAATAACAGAAGAACTTAAAAGAAAAATTGCATGTAAAAATTCTAGGATACAAAAGCTGGAAGCACTAGAATTTAGTTTGTCTAATTTTACCCTAGGAAATTTAAGCAAATTGGTTCACTAGAGAATTAAATGTTTAATAGATACTAAGTTTTGTGCTAGCCATTAAGATGCACAGATGATCAAAAGATGGTCCTTTTCTAGGGAGCTTATATTATACAACATAATTTCATTATTATAGTGTAATTATAGCATATGAACAAAATGGAAATGAGAAGGAGTTTTAACTTTTGAGTTTCAGGAAAGTCTTACCTTGTTAGGCTTTCCAATTGACTATGTCCTTCTGAAAGTTTTAGAGGTAAATCTTGATCTTGAGAGGAGGAAATAATATGGGAAACACTTACAGAGAGTTTGTGATGATGTAACTATAAATGAGAGGTGCCATATCAGGGTAAGAGTATGAACTGCAAAGCCAAATTAACAGGATTCAATTCCTGGTCTAGTCACTTACTAGTGGTGCAACTTTGGGCAGATTACTTAATTTCTTTATGCTTTAATGTCCTCACGTAAACAAATGGAGATAATGATTCCCACCTTGCAGAATTTTAAGATTAAATGAAAAGTGCTATTTAAGTGTTTGCCTCTGCTGTTGATATTTAAATTTATGAAGGAATAACTAGACAGGAAGAAAGAGTTCCAGAGGCTGAGAGGTGATTTTAAAGACTGAGGGTATCTAAAGATTTTTTTTTTTTTTAATGAAAATACACCTTCACTACAACTATTTCTGATTATGAGAAAAATAGCAGAGAAATAACACTGGTGTGTTACATAAAATACCAAATAGCAACTAAAACACAATAATAGAGTGGTATGCTTATTTTTATAATTTTAAAATTTAAGATAATATTGTATGTAACTGAGAAAGTCAAATATTACTACAAAGCTTATGAGCAAAATCACGTTTTTTTCCCATGTTTTCCTTAATTGGCTCACTCCCTAAATTCTTAAGTTGAGACCACCACTTTCAGTTCTTTCTTTGGGTTTTTACCACTAATAAGCTTCTAAGGATTCTGGTCATCAGTTCCAACATGGGGGGGTAGTTTTCCCACACCATCAAACAGTTCTCTGATACTAGCTGAGTATCATAACACTCAACTCAATTCTGATACTGTCTATCCTTAGGTAGCGTCAGATGTCACAGGTTAAGGGTTTATTCCCACAAGACTAGCCACTCTACTTTATATGCCAGTCACAAGTCCAGGTTGTTACTTGTGCTTTTGACCATATGGCTGTAAATCATAGGTTCCCATGATCCCCTCCTTGGTTTGATTAATTTACTAGAGTAATTATAAGATTGCAGATTTATTATAAAAGGATGTAATTCAGGAACAGCCAGATGGAAGAGATGCATTGGGCCAGGTATGGGGAATGCCAGGCGCTCCACTTTCCTCAGATCTCCACTTATTCAACCTGAAGTTTTTGGAACCCTGTCCTTTTGAAGTTTTATGGAGGCTTCATTACATAGTTAGTCATGATTGATTAAACCATTGGCCACTTGAATTTAATCTTTAACCTTTCACTCATACCTGGAGGTCAAGGGGTTGGGATTGAAATTCTGATCCACTAATGATGTGGTTGGTTCCCTTTGACAACCAGCCTTTATCCTTAGGTGAGATGCAAAAGTCACCCAGTAACATAATAAAAAACACCTTAATCATTCTCATCACTTAGGAAATTCCAGGTGTTTTGGGGCTCTGTGCCAGGAACATTGGATCAAGACCAAATGTATATTTCTTATAAAACATAGTAGCACAACTTGAAACTCCTATTTCTTGATTTTTATTTTCCAATTTTAGATGCTATCTGTTGATCATCTGTTATTTCTAACCAGATTTAGCTGCCATCCATTAATTTCTGCTTAGACACAAATATACTTTCCTATCTCTGCTCCTGAATGCATTCTTGTTAAAAATAAAATCTGATGTCTGCTTAAATAGGAAAGACTACCAATTTTACTTTTTTAAATATGTAGAATTCTTTGTTTTGGTAATGTCCCTTGAAAAACACTATGACAGGCTTTAATTTTGTTGGCTTGAGATCAGAAACGGCTCCCATTTGTTCATATGAAGTTTAATAGGTGAAGAATTTATGACATTGACTCTTTATTATTTGTACTAATACTTATCTTTATTAACATTTCCCATTTTAAAGCCTTGGGTTGTCTGCTGGAAAGAGGAATTAGGAGTATTGCAAATTAACAAAAAGTATAGGGCAATAGCATACTGAGGTAGATGCATGGGGGTAATTGATGAAATAGAAGAGAAGTGACATTCCTCATCTTGCACATAACTTCTATTGTCTTGAAAGGTAGTTTTCCCAAGAAATTAGAGTTACCTTCATTTTACAGTTAAATAAATGAAAACCCAGAAAAGAAAAAAATTACACCTAAACAAAGAATAGTTTTTTCTAAAATGACATCTCTAAATCAGCTGAGAATTCGAAAAACAACATAAGAATTATATTTCTTATACAGAAATGTATTTTTTTAATTGCCAATAACATTTTATGGGCTAGAAATGCTAAATATCAAAGTGGTGTCCTTGCCTTTTGTGCTGATACACAGTTATAGGTAACAGAATGTCTTTAAAAACCTACTCTAAATAGTAACTTATTACAAAATGACTCCTAAAAGGTATTCAGTATATAAATAAACTGAAATCATTTTGATAGTTTAGATCTGAGATATTGAGATAATAAAAGGTTATACATTTTTATATTTGTGGCTGATAAATTTTTACCACATGAAAGATTACATTTATAGCCTATAAATAGATTTTTTAAGGATTGAATATGTCCATATAACACTAAAGCATGATTTTCCCATGCTATCTAGAATGTTCAATTTATCAGTGATGTTTTATCTTGCATTAATTGGTTTGCCTCTCTTCTTTATTGTACCTTCAAGGGAACATAAGCCAAGAGCAGACAGACAAACAGGGACTATCATAATTGCCCCATCCTCCTAAATTTTTATATGACGTTTTCATTTTAAAGTTAGAAATTGCAATATTAGTTCCATAAAGTGAGTTTTCCAGATGACTGTCCTGTAGTAGGCATTGAAACTAATTATTGGAGGAAAGAAATGGGAAAATTCTCCTTAGGCTAGTATATAATACTTAAGGATTCCTTTTACAACTTTCTCAGTGGATACTTTAAAGTTTATTTGGGGGGAAATTTTTATATCTACATGTGCACTTGATGTTGCTTCTGCCATCTATATTGTTTGTTTTTTTTAAGATTTTATTTATTTATTTGACAGATCACAAGTAGGCAGAGAGAGAAGGGAGGAAGCAGGCTCCCTGCTGAGCAGAGAGCCCGATGCAGGGCTCGATCCCAGGACGCTGGGATCATGACCTGACCCGAAGGCAGCGGCTTTAGCCCACTGAGCCACCCAGGTGCCCCATGCCATCTATACTGTTAATATGACTCATTATTTAGTTTCCAAAGGATTAGTCTTTTACTGTCTTCTTGTTTTAAGACCCAGGATATATAGAACAAGAGTCTTACCTATGATTTAGCAATAATCAGTAGCTTAATCCAAAAGGTTTCTTCAGTGAATAGAAACAATGAATGTTCATGTTCTACAAACTGTACAGAAGCAGTAAATCATTTCATACTCTTATCTAGAAGAATAGATATTAGATTTCCTTTAAGGATCTGTTCTTACTGAATTTTGTTTCATAGACCAGAAAATTTTTGTGTAGTATAAATTAACAGTCTTAGTCATATTAGTTAAATAAATTTAGAAACCTAGTTAGTGATAGTAATTGGCATTAAGAAATAGCTACATTAAGAACAACTTAAATTGCTTAGTTTTTTAGTAATAACATTGAATCTGCATGGTTTAAATTCTTTGTTTTATTTTACTCAGTTTATGAGTAAATTAAGGTTACTGATATTTGTCTATTACTGCTTCTTTGCATATTAAGTTTAGTATCTAATCTTAGCTTTAAAGGAATTAATTATTTATCTAGGAACATTATCTGATACTTTTACATTATGTAAAAATTATATATATTTCATGAGTTCTTCATATAGTTTTTAAACACACACTTTATATTTTAATGTACTTAGGTAACTTATTAACCATTGTCAGAAATTAAATGAGTAATGTTTTCACATGACAGAAATAAAACTCAAACTCAGATGTATATTTGTTTATTTTCTCCTGTACTATCCTTGGTGTTATTTTAGGTATCAGTATGAAATACATATGCTATTCTTAAAAGTTATATTATATATTATATATTATATATTATATATATATCTCATATCTCAATATATTGAGATATATGTATGTATATCAATATATCTCAATATCTCAATATATCTCAAATAAATAAAATCTTTAAAAAAAAGGAAAAACAAACACAAAGATCCATTCTCTACATAGTTAATGATGAGCAGCATCTTTGGAAAAGAGAAATTATTTTCTCTATTATATATGTCTGTTAATCATTAAGAAGAATTCATATTTTTATGGTTTTTTTTTTCAAGTTCTAAGCTTTAATTCATATCTCGCAAGTTTCTTACCATTCTTCATCCTGCTTATTTACCCAGGATTCACAGTAATCAAGTAATAGAATATCTTTATTAAAAGGCTTCAATAGTTTTACAGTCCTTTAATCATACTTGTTAATAAAGCAAAATTGGTTGGATTCTCAAATATTTCCCCATGGTGTTTTTTTTGGTTAATACTGTTTTGGTTGAGAGAGAAGCAGAATGGCAAAGGAATATTTTGTTAGACCTTTCCATTAAATATCAAACAGGAGATGAGGGAACTCAGAAATGCTAAGGTGATTTAATGGTGGATCATAGTTAATGGAAATGTAATATTCACAAAACTTTTCCAACTTTAAATAAAAGGAAGTACAACAGTATTTTATAAGTCTGAAGAGTACCATCGACGTAAGTCTTTGCTTTGTCAGGGAGAAGGTACTTAAAGGTTAGTTGGGGAATGACAGGGGCTTCCTGAAAATTTAAAATTTTAATGAAGCTTGAATCAGAAGTTTCAGTACCTTTATTTTATAGAACAACTCATCTGTGTGCCTTAAGTCAAGGGCCGTAGTTTTCTATATAATTTTGTCCCTATCCCATACATACCCTTAGATAAAGAATAAATAAAGTATTTCAACAATAAAAGATATTTAGGCTCTGTTTAGAAGATTAGCATTTGACCGAAGTCAGAGAGATTTTCTTTGGCTGGAAATAATCAAACAGAATAGTATACCTTGTAGATACCTAATGACAATTTTTTCTGGAATTCTTCGAGCACACTGGGAATATCATATGCAGTAGTGAATGCCAGTAACTGTGCTTCCACAGGATGGCAGTGTGGTAACGTTTTCATGATGTAATAAATGATTTACAACATTATTGACATTGTGCATTTTCTTAGAGTTCACTGATGGTATGCTTTGTTCTTCTGGTTCAAAGGGTAAGAGAAGTAGGTTAGCATGGATGGATAGAAAGTTGTGATAGATATGGATAGTAAGTAATTTGGACAAGTTTCCTTAGAAAGTTCATGGGAAGAATTAGTGGGGAATGATTGCTATCTGTGGGTTTGTGTTGTTGTGGTCTTCTAAGAACATTAGAGGATGGTAGAGATGGTGTCCACTGTCTTTTCAGTGCTGATGGCAAGAAGAGATCTCCCTTCTTGAAGTTTTTATAGAGCCAGGGTTTTTTCATTGATGTGCTTCATTGTATTGTAGTTATGTACATCTCTGATTTTCCCAATTAGATACCTAACTCTTAGAGGATGGAGTTGATCTTAATATAGAATGCCTTGACCATAATGACATAAAGTTTATATTTGAATGAATTAATTAGGTAATTTTTAAACACAGTTAGATGCTATTGTACAAAGCCTGGAGGAAAATATGTTTTCACTTTAGTGAAGATTTTGTTTATTTGTAAGAATTGAGAGTCACTTCACTATTTCTTTCTACCAAAGTATATCTAGTTCTTTTCTGTGTCATAAAACATGGTTTTGTAAATGGAACTTAAATTGAGGTACAGAAATGTGTATTTAATTTTACAGAGTCAAGGAGAAGGACAATATTAAACAATTTGAGTTTGTGATATTTTATATTACCTGGCAAGTAATCCTGACTCTTTCTAATGGAAATACTTGTCTTTTTAATAATAAATGCTGTGAGGAGGAACATATATCCCATGTAAACATCACAGGATCAGTGATCCAAAAAATATAAAAATAGAGAAAACATTAATCCAGTTCTCTTAGAAGAAAATGGTGCTCTTTGGATTATTGTATATATGATTTATCAGCTTTGTATCACTGGTGCATATCTAATATGGATAAGGGCATTCAAAGGCAAAATATTGTTGAACTTACCTCTTTCTATTTATTCAGTTTTATTTGGCATTAACCAGTGTTTACAAAGTAATACAAATTAAAGTCCCACCTGGTCTTTTAATGTTTTCTGAGATTGAGGTTCTTTTTCTTGAACAACTCTCCATCACTCTTATTATAATAGCTTGAATTCTAGCATATCTTGTTTCTATATGAAGAGTTTTTTTCTTTACCAATGACAGTGTCTGTGGATTTGCATAAAACCACTGAATTGAGACTATTATGAGGTTTATTCTTCTTTTTGAATAAGTCTGGAAATGAGCAGATCCCTGAGAGGAAACTTCGATAGTTCCCAAGCACGTGGTTGCTTATGCTTTTACATTGCCAAGCATAGTAATAGTCCAGTTTGAAGAGAGAGAATATGAATATGGATATGTTTATGTGTGCTCACCATACCTTTTAGTAATTATTTCTGAAAAATATGACTTAAAGAAGTAAATGGGCTAGAGACTTTCTACTTTTTTTTTCTAAAACAAAAAACATACTACCTTGCAAATTAAAACCATAGAGACAAATGAAGATTTGTGTTTATCTGCACTGGGATGGGGGGAATGGGGAGCACCTGCTTAATGCGCGTGGGGTTTTCTTTTGGGGTGATGAGAACATTTTGGGACTAGAGAGCTGTTTGTGAATGTACTAAATGCCTCTAAAATATTCACTTTTAAATGATTATACATAAATAGCACCTCAAGTTTTTTAAAAAGGTTTTATTTTTTTATTCATCATGTGCCATTTATCATATTTAATCCAGATTCTGTGATAGTATTAAAACATTCAGTGTTCATTAGTGTTTATAAGAAAGAGAAGTCTAGCCTAAGAGGTGAAGATGCTATTCGGACATAAGTAGACGTTAACTATAATTAAAATACGTAAATGACATAAGATTTTCCCAGGCCTGGCCTTTCTAGTTGTGCCTTTGTGTGTTCAGTATTTGTCTAAGGTTTGATTTCTCAGTAGTAAGTGTCTAATAAAAGGCCTGTTGGTCATAGAATCTTAGGTTATTGTTGTTAGGTTGGGGGTGATCTACAAATCTTTTGTCCAAACCCCTCATTCTGTAGTGAGAAAATTGAAAAATTTTTAAGTTAGTTGTTCAAGACCATGATCACTTGTTACCATTTTTTTCTGATTCTGCCTCAGTGACTCTGCCATGGCATCTACACAACACTGATAGAAACATGTTGATACTAGAAATCCCATTAACCAAATTGATTGACAGTTTAAGTCACATAATATAGAAATTCTGGTTCACTTACCTTTTATGCATTAGTGTTCAGGTACCTCACTGAGGGTAATTTCTTCCATCATTAATATCCCCGGAATGTGCATTATTAGGTGGACTACTTTTGTAGTCTCCTCTAGACAACCAGTTCTCCATTATCTTGAGCATATCGGAAACTTTCTTCACATACACTGGTCCTTCCTATTAAATTTACTTGAGCTTCTTACCTTTTCCTAACACTATAGTCATCTCTTATCATACAGATTGGGAGACAGCTTAACATTTGAACCATTAGCCCATGGTTTACAAACCTTCCATAAATGGGTTTCTTTTGAAACCAAATAAACATTCTTTCTCAGCTAAATTGGGGGAAAGAGAAGTGTATGCTGAATGCTAAATAGTGTAGAATTTGGATAGATATACTTTAACAGTTCTCTTCTGAACTACACCCACAGTCTTTTTTCCTAATAGAATAGTTTATTTGCCAACAGCCATGGACTGTGTTTCATGAAATGATGTAAATAAGCTTCCATTATAAATAGAATAATTTTCATATTGACCTACTTCAGTTGGGTTTTATCTTCATTTCTAAATAACTTCCAATTATGTTTCCCAATTCTAACTTCTCTGTAATGAACTTAATCAAAATAGTGATCTGCGAACACCTAAATGCTAAACAAGTTATTACACAAATTCTAATCCCTCCCCATTTCCCTACATTTATGTTGATATAAGCCAAGAATACTGTAGTATGTTCAATGCCAAGAGCAAATGGTTTTCCTTTATTAGACCCTAGTAAATTCAGAAACTAGTCTGTTCTATGGCTTGACTTTTGTATACTTAGTCCTTTTCTTCTTTTATGACAGAAAACTTAGTGGACAGACATGGGAGGTTTTTTTTGTTTCTTACTGAGAGGTACTGTACAAAGTAAAGTGTTAGACTATAAAAAGGATGTGGAATACTTGAGAGTTTTGAGATGATAACAGCTATTTGTATATGATGAGGATCAGTATTCTTTAGGTCATGCTTCAGAGTAATGCCAGTAGGAATAGCTTTTAATTAGTTATAGCTTCTGAGGTATGTCAATTATCATTGATAGATTGAAAACTTGATTCCATTTTAGGAAAAGGAAAGCAGCACCAGTCTCCTAAACTGTTCTAAATGATATTTTGCAAAGTAAAGTACTTTAAAGATTGGTAGGAAGAATTTTCATGACTTATAATATGCAGTTAACTAGCAATTATATATCAAATAGAGCAGTCATTTCAAGATTCTGTTCTTAAAATAAGGTTTGTTAAAACTTTGCTAAAAATATGAGCTATTTGTATACATTTATGTTTGAAGTACTTAATGGTAGTAGTAAATTATCCTTGTTTCCTATTTTGTCTTTATAGCATATAGCACTTTCTACATTGTGGGTTTAATATTATCCATGCAGATACCCTTTGTGGGATTCCAGCCAATCAGGACAAGTGAACACATGGCAGCTGCTGGTATGAAAAAATATCTGTTTTTCTTTTTCTAAAGAATATATGAAGGCATAACCAGCCAGCCTTCAAGGGAATTGTTTTTTTCGTTTTCTTTTTGTTTTTAATTTTCATCGTACTGGTTTTAAAACATTGCCGCTATAAAATATGAAGTCGTAGGGGTTTTTTTGAAACTTTCTGATACTGTGTTCCCAAATGTGCCTATTTTCCCAGCTACTATTGTTTTGAAAAGGGAAAATATTCCTTTTTACACAATCCATGTTATTTGCAAACACTAAATAACATATGCTTGGTTTAAGCAAATATTAAACAGTGTATCTGTACACTGAGTTTACTGCATTTCAGCAAATTTAGATGGAACATTTTATTTGTATGTCCCTTTCATCTCCCTAAAATATTTTGTCTACTAACTGAAATTAATGGCTTTTATATTGATTATGAAATAATACAATTCCTTTCCATATGAGTAGACTACTTTGCCATTATTAGTCTAGGTCACAATTAACAAGATAATGGGAGACCTTTGACTAAAACTTTAACAAAGATTCTTAACACAAGGTCCATGACACCCACAGGAAGTCTGCGGGTAGTAATTTTATTTGTAGCATTTTATAAATATTAGTATATTTAACTCTGATATGGTATTCCTTAGCTTTTATCAGATTCTAAGTTAGAATCTTGAACTCCCCCTGCAAAAAAAGTTAAGAACCCACACCTTACTGTTACATAGCACTTTATGAATACTTTACTTACATTTCTTATTTGATATTATAAAATTACCAAGTGATTTTATATGCAAGAAATGTATATCCAGTTTTGAGTATATAGCCTTTATAGTAATGTGTATGAAGATACACAATCACCTAAAAACTTCAGTTATATGGGTTATTATATTTTTGTTTATATTATATGTTTGTTATATGGGTCATTATATTTTCTAAAGTCTAAATCTTTGATTATACTTACTTAATCATTCTAAAATGGTTAAAATTCTAAAAAATAAATTTTTAAAAGAAAAATCAATATGCCATATGGATTTAGGATTCTCTCATGTCTTTTAGTTTTACACCTAGTGCTTTTGTATAATGTTTTGTATATTAACAAAAAATACTTTTTGCTGTTTCTGCTCTAATTTAGCATTCACCCTTATATTCATTAATTTAGAGTCTTATGTAAGTGTGTAACTAAGATCACATCCTGTCACTCAATCATAAAGAGTAACTATCAGGATTCTCCTGATACAAGTCATTTGTATCCTTCAGTAAATCTTAGGTCTCTTTTTGTAATGACAGTTCTACTTTTTTTATCCCTAGAAAACATATCACTAAAATATGGGACAAGGGAGGAATGTAATGTGATAAATAGGCTCTAGTTATTGAAATTAGATTTTTCATATCTGGTCCATATGTGGGGATTCTGATCATTTTTAAAAATATATAGTAATTTCTTTGACAAAGGAAATATTGGTTAGATGAAATGACTAGTCTTTGATATGTTTGATACAAGTATTTGAAGAAGCTCTTTAAATTAACCTTTTTAAGTATCTTTGAAAAAGTGCCTTGTTGATTATTTATATCACCCTTTTCTTTAATTAGGTGTGTTTGCATTGCTGCAAGCTTATGCTTTCTTGCAGTATCTGAGAGACCGATTAACAAAACAAGAGTTCCAGACCCTTTTCTTTTTGGGTGTATCACTAGCTGCAGGTGCTGTGTTCCTTAGTGTCATCTATTTGACTTATACAGGTAGGTGTTATCACCTGTAGATTGTGAATCTTGTCTTTAGATTATTCAAAAAGGTAATTATTTTACAAATTTGGTACATTTTCTTTTTATCCTGCTAGGTTAAATACTGTGGTTGTATTCCTTACAAACAATATGAAAATAATAATCAGAGGTTCTAAAATCTGAATAGCACTACAAATTGTGATTTTTTTTTTTTAAAACTGTATCTTAGTTTTAGTGCTTCAGTCCCAAATAAATATACTTTCAAGCATCCTTCTCTTGATAGGTGAATAGCCCCAAAGTATATAAAATTCAGTTTCCAGTGTTACCTACAATAAGCTTGCCCTACTCTGTATGCATACACTCTTTCTCTTTCCAACTTTTAAAAAACACTCAACCAAATCAGTTTCCATCTGCGTCTAGATTCCAAGTGACTTTCTAATCCTGACTTCAGTAGTTCCTAGAAACAAATCAGAGTCTCTCTAAAGGTCAAATTAATGTACTAGCCTAATCAAGGATTAGGCTAAAATCAAGGATTAATTGACAAGAGTGAAGGCAAGAATGTTTAAAATCATTTTTGCACCTCATTTAAATTTGGCATACTGGATTAGATAATTTAGACATCTTTCCCTTTTGTAAATTATCAAATGTTATCTTAATGTCTTAGCTTTATTTTACTAGTGAACTGGAAGTTTAAAGAATGGGAAAACTTCCTATAATTTTATCTGTCAACTTGTATTTCTCTGGAAATGTGATCTCCATAGATATTTGTTTTTATATGATTACTAACCTTATTTTATCTGACTGCCAGGTGTATGAAATATGTTGTCACCTACAAAAGGAAACTGAAATTCTTTTAATAGTAATTTACATTAGTTCCATAACAGTTAACATAAACAATAAAAAGGCAGATTGATTTCCTGTACATTTTTCCTTCCAAGGTTACATTGCACCATGGAGTGGCAGGTTTTACTCATTGTGGGACACTGGGTAAGTGCAGATAAGTTATTTGTCCTAATATTATTTTAAAATACCTTTTTCCTCTGGTACTATATTATAGTATCTCTGTCAGTACTTGGGCAACATTTCTGAAGTACCTAGCATATGCTAGTTTAATAAATGTTGAATCATCCTTTGGAATTTATCTTTGTTCAAAATTCCTGTTTAGAGTGCACCTGTAGTATGATATATGTAAGTCATACCTTTCTGTTCTACGTGGTCAGCTCCTTATTTTAGTTCTCTTTGTCAAAACGCTGCAGGTAACATTTGTGCCCTTTTAATAATTGATTTTTAACCATTCAGTTCCCATCTTTTAGTAGTACTTAATTTTTAATTCCTAAGGTTCTGTGTTATAAACACATAGTTTTTCTGTAGTTTTTCTAATGCCATGTTATCTAAGTTCCTTGATATTTTTAGTCTATCAAATACATTAGAGAATATTTGTACATTTTTAAAGAGTGCTACTGTAAAATGAATTGGTTAAAAATTTTAGTTTTAAATGAGACAACTAGTTCAATAAAAGTTTTGCCCCTAAAATATTTTCCTGAGGATAAGAATATAATCTGTTGATGACAGTTTATCTCTCTTGCCTCTTCCCACTGTTTTTCTTCTTTGTTACTCCCTGTGTGGCCCGATAAACCTGCCAATAAACAACTTACTAATTGGGCCTGCTTGGTGTGATACCAGAAAGGCTCATGCCCAGGTCTAATTAAGGGCATAAGCGGTTTATGTATAAATGTCTGAAGCTAACATTTAGACACATATTTCAAGAGATCAGCCTGTGGATCACCAAAAAGTTCGAGGAAGAACCCTGGTCATAGACAGTTATTCTTATTAGTTTAAATTATTAGGTCAGATTTTTATAAGTCATTCTTATTTAATTGACTATTTTGGAATCTTAGGGTATTTCAGGAACAATTTGTCCTCTCCTTTTGGTTTCCCTCACCTGCCTTTGTGCCATCTTGTTAAGAAAGGTATTGTGGCAATACGGTATCTTACAGGATAAGGTATTTCTGCTAGTAATACGTCTAAAAGATATGAAACTTGTTGATAACAAACGTAGGAAATGCTAATCAAAACTGCAGAAAATTCCTGTTTGAACAAAGCTTTTGTATTAAAAGTCAGAGCCAACGCTTTTATAACTGGCTTTTAGATAAGTCTTCCAATTTTAGGAGTGGCATATTGATTTTTGGTTTACCAGTGTGGACCAGATTAATTTCCATTTGTAGGTTACATTGGAATATACTTTTAAACAAGAAGGGATGGGTGATAGGAACCATATTTATAGTCAAAGGAAATTTCTTCATCTAAAAGAGACTCCTGTTTTATTTAATTTTAAACAATATTAACTTTTTAAATGCCAGGTATGCAAAAATACACATTCCAATTATTGCATCAGTGTCTGAACATCAACCTACGACTTGGGTATCTTTCTTCTTTGATCTACATATTCTTGTGTGTACCTTCCCAGCAGGCCTATGGTTCTGCATTAAAAATATCAACGATGAAAGAGTATTTGGTAAGAGATTTTTAATAAATACTTTGATTTGGAACAATTACTTACTTTCTTTATTGAGGTTATCACTTTAAAGTTTTATTTTTCTTTGCTTGAGTCTGTGCATATTCAAGATAAATTTCCTCTCATTTTGCAAAAGTGTTTTGTGAAGAAAAATTCAGTTTGTATTATATATACTCATTAAAGTGCTTTAAATTAACTTAGGGCAGTTACATAAAATTTTCATTTAATTGAGTATGTTTTCTGAGAGATTAATGTTACTTTATAGTCTGTGACTGAGAATTGGAAATTATGACTTTGTTGACAACATAGTCTTTATTTTCTGAATTAGATATGTTTAAGTAGGAGGAAGTTCACAGCAGCATCCATTGTCCAAATTTCAGTGTAAAGTCATTTTGTAATGGAGTAAGAATCACTTTTAAGTTAACATCCTTTTTTCACTGATAAATTTATTTCCAACTAAGAAGGTGGTATTTTCAAACTATTTTAAAGCCAAATGTTTAAGATTTGACCTTCAAGATATAAGTAGACAAAATAAGCAGATACTAAAGACCTTTACATGAGTAAGTCATCACAAGAAGTATCTGTTTAAACCTGAAACTTTAAAAAGATTTGTGACGTACACACTTGAACTTGTACAAGTATGATGTTTGAACCATGAGTGACACTCACATTACTATTCCAGAGTAAAGTCGGGAGAGAAAAATAGCACTTGCATGAGTTATAACCAAGGATGACATTCATTTTTGTCCTGTTTATATAGATCAGTGACTTTGGATAAGGTCTTATTAATATTCTATCACTCAGAAGAACTTAGTTTAAACATTTACCCCCCTTATTAGTCAGCAGTCCCAGTCCCAGGTATATATCCAAGAGAAGTAAGTGTGTATATCCGACAAAGGACATGTTTAAGAATGTAAATAGCAACTTTATCCATTATAGCCCCTAACTAGAAACATTCCAGAGGTTATCAGCAGTAGAATAGATAAATAAATTCTGATGTACAGTGTAATATATGACAACATTAAATAAAAGGATAGCATGGGTAAATAAAAGAAGCTAGTACAAAAGAGAACATTTTTATATAATTGCATTTTAAGAAGTTCAAGAATAAAGAAAAACGAATTAATGCTTTAGAAGTTCAAAAGTGATTGCCTTTTTTTATAGGTAGGAGGAAGGGCAGCTATTAACTGGGAAGAGGCATGTGGGTTCCTTCTGAGGGAGATAAACAAATGTTCTATATTTTGATATGGGTAGTAATTACATGGGTGTGCACATATGTTAAAAATTCATTGAGCTGTACACTTAAGAATACAGTATAATAAATCTATGGTTAGAAAAAAATTTAGTATCAAATGATATAAGAGCTCTGAATACCATTGAAAGTCATACAGCCTTTAGCCAGAATTGGTGGAGCCTTCCCTGTGGTTAGCACATTATCTAGAAAGCTTTGACTGTTAAAAACTACTTTCACGAAAAGATTTTTTTAAGTCTCTTGGCAGTAACTTTGTAAGTTCCTCCGTTGGTTAATAAATTATATTATTTTCATCTCTTTCCTACTTTAAAGCAGGCTTTATGCCAGATATTTGCATTGGCTTTTTATGGATTGTTTTTATAAACTTACTGTGCCTAATAATCTAGTTCACCAAATACGTTTTCATCTATTAGCTATGGATTTTCTAATATGTGATGCTTTTGACAAATACTAAATTGTCATCTTTCCCATAATAATTAAATTTGAATCATGATACATTAACCTAAAACTGTTGATATGTAGTGTTTAGTCAAGTTGCCTTATAATTTCTGAGTAGGACTATTTAATCAGTTGGTCTGTATTATCAATTTAAAAACAATTAGCTCTTTATGAGATATTTATCTCTTTTTAGCTTTGGTTTATAATGTAGTATTAAATACTGAGTTCGGTTTTCTGTAGACATTTTCTGAAGTGTTATAAGAGAACTTGTCTTTGCAGTTGCTCTGTATGCAATCAGTGCTGTCTATTTTGCTGGAGTGATGGTGCGGTTGATGCTGACTTTGACCCCAGTCGTCTGTATGCTATCTGCAATTGCCTTCTCGAATGTGTTTGAGCACTATTTGGGGGATGACATGAAAAGGGAAAACCCACCGGTGGAAGACAGCAGTGATGAGGATGATAAAAGAAACCCAGGAAATTTGTATGATAAGGTGGGAATCTAAATATAAGGCCTTTAAAATTTTTATGTGCTTTATTTTTCTACCATGGCAAGAACTATACATATTAAGAAAAATGATTAAGGATTTAGACAACCTGTGACATTTCTAATTGGTCTCTACTGTTTGTGTCAACATTTGGGTCCTGTTTGGTCTTTTGGTCTTTTAGCTTAAGCTGAAGAAGAAAATATAGTATAATCAGAGAAGGAATTCTCTTTTCTTGTTGGTCAGGTTTTATCTGAAACCCCTCCACTTTTGAGAGTAAAACCTTTTGCTCTCCTTAGTTACACAAAATTTAGCACTATAAACCCTTCTGAAAGGGTACAAGCATTAATCCTTTAGGTCCATATTCAGTGTAAACTTTTTAAATATTTGGTTGATTGAAAAGTAAATTAAAGGGAATAAATATCTTTAGAAAAAAAAGAAGAAGGACCCTCTGGAGCACCTGGGTGACTCAGTTGGTTAAATGTCTGACTCTTGACTTTGGCTTGGGTTGTGAGATAGAGCCCTCCTTCAGGCTCCACGCTAGGCATGAAGCCCACTTAAGATTCTCTCTCCCTCTAGCCCCTGCCTCATGCCCCCAGCTTGCACAAGTGTGTACACGTACTCTATCTTGTTCTCTTTAAAAAAAAAAAGCCTCTAGTTTGTTAGTAACAGGTGGCTGTCCAGTATAATGTAATTTACTTTTAACCTCTCACGTAACAGCAGGATTATATTTGGTGCAGGTGTAGAAAAAACTTGTAAGGGCACTTGTCTTTTTTTTTTTTTTTTTTTTAGTCCCATGTTACTTATTTTCATGAGGGGGGCAAAAAAGAACGCTTTATGAAAAAATATGAAACATTTCATGAATTTGCATGTCATCCTTGTCCAGGGACCATGTTAAGCTTCACTATTTGAGTATTCACTAGGTTTTTAAATACCAAAAAGGAATGAAACTTCCCAGTATAAGTATTAACTTTGAAGTTCTTTCTTTCCTTATTACAGGTCCAATAGAATTCATGCGGATTTGTGTTAATAAAGCATATTCTTGCTTTTGTGGTGGTTATGTTTTGTGGTTTTTTTCTTAAACTGGCCTTGCAATCTAGAACTCTGACTCTTTTGGGATTTTGTTGTTGTTTTCAAAAATGTAATCTTAACAGGATTGTAATCTTAACAAAATAACAAGCCCATTATTTTGAGGCTTTGGTAATTGGAAGATTACGATAATGCAGATTTTTCCTGTACTAAAATTACTACAAGTCTAAATTATAAGTGGACATTGCCATTTTCAAGATGATAAATTCAGATTTTAAAAGAAAAGGTTGCCAGAATGAGGCCAAAATAACTAGTTATCTCCTTTGTCTTTGTTTTGTTTTTTCCCTTTGTATTTAAGTAAAACATAAGGGCACCTGGGTTCAAAAGCTTTATACTAGAGGTATTTTACTTTGTGATCAGCTCCTGAATTGATTATAGTCCCAGAAATCCTTCTCATTCACATTTGACTTTAAAATCTACCTTGATAATTTTTAGAAAACATTATATCACCCGCACAAGACTATCTGATGGTTATACATTTTCCTTCTCAAAGAACTAAATTGATTTAACATTCTTCTCAACATTTTCCCTGAATGCCTTAATGACAAAGTCAAATAATTAGTCTAACCAGTTTTTCTATGTTCAGGCAGGTAAAGTGAGGAAACATGTAACTGAACAGGAAAAAACTGAAGAAGGATTAGGTCCTAATATAAAAAGCATTGTCACCATGTTGATGCTGATGCTATTGATGATGTTTGCAGTCCACTGTACCTGGGTCACAAGCAATGCCTACTCCAGTCCAAGTGTGGTCCTGGCGTCCTATAATCATGATGGGTAAGAAAGTAAATTGGCAGGGCACCTGGGTGGCTCAGTCAGTTAAGCATCTGCCTGCAGCTTTTGTCATGGTCCTGGGGTCCTGGGTGTGAGCCCAGCATCGGGTTGGGCTCCCTGCTCCATGGGGAGTCTGTTTCTGCCTCTCCCTCTGCTTGTGCTCTCTCACTCTCTTTTTCTCAAATAAAAATCCCTATAAAGGGATTTTTTTTACCTATCCTTTTTTTCTATCTCAAAAGATAGAATTCAAAGATAGAATGATGTTTGTGAGACTCTGCATTTGAATCCACCATGTTTTTCTTTTACCTCCCTATGGACATTTCCGCCCCAGAACTAGTACACCAGAATCTGCTTTTTTTTTTTTTTTTTAAGATAGCCAAGTGATTTGTGTGCATATTATAGTTTAAAAAGCACTGGTCTAGCTCTTAATGGATCCCCCTGCCCCCGTTGTTGAGGATTTTAAAATGTGAAATTATTTAATGGCTTAGCCCCTCAAGATTTTAAGTGATTCTCTTCACATTTAATATCTTATTTAAAAGAATATTGTGATTCTTTTCAGCACCAGGAATATCTTAGATGATTTTAGAGAAGCTTACTTTTGGCTAAGGCAAAATACAGATGAACATGCCCGAGTGATGTCTTGGTGGGATTATGGCTATCAGATAGCTGGAATGGCTAATAGAACTACTTTGGTGGATAATAACACCTGGAATAACAGCCACATAGCACTGGTAAGAATTTGATAAGCAAAAGATTAAAAATTATAAATCTTTATAATTCGCAGTCTTTATATTTTGCTGTATATTTTGCTAAATCTTTATATTTCACAATCAGGCTTCACTTTGTGTTTGAGTAGGGAAAATGTGGGTAAAAGTACTCTCTGCTGAATTCTCAAAATAATATTTCACTCATTTATTCAATAAAGTAAATTCAGGGTATGCTTCTATACTTTGTTTTAAAGAATGGTATTTACTTATCTAAATATCATTCAGAAAAATAGGCCGATTTCTGGCATATCACATGATAAATTTAGCTCACTGGAAAATCAGGCAAAATCTGAAGCTTTTAAGTATTGTTTAACTTGTATTTTCCATTTTTAAATTAAAAATATTTGCAAGTATGTAAAGCCAAACGTATTGCATTTTTATGGCCATGTAAATTATGTTCACTCTATTAAATAAGTAATTTGCATAAATTAAGATAATCACCTCTCTGTTCTTTAAAGATTTTAAATAGATAATGGATGTTAAGCAAATGAGTTCTTTTTGTGTTAGCATTGTAGCAAATCATCTGGTAGACTGAGAAGAAGAATATATTTGTTATCAGCTAGATTGCTGGTCATCCTTGGCCTTGAAGTTATGAGAAATTGTATTTCTTTTAAGCTTGCCTGCTTTTATATTAAAATATTAATTCCATGAAGCTTAATTGTTGACATTCCTGCTATAATTGGTTGTAGTAAGTGAGGTGCTTATAGAACTTGTTAAATTTGTTGAATTCATAGCAAATCATCTCTTGGAAAAGAATTCCATGTAAATTGAACTCTTGAGGTGCATTCTGTCCAATGTTCCTTCATTTTTATTTTTAGTGTACTGTGGGACTAAATACACACATTCTCATTTTTCTATAGGTGGGAAAAGCTATGTCTTCAAATGAATCAGCAGCCTATAAAATCATGAGAAGTCTGGATGTAGATTATGTTTTGGTTATTTTTGGAGGAGTTATTGGCTATTCTGGTGATGACATCAACAAGTTTCTCTGGATGGTTAGGATAGCTGAAGGGGAACATCCAAAAGACATTCGGGTAAGAAACCTGACCATTCTACATGTGTGAGACAGCTGCCAGTGTCCTCGTAATTGTCTTATCATATTTATTTTCATCATCTTATCCTGTAAATTAGTCCCTTACTCTGACTTTACTATTTATTGAAATAGTAAAGCATTGAGCATTTTTCCAGGTTTAAAACTTTTGAAATTCACTGATACTACTGTTCTCTCCTGTGAAACTGTCCCCTCTCAAGACTCTTGCTTTTTACTCCTTTATAGCCTCTCAGTTCTGTCCTTTCTTTCCATTTACATTGCTTCTATTCTGATACTAACCCTTACGATTATAAACCTGAAATAGGACAGTAACCTTGAGATTGTTCTCTGCCTCAGTCTTGTTTCCTGTCCCTAACATGACATTGATCATGTCGTTGTCCAACTTAAAAGCCTTTAGTATATATTTTTTAAATATACTAAAAATATAAAATATAATAAAAAATAATAAGTAATAAAATAAAAATAAAATTAAAAATATAAAAATATAAAATATAAAAATATACTGAAATACACTAAAAATGCTAATATACAAAAAAAAGGGGGTTTTAAAATCAGAGAGATGGGAGATAGAATAAAACCCTGCCACTGTCAGCTTGGTGCTATGGGCAGCTTATTTTTGTCCAGTCAGCATTACATGCTTGAAGCATTAGGTCTCATTCTTGGTCCTGGTATTATAATGGTGACTAAGGTAGCATAGATTGTCACTAATGGAAAGGCCAGGAATAATTAATTTGTGGTGCTGTCATGAAAATTTGTAGGGATATAGATGAAGCTCAGCCTAGGGGTTGGTATGAAGTAATCTCTACTGAAGCAGTGGTATAAAATCCAAACTCCTTTGCTTGGAATGTAAAGCCCTTAATATTGTCCTTTATTTTTCTGGCCTCTTGTCCCTCTCAACTTTTTCCCATCCGTCAATCTACTCCAGCCTGTGAAATTTGCCTTGTGGTTTCTTACTTTGACTTATGTGATACCTTTGTTTATATACTCTTCTCTTTCTTGGAATACTTTCCCTACCACAGATTTATCCATTCTCCCAAAGCCCTTCTCTGGTGCATCTGTGTGTTTGTTTATCATCAGATCACATGCAGCCTGTCTCATTAATAGATTCTAAGATATCTCTCTTTCTCAGTTGTGAGCTCATAGAGGATGGGCACCCAGCATTGTGGTTACATGATGAAGGGAAAAAAGACAAGAGTAAGATTCACCACTGATCCAGAATAAAAGAAACTTTTGGGAAAATGTATGTATGTGTGTTATATGACAGGGATGAAGTAAAGCTCCCAACTTTCTGTTCAGCTGTAAATGCTGTGATGGTTTCCCTTAACTATGATTTTAAAACACTGCTTCATTGTATTAAATTAATCTTAATTTTTCTAGTATGTGATTTCCATTTATGGATTTGCTTTAGCAGTGTTAAAATTGTGACATATGATCCAGTTTCCATGCCTTT
Organism: Martes martes; assembly: GCF_963455335.1. Lineage (NCBI taxonomy): Eukaryota > Metazoa > Chordata > Mammalia > Carnivora > Mustelidae > Martes > Martes martes. Next base: position 145,044,627 of record NC_137888.1, read on the forward strand.
AAGTTGAGTATTTTTGAACTTTGAGAATAAGTATACATTCACATGATTCAAAAAATAAAAAACAGGGGCACCTGGGTGGCTCAGCTAGTTAAGTGTCTCAGAGTCCTCGGATCAAGCCCCTCATCTGGCTCCCTGCTCAGTGGGAGTCAGAGAGTCTGCTTCTCCCTCTCCTTTTATCCCTCCCTACTCCCATACTCATGCTCTCGCTCTCTCTTGTCCCAAATAAATTATTATTATTTTTTTTTTAAAGAGAGAGCATGAGCAGTGGGGGAGGAGTAGAGGGAGAGGGAAAAACAGGTTCCCTGCTGAGCAAGAAGTCCAACAACGAGGGGCTCGGCTCCATCCCAGGCCCCTGGGACCATGGCCTGAGCAACCCAGGCATCCTATAAAATCTTTAAAAATAAATAAATTAAATATAAAGAGATATACAATAAAAATTTATCCCCTCCCCCAAGGAAAAAAAATGTCCCATGTTTTATTATTTTCTTATGATTTTTATTTAAGCAGGTAACGAGTAGCAAAGTATATACTTTGTTTTTGCTTTCTTCACTTTGTCATATATCTTGGAGACCATCCCATATTAGAATATGTGGAGAGCCTTCTTCATTCCTTTATTGCACATCTACACAGTGGTTGCTCAGTTGTGTCTGTGCACCATGATGTTTTTAACCTTTCCCTCTTGATGGATACTTGGGTTATTTCCAGGTTTTTAGTCTTAATAAACAGAGGTTTGATAAATAACTTAATATACTCAGTATTTTGCTGATATATAAATATCTCTGTAGGATAAATTCCTAGACAAGAAATTTCTATCTATATTTCCAAGTTGGCCCTCTTAGTGGTTAATCTATAAATTTTATGTAATTCCAATAAAAACTACCACAGTTTTTTTAGACATTCTCCTCCCCAACCAAAGAACTGATTATTTAGAGTTCATATGGAAATAACTTTTAGGAAAACTCTAAAAAGGTGTAATTGGGTTGAGGATAGAGCAGTTGGTAAAGGGCTAGCCTACCTGGTATTAAATGATGCATTGACACCATTTTTTTTTTAAATAATTGAGATTTTATAACATGGTTTAAAGTCTGCCCTCCCTCATCGAACAAAGTTCTTTTCTTGTGTTTTCTTAGACACTCTTGTTTATTTTTTATAAATGATTTCTAGACTCAGCTTAAAAAAAAAAAAACCCTTGATAGTTTTTGCAGGTTTCTTTTAGAGGTCATGTTAAATTTATACATTAATCTTTTAATACCATATTTTTTGAGATAACTAAATAATAGCTTTCTGAAGATCTCAAGATCTACTTCTTTATGAGGAAATGAGAGGGGGGAACCCGGTAGCTTTGAATGTGTTAAATGGAACTGACACAGAAATTTCTTTTCTTGTAGGAAAGTGATTATTTTACCCCACAAGGAGAATTCCGTGTGGACAAAGCAGGATCCCCCACGTTATTGAATTGCCTTATGTATAAAATGTCGTACTACAGATTTGGAGAAATGCAGGTTGGTTACATCAGTTTTCCTATAATCTTTATTCAAAGGAATATTTTTAAAGTAGTCTTGTTTGCCTCCAGAAAACAGGATAATGAATGTTTTAGTTGCGTTGTATAGAAAAATATGCTATCTAAAGAGTCCACACACCCCTTAAATTTAGATTTCTAAAACTACTATGTAAAAAGTTAGGGGGAAAATGTTTTTAGAACGAAGATTTCTTTCCAAAATATTAATTAACACTAGGCTCAAATTCAGCCTTCGCTTGCCATCTTAACTTTTGATCTCATGCTTTTGGAAGACATTTTTCTGTAAGGGAGAGGTCTTCTAGGTAGGAAACCACATGATCTTAAGTAGGCTACTCTGCTGTTTGGTGGCGAAAAGTCTGAAAGAGTTGAATTATATAGTCACTTCTGATACTCTCTCTATCCCTGTTCTGTTATCATAGCTAGCTGGGACTATCTGGGTAAGAGTTTCCTGGAATATTAGAATGATGTGTATACAAAAGGGCCCCCAAAATGAGTGAATGTGTAAAGAGACATTGCGGCAAAAAGAAAAGAGTGGACTTCCTGCTGTTCCTGCCGTACTACTTGGGTTTTAGGTCTGGCTCTGTCAGGTTATATAAACCTTAGACAAGTCACATCCTCCCTGGACTCATCCTTTTCCTTGTCTGTATATAATGGGTGTTGGACTGATGACTTGATTTCTGGGCTTCTTTGTAGCTCTTACATTATATGACGATAATACCAGGTTAGACCTTCATACTAAGATTTGAGCACAAACTGCCTGATTTCATGTTGCTTTCTGGTTGATTACTAGAAGGTAGAGGAAAAATTGCTTGTTGAACTTTACATAGGGGTCAAGGTAATTATTATTCATTTGGAATTACTCTGTAAGTGGCTTTTTTTCTGTTTCTGGTTTGTTTGGGTTTGTTTTTTTGTTTTTTGTTTTTTTTTTTGGAAGTATAGTTGGCAACATAATACTACATTTATCTCAGGTATACATTGTAGTAATTGGACAAGTTTAGACATTGTGTTCATAAGTGTAGCTACTACCTGTCACCATACAATGCTGTTACACAACCATTGACTATATTTATATTCTGCAGGTGGCTTTAAAAAAATAGACAGTAATTTTACTACAAGATTTAGGGTTTTGTTTGTGTTTTGATTTTCTTTGAAGGCAACTGCATGGTCTCTAAACTCATGTAAGAAAGAAGCACTTAACCCATGATAATTAGCTATCTCAGAAAATGGTTCAAAGATTATTTTTCTGGTCATAGTGATAGCATCAAAAGACTTTCGTGTGTGTGTCCTTTAAATTTATCAACAGTTTCAAATCATACTTCGGTCATGCGTTCATTTTGATATCTTCCCTATTAAAGAATATTAAATGTTTAAGACATGAGTACAACTTTTCTATCTTATAGATAAGCAAGAACAAGTTATGCCCTCATTAGCATTTGTTTTTGTTTTAAAGTTGAATTTGCTCATGCTCTGTGTGAACATAAACTTAGTCTGAGAATTTCTTAAAATCTTCTCCCTTCTCCCCACTTTTTCCTTTTTTCATTCCTCATAAATCCTCCCGTGGTTTGGCTTTTCTAACTTCCTTTATAGTTTCCACTTTCTGGATATAATATCGCTGCTTACTTGTGCATTTATTTAACAAATAATACTGGGGAGATAAAGCCACACTCTGAATAAGATAAAGTCATCTTACAGCTTACATCCTGGTGGAGGATACAGGTAATTTTAAAAATACATAAAAAAAACTTTAGCAGTGAATGGTATAGAGTAAAAGATGAGGAAACAATGGAAGAGACTTCTCAGTCACCAATTTCAAGAAAATATTTCCCTGGTGTTTGGGCTGAGACCAAAGGATAGAGAGGAGCCAGCCTAGCAGAATGAAGCTGGATGAAGAACTTTCAGGCTGAGAGAGTAGATAGAGCAAGGCCCTGAAACAGAAAAGATCCCTTCTGTATGTTTCTCTCTGTATACCTGTAATAAAGAGGGCTTTGATGGATTTCCTTTGGTTGGCTGTTTTGGTTTTTTATGCCCGTAGGCTGCTCATCTACTCTAAGGGTTCAGTGAAATTCTAATTCTGCTGTATTTAATTTCTCTCTTCCTATCTAGTTAGCAACATATGAGAAATGTTATGATATATTGCTCTGATTCTGTTTTCCTAGTTTAAAGGGAGAGAGTTTTGCTCTGATTATAACATTTACTATCTTCTAATACTGAATGTTTTCCAGTACGGTTAACATCTCAAACTAATGCCACTTTTGCAGCTGGATTTTCGTACACCCCCAGGTTTTGATCGAACACGTAATGCTGAGATTGGAAACAAGGACATTAAGTTCAAACATTTGGAGGAAGCCTTTACATCAGAACACTGGCTTGTGAGGATATATAAAGTGAAAGCACCTGATAACAGGGAAACACTAGACCATAAACCTCGAGTCACCAACATTTTCCCAAAACAGAAGTATTTGTCAAAGAAGGTGGGTGCCAAGGGAAGTCATTAGTCTATAAAAGGGTAACTCAGAGTTCATTGGTTTGTCTGAAAAACAGTTACTTAAAATTACTAATAAATTTTCATTTGCCAGATCTTTGTAGACTATAGCTTATATACAAAGTAAACAGCAGGCCATTCTTTTCAAACTGAGCACTTGAGATAGCCCAAACAACAGCCTTTTCTGGATAGTATCATGATTATCGATGAACCAACCTGAGATTTTTCCAGAGGCATTCAGGCTTTAGTTTGGGCCATTCCCATTAGTAAGACTTACTTGAAAGTAAAATATATCTGTGGCCATCACTTTCTGAACTTTTGTTGAAAGTAAAAATGTAATTGGTTTCTCATCTTTCAGTCAAAGCAAATTTACATTGCATTGCCATGTTCCATTCTTAGTATGTTGCTACAGTATTACTGAGTAAAAACTAAGTCTGAATTGGTAGAGTCTTGAATTTTTAAAAAAATCACAAGAATTATTTTTAAATGTAATTATCATGACAAAGGTTGTAGACAGGAATTATGATGATGGGACTATTCTAGTCCTTTTGTAATAAATAATAAGATATGAAGTATTTTATTGAAGGTCATTATTGCTCACTTAAGCCAAATAGATCTAATCTTTGCTATAATGGGCTACTAAAAATAAGTATTTATATAGGTTGCTCTCTATATTAAGGTACTACCCTTATAATACTATTAGACCCATTTCAGTCTTAAGTCTTGAAAGATGCTTAGGTTTACATTGCTTGGATGAGGATTTTCTTTTTAAATCATTAGAGCAATTGTCTTTCTCTTTGCGTTACTTAAAATATATTCAAAGTACAGATCATTTATATAAATAGAAACTTTTTAAACTAATATTTTCTGTCAGGTATAAGTCACCATATCTAGACTGATAAATATGTCACATGGAGCTGCCATGCATGTGTTAGTCATATCAAATTCACTGAACAGTATTTGCATCAAATGACAAATGATCTGGTTTTTCATAGGCATGTGGGCAGAGAAACTGGTGTGTCACATCAGTGCGGAAGTCAAAATAAATGCTGCTAGTATCAAGGCACTTATTCCTAAGACATCTAAGCCCCGTTAAAGTCTACCGTTTCTGAGAAACAAGGCCGTTGAACTTGCTAACTGATGATAGTGAATTTTCTAAATCTGACCTCTTTTGTCTTCCCATGATTTCCCCCAAATCAGTAAATGAATCAATAAATAAAAATTAGTCTCCCTTGTATGCCCAAAACCTATATTCTAGTGGCCAACAACATGGATTTTGAATCTCAGGTTTCCATGTCTTTATATTCTGTTTTATACTAGCACTAGAGGAATATTTGCTTTCCTCTCCCCACACCAGTTTTTACTTTTTGGGACTGTGTAGTCATTTGAAAACTTACTTCTGCTATTACAAAGCTGACGGTTGAGGCACTAGGAATTGTATGTAGTCCAGGGCTGGAGAAAGACTTTTTGGCATGGGTCGCTGAGGTTCTAGTTACGTACTTACATAGACCTGGGGCATTTTATAAGATCTTATAGAAAAGGTTTCGTGTTAGAAATCTTTGGGTAATGATAAGGAAACTAACTCCTTGACCTGGTTTAAATCTTTTTAAATTGTGCCCTCTGAAATTTTTTACTTTTTTGCCTTTATAAATTAATAATAAAGTAGCATAAATTGCGAACAAGTTAGCAGTAGCTAATTTTTATAACCTTAAGAAGGACTGCATTTGCCTTGTATTCTTGTGCCTGTTAGAAAAAATTATAAATTGTTTTAAACTGACATCATAAATTACATGACATGGCATTTACCCTAAGTTTCTAAAACCACCTGTAAGAGTTGTATTTAAGTCTTCACCCTCTGATAAGTGCTTTAAATTAAAAAGCGTTTGCTCTTTTCAGTATCTGTGGCTGTGTCAGAGTGGCAGACACATGTGTCTGTATGATTAGTCTTCTAAGATTGTAACATAGCAAATACTTTTGCAGTAAGTTCTAACACACATTTGTAGTGATTTGTTTCTTACACCAGAAAACATCTGTTGAAAGTATTTTAATGGGATCCTGAAGTGTTTAGAAAAATGTTATTTTTTTTTAAATCTATGAAATTTTTTTCTTGGTGCTTGGTTTTGTTTTGTATTTCATTTTTTAAGTTCTTATTTTTTACCCAAATTGAGAGAATATGCCAAGTAATTTTATTTCTTTTGTTTTTGTAGATGTACAATCATCATTTTACATATAATGAAAGTTCCTAAGTTATTTTGTATTTTTAATACACAGCTAATTCTTGGAGGCTAAAACAGGAGCCACATTTAACATTTCCTGATTCCTTAGTCTAGTGTTACATTCTGTTATGCCTGGAAATGTGAGTAATAATTACAGCTAAGCATTTAGTGGTTGAGAGGAGAGGAAGGAGTTCATTTACCCGCTGGTAAGGAATATATGAAATACATTTGAGGAATATTGTGGTAAGTGCTTTCATCCTAAAGCTAGGGACCTAGTCTAATTTACCTTGAATCTCTAAGCATACTTAGCATAGAACTATTATTGTTCCTCATTGATTGTTCAACTCCAGCTATAGGATGAACTCTAAGGGCTTTATTAAGACAGGCTTCATAAAAATGCTATAAACCACGTGTGTAATATTTTTGTAATCTGTGGGAAACCTACACTAATATCATGTGTTCTGTTTTCTTTTTTAGACTACAAAAAGGAAGCGTGGCTACATTAAAAATAAGCTAGTTTTTAAGAAGGGCAAGAAAATATCTAAGAAGACTGTTTAAATACACTGTTCTGGTTCCTAACTTGAAGCAGTTGTCCTTGTGAGAACCGGTCTTTGCCTTTAGCTCATGTCATGTTTCACAACAGAGGGTACAGAACCATCACTGGTCCAGATTAATGTACAAAATTTTCTGGCAATGCCTGATTTAAAAAATAAAATTGGCTTATTGAGAACAGCTATTTTCTATTTGTAATGTGAAGCAAGACAGAGCACTGCTGTAAATGTCTAACAGCAGATTTTTTTTATTGGTACATATTATCCTTCAAATCTGAGAATTTGGACTAATTGCACCAAAGAACCCTCTAATTTGGTCCCTGGCACATGCATACTTGTCAATGTTTTTATTTTTTACAAGACCTACATTTTCTTTGAATTACCCAAATAGCAATATGTAAAATACAAATGACAAAATGTGATGTGAGTTTCTTGAACCAGTAAACTAGTACAGGTCTGAGAAAGAGGTATTAGAAAAATAATTATACTTCCTTGAACTATATTTATTTTCATGTTTCTCCAGTGCAAAGATTGTTTCATCAAATGTATATTTTCTGTTGCTTACTGTTTGCTCTGTCAAAGAAGAAGCTGCTGTTTCAAAGATGGACCTCTGAGTAACTAATTGATGCCAATAGTTTTTTATGTTGACACATTGCTGCTTTTAGCAGTTGTTTTCACCAGGTACTCAACAGAGCAGATCTCATGCATTGTTCGTTCATTCAAGGGCTAAATTTATATCCTTTGGAGGGCATGGCAACTGCACAGAATGTTGCTTACCAGGATGGGGTTTGGTATCACTGAGATTAGCACTATGTTTACATGCAGAAGATTAAGGAGAAAACCCTTAAAGTGGACAGGTATCCAAAGTTCCTTTTCTGTGACTCTTCAAAATGACAAAGGATTTGTAAACTTTGCCTGGATTTCTCTCATTTTATAATAGCTTCATCCATCACAATGATTTTATCCTCCACTCCCATTTTTTTAAATCCCTAAAGCATTTGATGAAACACTCTTTAATGCTATATGCATTTTCTTACTTTTATTAAAAATGTGACAATTGTCAAAAAATGCACTAAAATATAAATGGAGATTGAACATGTTCATTTTCCAGCTTATAGGCAACTTTATATAGACTTGAAAATTTTCTCCAGTTGTTTAGTAAAAGTGAAAGAGAAAGGGTTTTTCCTGCCACAGGATATAACTTTTTTTTATATAAACAAGCATAACTTACCACTGCTTTTGGTGGAAAAGTACAGAATAGTATGTACCTTTTATGAAGAAAAGTGTAATTTACAATATTCAGTGAGAATGTTACTGCTGATTTTCTTTTCCAAAGTGTAGAATATTCTTTGATTTATAGAATTCATTTTTGACCCAGATGATGGTTCTTTTACAGACCAATAAAATGGCTGAACATTTTCACAAATAAAGTGTAACTAAATCTGGATTTCTGATACCTTGTCATTTGGGGGATTTTATTTTACTTTGTTGCTTTAAAATTCAATGCAGAGAAGTTGTTGACTGTAGGGGAAATAAAGTTAATTCAAATTTTGTGTTAAGTGTTGTCTTTCATAAAAATTTTATTTTTGAAAGGAGTTACAGAGTACTGAACACATAATTCCTTCCTTGTTCACTTTTACAAAGATTTTAGAGAATATGTGTATAGTAGTCCTCCCTCTATGTGGTTTGGCTTTCCTCGGTTTCAGTTTCCTGCAGTCAACTGTGATCTAGAAGCAAATGATCCTCCTTAATGATGCATCTTCAGAAGGTCAGTAGTAGCCTATCGTACATCACAGTGCATACGTCGTTCACCTCACATCATCTCATCACATAGGTGTTTTATTATCTCTCGTCATCATGAGAAGGGTGAGTATAATACAATAAGATCTTTTGAGAGAGAGACCACACATTAACTTTTATTACAGTAGATTTTGTCATTATTCTACTTTATTGTTAATCATTGTGCCTAATTTATATATTAAACTGTGTTGTAGGTGGTATGTATAGGAAAATACAGAATATATAAGGTTGGGTACTGTCCACATGTTTAGGCATCCACTGGCAGTCTTAGAACATGTCCCTCACAGATAAGGGGAGGACTGTTATAAGAACAAAGTGCTAGATTACTTCAACCTCAACTACTGTTTTGCTTTTCCTTCTTTTTACTAGAGAATTAAAATCTCATTTTGACTTTTTATGAATAAGTGAAGGGCGGGGGGAGATGCCTAGCCAAGTAGGAACTTCATCTCTTTTAAATGAGGAGATAAATGAGGATAGGTCTTTAACAAAAGCCCTGCTCCATAAAGTATATAACCAGTCAAGTCTTCATCGTAGAATTTTCTAATTAAAAGCAGAAATGATCTTCCACTTTCTCAGTTTTAGGGAACACCATTTTGGTTCAGTGGTTCAGTAAAACACCATACTGTAACCCCATTTGTGGTTTTATTGTAGCACAAAAGTGAAATTATAGCAGTTTAAATACATTGGAATATATAATTGGCTCAGAATATTCTTTAAATCTCTAAATTCATGTGTGATCACTAACACCATACATCACAGAAGGAGGAGATCATAGCCTTGAAGTTTTAGGCTATAAAACGGCTTTTGTTTTTGTTCCACGTTTTAGAAGTGAACAAAGCTGAGTGCTTTGGAGTATAAGGCAGTGAGACAGCAAATCCAGAGATAAAATTCAGTTTTCAAACTTACATTATTACCTGCTTAAGTTTGCATTTGTGGAGATGTACTTCATTTGAGTCCCTAGGCCATGACCAAGAGGCCAGGGGGCTAAATAGTATAAAAGCATCTTCTAGAGTATTAGTTTTCATAGCCAAAGGGCCATAAGATGAGATTTGGAGCTATTGTACCTTATTCCCTTTTTTTAAAGTTTTGTTTGTGGCAAAAAATATATAACAATTTACTATCTCACATCTGTACATTTTTAAATGTACAGTTCAGTACTTTTGAGTTCTCTGTCATGCAGTCAGTCTCAAGAATTAACGTCACCTGTCAGACATCTACCTTGCTGCCCATAATCCTCAGTTAAGGTAGGTGAAATAGTGGATAAATGGAGAGCTCAACAGCCATTGCAATTGAGATGGTAGGAAATTGAGACAAACCATCCGTAAACAAATCATGATGTTTAATTTTCTTTTGAAGTAAACTTGTTACTGTGAAGTATAACACAAAAGAACACAAAATTGTATACCTTAGTGAATTACCACAAAATAAGCAACTTTATAACCACAACCCAGATCAAGAGAACAGAACTGTGCCAGTACTCCAGAAGTTTCCTCATGCCCATTACACAGTTACTGGCCTGTCCCTCTCTCCTAGCTTTCGTTGTAATTATGGATTTCTGGTTCTAATACTTAACGTATTTCTCTCTAAACATAACTACATCTACATTTTAAACAATGCCCAATGGAATCAAAGTATTTTTTGTATTCAGTTTTTATGAAATTGATCCAGAGTGCTGCATGCAACTGCTTTATTTTCACTGTGATAAATAATACTCCTTGTGTGTGTCAGTTTCTCTTTACCCCACTGCACACACATTCTGTTGTTGGTGGACATTTGCATTGTTTCCAGTTTGAGAACACTACAGATAATATAGGAATATCCTTTTACATCTCTTTCAGAGCATATATGCATACATTTTTTGGTGGGTATTTACCTAATAAAGTAGAATTGCTAAGTAGGATATGAAGGTTTTGGTAATTCTCACATCCTAATGAGCCCGTATTAATCTTTCTAATTTTTCCTTTCTGGCGGGTGAGTAATTTCTCATTTTGTTTAATTTGCCTTTTCTAGATTACTGGTGAGGACAGCCACTTGGAAATCATGATTTTAGTCCATTTTTCTATTGTTTTTTCTTTTATTATTTGCCATAGTCCTTTATCTTTTATATAGGCCCTTCCTTGTTTGTGTTGCAAACTGCCTAAGAATTTGTTTTAACGTATCCTTATTTTTCAGTTTTTATGTGCTGCAGCTTTCTATACCTTGTATAAAAAACCTTCTGAGATGTGAAGATAGTCTCTCATATTCTTTTCCAGAAAGTTTATCTTTTGTATTTAGCTTTGTAGTCTGCCTGGAATTCATTTGTCGAGTACAGTGTGAACTGTTTTGGGATGGTTTTGGGGTTTTTTGCATATGTACACCTAATTATGCACCATTTCAATAAAAAAAAAAATAATCCTTTTCCTACATCTCTGCAGTACTCCCATGTAGTATAAATCAAGTGTCCAAGAGTCTATTTCTGGAGTCTGTTACATAGAGTTCTTACTGACTTACTGTAGCCTTAAGATAATTAAGATGCAGTAAGGCAAGTCCCTCTCCCATCCCAACCTTGTTCTTTAATCCTCCCTTGGCTGTTTATGGTCCTTTGCTTTTTTTATATAAATTTCAGAACCAGGTTGTTAAGTAACACCAAAAAGAGGGAAAAAACCTTGTCAGGATTTTGATTGGGCATTGAAACTGGAGAATAATCTGAATACCTTTAAAATATTTTGTCTTCTATGAACATGGGATATCCTTCAATTTATTTAGGGCTTGGTCATCTTTAATTTGTTTTCCAGTTTTTAAATAGGACTTGTATGTTTTCATAAGTTTTATTACAGTATGTTATTTTTTGATGTCTTACAAAATTTTATTTTTGTCAGCATATAGAAAATTCAGTTTTCTATGTTGAAGTCATACTCCACAACCTGTTGAATTCTAACAATTCAGATTATTATAAACATGTGCCATCATAATTGAGGAATAATGGTAATTTTCTCTCTCCCTTTCTGGTGGTTATATTTCTTTTTCTTGTGCTGCCCTGATAGGACATCTAGTATAGTACTGCATAGAAAAGGTAACATTTGTGTTTTTGTCTTGTCTCATATGCGAAGTTTTGTTTTGTTTTGTTTTCCCCAAGATTTTATTAGAGAGATCACTTGCGCACAAGCGGGTTGGAGAGAGAGAAGCAGGGAGCCTGACGTGGGGCTCAGTCCCAGGACCCAGGGATCATAACCTGAGCCGAAGGTAGATGCTCAACTAACTGAGCCACCCAGCCTCCCATTTTTTAAATTTTTTTTTTTTAAGATTTCATTTGTTTATTTGGGAGCTAGAGAAAGATAGCAACAGACAGCATGAAGGAATACCAAGAGGGAGGAGAGGGAGAAGCAGGCTCCCTGCTGAGCAGGGAGCCCAGGGGCTGGGAACTCAGCTCAGATCCTGGGATCACTTATAACCTTTCCCAAGGCAGAAGCTTAACCAGCTGAGCCACCCAAGCTTCCCTCATATGGGAAGTTTTTGGTATTTTTCCATATGCTGAGTTTTTATCATGAATGAATCTTATCAAATGGGCTTTTTCCCCCTTCATTTACTGAGATGAGTCTGATTTTTCTCTTTTATTCTGTTAATACAACGAATGAGAGACTTTTGTTTACAGTTTTAAAACTAAATTTGCATGTTTGAAATAAAAATGTTTGATAGAATTTGCTAATAAAACATCTGGGCCTAGATTTTTCTTTGAATCTGCAATTAAAAATCTTTGCACAATTATTTTATAGACATTTTTTTTTGCTTACACATAAAAACAAAACTGATATGTTTTGTTTAAATTGTGTTTTTCAAAGAATTTGCCCATTTCATCTAAATTTTCAAATAGGTTGACTTAAAATTGTTGCTCGTTACTGAATTTTAATGTTTGCAGATTCTATAATGATGTCCTTTTCATTCCTAACACTGGTTTTTTTTGTTGTTGGTTTTTTTTCCCCACCCCTTCACATCCCTGTGTGTTTCTGTCTCTGTCCTCTCCCTCAGTACCATGCTCATTTTCTTTGGCAGTTTTTAATCAGTTTTGTTAATGTTTTTTTCCTTTCAGTTTATGGCTTTGCTGACACTTTCTACAGTATGTTTTTTATTTCATTAATTTGTGTCCATTTTTTTCTGTTTCCTTGGACAGGAGGTGTTCTTTTTAATGTGTTGATTTCTTTTCCCACTATATGAATTTAAAGTTATAAATTTACTCCAAATATAGCTTAAATTCCATTCTCACAGGTTTTGATGTGAACTATTCAGTTTAATGTATATTTTAATCCCATTGTACTCTCCTTGAACCATGGGTTAGGTGTACATTTCTTGATATTCAAATGTGATTTTCTAGTTATCCTTTTATTATCCATTTCTACCTTAATTGCCTGTGGTCAGATTCTCTGATTTTTAACCCTTTGAAAATAGTTGAAATTTGCTCTCTGGCCCAACATATAGTCTATAGAGGTGTATGTATGTATGTCCCTGATAATATACTTTCCAAGGATGATGTATTAAAATTGTAGGCTGTTAACAGATTTGCCTAAGTGTTCTTGAGCTGTCAATTTTTTCTTTATGTGTTTTGAACCTATATTATTAGGTGTTACATACACTTGGAACTTTCATGGTAAGTTGAACCTTCAATTTTTGGGGAATACCAGATTGTCAGTAACACTTTTTGTTACAGCCTATTTTCTCTGATAAATAATAGTGTTATATCAGCTTTATTAAGATGATTGCATGATATATCTTTTTTGGACTTACGTGTCTACTTCAGATTTGTTGAGGTTGTTGGTTTTCAACACCGAAGTTTAAAATTCATAGTCCTCTCTTTAAATATTATTTGCTTCTCCACCATTCTCTCTGCTCTCTGAGATTCTGACTAAATATAGACACTATTTGGTTCTCTCCCTCCTTTTGCTTCTCCATTCTGTGTATTTTCTCCTTAAATTCTGATTACTTATGGCTAATCTGATGTTGAACTCATTTATTGATTTATTTTACTTATTCTGTTTTTCAATTCTAGAATTTATCCCATCTGTTATGTTTCTTTTTATAGTTTACAGCTGACCCACTGACATTTTCAGTCTTTTATTTAACATAGTGGGCAGAGTTGTTTTAAGCTTATATTGAATAAATCCACAGTCTAGAGCTCTGTGGGTCTTGTTTCTATGTGTGGGGTTTTTTTCCCTGTCTGTTGTTCATGTGATCTTATCCCCCAACGTGCAGGCATTTTTCTATGTTCTAAACACATTTTAAGAAATTGTATGAGGAAGTTCAAGGCCTAGTTTTTTTTTCCTTCTATAGAGGATATGCTTTCTGCCTAGTTATCTAGGAAACCAGCAAGCCAGAATTACCTTCATCCAATTCAAGAGAGGAGATACAAAACTAGCCTGCCACCCCTAAGGTAAGGGCTGGCTCATTGTTACTAGACAGAAACTCTTCAAGGATCACACCCATGCAGATTTAAATGTCAGCATTTATCCTCCTGGTTCTGTGAGGTTACTGAAATGATTGGTGTCTCCCAATTTCCAGGGGGAAATGGCCCCAAATGCCAAGCTTCTCTCTCAGGAGTTCGATCTAGATTCTAGGCTGGTGATAATATCTTGGTTCTATGAAGTCTTAAAGCAGATGTTATGTCTTGTCTAGCTTTTCTACTTGTTCTTAGCCAGGGAATTGGCCCAAACTCCCTAGTCTACCACAGTCAGAATTAGAAATACTTTACTTAGAATATATGGAATTTTCTTGGAGAGTTATCCTTAAATCTTAAAAAGAACCTGGAGGTCTTTTGATTAGAATATCAAGTGTCTACTTCCATGAAATTGGTTTCAGTGAAAGCTGGAGATCAAATGGGAACCAGAGTGACTAAGTGTGACACAGTACATTCCCTTATAACCTCAGCACACTATCTTAATTACTCAAGCTAGATAGATAAAACATCTTCTGTTTTTTGACAAAATGAGATGAACATGGATCAGAGCTCAGGCCCATATCCTGCTGAAGGAAATACTTTTTAAAATGCTTTTATGATCCTATCTACTGACAAAATGACTACACTAGCAAACATTACAGAAGGGAAGCCCACTTTCCATTTTGTATCTTTCAGTTTTATAGAATTTACTTTTAAGTTTGTAATCTGTTTACTTTTTATATATGGCTTGAGGTGGAAGCCATGTACAGACTATATACTAACTTTTTAGTAAGTCTTGAAATCAGGTAATGTTATACCTTTTGTGCAGTGGCCTTTTAATACTTAAGCCCTAGGACCACAAGCACACACTTGGTATTTTGGGCAACTATCATCGCCTAATCCACAACTGACATATCTAGAATTTGTGTAGTTCTTAAGAACAAAAGAACTCCAAATGGCAGTATGGGTAAAGAACATACTATCAGGTTAGCTAAAATGCATAAAATAAGCGTTAGGATGTACAAAAAGTGTCCTGTATTGCTGGTGGGAACTTAAAACTGTTTAAACCACTCTGAAAATACACATTCCCCATTTCCCAGTAATTCTACTCCTAAGTCTGGCAAAAACAGCTGATGGCAGTATGTTCATATAAGGGAATAGTATAAAATGAAAACGAATGAACTACATTTATAAGGAATAACTGATCTTAAAAACGTTTAAAAGATTATATAACATTTGATTTATATACAGTTCAAAAAAACTAATATAGTGTTAAGGAATGTAACTTAGTGTTAAAGCTATAAGGCAATGCAGGATGTGGAAGAGATAATATGGTCGCCTTGATTACAAATGGGTAAGTAAAGTGGTTCTGGAGTAATAGTGCTCTGTTTCTTGAGTTGGAGTGTGGTTTACACGTGTCTGCTTTATTACCCTGTACATTTGATTTTTGTATTGTGCTTGTATTATACTGCACACAAAATGAGAGCAAGGTTGCAGACTAGGAACCTCCAAGGCCCTCATTTCTTTTATATGAAAGCGTTAAAAACAAAACAAAACCCACTAACTTTCCCAGAAAACCAGCAGTGGTTGATAGCACTGAATAAAATGTCCAGTCAAAACAAAGTCACATTCAAAATGCCGTTTTTATTCAACCCTTCTCCACCCTTCTCCACAGTGTGAAGCAGCCTCCCAGCTCCCATTGATCTTTCTCAAATAGCAGGGAATAGGACAGACCTTATTTGCAACATTCTCACGTGTCTAGGGCTACCTGAAAAACTGGTCTCGTTTTCACCTAACTTGGCTCAGGGAAAAGTGTTACAGGCTGGGGAAAGCTGCAGAAAGAGGGAGACATGGCTTATAAAAGCTGCAAGGATACTACAGACTTGGAAATGACGGGGCAAGAAACCCTTGTTCCTTGTTCAGGAACAAGAACAACTAAGGCCATGTATAAAGGGGGAATAAAAAATAGCACATGAGCCCAGGGAAGACATGGCCAGAAAAGACCCGAGATGGCCTTAAGTCTCCACCCTGGACTGATCCCAAGGCTCAGACACTGCAAGTTAATGAAGGTCTTTCTGGCACAGAGTCAGTTTGAAAATACTGGAAAAGACTTATTTTTCCAGACGCCTAATTTTCACCAAAAGATCACAAGGCATATAAAGAAAAACATGGCTTATTCAAAGGAAGAACATAATGTGACAGGAAATCTCTTGTTAACAAACAGGCATCAGACATACTAAAGACTTTAAACAAACTGTCTTAAATACGCTAAAAGTAAAAACAGTCAAAACTGAAAACATGAACAAAGAATACTAAGAGGAATTCTTTTTTTAGAAAATCAAATTATGTGGGTGAAAAATGAAAAGTTGACGAGGTTTAACAACACTGGAACAGAAAAGTCAGGAAAACCGGTCAACTAAAGTTACCTGGTCTCAGAGAACAAAAAATTTTTAGAAATCTGAAAACCACCTATGGGCCACCATTAAATGGATGAAAATACATTATGGGAGTCCCAGAAGGAAAAGAGAAAACTGCAACAAGTTTTGAAGAAATAGTGGCAGAAAGTTACCCAAATTTTAAGAAAGGAATCTACAAATTGAAGAAGCTCAGTGAACTCCCAAGTTTGTTAAACCCAAAGGAACCCACAGACCACTGAGACATAAAATCAAAAATAAAAGCACCAAAACGGGATGCTATAAAAACAATGCTAAAAGGAAATATATAGCTGTAGACACGTTTGTAAAGATCTCATACCAACAATCTAGTTTTGAACCTTAGGGAATTAAAAACTGTTGAAAGCCAAAAACAAAGAACATCTTGAAAGCAGCAAGAGAAGTGATTTATAACATAAAAGCCATTGGATTATCAGTGGATTTTTCAGCAGAAACTTAGGAAGCAGTAGTGCTTAATGAAAATAACTGTAAACCAAGAAATTGATACCTGTCAGCATTGCCCCTCAAAAATGGAGAAATTAAGAAATTTCCACATAACAAAAGCTGATTACTGCTACCCTTGCCTACAAGAAATTAAGTCTTTTAAGTAGATATAGAAGGCTTTAGACAATTAACTCAAATTTGTACAAAACTACACAGGTAAATACATGGGCAAATAAGAAAACCAGCATTATAGTTTTGGTTCATAATTCCAGTCTTGGACTTAAAAGTACACAAAAATATTTTAAATCCATGAATACACATATAAAGATGTAATTTGTGACATCAGTAACAAGGGTAGAACGGTAAAGAGTAGAGTTTGTGACAAGTTGTCTTTAAGTTAAGTTACTTTAGGATGTTCTATGCAATCTCTCTAGTAACCACAAAAAAGACTAGAGAACACAGATAAAGGAAAATGAGAAAAAAAAATGTAGCACTACAAAAAAATAAAGGAAGATAATTGAGGACATGGGAGACAATGAAGTTGTAAAACATCCAGAAAACAAGAAAATGGCAAAGTAAGTCCTTATCTGTAATTAATTTTTATGACATTCTCCAATCAAAGGCCAATGCTGGCAGAAGAGGTCCAATTATTATGCTGTCTACAAGAAACTCATTTAAGATCTATGGATACATACATACATTCAAAGTGAAAGGATAGGAAAATATTTCATGCAAACAGTAATCAGGATTGGCTATACTATTATCAGACAAATGAAGTCCAACATAAGACACAAGGTCATTACCTACTTATAAAAATTAATTTGCTACTATAACAAATATAGAAGCACCAAATATCAGAGCTCAAATATATGAAGCAAACATTTACAGAATTGAGGAAGAAATTGCCCTACAATAATAGGGGACTTTAATACCCCATGATCAATAATAAAACAACGAAGAACAATGAAGAAACAAAGAAGAAATCACAAGAGAAATTAGAATGTATCTCAAGATATAAAAATAAAAGCACCAAAATGCAATGCTATAAAAACAGTGCTAAAAGGAAATACATAGCTGTAGACACATTTGTAAAGATCTCATACCAACAATCTAATTTTGAACCTTAAAGAATTAAGAAAAAAAAACCCACAGCTAGCAGAAGGAAGGAAATACTAAAAGATTAGAGCAGAAATAACTAGAGAAATACAAAAATGAAATTAAAAATTGGTTCTTTGAAAAGATCAACAAATGACAAAGCATTAACTAGACTAAGAAAAGAAATCAAAGTGGGGCCATTACAACCGATTTTTTATAAATGAAAGGCTTATAAGAATAAACACTATAAAGAACAGTACTACATCAATAAATTGGATGACCTAGAGGAATTATATATCAACAAATGGAACAAATTCCTAGAAACATTACCTATCCAACACTGAATCATGAAGAATCAAAATATGAAGAAGAGCTATATCCAGAAAGAGATTGGATTGCAATTTAAAACCTTCCGAGAAAAACCAAGGACCATATGACTTAACTGGTAAATTCTACCAAACATTTAAAGAATTACCACTAATCCTCAAACTTTTTTCCAGAAAACTAAAAAGGGAACACTTCCTGCTCCATTCTATGAAGGCAGTATCCTGGTACCTAAGCCAGAAAAGGACACTACAATAAATAAGATTATTGATCAGTATCCCTTATGAATATTGATGCAAAAAATCCTCAGTAATAGCAAATTCAATAACATTAAAAATATTACATATGACAAAGACTTCTCTGAATGCAAGGATGGTTCAAAATATGAAATCAATGTTATACACCACACTTTACCAGAATGAAGGGAAAAACATATCTCGATAAGCTGCAGGAAAACCATCTGCCAAAATTCAACAAATCTTTCATGATAAAAACAACAACTAGGAATAGGATGAAGTTATCTCAACATAATAAAGGCCATATATGAAAAAAGCAAACAATGAAAGATTAAAAGTTTTTCCTCTTAAAAGTCAGGATACCAGCTTTGCGACTTCCATTCACATACTGAAAGTTCTATGTAGAGCTATTAGGCAAAAAAAAAAAAAAAAAAGAAAAGAAAAGAAAAAGAAAAAAGAAATAGTGCCATCCAGATTGAAAAAGTGGTAGTAAAACTTCACAAAAGATATGATTTTATATCTGGAAAACGCCAAAGATTCCACACAAAATTGTTGGTATAAATTCAGCAAAATTGCAGGATACAAAGTTAACACATTAAAATCAGTTGTTTCTGTATTCTAACAATGAACAATCCATAAAAGACATTAAGAAAACAATTTCATTTGCAATAGCATAAGAGTAAAATACTTAGGCAAAAGTCTCATATAGGCATACCTCAGAGATGCTGCACTTTCAGTTTCAGACTGCCACAACAAAGCATATCTCACTACAGCAAATCAAATGAACTTCCTGGTTTTTCAGTGCATATAAAAGTTACATTATGCTATAGTTTAAGTGTGCAACAGTATAGCGTCTAAAAAGCAGGGTACACACCTAAACTGAAGAATACTTTTTGCTAGGGAAATGTTAATCATCTAAGCTTTCAGCAAGTCCTAATTTTTTTTTTTTTTTTGCTGGTGAAGATCTTGCCTTGATGCTGATATTGATGGCTGCTGACTGATCAGGTTGGCAGTTGCTGCAGATTGGAGTGGCTGTGGCCAGTTTCTTAAAATAAGACAACAATCAAGTTTGCTACATTGATTCTCTCATGAACAGTATTCTTTGTAGCACCTAATGCTATTTGATACCATTTTACCCACAGTAGAACACTTCAAAATTGCAGTCAATCCTCTCAAATCTTGGCACTGCTCTATCATCTAGGTTTATGATATTCTAAATCCTTTATTGTCATTCCAACAATTTTCACAGCATCTGCACCAGGTATAGGTTCCACCTCATGAAACCGTAAGATTGTTTGCTCATCTGTAAGAAGTAATTTTTCATCCATTTAACTTTTTCATGAAATTGCAGCAATCCAATCACAAATTCAGGCTCCACTTCTATTTCTAGTTCTTTTGCTATTTCTACCACATCTGCAGTTAACCTTCTACTGAAGTCTTGAACCCCTCAAAGTCATCCCATGAGGACTGGAATCAACTTTCAAACTCCCATGAGTGTTGATACTTTGACCTCTTCCTATGAATTATGAATGTTCTTAATGGTGTCTAGAACAGTGAATTCTTTCAAGGTTGTCAACGTACTATGTCCAGATCCATCAAAGAATTAACTATCTATAGCAGTTACAGCCTTACAAAATGTACTTCTTAAATAATAAGACTTCAGAATTAAAATTAGTCTTTGATCCATGGGCTGCAGAATGGATGTTGTATGAGCAGACATAAAAACAATGTTTTGTGTATTTCCATCAGAGTTCTTGGGTAACCAGGTGTATTGTCAATGAGCAGTAATATTTTGAAAGAAATCTTTTTTTCTGAGTAGTTCTCAACAGTGGGCTTAAAATATTTGGTAAACCATGCTGTACTGATGTGCTATCATCTAGGCTTTGTTGTTCAATTGCTAGAGAATAAACAGAGTAGATTTAGCATAATTCTTAAGGGCCCTACAATTTTTAGAATAGTGAATGAGAATTGGCTTCAACTTAAATCACCTGCTACATTAGCTCCTAACAAGAGTCTCAGTCTGTGCTTTGAAGCCAGGCATTGACTTCTCCCCTCTAGCTATGAAAGTCCTGGGTGGCATCTTCTTCCAAGAGAAGTCTGTTTCATCTACATTGCAAATCTGTTTAGTGTAGCCACCTTCAATTTCTTAGTTCCAGTCTTCTGGGTAATTTGCTGCAGCTTCTACATCAGCATTTGCTGCTTCCCCTTGCACTTCAATGTTATGGCTTCAATTTCTTAAATCTCATGAACCACCCTTTGCTGGCTTCAGACTTTTATTCTGCAGCTTTCTTACCTCTCTCAGCCTTCCTAGAAGGAGAAGAGTTAGGGTCTTGCTCTGGATTAGGCTTTGGCTTAAGGGACAGTGTTGTGGCTGATTTGACCTCTCCAGACTACTAAAACTTTCTCCATATCAGCAATAAGGCTGTTTTGTTTTCTTATCATTTGTGTTAATTGGAGTAACACTTCTAATTTCCTTCAAGAACATTTCCTTTGCATTCACAACTTGGCTAACTGGTGCAAGAGGCCTAGCTTTTGGCCTCTCTTGGTTTTCAACATGCCTTCCTTGCTAAACGTAATCATTTCTAGCTTCTGATTTAAAGTACGAGGTGTGCATGACTCTTTCTTCCACTTCAACATTTAGAGGCCTGGGAGGTTATTAATTTCGATACTGTCTGTCTCAGATTAATGAGGTCCAGGCAGAGGAAGACAGTTGGGGTGTCACATGGTTGGTGTAGCAGTCAGAACATACACAACTTTTAACATTTATCCAATAAGTTTCTGCCTTATTGGGTGCAGTTCATGGCACACCCAAACAGTTACAATAGTAAGATCAAAGATAAGTGATCACAGATCACCATAACAATTAAAATAATGAAAAAGATTAAAATATTACAAAAATTACCAAAATGTGACAGAGACATTAAAGTGAGCAAATGCTATTGGAAAAATGGTGCTGATAGCCGAACCTTAAGGAAGTCTGCCACAAACCTTCAACTATAAAAAAAAGCAGTATCTGCAAAGCACAATAAAGCAAAATACAATAAAATGAAAACTGAAAACCACAAAATATTTCTGAAAAAATAGATGAAATAAGTAAATGGGAAGATCACCTTTGTTTATGTATTAGAAGACAATATTGTTAAGATGTCAATACTGTACAAGGTAATCTACAGAGTCAGTGCACAGCCTAACCTATCAAAATTCCAGTGATGTTTTTAACAAATCTAGAAAATTCCATCCTAAAATTCATATGGAATCTCAAGGGACCCCTAGTAGCCAAAACAATCTTAAAAAAGAAAAAAGTTGAAAGTCTCTCACTTCATATTTTCAAAATTTTCAAAAAGCTATAGTAATCAAAACAATGTGGTACTGGCATAAACAGATATAGACCAGTGTAAGAGAATGAAGGAATAAGCCCTTGTATCTTGGTCAAATGATTTTTGGTAAGGGTACCAATACCATTCAATGGAGAAAGGAGAGTCTTCAACAAATGGTCCCAGGAAAACAGGATATGCATATGCTAAATAATGAAGTTGGACCCTTACTTAATACGATATACAAAAATCAACTTAAAAGGGATCAAGACCCTAAACATAAGAGCTTAAACTATAAAACCGTTAGAAGAAAACTTAGAGGAAAAGCTACATGGGGGCACTTGGGTGGCTCAGTCTGTAAAGTCTTTGGCTCAGGTCGGCCCAGTGTCCGACTCCCTGCTCAGCGGGGAGTCTGCTTCTCCTCTTCCCTTTACCCCTTCCCCCACTCTTGCTCTCTCAAATAAATAAAATTGAAAAAAGAAAAGGAAGAAAGGAAGGGAGGGAGGGAAGGAAAGCTCCATAGATTTGTCAATGATTTCTTGGATGGGATAATAAAAGTACAAGCTACAAAAGAAAAAGTAGATAAACTGGACTCCACAAAAATCACTTTTGTAGATCATGGACCCTTGTCAACAGGGTAAAAAATCAACCTACAGAATGGAAGAAGCATTATATATCTGACAAAATTATAAATCAAATTATATACCTAATAAAGACTATCCAGAATTTATAAAGAACTCCTACAACTCAACACATAAAATCCAATTAGAAAAATGGGCAAATGACTTAAAAAGACATTTCTCCAAGGAAGATAGAGAAATGGCCAATAAGCACAAGAGGAGATACTCGATATCACTATCATTAGAGAAATGCAAATCAGAACCCCAACCAGATGTCAGTTCACACCCTTCATGATGATTATTATAAAACAGAAAAACAAGTGTTGGGGAGGATGTGGAAAAATTCAAACCTTTATGCATTGCTGGTTGGACTACAAAATGATGGAGGCACTGTGGAAAGCAGTATGGCAGGTACTCCAAAGTTAAACATGGAATTTTCATGATATAGTACCTTTTCCTTCTGGATACGTATATCCCCAAAAGAACTGAAAGCAGGTATTACTCAGGTATTTGCACTCCCATGTTCAGAGCAGCATTATTCACAATAGCCAAAAGATGTAAACAACTCAAATGTTCATGGATAGGTAAAGGGATAAACAAAATATGGTATATATACATATGATGGAATAGAATTCAGTCCTAAAAAGGAAGTTCTGATGAGCTTTGAACACATTATGCCAAGTAAAATAAGCCAGACACAAAAGGATATGGGCAGAATGATTCCATTATATGAGGTACTTATAGTAGCCAGTTAAAATAAAGTCCAATGGTGGTTGTTAAGGGTTGCAGAGATGGGGGGGTAGGAAGGCAGAGTCTCCGTTTAATGTGCAGGGAGCTGCATTTTGGGCAGATGGAAACTATGGACACAGATGGTTGTGCTGGTTACACAACACTGGGAATGTCTTTAATGCCAATGAACTGTATACTTAAAAATTGCTAAAAAAAAATTGCTAATATGGTAAATTCTATGTTACATACATATTTTGCCACAATGAAAGTATAAAACAAAATGTGAATTCAGCAAAAAAAGAGCAGGAAAGCAAACAAATAGAGTAACTCACAACACAGATTGACCTATAAACAAAATGTTAGCTCAGATAGGCAAAACCAAGCATGCTCTTTACAAATACACATAGCATGTGTGGTTGTTAAAAAAAATTATTCCAAGAATCAGGACAGTGGTAGTGTTATCACTATGATCAAGGAGGGGGATACAATTTTGTAGGGACACAAATGTGGCATTTAAGGTACTAGCAAACTTGGGTGTCTTCCCTTAAGCACTGAGTACATAAGTGTTTATTCTTGGAATTGTAATATATTTTATATAAATCTTCTGTATATATTTCACAATTTTTTAAAAAGGCAAATTGAACCCTCTCCCACCTAAAACAGAAAAGCAAGCAAACTTTATCCATGTTTAATTTCCCAGATGGTTCACACTTTAGCATAACGAAGACTGGAAAAATCTAAAACACTACAGTGATTATTTTGCAGTCTTCTCTTTGAAGATTTTCTCCCTTGAAATAGCATCTATTCTGTTTTCCTTCTCAGAAATAAAATGGTTCCACACATTTTATTCTCCCAGATGTTTTAAGACTGTGAACCTGAACAGGCCTCTATATTAGGACTTTGGCCGGTAGTAACGTCTCACAAGCTAGAACATTCACTAGATAGGAGTCGAATCTTCAAATGAACTTGTCAGAACATTTCCATAATGTTTATCGAGTAGGTTTTTTTTTACTGTGTTTCAAACAGTATTTTGATGTACATATGATTGCTGTTCACACCAAATTAGCAATATAACCAATAAAATCTGAGCTCATTCAGAACTACCAGTTCCAACTGAAATTTTGGATCCCTAAAAATAAAATGCAGACACACAGATAGGTATAGTCCTTAATCGAAATATATTGTCTAATATCTACAAAGTGAACAATTGGTCTTAAGAAAGCAGACAAAAGGCACAAAAATCAGTATTACTACAGAGAAGCATTCATGCTACTGGATTTTTATAAATATTCTGAGTGGCACAGTAAAAAATAAATTAAGCATTGAGCAAAAAATCAAATACTTCATTTTTTTCCTTGCTTTATATTCTAGTCATGTCTTGACCTCATTTGTAAAGGCTGAGGACTGAAATTCAACTGAAACCACGGAACGCTTTTGTAGTCTTTATGTGTGTGTCATTTAATCACAGTGGTTTTCTTGCTGAGTTTGGGTCAAACAAGAGAGGCACACTTAAAAAAAAAAGAAGAAGAAGAAGAAGAAGAAGAGGAACCACAGACAGAAAATTCTTTTCTCTCTCCCCAAACTAAATACAAAATTGAGGCTGTGGTTGTGCAGTTTTTTATATGCATGCGTGTATTTAACTTCTAAAGCCCTTTTTCATCACAAAAGTAGTGAAGTCTTCATCTGACTTGTTTTCTAAAAGCAACAGCTTCTGAAAAATGTCTAATGTTTTGTGCAGAAGAAATTGTCAGAAAGATTCTGGGGCAAGGAGATGGGACTCAAATTCCAAGGTGGGCCTGCTTCTCCCAAAGATGCTCCATCATGGAAGGCTCTGGCACAAACCCTTAATGGCTTCTTGCCCACTTGCCATTCAGCAGGAAATAGTTTCTCTTTCTTGAGTAAGGATAAAATGCTAAAGTGGGGAGGGAGGTGGGAATCACAAAAATAATTGTGAAGTGACAGCCACCTACACTTCCTCCAGGAATGAGCCACTTTCTACCATATGGACACCAACTGGGCCATGTCAGTTCACCTCTGTTTTGACAGGAGTTGACTACACGAGAATACTTTTGTGAGTGCAAAACATTTTTGGCAAAGTGAAAAATAGAAAACTTCAAACCTCATTGATAAAAAGGAGCTCGTAATTACCCACTTAAATCTTGGTAAGTGCAGTATTTACATGTGTAATAATACCCAGCAGATATGTGTATATAGTGCATGTGTGTGAACATACAGTGTACTGAGAGCTCACACACAGACCGGTGCACACACACATGCCCCAAATGGCTCTTGAGTAAATTCAATCCTAGAGTGGTTTGGTGGTGCATTTTCACAGTATATCATTTCCCTCTCAGGTACCATTTCTTGAATGATAACAACAGGTCTTAGTGAATACCAGGAGAACCCTGATACTGCACCGTTTTAATTCCTACAAAAACAGGGCTCTTTCTGAAAGATCTGCACCACCACCCCATCAGTGTGCCTTCCAAAGCGGATTGAAGTACACCCAGCCGTCGCCCTGCAAGAGAAGGAAGGAGACATTTTATGACAAACTCTCAGCTGGGCAGGTCGGGGAAGCAAAGCTATTTCCCCAGCCTCTGCTCGGTTAGAAATGGAGGACCAAGCAAAGCAGGGCTCTGTTAGCATCTGTTCAGGACTGCCGTTAATGTGTGTGCGGGCGCCTTGTAGCTAGCTCCCAGCCATGCCATGCTGGGGGGCGCTTTATAGAGACCATAAATCTTCACATCTTGGCATTTCAGGAGGAAACCCCACAAAACAGCATAAAGGGGGGCTTTGTTGGTTTACATCACGTAAGATTAGTTGGCCAGAAAAGCTCTTTGAAATAGTGGAGCAAGAGAAAAAAAGGGCTGGTCTGATGAACGGACAGGAGAGAGGAGGCAAGGCCCGCCTCTGAGGAATTTGCCCACACCTGGGATTTGCAGCCCACCGGCCTGGAGCCGAGGGCCCAACCCCGGCTCTCTGCAGCAGGAGGCGGTCACAGATTTACACACAAGACATGATACCAAGTATCAGGAAAAGGGCAAGAATCAAAATGGTATATACAATCTGGGGCTTACCTAGAAGGGGATGTACTGAATGGTAACAATTCTGGTATTGGGATGACTTTTATTCTTTACATTGCCTCCTGCTTTCTGTTATGAACATACTGGCTCTTATTAAACCCAGGAAGAACTGGGGGGGGGGGCAGTTATTTTGTTGTCATCTCTGGGGTTTTTCTATGTCTAACTTTTCCCAGAAGCCAGGCAAACTAGTTGTCTCAGAGAGACCAGATCCACCTCACAAAAGGATCCTTGACTGATTTTGTAATGGCTAATTCTGTGTATTAACTTGATTGGCCATGGTGCCCAGATTAAACAGGATCTCTGTGTCTGTGAGGCTGTTTCCAGACACGATAATAAGTGCCCTGCCAAGCTGATTTCCCTCCCTAGACTGGGTGAGCATGATCCAATCCAGGGCCTGAAAACAAAAAAAAAAAGGTAAAGAAGGGAGGAATTCATTTTTTTTTTTTTTCCTGCCTCACTTCTTGAATTGGGACAGCTCATCTCCTGCTTTGGGACTGGCATTTCTACCACTGGCTCCCCTGGTTCTCAGGCCTTTGCCCTCGAACTGAATTGCACCCCTGGCTTTCCCGGGGTCTACAGCTTGCAAACGGCAGATCCTGAGGCTTTCCAGCCTCCACAATCTCATGAGCCAAGTCCTTATAATAAATGTCTCTATATTCACATCTCCTACTTCTGTTTGTGTTGTTTCTCTGGAGAAGCCTGGCTAATACAGAGTCACCTCACCTAGGCAAGGCCTCCAGACACTGTTCTCACTCAGGGCCTCCTAAGCAGTCTGCTCAAGCCGGCCTCCTGTCTGAACCAGAATCCAACCTTGAAGTCTCTGCTCCTGCCTGTGGGGAGAAGAGCAGCTCCTGTCCCTGACCAGAAGTGCACCTCAAAGTCCCTAGCTCGTCCTGTTGCCTTCCTGCTACACAGCGGAACCCTTCCTTGGAGCTGAAGTCGGACACTAGCAGCATCTGGGCCAAAGAAAGCCTAGACATACATCCATCGGCTCTCTGCATTTCAACTTGTTAAAATTCCTGGCTACCATGTAAAAATACCCGATTTCTCACTTGTGAAGAACGGGACAGTCTGGGATTGCCTGGTGGTTAAGTGGCCTCCGCTCCCCTTAGGGAACTCCTGGGTCTGCCCCAGTCCTCATGGGTCCTTGTCTCACTGACGCGGCCAGTTTCCTGAGGGCCTGCATTGAAAACGGGGGCTCCCACACTTTCATCATTTCCAATTCTGTTCTCAGAAAGCTTCCCAACTACTCTACAAACAACTTCAGAAGCGTAAGAAGCTCGGCAGGGCCGGGGGTACCTTGCCTGCTTGCCCAGGGGGTGGGCAGCCTGGTGACCAGTACTCTTTCAGTGTCACTTTCCTGGGGGACAGCAGCAGCCCTGAGGACACAGGACTCAGGCTGGCCTTTCCTAGCAGGTCCATCCCCTCTGGCCCATTCGAGGGCTTCACGATTAACTTGTTACTAATAATAAAGTAGCAGGGACCATGTTTTTGGTTTTGTTTCTGTTTTTTAAAGAGGACAGCAGCCAGATCACCCCATCCATTCCTCACGCTCCCTGTCAGGCTGATGGGCTATTCTGATGGAAGATGTCAGATGGGAAGTGTCAGGCACTCAGTTATGCCCCAGGACGGCCGGGCTCAAAGCTGGAGCCAGAGCAGAACAGCCCCAAATCTCCCCAGGACCTCCCCTGCCCCACCTCATCCATCCAAACGGTTGTAATGGCAAGACAAACCCATCCGCCCCTCACTTGGGACAAGTCCCCAAAGACAGGTGGCAGAGTTACCTCCTGGATAAAATACTTGGGCTGCCATGGTGTGTGGAGGTTCTCCCGTTTCCGTTCCTCCACCCGCTGCTTCTCCTCCAGGCGCCGCTTCTGCTCGGTGGCAGCATCGATGTCCCCCAGCCGCAGGTATCTGGTCACCTCCTGCCAGAGGTTCCTGGGGATGCACGCAGGAGAGGAAGTGGTCAGGCAGTGACAGCTGGCCTGACAAGGGCGGTTCCCAGAAAGAACTGAGGTGGGGGGGCACTGGGGCAGGGGGAGTGCAGTCCAGGAGCCTCAAAGACCCCTAGAACCAGGATGAGAATCCAGGGCCAACAGGTGCCCAAGTCTCCAGTCCTCTATGTCACGAGCAGCATGCTTCTCTCGGGGCTCTGAGGGTCTACCAACTGAATCCAGTAACAGCAGTAGTAAGCAGTATTAATACTACCAGTATGACAACAACAATCACAGCAGACATACTTTACATCCATATTAGCTCATGTCATCGTCACAACCACCCAGGGGTATGGATGTTATATGACCACCTTCATTTTAAAGAGAAAAATAAGATCCACATAAAGTGACGGGCTCAAGGTCAGCAAGCTCATCAATACAAACCACGGCTGGCTGATCCACGGAGGACCCCGCTATTAAGAGTTGCAGAGTGGGGTGAGTGGGTGTCTGTGTTCATGAGGCAGGATCCATCAGGCCCCCCATGTCCACATGGAAAATTACTTCTCTGCCTCACTCATTCATTCATCACAGAAGGCAGCCTAGACCAGCTTTCCCCCTCGGGAATATCCAGGGACCATTCCTGATTCATATTCTGCTCTGGAGGAGGAGGACAGGGACTGAGGATGCTCACGTGCAGCCCCCGTGCGCTTCCTCGTGTAAATGCATCAGGGCAATTCGGGATTTTTGTACAAAAGAAACTATCAGCATTCTCAACTGGGAGGACTCCCTCCCTGACTTTGGGGAAAAGATGCCTCTGCAGCCAGTAGTAAGCAGACATTCCAGAATTAGATCCACAGCCAGGGAGCGCTCCCACAGTGGAGGACCCTTGGCCCCATCCACAAGAGGGTCTGGAATGGCAGGAAGCACAGAGTGTTGGCATGATGAAGCCGAGAAAAGGCAGACAAGGCTGCCAGCCAAGTGGAGACAATGAGCAGCCCCTTCTGAGGGGAATCAGGATCAGCCAGCTGACAGGGGACAAGACCTGCACACCAGACCTGTTCTGAGCCCCACCATACACAGCCCCAGGGAGAACAATGCTCTGGCTCCCATTCCACCGTGGGAGAAACTTCTGGAACCGGACTCTAAAGCCAGGTCCAACAGACCAAAACAATGAGGTCAGGGCAGGAAAGAGTGAGGGGCGGGTGATGGGTCCAGTCATGGCCTTTTCATCATGCACGCCCTGCATATTTATCTAAGCTGAGGGAGAAGCTGAGCACAAGGACGTCCACGGTGGGGGTCCTCTCAAGGGCAGGACCTCCCATGACGGTCTCATCATAAGCGAGTGGTCCCAAATTTAGAGGGCAGAGAACTCTAAAAGACGTTGGCGAACATTTTCTTCCAAGGCCCAGATAGCAAACATAGTAGGCTTTGCAGACCCTATGGTCTTGGTCACAAGGGCTTAAATGCCATACAAAGGCATCCATAAATAATATGTAAATTAATGATCAAAGCTGTGGTCCCCCAAAATTTTATAAAAATCAGCCATGGGCTAGATGTGGCCCACGGGCCATAGTTTGCTAACCTCCTGGACTAAAAAATTTAAAAGGGCATATTCTAAGAAGATTCTGCTTCTGTCCCTGCAAAAACATTCCTTTAAACGGCTCCAGTAAAATCATACCATAGAGTAGACATATTAATTGGGTGGATACTCCATAATCTACTTTAACCATTTCCCTATTGTTGGGACAAGGTAGGTGGTTTCTTCGTTATTATTTAGTTTTCTTTTGAGAAAAAATACCCAACTGTATATTTAAAACCTTTTCTGAATTTAAGAATTCTCCTTCAGGAGAGATCCCCAAGGATGGGATACAAAACTAAAGTGAATTCATGAATTAAAAGCTACAGACCCACACAACTACACGGCACATGCTCTCACTATAAGCTTCTGTCCCTACAGAAATATCCAGAGTTGTCAGTTCGATCACATTCTTGCCACTACTGCATTTTTTTAAAATCATGTCCCTAATCTAATGACAACAAAACAGTATCTCATGGCTTCCAGGCAGAGTTCTTAGATGACCAGCAACCCCGTATTTGACTCTGCAATCAAGCAACAGACCACCTGAGCTGACGAACTCTTTTAGGACGAGCATTAAAAGTCTACCGTAGACCATCCTCACAACCCACCCCTACTTACAGAAGAACTAAGCTGAAAGCTATGAAGGATCTACTCCAAAGATACACTCAGTGAGAAATCCAAGTGACAACGCTATTCATGGTGCATTTCTGTTAGCTGAGCACTCAGCGGCTTCTTCTTTGTCCCCTGGGTCAGGAGCTGAGAAGAGCCAAGCCCAGAAGAAACACCCCACCAGGCTCCCACCTGGACTCCATGGGCCCCTGCTTCTCCAGAGGTCTGATCTTCTTGGGGTACACTGGCAGTGTGGTGGTGTCGATGACCCTGGTCTCTCCACTGTTGTAGGTGAACTCTAAGGTACCGTTCCATTCCCCGTGGGCTTTACAAACAATGGTGTTGGTTGGGTTGTGCTTCACTTCGGCTGTGACCCTGCATGAATGAATGAATGAATGAGTCAAATGAACACGCTTTGCGGGATTATCGAAACAGAGACTCACACTTCAAAAGCCGTACTCACGAGCAGAGATTTTTTTCCATGAGGTCACGAGGGGGAGGGATTGTTTTTTGCCATTTTGCTTAAAGCCTAGCTCTGAAAATGTGACCTAATATTCTTGATCAGAGAAAGCAAGCATTGGTAGAACAACTGGTGAGATGTGAGTGAAGTCTGCAACTTAGTTGATGGCAATGCAGTCATGTTAATTGCTTAATTTTGAT
This sequence comes from Martes martes, assembly GCF_963455335.1. Taxonomy (NCBI): domain Eukaryota; kingdom Metazoa; phylum Chordata; class Mammalia; order Carnivora; family Mustelidae; genus Martes; species Martes martes. The sequence goes on from NC_137888.1 coordinate 145,075,658, forward strand.
ACACACACAAAGGTGCTAAGCTTTTATTGGGGTGGAAATCGAGCAATTCAATAGAAATGAAGTATACACTTCTCCCTAAAATAGCATCGAATACTGCTACATTTTACCCACCAAGAGGGCATGAGAATAGGCCAAACAGGACTGCTCACAATCAGCCGGAGATCCCGCGGAAAAAGGAGGGAAATGCTCACGCTGGCATCCAAAGACTGAATGAAACCTCAGCTCACGGCACAGCACACCATCCCCCTGCCAGCCGCAGCTCCGAGGGCCCCCCTTTACAAGGGCCTTTGTGGAGCTCTGTGTCCTCCCCTGCTTCTCCTGCCTGGACCGAGGGGGCTCCAGGTCTCCAGCCCCGGGAGAAAGCTGACCGCACCTCCCACTCCACCTTGAAGCGTGCAGTGCAAACAGGAGAGCCTGCTCGGAAGCGGCCAAGGGGAGGAAGGAACTCAGCTCCTCTCTTCCTAACGGCACAGCTCAGGCTGAACTTAGAGTTTCCAAACACATGCCTGGAAGCTCCCTCCCTGTGAGCACAGCCACGGCTCCTAGGTGCTGAGGCCAAGGCTCACGGGGGGGTTTCAGGAATGTTCTGGCTGTGTGTACTGGCAGGGTGCTAGTGGGGGGCTGGCAAAACTTTAGCAACTGGCTCCTCAAAAGCAAAGACACCTGATTGGTAGCATCTGTTACTGTCGGGGGTGCCCCCACAGCTGATCACAAGCTCCTGACAGGGTCTGAGGGACGGCTCATGCAAGCCACAGTGCTTGGCTCCCCAACAGGGACTGCGGGCAGCCCCCTCCCTGGGTGACACGGGACATGTCGCGTGAACACCATACAGAACAACACTTCCCCAGGAAAAGGGCCAAGATGGGAGCTTGCTTAAATGGTGACCTGTAACTACAAGAAGAACAACTTAAGGCTGCCCTCAAATAGCAGGCTTTCCCTTCGATTTCTTAGAATCAGTCTTCCCCAGCTTCTAAAGTGTCCTGATTTCGTAGATGATATGGGGTTCGGGATATTTCATGGAAATCAACTTAACATGAAATGAGCTCTCAGTCAGTTAAGCGTGTGCCTCCGGCTCACGTCATGGTCCCAGGGTCCTGGGATTGAGCCCCACATTGGGCTCCCTGCTCAGCAGGGAGTCTGTTCTCCCTCTCCCTCTGCCATTCCCCCTGCTTTTGCTCTCTATCAAATAAAAAAGCAATCTTTTTTTTTAAGATTTTATTTATTTATTTGTCAGAGAGAGAGCACACACAAGAGGGGGAGCAGCAGGCAGAGCAGGCAGAGGAAGAAGCAGGCTTCCTGCTGAGCAGGGAGCCCCAACCGGGACTCAATCACAGGACTCTGGGATCATGACCTGAGCTGAAGGCAGACGCCCAACCAAATGAGCCACCCAGTCATCCCAACAAATAACAATCTTTAGGGGAAAAAAAAAAAAAAAAAAGAACTCTCACGCAGTGTCTGAGCTCACAGATGGAATTGCTTCAGAGTAGAGAAATGGGCTGTGGCCTCAGAACGGAAACGTTTTCTTAAAAAATGGAAGCAGCTTTTATTCTCTGGTGTGGGTCCTGGGACTCTATCATCAAAGGATTTCACTGGAAGTGCAGATTTGGGAGGGCTTTAAAAAACTGCCATGTCAGGGGCATGGGTGGGAAAGAGGTGCCTCTTTCAGGAGGATGTGTTCAGGGGCAGGAGTCAAGATGGTGCAGAAGTAGCAGGCTGAGACAACATCAGGTAGCAGGAGATCAGCTAGATAGCTTCTCAAACCATTGCAAACACCTACAAATCCAACAGGAGATCGAAGAGAAGAAGAGAAGCAATTCTAGAAACAGAAAATCAACCACTTTCTGAAAGGCAGGACCGGTGGAGAAGTGAATCCAGAGTGATGGGAAGATGGACCGCGGTGGGAGGGGCCGGGGCAAGCGGCAGAGCAACGGAGCACTAAAGCAGGACTTTTAGAAATCTGCTCCACTGAGGGACATCGCTCCAGAGGCTAAGCCAGGGTGAAGCCCACGTGGGGACAGCGTGGTCTCAGGTCCTGCGGGGTCACAGAAGGATCGGGGGGTCTGAGTATCGCAGAGCTCGCAGGTATTATTAGAGTGGGGAAGCTGGCTACAGAGATGGAGCCAAGGAGTGAGCTCTCAGCTCGGGGTCACCTCAAACTGTGATCTGTGGCAAAGTCAAGACACTGCTCTTTGAGAAGCGATCCCACAAGATCCGGGGAGACCCCCTGGAAGAGCACAGGGATCTGCTGGGTTTGGAGACTCCAAACGGGGCTGTGTGCCAGAGACAGAAATGCTCGGTCACAAGCGGGTGAGCTCAGAGCATGGCCAGAGGCCAGGGAGACGGGAGTGACTGAGCGGTTTTCTCTGAGAGCGCACTGAGGAGTGGGGCCCCGAGCTCTCGGCTCCTCCGGGCCGGAGAGTGGGAGGCCGCCATCTTCATTCCCGTCCTCCGGAACTCTACGGAAAGCGCTCAGGGGACAAAAGCTCCCGAAAGCAAACCCGAGCGGATTACTTAGCCCGGCCCCTGGCAAGGGCGGTGCAATTCCACCTGCGGCAAAGACACTTGAGAATCACTACAACAGGCCCCTCCCCCAGAAGATCAACAAGAACATCCAGCCAAGAGCAAGCTCACTGACCAAGGAGAACCGTGGAATTCTAGAGGAGGAGAAAGCAAAGCAAGGAATTCATGGCCTTCTCCCCATGATCCTTTAGTCTTACAAAGTCAATTAAATTTGTTTAATTTTTTTTTTCTTATTCTGATTTTTTTAAACTTTTACTCTTTCTTCTTTTAACATTTTTTAACTAGGTTAACTTAACAGTACTTTTCTTCAAAAAAAAAAATCTTTTTGAACCTTTATCATTATAGTCATATTTTATCCTTCATTGTATCTAACTTTATCTTTTGTATACACATGGGTTTTTTCTTCTAAAAAATTTTGGGATACAACTTCTTCTAATAGATCAAAATGTATCCTAAATCTAGCACACAGTTTGTTTTAGTCTCCAACCTGAGAAAATTCTCTCCACGTTCATTTTCTTTCTTTTTCCAACCAACTTATCAACTCCTTTTTTAGAATTTTTCTTAAAATTTTCATCTTTACAGTCATATTCCATCCCTTCATTGTATTTACTCTTACTTTGGTGTGCGCACGTGTGTATGTATGTGTGTGTGTATATATATATATTTTTTTTTTTCTTTAAAATTTTGGGAGGTAGTTTCTTCTAAGAGACCAATATATTCCCAAAATCAAGTGGGAGGCTCTGTTCTATTCACCAGTCTAATATATATATATATTTTCTTTTTCTTTCTTTTTTAAAAAATTTTTTTAACTTCTTTTTACCCCCTTTCTTCTCCCCATGACTTGGGATCTCTTCTGATTTGGTTAACGCACATTTTTATGGGGTCTTTACTGCCCTTTTAGTATTTTATTCTCTCATTCATATATTCTTATCTGGATAAAATGACAAGGCAGAAAAACTCACCACAAAAAAAAGAACAAGAGGCAGTACCAAAGGCTAGGGACCTAACCAATACGGACATTGGTAATATGTCAGATCTAGAGTTCAGAATGACGATCCTCAAGGTGCTAGCTGGGCTTGAAAAAGGCATGGAAGATATTAGAGAAACCCTGTCTGGAGAAATAAAAGCCCTTTCTGGAGAAATAAAAGAACTAAAATCTAACCAAGCTAAAATCAAAAAAGCTATTGAGATATAATAAAAAATGGAGGTTTTTACTGCTAGGATAAATGAGGCAGAATAGAGAATTAGTGATATAGAAGACCAAATGACAGAGAATAAAGAAGCTGAGCAAAAGAGGGACAAACAAGTACTGGACCATGAGGGGAGAATTCGAGAAATAAGTGATACCATAAGATGAAACAATATTAGAATAATTGGGATTCTTGGGGCGCCTGGGTGGCTCAGTGGGTTAAAGCCTTTGCTTTCGGCTCAGGTCATGATCCCAGGGTCCTGGGATCGAGCCCCGCATCGGGCTCTCTGCTCAGCAGGGAGCCTGCTTCCTCCTCTCTCTCTGCCTGCCTCTCTGCCTACTTGTGATCTCTGTCTGTCAAATAAATAAATAAAATCTTAAAAAATAATAATAATAATAAAATAAATATCACTAAAAAAAAAAAAAAAAGAATAATTGGGATTCCAAAAAAGAAGAAAGAGAGAGGGGGACAGAGGGTATACCAGAGCAGATTATTGTAGTATTGTAGAGAATTTCCCTAATATGGCAAAGGGAACAAGCATCAAAGTCCAGGAAGCACTGAGTACCCTCCTCCAAATCAATAAAAATAGGTCCACAGCCTGTCATCTAATAGTAAAACTCACAAGTCTTAGTGACAAAGAGAAAATCCTGAAAGCAGCCCGGGACAAGAAGTCTGTAACATAAAATGGTAAAAATACTAGACTGGCAGCAGACTTATCCACAGAGACCCAGCAGGCCAGAAAGAACTGGCATGATATATTCAGAGCACTACATGAGAAAAACATGCAGCCAAGAAAACTATATCCAACTAGCCTGTCATTGAACATAGAAGGAGAGATAAAAAGCTTCCAGGACGAACAAAAACTAAAAGAGTTTGTAAACACCAAACCAGCTCTACAAGAAACATTGAAAGGGGTCGTCTAAGCAAAAAGATAACCTAAAAGTAGTAGGCCAGAAAGGAACAGAGACAATATACAGTAACAATCACCTTACAGGCAATACAATGTCACTAAATTCATCTTTCAATAGTTACCCTCAATGTAAATGGGCTCAATGCCCCAATCAAAAGACACAGAATATCAGAATGGATTAAAAAATAAAAAAAAATAAAAAAAAACCAGAACCCATCAATATGCTGCCTATAAGAAACTCATTTTAGACCCGAAGACACCTCCAGGTTTAAAGTGAGGGATGGAAAACAATTTACCATGCTAATGGATATCAAAAGACAGCTGGGGTGGTGATCCTTTTATCAGATCAATTAGATTTTAAGCCAAAGACTATAATAAGAGATGAGGAAGGACACTATATCATACTCAAAGGGTCTGTCCAACAAAAAGATCTAACAATTTTAAATATCTATACCCCTAACATGGGAGCAGCCAACTACATAAACCAATTAATAACAAAATCAAAGAAACACATCAACAATAATACAATAATAGTAGGGGACTTTAACACTCCCCTCACTGAAATGAACAGATCATCCAAGCAAAAGATCAACAAGGAAATAAAGGCCTTAAATGACACACTGGACCAGATGGACAACACAGATATATTCAGAACATTCCATCCCAAAGCAACAGAATACACAGTCTTCTCTAGTGCACATGGAACATTCTCCAGAATAGATCACATCCTGGGTCACAAATCAGGTCTCAACTGGTACCAAAAGATTGGGGTCATTCCCTGGATATTTTCAGACCACAATGCTTTGAAACTAGAACTCAATCACAAGAGTAAAGTTGGAAAGGACCCAAATACATGGAGGCTGAAGAGCATCCTACTAAAGAATGAAAGGGTCAACCAGGAAATTAAAGAATTTAAAAAAATTCATGGAAACAAATGATAATGAAAACACAACGGTTGAAAATCTGTGGGACACAGCAAAGGCAGACCTGAGAGGAAAATATATAGCGATACAAGCCTTTCTCAAGAAACAAGAAAGGTCTCAAATACACAACCTAACCCTACACCTAAAGGAGCTGGAGAAAGAACAACAAAGAAAGCCTAAACCCAGCAGGAGAAGAGAAATAATAAAGATCAGAACAGAAATCAATGAAATAGAAATCAAAAAAACAATAGAACAGATCAACAAAACTAGACGCTGGTTCTTTGAAAGAATTAGTAAGATTGATAAACCCCCCAGACTTATCAAAAAGAAAAGAGAAAGGACCCAAATAAAATCATGAATGAAAGAGGAGAGATCACAACCAATACCAAAGAAATACAAACAATTATAAGAACATATTATGAGCAACTATACGCCAGCAAATTTGACAATCTGGAAGAAACGGATACATTCCTAGAGACATATAAACTACCAAAACTGAACCAGGAAAAAATAGAAAACCTGAACAGACCCATAACCAGTAAGGAGATTGAAGAAGTCATCAAAAATCTCCCAACAAACAAGAGCCCAGGGCCAGAAGACTTCCCAGCGGAATTCTGCAAAGCATTTAAAGAAGAATTAATTACTATTCTCCTAAAACTGTTCTGAAAATGGAAATGGAAGGAAAACTTCCAAACTCATTTTATGAGGCCAGCATCACCTTGATCCCAAAACCAGACAAGGATCCCACCAAAAAAGAGAATTACAGACCAATATCCTTGATGAACACAGATGCGAAAATTCTCACCAAAATACTGGCCAATAGGATCCAACAGTACATTAAAAGGATTATTCACCACGACCAAGTGGGATTTATTCCAGGGCTGCAAGGTTGGTCCAACATCCACAAATCAATCAATGTGATACAATACATTAATTAAAGAAAGAACAAGAATCATATGATACTCTCAATAGATGCTTAAAAAGCATTTGACAAAGTACAGCATCCTTTCTTGATCAAAACTCTTCAAAGTGTAGGGATAAAGGGTACATACCTCAATATCATCAAAGCCAACTGTGAAAAAGCCACCGCGAATATCATTCTCAATGGGGAAAAACTTAGAGCCTTAGCGGTCAGGAACCCAGCAGGATGTCCATTATCACCACTGCTATTCAACATAGTACTAGAAGTTCTAGCCTCAGCAATCAGATGACATTTAATCAGAAACTAAAGGCATCCAAATTGGCAAGGAAGAAGTCAAACTATCACTCTTTGCAGATGATATGATACTTTATGTGGAAAACCCAAAAGACTCCACTCCAAAACTGCTAGAACTCATACAGGAATTCAGTAAAGTGTCAGGATATAAAATCAATGCACAGAAATCAATTATATTTCTATACAGAAACAACAAGACAGAAGAAAGATACATTAAGGAGTCGATCCCATTTACAATTGCACCCAAAACCATAAGATACCTAGGAATAAACCGAACCAAAGAGGCAAAGAATCTGCACTCAGAAAACTATAAAGTACTCATGAAAGAAATTGAGGAAGACACAAAGAAATGGAAAAATGTTCCATGCTCATGGATTGGAAGAACAAATATTGTGAAAATGTCTACACTACCTAAAGCAATCTACATGTTTAATGCAATCCCTATCAAAATACCATCCATTTTTTCCCAAAGAAATGGAACAAATAATCCTAAAATTTATATGGAACCAGAAAAGACCTCGAATAGCCAGAGGAATGTTGAAAAAGAGAGCCAACGTTGGTGGCATCACAATTCCAGACTTCAAGCTCTATTACAAAGCTGTCATCATCAAGACAGTATGGTACTGGCACAAAAACAGACATATCGATCAGTGGAACAGAATAGAGAGCCCAGAAATAGACCCTCAACTCTATGGACAACTAGTCTTCGACAAAGCAGGAAAGAACGTCCAATGGAAAAAAGAGTGTCTTCAACAAATGGTGTTGGGAAAATTGGACAGCCACATGCAGAAAAATGAAACTGGACCACTTCCTTACACCATACACAAAAATAGACTCCAAATGGATGAAGGACCTCAATGTGAGAAAGGAATCCACCAAAATCCTTGAGGAGAACACAGGCAGCAACCTCTTCGACCTCAGCCACAGCAACTTCTTCCTAGAAACACTGCCAAAGGCAAGGGAAGCAAAGACAAAAATGAAATATTGGGACTTCATCAAGATAAAAAGCTTTTGCACAGCAAAGGAAAGAGTCAACAAAACCAAAAGACAACTGACAGAATAGGAGAAAATATTTGCAAATGACATATCAGATAAAGGGCTAGTATCCAAAACCTATAAAGAACTTATCAAACTGAACACCCAAAGAACAAATAATCCAATCAAGAAATGGGCAGAGGACATGAACAGACATATCTGCAAAGACGACACCCAGATGGCCAACAGACACATGAAAAAGTGCTCCATATCACTTGGCATCAGGGAAATACAAATCAAAACCTCAACACCAGTCAGAATGGCTAAAATTAACAAGTCAGGAAATGACAGATGCTGGCAAGGATGCGGAGAAAGGGGAACCCTCCTACACTGTTGGTGGGAATGCAAGCTGGTGCAGCCACTCTGCAAAACAGCATGGAGGTTCCTCAAAAAATTGAAAATACAGCTACCCTATGACCCCCAATCACATTACTGGGTATTTACCCTAAAGATACAAATGTAGTGATCCGAAGGGGCACGTGCATCTGAATGTTTATAACAGCAATGTCCACAACAGCCAAACTATGGAAAGAACCTAGATGTCCATCAACAGCCGAACAGATAAAGAAGATGTGGTATATATATACACAATGGAATGCTATGCAGCCACCAAAATGAAATCAAATCTTGCCATTTGCGATGACGTGGATGTAACTAGAGGGTATTATGCTGAGTGAAATAAGTCAATCAGACAAAGACAATTATCATATGATTTCCCTGATATGAGGAAGTTGAGAGGCAAAGTTGGAGGTTTGGTGGGTAGGGAAGGAAAAAATGAAACAAGATGGGATCGGGAGGGAAACAAACCATAAGAGACTCTTAATCTCACAAAACAAACTGAGGGTTGCTGCGGGGAGGGTAGGGAGAGAGTGGTGGGGTTATGGACATTGGGGAAGGTATGTGCTATGGTGAGTGCTATAAAGTGTATAAACCTGATGATTCACAGACCTGTACCCCTGGGCCTAATGATACATTATATGTTAGTAAAAAATAAAAAATTTAAAAAAAAAAAAAAGATGTGTTCACTCTATCTTGATTGCCAACTCCTCTCATGGTTGGAATGCAAGCTCCCTCTGGAGGAGAGAAAGCCAGAGTATCGTGTGAAGGCAAACACACAGCCTCCGGGGCGGCGTCCTACCTGTGGACTTTCCCTCCGTAAAAAGGCTTCGTGTGGAATATGACTGTCGCCGAGTACCCCGTCTTGGCACAGCTGATGCTCACTTTGCCTCCGAGCTCCACCCAGGGGATGGTGAGAATGGACCGTGCGTAGGCACTGGGCAGGGTGAACACGTACTCCTCCCCATGTTCCAGGAGCCTCAGCACACCTCCAGGGAGAGAGCAGGAGAGAGTCAGGCACACAAGATGAGGGCAGCTGGGAATCAACAGACATGAAGATGACAAACCAAACACCTCCGGCAACAGATGTCACATCTCCCACCTCTGCAAAGGTGAGCCTCTCACCGACCACATATGTATTCATCCCCTGCCCTCCTGCGTGCCAGACACCGCTGCGAATAGAATAGTGAACAGACCCACTTGCTTCCTTCAAGGGGAAAAGGGAGGTTGACATTAATCACCGACTGTGATGAAAGGAGGGAGAAGGGCCCAGTGCCATGGAGGCCTCCAGGCAACAGAATTCTCCCTAAGGAAGGGCCATTTGGACCGGGTAAGTATTGAGAAGGTAAAGAGACAAGAGAAATAGTCCAGGCAGAGGGAAGAGGAGGTGCAAAGGGCCTGTGGTGGGAAGGAGACTGGTGAGCCAGGAAGGGCTGAGGGAAGGGCCCACGTGCAAAAGGGAGGGAGTAGGTGTAGGTGCACAGGCTGGCCAATTCAGCAAGGCCCAGATCTTCTTTTAACCTTTGAAATAGCATGTAAAGAAGTTCTGCCTTTTTCTGAAAGCAACACAGACCTTCCCAGTTCTCATAAAGCTAGAGAGCTCAGACTGGACCCTGCTATCAGCAGCCGGGTGCAGGCACTATCCACATGAGCTCCCCACCTGTAGATCAGGGGTCTAAGCGTCAGGTGTGAAGAGGTCTTAGTCCTCTGGAACAATGCAAAAGTGCGTGGGTTTGTCTACGTTCTAGGGAAAAGGGCCACAGTTTTCACCAAGCTCTCAAAAGCTGACACGAAAGCCTTGATTAAAATGCACAAACTCCCAGGGCTGGGAGTCTAGTTGTATACTGTTGTATAGTTTATGTGCTACACAACGTGCCCTCAAGGGCTAAAGTCCAGCCCTCACTCTGGCCCACCAGGCTGGGTACCCACACTCGAGGGGCAGCATTTCACTGTACCCTGAGGTCCACAGAGGCCAGCAGAGGCCCCCGAACCAGGCTATAAGTTGACATGTGTTTCGTGCAAGGAACCTTCTCGGCCTCCCACTCCAGCCCTGGGGCTCAGGGACCTGCATGTGGCCTGGTCCTCTGTCCCAGCTCATTCCCAGCCTGGCCATCTACAGGTGCACTGTGCGTCCCAGGAAGGAATGTGCTGCCCTTCCGCCCCACCCTGGTGGCATCCCCCCTCCCCAGATCCCGGGGTCAGTGGTGCCCATGTGAGGTGGCACTTTCCGGCTGCCCGGCATCCCTGGGGGGCTTCCCCATTATGTCCCTTAAGTTTCACAATGACCCCATTTGGCAGTACTTTTCATTTTTAAGTAAGGATGAGGAAGCTGAAACACAGTTTAAGTAGTTTGGCTGGGCAGTGCTTCCCTCTCAGGCGAGACAAGCATCAGTATCAACTAGAGCTAGAATGTCCCCAGGAGAGACAGTACATTTCTCTGATGTACTGATGAGTACTGATGAGCTTGCTTGGGGGGCTGAGGACAGATGGGACTAAATCATACAGAGGAGTCCTGAATGTTGAGTCGCCGAAGTCACACTTGAAGGAGCGTACAACTATAATTTAATTTATCCTTGACCATCCCCTTACTCGCCGATGGGCTACCGACTGCGGATAGCCGACAAGGCTGGTCTGGAACCAGCAGAAACCCTCCCTGTTAACTCCAGGAAAGTCAGTTCCCCCAAGCCACAGAAACAGGGAGGGGGCCTACTGTTCTGGGCTGACACACTCGCGTGCGCACGTGTGTGTGTGTGCGCGCGTGCACATGTGTGTGAGTGGAGGGAGGCTTAAGCAGGTGGGGCGCATGCAGGAGCTGAGGTTTGTGGGTCACTCACAATCACGTGGGCAGGACTGGAGGACAGATATCGTGGCAGCATTTAAATCTCAATCTCTCTCTCTCTGTCCTTCCCCCCGCCCCCCACCAGGAGTATAACTGAATATATGTTATCGTGGCAGCATTTAAATCTCAATCTCTCTCTCTCTGTCCTTCTCCCCGCCCCTCCACCAGGAGTATAACTGAATATATGTAACATAAACGCTATTTGTGCATTTACATTATGCCAAATATGCTGAACATCAGAGCAGCCCTCCTCCCCACTTCTCCACCTTGCCTTAGCTCTTGTAACTGAATTAACCCAGCTCCGGGAAAGTCAAGCCCCCAGGCCAGCGAATGCTCCTTCTCCCTCCTCCCAGGGGCAGCCAGTAGACTCCCCAGATGCCCCGGAGGCCTTGCCCTGTGCGCCCACGGGGAGGGACGATGTGTCTGGCAAGAGAATTGCCCTTTGCTGGCTCAGTTCTTACAGTTTCTGAGCAGGACACCCTTGGAGGAGAACAGTCGGGGCTGACACACTTTTTGTTTCAAAGCCCACTTTGTGTCGGACTTCCTTGTGTTCAGTTGCTGGAGGAGATGGCCCAGAGCAGGTGGAAAATCACAGCTAATACCAGACAATAGGTAGGATGCCAACAGGCAAGGAGAATCAGAAGGAAAAGCTGAGGAGAGAGAGAGGCCACCTCAGACCTTCCTCCCTGGCCCAGTTCTACCCACAAGCTTCCAGGTTCCCCGGGGCCAGCCACATTTGCAGGGTCTCTGGGTCTGTGGCAGCTGGGAGGGGACTCCTGGGTCCGCGCAGAGGAGGCTGTCAGTCCCCAGCGGGCCTGCCTCCGAGATCCCGGAGAAGAGGTGTCCCTGGCACCGCCCATCCCCAGCCTCCGTACTAACTAGCAGTAGAAGCCTTCCCAGGTGGCCAACGTGTCCTCAAGGGCACCACCTCAGCTCTGACGGCTACAGCATCCCTGGGTGGTCAGCCCTTCCAGGCCTCAGCTGGAAGCGCCCTGGGGGCTTGCACCCTACCACCCAACCCACCAGCAGCCTCTTCTCAGGCCAGGGCCACACATCCTGGGCCCCACGTGCCACACCTTCCTGGCCTCATTTGCCAACATCAACTTGGTGACATAGGGTTCTATAGCTGATACTCTCTTTACAACATATTCACATGGATCCTAGGCCCCAGGTGTTCATAAAGGGCTGGGTGAGATGGAGATCTCTCGGGGGCTGGTGGCTGGCGGGGGGGAGGGGGTCTTTCCAAGCCCTCAATCACTCACCAGGCTGTGTCTCAGTTTCCTCATCGGTGACACAGGGATGATGGCATCCATACCTCACAGGGCTGTGGTGGGGAGAAGAGGGTGATTCTAGAACTCAGTGAAAAGCCTCCATCTGGCACACAGCTAGAATCCCGGAGGTTTTATATGCTAACTACTCCTCCCTCTCTGGGGCGGCTCTCTTGGTGGGTGAACCCTGAGCTGGGGTATTTCCATTTGGGACTAAAGAGCGAATCACAAAGTGGCAGCGGGTCAGGCACACGACGGGTGAAGAGAGAGGTGGGAGGTGTCCTCTTCCCACTCAGCTCTAGAAAAATGTCTTGCAGGGGCACCTGGGTGGTTAAGCGCCTGACTCGTGATCTCAGAGTCCTGCGTTCAGCCTGTGCCGGCCTCCACCCTGGGTGTGGAGCCTTCTTAAAAAAAAAAAAAAGAAAGAAAGAAAAAGAAAATGGAAGAAAGAAAAAGAAAAAAAAGAAAAATCTCTTGCAAACCTGAAGTCCACAGACATCAGTGAGCCCCAATGTTGAGCTGGTAGGAAAGCACTGGGGAGACCACACTCCTTTGGCTTTTCTCTAAAAATCCACAAATGTGTGCTTTCTCATTAATCACCTGCAATTATGACTTCTCAGTCCTAACCCCTCTTCCAGGGCTGCATTAAAAAAAAAAAAAAAAAAACTGTCCCTAATGTGAATAAAAGACTATATTAAATCCAGACTTACAGGGATGCCTGGGTGGCTCAGTGGGTTAAAGCCTCTGCCTTTGGCTCAGGACATGATCCCAGGGTCCTGGGATCAAGCCCTACATTGGGCTTTCTGCTCAGCGGGGAGCCTGCTTCCCGCTCTGTCTGCTTCTGCCTACTTGTGATCTCTGTCAAATAAATAAATAAAATCTTTAAAAAAACAAAACAAAACCAGACTTACAGATGGGCTCACAAATGAAAGTCCCTTTTTAATTAGCCTAAGAGCTGAGAGAAGCCAAAAAAATGCCAAATAATCAATACTTCCACATCACGGTTAGTTTTCAAGCTGTAAGATTTCCATTTTAAATTGCACAGATTGATTCACCAATCAACATAAAGGCAACACATTAAGATTTCCAAACTGATACATTTGAAATAATTTCACACCTGCTCTCATTCTGAGGAACCCCAACTTTTCCAGTAGGACGTGGTCTCTGGGAAGCACCGAGTGGCGGGAGGGAGCTCAGGCTGGGTCTGCAGGCCTGGCAGCACTGGCGCTCCCAATCACCAGGCCCATGTAGCTTTCTCTTGCTAGAATGAGCTAGAACTAATTGCCTCTCCCCACAGACCCAATTAAGCTGTGCCATTTCCTGGGCTCTGGCCCCGGAGTTTTGGGGGGAGCAGGTTGTAAGTGCAGCTGAATACGCCTCAGCTCCCCCACAGAGTGGGTGATGAATGGCGGGGCCTTGCTTCCCCTGGGGGGAAAAGCTGCATGGGGGGGTGGTGCGGAACTGTGTGTTGTCAATTAGGGGTCTGAGTGCCAGGGCAGAGGGACCTGGGAGGGGGATCCCCCAATGAAGCACTGCATAATGGCATTCTGTCCTTGCCAAATATGGCAGAGCCTAAAGGCAGTACTTTAAAAGATAAGCCCACATATTTGCATATAAAAACTTCGTGGACCCATCCTAAGATCTAATTTTTAAGAAGGAGGGGGTGGAAAAAACCTTACTTCAGACCCAATCAACAAATGCTGGAATGTGCTACAAGGAATTAGTGAGGGGGGAAAAGAAAATCTTCCTTCCCATTCCCGGAACGGACCTCTGAATACAAGAACCAGAACCTTTTGCTCCAAAATTTGGGGACACTTAAAAGTATTTTCTGGGGGAATAGGGAGGGCGCCTGGGTGGCTCAGTTGGTTAAGCCTCTAGCTTCAGCTCAGGTCATGATCCCAGAGTTCTGGGAAGGAGCCCCACATCAGGCTCCCTGCTCAGCGGGAAGCCTGCTTCTCCCTCTCCATGTTTTCTCTCTCTCTCTCAAATAAATAAAATTTTTTTTTTTTAAAAAAAGGTATTTGCGAGGACACCAGGAATTAAGAACACAGAAGAAAGGGTATGAGGACATAGCAAGAAGGATGACCACATGCAAACCAAGGAAGAAGAAACCAAACCTGCTGACACCTTGATCTTGGAATTCTAGCTTCCAGAACTGTGAGAAAATAAATTTCAGTTGTTCAAGCCAAAAAAAAAAGTATTTGCTAGGAAAAAATAAGGATCCTGGGTGTTACAGAGTGCACATTTAATTAATATGAATGGGGATGTAGCTTCTAGAAGGAATTGGGAAATGTAAGCCCTCCCAAGAATGAGCCAGGGGTAGGTCCCCTGACCCCTCCCAGGTCCATCTACAATCAGGAAAGCACTGGGTGGCCAGAAAGGGCTATGTCCAGGGAGGACCCTTCCAGAGTGTCTCTCTAGAATTTTCTTCCCTGATTTCACGCTCTCCTGAGAAGTTCTAAGTAGAATTCTCAAGCAGGTAGAATTGGGAGCAGCAGATTCTAATTCTACTTGAGGGATGGTTCCGGTGAGGGTCTCAGGAGAGGGTGTTAGATGATCTCCCTCCCACTGCATTAAGAGCTTTGCCCAGCGTGCCCAGGGCTGTGCCAAGTAAATCCAAGGCCCCAGGCCCCATCCGCCACCTGTTGGGAACAGGGGAGCAAAGACCCTGAGACATCAGACGCCCCCACTCTCAGCCGCTCTCACTCAACAACCACCAACAATAAGAGAAAGTGAAGGTGCTGGCTCACCTCGGTGTGGGAAAGGGGGGACACACTGGGGGTAAGAGGACCCACCTTTCTCAAGTAAAGTTCCAGAGGAGATGGATGTTGGTCACATGGGCTGCGGGGTAAAGGAAGGAGCCCCAGCCCAGGACAGAGCAGGGTAACAGCACCCAGGGAAGAGGGGAGAGAGGCACAGAATGTGCCGGAAGGGCCGAGCTAGCAAGACAATAGGACAGTCAACACGTCTGTACACAGCCTCCTCACCAGAGCCCACTCCTGAGGTGGACGGCTGGGGAGAGACTGAGTGTCACGGACTGAAGAACTCCCTAAATCCCTAGATTTGCAAATCTTCACCTTTATGGAAAATCTCCAGAGCTCTGTCCAATGTCAAGAATCCTGACTCAGGGGCCCCGAGGCTGGGAGGTACCCACCCGGTGCTCTCCTTTACGAATTTGTGAGTTTGCCTCGCCCTGGCACGGGGCAGCAGGCACTGTCTCTGAGCGCAGGAGAGTCCCCAGAAAGGCACTGGAATAAATTCCCCGTGTACCTGAGAGTGCATTTACCTTTATCAGAAGATCTTCTATTCATTGAGCACCTTACCCTGGCTAATGACAGACTGAAAGTTTGTGTGGGGCGGGGGAGGGAGGAAGAGAAAAGAAAGGACTTGTCTGTCTCCCTCCAGCTGTGCCCCTGGTCCCTCCCCGCTACCCACTCGTCGGTTCCAGCAGCCCTGGGGATGGGTTCCAGCCACGTCCACTGTCCATGGACTCACACCTCACTCAGGGGAAAAGCCCGAGTCCTTGCATAGCCCCGAGCTAGTCTCCCGTGGCCCTCCTCTCTGACCTGTCCCCTCTCCTCCCGCCATCGCAGCCACAACGAAGTTCCCAGAACAGCCCCGCCTCGCATGCTGGCCCAGGGCCTCCCAGCCTCCTGCTCTCTCCGCCAGGAGCACCCTTCCTCCAGCTGTCCACAGGGCTCCTCTCTCACCCCCAGCAAGCGTTTACTCAAAGGCTGCCTTCTGGGGGTGCCTGCGGGGCTCAGTCATTAAGTGTCTGCCTTCAGCTTGGGTCATGATCCCACAGGGTCCTGGGATCCAGCCCGGAATCGGGCTCCCTGCTGGGCAGGAAGCCTGCCCTGCTTGGGCTCTCTCTTGCTTTGTCAAATAAAATTTAAAAAAAAAAGGCTACATCCTTGAGGAGGTCTGTCCTATGAATAGAGGCAGCACCCCCTTGCTGGGCACCCCACTCCCTATCACCCCGTCCTGCGTTGTCTCATCAGCGCCAGTCACGCGGCACGTTTCCTGCAGGTGCCTTGTTTTCTGTGACTCACGCCTGGTCGCCTGCTGAGCACAGGGCCTTCTGGCTTGTCCGAGCCCCTGCGGTGTGCCTGCCACCAAAAACGGCACTCTTCGTTTCACAAACGAACCAATAAGCTATCTGAACCACCCCGTTAGAGATAAGGGAGTAAACACACTTGAAACAGGTCTCTAGAGAAGGTGCCGTCGACGCATGTGGGCGGTGAGTGGACCTGAAGGTGTGAATGGGCTCCGTACCCCACCTCCTCCCCCAAACCCACATTTCACCCCCAAGTAATTCATCATGTGGGAGACTTAGCATAAGGAATGAAACAAAACAGGATGAGACCGGAATCTCCTGCACCCAGATTTTTGTTTCTAAATCAAAGGCCTTCCCAGCCGCCAGCGCATCCCATCCTGAGCCCCCCGCCCCAGCCCCACTGCTCCCCGGTCCCTCCCCTGCTTTATTTTTCTGCAGAGGACCTCACACCTTCCCACACAACCTACATAATTTTATTTACCAGGAAAACAGAAGTAGAATGGAAGCTGAATGAGGACAGAGATTGGGGGGGGGGGTCTATTTTGTTCATACAAGAATCCTTATCTCCTAACACAATGTCTGGCATCTAGTAGGTACTCAATAAAAATGCCCTCAGTGAACAAGGTGTTCTCATCTCATGGGCTTTCGGAAGGACTTCCAAGGAGTCATGTACTCCCTGAAACTGAAGACTCAATTTTGCGTTGGGTTTTTTCCTTTCCCTGAGAAGAGAATCCATAGTCTCAAAACCTCAAAGGAATCCGTGACTCAGAGAAGTTGGAGAACCACGAACACAGACGCCTCAGTGTGACAAGGACTCTTACAGGTTTCTTCCAACAATGAATAAACTTCATCCACAGCTATTTGCTAAAATAGGAACGCAAGAGCCACACAGGGTGTGATTCCATTGTTCTTGCTTCAGAAATCTCTAGCAGAAACCAGAGATTTGCCTTGGGAATGTTTACCAGCAGATTCGGAATAGGCAGCATTGTTATTCTTCCTGTGAGCCAGAACACCGGAGAGAATGAACAAAAATGTGTCTTCACAGATTTGGAGCCAATTCTTAACATTCACGCAAAACTGAGGGACACCTGAGTGGCTCGGTCATTAAGCATCTGCCTTCAGCTCAGGTCATGATCGTGGGATCGAGACCTGCACGGGGCTCCCTGCTCAGCGGGAAGCCTGCTTCTCTCTCTCCCACTCCCCCTGCTTGTGTTCCCCTCTCGCTGTGTCTCTCTCTGTCAAATAAATAAAATCTTTTTAAAAATTCATGCAAAGCTGAAAATAAAAATAGTACATAAGGTGGGCCTCATAACACGTATAACGTGTCAATGATCCAGGTGTATCCCACCTCGCCTACAACCTGGGCCCCACTGAGAAATTACCAGGGCCTCATCCCAAAATAACAAAACCTGTCCCTCTTTACCACCTAGCCACCTCCAATGCCAAAACAAAATAAAAACAAAGAACTCCACACACACAGGCATCCGTCATCTATCAGCTGTGCAAACATCACTGTGTAAGAGCCAAGTTCCACCAAACGTACGACATGGCTTACCTTCCCCTATCATGGAGACCCCCACGGACATGCCCATGAACTTGCTTTTGGTCCATACGTGAGTGTTGACGCACAGTCTCTTTTCCTTGCACTCACAGTAGAAGCAGGAGATGGGGGGATGATGGGACACCTGCTCGGCCACAAACCTCAGTTTGTAGCTTTTGGAAGGGTCCTCAGCCGTCGGCTGTTCATGGCCAGCAGGAGAATGGGGGGCAGTCCTCTTTGGCTTGACCCTGTCTTTGGGAACCTCCCAGGAGCAGTGAAACGTCTCACCAATGATGGGGTTGTAGGGCTTCTTGGCCAGGGCCCCCTTGCGGCCCTCATGGAAGGCCGTGAGATAATATTCCACGAAGCAAATGACTCTCTCCTCTGGCGTGGCCCCAGCGGTGATGGCCAGCAGCAGGTCCGGATGGGCCATGAAGTCTGCGTACATCTCCAGCAGGGATCGCTTCTCCAGGATGAACGTGGGAAGCACCACCTACGTTGGCAAGGAGACAAAGACAGGAGACGCCATGATTACACGAAAGAGGCTGCAACCTCTACCCAGCAAACCCATCGTGGCTTTAGCCAGAGCTCGGTTTCTTTGGACTCCTAGACAAACGACACATCAGGGGAAACAATGTCCAAGAAAACCAGGTCGGAGATGTGGCTGTAGGGTTGGCATAAAGCCAACCCAGTTTGGCAGTCAAGACGGTTCAGAGCGGCTCTCTGCTCAGCCAGAACTCAAACGGCGGTGTCTGCCTCCCAACTCCACCACTCTCTGTCCTCACACAAAACCCTCTTCTACTCCTCATTACTTAGAGATGTGAAGAAAAGAGCTCAGAAGGACTTTGTACTTTCCTTTCTGACATCAGACACAACCAAGGGGGTTGCTCACTGTGTCCCCACAAACATGGACACTGGGGGTTTGCAGGTGCTGCATCAGAGGGGGTCCAGGTCGACCAGCACACACCACCACTGAGAGGGTCTATTTAGAGATCTCTGTTAGAAGAGTAGCATACAAATCCCGACATGATCAGGGCAGAGCAGGAGTGAGGAAGAGCCCCTGGCCCAGGTCTCTGGGAGGGAAGGCCAATTAGCGAGCCAGCAAATGTCCAGAGAGCTGCTACAGAGGAGAGGAGCTGTGCGTGAAGCCGGCTCAGCAGGGCTGGGTCAGGAGAAAAAAGCAGAGGTTACAAAGTGGGCTGGCCCTTAATACAGAACCTTCTGGTAAGTGGACAGCCTGTGCAGGGACTTTGGATTTAACAAGCCTTGGGAACAAACACCTCCAATCTAAACACTTCCATCTAAGAAGGAAAAGAAGCCACAAATGTTTCCATCTCTGGGCCTTCCCCAAACCACCCCATTTCCTGTCCCTTCCCTTCCGCGGCAGGGCCCCGTGATCATGAGGGAACCCGGGAGGGAAAGGGCAGAATTCCAAGGAGGGTGGTCAGCCCTGAGAGACTCGATTCCCATGAAGGGGGCTCCGTGGCCTCGGCTTGCATCCTTCTCTGCACCTGCGGACTGCGGCTTCTCCGGCAACAATCCCAGCTCTGGATGAGGACAATTGTCAAGTGTGTACTCGAGACTGAAATTACGAGGAAAGAACTGGCTACCATTATGACCCTCTCAGTACACTTTTGAAAAGGGCAAGAACGTAAGACGGTTCCCCCAACTATTATTTCTGAACTCAGAAGCTGAAGGATTAAAACAAAATAACAAGGAAAAAGAACTCCACTCGGCACCTCAAATCACTGAGCACCAGAACGGAAAGGGACCCTCAGGGTGATGGAGTCCAATGCTCCAGTCTCACAGGTGAGGCGACAGAGATGAGGAGAGGTGAGGGAAGGCACCACGCAGGAACCTTGGGGTTCCCAACTGCCACCCAAATTCTTCCCATTACCCCTGACATATCACAAGTATCTGCTTCTGGCTAATGGCAGCATTTTCTTTCCCTCAGTGGACTAGGGACTAGAGTTCACTGGACAGAACAACTGGGACAGCTGGGCCACCTCACCTACTGCCACTGATCAGTTAGTCAGGGGCAGGGGGCTCCTGAGTGGCTCAGTCGGTTATGCCTCCAACTCTTGATTTCTGCTCAGGTCATGATCTCAGGGTCCTGGAATCGAGCCTCCCCACTAGTGGGGAGGTCAGTGGGGACTCAGTGGGGACTCTGCTTCTCCCTCTGCCTCTGTTCCTCTCCCCCTCCAATTGCTCAGTGGGGACTCTGCTTCTCCCTCTGCCTCTGTTCCTCTCCCCCTCCAATTGCCTGTGCCCATGTTCTAAAATAAATTAACAAATCTTAAAAAAAAAAAATAAGTGGGAAGCAAGAAGTGGCCCACAGGAAAGAGAAGCACATGAACCCCACCTTCTGGCCTATTCTACTCCTCCTGGAATGACTAGGCAATCCACCCGTCCAAAAATTACTGATTACCACGGGGAGGGAGACCATCAGCAATGAAGAAAGGAAAGCACAGCGCCCCCATCTGGAAAAGTGCAGCTATGGCTTCCCAACTGGCCTCCCTCCTGTCAGACCCGCCTTGATTTCTTCTCCATGCCACAGCCAGGCCCATCTCTCTAGAATCTCTACAAGAGATAAATGAAGTCCAGCCTGCCCCCCCACACCTCCCTCTAGTGGGACATTATCCCTCACTTTCCGCCTCCAGCCCTCCCCTTACAAGTACCCATCCCTACACACACACACACACACACTCAAATCTTTCCTTTTTTCAGCCTCCTCCCGCCTTGTCCAAGTGATGACCAGCTATTCCGCTCAAGGGTATCCTCTTCTGTGAAGCTTTTTCTGACGGCTCCTGCTTCTAAGACTAAACCAGCAACTCCCTCCCTCACCAAACCCCAAACACCTCCACCCTGGCATCCACAATGCTTCTTGTAGTAAGCACCATTACTGGGGGTGGCGGCCACTTCTGGAGGGCTCAGTCAGTTAAGTGGCTGCCTTCAGCTCAGGTGATACCTGAGAACTTACCAATTTCCAAAGCCAGCCCTCCCCAGATGGCAGACCCAGGGAACGTGGTCTCACAGCCACCAGCAAGGCCAACCCCCTTGGATATATATTCTACACTTGAAAATGATATTGCAGCCTTGTCAGAGTTGGAAAAGGTAGAATACCCAGAGAGACAGAGGACGATGGATTGGCAGTGGAAGGACAATCTCTTCTTTCCTCCCTTGTCGGTCTGTCTGGTTGGTGTTTGTGCAAAATACCAGATCTTTCTGGTACTTTCAAAACCAGCACCCTGGGGCGCCTGGGTGGCCTTCGGCTCAGGTCGTGATCTCAGGGTCCTGGGATCAGGCCCTGCATCGGGCTCTCTGCTCAGCGGGGAGCCTGCTTCCTCCTCTCTCTCTGCCTGCCTCTCTGCCTACCTGTCTGTCAAATAAATAAATAAAATCTTAAAAAAAAAAAAAAAAAAAACACAGCACCCTGAACATTTTAGGCACGATAATATGCTTTTCTCTAAAGCAGGTTTCTATCTTTCATACAATCTCCCTGTCGTGTGTGTGTGTGTGTGTGTGTGTGTGCGCACGTGCCTTTGCAAATAAGTCACTTCATCATCTGTTCCTTGGGCAGTGGACACTGGAGATACAGAGCCAAGAAGTGGCGGGTGCTAATTGGGCTATCTGCCTGCAATGGAGATGTGAGTGATGGCCCAGCTGTGCAGACCGACAGCATCCAAATGGCTGGGATTCCTACTGGAGAATTTATCGAGCCATCAATAAGGGCTGCCTTTTCTCCCATTAACATAATTAAGACAATGAACTACTTTGGGGAAAGAGAAAAAAAAGAGATCTGCATTCGGGACTCAGAGAACAATTAATTACATTTAAAGTTGTGTCAATCTAGAAATAACTAATCTCCACGTTGGACTCTTAGAACTTCAAAATAATCAATGGCTGAGAGAGTCAGAGGGTCCAAAAAGAAAGTCACAAGAGTCTCTTCCCCGAACAGGGAACACAGCAGGCTTCTGCGAAGAAAGGCCAAGAGCAGGGACAATTTTCTCCAAAGAAACATCCGTTCACTTAATAACCTTGAGAATCATCTATGTAACTCTGTCCTGAGCCTGGCGGACCCACCGAGTGCCAAGGAGCAGGCACAGAGAGGCTGAGACCACCCACCGAGACAGATCTCTGTAGTCCTTTAAGGGAGACAGGGGAAGAACACAAAACTCCAACCTTACAAAATAAAGGGTGGATAATTCACATGCCGAAGGGTTCTTAGCTGACAGGACGCTCCCCTGGCTTTCCTTAAAATGCCAGCTCCCAGAGTCCCAAGATAAAGCCCCACGTTGGACTTCCTGCTCATTGAGGAGTCTGCTTCTCCCTCTCCCTCTGCCCCTCCCCCCACTCATGCTCTCTCTCACTCACTCTCTAATAAATAAATAAAATATTTAAAACAAAACAAAACAAGATTTGGAGAGAAGAGCCAAAGGCATCGGGAAGGTTAGTGGACACAGTACTTGGAGGGAATGGTACACTGCCTACCCATAGCTACACCAGTGGGGGTTCATTTCCAGGGCAAACCCTGGCTCTTCTGACCCTCCTCCTAAAAACTTCCCGGTTGGAAGGAGGAGCTGAAGTATAGCAACCCTGATATTTGGCATACCATGACTACACCTGGAAATTTAGCCTACTAAAACCATCAAAGGAGAGAACCTGTATGCCCAAGATGTCTGCTCCCTCCTGCTGGATCCAGAAGCCGCAGAGACACACATGACCCATCACACTAGTAGCTGAGCACGTCCAAGACCGTGTGGCAACTCTGTGGAAGGTTGCGCAGCCAGTCAAGAGTACACAGGCAAGGACAGCGTTCTCTCCCCCAAGCCTGCCGGTTAGGACATGGTTGTTTTCGTGGTGGGATCTGTGGGGTCAGATCCCACGGGATCTCCACCTGGTTTTACAAATGGTGCTACTGCAAAAGTTCAAGCGATTCTTTCGGAATCATAGAAATTGGCAAATTATCTCAGTCAGCCTCTCTCACAAAGAGAGAATCTTGTCTGCCGTAATTGCTGGTGGAAGCAGAAAGTTAGGGGTCCCTGGGAAAAGAAAGAGGAAGACCTAGCTTTCTTGACATTAGAAAGGTCATTTGAGGCACCCCCTCACCCCCCACTACCTAGTGAAAGAAGGTAGGACCTGCCCCTCTCAGGCCAGGAGATAGCCTTAATGCAGACAGTAAATCTGTGGTAAAACTCCCAGGGTGGCTTCAGAGGTAAAGATGGACTTGAGTTATCTTCGTGGGCTCTAGAGTCCCCTGGACACTCAGACACCGACCCAAGACGAGACGGAGATTTGGTGATGCTGACCCTTGCCGCCCTCCTGACTTTGACCTGAGCTCTGTCACCTTAAGATGACTTCGGCCCCAATTCCATGCTGTCTTCACCAGTGTGCAATATGTATGCATCCTTGGCTTACAACTGCCCCAGTTCCGTTGTTCGGGGAGACACTGCTTTGGGAAACATCCCTGGTGTTCTCCTTTACTTGTGGCGAGTAAAATCCTTCTTTCTCCTAGTCTTTGGCTTGATCGTGTCTCTTGGCTTGACACTAAGAGGGGAACCCAGTTTCAGGTAACAATGGGATAGGCACTGTGTACCTTCAGGAGAGGGACGTCCTCACCTGAAGAGAGCCCAATCCTCCCTCCCTTTGCCTGGCACAAGTTTTAACCACAATCTCTATCCCCCCAGACTCCCACCTACTCTATGGACTCAGCTGGGCCATCTGGAACAACACGAAATACACTGTTCTAGAAGATCTCCCTCTCACCTGACCCTGTAAAATTGGGAGTTTTGGCTAACCCCTCCCCCCACAGAGGAATCCAGGTGGGTCACCTTGCTACCCACAACCATGACCCTCCTCCACCTCAGTTCCCAGCATGCCACTCTCCACCCATTATCCGAGATGTCCCACCTCACTCCACCTCATCCCAGCCCCACCAAGACCAACAGACCGGCGACCCTGTTCTTTCCCCTACCTCGTTTCCTGTCATGTGCGCACAGAGTCCACAGCCCTGCCTTACACTTACCCCCTCTGATCCCTGCCCCCTGCCCCCAGGCTCTGCCACTTTCTCCCCCAGAACCTCAACTCCGCCATAATCCAGCTCCTCTCATTCTCTATGCCTCAACCTACAGCTCCGCCTCCCTGGAGGGAACGAGACAACACGCAGATGGGTCTCACTTTATGTCTGTGACCTAGAGCAAACTTAAGGGCCCCTGTGGGAGGGTATGGCCATCCTCCTACCTTCTAAGTCGCCCTGAGACCATCACTCCTTTCCCTGCTGCCGTGTCTGGCCTCCTCAAATCTCTCACAACCCTCCCTCCGTATCACACGATCCCCCGGCTTCTGTGGTCCCTGGGATAAGTGAAGCAGTGCACGAAGCGTGCCCATGATCATCACAGAGCCAACTCCCCTGCGGCTCTCACCAGGCACCATGCTGACGCCTTCGCACGTCAGGTGCACATGCGCGCAGAGCAGCCCCACGGAAGGTACAGCTGTCCGGGGTTCACAGTAAGGAAACTGAGGCACTCAGGTTAGGGAACTCAGGCTCAGTCCTGACAGTCTGGCTCAGGGCCACCTGCTTCACCCTGGCTCTGCCTGCTCCCCGGAGGCAATGGTTGCACTGTCCTGTCAAAGGGGGGCCCTCCGCCCATGCTCTGGACGCCCTGACCTCCTCCTACTCGGGTTCCTGCAGCCACCACCCCTCTCCTCTCTATTTCCACCAGCACCTAGACACCTTCAGAAATGAAGCCTCCCAAGGCCAGGTCCACCTCTGGGTTCCACCCAGCTTTCTGCTCCCTTTTTACTATGTTCAAAGCTCTTGAAACAGCCGTCTTTCCTCTCCGCCATCACTGTTCTTCTTAATCTCCCTCGAGGCCACCCCATCAAACCTTGACAAAAACAAAAGCGATGGTCTGTTTCCAGGGCCGGTCTTTCTGGACACCCCACAGCAGTTCCACACAGCCGACGGCTCTTCTCTTCCCGGAAGCATTCCCTTCCCGTGGCTCCGTGAACTCACACTCCTCTGGTTTCTGTCCTACCTTCCTGGTTGGCCCTTCTCAACCTCCTTTCCAGGATCCTTCTCATGACCCCAACCTCTACAAATTGGGGCATCACAGGACTCAGTCCGTGGACATTCCTTGTATCTTCACTTACTCCCCAGCAGAACTCATTCCCACCTCCTGGCTTCAAACATCCTCTGTTCCTTGTTTGTTCTCAGCCTTGTGCCTGAACCTCGCTCAGAACCCTCAGACTTCTATGCCAACTGCCTACACATCCTCTCCACTTGGATGCCCATCTTAGAACTAAGAGATCATGAGGAATTCGTGCGATCCCCCAGCCTGCTCTTCCCATGGTCTTGCCCTTCCCTGCAAGGGCGGTGGCCGTCACGGGCACCACGTGAACCACGGCTCCTGCAAAGCACACTTGCTTTAATCAGTACAGAGGCAGTGACACTGTGCCACTCTGGAGCCCAAGTTTTAAAAAGGTTTCTCCGCTTCACACTTGTCCTCCTAGGAACTTCGAGTTGCCCTGTACGATGTCTGGCTTCCCAGCCAGAAAGACCATGCGGGAAGGACACACGGGTCGAGATCCTAAGACTTCATGGAGAGACAGAGAGAGGCCCAGCTGTCTCAGCCACGTCCAGCCCACCACCAACCTGCCAGCCGACCAGAGACACGCGAGTGACCATGGACCAGACAGACAGCAGGCCCACCCAGCCGAGCCGGCCCAGCCCACTTAGTGAGAACAAACAAAACGGCTATTTGAAGCGACAACTTCTGAGGTGGTTAATTCCTCAGCAATGGGTCACGGAGACAAACGGCAGCTCTAGTTTTCATTCCTGTAGGGGCTCAGGTCAGAATCCCAGAGTCATTCCTTACCCCTCTTTCGCTCACGCTCCGCATCCAGACCATACGCAACCAGGACATCCAAATTCTGTGGGGACACCCAAAATCTGCCCCTGCCGCTCTGCCATCACCTCTCGCTTCCTCTGTGTCTACCCCTCCCCCGCTGCCTGCACCCCACTCGCCCGCACCCCCGTTCACCTTCCACAAGGGTCAAAACAATCCCTTACAAGTAGACTGTGTTTCTTTGCTCAAAACTCTCCAGTGGCCGCCACGTCACTCAGTCCCAAGTCCTTACGGCGTCCTAGAAGCTCCCTCCATGGAGTCCTGCTTTGCTGTACTCCTCTCTCTCTTTTCCTGTCTGCCTCCTCCCTCCCACGAGCTCCAGGAGGGACGCTGGAGGTTTGCTCACTGTTGCACTCCCAGTGTCTAGAACTCTACCCAGCAGCTGTGTGTCTCCATAAATATGTGAATGTACGCATTACTGTCTTTGATATCCCTGAAGAGGAGATTAAGAAGGTCACAGACCTTCAGTTCCACCCAGCACTCTGTGGTCCCTCTCCCTGGAGGCCAGGCAGAGCACAGTCCCTCCTCCTTGTATTTCTCGCCTACGTCCAACTCTCCGAAGCTTTCTTGTTGCCCTCAGCATCAAGTTCGCCCTCCTTCATGTGACCCACGAAGGTGCGCAGGATTTGGACACCGCTATCCACTCCAGGTCCGACCAGGCCCCTCGCTAGCACGCACTGGACTCCAGTCACACTGCCTCGCGCTCTCCGGCTTTGCCCATGCTGTTCCTTCTGCCAGGAATGCCCTCTTGCTCCTTCCACTAATGCCCATCAGCCTTCGGGCTCAACCTAAATGTCCCTTCCTCAGAGAGCCCTTCTGTGGCCCGCCAGCTTTCTGTGGTTCCTTCTCTCTCCCCTTTTCCCTTCTAGGCTACCCACTATTTGTGGAAATGGAGTCGGTCATCCAACTGAGGTAGTCACCAGCAACTTGGGGTTGCGGAAGCATAGCTGAGGGAGAAGGCAGCCAGGGGTGCTTTTAGTGGGAGAACCAGCTGCATGTTTTGTGGGGGCAAAGTGAAAACTGAAAATGAAAATTCCCTTACTGCGTCTGCCTTTGGCTAGGGTCATGATCCCGGGGTCCTGGGATGGAGCCCTATGTAGGCTCCCTGCTCAGCAGGGAGTCTGCTTCTTCCTCTGCTCCCCCTGCCCCCACCCAGCTAGTGCTCACACTCTCTCTCAGGTAAATAAATAAAAGTTTAAAAAAAAGAAAAGAAAAGAATTTCAAGAGAGCAACAGTAGAACATTCTATCGAGCATGGGCTGCCTCTGAGATGGGGGCTGTGGGACTCCACTGGTCACACACCCATGAGAGTGGCCCAGTCTGGGGACCACAGTTAATTAACTCTGGCACAATGTCACATGGGACCCCCAGCCATGCTGGTGACCGGTGGATGGGTCAATCCTGGCCACCTCCTCAAAGAGGGTGGTATACTCGTTTTATGAGAGTGACCAGAGCTCCATTCTTGAGTCAAAAAGAGCCAGGTGCCTGCTCCTCAGATGTGAGCTAAGTTCGTCCCCTGCCAATCCAGTACAAGCTCAACGTCATGACATGGGCAAACGCCAAGAAAAGAGAAGGGGATGGTGAGCAAAGAGAGACATTCATCAACCTTTCCACGATGCAATCGAAGGTTTACCTCTTCCTGTCACCAGCATTTCAGCTCATCAACTCTTCCCTTGGTTTTCGAATAATAGCTCCTTCCCAGTAAATAAGTTAGTGTACCATGGACTAGAAAAGCTTTCCTTTCAAATAGCCAACTGAGTATTAGATAAACCTAACAGTTTGCTCTTCTAGGAATAGACCGGGGCTCCCGAAATGCAAAGCAATTACGTCCTAACAAAGTAATAACGGGAGAGGCATGGCTCCTAGGATTTATTTTAAAACAAGAGAGCCATAATGTGAGGTCTCAGAGATGCTCAACCTGCTATAACGGAGCCCTCTCGCTATTTTATTCTGTTTCTCCACATCTGACCTGGATAATTTCAGTGTCTCTGACATTCTCTCTCCTAGATCATTCGTGATTCTATGTCAAGGCTTCACAAATATTTGTTCATACGATCCACAACGAGAATATGTTTTAGGTTGTGACCCAGTACACACGCATCCACAGAACTGAAATAAAAATTTCATGGGAGGTACACACTGAGATTTTCCATGGTGTTTTACTCCATTTTTGAGAAATGATCCTTTGACCCACTACATCGGTTTTACAACCTACTAAATGGGTCACGACCCACAGTTTGGAAATGTGGTTTTAGATCATACTAGCCTATATTATTACCCACATTCCTTCCACCAGATCTTAACTCAAGCTCTATCTGAAGTGCCCACAAATCCAAAAGAGTAAAAAAGTAGCTTTTAAAAAGGCAAGCATTTAGGGGCGCCTGGGTGGCTCAGTCAGTTAAACATTCAACTCTTGATTTTGGCTCGGGTCGTGATCTCAGGGTCGTGGGATCAAGGCCTACATCAGGCTCCACACTCAGCCCCTCCCCTCCTATACTCTCTCTCTCTCTCTAAAATAAATAAATCAAGCTTTAAAATAAATCTATATAAACAAAAATTTAAATGATTCCTCTAGCAAAAAGGACAGGATCATTCTAGAACTAGAAGGCTGAAACGGAGGGAATTAGGCAGGGTAACACAGAGCAGGTCTTCATGGCATGGTGAGCAGATCCAAGCACAGGGCAGAGAGCGGCGAAGGCAGGGAACCTTCTGAGGTCAGGCCTCCCCAGCATGGGGCCACCATTTTCTTTAGAGTGCTACAGTCTCCCAGAATATCAGACGCTCACATTTAAACACAGAAAACATTCCACAGAAAAGGCTTTTCTGTCCTCTTGGAGCCTCCTGACTCCTTGGTCCCCCGTAAGCGGTCAGCCACCATTTTGTCATCTTCCTCTTCAAAGAATATCTCACACTCACCCCTCCCCTCGCCTCCTGGTTCTCTGGCCTCCAGCACAGTCTGAGATGAAATTGTGGTATCCAGACCCATCACGGCAGCCAAACAACCCAACCTCTCTGACAGCAACTTCCACAGGGAGGTGCCTTCGGTGGCGTGGACCATCTCAAGCATGTCCACCATTTTCTGGCTGGCCTTCAGATTCTAGAACCTCCATTTCACCAGCATACCCTCCCCCGGTCTCTCCCCGGTATCTGTCCATCTACCACACCACACAGTCTCATCACACAGGAAGCGCTCTATAAGGTTAAGAGTGATGTCGTGCCTACTGTGAGTCCAGCACCGGGCTGGGGCCCTGCTCGCTCCCTCCCATCTCACCACACCCTCCCAGGGAGGCATCAGGATTCAGCATCTGGCTAAAAATATAACCAGGTGGGCACCAGCCCCCCCCCCCCACAATGCCACCATACAAACCTTCCGCTACATATAGAATTGCTTTCCCTGCTTGCCTCCAGAATGAAGCCATGGCTCGGGGTGAGGGAGGATCTCTAGGGGCCCAACAACTCGCCATCAGTAGTCAGGACACCGGGTTCTCCTAATACTGCCCCCCAGGAAGAATCCTGGCTGAGCACACCACCAGCAAGAGTCAGTTGCTCTTCTAACAAACAACAGGTCTGTTTCCTTGCGGGTGGGTAATGGGAATTGAGTTCCCAACAAGCTTGCCCTTTGGGGACCAGCCGTTAAAGCTAATGCCAGTTGGCAGCAGGTTGTGGCCAGGCTCACAGTAGCCTCACTCCTGGCGCTGCCATTTTCCTTCCTCCCTTTGTTCTCTCTGGGGCCAATATGCCACATCTGTCTCTACATCCTCAATCTTCTCGAGAACACAGCAGGAAACAAAGTAATCTTATCTCGAATTTTCCCTATCATCTCCTATGCTTCATCAAGATGCTAGGACAGCAGCTCCTCTAAAGAGTCCAACGCAACACTCATGCTCTGAGATGAGCATTGATACAAAAACATGCTTTCAAATTATCCCTTGGAATATCCATGCTCAAATGCCATTTTGGCCTTTTTCCCACTCTACTTCCCCAATCTCACCATGGTGATGAGAATGTGAGTAGAAGAGGCCTGGGGAGGTGAGGGGAGACAGAACCCAAGCCACGGGCTGCAGACCCAGGGGGACATGCCAACCTACCTTGGTCAAATCCATTCCCAGTTTGAGCTGTGAAATGAGATGAAGAATTATACTCCGTTGATCCTCCATGACGCCCAATTCTGTCTCTTCCTTATCTTCAGTGTCACTTTTTTCATCTTCGGACAAAACCAGTTCAGGGCCCGAGTTTGGCTAAAACAAGATCATCGATAAAAATCACCAGCTGGTCCAGCAGAAGTGAGAAGCACAGTGTAGAGACCCATATGCTTAGAAATGATTGAAGAGAAACAAAGTATTTCTCTGTAAGCCAGTCCTATTAGCCACAGGGTGGAAGAGAACTCTTTCAGGGTGTAGGTTCTTACTGGGGTTCTTTTTTAGTTCTTTCAGCTGCTGTGCATGCCCATTCATTTTCGCCATCATCCCCTATTAGCAGACTTCCCCCCCAAAAAAGAAAATTTCCCACTCTTCAAAAAACTATATGAGTATGAGCTCCCTTACCTGGACTATGCTCATACAATATTTTCCTTCTAATTTACACCACCCAGAAACACTTTATATCTAATGCAAACTTTTCTGTTACTAAGCAAAAGTCAGACACCCCCGGGACAGACCAAAATTACCTTAGTTACGAGAAAATTTACTCTGAGACTATTTCTACTCACATCAATTAATATCACTACACCAAGTGTGGAAAAAAAAAAAAAAAGCTTCAGAGCTGGCATTACTTTAGGAAGGGAGACGAAAATAAAAATTAAAGGAAAAACACAGAAATTTTATAATGCTGAAACTCATGCTAGCCAACAGACCTTGCTTTCCTCGATGCAAGTTTATTAATTCAATTGCTTGATTCTGATTTTTCCAATTACATAGTTAACAGGCAAGTTAATGAGCAGAATGTACGAGAGGGATTACGGAGCACAGCATTTTCCAAGACCCCAGTATCAAGAACTCTGGCTATCACGTAACGTTGTCCTTGGGATTCTATGAAAGAAGTAACCCTCTTCCCCACTCCACATTTACCTGTGTTCTTGTGGTAATTGTTTACAGGTAAGCCCAAGCACTCTGCAAAAACATTACACAATGGTTTCTAATCACCAAGGACAGGTCAGACCAATGAACTTGATAAACAGAAACGCAGGAGCTCAAGGTATTTATAAGGAAAGGATAAAGACTTGCCCATATGTCTATGCAAACACTAATGATTTACAAACCCCATTAGGTAGAATCATCTCATTTTCTCTAAAGGCACTTCCAACACCCCAAGGTTATTTAATGATTAAGGTGTTTGTAACTGACCGGCCTAACATACACATGCTTGCCATTCCTTACCAACACTTGGCGGAAAAAATACAGGGCTCTTCTCCCCTGGGATAGGCATTTAAAAATTTTCCATCAAGATGGACATTTTCCATAGACATACTTCTCAAATTATTCTCAATCACCTCTGAATGACCCCAGTTCTGGAGAGATCACTGGGAAGACCTCAGTGCAGCCCACGGGGGGTAGGCTCCTCCCCAGGCCAGGAGTTGCATTTTCCCCCATTGTATGCCTCGTCTCCAACTTCATCGTAATGTGTGTTGTTTGACATCATTGGAAAATTGTGTTGCCAGAATATACTGAAATAACTAAAGACCCCTGGCCTCCATCCTGCTCCACAGGAGACTCACCAGATGACTCTGGGGAGGGGGGAGCAGGCTGCCCTCGCTCTCTGCTAGGAAGTTGGAGAAGGAGGGGCTCTAAAGGCCACCCTGCCTCTTCTCCAGCTTCACCTCTTAGACACCCATCTGCTGTGTCTCAGCGCTGCCACTGGAATGGCTGAAAGGCTAGGAACAGCAGGGTCGTCTTCAGACCAACCTGCCCCTCCTGACTCTTTTTTCTCCCTCCTCCGGAGTTCAGTTTTGAAGTGTACAGTGGTCTCGTTGCACTGGGAGTTTGTAGCGCCAGTCGGACACCACTGAAGTCAGAAAGCGCAGCCCCAGTGCCTTCCAAGGGCAAAGGTGCTGCTCTTGCCACTTCCTTTGTAGTGAGCTGTGGGTAGTGCTCTGTGTTGGCGGACTTCCCTTCAAGGCAGGGCCGGGCCAGCTGGGGAAGGAGAGGACAATGCCCTGGGCTTCTTGCTTTGGGAGGAAAAAGACAATCAAAAACAAATCAAGCTACCAGCATGTACCCACACTGGGGGAAGAGGGGACTGTGGCATGCCAAGTCCTTCACCGTCTCCACAGGAAAGGGAGCCGCCATCTTGAGTACAACTATTCCTGCTTGAAATTAGTTGTTCTCACGGAGTACTGAATGCACACTCAACAAATCGATTGCTCAAGTGAGGCGGCCGTAAGCTTTATGAGGCAGAACCATCCTTCCTTCAGAAAACGTGATCTCCCATTTGTCCACAGAGCAGCACGCAGGGAAATCTCCATTCTCCACACTCACCTTCTCACCTGCTGCAACGTGTTTACAGGACCCCCTGAGACCACACTTCCTCCTGCTGTCTGCCTTACTTGGAAATTAAACCCAGCTTGTCCTGCGCTTCTTCAGGTGGCCAGGAAGTCTTTCTGCAAGATCCTGCCACGTGATTGATACGAAGTACATGCATCAATGTGCACACAAACCACCCCAGGTCTCCCGCTTCAATCCAACATTACATTTCCTCTCTGTCTGGTGATGCCTCTCAGAGACGCTTGCTCGAGCAGAGAGAATGAAGGCTGGTGCACGGGCCCAGAAACTGACTCACTCCAAGGCGACTGGAGGTCAGAGCTTGGGGGAGCCCTAAGGTCCTGGCAGGGAAGAGAGGCCAGGAGGAGCCCGACACACACACCACTGGATTGGATCCTCAGCAAACTGACTCAGCTTAATCAAGGATCCACAGCACTTCTCTCTGCCGGAGTTTCTGAAAATGTGCCCTCCTTCTTACAGTATGATTTGCAAAAACCTCTCCTACCCAAACTCAAGTGAATAAACGGGGTTAAAAAAAAGGGAGGTGGGTGCCTGGGTGGCTGGGCTGAGAGTCTGACTTTGGCTCAGGACATAATCTCAGGGTCCTGAGATCAAGCCCTGCGTCTTCAGGCTCCCGGCTCAGTGGGGAGTCTGCTTCTCTCCCTGTGCCTCTGCCCCTCCCCCTACCCATGCGCGCGCACGTGCGCACGCGCTCTCTCTCTCTTATAAAATCTTTAAAAAAAAAAAAAAAAGTGGTTTAATTCATCACGTTGTTAGTGAATGTCTTAGAAGACACCCCCAATTCCAGTTCTAAAAGACTAGAACTCAGTCTTTTGCAGAAAGGCGAGACTACCCTGCATTGTGGGTTGAAAATGAGGGCAAGAGGAAGGAAGACAGGAGTATCGAACTGGACAACCCCGTGAGAAAGAGGTCAGCTGGCAACGTAAATCCAGCTTCGTCAGCATCCACAAAGCACCCGCTGTTAACGGCGCTGCAAGAAATTCAGAATTTGAAGAACAAGGCTTTGTTGGCCTTTTTAAAGGCAGAGAAACTTCCCTTTTCAGGTCAAGAGTTTGTCGATTCTGCCGGTCTGCTGTGAAATCCAAAACATTGATAAGGTCACGGGATCTATATCCATAATCAGGCCCGCGCCCCTTCCAGATCCTCACCCTCCCACTTGCAGCACTCTGCTTCTCTCCTGGGGGCCCCTGCATGCTCGCACCCTCCAGTCCCTCGGGATTTCTGCTTGTAAAGCCATGAGCACTGCCTCCAGGTGCTCCAAGGTGGCAGGACAGTGTTTCTTGATCTCAGGAGAAAACTGAAAACAAGAAATGGTTTTGGAAATGCTGGGGAAGTTCACACGACTTCCTAAGCCAGAAGAGTCATCACATTCCCCCACCCCGCAGAGATCTCTGCAAATGAGCCAGCCCAGCTCATTTGTAAGACAAAATGGAATCAGAATATGTTTTAAAGAGTAGCAGGCTTTGGAAAAAACGAGGTTTTTAATAAAAACAAAAATTGTGAGTCAATATTTCTACCCCATGAGCACCTTAGGGCTTATGGTGCTACTAAAAAATCAAATGAGTCATGTTTAAGAGCAAATAGGGGAAGGACAAGTACATTTGAGGGACAGGAAATGGCTTCAAGGCAGGCTGAAGCTTAGGGACACTCCTCCATGTGTCTACAACAGTGATTTGGGCCCCAGAGCAAGGGTTCTGAATCTGGGCACTACAGACACCCCTAAAGATATCTACCACTACCCTTCATATTTGATGCAAAAATTGTACGTCTGGGCATTTTCTGGAGCTGAGGTCCATGTTCTCTTTGGATTCTTGGAGGAAGATGTGTCCCTGGGCTGACCTTGGGCCTCTCGGGGACCCAAGCGTCTGAGATGGGCTCTCAGGGTGGGATGTGGTCTCACCAGATAGTCCCGGCATCTACAGATGTGCTCCTGCCTTCAAGCACAGACCTCTACTTCTTCTCTGGCTTGGGGAGCACATCCTTGAGGCACCGGCTGACGGCCAGAACAAGAAGCAAAATGATGACTGGGTTAGGTTTACACGGGTTCCACAGCCCTCTCAGGGTGGACGGCGGTGGCGCAGGGGAAACACTGAATTTTTCTTCCACCCCTTCTCTTTAACACAAATCTTAATCCTGCAATACAAATGCCAATTCCAAGCAGGGAGGGAAATTCCAATCCATTTTATTCAATACACACATGTAACTGAACTACAGTTTGGGTCAGTTCCAGGAAAAACCATGAACTAGACATTTCATCTTCGAGGCCCATTCATTTTCCTGTCACAGGCTCTGCTCCATCCCTGCACCCATTCCCCCTTGCTCAGACCAGCGCATGCAACGCAGCCTTCTTTCTTCAAGACCATCTCTCCTTTCTCCACTGGCCTTCAGAGAGAGCAGAGGCCAGCATAAGCAATTTGATCTACTAATGTCCTCTTTATTCGTAAATACCTGATAACTTAGTGTCTAAACTCAAAGGTCTGAATCCTTAGATTTGAGGTATTATGAGAGATGCCTAGGTGGCTACCTGGCCTGTTTCCTTTTGAACAGGGAGGAAGGCCATGCTAGAGCCCTTAAGTCACAGACATGCAGATATGAGGGGTCCACGCTAGTGAAGCTTGAGATGGGCACCCACTGCCATCTTTTGTCCAAGTAAGTGTCCTAGAATAGGCATTCCTAAGTAGATAATCTCTTCAACAGAAAACAAAACCCACTGAGTTCAAGAGATCTGCAGCTCTCCTAAAAGTCTACTCAGCCAAGGACAGAAAATAGAGGCAGCTAGAGATTGAACATCAAATTCCCCTCCATCAGCAAGCATGCCGCAGCCCAGTGCTTTGAGAGCCTGGCATCTCTGCGTACGCACTGGTACCTTGGCACAGAGACATGGGGTTCACTGAGCCACACAGAAGACCACAAGCATTGTCCAGATATCGTCTTTATGGGAGAAAGGGGAAAACCCAGCCATGTCAGAAAGAGTATCTGATATTCTGAGGGTCACAGAAAGCCAGAAAGTGGGGGCAAAGACCCAAAGCACCACCCTCAGATATCCACCCTCAAATGCGAGAAACGTCATGAGGACAGCAGCAGAGCAAAGGAGCAACCGGAAAACGGGCTGTCCTCCTGCGTACCTTACCTCTCACCTCCGTGACTACACACAACACGTGATAACATGCAATACCGGCCACCAGCACAAGTACGCTTTTGTGCACCACGGGCGAATAAGATTCAACAGATGGTGGTTTGCTAGAAAATGAGAGGTTCTAGAAAAAAGAGGAATGTCAAGTTGAAACATTCAAGAGGCTAGAAGGGCAGAGAGATTGGAAGAGTAGGTAAATGGAAGAGAAAGGAGACAAATACAGTAAATACTGGAAGACAAGCCTGGGGGTTTACACGTCGAAGAGGTACAAGTGCCCAGGGACCAACTACTGAAACTTAATTTTTTTGTTGTAATGATAATGGCATTTCTGGTGTGGACGACCTTTATGGAATCCACAAAACCAAGTATTTCATCCCTTTTATCTCTAGTCATTTTTCTCATCTCAATATTTCTAGCATATTTGACCAAATTATCACAATCATTCCTTGATCCCCATTGTGTATGTTCACATTAGTAATAGTTCACATGCTAAGAAGTCCGATCTAACAGTCCAAGGTGCGGAAAACCGGCATAACCATATTCAAAGACCCAAGCCAACTTCATACCCAAGTCAATAGTATCGGCATAGCGCAGGGCGTACAAAGATGGCCAGTAGTCCAGCAAATTCACCTGGCATTTTTGTCCCTCATTCCCCAATAAGACAATTACATCGCAGACTATTAAGTGCAAGGCACTATCACATGCTTAGAAAAATCATTTCCCCCGAGGACACACAGACATACAGTTTTGTCATATGAATGTAAAGTGGCTGCTGCTAATGACCTACTGTCCTTCCCACGCTTAGCACTGGTGGGATTTCTTCCCCAGAAGAGTCTCGTTTGTGCCTGTCTCCAATTCTCCAAAAGCAGGCCATCTTCGCTGAGCGGAGGGTCTCTCGGTTGAATAGACAGACACTCTACTGTGGTCAGAAGTCATGCCAAAGAGCTTGATGTCAGACATATGTCTTCGGATGATGTCTTGTACTCCTGACGCCCCTCGGCCCTGACGCAGGGCAGCTGCTGAAGGCTAGGCTGCACACATGTACGATCTTCTATGCCAGGTGACCAACTGTGCCTTGAGGGCCACCACTGTAATTACGGGACCTTATCTTGCCATTTGGAGGTAGGTACGATGAGGCCACTGTGCGAGGGGGGGAACCTGATGGACGAGATGGCTCTAATCCTTGACAGGTTCAAGTACAAGCATGTCCACACAGCAGACCGGTCCCTGCTGTCGTTTTGGAGATGCTGAGTTGGCTGCCACTGACATCACAATCCTTCTGCCGCCTCCCAGTGGATGCGCTGGCTTTCTGGCTCTAACCACACATACACACACATTTGCCACACTTGGCTCTCATAGACTGGAAGGACAGATGCTCTTCCTGAGCAAAGGGGCCGACCTGCAGAAAGGTTCATTTTCAATAAAATACACCCTGGAAGTAGAAGGAAGTCACTTCTGGGAAGGGGGAGAGGACGGGGAGGGGCATTCATCATCAGCCAGGATGATCAGGCACAATTATGCCAAGAGGATGCAACAGGTGTTCCTTTAAAAAATATTTGAGAGAAGCGTTCATGGCAAATATCAGTCCTTTTCTCATTTCCATGTAGCTGCTTGGAAACCATTTTGAAATGAAAGCAAAAAAGAAAGGAGCTGAGAAGGTGCAAAGCAAACCTTAAAAAGTACCCAAAAATAAATAAATAAATAAATAAATAAGAAAGAAAGAAAGAAAGAAAGAAAGAAAGAAAGAAAGAAAGAAAGAAAGAAAGAAAGAAAAGAAGCAGCAGCAGCCGTGGTGAAGGGTGAGGGGATTGTCGTTCAGCTGGGGCACTGGAAGCAAGTGTGCCAATGACCGTCTTGGCGGCCACATGCAGTCATCCGGAGGCCACAAACCATGCTTCAGCTCCTTGGGCACCAGCGGCCACCAGGAACAGTGGGATGGGCACATGCGTGACAAGAACGCCCAAGAGCCAAGCACTGTGTCACATGCTTTAGGACACTCTCTCAATCAGCAAGAGTTGGGCGCTTTGCAAGCCAACCCAGCACTGAGTTACCAGCCTGGCCAAGAGCTCACCAAGACTGGGTGAGAGCGAAGCCATGCCAGGTTGTGGGGCACTAGTCCCCAAGGCCCGAGCTGCACCAATAGCACAGGCCACATTTCCAAACCACCCCCCCCACCACCACCACCACCAGAAGCTGGTGAGCACCAGGATCAAAATCTCGATGGAGAAGGAAAAGGAAGAGGGCACAAAACAGAGCATAATCGCCACGGCTCTGGGAGGCAGCGAAGCCAGGGGGATGGCCCCGATGGAACCCTGGAGTCCACTACCTTCCACCTGTCAGGCTCCGTCTCCTCATCCCTGAAATGGAGGAGGAACTACCCCACACCTCCGGCGGCCGCTGAGAGGCCTACAGAAGACAAAGCACGGAGAGCCCTGAGCCCCGAGCCCGGCCCAAAGGTAAAGCTCAGTGAGCAGCCACCACACTCAGGAGCCCGTGGCTTATACACAGGGACTGGGTGGAACCAGCAGGCGCGGCAATCTAGAAGCCTCTGTTATAGCACCCGCATCCCTTTAGCCAGCCCTCCAGATGCTGTGTGACGCTGGCCCAGGTCCTCCGCTAGGTCATCCCCCGCAACAAGGACCCAGAGAGCTCTGGGGCTGTAAAGGTCCGGGTGTCCCGCATAGCCCTCGGCCTTGCCTATGAGGGAGCATCACTTCTAGAATCTTCCAGAATCACTTCTAGAATCCAGGGCTGCACCAGGAAGGGATTCTGAGACATTCCAAAACAAATCTTAGCCAAGGGTCACATGCAGATGGGAGAAGCACAGGGGACAAGTACAAAGCAGCAGAGGGCTGCCGTCCACAGCTACTTGAGTGGGCTGCCGTCCACAGCTACTTGAGTTCTCTAGAAGGCCCAGGAGAGGGAGGGACGAAACTCGTGCCAGACCCATTCTAGCCTCCCTAGGTTCTGGTATGAGGAAAAGCAAGGGCTTAAGACATAAAAGACCTCCTTCAGATGGGCGAAATGGGGAGCAGGCGACAGCATTGCAAGAATTACCAGCCCCCCAACTGCCTCGAACACTCACACTAGATACTGAAGATATAAGGATGCTTAAGATGCGGTGTCTGCATTTGACAAGCTGGTAATCTGCTTGTGGAGTGTACAGATCTCCCCTGGCCCCTACGCCAGCCCCGGGTGGAACCCGTAAGTTCCACCTCCTCCTTGGAGACTTTGTTCAACCACGCTTCCCAGCAGCAGAGCTGGTACCTCCCTCCTAACAAGGAATTCCTAGCTCCCTGCAGGCGCCCGATCTGGCTCTCATCGACTGGATTTATTGTGACTGCATATCTGCTTTCCCGTTGGAACTGGAATGTCAGAGCTCTCTCAGCAGAGGAACACTGACTATTCGGGCTAGCTACTTAGGGCTGCAGGTTGCCACAGACCTAGAAGCCACCTCTGATAGGACGCCTGGGTGGCTCGGTCGTTAAGCATCTGCCTTCAGCTCCGACTGTGATCCCAGGGTCCTGGGATCAAGCCCCGCATCGGGCTCCCTGCTTGGCAGGAAGCCTACTTCTCCCTCTCCTACTCCCCCTGCTTGTGCTCTCTCTCTCGCTGTGTGTCTCTCTCTGTCAAATAAATAAACAAAATCTTAAAAAGAAAAAAGAAGCCACCTCTGGGATCCGGGAGAAAGAATGCTGTGATCGGTCAGTATCATCAGCCAGGAACTGAGGCACGGACCGCAGTGGTCTCACGGTAGTCAGCTTACCCTAGCTGAAACTCCTTCGTGACAGTCTCCCATTAGAGCTCCTGTCTAATTCCGGTTTTCGGTTGTAGAATCTCAAAACGAAGGCTGATTTTTATCACACACACTCAGGAAGAAAACGTGTTAAGGAATGAGTGAATGAAACTAAAGAAAAAAAATGGGGACAACCTGAACATGCGAGGACAGAATCTGGATTTAAAATGAGAAGGACAGGGGGTGCCTGGGGCGGTCCGTTGGTTAACTGTGTGCCTTCAGCTGAGGTCCTGGTCCTAGGATCGAGCCTCGCATCGGGCTCCTTGCTCAGCGGGAAGCCTCTTTCTCCCTCAACTTCAGCCCCTGCCCCACTCATAGCCTCCCTCTCTCATTCTCTCTCTTAAAAAAAAAAAAAAAAAATCTTTAAAATGAAAAGGACAGCCAGTCATGAAAGATCGCATATGACATGGTTCCACTCCAGGAAACGTCCAGAACAGGCAGATGGATGCAGGAAGAAAGCAGGTTAGTGGCTGGCAGCGGCTGGGAGGACGGGCAGAATAAGGGGTGACAGCTGAAGGCTACACGGTTTCTTTTGGGGGTGAGGAAAGTGTTCTAAAATTGACCGTGGTGATCATGGGACTTATCTGCAAAAACAGTGAAACCCACGGAATGGTACATTTTAAATGAGGGAGTGGCACAGCATGTGAATTAGACCTCATAAAGTTGTTATAAAGAAAATGAGAATAAAAATATAAACAAAAGAACACACAATGCAAAGTCAAACAAGAGCAGAAGGAAGGTCGTGGCCTGGATGACCAGTGAGGCACACTCGGAGCTGAGTGTCACCAAAGGGCAGTGCTCAGGGCAGCCAGAGGAAGGAGGGGACATTTTAAGAGAAGGAGCGGTACCGATGTCCAGGAACTTTGGTGGAGGCCGGACAGCACGTGGCTTTAAGCTTATGGCTCAGACTCATTCCCTTGGGGAGCTCACCTGATGCCAGGGCTTTCCACCATTTATTCACTGATGACCTCTAATTTCTACCTCAAGGTCAGCCTTGTCCTGAAACTCCACTTGCTGCATCACCAGCCTGCTCACCATCTGCCCCTTGAGCCATCTGCAATGGGCAGGATAATAGTGTCTCCAGAGGTCCGTATCCTAATCCCGGGACCTGTGAATGTTACCTTCTGTGACAAAACAGGCCTTCTAGAGGTGATTAAGGGCCTTGAAACAAGGAGAGAGTCCTGGATTTTCCAGTGGAATCATAGGCAACCTGTAAATTGGAGACCCTTCCCTGACTGTGGTCAGAAGGGGGTGTGCCAACCACAGGACGGTCTGCACGATGAAGACAGAGGAAGGGGCCCCAGGTCAAGAGAGCAGGCAGCCTCTAGAAGCCAGAAAAGGGAGGCACATGGATTCTCCCCTATAGCTTCCAGGAAGGGTCCCTCCTCTTCCTTCCTTCAGTAAGTAGGCACATCAGGCTCTCTGCGAGGCACGGTAGAGGAATACAGAAATGGTTGTAGTCCTCTTGGAACCCAAGGCCTCGCTGGGCAGACCGCGGTTTGGTTTTGGGGTCCCCCCATGGGATCACACGGTGAGCTACGGTGGGGGCCCAGGGAAAGCAGCAAGGTGGCGGCCAGCGGGTAAGGACGCGAGCAAGCACTGAAGACAGCAGGTGGAACCGGAAGTGAAACTGGACTGGCCAGGAACGGGCTGCACGTGGGAGTCTCCAGTCGGCCATGGGCGGCACAACACAGTGCAGAAGATTCGTGCGGGCGGGCAGCGTTCATGGGCGAGAAAGCCATCATCATCTCACCTTCCCTCCTCTCTGACCCAACACAGACCCAGGAAGGGCCCCACCAGCTTCCTGACATCTCCACTTTGTTCACCACACTCCTGCCCCGTCAACCAGACTTGAGACCTGCAGGTGCTTGGACACCTCCCAGCGCCCCACCATCCAGACACCTACCTGCCTGGTCAACAACACGCCTCCCCCGCCCTCATCTCTGCCATCGCACCCTAGACCTTAGACACTTAACTGTATGATCCTAACAGTGTACAGACTCTTCTGCTCCCTCTTCTTACATGCTGCCTTGTGTTGTACCACTAGAATGTTCTTCCCCAAATACCCTCCTCTCTGTTCTAAAGTCTTCAATGCCATTCCACTGCCCGGAGAGGCCTACTGTCCCGTCAGCCCAACATGTACGGCCCTCCTCAACGTCTCCCTTTCCTTTCTTTCCTGCTCCTCATCAGAACTCCCCTCTGCCTAGACAGTCGGTGGCATCCTCACGGCACCCACTGGCCTCTTACTGCCCAGGGCAACAGCCACTGGCCACAGAGAACTATGCCAATCAATTAAAAATAAATAAAATTTAAAATCCACTTCCCGAGTGGCATTAGCCACACTTTAAGTATTCACCAGCCACACATGGCCAGTGGCTACCATATCGGTCAGCGTACAAACATTCCCGTCATCGCAGCCTATTGCATTGGAGAGCGCTGCTCTATGCTTTTCACACCCTCCCCGTTCATTTCTCTGCCTTCTACCACTTGTTCTTTCTCTGCAAATACAGCTCCATGCTATGATACAGACTCCAGTGACCCTGGGTCAGGAACAATCCCTCCCTCGTCTACAACCCTATGGGTAAGCTTTGCCACAGTCACTCACAGGCCACTGCCAGGCCTATCTCTCCTTAACTCCTGGGTAATCCAAAGCTCACTGAGAAGAGGTCATTTTGGAAATCCGACAATTCCTAATAAAGCACAAAGGGACACTTTTATGAAAACGGTCACGTCAGAAACAAAATGATGAAGGAAGGATGTCCTGGGGAGGTAACCAAGAGTAATAAAAGGATTCTGGACTGAAAAACTTAAAGGAATTCTACGATCTTATGATTTGCTTCTATTGGAACCATGGAGGGACACCAAGAATACAACTCTGACTTTCTCTAGCCACAATTTAAATTATTATTGATTTATGCTTTGTGCTGGGTGATGGATTTCTTCTGATTCTGCAGATGATAAATACCTTTATTCAGAGAGTAAACACAATGAAACTCAGGCCGATGGCACTACGTTAGAGAAGGCTTTCAGACTCTACACTTGACGCCACTAATTGCTAGATTGCCTTGCTGTTTCCACAAGTTCTGCACAGTTCTGCACCAGAACACTTGAAAGAGACAGGAAAAGAGATGCAAAGTAATGAGGGCATGCAGAGCAGCTGTGAAAGCAGCTCTGACTCAGGCCTAGGGAATGTGTGGTTCCCGGACCTGTGGTCTTGGCATCCCTGGGAACTTGACGACGAAGACTATCAAGAAAACCATCAGAGATAACCCAGTCTAGGGGCCCGTCCCAGACTTACAAACTCCAACTCTGGGGCCAACGAGTCCAGAACAGTAGATGTTTGGGGGTTTTTTGGCTTCTGTTTTTTAATTGAAGTATAATTTATATATGGTGAAATGAGAGACCTTACTGTATAGTATAACATGGGTTATGAGAAACGTACTGCTTTATAGCCAACTCATTTTTTTTTGTTTTACCATCTTAACTGTTCTTAAGTATCACAGTGTTACCTGTATTTACTCTGATGTGCAATAGTTTTCTAGAATTTTTTCATCTTCCAAACTGAAGCCCTAAGCCCACTGGATAACTTCCCATTTCCTCCCCCACGGCCCCCCCAGAACAAGTATTCTGCCAAGCCCTCTGGGCGCTTCTGATGCGTTCCAGCATTGGAGAAGCACTGCTGTAAACACCGAAGGCCACAGGGGCTGCAGGGGACAGCACAGAAAAGCAAGCAGGCATGTGAGAAGCCCGGCACCCAGGGAAGGCAAGGAGGAGATGGGACTACCAGCCCCTCTGGTTCTCCAAACCCAATCCTGAGTGCCTCGTGAGGACACGGCACCGCCTTGGGCACAAGCGGCCCCAAGCATGGACAAATGACAATCGTTTTCAAGAACCTGTGTAGGCACAAGCTGAAGAAACAAACCATCTTTTCTCAACATTAGATCAGATTCTAGAAATTCCACTTGACAGCCCAAAAACGGAAATGGGAAGCTATAAACTTTGATTGGAAGAGGGCGATGGTATTTTCATCAGTGGTCCCACCAGGCGGTCCTTTCATTCTGACTCCGAATTTCATCCATCCATTTTAATCATTTATGCCTCTCATTTAGAAAATCCCAACTGATTCTTTCCCATGGAAATCCTGGAAGGGTATGATAACACAAAGGAAATAACCAGGGGCACTGCAAACCGCAGAACAGTTTTGATTTACAAGTCATTAAAAGCATGAGGCATTTACTGTTCTTTGCAGGCAAAAAGGGCCTGCATCATGAATAATGGAAAAAGCTAAGTGCATCAAGGACTCCTCTGCAGACACTGTTCTCTGCAGGCCACACACACCCACGTTCACCGAGGATTTCCTGTGTCCCGAGGCACCTATCGGGATGTACACCACCGCATCCCAGCCCTCCAGGATCTAAATCATGCAAATCTACGCCATTTCACTCCAAAAGGCTGAGTTTCTGGATTATTATTTCCTGACTCTCAAAAGAGAGCCAATGATTTAGTGCCGTAAGCACATCAGGAATTTTAGAAACAACGCAAAGCTTGGG
This sequence comes from Martes martes, assembly GCF_963455335.1. Lineage (NCBI taxonomy): Eukaryota > Metazoa > Chordata > Mammalia > Carnivora > Mustelidae > Martes > Martes martes. Next base: position 145,119,374 of record NC_137888.1, read on the forward strand.
CAATTTTGGACTTTTCCCTTAACTTAAAAAGAGTTCTGGTCTATTTCCATGACATCCAGATTTTGTAACTACTAACGAACAGAAAAGCATCCGGGAGAAACAGGTAGATAGTGTTTTGTAGGGAAAAAAGAAAAAAAGAAAGAAACCAGAACAAAACCACCACAGCTCTTAATTCTACAATGAGGAAGCAGCAATCAGACACTATTAAAGCTACAATCTCCAAATCCCACTCAATACCTTCTGGCTCAAATAGCAGGAATTTCCTCTGCTTCTTAATTTGCATTATCTATGTCCATTTCTCTAGCCACTGTGACTGAGGGTATTCAAAGGAGTTTTCTTTCTACTTTTATTCACATGTGAATTGATACTTAGGATCTAAGAGGGTAATTGTAACCGTTCATATTTTCCCCCTATTATTCCCACCGCCGTAAAATCCAAATGAGGCTTACTATGTCTTCTACTTGAAAAACTGTCACATTATCACACTCTGCATTGCCCCATTTTCAAATGCTTCACTCAGTGAAAACTTCAAAGGCAAATTTGTGAGACAGCTGTAGTCACCCTAGGGGACCGTGAACACGTGCGGTGAGCACTATTAATGATCAGAACTGTGGGTTATCGTGTTTAGCACAAAAAGAAGACAGTGAATTTTAAGGTGTAAATGTACTCTGGTGGGACCTACACTCTTCTAAATACTAAGCCCCTGTTTTCGTTGGTTGTTTTGTTTTGTTTTCTTTTTAAGCTCACCCTGATGCAGTTTCCGCTTCTCCTGTATAACCCAGCCTGCTATAGGGGATCTCGAAGCTAGGTTTTCTGTTACTCAGGTAGACATTCTGACAAATGTTGTACTCTTGTACACTAAGTCTTTGTCCCATTCATAAAGCATGATCACAAAACAAACACTGCTCATGCAAGTTTAAAAATAACCCATGGTATGTGATGTTCTGCTGAAATTGATATTTAACTGGTTACTTTATCATGCCATCCATAATCTAAAGCCTTCAGAACTGAAAAAATTAACTTCTGATATAAAGTGCTTCATGGGTTTTTTTTTGTTTTTTTGTTTGTTTGTTTGTTTTGTTTTAAAGATTTTATTTATTTGACAGAGAGACACATCAAGAGAGGGAACACAAGTAGGGGAGTGGGAGAGGGAGAAGCAGGCTTCCTGCCAAGCAGGGAGCCCTATGCGGGGCTCGATCCCAGGACCCTGGGATCATGACCTGAGCCCAAGGCAGACGCTCAACGACTGAGCCACCCAGGTGCCCCTAAGTGCTTCGTTTTTGAGAGATGAACCACTGTTATTTTTTCCAGGTTAATTAGTATTCTGCATAAAACTGTCTTAAAAACCAACAATGACAGACCCTGGATGGAGAGAGGGGGTCCAAACCAGAGCCAATGTCCAGTGAGTCCATCTATACACATTTCCACATTTCCTTCAGAGCAAGGAGTAGGACCAGGGAGGAGATGAGAGTGGGGATAGCAAGGGCTCCGTGTAGCCAATGCTCTTAATGAGAGGACCACCTGGCTCTTGCTAGAATCATGTTTCTAAGACAGACAAGCGTCTGTCTCTGCTCACGGATATTCCCATAGCTACTGAACTTCCCTTCAAAACAGCCAACACAAACACAGAGCAATATGCTGGTTCATCCCGGGGGTGTCCCTAGACAGCAACACACACAATTCTGGAGCCTCATTTGAAACTAACACTAGATTATGAAAGGATGTAAGGAAGAGTCTGACTCAACCCAATTCAAGCTAAGGGATCCTCTTCATGGGAAAAGATTCTGCAGTAGTGACTGTAGCCATAATTGCTGCCATTACTTCTTATTTCTGAAGTGCACCCAAGACGTGGACAAAATACTTGCCCCACATTATGAAGAACTAATTGGCTTAATATAAAAAGAATGCTTATAAAATATTAATTAGAAAGTCCAAATGAATTGAAAAATGTGCAAAGGCTGTGAACAAGACACTTAAAACAAGAGAAACACAAATGGCTAAATGTGAAACACATTCTTCACTTCATTCATAGTATAAAAATAGAAAATTAAAACAAGACACCAATTTTCTCCTAAAATTAAAAACCAGAGGGGAGCCAGGCTGGCTCAGTCAGTGGAATGTGTGACTCTTGATCTCAGAGTCATGAGTTCAACTCCATGTTGGGCATAGAGCTTAAAGATAAATATTAAAAATAAAATAAAAACTGAAAAGAGGATAGGCACTTGATATTCATTTCTCATGGCAAAAGTATAGGAAAATAGTAGCCCTCACACACTGTTGTGGAAGTATAAATTTGTCTCAGTCTTCGAGAGCAATTTGGTAATACTTAGCAAAATCTTTTTTTTTTAAGATTTTATTTATTTATTTGACAGAGATCACAAGTAGGCAGAGAGGCAGGCAGAGAGAGAGGGGTTGGGGGGTGGGAAGCAGGCTCGCTGCTGAGCAGAGAGCCAGATGTGGGGCTCGATCCCAGGACCCTGGGATCATGATCCAAGCCGAAGGCAGAGGCTTTAATCCACTGAGCCACTCAGGTGCCCCCAGAATTTTTAATTCCCACATTTGTTGACTGAATTCCACTTAAACTCCACTGCTAGACAGTTCCATTGTATGAGACATGGTTGCATTAAGTGTGAAAAATTTGAGCAGAGGGCCCCTGGGTGGCTCAGTCCGTTAAGCATCTGCCTTCGGCTCAGGTCACGATCCCAGGATCCCTGCTCAGCTGGGAGCCTGCTTCTCCCCTCTCCCTCTGCCCCAACCCCTGCTGGTGCACGCATGCACACTTTCTCAAATAAATAAAAGTCTTTTAAAAAGCAAAAGAAAAATAGGAGCAGAACCTCATTTGTAAAAGAAAAACCAGACAACTAAATGTCTCTCATAAGGTCTGGTTAAATAAGGCACAGCGTTCCCTGAATCATGATCCAATCCTGTGGTTGACTGTAGCTGTTAAAAGAGATACAAACAATCTCTATACTGACATGGGAACATACCAAAGATGTACAGTCCAATTAAAAAGCCACTTTACCTATACATTATCTGTAATTTCATAGTTGTTAAGAATTCCTAAAAGAATATATGTACATACACATATACATATATAAGCATACGCGTACATTTGCTCTCCACCTCACCTTACTTCTGCCCAGTGACCGGGGCCCACCCTGGGCTAGTTGATTTTAGAACTCCTCAAAGAGAAGCCAGACAAGACACCAGCAACAAAACGGCCCTGATGGTTATTAAATTAGCTACATCGGGAAAAGCCTATTTGAATGAGTCATTAATGAAAGCCCTTTGTAAATCTTGCCTCACCATACAAATGTATTTGTTGTCATTTACATGCAGACTACCCTTTTGAAAGACTAACAAAAGAGAAATGAATCTCCCTTGATGAACCCAGGATAGCCCAGGAACATAGGCTCCTAGGGGTTTCTCAAGACACTCATATCGCAGACAGGGATTTGCAAAGAACAGTGTGAATAAGAGCTTACCACTGAGCACCTACTATGTACCAGGCATTGGGCTGAACACTGCAAGTACGTGATCTCATCTGATTCTAACATTTCCACCAGGAAAGGACTCCGATCATTAGCACTGATACTACCCACCCCCATCGCAGGCAGAGAAGGGGATGGGTTTCAGCCTGCCCTGTCACCGCCACAGGCAGGCATCCCAGAGAGGCATCCTACCACCACCATCACCACCCAGCCCCCTGGGAGGGGCAGAGGGAGAAGGACAAGCAGACTCCCCACTGAGCAGGGAGTCTGGGGTGGGGGCAGTGCTCCATCCCAAGACCCTAAGATCACAACCTGAGACAAAGTCAAGACGCTTAACCCACTGAGCCACCCAGGTGCCCCTCATTGTCTTTATTATTATTTTGTACTTTATATTCTACTGACTGCTTCTTCAAGGAATCTGGGTCCAAAAGGGTATAAATCGAAAGCTTGCTTTTGTGAGGCAGGCACTCTGATGTTTTACTAAAGGCTTTCTGGAAGCAACCGTGTGACAACTCTCCCTCACTCTGCCTAGCACAAGAGTCTCCACTCACCTAAGTACACACCATGATGTCACAGAGCAGCATCTAAAACGGGTGTTTATTTTCCCATTGTGGGATTTTCTATACATAAGCTCATTCTAAATAAAAGTTTTTAGCTCTAAAAACGCATTTGAGCAGAATGCAAAAAGGCAGGTAAACATAAAAGTGGTCCCTTTCCCCTGCTTCCATGTCTTTTCTCAATTCAGAACGCGCAATTGGTATCAGTCTACCATGAGAAAACGTCACAATCCCCACAGAGTCCTTTTCTCCCTGAATTACAGAATACATTTCTTTTTTAAGTCAGAACTACAAGCTGGCCCTGCATTTCAGTACAAAGGCCATTAAAAAGAAAGATGTGGAATCTGAAACACGTTTTCCAAAACACAACGTCATTCATGGAGGAGGGCCATTTCCGGAGGAATCCACAGAAGTCTTTGAAGCTGGGAATGTGGCTTCCATACTCTACCTTCACCAGAAGAAGTTGAGATTTAATACCTCCGCAATATAAATTTTAAAATAACTTTAAAAAACAAAGTTACACACCTTTCTTATTTTTTGAAAGGAAAGAAATGGATGAGATCAAGGAAAATGTGGAGAGAGCTGTGGGACACCCTGAGGAATAATCCCATGGTTTTAAGAATCTCCAGTTCTCCAGTATGTTGAATTTCATTTCCTAAAAGGTTACGGTCTCCTTTTCCTCCATGTGTCTGTCCTTCTCCTATTCTTCTAGTACTTATTCACAATGAGGTCATTTGCTGAGATTAGCGTAGCCAATAGAGAGAGCCAAATGGGACATCAGGACAGTCCAGTGTCCAATTAGCTGGCTGCAAGCCGAGGGCGGGGGTAGAGACGGAAATGACGGAGAAAGGGGGCTGGGGCTTTGGGGGAGGGATGGGAGAGCACTCTGTGGAAGGAGAACAAGATGGTGGTGATGGGGTGTCACGTGACACCTGACCACGCCTGTCACCCCACAGAGCCCATCACATGACCCATGTTGCTTTAATATCCGCAAGGGCCAGGGAGAGCTATGGTCCTGAGGTGAACTGAACAGAGGATGGCCAGCCAACTGGTTACTGGTAAAGTATGTTCATGTGTTAGAGCAGTGGTTGTTTGAGTCTTGGATCCACAGAGTCCAAAAAATCACAACCAGGACTTCGTGCTACAGCTTTCTTATTCATGCAGACACACACACAATCTATATTCTGCCCGGTTAGTAACTCACACCTATCTTCATTACCAAAAACTTAAAAATTTACAATCTGGATTTAGCACCCAGTAAGCGCCCGCACTGTGTAGTACCACAAACCATCCACAAAATTCAATTCAAATTGCAAAAGGGATACAGAACTCACTGATTAATTCAGGCAAAGCCCAGAGTATATGTGAAAAAAGATTGTACTCTTTTCTTCCATAACGTTCTTTCCCCAAGATCATAAATCTCGGAGCTCTGACTTTCCATCTTAGGAAAGGGAACGTCATCTGAGGCAGTGGATAAATCACCTCGGAGAATAGTTATTCACTGTGGGCAAATAAAAATGTAAGCCAGGCAGATGGTGAAAAGCTCATTGCTCCTGGTACAATTTCATGGGCGTAGGCCAGCAAGCAGAAAAGAGGAGTGGGTTGTGAAATCTGGGGCCACTTTATAGGAGGAGAAGAAACACCCCAAAAACCAGAATACTAAAAATTATCATACCACATCGCTGCAATCTCTTCAACTCTTCTCCTCTGGTTCAGATCTGACTTTCTCCCTTTGTGGCAACAGCAGTGATAGGAAGGCAGAGAGAGGAGGAAAAAACCCCGACGAAACTCGGTAGAGTTTTAAGCCCCTTCATTCACCGGGTTCAAAGGGCTTAAACTTTTGACTACTGATGCAGAGTACACTAGATTATACCACCTGGTACGGAATTTTTTCATATGGCTCCGGCTCACACCTGTCAAATCCAAGGTGGCTCCCTCCCCAACACTATGGGTGCGGGTGTTTATGTCACAAAGCCACACTGGCTGGGGGGGGGGGGAGGGGTGGGGGGAGGGGAGAGAAGGGAGGCAACAGAGTGACCACTCCTAAGGTTACCCCCAAAGACCTGCTTATTCCAATGATGAAACCTTAAAAGTCCTGAGACACACCCTACCAGCCCTCTAGAAAGTAGATCTGGAACCTTCAGCTATATTCCACCTCTCTCTTATAAAAGCAACACCCTGGGCCACCTGGGTGGCTCAGTCGGTTAAGCATCTGACTCTTTATTTCAGCACAAGTCATGAGATCTAGCCCCACATCGGACTCTATACTCAGTGGGGAGTTTGCTTGAGATTTTCTCTTCCTCTCCCTCCAACCCTTCTCCGCTTCAGGATCTCTCTCTCTAAAAACAAACAAAACAAAACAAAAACAAAACAAAACAGAACAATAAAAAAATACACCCAATCAAGAAAACAAAACTTAATTACCACCCACAAAAAGGGAGAGAGGAAGAGAAAGAGAAGTAGGACGGAAGGAGAAACAAGTTCTTGGAAAGGGAGGATAAACTGAAACGAATCCCCCAAAGCTGCAGAGGAAATCACACCATCATGCCTTGTAGTAGGAGAGCCCAATGATACCGTCAGAAACCGAGATCAAGGAGCCCTTGAAAAAACACATACAGGGCTTAGTTCAGTGTGGATGGTTATATTTGTTGTTGATATGTTAAGAAGAAAGGGCAGAAAAATGTGGAATTTTTTTTTTTTTTTTTTAACAAGACCAAAAGGTGCTCTTAGCCATGGGAGGCAGAACAAACAGCCTTCTAGAATATCATAAAAGGGCGCTTGGGTGGCTCAGTCGTTAAGCATCTGCCTTCCCAGGTCATGATCCCAGGGTCCTGGGATTGAGCCCCGCATCAGGCTCCCTGCTCAGTGGGAAGCCTGCTTCTCCCTCTCCTACTCCCCCTGCTTGTGTTCCCTCTCTCTCTCTGTCAAATAAATAAAATCTTAAAAAAAAAAAATAGAATACCATAAAAACATGTCTTCAACTTCCAAGACATCTCACAGATGATCATCTCAATTGCTACAGGTCACAGGTAGATTTGCAGTCACATACCCCCAGGATCTACATTGTCTTTTAATACTAACCTGGAAATGTCTCTTGGCTATAAACCATTTCTCCTGCTTCTCATCTCAAGACATTTAAAAAAAAAAATTCTAACTATTGTGAAATATGCAGGGAGTTAAGAAGCTGGGTATCTTAGTCCGCTCAGGCTGCCTTCACAAAATACCATGAACAAGGTGGTGTAAACAAGAGAATTTATTTTCTCACAGTTCTAGAGGCTGGCTGGAAGATGGAGAGCAGGTTACCAACATGACTGGGTTCTGTGAGAGTGCCCTTCCTGGTTTGGGGATCCTCACAGGGCAGAGAGAGAGATTTCTCCTCTTACAAGACTCCAGTCCTATTGGATTAGGATCCAGGATGAGGGCCCCACCCTTATGACCTCATTTACCTTAGCTGTGTCCTAAAGACACCACCTCCCCGATACTGTCATATCTGGGGTTATGGCTTCAACACATGAATTTGCAAGGGGAGGTGGACACAATTCAGTTTCTACTACCAGGTTATGAAAATCTGCTAAACTAAGGAGTCCTCCATTCAATGTCCAGCACACAATAACTCGATGTTTGATGAATGAAGAGACACCAGAGTAGATGGATAATTACTGTCTTACTATGCTGAGACCCAAAGCAAACTTCAGAGGGAGTAGTGTATCTGCACTCACAAATAAGAACCTGGAGCCTTCAGATTCTTAGTAAGTCCTGAGGGTTGGTTAGCTAAGAGGCATATCTTGTACATTTGCCTGATGGATGGACTACTTTCCTTCCAGACCAAGAGCCAGAAGAGCAGAAGGAAAAAATCCTGATTATCAAGCCATGGCTCATTCCTAGTGTCAGAACCTACAGGGAATGCCCTCAGTGGTTATAGTAAGAGTTCCACATACAATCTCCACTACAACATTCTAGTACCATTCTAGCCAATGGCTAGAAATGGACTGATGAGGTCCTGGAAAGGTCCAGGATGTTGGCCATTAATGAATCTTCTGTCACATCAGTGTATGTAACTCATATGCCAAACAGTAGGTTAAGCCTACTTCTACCGGGTCTTCCAGAATCTCTAGGGAAGGGTAAGGAATAGAGATGAGAACATGGAAGAAGCATATCCTTTAATGAACAGTACACATGGGCCATATCACTCACATTCATTCACCAAATATTTACAGAATGTCTATTAAGTGACGAGTACTTTCCTAAATATTTTGGAATCTTCAAAGGAGAATCAAAGATAGGTCTACCCTCAAAGAATCTGGCCTCTAAGATGAAATGGTTGGGTTAGAAAAGTCTTAGGAAGATGGAGATGATTTCTGCATGAAGAAAAGCTGTTTGGGGCAGACTGAGGGGTCCAACGGACACCATCTGTTACTGCTCGCTGTATCTGCAGATGCCCTCTTCTTCCTTGTTGAACAGAAAATCAATTTTGAGATTCCTAGGTCTCGAGATCCCTTTGACTCAGGTAAGGCACACTCTTCCACGGCCACAGAGAGGGACTCACAATTACTCTGAAGCCATCAAGGAAACCCAGATGCCATGTTGGAAATACATGTTGCCATGTTGGAAATACCAACAGCAAGTTATAGATCTTGCGTGGGGGCATGATCCAGTTTTAGCTACAATATAACAGGAGAAGTATATAGGGGGCGGGGGTGGAGGAGCCACCCTTCCGACATAAAGAGTCTTGAAAACAGTAAGTCTTTAGAAGAGCCTCCATCTCTTCCTACATTCTAAAGGATACCAGCGTGGGGATGTAATGCTTGGGACTGCAATCATGAAGTAACACATGTAAGGATAAAAAGCCAATAGCAAGAAGAATAGAAGAAATCCACACATACACATGCATATTTAAGAAGTAATCAACTTTTACATGATTAAAAACACATGAAATGTACCCTGTTGCCAAAGTTTTAGGTGTACAGTATTATTAACTACACACATGCTGTTGCACAGATTTCTAGAACTTTCCCTTATGCATGACTGGGATTCTAAACTCTTTGACTAGCATCTCTTCAGTTCTCCCTCCCCCCACCTCTTTGCCCCCAGCAACAAACAGTCTGCTTCCTGTTTGAGACTGACTCCTCAGACACCACATATCAACGGAATCATGCAGTATTCGTCCTGTGACCAGCTGACTTGACTCAGCATCATGGTCTCAAGGCTCATCCATGTTGCAGCAAGTGACAAGATTTTATTCTTTCAAAAGATTGAATACCAGTCCATCAGATGTATATACCACATTTTCTTTATTCATTCCTTCACTAATGGTCATTTAGGTTGTTCATCTCTTGGCTATTCTGAATAATCATCACTATCTGAGATCCTGGTTTCAATTCTTTTGGCTACATACACAAAAGTGAGATATCTGGGTCATATAGTAGTTCTATTTTTAATTTTTTGAGGAACTTCCAGATGGTTTCCAGAAGCCTGTACCTTTGAGGCCCTCATGAGTTGCTATACCAAACATGATAGTACTTATTGGCAGAATTCTCACTGTGTGAGAAGACTTTATTTATAGCTTGAGCCACTAATTGTTGGATACAGGATATGGTCTGGTGTACAGGAAAGGCACTGGCTTGGGAGAGAGGAAGTCCAGATACCCATCTTGTCTCCCACAGGCCAGTTGTGTGGACTTTCGGCAAGAGTCAGCCACTCTAGTTGGAGTGCCATCCATTGGATGGCAACCAATGGAGAGTAGCCATTGGACCCCTAACGATGCTTCTAAGATTAAGTGCTTCAAAGGCCATGATTCAAAGAGGGAAAAAGTCTGTTCTATAGGACCGGGGAAGGAGATACAATCAAACTTGTGACAGGATGGGAGTGGGGTAGGGAGGGGGAATCTTATCACCCACAAACTTCCTTGTTACAAATTCTAACAAATGTGATCAACATTTCCTGTGTAATGAGCGTCTGAAATTCAATTTTGCAGCATTATCACAGAATTCAATAAGGTGATTTTCAATTGCTGTAAGTCAGTGATAGCTGTCTCACTCCTTCATTAAATGGTTGGAATCAAATAAACACGTGTCACGTATTTTGAACAAATGCATAAGGCCAAACATTTGTGTTAATTATTCAAAGGATCAAAACAACATATTACTTGATCTTCCAAAATTTATCACCATCCCATGCCTGATAAATACTCTCAGTCGCATCTACTCATACATTTATGTATTATAGAGATGAAGAGATGATAAAAATGGGCTGAGGGGATTATACTGGCCAGGCTTCAACTTGAATGTCAGCTGCCAGCATCCTATGTCATTAAGTGGTTCAAAAGTTCAGTGCTAAAATGATGAATCCACCAAGGGCACAGAAATTCTTCTTGAGGCAAAATTCAGCTGAATCTTTTATATCTGCCTCCCTCCTTTATCTGTAAAATAACTTCCTCCCTTGGAGGAGAGAGGGAGAGATTATGACATGCTTACTTAAAAATCCAATTTTGCAATTTTCTAACTGAAGCTCATTTGGCTAAATGCTAGTGGTCAGTACTTAGGGGCATTATGAGACGTCTCTCTGATCTTGCTAGATTGTGGGGGGGCGGTGTATAGGGTATGTGGTCTCTTGATAGCTTAGTTGCCACTGTAGTTCAGACAATTAACCAGGCAATGTTTATAAAGGAACAATCAACCCAGGAACTGACAGTGTGTTGTTGTTGTTAAGATTTATTTCTTTTAGACTGGGGGAGAGGTGGGGAGCAGAGGGAGAGAATCTTCAAGCAGACTCCCCCCTGAGCGTGGAGCCAGATGCTGGGCTCAGCTATCACGACCCATAAGATCATGACCTGAGCGGAAACCAAGAGTCAGATGTTTAACTGAGGCCCCCTCGGGGCCCCACTGACAGCACACTCTTGAGGCACAAGCTTTAAAACCCTCTAGTTCAGGGTTTCCAATAGAGAGAAAAATAGAACTGACCCTCCATCTTCTCCCTCCAGAACAGGGGTAGGTATCTGAGCACCAAATATTTGTCGTATATGATTAATACAACATTATTTTAAATGAATAAGTTAAGTTTACCAAATGCTCTTCAACTGGTGAATGGATAAAAAACTCTGAATCCGGGGCACCTGGGTGGCTCAGTGGGTTCAAGCCTCTGCCTTTGGCTCAGGTCGTGATCCCAGGGTCCTGGGATCGAGCCCTGCATGGGGCTCTCTGCTCAGCCGGGAGCCTGCTTCCTCCTCTCTCTGCCTGCCTCTCTGTCTACTTGTGATCTCTGTCTGTCAAATAAACAAAATCTAAAATAATAAAATAAATAAATAAATATATATATATTTATATATATGTATATGTTTATATATATAAACATATACATAAATATATAAATATATATATAAATAAATATATATATTTATTTATATATATATAAATATATATATATGTATATGTTTATATATATATATATAAACTCTGAATCCAATGGCTACTATTCAGCAATAAGAAGGCATGGACCACTGACCAATAGAACAACATGGATGAATGGCAAAAGCATGCCACAGAACAAAAAGAAGCCCTACTAAAAAGGCTACATACTGTATGATTTCATTTACACAGCACTCCAGAAAAGGCAAAGCTGTATGGACAGAAAACAGAGGAGGACTGCCAAGGGCTTAACTATAAAGGAACACAAGGGAATTTTGGAAAGTGACAGAATTATTCCATATTTTAATGTACTTAAAAGTGATAAAATTGCATTTTAAAAGGAGGACTTTGATTATTTTTGAATTATCCTCAATAAAACTTACTTTTAGAAATATTAAGGTTCTGTCCCTCTAGAATGGTAGGTATACATGGTCACGTTCATGATCGTCTCCATGTTGCCCTCCACCTTCTGATTCTAATGGCACACTCACTCTTGATCCACAGCAGGAAATAGAAACCACACCAGGTATTTCAATGAGAAAGGGACTGGGTATGGGAATTAGGTGCTTACAGAATCTCTGAAAGGTATGGAGGAGCAAAGACCCCTTCAACTCCTTATTTCAAGGACACAGCACAGTAGGAAGTCATGGTCCCAGTGCCAGGAACTGGCCGCTGCTGCCTGCCCAACAGCATGTCATGTCCGTGCAGGTGAGCCTTAGGCCCCAGGACAATGCATGTGGCCCCCGCAAGTGCCTCAAACACCCACATCCCCATGACCTTGCCCACCAGTAGCACCAGCAGAGGAAACTTGGTCTCCATCTCAGCCTTCCAAATCTCACACAGATGCATTTATGGGACCTATCATGAATTCAGAAACACAGCTGTAAGAAATTCTGGGACATGTTGTTGGGTTTCCCATCGGGAGAGTGGAAATGAAGGTCAAGAGAGCCAATCCCAGTATCTCCCCATCACGGTTCTCCCTGTCCTGGCACAAGGCATTCTTCCCTGAAGACAGCATAACACAAACCTTTCTCTGTCTAAATTTAAATTTCAAACGGTGCTAAGAGACTTGAAAAATTGTTCTGCTAATGGGTAAAACCAAGATCCTAACTCATTTCATTATGGAAGAATATTTCATTTTCACATATAGTTAGTTCTAGCCCCAGCAGAATAAAAATTTTAAGATCACTGCATTTGATAATAGAGCCAACCACAGTTCTGCTCTAACTCATGTATTAAATACACATTGGTCTTTGAGTTTTATTCTGCTGGGAATTAAACAGATGAAGCTTGAAAATGCATTAATTTTCCAGGTATCTGTAAGCTGTTTTACAGTAAAGCCAGCACTAGGGTAGGGAGTCTCACACTGTGATTTATAACAAGAAATACGTATTTGGTTTTGTCCCCATTCCTGGCACAGTGCTCCTAAAACTCTAGGAATTCGTGAAGGGATGAGAGAGGATGAAGGTGTCTTTTGTTATATTAATGAGTGACCTTTAGAAGCCCCTAGGTAACCTAAGTATGGGGACCATTTCCAGTGGAACTAACACTGTGACTAGAGAGGGGTACAACTTTCAGTGCCACCCCCTGACTTCCAGGAGGTGGGGGAGGGGCTGGAGATAGAGTTCAGTCACCAAAGATTTGATTTAATCTTGCCTCTGGAATGAAGTTTCCAGAAAACTCCAAAACAATAGGGTTCAGAGAGCTGCCGGCTTGGTGAACATGGAGAGGTGCTGCAAGAGGGGTGCTGGGGAGGGCATGGCAGCTCATGCGCCTTCCTCAAGCATCTCTTCCATCTGTTCCTGAATTATAACCTCTTATAATAAACTGGGAAGTGTTTCTCTGAGTTCTGCGAGCCACTAGAGCAAATTATTCAAACCCAAGGAGGGGGTCACGAGAACCACTGATCTATAGCCCGTTGCTCAGAAGTACACATGACTTGAACTTGTGATGGGTTGAAAGTGTGTGGGGCGGGAGCGGGGGCAGGAGAGTCTTATGGGGCTGAGCCCTCAGCCTCTGGGATCTGAAACTCCCCAAGTAGACAATGTCAAAGCTGAACTGAACAGCAGGATGCCCAGTCTGTGTCCAGTGAGAACTGGATTGAGTCAAATCGCTTGGTGGTATTAAAAAAGCACACACCTATCAGAGGGAGGTATACGATTTATACCCTAATTATTGTTTCTAAAGATTTAACATGAGCAACAAACCAAAAGAAAATAGTTTGCTCAGTGAAAGTGCCACAGTAACTATGATCCTGAGTTTCACTGGCAATCACTCACATAGTGACTCTATTCTCTATATCGAAGGGTTAAGGAAATATTCATAAGGAATTTTTAGCCTCTGGGAATTTCACTTCCTTCTTGGGCTATTTCTCCAAATTCTGCAAAAAGGAGGCAATGGCAACATTTTCCTTTTTTTTCTGACAGGAAAAGGACTGGGTCAATATTGCTAGCTTCTTCAGTTCTTAAAACAAAAACAAAAAGTGACAAAGCACAATGACCTGAAGTAAAAATAGTATCCAACCAACACTCGCTGTTGGGGTTGTGAGAAGCATCTACCAGAGCCATTGCTGGAAAGAAAATGAAAAGGAGTCTCGTACTTTCCTTTCTCCGAAAACCATCAAAACACCACCATGCCCCCATGAAGTCCTCACTGCTATGAAGACTCACCCAAGAACGCCTTAAACCATTCTGACTGGGGTAAAGGTAATACGACAACTTATGCTGCTACCTAATGCTGTTCCCAACTTAAGGGGAAGAAAGTTCTTCCTAGTTCTTCTCCTTTGAAGTACTATTAAAAAGTTGAACTTGGGAGCTAGTTATTTCTTGTGGACAATTATACACTCTTCTGCCAAGGCCAGTGACCGCTAAGGGAAAGGGGGCAACAATTTTAAGTAAAAAGGACAGGCCTGGCCTCTCGAGCTTTAGCGTAACAGGAGACGCTCTCAGGGAAAAGCAGAAGAAACATGAAGAAGGATTCACAGAATGGGAACAGCACCAGCCCTAATAATTAAGCTTCTTAGGTTACAGCTTCTGTTGGGTTTTGCCCAAGAATGCTGCCGGGAATGAGATCCTATAAAATTGTTACTGAAGATCTAATGACATACTTCCCTACTCTTAATTCTTCCCTAGAGCTAGATTTTAAATGTATTTATTATGATGTGAACCCCCAAAGGTTCTCTGCCAAGGGAATGGAGGATATTATTGTAGGTTTCAACTCTTGAGCGGCTAAGCACCCACCGTCAAATGCCACCCCACCCAAGACTCTCTGAAGAACAATAGGGCGACAGAGCTCCTACCATTTACTCCATCGCCAACTCACCTGCCAGTTCATCTACACATCAGGTTCAAGTGTTTTCAACCTGAAACTCCTGGTACAGGTAAAGGGAAGTGCCTCGGAGAATCTCACATCCCCTACTCGTTTCATACCCCGCGAAGACACCTTATAGATGCGAATGGAATGCCTGTAGTCAGGCTGATCCTACCTCCGTAAGAGCCAAGCTACCAAAGTCCCTGTCCCAGAATGTAATCATGGGAAGCCCGGAAAAAATTTTCAGTTGATAACCAAGATAACCGCTGGACCCAGGCAGCTGCCTTGGGGCTCTCAACCTTCCCCGGGAGATTTTATGAGCACCCTACATGTTTCAGGCTAAGGGTGTTCAGCTAGAATTAAGAACAACCTCTAACACGTGGATCCGGTACGGCTCCGCCTAGCTCACAAGGTCACAGAGACAGAACGTGCGCATCAAAATAAAAAGAAAATACAGAAATTCCCTCAAGACACAAAGGAACACGCTGCATCTGGCTTCCTTCCAGCAGCCACTTGGGAGGCACGGTTAGTGGGGAGAGGCGTGTGGGCAGAGGGCAGTCCAGGGAGCCTGCGGAAGCCAGGCCGGTCAGGAAGCTCTGCAGGGGCTGTCCCCACCCCCACCTGGCAGGGCACGGGTCCCCTGCAGCTGGAGGGGAGGCCCAGGAGTCTCAGCCATGGCCCCGGGGTGGGGGGGGGGGCATTGGTCTGGCTCTGGAACATGCAGGGGTCGAGCACGTGAGGCAGGAGCTGATATTAGCACGAATCACACCAAGAAGCCACTATTCAGGGGAGCGACAATATATTGTAACTGCTCCCAGCATATCAACAGGCATCATTTTAATGGGCGCATTTGAATTTCTCCCACTTGAAGTTAAAACGACTCCCATTTCGATGAAAATAGGAGATTTCCTCATTGGTAAGATCACATTTCAGCCGCGGCAGCTGCCAGACACGAGAACAGAAGTGCCAGGCGTGCCCAGAGCCGATTTTGTCTCTCCAGGCAAGGCTCCCATTTTATAATTTGTCTCCTCTTCAAACAAAGAGATGAGCAAGTTACAAATATAATTACTACGTTTCCGAACAAGTGAGAACACAAGCCACAGGAGTGCTAAGAGAGAACTAACGGCTCGCTTACCTCGGGCTCCGGCGGCAAGCTTTGCTCATCTTCAGCGGAGTTTGGTAAAATCGCCCAGGTTATGTTGGCACTGGCTGATGGTAAAGAGCCAAGTGTCCCATTTTTCAGCTGCTCTGTGGAATGTGACTTGGGCCCGTGCCATCCCAGGATGTTTTCTGCAATAAAGACCTAGAATGATGCCAAGTATTTTCCAATTTAAACATTTACAGCTCAAAAAATATCTGTAATCCACTATATAAGGAGACAGACTTGAAATGGGCCCAGTTTGGAGTGGACGTTGGTAAATTTAAGTGGGCTTGTTCTGAACGAGGTACCAAGTGTGGATACAGATCTGTTTATAAATTAGTCCCTATATGACGGCAGGGACCAGAATCACCATAGGCTGTTTCTTTCCCCATCCGTTGGGGGGCGGGGGGTGGTCATATTCACCAAAGCCAGATTTTAAGTGTTTTTCTTAATTTTTTAAGAAAAAAATATTTACATAAAGATATTTATCATTAAAACATTAGAATAAACAACAAGTCAAACTTTATCAGAAAGAGGCTGCTCGGATTGTGGTTTAATTGCCAATCGCATGACCATAGCTCTGACAAGTGGCCGGTGTCATGTGGCCCCCCTCCGTGACTGCTGGGGCAGAAGTCAGGAAGCCCCATAACGAAGGACACGTGTTCATTCCATTCTAGCAAGAAACACATTTATAAACACCAGTCTGATAAACCAAAAGCATTTTTCTGATTCTCCCTCAACCCTTGGGTGGGGGGCGGGGGAGACAAAGACTTCGTTAACTGTAATACTGTTTATTTATTTTGGAGTCAGATGTTATGCTTATTAGCGGGGACAGGAGTAAACACAGGGGATTCCTTTCCCAATTCCACCACTGGAGTAAGGATAGGTCTCAAACTCAGCTGACCCTCCCCCTGAAGACTGTGTTCTCTGTCTAAGAGTAAGGATCAGGGATGGAGAAAAGGTAGACTGAAAGTGAATGCTGCTTTACATGAACTAGAACTTGACCAGTAGGGTCTCTGATGTTCCATCAAGAAAGTAATCCTATCCATTAACCTTTTCGTTAGAGTTACTCCAAGAAAAATCTACAGGTATCCCAGACATTGAATACCTTGTGAGACTCTGGTTGATGGAAACAAAGTAACAGAGCCAGCTGAGATGGCTGCATGCGTTCTGAGTGTGTGTGCTCCTCTCCAACACAAGCATATTTTTAGGCAGAAATTTTTTTTAAGAAACGTCAAGTGTTAGATCACACAGCTGTGGCTTAAAAGCCTCAAGTGGCTTCTCATGGCAACTGGAACTCGGTCCAGCTGCCTGGCTTGCAAGACCGTCCAGTCTCATTTCATTTTCTCCTCATTGCTCACTGCACTCAAGTCATGCTGGTAGTTTTTCCATTCTCCCAGTGAGCCAAGTTCATTCAGGTCAAGAGCCTTTGGGCCGCACCCTTCCATCTGCTCTGAACGCCATCCCCCCCAGCCCTTCTACATGGGGCCAAGGCCTCCTCCATAAATCCAGGTTTCACTCAAATATCACTTGCTCAGAGAAGCCCCCTAGGAGCTTCCCAGCCAAAGCATTGCTCCAAAGGCACCCCACCCCGTCCCATCAGTCGGTTTACCGTCTTCACAGCACTCAGAGCGATCTGAACTCACCCTGATCATTTGTTGGGCTACTGTGTTTCCCTCCTCCCTAAAACGTCAGCTCCCAAAAGCAGAGACAGTATTGCCCTTGCTCATGTCTGGGTCTCCAGAACCTAGAATGCGGTCTGGCAAAGAGTATGCACTCGATAATTATGTGCCAAAATGAATGAATATTAAGATTTTTTTTTTAAAGATTTTATTTCTTTGATAGAGAGAGACACAGTGAGAGAAGGAACACAAGCGGGGGAGTGGGAGAGAGAGAAGCAGGCTCCCCACTGAGCATGGAGCCTAATACGGGGCTCGATCTCAGGACCCTGGGATCATGACCCCAGCTGAAGGCAGTCACTTAACGAATGAGCCACCCAGGTGCCCCGACTATTAAGATTTTCATAGACAGGGACACCTGAGTGGCTCAATAGTTACGCGTCTGCCTTCAGCTCAGGTCATGATCCCAGGGTCCTGGGATCCAGCCCCATATTGGGCTCCCTGCTCAGCAGGGAGCCTGCTTCTCCCTCTGCCTGCTTTGCCCTCTGTTTGTGCACTCTCTCTCTCTCTCTCTCCCTCTGACAAAAAAAAAAAAAAAAAGATTTCAAAAGGAATGTGCATTTCACAGCTTCCTAAAAATTAAGAAATAAGAGATGGCAAAAAGAAAGAAAGTAGAATGGATGGTGGATGCTAGGGACTGGGGGTGGGGAGATGGGGACTTAGTGTTTAACACTTGTGTTTCACAAGATAGTGTTCTAGAGGTTGGTTACACAACAATGTGAATGTACTCAACATTCTACTGAGCTGTATACTTATAAATGGTTAAAGTGGTAAATTTCTGAATGTGTATGTTTTATCACATTTTTAAATGGCGTCTATATTATCAGTTCTTGATGTCATTTTTAAAAAGGTGAAAACTCATAATACTAAAATCAAATACTAAAATGGGAAGAATCCTCATAAATAATAAGGCAGATGGGGCTAGACTAAGAATACCAACCCAAGGTTCAAGACACCAGAATCTGCCATGAGAAAGGTACATCTGTCCTGCTGACCAACTCCTCACCAACTGCAAGTTGGATTCAGATCTTAAATACTGAACATCTGTCTCACCAATATAGGAGGACTACTTTTTCTTAAAAAAAAAAAAAAAAAAAAAAATATATATATATATATATATATATATATATATATATATACACACACGCATGCATGCAAGTAGTAAATTTCTTCTAGAGTAATTAGGAAAGCTTAAATAGCACTAAGGAAAAGATTTGCTTGCCTAAATCATGGGGACAATATTCCCTCCATTACTTCCACACCTCAACTCTGTCCCTCCCACCCTCCATACCACCATCATTCAGAGATGATAATCCAGGAGACAATGGGGTAGGAAGTAGAGACCCGCAGCACACACTGCATTCAGAAATAGACACAAACCAGGACAGGAAGAGAGAAGGTACCAGTGCATGCTGGGGAATGTAGTTTTCTATATACTCTATGGATTCAGCATATCAAAGAACCAGCGAGTGAGGACCAGAGAGAAGCCTATCCTAGACCAATCCAGGTGCTCTAACAAATAAATGGTCCCTTAGTTTCCAAGTCTGGATAGGCCTCCCTCATTTGAGGATGAAGAAGGAAAATTCTAACAGAGTAAATGAAATAGGGGCGCCTGGGTGGCTCAGTTGGTTAAGCATCTGCCTTTGGCTCAGGGCATGATCCCAGGGTCCTACGATAGATCCCCATGTGGGGCTCCCTGCTCAGTGGGGAGTCTGCTTTTCTCTCTCCCCCCTGCTTTTGCTCTCTCTCTTGCTATCTCTCTCTCAAATAAATAAGGAAAATGAAACGAAATTTAAAAACAGAGTAAATGAGATAGATTGTATAGAGTCTGAGAAAAGAAATGGAATCCTCAGAAGCTTAGAGGAGGAATCCATCTCTGAAACTTCTAATGCAAGGCCTTTGGCTCAGGTCATGATCTCAGGGCCATGAAGTTGAGCCCCTTGTTGGCCACCACGTGGAGCCTGCTTAAGATTTCTTCTCCCTCTTCCTTTGCCCCTTCCCAGCTCTGAGCCAAGGAGGGGCAGAGTGAGAGGGAGAGAGAGAATCTTAAGCAGAATGCACAACAGAGATCCAAGAGACCCTGATGGACAGAGATCAGGTCAATAAATCAGAAACAATAAACAATGACAGAAGAAACAGCCTGACCACAAAAGAGAGCTTGGATGCCGCTGGTACAGTCTACCACTTTTCAGAAAAGACAACGGAGAAAGACACATGTAGACACAGCTTGGCAATCTTTTTTTTTTCCCCTTGGCTTTTCATTGCTGAAATTTCAAACTCATATGAAAGTAGAGTATAATGAATGCCTAGCTCATGAAGTTTGGCAATGTTTTTAAGTAACAAAAATCAAGAGGATATTTTTCCAATCATTTAAGGTAGAAAATTAGACTTGCCTTAGAGGAAAACAAACTAGTTTTCAATTTTTGCTACAACACTACATGTCAAAAGGTGAGTAGGTGGAGAGACGAATGCAAATTAAAGTCTACAGATTTGGAGGTGGGGTGAGGGGCCAAGAGATAAGGTTGTCTGTAGCCAAATGATCTTTCCTCTGCAAAGAAGCTCTTGCCAGATAGCAAGGACTAATGTATGCAACTAACATACAGTAACTCATCTAACCTGAAAAATGACCCATGAGGAAGGTCTTACTATTGTTCCCATTTGTCAGATAAAGAAAGAGAGGCACAAAGAGCCAATAGGTGGGAGAATTGAGATTAAAACCAAAATAGCCTGGTTCTAGAGCCCAGATTCTTTTTTTTTTTTTATTAAAGATTTTATTTATTTATTTGACAGACAGAGATCACAGAGATCACAGAGAGGCAGGCAGAGAGAGAGGAAGGGAAGCAGGCTCCCTGCTGAGCAGAGAGCCCGATGCGGGGCTCGATCCCAGGACCCTGAGATCATGACCTGAGCTGAAGGCAGAGGCTTTAACCCACTGAGCCACCCAGGTGCCCCCAGAGCCCAGATTCTTAAACTCTACACACTGTATGTTTTCCCAGAGCACCGAAGAGACTCAGAAAAGTTTCTGCCTTCTGCGGGGAGAAAAACTACTTGAAGATGTGTACTGACATATGAAGAAAAGAAGCAGAATCAGGAACTCAAGCCTGGAAAAGCTGTGTATTAAAGGACTGAACCCCATTAAACACAGAACTGAGTCGAGCTGGGGGAAGTAAGAAGGACATTCCCCTCAGGTATAAATTTTAAAGTGGCACCAACAAGACACTCAGTAATCAAGATAAATTGCATTTTCACACAATATTTTTAAAACCAGAATTAATGGGAAAAAAGTCTTACAAGACTTAGTTTTCCTTGACTCTCTGTGTTGAATCCTGTCTTAATTTAAAATTTTATATTTTGTTCATCCTGGATTATTTCTGCATTAATTTTAGTTTAAAGACATGTCATTAAAGCATCATTCATCTTAATTATTTGGCACTCCTTAAATTTATGCTCAAGGTGCGTGTCTCACAGACCTCACCCCAATCCCAGGCCTGGAGTGAACTGAAATAATTTTTCTAAACATAGTTACAAGGGCACCTGGGTGGCTCAGTGGGTTAAAGCCTCTGCCTTCAGCTCAGGTCATGATCTCAGGTCTGGGGATCGAGCCCCGCATCGGGCTCTCTGCTCAGCGGGGAGCCTGCTTCCTCCTCTCTCTCCCTCTGCCTGCCTCTCTGCCTACTTGTGATCTCTGTCAAGTAAATAAATAAAAATCTTAAAAAAAAATAAAATAAAATAAAAATTAACATAGTTACATGACTGAATATTAAATTAAAATTATTTTAAAGAGATTCAATCATTATCAAATAAAGTATTAAATTAGTGTTAACATATTAACAATAGCCCCCATATTACATTACCCAAAATTGGGAAGCATATCAGAGAAACAGGAAATTAAAGCATGCTGAGTTTTCATCACTAAAGCAGACAGTAAAAAAGAAGGGTCATTCTTGACTTTGATGATTAGAAAAATATAGGTTAGGCCTATGTTTACTGCAGCATTATTTACAATAGCCAAATTATGGAAGTAGCCCAAGTGCCCATCCATAGATGAATGGATAAAGACAATACACACACACACAGGAATATTACTCGGCCATAAAAGAACGAAATCTTTTTTTTTTTTAAGATTTTATTTATTTATTTGACAGACAGAAATCACAAGTAGGCAGAGAGGCAGACAGAGAGAGAGAGAGAAGCAGACTACCCCCTGAGCAGAGATCCCAATGCGGGACTCGATCCCAGGACCCTGAGATCATGACCTGAGCCGAAGGCAGCAGCCCAACCTACTGAGCCACCCAGGCACCCCAAAAGAACGAAATCTTAACATTTGCAACAACATGGACGGAGCTAGACAGTATTATGCTAAGCAAAATAAGTCAGTCAGAGAAAGACAAATATGTATGATTTCATTCACATGTAGAATTTAAGAATTTAAGAAACAATTTAAGAAACAAAACAAGCAAAGAAAAAAATGAAAATACAGGTTAAAGAATGCTTACGAAAAACATAATGTTGGGGTGTCCAGGTGGCTCAGTCAGTTATGCATCTGACTCTTGGTTTTGTCTTGGGTCATGACGTTAGGGTCATGGGATCAAGCCCCAAGTCGGGCTCTGTGCTGAGCACAGAGTCTACCTGTCTCTCTTCCTCTCCTCATTCCCCAGCTCGCGTGCACTTTCTCTCCAAAATAAATAAATAAGAAAGATCCTTAAAAAAAACAGGGTCAGCTAGGTGGCTCCATTGGCTAAGCATCTGCCTTTGGCTCAGGTCATGATCTCAGGGTCCTGGGATGCAGTCCCATATCAGGCTCCCTGCTCAGTGGGGAGCCTGATTCTTCTTTCCTCCCCGCTTGTGCTCTCTCTCACTATCTCTGTTGTTATCTGTGTGTCTGTCTCTTGCTCCCAAATAAATAAATTAATTAAAACTGAAACTTAAAAAAAAATTTTAAAAAAACATAACTGCTACTAGAATTTATATGCATATTGTTCCCAAAACACTAAAGAT
This sequence comes from Martes martes, assembly GCF_963455335.1. Lineage (NCBI taxonomy): Eukaryota > Metazoa > Chordata > Mammalia > Carnivora > Mustelidae > Martes > Martes martes. The sequence continues at coordinate 145,141,952 of NC_137888.1, forward strand.
GAGCCAAGGAAGTACAACCTATGCAGCAAAATAAAGAGAAAACAAGAAACGCCACATGGAAGCAGGAAAACAAAAGGCATCAAGGACCCTGCCAGGGAAACAAACAGCAGTTTAAAGAAATAAATAAATGGACTGCATTACCCCATTGAAAGACAGGCGCTCAAGATGGCGTCCTAAAACGAACGCAAGTCTAGACCATACATCCCTAATTGGAAGACACACCCATTTCACAAACACTCCTAAACAAGTTTGTCCTACAGTCTGATTTCAGTGGCAGCTGTTCTTTCTCAGCAGCATCAGGACGATGGCGTGTTTTATTGCCGGTGGCGTCTGACAGTTGAGGAAACGTGCTCCACCTACAGAAAGTGACTCCAGTAGGAAGATGGTCAAAGACAGACTGGGACGTCCAAAGGCAAGGACAACTGGGAACAGCTATGAACTGTCAACTCAAGTAGCCAGAGATCCACCTGCTGTGTTTCCCTCTGGAAACACTCTAACGCTCATGAGCAGGGAGACCATGGAAGATGACAGAACAGAAGAGAACAGAAAGGCGGAGGCTGGTCCACCAAACGGCAAATCCAGTCCTTACGAGAGGCATTTTACACACACCTGTAAGTCCTCACATGACACACCAGCATCAACAGGACAACACAGGGAGGAAGGAAACAAGTGCAAGTGGTTTAGTTCCCCGGAACCAACTAGAAGCAGAAAGAAAGCAACAGGAGACTTAACTGTGGGCATTAAGGCCGGACTGTGGAGCTATTTTCATATGTCCTCGGCCATGAGCCTCGCTTGGAGTGTTGAGAGCTGCAGTCCCCAGGCTGGGGCTAAGATGCCTCTTAGCCAGTGACAGAGGTGACAGCACCTGTCCCTCATCCTGCAACACAGTGACTTCATGCTTCCTATGCTCAGTAAACCTACGTTTTCCAAAACAGAGTAAGATGGATATTTACAAACCTGAAGACAGCAGAGGGCACATTGACAATGGAAAGCTACGATGTTAATATCTAACTGCTTTCTTCAGGGAGAATGTGCCACTCAAAATCTCCGTCTGGATAGTTCTAACAACAACGACGACAAAATCCACCCACCTGGAACCGTCTACAACACTAGTTTTTCTTTTTTCTCCAATAGGTTATTTACTGGCGGAATCATCACGTCTTCATCTTGGCTTTTAACCACAAAATGAGGGAAGGGAACTTCTGTGAGGCACATTCTCACCAGAAGCGGAAGGTGTCCAGAAAGAAGGTGTAAAGACGGAGATAACAAAGTGGAAAAGAGAGGAACACCGGCAGTCTGAAGACGTCTCTGGAAAAAAGAGAAGCGTAGCAGAAGGAAGACGGCCCCCCAGCCAGAGAGGCCACAAAGGCCTAATGAGAGGCTCACCTATTTACCTTTTTTGCCAAACCGCCAAATGGAAAGGTCAAAGCAACTGGCTTCTAACTGACAAGCCCCACAAAACTTGTAAGAGAATGAAAAAGTTATTGGAAGGACAAGTTAAGAAAAGGATGTTGAACTCTGCTCTGGTTCTCCTCTCTTCAGTGACACCTCTCTTGATCACTCGTCCTGATTTATGTCCAAGGACACGTGGGTCACCTGCTGCAAATTCCCAAGGCTCTGCTGTCACTTGCTCTGGCAGCTCTGACTCCAGCTTTTTTTTCCCAGCATGCCTTGCATCGACCATGCTGTCAGCATCCAGCTCTTACCTGGCTCTAGAATGTATTTGTCTGGTTACAAGTGTCTGCTCTGGGGGCACCTGGGTGGCTCAGTGGGTTAAAGCCTCTGCCTTCAGCTCAGGTCATGATCTCAGGTCTGGGGATCGAGCCCCGCATCGGGCTCTCTGCTCAGCGGGGAGCCTGCTTCCTCCTCTCTCTCTCTCTGCCTGCCTCTCTGCCTACTTGTGATCTCTGTCAAATAAATAAATAAAATCTTTAAAAAAAAAAAAAAACAAGTGTCTGCTCTGAGTCCTGAACCACGCTCCCTGGATCAAAACCTGCAAGCAAGGAATTAACCAGAAGCAATGCCAACAGAGGACTCTACACCCCAAACCAGTCCAAAGGTCCAGTTTCTCGCCCACACTGGCAACCCACGCAAAGCCCAGACCCCCAAGTAGCTTGGCTTTTTCCAAATGTGAGTGAAGTCCTGCCCACCTTTCCAAGTAGAGTCAGAGTGACACACCTAGACTGGGGAGACGGATGCCTACTTACCCACCCCCATCAATCATTTGCCTCCACCAAGCTATTCAAGTAGATTTACTAGTCTCCAAGACCAAAACTAAAGGAGCCCCGGCCAAAAGGGCAAGTTATTTGATTAATCTAAAATACAAACATCTCCATAAACGGAAATTAAAGGAAACATTTCAGGCCACTATATCTTAGAGATAAGATCAGAGATGGGTCTAGGAGCCCAAAATGCGTTAAGTGGTAGGCAGAGGAATGCTGCAGCAATTTTGGATTTCAGTTCAGTCGCTCGAGAGCTTGAGATGAAATGAGCGTTAAGGAGCAACATTTACAGATAAAGGCTCCAAAGCCAACACGTTTCCCGGAAGATACGGTGAAATGCTACAGAAGATGAAATGCTACAAGCCCACAAATTAATTTTCGATTCAGAAAAGGGACAGAAGAAATACAAGAGTGTGAGGGTCAGAAAGCAAAGAGGCCGGAATCAAGAACAATGCATGTGGATACTCAGTGCGCTGCGGGCAATCTTGTGTCTTCCTGCCCATCGAATATTTAAAGGAAAGCCTGATACAGTGGCGCTTTAATGAGATCTTGATTCCCATCAACCCAGGCTGGCACTCCTTAGATATAAACATTAGGTTTTTATCCATGGGAATCAGGCTGTTGTAACTACTATCGAGTTCAAGAACCCCGAGATTCTACAGAAAGGTATCTTGTGGTGACACTCCCCCAGTTGCCACATTTTCTTCTTCTGCTAGCTGGAGATTCTGGAATTCCATTTTAACTGCAGCCAAGTATGACGTTTTGGATGCAGGAAGTAATTGAATGCTTCCCCCAATGTGTGCCATAGATTGAAAAGAACCAACACAATGTTTTAAAACTTAAGGGGCTGTTATATTAAATTTTTAAGAGGGTTAAAAGTTAAAAGAAGACAAAACAAAAGAACCTTCATGACGCTTCATGCTCTCCCATCCTCCAACCCTCAGCCAAGTTCCTTGATAAAAATGGCTAAAGGAGGGGATGGGGTTGGGGAGTGGGTGAAGTAGGTGAAGGGGATTAAGAGGTATCAACTTTCAGTTATAAAATAAGTCATAGGGATGAAAAGTATAGCACAGGGAATACAGTTAATAATATCATGATATACTTGGGGCACCTGGGTGGCTCAGTGGGTTAAAGCCTCTGCCTTCGGCTCAGGTCATGATCCCAGGGTCCTGGGATCGAGCCCCACATCAGGCTCTCTGCTCGGCAGGGAGCCTGCTTCCCCCTCTCTTTGTCTCTGCCTGCCTCTCTGGCTACTTGTGATTTCTGTCAGATAAGTAAATAAAATCTTTAAAAATAATAATAATATCATAATATACTTAAGGGCATCTAGGTGGCTCAGTTGGTTGAGCTTCTGACTCTTGGTTTCAGCTCAGGTCATGATCTCGGAGTCATGAAATCAAGCCCCCTAGCATCTCATCCAAATGATGGGCATAATATTATCTAGTCTGTAAAGACTTCAGAAAAGGGGCAGCAAAGGCCATACTCTGGCAGAACTGGAGCTCAGTAAATGACAGTAGGTAGGACAAGAAGACGCTTCTCTGGAAAACCAACATCTCTCTTAACCTCAACACAACAAAAGGGCAAAGAGGACTTGAGAAAAGCATGAAATACAGACTGCCACTCATAAGCCAGCTTTTCTTTCATCATCTAAGTTGTCTCATTTCCTGATTACATGAACACCGGGCAACAAAACTCAAGGAGGCTTCTGTTGGTCTCTTCATTCCAATACTTTGTAATGACATTCAACGTGACCAACCTTGAGCTACGACATTCATCTTCATCCCTGAATTTAATCTTCCCTAGTATCTTTGTATCTACTTACCGATTAAGTCCTCCTCCAAAAGGATTGAGGCCTCTTGAGGAAGTGTATTATTATCTCTAGCTTCTTGACAAAGAGTTAGAAATGCTTCTGGTAGGTATTGGAGAGGAAGGCTCACACAGGTCCAGGAGGAGGCATACAGGAGCCTGCTCCCTGAGCAATTGTGGGCAGGGTTGGGCACAGAAAACAATATGGCTGTCCTTCCTCAGCGTGTAGGGTGCATCATGGCAGACAACCATCAAGGTACAGTTAGCAAAATGGATGGTATAGCAACATATCTCAGAAACACAGCACAGAGTGCCAAGTCACAAATGGAATCAGATACAGAACAGGATGCCAGCCAGCCTGAAAGCAGTTCCAAAGTATTCCTGTAAACACGTTAGTTAAATCTTTCGTGGGATGTTGTAGTTCTAATTGGCCAAAGCAGAAGAGATCCCAAACTGGGTCAAGAAGGAGGGAGGGACCAATGAAGAAGCAGATGGAATAAATGGTCAGACAGGTAGAAGGTGGATATAGTGGATTTGAAGGAGGAAGGCCACGGGGGAGACACACACAGACACGCAGCCCAGATGCTCATGGGCACACATGCCCGCCCCGAGGTCTTACCTGAGGCCCCCGGCTTGTGGCTGGGCTGGCCCACCTGCTGCACGCTCTGCTGGAGCAAGTGGAGGCACTCCCCGAGGCAGCTGAGGGTGGCGGCGGAGGTAGCTTTCAGGAGCAGCAGATCCTGGTCCAAGGCAGTGAGGGGGCCAGAGCCCGGCAGAGACTCGATGGCGTGCACGAGGTTCTTCTGCTGTCCTTCCACCTGGTTCATCATCTACAAAATGGGAAGACGGCAAGGAGGTGAGAGAGGACAGTCCTCCTTTCAGGAGGCTGGGGAGCAGCTCTTGACACCCAGGGGGCTGGACAAGAGAGGTAAGAGGGGAGAGGAAGCATCACCCCCAGACTACGGGTGGCGTGACAGTCTACTCAGAGGGTGCTCGGTGCATGTTAGCGCTTTGACCACCCGGGCCTGGGTGAAATCTAAGTAAATCTCTTCAACGGCACACAGCTGCAGCTCTGATCCCAAGAGCACTTCAGAGCCCTGGAGCTAAAAGAGCCCATTAGGGCCGTCCTCATGTATGTTACTGATCTTCAGAGGGCAAGTCAATGATAAATACGGTAAAGGCAGAAGTCTTGGGGCACCTGGGTGGCTCGATCATTAAGCATCTGCCTTTGACTCAGGTCATGATCTCAGGGTCCTGGGATGGAGCCGATATCGGGCTCCCTGCTTGGCAGGAAGCCTGCTTCTCCTTCTCCCACTCCCCCTGCTTGTATTCCCTCTCTCACTGTCTCTTGTCAAATAAACAAAGTCTTTTAAAAAAAAATAAAAAATAAAGGTAGAAGTCTTTGTGGGACGTCATTAAGGTTCTTTCACTCCAAAAGATTATCGGAGACAGTGGATGAACTGTGGCTTGGCCTCAAAGCAAGACCAATTCCCTACTTTTCCTCCAACTCCAACGCCTATCTGCTCGGCAGTCTTTTTGAAGCTCAAGAAGCAGAAGTGAAATTTTGGGCTGGCATTTGCATGAGTGAGATCACAGTGAAGCCAGCCACAGATCATTCCACCCCAAAAATGCTAAATCGGATGTGACTTTCACACCGTGTAAGACGCCAGGAGGAAGCGAAAACCCAGAAACCCTAGGGTTTCTGCCAGCCCTATCCTGCAACTGAAACTCTGACGGCCCCAAAGAACGATATTCTGTGGCCTGGACTCAATCCACAAGCTCAGATAAGCCACAGTCTACTTGCATCTTTGAACGGACAAATCAAGCAGAAAGGAAGTCAAGACCTAGAAAAGAACTTGATAGGTTAGCTTGTGAGTTTCATCTCCCTGGTGTCCCACAACTTTCCAAAAAAGATGAAGCACATAAAGTGTATGCCTAGCAAATAAACAGTCGCTCCGGGAAAGGGGAGGAGGCAAAGTGACCCGCCGAGGTCCCAGGGCTTCTCTGCATCAGAAGCTGCAGCCAAAATCTGGTTTCTAGACTGGTCCACTGTTCTTTCAGCTCCCCACCCAAAAGCCATCTTTAATGTGAGTCCCTAACTCTGCTTTGTTGCCATCTTCCCCAGAAGATCCTGGTTACGCTCACGATGTCACCAGGTGGGGAGAAGCAATAATTCCGTAAGGACACCCTGGAATTGGGCCACAAATCTCATTGCATGCTCAGCCTTATTTTTCTATTTCTCTTTGAAAACAGACACCTGCTATTTTCTATCATTCCGTGTCATTGGCTTTTATTTAAAAAAAAAAAAAGCTCATCCATTGTAATCCTTTGTATCAAAATAGGTGCCGTTACTTCAAAAAGATACAGTTTTTGAATCACTGGTAAGCCAACTGCACCAATGTGGCTTGGGCTCGTCACCTCACTGTGCACACCAATCCTCTGGCCATGCAAATTATTTTTTGCAGATTACAAAGGTTATGCCTGGTGCTCTGGTTCTTAAAAAAATAGGGGCACCTGGGTGGCACAGTGGATTAAAGCCTCTGCCTTTGGCCCAGGTCATGATCCCAGGGTCCTGGGATCAAGCCCCGCATCAGGCTCTCTGCTCAGCAGGAAGCCTGCTTCCTCCTCCTCTCTCTCTCTCTCTCTCTGCCTGCCTCTCTGCCTACTTGTGATCTTTGTCTGTCAAATAAATAAATAAATAAATAAATAAATAAATAAATAAATAAATCTTTAAAAAAAAAATACAAGGAGACACAAGAGGGGCTAAGTTAAGTATTCACTTCTGCCTTCAGATCTTTGCTTAAAAGTCATCTTCTCAGCAAAGCTTCCTGAGCCACATTATTTAGAACTGTATTTCCAGGGACACCTGGCTGCCTCAGTTGGACCCTTGGATCTCAGGGTGGGAAGGGGGAAGTCTGAGCCCCACCTTGGGTGTAGAGATTACATAAAAATAAATCCTTAAAAAAACCTGTATCTCCAGCCCAACCCTTGGCACCCCCCCATCCTCCTTACTAATTTTTCTCTATAGCACTTACCACCTTCCAACCTAACTTGTCATTTGCTTGTTGTGTTCATTTGCACTAGTCATTGTTATCTGTGCTGTTCACTGATCTATCCCAAGTACAGCAAAATATCTGTGACATGAATAAATGAATCCCCAGTCTCACTCTTCTCTGAGGTAAAAAGGAACTGATTTTTGACACAAAGTCTACAGACATCATTATATTCAATTAGCATAATAGGGCTGAAGATTTAGTAAAGGATAATACCTCCATTATTAGTCTAGGTTTACCAAGAATTACTCCAACTGGTTAAATTTAACTTGACACAAGACAAAATGTTTATGTGTTCTTTGACAGTTCTATATATAGAACTAACGGAGAGAAGTCGATTTTGAGCTATTTGTCATAGTCAACATTTCTGTAAATTCCTACCATAAAATCTTGTCTTAGAAACATGAGGTGTTGAAAGGGAAGAAGAAAACGTAATGAAGAAACATGTAATACATTGTTCTTGATTATTACGGATGATACACAATGCGTAAGAGAAAAGGTGAGTAAAATCAAGCCATTAAGCATATGGGATACACTTGTTTTTAATCAATAAAAAGAACTATATTCCAATTATATAGTATAGAATACTTGCTATTTCGCAAGCATAAAATATTACATATAAATTACTTGTTATATACTTATGTTGCAAGCATAAATTATTACATGTAAATTGCATAAAATTACATAAAATATTACATATTACATCTGTAAGAACTGACTTACAAAATTTTCTACATCATTACAGCAGAGACACATGCCCAGAAATGGAATCCACATATCTGCTCTCTGAAAAGCATTCAATGTAATTGAGAGCCTCTTGCTAGTGCCCGAGGCAGGACAGCCTGCTTGGGGTTGCGGGGCGGGGGGCATCTGAACCAGCAATGGGGGAGATTTGACAGTTACAATGATTTCACACTGAGCAGTGGCAGGGGGTACGGGGATGCTTAATACCTTACAGGCCAGAGTACAGTCCTCCTAAAACATGTTCTGCCTTGCTCAAAAAGCCATTGAGAAACTCTGAGCTAGAGTTTTATCAATAACCAAGAACCCAATGGATTCCAACATCTTTCTGGGTAAACTGAGTCTAGCACAGTGCTTGACACACAGCAGACATTCCCTAAAGATTCATTTTCTCCCCCTTTTCCATGTGATACGAAACCAACCCACTCCTTTAATGACACCACTGATGTCATCTTCACTTCGTGGTAATTTCTTCAGGCTCCACAAGAAATTGAAGGAACCCTCAAAGAGTCAAAGAGACTCAGGATTCCTAGCCTTAGAGCTGTGTATCACAGTCATTACTGCTCTAACATTTCTGAGACTGGGAGGCACTGAGGAAGAGTCTTCGTCAGACTTTGTTTTAGCTTCTTCCACAACTAATTTTAATTAAGAGCACCTATGAGAAGATGAATATGACACTGAAAAGCTGTATGCAACAATACCAACAGCAAATGCTTAAAGCATTCCCTCTCCCTTTCAAGGTTCTTTTTTTTTTTAAGTAGGCTGCATGCCCAGTGTAGAGCCAACATGGAGCCCAGGGTGGGGTTTGAACTCATGACCCTGAGATCAAGACCTGAGCTGAGATCAAGAGTTGGATGCTTAACCCACTGAGCCACCCAGGTAGGTGCCTGGCTTCGAGGTTCCCATGGGCTTATCAAAAGAAGAGCAAAGCATAGGCATCGATGAGTAGGTTTACCTACTGCTACCAGTGTTTGAAAAAGTTGGAACCACTTACTTTAATTATGTAAGTTCCACATCCAAGCCCTTAACACTTTTTTCTGAAGCACATCCACATCAATCACTTGTGGTTTTAAAGAACATAGTGCCCACATTTCATCTCTTCCTGGCATTCCAGAATCAGGAGTATCATCATCTTATATAGCACAGGTACAAAATGGGACCCCAAATGAAATTTCAGAGATCCACCCCTGAAAATGTCAACTCTGAGGTTATAAAATCAACCATATGTAGGTCACACTGAACTTCAGAGATAAGCAAATGTCATGGAGGAAAAAAATTCCTATAACCCATTTTTTCATAGTACAAATAATGAATGGTGTACGTACTACAAAATCAAATCAAAGGAGTGAATGCTAATAAAATCAGTGGCTGCAGATTTTATTGCTTTATTTCAATAAAGCTGTGTAAAAGGAGATTTCAAAAAGGAGTAAGCAAGGCTAGCTAAGAAAGTCTCTTTAAAATGGGCTCAGGAGGCTATCAGGGAGGAGGAATTGATGTGCATCCTAAGAACTGTGAACTTTTTGCCAGTTGCAAACCCTCAGCCTGGACTTAACGCCCTCCTCATGATAAGCCCTGAATCACTGGCATTCTCCACTTCAAAAAGAGTCAGTGGGATCTGACAAATTTCAACCCTCCATCTGCATGCTAACCCAACCAATTCCAGTTAACCTAGCTTCAATCCCTGTTTTGCATAGAGGACCTGAATGAGAACAGTACTCATTTTCCTGCCTTTATAACTCCACCTTTGAAACAAGAGTCAGGTTTCTACATGAACTGTGTCTCCCGAATTGCAATTCTCATTGCCCAAATAAATACCCATTGGCTTACCTTTGGAATGAATTCTTTCTTGGTCAACAACTGAAACCACGACAAAAAGGCTAAAACCTAACATCATCCAGCTCAATGAGCTCAGATCCGGCTAAAGAGAGACCTGAAGGGGAAAGCAGGGGTCCAGGGGCTTCCAGAGTCTGACTGTTTCAGACTTCTCAGAACTGCAAACCTTGGAGCAGGTTTTGAGAGATGCCTGAAAGGTCGAGTCCCAACAGGTCAAATATCCATGAACACCAGTTCATCCACTAGTAATCAAAGGATCAGCATCAGGCACCTCGAGATACAGACTCCTTATCCTCAAGTTACCAGGGCTGCTTGCTCAGTTGGCAGACCCTCCTGGGTTCACAGATTTCTGGCACCTTCGGTAACTCAATCTGTGAGGCTTGGAAGAAGACCAAAAAATGTGATGCCAGCGTCAAGGTGGCCTTGGTTTAGCATTTATCCTCCACCTGGTGGATTTCGGAAGCCATTTTTAAGCCTCCCTCTGGGTCAGGGGTCAGTCCTTGGCTGAATTTAGGCAGTTCACTTAGCCAAAGTCCTCAGCTAGGCTTGAAAGCCAGGCTTCAAAGATCTTTAGAAGCAATACATACACACACACACACAGAGCTTACTGCCTCCCTTAACACATATTTACTATTCCACCGCCCTCATTAGCATTACTTTAATATTCTAAGAGACTGCCACCCCCAAAATGGTTTGACAGCTCATTAGAGAAACTTCCTAAAATATCCATCAACTCTGTAATGGAAACCATCAACAGTTTGTATCCTACAATCCTTTGAATGCCTTGCCTCAAAATCCTTGCCTAGTTGTTTAGACCAATCCTGAACTGTTGGATCTTGATGTGTACCTAATCCTAATCAAGCAAGCCCTGGTATTACAAATCAAACTTCGAATTCTCAAATTCGGACCTTGCTTTCCCTACTCGGAGACACGGACAATCCCCTGTGGATGTGCTGTCCTCCCTTCCAGTGGTAAATAATAAAGCCATTTTGCCAGATCAACAGACTACATTGCTGATACTTGCAGAGCTGGCATTCCAATCTCCAAAGACTTCCTCCAATTTCCCTAGTGTTGGGGCACAGTAGGTCTTGGCCTCACACCTGAATGATCTCTTCTTCCTGCTGACTTTCCTATCTGACATCCAATCTTCCTGCTGTATTCCCCAAGCTATGTCTCTTATTCTCTCCTGGCACAGAACCCACCTGGAATAATAACCTTTCTCTGTACGTCCAAACACAGTCTAAACACCTTATGGGCTTCCCCCAACTCTCTCAAGTCTTATTATGTGAGCAGAGAAAGAAAACTCTAGCTAGTGGACAGACCTTACCAAATCTACATTTCTCAGTAGGGTTAAGAGAGCGGACAGCGGCAATAAGAGACAAAGATGAGTGGGAGGAAATGGGGTCCATCTCCCAAGGGGGGGGGAAGCTGCTGGCTACACGATGAGATTACAAAGAAGAAAGTTTAAAAACACAGGATGAGAATGGAGACACCGATATAAGGAAATTAATGCTTTATACTATAAACCAAAGGAAACAAAAAGGGGAGGGGGAGAGAATATCTCCAAAAAATTGACCATTATGTCTTTGATGGCCTTATTGCAGGGGTCAGCAAACTTCTATAGAAGGCCAGATGGTCAATATTTAAGGGGTTTTGAGCCATTGGGTCTCTGTGGCAACCACTCGACTCTGTCACTAGAGCCTAAAAGCAGACCACGGGTACACAGATGAGGGTGACCAGTTGTTCCCCTAAAACTAACATCTGACCCCTCTCAATTTTGGCATCAGATAATTCTTTTTCTCACTCAAGTTGTGACTTTACTGGTTCTTGCTATGACGAGATTTTCTACGGCATCCCGGTCATTGTGGCTGTCACAGCGGGAGATTTTAGGTCTGACTGGGATTATTTTCTTAGCAGGCTACCGAGTTTACTATGTACAGCACACAGGCCCCTAGCCTACTTTTATGGCCTGTGGTTTCAATAACCAACTAACTTCAGAGCCTTTGTGGTGCTATCTTGGCCTGCTTGGTTTATCTCCTGTCTCAAGGGCCTCAACTGGTCCCCTCCAGGGCTGAGAGCACAGAAGAAAGTTCCCTACCCCTGGTGCCTCCAGGGGAGAGAGAATGTCTTTGGCTTTCTCCACAAGTGCTTGTCTTGGCAGGAAACCACCTTGCCCTCAGCTCTGGGTGGTGGAGGGGAGAATCTAGCCTGAAGTCATTGTTATGCCCGCTGACATAAAAGACTGCCTTCTTTTCAAAGGTATGTAAGTGCAGACATTCTATTTCTACATCCAAGTTGAAGACTGCTTCATAAGCAGATCTAACTGGCCAAAAGGAAGGTTGATGAGCACTATCCATTCATCTTCTTGGTAACACAACCAATTCTTCCTTTTAGAAAATTGACAGGAGAGAAGCATTCATCATTTCTAGATTTCTGCCTACTTTCTAGATACATATCCACTTTACTTTGGGCTTTCTGGTGTCATCACGGAGGCTGACCATAACGAAATAACATAAGCCGTGGTTCCAGATTTCTCCATCCACCCCATTCCTGGGAGACAGGACAGGCTAACAGCATTTTTAAATGCAACACTTTGACACCTGGCCTTTATCATATGAGATGAGGGGGATAGGAACCAAAGACAAGAGTGGTTGAAAGACCAATCCAGAGATGAAGGTGACCCAAAGTCTGTTCTGGTCCCTCCATAGCCTCAGTAAACAGGTGGCTGCTATCCAGAAGTTTCGGTGCTGTTCATAAATGAGCCCATGCTGGCAAGAGCAGAAGGCAAAGGCAAAATTCTGAAATGTGCACACACACACTCAAATAAACAAACCAACCACTTTCTGAAGATGTGGGAGGGGGTCTGCTTTTTTTTTTTTTTTTTTCTTTTTAAAGAAGGGAAGGGCAGAGGGAGAGAGAGAAGAAATCCTAAGCAGGCTCTATGCTCAGTGCAGAGCCTGACATGGGGCTCAATCCCACAACAACGAGATCATGACCTGAGCTGAAATCAAGAGTCAGACACTTAACTGACTGAGGCACCCAGGCACTGCAAGTCTGCTCTATTTCTTAAAAACAGATTCCTTTCTGTCCTAGCTTCACCTTTGGCTTTTCTACAATTATTTCCTCACCAGCCCTAATAATAACTCCATACTGCACACACACAAAGTACAAATTTTATCCTGACCAGTTCCTAAAAAGCAAACCATGTTCAAGAAATAGGAGATAACAGCAACCACAGCCAAATAAATCTAGGGTTCCGTTGGTCCCCTGCTTTCATTTACCCAGTGGGAAATCTCCAGTCAGAGAGGCCAAGTGTCCCAGCTGAGGTCACCTGTCACAGTAGTCCCCACACTCCAGGGCCCTCTCCATTAGAAGACACGATCCTGTGTACTTCCTCCTCATCCTTTCTCAGATTCTGGAAGTAAAATAACTACCTCCTGCCTCAGAAAACAACTATGACAAAGTTTCTTCCACAGTTTCTTCCTTGCCCCACCCTTTCTCACCACCTGGAAACAACTTGGGCTTTTTTGTTGTTGTTGAGTTTTGCTTTGCTTTCTGATTGCAAAAGGCTGGCTCACTCCATCAACCACCAACCCAACGAAATCAGTCAGTGAAAACAGTTACAGAGAAGGAAGTAAAAATTACCCGTAATCCCACTTCCTAGAAATAAATAAGCACTGTTAACATTCTGGTATTATTCTGACTCTCCCAACTCATGCATGCACCCACAAGTTATTTTATTTTAGAAGGATCATCCCTTACAAATAATCGTGTAACTTTTTGTCACTTGGAATGTATCACCTATAATGCCTGGGACTGACTTCAAAGTAATCCAGTTTGGGGGGAGGGGAGGGAGTGGGGAGGAGTAAGGATGAAATAATATTGGCTTTGGGGATGCTGAAACTATTGATGATGACAAGGAGATTCAATATTACCTCCTCTGATTTTTTTAAGTTTTTTTTGTTGTTGTTTTGTTTTGTTTTTGACAGACAGAGATCACAAGTAGGCAGAGAGGCAGGCAGAGAGAGAAGAGGAAGCAAGCTCCCTGCTGAGCAGAGAGCCCAATGTGGGGCTCGATCCCAGGACCCTGGGATTATGCCCCCAGCCAAAGGTAGAGGCTTTAACCCACTGAGCCACCCAGGAGCCCCTTCTCTGATGTTTATGTTTGAGATTTCTTCTATTTTTTTTTTTTTAAATAAGGGGAAAATACATTGCTATGGGTTGAATTGTGTCTCTCTCCACTCCAAATCCCTACGTTGATATCTTAACCCCCATTACGTCAAATATGACCTTATTTGGAGACTGGCTCTTTACAGAGGAAATTCAAGTTAAAATGAGGTTATCAGAGGGAACTGTAATCTAGTATACTGATATCTTCATAAAAAGGGGAAATTTGGACCCAGACATACATAGAGGGCAGATCAGCCCTCTCTAAACCAAGGAGACAGACCGGTGCAGACCCTTCCCTCTCAGACCTCAGCAGAAACCAATCCTGCCAAGTGCCTTGATTTTGAACTTCTAGTTTCTGGAACCATAAGACAGTAAATTTCTGTTGTTTAAGCCACTGGGTTTGTGGTACTTTATTAGTGGAGCCCTGGAAAACTAATACACACTCCACAGATATCTTTCCACGTCAGTAACGACAGACATTTTAATGGCTGCTTTGTATAAGACTTTTAACTCCCAGCAAAGTAGACCCTGGCTTTAGAGCCAAAGTTCCTTCGATGCAAACCCTCCAACACTTGTTCACATGTAATTCCTGCTACAGGAAAAACTGAGGTGGAGAAAGGATTTTCAGTATTATGTAACAGAAGATTCCTACGCAAAGGTTAAATGCTACTCTTTTTTTTTTTAATTCCGGTGTCAGTACTGAATGCTAACATGTTAGTAATGAGGAGTGCACATGATACAAGAGGAATCCTCTCATATCTTCTTCCCGAAGAGCACATGCTACAGGCCAACAGAAGGATCTGGGGTGGAAGGGGAGGGATCAGAAAATAATCTGTCTTAGTCACTACTCATTTATCTGCACCCTCTGCCTCCCACACACAAAGCCACAGAGAAGAACTGGGTGCTGAGCCCAGAGGAAGGAGCCCTCACTCTCCCTGGAGACAAGGTTGGCTTCCACGGCACAACACTCAACAACAGGCTCCTGACTAGCTCCGCCCACAGAAGGCGACTGACTCCCCACTCTGTCCACTTTGTTTTCTCTGAAAACATCTTTCCTCCCTTTTTTTCCTTGTACAGAAGTAACGCTTACCACAGAAAAAAATAATCAAAAGAAACAATACCATAAAACATCCCAAACCACAGAAAACATATGTTCAAATCTTGGCATAAATTCTTACAACATTTTTATGCATGCATACGTGAATTTTGCTTTTTATGAGAAGAGTTGCACATCCGAATACTGCCTGTAACACTTTTTATTCAATATACCATGTCAATACATTTTTTTCAGGATTTTATTTATTTGATAGCACAAGTCGGGGAGCAGCAGGCAGAGGGGGAGGGAGAAGCAGGCTCCCTGCTCAGAAGAGAGCCTGATGCAGGACTCGATCCCAGGACCTGGAAATAACAACTACCCGAGCCACAGGCAGACGTTCAACCAACTGAGCCGCCTAAATGTCCCACGTCAATAAATTTTGACAATACTATTTAAAAGACTGCAGACTAATCTATTGCATAAACGTGCCACAAATTATTCTCTAATTCCTTATTGTTGGACATTATGAAGGGACCATTTCTTCCCTGTGACAAATTACAATTCAACAAACTTGTCTGTGGCTAAATCTCAGCATAAATTTATAATGATTTTCTTAAAATAAACTCCTAGAAGAGGAATGGTAGGATTTAACAGTACTCAATATTAATTTTAAATTTTTGATAAATACTGCCAGCTCACCCTCGGGGTGGGAGGGCGGAACCTGTCTTCCCTCAGCAGCGTACCAGCTGTCCTTTCTCTATATATAATCTTTTTTTCTTAACCAATTTCATCAGCAACCCTCTCCTCACCCCCCACTCCCATCAAAAACCAGTATTTCATTGTTTTAATTCACTGTGCATGTCCCTCTATAAGGTGAGGTAAAGAAAGATGAAGAAGTTTCCCTATCTGGCAACAAGTAGTAAATAAGCCCTTGAGAGCTACTACATAGTATAGCGAATATAAACAAGAATATGGTACTATAATCCTCCAACTTGCAGATAGTCTAGAACTTAATTATTCCAAGTACTAGAAAGAGAGGATAATTACAGAATGTGATAGAGGCGCTAAGTATCATTACAATGGCAACCACATTACAATACAGAAATGCATGAAATTAATGTTGTACACCTTACATTACACAATGGTATATGTCAAATATGTTTGATAAAAAAAGAAGCTTCCCTATCCGGTACAGAACATTTAAGCAAGTAACACTAACGGGAGTTCAGAGTGTCTCCTTCCTCAGGATGGAGGCAGCAATGTGGATGGCAGGGAGGTCCCCACCAATGGAGAGGGAAGCTCCAGTCCTGAGGAAAGGGAGCAGAAGGACTACTGGGAAAATCATGTGGATCCAGAACGCTCTGGAAGACACTAACGTTCTTTCCTAGAAGATCCCAGGACAATGGAACGATGGGAAACCATTACAGGGGGCCCCACACCCTCCCAGTGACAGAGAGAGCAGTTCTACCTGAACCTTGTCCACCTGCCTAGTTAGTCCATCCCCAGAACCCACCGGTCAAGGGGAGGGCATCTGTCCCCCTTCTCCAAGCCCGCCCAAGGCCTGTATCGGAACTGAACCCAACCCTGAAGCTGAAGAGCTAAGCAGAAAGTTGCCCTTTGCTTTCCCCACACTTCCCCTTCTCACGCTCTTCCCTTTCCTCCAGTATAAAAGCCACAGTAACAGCCGGATTGTGGGTAAGAGGAGCAGGGCTACTCTACATGGCGGGGGAGGGGAGCTCTACAGTATACAAAAATGCTTTCACAACTGTAATCTCCTATCCTCCCAGCTCTGCCCTGGCCATGGTTATTGTGATTCTCCTTTTACACAACACGGGGGCCCAGATCATAATTGTCATAGAAGTGCAGAGGTCATGACTAAAGTCCAGTGTCCTGGGTTCAGATGGCTCTGCCCTCTACCTCATTCCCAGGAGACACAAGAATGCCACCATGCATGCCTATGGTGTGATGCCCACCTAGCACAGACTTCTACCTAAAACGGAGCAGAGGCTTGCAGAGTGAGCTGACTGATCCATGGGCCAACTCACCATGAACTGAACAAGCACAGGTTAGAACACAAGCTCTGGATAAAATGCCCAATGGGGGAAAAAAAGTGATCCATAAATAGAAACTATACCATCTAGGTAAGGATTGTCCTGCAAAAGGCATGGAAGCTTCACTGGAGTGTTTAAGCTCCTCTTAAACATTCTCAAATCAGAAACTACTGAACCTAAGTCACGTAAAAAGCAGAAATTAAAGGCGGTTTTATTGAGGTCTTCAGAAGTCTGGTTGATCTGCCAGTTCTCAGCAAATGCTAGTTGGCATATCAGTTTTTTTAATCTCTTGGAGAATGCAACTTCACAAACCAAAGATCAGCAAGTACGAAATTAAACCATTTTCTTGAAATTAAACCATTTTCTTGAGCCCACTTTATTTCTGTTCGCTCATATCCCACATGCATGGCTCAGCCTTTCTCAAAGAACTTCTAAGCATCTGGATATTTAGTCTCCATTTTGGGAAATTCTTTTATTTTGCAGAGAGAGAAGGCTGTTTTTAAGAATTCCTAAAGAAAACCGGCCAATAGACATCTATATTCTAACTTCAACTCGGTAGCACGTGTTCACCGTCAAACCAAGCCCTGTTATCTCCACCTAGGAAATGCATGCTGCTTTCTTTCACAATTTTTTGTTTTTAGCTCAAGTATCTATCCAGAGTAGCAGACAAGGATATAACAACTCTGTTCTCCTTTCCAGCTAAAATTAATTTCACTAGTGCCAATTATTTTCAGGAAAGAAATGCATCTCCAAAGGGCACTTGAAAAGGGGGGAAAAATTGGACAAGAATTTTATGCCTCTAGGCAAATCCTTTATAGCATTTGAGCCTTGGCAAATGAAACTCTGGAGAGACAAATTCATTTATCAGGAATCTGCTTCATTAATCTGACAAGGAAAATTATGTTAGGGGATAAGCCACCAGTAATTAATATTTATTGTACCTCCACTGAGTAAATGATACGACAGTCACCATTTTACAGAAGAGAGAACACAATTCCTGCAAACAAACTGCTTACAATGTAATCCTCAAGGTGCTCAAATAGGAGATAGAGTAATGATACAGAATACACTGTGCTTTACAGACGAGCTAACCACTCCTTGCAGGTGCTTGCCCTGGAAACTGCTTTCCAGAGATGGAATGAACTGGCATGGGTCCATCCCCACTCTTCCTCCCTGCCTCGAGACTCTGATGTACAATTTTTAAGAAAGTTAAGGTTAAGAGTGTGTAAAACATGGCCACTATCCATATAAATAAAATGCACAAAAAGAACTTATTAAAATATAATTAGCTCCATACATGTCTAACTCCAGGACCCAGCCTACTGACTGAATCAATCCATTCATCCACTGTCATATTGTAGGATGGGATCACAGGACCTTATTCATCAAAAGACTCCTCACGGGAGATGCCTGACAAATGTATGTTGGGTAGATGAATAGAGAAAAGAAAGAAGGAAGGAAAAGAGAAAGCAAGAGAAAGGAAGGGGGAATGAAGGAAGGAAGATATGGGGAGAAAGATGGCAGAAGAGGAAAGAAGGGAAGAAAGGAGAGAGAGGGAGGGAGGGAGGGAGGATAGAGCTCCAAGGTTCCAAGAAGAAGTTTTAACAAGCTGGCATGAGTTCTCCAGCAAATCCAAGAAAACCTTTCCAATGCCGCAAGTCTGGTGTTACTATTTCCACTCAAAGAAGAATGTGTATTTTCCTTTTTGTCCTAAGACCTTGGAACTTTAGTCTTAATTGTGAGTCTCCCCCAGCACCAATATCCCAGAGGGAACAGGACATTTTAACTGCACATTAGGCATCTCTGAGCACACAACAGTCCCAAGTTCCTTTAAGTTCCTAAACTCATCTATGATACTGGGAAAAACAAGGCCCTATCTGAATGGGTTCCAGGCTCAACTTCTAAGCAGTCCATGGAATGCCTTTCTCCTGGTTAATTTTTACTCTTTCTTCAGACCTCACCTTATAGGTTGCTTTTACCCGGTAGCTTTCCACCATCTCCCCAAAAGGTTATGGTCCCCATCACCCACAGAACCCATCCTGGTTGTAGTTAAGTCATGTGTTATGGTACCCATTGGTTAATCTGTCCCACCCTTATAAGGCTCTGAGCTCCATGAGGATGAGGACCTTGTCTCCCAATCTTTCTCTCTCTCTCTCTTTTTTTTTTTTTTAAAGAGGGGGAGAGAGTTGGGAAGGGGCAGAGGGAGAAAGAGAACCTTAAGCAGGCTCCAACCCTAGCGTGGTGTCTGACATGGGGCTCTATCTCAGGACCCTAAGATCATGACCTGAGCTAAAATCAAGAGCCGGACTCTTAACCGACTGAGTCACCCAGGCGCCCTGAGGACCTTGTCTACATTTTGTTCACTGTTGTTTTCCTAGCACCTAGGACGGGGCCTGGCGAACTGTAGGCAAAAAATATTACTTAGGAAAATAAGTAAATGAATATATGAAAAAAAAAAAAAAAAGCCCCCAGACATCTCCTGAAGAACTGGCCATTTTCCCCACTTCCTGGCATGAAAGAAGATAAGAAGATCGGAATGCTCTGAAGAGATGCATCCAGAACAAACACAGCCACATTACATCTAAATGTCAACCAGCAGGCCTTTAAAAACTGTCTAGTGAAAGAAGTACAATACCAGCTCTGAACGGGTTGGTTTTTCAGAGCAAGACAGAGAACATCAGTAATCGAGGACAAGGTTTCATACTTTTCCTGCATGTCTCCCCGGGTCCAGGGGACCACCGTCAAAGAGCATTCATAGTGAAGAGTGGAAATCCACCCCTGCTAGCTCAAGAAGGGGATCTGTTGCACGGCTATGGGTAGGAGGTACCCAGAATCTACTAGAAAGGGCTGCTCCCTCTGTCCTTCAGAGATCTCCCAGTCTCTTATCTCTATAGTTTCTCACCTTCCTGCTCTCTCTCCTCTTGCTCAACTGAAAACTTTCCCCACCTGTCCAAATCCCAGCAGAGCCACGGGGGAGCCAAATCTATCCAGTTTCAGAGGTCTGGCTTCCTTTTTCTCTAAATTCAGGTTTGAGAGAAAGTCAATGTGATGGGTTGGCCATGGATGAGATGCCTAGGCTGGTGCAGTCAGCCAACACTGATACCTCTTCAGTATGTGAGCTCCTCTCCACCACTTCTCTTTGTGATGTTTAACATGATCTAGGATTCTGATATTCATGAGATATAAGGATGTACACTATTTGCAAATATTTTTGAAAACTCCCTTTACAGGAAAACTTATGTATCCAATGGGACATCAATTGACTGATGTCTATACTAACTTCTTAAAAATGCTAGGATAAACATCCAGCTTCAAATGAGCCCAGACTATCCCACCTCTTTTAGTGACAGTACTGATGATGTAGGAAATGTCGGGGTTTGAAGCTGATGGCCAAGAAAGAATTCCTGAGACGTCTTCAGCGCAAAAAGGTGGTTTTATTAAAGCACGGGGACAGGACCTGTGGGCAGAAAGAGCTGCACTGGGGTTGTGATGGGTGACTGACCATATACTTTCAAGTTGAGAGGAGGATTAGGGACAGCACAAGCCTCCCAGGTGTTTTGGAAACAAGGTTTCTAGGATTCTGAGGGGGTTAGCCCTTGTTAGGAAAAGGATCTTTATTACCATTTAGTAAAAACTCAGTCATGAGACCCTTCAGATGTGTATCAGTAGGCCATACGCTTGGAGGAAGACTGCTAACACGTATCTTTCGGAGTAGAGATACAGGAAGTTTCCAACGGAATTTTTATACGTTAAAGAAGACTTACGGGATCCTGGGGGGTTGGGATAATGTTAGGCTAAGATTGCCTTTTGCCCTTAGCAAAGTGTCAACATCGAGGCAGCTGAGCTCTCAGAGGCAGGTCGCTCTGCCTGTTTCAGGGACTTGTCAATGGGCTCTAAGTAGTAAGGAAATTTAATTTTTCTTCTGCCTTTGTTTCCCACATCATTACCATGTAATAATGCAAAGCCCCCCAGTCTAAAAGGAGTTTAAAAGGCATAAGGGCTCAATCCACAGTCCCCTCTCAGTTTATACCTTTTCTGATTATTTCCAAAGTCTGGAAAGCAACCCAATTAGGTATTTTACCTCTTTTCTCATATCAGGTTCACAGGTCTAACACATCTATTAACTTTGTGGAAATGGATTTTGCTACATTAGCCAACTCTCCCTCAAGAGCCCTCTGCAGTCTTCCCTATGCAGCTATGATTAAAACAGTTCTCTCTTTCACAGAAGTTCTTCTCTTCCCATGACCATCACCAAACCGGAGACATAAAAAGAAAATGTCTGGTCCTGAAAATGCCCTGGAAAGTACAGCTTCCCAAAACAGAATTATGTGTGATTCTCACAAAACGTAGCTCATATACCTTGTCCCTACCTTCTCATGAACACACTACACACTTGGGCAACCTGGCACCTCTTGACTTTCTGTCAGGCAACATCTTGCCTAGAAATCCTTTCTTCCTCACCCTTCACAGTCAAAATCCTACTAGGTTTACAGTGCCTGGATCAAGGCAGTGCCTCTCCATGAAGCCCGCATTTCTCCATGGAGCAGTTACCAGTCACTACACCCTCAATCTCTCCAAGGCCCTGCCATGAGCACCTACCTTTCTGTCTTTAAGTTCTTGAGGTGTGGGAGCAGCCCCATGTTCCCCGCACCTAGCTAATACAGAGAGATGTTGATTAAGTGTTCAGCACCCGCGGCACCTGGGTGGCTCGGTGGGTTAAGCCTCTGCCTTCGGCTCAGGTCATGATCCCAGGGTCCTGGGATCGAGCCCTGCATCGGGCTCTCTGCTCAGAGGGGAGCCTGCTTCACCCCCTCTCTCTCTGCCTGCCTCTCTGCCTACTTGTGATCTCTGTCAAATAAATAAATAAAATCTTAAAGAAAAAAAAAGTTTTCAATGACTCACTAAATGCATCCTTCAGGCTCTGGGCCATTGCTTCAAGTCTTCAGGTTTGTTCTCTTCTGGTGAAAATGTTCTCTCTTTCAGTTGTTATATTTGTGCCAGAGCTGGGGCTGCCTAATTTTGGCTAACGTGAACGTTTACAGAAGGCAATTGCATTTTCTCCTTCAGTTCAGAAAATACTTAGGAATGCCTATCTCCCTTTAGACTTAGCTGGGTACTGTTAACTCACCATCTTTAAACTAACCTTTTAGATAATGTGTAATATTAGCTCCTCTTCCAGATACCTTCTCAGGATTCCCCACTGTAAAATAAACACATGCTGTAATTCCTTCCATATCTAAAATGTAAATACATATTTCACTCTTGGGATAAACTGGCTTTATTTTCATGTAAATTCAGTAGCAATAAAAGGTAATGGCTCAGCATGAGGAAATGCTGCTTGCTGGCTCGCTCAGAAGATTCTGACTATCTGTGTTACCTTCCACCCCATCCCAATGCATCGAAAACCAAAAATATCTTCTTCAAAATGCAATTCCTTTAGTAGGAAAAAAAAAGAAAAAGTTTAAGATAGGAAAAATATGCTAGATTTTAATAGACCTGCATTTATGTTAGAAACAATTTCCTCAGCTTGCTCATTGGGTAGATATTAAGGGCTCTACAGCTCTGAAAAGCCTGGCGAGGCGGAACAATGACCATTTTTTACCCACTCCCTTGCTGCCCCCTGCTGACAAAAGGTTGGACACCTTTGCCAGACACTGCTCTCTCCTGGGACAAGGGCAGCTATAGACACATACAGCCACTGGTCTAATGGGTACGAAACCCCATCGAGAACAAGAAAGGGCCAACAGACATGGCTTCCTAAAGGTTTTAAGAATGAATAGAAGATGGGGCACCTGGGTGGCTCAGTGGGTTAAAGCCTCTGCCTTTGGCTCAGGTCATGATCCCAGGGTCCTGGGATCGAGCCCCACATCAGGCTCTCTGCTCAGCAGGGAGCCTGCTTCTCCCTCTCTCTCTGTCTGCCTTGCTGCCTACTTGTGACCTCTGTCAAATAAATAAATAAAATCTTTAAAAAAAAAAAAAAAAGAATGAATAGAAGAAACAAAGCATTCACATAGGAAATCATGCAAAAGCAGTATAAAATTATACTGTTAAATTTATAGAGTAAGGGTTGTCCAGACTGACAGGATTCTGGGAAGGGTCAAACCAATGAAGACGGAGGCCCCATAGAGGTTAGTGATTCCCAATCTTTAAGCCACTAAGGAACCCTACCTCAGTCAGCATGGACTTCTTGCTTTCCATAATTGGCCCACATAATAAAACCAAAGTAGCCGCAAACAATCATCCAAACATTTCAGGCAAAAGCAAAGAAACATAGATGACTGCTTGACTTCAGTCAGGTATTTTTAAAGGGTGAAAAAAGCTCATCAACCCCCTGAGAAGGTTCTAGAATCTTCTCTGAGAACAAAGACAAGAGAAATATAGACAAAATTAAATTTCCTTACACCTTATAGAGTATTGATAAATACCCAAAAGACACGGGTGTGTCATTCTTCATGGAGCTCAATGGCCACCTTAATGCTGACGGTTTGCTAGAGACTAAAAGCAACCTTAGCTTGACAGGAGCCAGACCTCCAGCATCTGTAAGTCTTCTTGAGCATACGGAAATCCCTTTACAGACTTCCTTTATATCTACCCCCCTCCAACTCAAAAGTATATAATCAATGGCTCCTCACAATCCCAATGCCGGTCTTTCTGCCCAGGGGCCCTATCCCCGTGCATTATAATAAAATCACCCTTTTGCACCAAAAACATCTGGAGAATTCTTGCTTGATGGGTTCGCTCAGCAGCCCCACATCAGAATCCATGAACCTGAGGATGCTTCTTAAGGGGCTTCTCGGGAGATCTGAGAACACCCACAAAATGTATTCACTGGCAGGTAGGTGCCTGGGAGGCTTTTCCTCAGGAGGAAAGAGTCCTTGGCTTTCATTAGATTCTCAAAGGGGCTTGTGGCCAATAATAAATCAATCAATAAGCAAAGTTAAAATCTGTAGGCCTAAGGATGCCAGGCTAGGAGCTCCTCGTACAGACGAGGAGAAAGGAGGCTGACAGCAGCTCTGGGGGAGACGCCATATCCACCGATTCCTAACTGAGAGGGCCCCGCGCAAGTTTCACTGGAAGAACAAGCATCTCTTCTTCTTCTCTGTGCGAACTCCACCGTACTTGACCACCACAGGTCACATCCCATTGACAATTTTAAGGTAAAGAAAAGGCAACTCCAACAGGCCATAATGCTTAACCATTTATCCTGTGTGGGCAGTTCTCCTTGACAAACAGGAGGTCAGTCTCTATTTGCAAAGCCAGTCTGCGAAACTGATGTTTTTTGGTCCTACACTTGCCATGTTACAATCCGTAACAACTGAGCAGCTGAAGTACCTGTAGGCACTAATTAATCTGAGCTTGGCTGCCTGGAAATTTAATACATAAAGAGAAAGTAGAGAGCACATACAATTTCCCAGTGATTCAGTTTACTGGTGGAGGGAGGGCCTTTCCCATTCCCCCACACCTCCCCAAACTTGGAGTGCCCAGGCTCAAGACCACCAAGCGTAACCTTGGGCACACGTTTCCATATTTCTGGACCTCGATGTTCTAACCTGTAAAATGGGACTCCTAATAGCGCTTATTGTATAGGTATGTTGTGAGGAACGAATCAGTCAATCATGGTGAACCACTTGGAAATGGTCCTAATACACAGCCAACGTTGTGGAAGTGTTGGCAGTTGCTGTGGTTCCCGCCACGGCCACTACTACCATAATTATTATGGGGACGATTAAATGAGACTATGTGTAAAGAGCTTAAAATAGTGACACGCATGTTGGAAACGTTCAATAAATGTAAACCATGGTGACGATGAACACCAGTGGGAAAGTGAACAGATCGGGAATTACTATCCTGTTATTGTAGCCAGGCATCATAACACCAGTGTATTTAAGAGGCAATATATTCAATAGAAACCATATTACACCTCTCTTGCAGAACCATTTGCCTTCTCTGCTGTAAAAAGCAAATCGTTGATTTATTGATCTTTTTATTTTTTTAATTTTTAAGTAGGCTCCACGCCCAGCATGGGGCTTAAACTCACGACTCCAAGATCAAGAGTTGCATGCTCCACTAAGCCAGCCAGGTGGCCCAACTGATTTATCTATTTTTTAAAAATAACTTTACCAAATCAATTACAGTTGATTCTCCTTCTTCACAGTAGTCAGGTTCCACAATCACCATGAAAACACTGAACTATCACGCTTAAGGGAAATACAAGGGGATGTTCCTGGGAGCCTCTAAAGACACTGTCATCAACTAAATACCATTTGCATTGTAGAGGTTTGTTTGCCAATGTCCCATAAAAGAAGCTAGTGTCATTAGCATTGAAAACTGGCTTTTCCGTATCATCCTTTTCCTGTATAACACTTAGGCGGTATAGTAAATTCTCATTATTCACAGTAATTATGTCCTATGAAGTCACCATGAACAGTGAATTAGCAACACAAGTCAGTAGTGGGGTGGGTGTGTGTGTGTGTGTGTGTGTAACAGCACTCTAGCTGGTCTTAAACCCTTAAACACTCCTTACTCGCTGACGTAAGGCCCTTAGTCTGTAAGAGAACTGATCTACTTACTTTGAGATTTGCAGACCATTGGCCTTGAGAAGTGAAGAACCAGAACCTTCCCAGGCCCCAGAGGCCAGCAAGTCTGGTTGAAGCCACCTCGGCTTCCTATCAGTCCAGAATTTTTTTTTTTTTTTTAAGCAAAATGTTTTTCTTTTTGAGGTCACACATATGAGTTTACTAACCTCCCTTTGTGTATCTGTAGACCTTGCCCTGCTTTGCAGAAGAGAGTACTGGGGCACATCAGGAAACAAGAACCAGACCTCCCCCTCCCCCGCACAACCCCGGAGCACTGAGATAATGTTCACAGCTGACATCATCAAATCTGCATGTGACCAAGAAATGCTACAGGCCACTACGTGCTTTTTGCCCATTGACTACCCTAAACCCCTTTAAACTCCTGTGGGCCAGGCAGAAACCTCAGAGTGGGCATGAGGACAATAGTCTGCCTTCTCCTTGGGTTGCCAGCCTCCTGAAAAAAGCTCAGATTCCTTTCCAATCAAAACTGGTCTCTTGAGCAATGCTCCTTCCAGCAACACGCAGCCCAACTTGGGTTTGGTAACAGGCAGGCACACGCATACCCACGCATGCGCATATGCATCTACACCATAGATGATAACCTTAAATGCTAAAAACGCCTCATCCTGGAAGATTCTTTTTTTTTCTTTTTTTTTTTTTACTTTGCAGAAAAGAAAATGGGGTTCACTACTCTTAAGTCACTTGCCTGGGGCCGCCCCACTCACAAGCACCAGAGTTGGCCCTCAAACCCCATCCAGCTGGACCCGGAGGCAGAGCTGCTTGCTCTATAAGGAGCTCCTCCCTCAGGGCTCCATCTTCTGCTCTCCTCGGCATGGAAGCAGGAACAACAGGCAGACCATCACCTTGTCTGACTTCCAGCTCAGAATGGCTGCACTGGGGGACACGTTAGGGGATGGGTTTTTTGTGTTTGTTGTTTTTTGTTTTTTTTTTTTAATATTATTTATTTATTTATTTGAGAGGTAGAGAGAGACAATGAAAGAGAGAGAGCATGAGAGGAGAGAGGTCAGTGGGAGAAGCAGACTTCCTGTTGAGCAGGGAGCCCGATGTGGGACTTGATCCCAGGACTCCAGGATCATGACCTGAGCCGAAGGCAGTGGCTTAACCAACTGAGCCACCCAGGCACCCCCACGTTAGGGGATGTTTTACAAGTCTGCAAATGACTACAACCACCCCTCGAGTTATCAATTTTGGGCCTACAAATAAATTTTAGCAAGTAGAAGAATCTGTAAATAAAGGGTCTGTAAATAATGCGACTGGGTTTTCTTAATTCTTAATTTTTCATTAGTCTCTTTGATGAGGGAGCGGGAGGCTGGCTGAGGACAAAGCAAAAGCTGGCACCTTGCACCCCCTCTCCATCCGCTCCCCTCGGTGATGTATGTGACATTCCTCAGGTACCCCTGACTGCCAAAACGAGAAACAAATAGTTAACTTGCTGAGATCACAATCCCACGCAAGACAGGAGTCTCCCTCGGTTTACAAATGTCCTAGAGATCTACGAACAAAGAAGTTACATTATCAATAGCACAATTTCCAGAGGCAAATAACTCAGTTCCTCAAGCCTTAATGTCACCCTCCCCTCCATGAACAAAACTGGAGGAGGCTGGGGTAGAAGGAAATGTAAGTGAAGTTAAGTTTCTTCAATACCTAAATCTCACTAACAAAGACGCTTGATAGCAGGATTGTGACACCCCACCAGGAATCTCCCAACTATCTTGATGTTAATGGCTTGCCAAAAGACAACATTGATCAAGCCTCCGGTATCCCTGCACCTTGGAGGCCTCCTTTAACATATGAAAACTCCATTCAAACCTCCATTTCCCGGCCTTCCCCCAACCTTGTAGACCTCCTTTAACATATGAAAACTCCGTTCAAACCTACGTTTCCCTCACCTTCCCCCAACCACAGCGTACATAACCTGCCATCCCTCACAAGCCGGGGCAGCAGCTCTTCCTGCCCATGGGTCCTGTCCCCGTGCTTTAATAAACCACCATTTTGCACCAAAGATGTCTCAAGAATTCTTTCTTGGTCATCGGCTCCGGACCTCAGCCCACCGAACCTCACCCAGGTTCTAGAACTTCATCATCTTGATCTTCAGAACCTATCTCACCTGCAAATTGAACGTGTTTCAGGCTGAACTGTGTTTTGAAATGTGCAAAGCAGCCAGCACTCAGCTGAGAAGGGTTTAAGATTTTCCTAACCCTGGGTGACATGCCTGAATCTTTGACCTTCAGCCCTACAGCAATGCTATCCATTTATGCTTTTTGATTTTAATCAGTTGTCATCTCATGAATCCACAAAGTTAGCCGCCTTTGCATCTTTTCCAAAGTTTCACCACAGACTACAGATAATACTTTAGAATTTTCCAAAGGAGGACGGGGTGGGGGAAAAAAAATTTCTCCAAAGTAGCCTCACATACAGATCAGCGAATTTCCTCTTCTTTTTTTCCCAGATGCGCTATATTTTGCTTCATTAACATGGAACTCACAGCCAAGGGCGCTGGAACAGACACCTGAGCAAAGCTCATCTAACACGTATTTTCTCCATCAGGCACAGCCCCCAGCCTTCGTGCACTTGGACACACGGCACAGCATTTGGGACCCACTTAAAACAGCAGTCACCAACAAAAAGTAAAGACAAAAACAAAACAGAACAAAAATCGAGGACTGATTCTAGAGTTACAGATAAAAGTAGCAAGGAGGCAAATGTGCAGATACAGAATCCCTGAGAAAGGAGGATCAACTAGACATTTTTAAAGTAAAATATGTTTAAAGCTTAGGGCTATGAAACTAATGCAAACAAACCTGAAATCCAACCAGAAACACAGGATGCTGCCTGCGTGCGTGCGCCCACATGCCTGGTGATAGGAGACCGCTCCTCCCTATTCTGTTTTCATGCGATTTCAGGCCTCTGATCACGGAGAGAAGAGGGACACTTCATACTCACCGCTATCTGCTTCCAAACAGGCAGGTTCACTTCGTTCAATTATTTTAAAGTTCTGTGATGAATAGTAAATTGGGACAATTTTCAGCACTGTGGTTATCCAAGTTCAGAAAAATATACTCAAAGACAGGCCCCTAAAGCTTTAAAGGTATTGATTTTGATGTAGAATAAAGTTTCTCAAATACCTTTTGTGGAGGGGGTGGTGGTTGGTGAGGTAAAAATCATTCTCTGGGCAGCCTTTATACAACAAATTTTATTGGATTTCACAGATCAAATTGTCATTTCAGTTGCTAAATGATGTTTACCTATGGATTCCATTCTGCTACCTTTAAGTGGTATCATTTTCTCTACAAGTTTACAGAGGCAATTTTTTTTTTAAGGCTAAAATTTCTGGGAAGAAAAATGAGATATATCTTGAGCCATGGAGGTTTAAACCGAGCAAGGACTATAGCAGTGAATGAACCAACGGAAATCCCTGCCCACAGGAGCTGAAATTCTAATAGAGGAAGACAGACTATGTAGACCAGCAAGTGTGCAAGGTCAGACGTGATGACTCTTCTGGAGAAAAATTGGGCAGGGAGAGAGCAAAAAAAAAAAAATGGGGGGCACAGGGTTTGCCATTTTAAATAGATGGGGAAGGGCACCTGGGTGGCTCCATCAGTTAAGTGTCTGCCTTCAGCTCAGGTGATGAACCCAGGGTCCTGGCATCAAGCCCCACACAAGGCTCCCTGCTCAGCGGGGAGCCCGCTTCTCCACCTTCTGCCCGCCACTCTGCCTGTGCGAGCACTCTCTCTCCCTCTCTCTATCAAATAAATAAAATCTTTTCAGTAGATGGGTAACATAGGAATTCCTCACTAAGACCTTAGAGTAAATACCTCAAGGAAGTAAGAAGTCATACACAGAGCCAAAGGAAAGGTTCTAGGAAGGAAAGGGCAACGGGAGTGTGAAGACCCTGAGGCAGGAGGAAGCCTGGTGTGGCCAAAAACATCAGTGCCGGGGAGACTGGAGATGGAGAGGAAGAAGAGATGCACGCAGAAGGCCTCAGAGAGGCAAGCAGGGGGTTGCTTGTGAGAGCCTTTCAAACCCTAAAGCCCAAGCTTCACTCTGTGTGAGGAGGGGCCCATTAGAAGCTTTGTTTCAAGCGCCGTCCCTGTATTATTCAGAAACCTCCAAAGAATAGAAACCCCCACACCTGCCAGCACGATTCAACAACTGTTAACATGTTGCCATATTTGCTTTTGGTCTTTCTGGAAACATTTGAAATTAAGTTACAGATATCATGATACCTCACCCCAGAATATTTCAGCATGTGTCCCTCAAAAAACCTATGGTTTTATGGAGGTCCCACATTCTCGATTTGTCTGATTGTTCCTCACAGTGGTGTTGAACCTGCTTCTCTATCCCCTCTATTTTCTGTAAACCATAAGACAGGTCTATAGGGTGGGTTAGATTCTACGTGTTGCCAAGAATGTCATGTCGTACCATGTCAGCAGGCCCCCCACGTCAAGTCAAGACACCATAAGTGAGGCTAAATGAACACTTAAAGAGGAGCTGTCAGCTACCTTCCTTGGAAGTTATTTTTTTAAAGACTTTTTAAAACCCCTCTAGATCCGATGTGGCACTCGAACTTACAACTCCAAGATCAAGAGCCACGTGCTCTACTGACCCAACGAGGTGCCCGTTGAAAGTTACATTTTCACCTTCATAATTCCCAAGTAGTCCTTGGCATCTTACAAACACACACACACACAAACCACACCTAGGCCTGACAAATACCCCATTTCCCAACAACCCGCACCTGACGGTTTTGGCATTCCTTAACGCTCTTTGCCCAAATCAGTGATTTCTTCAGGAATTGCAAAAAGCATTGGTTGACATTCTGCCTTCCCACCACCTGCCATTTTTGTTTTTGTTCTCACCACAGCCTCGTGGGTTATCTTTTTTATTCCAAATGTTCTCAACTATTACCACTATTATCTTTTTGACACACGCCCATGAGCCTTTGAGCACTTCTTTTTCAGGTGCTATTTAATGTCCCAGACATACTACACTTTCCCTATTCCAGCCTGAATCAACCATTTCACCATTGGCAGGTTTTGAATAAAAGAGAGATATCACCAGAATTTTTTAAAAAGAATCTCTCCAGCTGCTAGATTGAGAATGTTGTTATAAGTGAGGTCTGAAATAAGGAGAACAGTAACAAGTCTCTTTCATAGGCATCCAGGCAAGAAGCTGGTAAGAGCGTCCGTCACATGGGTCAGATTATGGTTCCATTTTGATGGAAGAGAAAATGGTATATGCTTATAGGTCTAACACAGAGTGTTAGAAAAAAATGGAATAAATGACAAAGAACGACCTTCAGATTTGGAGTCCAAACAACTGGGAGGATGGAGTTCCCATTTATTAACACAGGAAGATGGAGGAGTGAGCTTTTGATGGTGTTTGTGGGTCAAGAGAAAGGGATAAGGAGAACTTCGATATTCCATTTTGGCTACATGAATGGAGTTACTGTGACACACCCAAGTGGAGATATAACCAGGCAGCTAGCTGGGTCCATAAGCATGAATCCATGAGACTGTATTTACAGCTGAAACTTTGGAAAAGGTCACCAAGGGGATGACTAAAATGAGAGGAGAGAGGAATTCTGGAGACACGAGAAGGAACCAGCAACAGAAGTTAAGAGGAGTGGTGTCCTGTGAGGAGGGAGCAGATCGGAAAAGCAGTGTCCTGTGTCCGGGACAGTGTTTTAAGGAGGAAGTGGCTGTGGGATCCAGTGCCACTGACAGGCCAATGGCATGAGGACTAGGACAGTGGACCACCCACTCCATTTACCCACCTAGAGATCACCCAGGTGATCTTGATGAGAACAAGTTTCAATGGAAATTGTGGAAGAAATGGCTATCACAGGATAGGTTTACAAAAAGACCAGAAACACCACTGACAGTCCTTAAGGGGACTTCCTTCAAGGCGAGGAGAAAAAAATGGCTCTTGAGAGAGAGTGTGCAGTCAAGAGAGGGATTTTGAAAGATGCTCTCTTTGTACAATGATGGAAATAAAGCACAGAAGAATATGCCACCACAAAATAAGTCCCTTTGACATAAGGACCCTTTTAAGCCAAGGGCAGATGAGAAGAAGCAGACGAGAAAAACTCTCTTCTTTCTTCTACCAGGAAGGGCAAGATGGTTCTTCAGCACCTGACATTCTAGACTCTTATCAACCAGGGACGGCACTAGAGGAATAACCATCAACCAAACCTAACAAACCTTACTAATTATCCCTTGTCATCACTTAACTTCCCACATATATTATCTTTCCACAGGCTGCAGCCCCTAGAAGCTCAAAGTCCTTTTCCTTTGTCACTTCACTACAAAATTTACTTTTCTTTTGGTAGGATGTTATACAAGCCCCAGTTCTAGCCACTCCTTTCATGAGGATTCTAGCGTGTATGCAAGACGCAGGGCTTAATCTATTTTTTTTTTTTTTTTGACAAAGGAATGGATTAACAAGAGAAAAACCATCGAATTTATAGGGCTGCTGCCAGAGAATTTAGGAGGATAAAAATGCCAAGCTTTTTCTCTCTTACAAGAATAGTCCAATAGATTGACAGGAGAGAGAAGCGAAAATTTCCAGAACAATGTCCTCAAGCAGGCGAGAGGTGGGATGAGTGGAGGGATTGGCCTAGAGCAGACGTGGTGGGGAGCAGAGGCAGGTGGGCGGGAATCTTTACTGATTCTGCTGGAGGTTCCCTTCTGGTTCCTTTTATTTTCTCAGTGACACAGACCTGGGATCACCACTTAAATGTGGAGATGGGGAAGGAAGTGCTGGATATTCAAGGCTGAACTAGGGTTTGGGTTTGGTCAAGGTGAGCATAGCCAGGTGAGAAAGGTAAAGCAATGGAAGGGAGTCTGCAGGGGTCCCGTACACTGACAGGCAGATTAAGGAGCAAAATGCTGGAGAAGGTGACGGCAGTTCACCATCTCAAACCATGAAGAGATTGGGGGGGGGGGGGGAGGATCACGTGTGGCAATGATATGAGATTCAAAGGTGGGTGTTTTCAGGGAAGAGAGAGACAGAATGCTCTGGAAGTAGCACAGAGGAAACAAGGAGGTCACTTACTCCACCTCTGGGTCCTGAGAGGAACAGAAGAGAAGCACCACCGCATGGGAGGGCCGCAGGGGAGGACCACACTCCAGATAAAGAAGGTGAAGGAGTCGTCATTTCAAGAACAGGCTGAGGATGTAGAGGATTATGTCTGATGATGGGACATGAATCCCAAGCAGCACATGAAGGGGACTTCGGGAGTTGAGGAACAGAGTCAGAAGAGGCGCTACAGGCCATCAGGAAGCAAGTCAGGAGGAGGGCTTGATGTGGAGACCTGGGTCTTTTATGATGGCCACCACCTTGTGGGCTCATGGGCATGACAGGATTAGACTCAAGGGTCTCAAGCAGGTCATCGTGGGAAAATAGAGTGTTAAGACTTCAAGTGGAAATTAGTGATACGCAGAAGTTAAGCAATTATCCAAGAAGCATGTCAAAAAATCTTCAACATCATCAGTCTTAAAGAAAAGTGCAAAGCAAAACCAGAGTGAGATACCACTTCCCACCCACTGGGACGGCTATAATCAGAGCCGTGGAAAGTAAGTGTTGGTGAGGATGTGGAGAAAAGTAGACACTACTCGTGAGACAGGAAAATGGTACAGTCACCGTAACTGGCAAGTCCTCAAAAAGTTTAACCCAGAATTACCACAGGACCCAGAAACTCCACTCCTGGGTATACACTCCAAATAACTGAAAAAGGGTATTCAAAAAAATACATGCACATGCCTGTTCAGAGCAGCACTCTTCACCAAAGCCAAAAGGTGGAGACAATTCAAATGTCATTAACAGATGACTGGACGGATTATGGCAGAACCACACATGGGCCTTTATTCAGCCGTAACAGAGAGTGGACTAGTAATACGAGCTATGGTGTCGGTGAACTTCTAAGACTATGCTACGTGAAAGAGGCCAGACACAGAAGCTCCCATATTACAGGATTCCATTTATACGAGCTATGAAGGAGCATAAATCTACAGAACCAAGATGGGTGGCTGCCAGGGGTGGGGCAGAGGGGAACTGACCGCGTAACGGGTATGGGATTTCTTCTTGGGGTAATG
This sequence comes from Martes martes, assembly GCF_963455335.1. Lineage (NCBI taxonomy): Eukaryota > Metazoa > Chordata > Mammalia > Carnivora > Mustelidae > Martes > Martes martes. Next base: position 145,175,557 of record NC_137888.1, read on the forward strand.
AAAACATTTCGGAACTGGGTAGAGGTGGTGCTTGCACAACTTCGTGAATACACTAAATGTCACTGAACTGTTCGTGTTTAAATGGTTAATGTTATGATACCACCACTAAACTAAAAAATATTTTTTTAAAGATTTATTTATTTATTTGACAGTGAGTGAGCAAGCAAGAGCATGAATGGGGGAGGGGAAAAGGAAGAGGGAAAATGCGGGGCTTGATGCCAGGACCCTGAGATCATAACCTGAGCCGAAGTCAGAAGCTTAACTGACTGAGCCACCCAGATGCCCCTAAAAAAATAAATCGTTGGGGCACCTGGGTGGCTCAGTCGTTAAGTGTCTGCCTTCTGCTCAGTTCATGATCTCAGGGTCCCGGGATCGAGCTCCACATTGGGCTCCCTGCTTGGTGGGAAGCCTGTTTCTCCCTCTCCCACTCCCCCTGCTTGTGTTCCCTCTCTCGCTGTGTGTCTCTCTGTGTCAAATAAATAAATAAAATCTTTAAAATAAATAAATAAATAAATTGTTGAGAGAAAAAAATAATTGAGTAATAATTTACCCATCCCAAGATCAGACTAGCCTCAATACTGCACTAAAGGGGCGCCTGGGTGGCTCAGTGGGTTAAGCCTCTGCCTTCAGCTCAGGTCATAATCTCAGGGTCCTGGGATCAAGCCCCACATTGGGCTCTCTGCTCAGCAGGGAGCCTGCTTCCCCCTCTCTCTCTGCCTCCCTCTCTGCCTACTTGTGATCTCTCTGTCAAATGAATAAATAAAATATTTTTAAAAAAATACTGAACTAAAAATAAACATTAAAGAAAGGTGAGGTTTATATCAATGAATAACAAAGAACACCAAGACTTGGGAGCAAGATGCCACTGAACTAGGTTTTCTCAACACCCAAAGCATTCTGGAAACTTAAAACTCCAGACCAGACTGTGAGGGGTCTCTTTCAGCTCTGAACAGCATCTCAGGTCCACACTTTGCCTCATCTTTATGGATCACAGGAAACTTCCAGCAATAGTGGCAAAGCTCAGCATTTACTATCCAATTAGTTGTTAGAGCACAGCAATTTAAATTATTTTTAAAGCCCAGTATTTTTTTTATTTTCATCTACAGAGAAATGTTCCGCTCTGTTTGAGATGAGTGAGTGACCTGCTACTGTCCCACTAGCCTGGTGGTCACTGAAGAGTATCTGATTCAAGGGGCGCCTGGGTGGCTCAGTCAGTTAAGAGCCCAACTCTTGATTTTGACTCAGGTCATGATCTCAGGGTCATGAGATCAAGCCCTGCATGGGGCTCTGAGCTGAACGTGAAGCCTGCTTAAGTTTCTCTCCCTCTCCCTCTGCCCTTCTGCCCCTCACCATTCTCTCTTCAAAAAAAAAAACAAAACAAAACAAAACACGAGTATTTGATTCAAATTAGTAGACTATATAGAAGGTGCTGAAGTCCTTTTCTCTGTAGCCAAGTATGGCACATGGTAGGCATTTGACTGAAATTTGCAGGCGAGAGAATGAAAGACAGGAAAGGAATCAAGATAGAACTCGGGTCTGGCCAAGCAATTGCTAAAGAAATCATTTCAGTAAAGAAACTTCCAGACCTGAATCCATTGATCTTACAGCTGTTTCATTAGGCCCAATCCTCACTTGTAAGCACAAAGCCAAGGAGGGAGTTTGGGAATGGCAATTAAGAGTTCACCTCAACCATTAACTTTGTGTGGGTCTCAACAAATCACCGACCTCCCTGAACTGTGCTTTTTCTCATCTATAAAATGAAGAGGTTGAACTAAATTAACCCCAACATGTCTCTCAGTCTTAAAAATCATCCATTCTGGGATTTCTTCGTAAGGCCTGTCCCTTAAGCACTGGGAAAGACTGGATAATTCTTGTTCATTGACAGACAACCGTGCCCATATAAATTCCTGTCCCTTCCTCAGTAATTTGCTTTCTGAACTTGGGAGAACTACACCTTTGGGATGGTGGTTAAAGTTTCTGGACATAAGACAGCCATAAATTAAGATTCCTAGACTGGGATTCAGAAGGGCTCCACCCAAATTTTTCAGCATTACAGGGAGAGGTACATTGCGAACAAGTCGGAGGGCCCAAACTTGGCTTCAGAATCAGAAGCCTGTTCTGACCAGACACGGACGGAAGCAAGAGGGGCACCTGGGTGGCTCAGTTGGTTAAGCGTCTGCCTCTGGCCCAGTCATGATCTCAGGGTCCTGGGATCAAGCCCCACATCAGGCTCCTTGCTCAGGGGGAGTCTGCTTCTCCCTCTAACCCTCCCCTTGCTCATGTTCTATCTCTTTCTCTCTCTCTCTCTCAAATAAAATCTTAAAAAAAAAAAAAGGAAGAAAGAAACCAGTGACCTAGTAAAAATAATAATAATAAAATGCACCATAAAAATGATAAAATAAAATACTCTCAGGTAACTCCCAGTTACTACAAACTAGAGAATTGCAGATGTGAGCGACGGGGGCCAGACCAATGGCAGAAGCTTCCGAGATTGAACAGATACAGATAAGAACCAGCGCACTCCCTGATTAGCTGAGACTTGAGGCAAACAATTTAAACCCATCCAGTGCTCAACTGCCTCTTCGGTAAGGTAGAGAGGACACTACCTGTTTACCAAGTTTGGGATTAAATGAGGCAACTATGAAGAGGCATTTTGTACAATGCCCATCATAGAATAGTGGTCAAGATAGAGTGGGTTGCCTCCTTCTTGGGTCACTTCCTTTAGTCTATTTGTCTTTTTGAATAACCTACTGCTTTTCAAAGGACATACAAATATCACAGGGAGCTCGACTTGTCGATTTTCTTTCTCAGAAAGCCATAAAAAAGGGGATTTGATGGAGGCTAAAATTAGGCTTTAGGGTTATTTGTGGATTGATTAAGCTATAGTAAGTCAGGTTCCTTTAACCATCTATAATAGATTTGAAAGAGGATACATTAATAGTGTATGTCCTTTGGGAAGCCAACCAGGTCAGCCACATCCATCCTGTTGATCAACGAGATGACAGATCAAAGACAGACCACTCACCCCCAAACTCATTCACAGGCTACATACCTCACATGGGCCACAACTAAGAAACTTCTGAGATATAAATGCTACCTATGCACAGTATTAAGATCATTTCCAAAATGAAGATTTTAAATGCCGAACAGCCTAAACACCCAACAAGAGAGTAAGTACTGTTTAAATTATAGGAAAATTTGATAATTTTAAACAAATAAATAGAATCTTTAAAATATAGGGGCACCTGGGTAACTCAGTCAGTTAAGCCTCCGTCTCTTGATTTTGGCTCAGATCTCAGGGTTGTAAGACCGAGCCCCCCAGTGGGCTCCATGCTCAGTGGGGAGTCGGCTTCAGATTCTATCCCTCTTCCCTCTGCCCACCCCCCTGCTTGTGCTCTCTAAAATGAATAAATCTTTTAAAAAACTAAAATATATAAGTAGACTATAAACAGAAAAGTATATTAAGTGAAACAGACCAAGTTTTCTGGCCACAAGCATAATATGTGTATGAACAATATTTATGCAAACTGACAGGTGCACCTGGGTGGCTCGGTTGGTTAAGCATCTGTCTTCAGCTCAGGTCATGATCCAGGATCCTGGGGTCAAGCCCCACATCTGGCTCGCTGCTCAGTGGGGAGTCTGCTTCTCCCCTCTTCCTCTGCCTCTCCCCCCCAACCCTTGCTCGTGAGTATGCTCGCTCTCTCTTGCTTTCAAATAAATAAATAACCTAAAAAAAAAAAAATACTTCTGCAAACTGACAAAGATGAGAAAATGTTACAAAAACATTAAAATAGGGCTTTTTCTTTTTTTTATTTCCTGTCACATTATTACATTCTTTCCTCCCCCAAAAAGATGATTGTGGAGTAAATTTTAATGTTGTATGGTGAATAGCCTACATCTAGACTTCAGAGAGGCCAGCACTCTAACCGTGGCAGGCCTACATATTTTATTTTTCTAGATCATTGACATGTATAAAAATAAGAAAAGAAGTTATTGTGTCAAGTTTTATCCTATGAAAGGATCACTTGCCACCATGTTATTTAATAGAAAACTTTGATCAATTTGGAATAAATGTCAAAAGGAGCATCAAACAAATTACAGAAGAATGACTTTCCTCAGTTCTTTTTTTTTTTAAGTAGGCTCCATGTCCAGCACAGAACCCAGTGAGAGACTTGAACTCACGACCCTGAGATCAAGACCTGAGCTAAGATCAAGAGTCAGATGCTAAACCAACTGAGCCACCCAGGCACCCCTCAGTTCTTCATTCAACCCAGCCCTTTGCAGAGGCCCATCTGCTAGCGACAGACAGGCACAGAACACTTGATCTTGTCTTGCAAATTTGGGGTGAGGTGTTGAAGTTGGAGGAACTAAAAATTATAGATGATCCCAAAAGCATACTACATCCCATCACTCATTTTCCCCTTTTTTTCAACATTTAAGTAAATTAAAAGGAAAAAACTCCATTAAAAAGAGGCTTGTCAGAATTAATAATAGTATCATATAGACATAGTAGGAAATTTGGAAAATACAGAGGAGCATGAAGAAATAAAACTCACCTATATCCCCATTAATTCCAGAGAAAAGCCAACATATTGGTGTATTTCCTTCTAGTTTGGGGTTTTTTGTTTTTTTTTTTTGTATGTGTTTTTAATGAAATACTGTCAGGTGCAGTTTCATAACTGTGTAGTCTGAAATCTGTCATCCACAGACTCAGTGGAAGGCACACAGCAGGCAGGAAGAGGTCGTGGACATCACCAAGGGGTCATTCTTCCGGTCTTCTTTAAATGAGTGCACCATGGAGCAAGTAGCCGCCTCAGTGTTTTGGGGAAGAGAAATGAATTCTGAATTTCCTTACCATCTGAACACAGCTTGGAAGTAACTACAGAATCTTCCCATACTTCCCATAGGAAGAAACCACAGAATTTTCCCAATGTACAATAGTGTACGAGGCAGACAGGACTGAGGGTGTGGCAAGCCCCACGCGGCAAGGAAAGGACTGTGAACTTAGCACCTGCCTGCAGGAGGAGTGGTGGGAGCCGCTCTGACAGCCAGGAGCACAGGGACAGAAGTGACACTGCCTCAGGAAGGACACTTCAAGGGAAAGAGGCCAGTCAGTGGATCAGGATGCGACGTGCAACCCCACAGGAAACGGAGGACCCCATTGTACAAGGACCATCAGGCCCTGGCAGAAACAAGAGAATGGGCTGGAATAGACTAAGATGTTCTGGAAAGTCCTCTCCCCTCCTTCCCAGAGTGGAGGATCACCAGGCCACTCACCTGACCGGGCCACTCACCAAAAATAAAGACAATACTTTTTCCTTGTAATCAGAGTTGCAAGGTGTATAAACGTGGGACTCTTACATATAGAGACCGTGTTTATGTCATTCAGAGGTTTATTAACTTGCAAGTCTGATACACATTTTTCATACTAATATTCTTTCACTTAATATATTATGAATACTTCACAGTAATATTAAGTATATATATTTTTAAAGACAGATTTATTCATCTACTTATTTATTTATTTATTTATTTGAGGAGGGAAGGGCAGAGGGAGAGAGAGAATCTCAAGCAGACTCCCCACTGAGTCTGAAGCCCAATGCAGGGCTCAATCTCAGGACCCTAAGATCATGACCTGAGCTGAAATCGACAGATGGACACTTAACCAACTAAGCCACACAGGTGCCCCTTATATTAAATTATAAAACATTAATAATTTATTAAATTATATATAAATATTAAATTAAATTAAAACATTAAATATGTTTTTTAAACATGATCTTATGGGCTACCTGATCATATGGCTGTTCCTTACTTCAGCAAGTAGAAATCAGTGAGATAAAACTAGAGGCAGGAACCCTTGTGCACTGTTGGGGGGAATGTAAATTGAGGCAACCACTGTGGAAAACAGTATAGAGGTTCCTCAAACAATTAAAATAGACATGTCAAATGACCTAATAATTACCCTACTGGGTACCTACCCAAAGAAAATGAAAACACTAAATGGAAAAGATATACACATCCCTATGTTTATTGCAGCATTATTTACAATAGCCGAAACAGGGAAGCAGGCCAAGGGCCTATGAAGAGACGAATGGATAGAGGCGCCTGGGTGGCTCAGTCATTGAGCATCTGCCTTCAGCTCAGGTCATGATCTCAGGGTCCTGGGATCAAGCCCCGCATTGGGCCCCCTGCTCAGCAGGAAGCCTGCTTCTCCCTCTCCTACTCCCCCTGCTTGTGTTCCCTCTCTCACTGTGTTTCTCTGTGTCAAATAAATAAATAAAATCTTTTAAAAAAAAGAAGAGATGAATGGATAAAAATGTGGTATATATATCACATGGTATGTCAAATGGAGTATCACTCATTCGTAGAAAATGAGGTCTTCCCATTTGAGGCAATGTGGATGGACGTAAAATAAGAGAAAGACAAATACCATATGATTTCACTTACATGTGGAATAAAAAAAGCAAAACCAAAAACGTACAGATTCTTAGATACAGTTTTAGTGGTTGCCAGAGGGATGGGTGGAGATGACCAAAATAGATAAGGGGGGTTATTATTATTTTTTAAATTCCCAGTTATAGGGTGCCTGGGTGGCTCAGTGGGTTAAAGCCTCTGCCTTCGACTCAGGTCATGATCCCAGGGTCCTGGGATCAAGCCCCGCATCGGGCTCTCTGCTCAGCGGGGAGCCTGCTTCCTCCTCTCTCTCTCTGCCTGCTTCTCTGCCTACTTGTGATCTTTGTCTGTCAAATGAATAAATAAAATCTTTAAAAAAATTCCCAGTTATAGGATAAGTAAGTCATGGAGATGGAAAATGCAGCATAGGGAACATGATCAATAATGTAATAACACTGTATGCTGACAGGCGGTGACTACACTTATCACGGTGAGTGTGGTGTAATATACACAATAACTGATCCCTACATTGTACACCTGAAATACACACTGTGTCAATTGCACTGCAATAAAAAAAAAATCTCTAATGTTGGCTTTAACGACAAAACTGCGAGCATGTGTTACCTTTTTAAAAAAAAAAAAAACGAATTTTTTAAGAACCTATAAGCAACACGCTTGCCAAGATAAAAATGACGGATCATCAATCAACACGTGACATTTTTCAATCGCACAAGCAATTAAAGAAATGCAAATGAGGATGACAAGATGCTTTTTTTCCGTCTGCTGCGCAAGTTGGCAAAAAACCTTAGATATGATAATCCTCAGAGTTGGCAAGCGTTCAAGCAAGTGAGCAGTCAAACTGACTGCCGGCCAAGGGTGTAAATTAGGATGACTCTTCTCCGGGCCATTTGGCAATATGTTCCCAAAGCCTTTAAAAGACCATTTGTGTGTGACGGTACTGGCGAACCCCTGAGTAGGTGCTCAACAAGAAAGGTGTCCTGAATTACCCCCAAATAGTTTAAAAGCTGCTTTACATATCACATATATCAAACTCTGACGTCTCTGAATCACAGATGTTAGGATCCACCATCTGCCAATTACTAAATATTGATGGAGGATAAAGATTAAAGGGGCCACTGGAGGGATCCTGCGGCATTCCCCTCGTCACCTGCCAGCCGAGGGGTCACTGACTCTTGCAGAGCTGGGACGTTCCTCAGAACTGGGACCAGTCCACAGAGTCGGACCCCAGAGCTTGCGTTTGAAATTTCAAAGCCCTCAGCACCCACTGCCACCTGGTGACCCTTGCAGTGAACACCGCACATGTACCCACAAGACATGTGACCTATACCACGGTCTCTCCTGGGTAATAAGCTTACATCATTCAAATCAGATCAGCGAGTCCAGACAGGAAAGACCTACTACATATGTGTCGGAAGGCCAGATGGTGCAGAAAACACAGACATGCTTGTTGGAACTCATTTTAATGTTATCCCCCAAACCTAAGCCATATGGCAGAGGGTTCCCTGGCTGGCTGGCATAAGGAACTGGACATTTGAGACTCATAAACAATTACCAAAGGCAGAAGGAGAGAAGGATGGAAAGGGCTTGATTCTGGTCCACTTGGATCATTAAAATAAATGTCATGGAAAAAAAAAATACCTGCATGACCTTTTTGCAAAACAAAACAAAACAAAAAAAAACATTTTTGTTGCACAACAGAAGTGTCATTTTTAATGCTGGAACAGTTTGTTCTTCTAAAGATTTGGCTCTCAAAGCTGGGTGAAAAATCTTGTCATTTAAAAACCATAATGCATCTTTTCAAACCTCAGAGACTGGGACTATGTAAGTGGTGGCTTTTAGGGGAAGAATTAATGTGGAGGGCACTTTCTCAGACTAAAAACTCACATTTGGTAAAAGCCAGTTGGCCAGTGCATGTATTTAATACGCATCTGGAGGGGACAGAAGCTCTGGAACAGAGTTATAAAGAATTAACACCAAATGAAAATACAGATGCACTTACCCTGAGGTTCTGGCGTTTTCTGATAGTCTCACATTGTTTTTAAAAGCATTTGTGCAGGGTGAATTCCATCTTTCACTCTGGAACAAGTTCACTAAACTAGTACCTAATGTGCATTTGCCTTAAAGCCGGTGAAAACTGGAGTTCTTGTTGGCTCATGGGAAAGGGCACACGAGTTACTTTTACTTGACAAAGCTTTACTGAGTGGAGCTGTATACAGCCAACGTAACTTAAAAATCCATTAAAACCTTATCTTTATGCCCTAAAGAGCTAGTTACCCCCGACCGGGAGAAACAGATCATTATGTGATTCATTAAGATCTTAAAAGTACACAGCGCTTAAAATGAAAAATAAGATTTCAAAGAGTTCACTTATAAGAAGGAAAAAAGAGAACACAGAATACTACTCCAACTCGGTCCAACATCTACTGAGCCACACAATGTGTAAAGCAGTGGACAGAGGTGCTGTGAGGGATTAAAAAATGAGCAAGACAGGATCATCTGGAAACTTGAAAAGCAGTCTGTGAGCCTGCAAGCAATCAGACATTATGTGTCACTTTCAATAAATACTCAGGAAGGGAAAAATCATGATCAAGTGCAAAACTGATCATTTCCACAAAGTTTTCAAGTTTTCAAAAAAGCCAAGGGCAGCTTTCATACATCCCATTCTGCTCACATTGCAAATTAGTTCCCCTACCCCCCCACCAGCCTATGAGACTCCTAAAAGGCTTGCCATTACCTAAAAATGAGAGACAGACCCCAGTAGCATTTTTGTTTTGGTTTGGGGGGTAGGGGTCTGTGTGCATAGGCGAGTTTTAGATGCTCCCCTCTCAAGACCTCCTGATTGTTGCAGGAAGTCATAGGAAATGGCTTTGTCCCAGAGAACTCACACAAGTTAGATTTCCCGGAAGCTGAGCATGAAAAAAGTTTTATTGGACTCCTTCTATTGTTTCTGCTGAGGGCGGAGAGAAAAGGATTAATTTGGCCCATTTCACCAGGTCCATTATTTCCCCCAGCCCCCCGGACTGGAAAACCAACCAGAGACGGCAGAGACACCTTCCTAAAGAACCCCCTTCCTGTCCTGCCTCCTCCTCCCTGTGGCAGGTACACCTCCACTTGCTGCCAGCCTGGGAAAATGCCCTTTACTGTCTCTCTGCCTAAAATAGCTACAGGCAGAAACAGTTTCCCTCACTAGTGCTCACGTTTTTAGGACTATAGTCAAGCGTCCGTTTGTAGGACCCCTGTGCCATAATTGATGCAGAAAATTAATACCTTGGAGAGCTTTCTAAAAAATCTATTTTTATGCTTAGATGTAATGTTAATTAGCAATAAATGTCAGATAACATAGCTGCTGACTGCTTATTTACCAGCTATTTAGCTTCAAGACTATGCAGGCTGAAGGAGGGAAGGTCATATAGGGGAATTATGCTAACAACCCCAAACTAAGCACCAAATACAAGTTCACCATCTTTACACAAGAGACTCTCATAGATAGGACTGGTTCTCCTACAGTCTATTTAAAAAGCACCTCTGGTTTATTAAAAACAAACAAACAAACAAACAAACACCCCTCTAAGCTTCCCAAGCAAAATGCAACCATCATTAAAATTATGCTTGTGAGGGGCCCCTGGGTGGCTCAGTGGGTTAAAGCCTCTGCCTTCAGCTCAGGTCGTGATCCCAGGGTCCTGGGATGGAGCCTCGCATCTGGCTCTCTACTCGCTGGACCTGTGATCTCTGTCAAATAAATAAAATCTTAAAAAAGAAAAAAAAGTTATGCTTGTGAATCATCGTACTAAGAAGACTTATGAGCATAGGGCACCTGGGTGGCTCAGCTGGTTGAGTGACTGCCTTCGGTTCAGGTCATGACCCTTGAGTCCCAGGATCCAGTTCCACATCAGGCTCCTAGTTCCATGGGGAGTCTGTGTCTCCCTCTGACCCTCCTGCTGTGCTCTCTCTCACTCTCAAATAAATAAAATCTTTAAAAAAAAAAAAAAAGACTTATGAGCATAAAGAAAATAAGCTTGTTCAAATACAGAGTTTCAATGTAAATGAATTTTGCCCCTTTCTCCTGTAAGTCAGGGCTTCTCTGCCTTGACACTGGTGACACTTTAGGCCAGGTAATCGTAGGGAGTGTCCTGTGTGTTGAGGGGTGTTTAGTGCCAGTTAGCAAATGTCTCCAGACGTTGTCAAATGCCCTGGGGTGGCTAACCACGGCCCTAAAGGATTTCTTCCAGCAGACTGCTCTTTTGGCACAGGAATACTGCTCGGTGAGGGCTCCCACCTCAGCGCCCCAAAACAGAAGTGTCGACTTCATTCCTGATCTTTTCAAGCAGTGATCCACCCCTTTTCTGCCTGCTGTGGCAACGTCCCCCATTCTCAAACACGTTCCTTCCAGAGAGCCTGGCAAACCTGACACACAATTTCAGGGCTAGATGTCAACTCAAGGTGAGTTCTCGAAGACAAAGTTAAGATACTAACCTCGCCCTTGGCACTTAGACGGAAAGTCCTCTTGGCTCTGTGTTTTAAAGCCCCTGATTCCCAGAATCATCTTCTTTTGATGGCAAAAGCATGGCTATAGGTCAGGAGACCCAACTCTGCGACCTCATGAAAACTATTTAACCTCCCTGGTCCATAGGGCCCAGGGGAGAAAATGAAGTTGAACCAGCTGATCACAGAGAAGGTATCCATTTCTCCAATCTACAATTCTGTGAACTCTACAAAAGGTCACTGCTATTTTTCTACAGGAAAGGGTATACATTAAAACACACACACACACACAGTTCTTCTATAGGAAAGATGAGATGACTCAGAGCCAAGTTTCACCACGTCTGCCATACAACGTGCTAAAGAGATCGACTGTGCTTGAGTCACTCCCTGTGTGACCTCCGACATCTTCCTGAGCACCCAGGCCTTTGAAGGAGAGATTATGCCTTAAGATATGCCACTTGGGCCTAAGGATTATTTTGAGCTAGAGGCAACTGGGAAACAGACTCAAGAAAAGCTCTCTGCCCTCCCTGTTTGCCGAAAGGTAGGACATGCATTTACAAAGGTGTCCCTCTCCTCTCTACCAAAGATAAAGGTTAATCCCAGGACAACCTTAGACACTATCAACCTGGACAGGCTCCAGAGACATCTACCTAACAAACTGTACTAGCCTCTATCTCTGTCCATGGAACTCTAAAGCCACCACCTTTTGTTCTGTCATTTTGCAAACTTATTGATCTTTGTTGAAGATGCTATAAAAAGTGGAATTCTAAGCCACATCGTGGAGGAGGTGATCATTTCTCCTTGGGTGCCATACTTGTAAACATGAGGTAGACATGTTAATAAATTTCCATTTTTTTCTCCTTTCAATCTTTCATTATAAAGGTTCTCAGCCAAGAACTCGGAAGGGTAAAGGGAAAATTCTTTTTCCTCCCTTACACTTTCCTCCCTTATACTTTCCTCCCTTACACTTTTCAAAGATTTCCTTTAAAAATAACTATGATTCGGGGCACCTGGATGGCTCAGTCAGTTAAGCATCCTGGTCTCGATGTCAGCCCAGGTCATGATCTTGGGGTTGAGAGATCAAGCCCTGTGTTGGGCTCTACACTCAGAGTCTGCTTGTTCCCTCTCCCTCTGCTCCTCCCCCCACTTGTGGTCCCTCCCTCCTTCCCTCTTGCACGCTCGCTCTCTCTCAAATAAATAAACCATGATTCCTTCCAGTACTCTAAACTCACAATCCACATACATTCACAGTCTGGGTATAAACTGGAACAGTAAAGACTGCTTTATTCAAACTGTTCCAGACTCTTGGTCCAGACCCAAGAAGCTGCCTGCAAAGCTATCAATACATTTATCCACCAATAAAGGCTATTCAGTCCAGTAGCCTCTAATCACCTGGAGCTTCTGAGCACGTGACATGTGGCTGGTCCCAACAGAGATCTGTGTGGTATGTATAAAGTGTGCATTGAATTTCAAAGATTTAATATAAAAAAGAATGTAATGTGTCTCCATCTTTATTACTGATCATATGGTGAAATTATAATATTTTGGATATAGTGAGTTAAATTTTAATAAATTTTAATAAACTAAATTATTTAATTTAAAATTTAATAAATTTATTTTATTAAATAAATAAAATGAATTTTAATAAATGAAATTTAATAAATTTTAATAAGTGTTATTAAAATTTATTTTACTGGTTTCCTATAACTTTTTAACGTGGCTAGAACGGTTTTTATCATGTGTGGCTTGCATTGTATTTCTACTGAGCCATGCTAATCTAACCTTCCCCCAGTAAATCAGTTCCAGCTAAGTAAACCGTTATTTAATGGTAGAAAACAGGTTTCCCCAAGTCCTCTCTACAGTGTGAGCCTGCAGGGTCTAAGAAGTCAGTGGGTCTTTTACACAACAGGCCCTCCCAGAATGGGATCTGATTCTTTACGTGGGTTATATCTGCAACTGAGAGGGTGGGCCTAGAGCTCAACCAGCAGCTTTGAGTGCCAGCTTCACATTCGTTGTCCACCTGACCTCAGGTGAGTGACTTGCCCTCTCAATGCCCCCCAGCACCTCACTTGTCAAGAGATGATCATGATGGCGCCTGGCTCATAGAGCTGTTGGCAGAGCTGAAAAGTACTCAGCACAGTGCTTGGTACATGGTGAGCACTCCAGAGATGAGAACCACAAAACATTCACCAACCTCTTTTACTAGATGAGGAAATGAAGGCGCAAGGAACTTAAGCTGCTTGCCCCAAAGCACACAGATCCTAAGGGGCAGAACCAGAAACTAACCGACAAAGGCACATTTAAGAAAACAAAACAAAAAACATCTCTCTGCCTGGATTCGATCTGATCAATCAAAAGAGAAAAGGGCAAAATGTTTTGAGCAGGAGATGATCTTAGGAACTGTCCAACTTGTCACATTAACTTGAATCACGTCGATGACAGCTCCGGGTGCTATGCACTCTTGCGTAGAAACCACAGGTGTTTTTAAAATGGAATGTCCTCCCACATTCTCTGCTGTCCTGGATATCCTCGATAATATTTCAGATCAATACACAGGCATGCTGGTCCACCAAACGGAGCAGCAATGTTTCACTTCAAGATTTCTTGCACAGTGTGGTCTCTGATCATATGCAACTACAAGCAAAACTCTCTGGAAGAAGAGAGTGCCTGGCCCAGTGCAGACACCAGACTGCCACAGGGCTCCTGGGGCTGTCACACGTGGCATGTGTCCCAACCCCCCTCGAGCAGGCTACTAAAAAGACTGCCAACTCTTTTCATAGTCATTCTAACTGATGTGAAGTGGTATCTCATTGTGGAAAGAACCTAAATGCCCATCAACAGATGAATGGACAAAAAAGATGTGGTATATATATATACACAATAGAATACTATGCAGCCATCAAAAAATGAAATCTTACCATTTGCAACAATGTGGATGGAACTAGAGGGTATTATGCTAAGCAAAATAAGTCAATCAGAGAAAGATAAGTATCATATGATCTCACTGATATGAGGAATTTGGGAAACAAGACAGGATCATAGGGGAAGGGAGGGAAAAATGAAACAAGATGAAACCAGGGAGGGAGACAAACCATAAGAGACACTTAATCTCAGGAAACAAACTGAGGGTTGCTGGAGGGGAGGCAGGGTAGGAGGGATGGGGTGGCTGGGGGATGGACATTGGGGAGCATATGTGCTATGGTGAGTGTTGTGAATTGTGTAAAACTGATGAATCACAGACCTATACCCTGAAACAAATAACACATTATATTTTAATTTTTAAAAATAAAGTAAAAATAAAAAAATAAAAAAGACAGCCAACCAACGGTAAACCCCCAAGCAAAGAAGCATTTCCTTTTCTATCCTTTCTAGCACGTTCTCTCACTGAAAGCAAACGAGTAGGCAAAACACCACTCCTTATAGGCAAACACCACTAGCAGAAAACCATGCAGGGATAGAGCAAAGAAAGACATTTACTTAATGAGGCATATTTTGGGGACAATTTAAAATTCACAAACATACCATGAAATTCAGTATGCTATAAAAACTGATGGTACACATTTAAATTTTATTTTAAAAAGAAAACCATACTGATAACACGTACGGAGACATCGAAATCACAGGAGTCCATAATACGAAAAATGTTATCCGAATTACTCAGTTTATAATGTCCTTTGGTTTTCACTATGAGGTTTTTCTGAAGTAAGCCGAAAATAGGGACTGTGTCTCAGGCTTTATTAACTTTCTTAGATTTCAATTCAGCTACAAAATAATCCTTTACTGTCCCCACTACCCTTTCCCCGACTGTCCCACCGCCCCCACCCCCCCCCGACAAAAAGAGCAGTAACAGCCATCACCAGTGAGGTTTCCTGAGCGCATACTATGCTGTGTACACTCAGTCAGGGTCTCCACATGCATAATGGATTTTAAAAATCATTTTATTTTGAAATAATTCAAGACTTAAACAAAAGTTGCAAAAAAAATCTGTACACCCCTAACCCACCTTCCCCTAAGGTGAACACCTTACGTGAAAGTTGTACAACTGTCAAAACCAAGAAATTCACATTACCTAAATCTACAGACTCTGTTTGGCATTTCACCCATTTCCCCCACTGATTTCTTTTTTTCCTGGTCCAGGATCCAATCCATGATCCTGCAATGCATTTAGATATCATGCCTTCTTCATCTGTTCTAATCTAGGATATTTTTGACAAGTCCAGGCCAGTTATATTCAAAACATCCCTCTTGTTTTTGAATTCTTAAATTGAGGTTACACGCATTTGGGGTAAGAAGACCACAGTGTGACATTGTGCTTTCTCAGTGCATCCTATTGGGGGAGGGGGGGACATGATGTCATTATGTCTTATTATCACTGGTGATATTAACCTTGATCACCTGGTCATGGGGGCATCTGCTGAATTTCTCTACCATAAAGGACTATTTTCTCTTTCTCATTAACAAGTATCTTGTGGGGAGATACTATGAGATTATGCAAATATCCTGTTTCTCATCATACTTTTTTTTAAAGATTTTTATTCATTTATTTGAGAGAGAGACACAGAGCACAAGCACGGGGAGCAGCAGGCAGAGGGAGAAGCAGACTCCCTGCTGAGCAGGGAGCCAGATGCGGGACTCGATCCCAGGACTCCAGGATCATGACCTGAGCCAAAGGCAGTCGCTTAACCAACTGAGTCACCCAGGCACCCCTCATCCTACTTTCACTTACTAATTTTAGTATCCACAGATGGTTCTTGCCTATAATAGTCACTACTATGGTTTTGTCCAGTGGGCAATCTTTTATTTCTCTCTTCTACATTTATTAACTGGAATTCTACTCCAAGGAAGAGCAATTTCTTCTCTCATTTGTTTATTCAATTTATTTACATCAGCATGAGTCATGGATACTTACTTAGAATACTAGGGGCTATAATCCAATATTATCCCATAATAGGTTTTTAATCCTGTCATTATTCTGATATTATCTCCATTTTACAGAATGGGAAAATGAGGCAGGAAGAACCTAAAAACCCTCCCAAGATTACCCAGCAAGTCTGGAGATGTGAAGCCAGTCTGACTGACAGCCCAGTTCAAGTCCTCAATTAGCAAATGATCCAGCCTTTAGGATAAACAAAGTGATGTCATCTCAATTAGCAAAAAAGCAGAAGGCGATCTACCAACTAGTAAGCACATATGTGGACAGAAGAGGGGAAGAAATATCTGAAACTCCTCATCTCAACAAGCAGAATTACTTGCTCCCAAATTCCGTGTACCATCATCCCAGCCACATGCCCCACCCCCAGAGCAGACACCCAGAAAGGGCTTCATGGGGCCTCAGGGTGCTTCTATCAACACAGCCAACAGCAATAAACAGCAACATCAGTGATCTCAATGAAGCTTCCAAAATTAAGCTGTTTCAGAGGTTATTCAACTTAAATAAGACTTCACTTTCCCACCGACTACTAAATCTGCTTTGGTCTGCGATTTATTTTGGTTGTTATGATGATGAAGGGTCTCACTCTGGGTTTGCTCCATGGGAATGATTTGGATTCTGATGCAGACAGGCCATACTGCTCCCAAGGAAGCAACTTACGACCTGATGGCTCTTAAGTTCTCACTAGGACACCTGACTCTTCTCTGGTTTCTGATATTGCTGACAAAATTCATGATGATGATGATGATTTTATCTAAATGGTGTTCAGGGTCTGCTGTAACACTCTCAGCTTTAAGATGGTATCTTTTGCTCACACTTTAGGTGAATCAGCATGGATTACAATTTTCTTTAAAAATACACTATGGGGGACCCCTGGTTGGCTCAACTGGTTAAGCAGTTGCCTTCGGCTCAGGTCATGATCCCAGGGTCCTGGGATCAAGCCCCGCATCAGGCTCCCTGCTCAGCAGGAAGCCTGCTTCTCCCTCTCCCACTCCCCCTGCTTATATTCTCTCTCTTGCTCTCTCTCTCTCTGTCTTAAAAAAAAATGAATTATGGGGGTCCTAGGTGGCTCAGATGGTTAAGCGATCAACTCTTGGTATCAGCTCAAGGCATGAGATCAGGCCCTGTGTCAGGCTCTGCACCTAGCAGGAGTCTGCCAGAAGATTCTCTCTCTCCCTCTGCCCCTCCCCCTTCTTACTCGTGTGCTCTTTCTCTCTCTCTATCTCTCAAATGAATAAATAAAATCTTTTTTAAAAATGAACTTTGCAAATGATTTCCTGCAAGAGACTTCAGGCTTCTCCATTAGAATGGGCCCTTAAGACAAATGCATACTCTGCCAAGACATTAATGTATGTTGAACCCTTTCTGCAACTTTGCGGCACTCTCCCCTCACGCAAGGGCCTGCACTAGCAGAGAAGGGCTGAGCAAGCAAACCCAGGCAGGGCTCCCGACACCCTGTCTGGCCCACTCATCTGTGGAGCATCCTTCCAGGAGCCCACGGTGCCAAATACATGGCTGGTTACGAGGAGAAGGAAAACCGGTCATCGGAACCAGAAACTGCCTTCTATTTCTCATGCTCCCACAGTCGCAGGGGGTTCAGTCACACCGACTTTTAGTTATGCAATCTGAAACAATGCACAAGTGGGTTCTCTCTGTCACGCACACCCAGCTCATACACGGTTTCCCTGCTCTTACGGGCCAGGCAGAAAGAGCAGCAATCCGCGTTAGAGAGCAAGGTGTGGCGAAATGACAGATACAGAGCAAGGTAAAATGGCTGTGGACCCTGAACACTTAGCCACAACATATACTGCCATTGTGCCACCCACCACCCCCACCATACTGCCTCGGACACGCAGAGGAAGGACAGGAGAGCCCGCTGCCTGTGGTTCCTCACCCTCTCCGGAATCCCTGGCAGAAGCCCTCCCTTCCACACCTCCACCAGGTTCTGCCAGGTTAACTGGTCAACCTGAGGAGGCCCAGACCTGTGGACCGATAAACCATGTTCCTACCTGACTAAACATGTCCACAGAAAGCAACTACTCCACAACAAAATGTCCTCTTGAAAACTGAGCTCAAGTGCGTGAGTGCAAGAAATTCTAGGTGACTAGTCTTCATTCATATTTCTCTATTTGACTCACTTAGTGGACAGTCAAACCAAAAATTACAAGGGTTATTCATTCGTTCAGTAAATATTCACCGGGCATCCGCTATGTGCCGGCAGTGACATGACCACAAAAGTCCACAAAGCTTGGCATTCCAGTGTGGGACAAGCAGGGAGCAAAAACCTACATCATGTAATGTCAGATATAATAAAGTAATAAGCACTATTTTAAAAATAAAGACAAGGGGCTAGAAAGCAATGGGTGGGGTGAGGGTCTACCTTATAAAGAATGGTCTGGAAAGGTCTCTCTGAGAAGGAAGCACTCGGGCAGGGGCTTGGCGGAAGTGAGGATGTTGGGGGTGGCTGTATGAGGGAACAGGGAGTCTACAGGCCCTGAACTGGGAGTGTTGTGGCCTGTGAAGGGGACAGCAGGTGGCCAGGGGGCTGGAACCCAGGCAATGAGGGGAGCGTAGAAGAGGTCTGAGAAGAGCCGGGGACCTGGTCATACGGAGCCCGCAGGCCACTGATAAGACTTGGGGTTTATTGTGGGTACAATGGAAATCCATTGGAGCTTTTTAACAGTTATATGATCTGACATGACTATTAAAAGATTCCTCCTGGCTGCGCTGTGAGAAACACAGCGTGGGGGCCAATGGCAGATGTAGGGGGAGTTCAGAAGCAAGGAACAGTGTTTGGGAAGAAAGCAGTAGTGGTGGGGGTGAGGAGATGGGTGTTGGCTGAATTTAGAACCAAACTCGAGGAAAGAAAGCGGCACCAAGGACTAGGGATGCAATAAGAAATTATTTAAGAATTGCAAAGTATCTAAGAATTAGGATGCCTATGTTGGGCCATAATATGATAAGGCATTAACACCTCATCTTTCTGTATAGAGACCACCACACAGAGCATATGCTAAGTGAAAAAAGTCAGAGATAAAAAGACAACCACGTGATCTCACTGATGTGTGGGTTCTTCAGCAAAAAAAAAAAAAAAAAATACAAATTCATAGATACAGAGAACAGACAGGGGGTTGCAAGGGTGCGGTGGGGGGCGGGTGAAGGAGGTCAAAAGTCCCACACTTTCAGCTATAAAATAATTAAGTCCTGGGGATATGATGTACAGCATGGGGACTCTGGTTAATGATACTACATGGTATACATGAAAGTTGCTAAGAGAGTCATCTTCCAAGTTTTCATCATAAGAAAAAAAATTCCTAACTACATATGCTGACAGATGTTAACTAGACCTATCGCGGTGATTGTTTCACAATACATACAGATATCAAATCATTACACTGTACAACCAAAACTAATATGGCAATTATACCTCAATTTAAAAAAAAAAAAAAAAAAAAAACACGAAAACAAAGGACCACCACAGAGGACAGAGGGAGTCACATGGCACGAAGAAGTCACGTGGCCACTGTCCACGTTTCCACCTTGATTTTGTCAACTGAGTGACGAGCTGCAATGGCGGACTCACAACCAGGATGCATCACCTGGAACCAGACTGCGGGGGCGGCCGGAAGGAAAAGAGCCAAGGTTCCGCGCTCATCCTGCAAGACTAACATCGTTCCCATTTTATTCCTGCCATCGCGGCAGCTCTGACAGGGGACTGGAGGAGGGAGGGGCAGGGAGAAGAGGCCAAGGCAGACATTTCAGCCGCTGGCCCAGAGAGAAAAGCGACATGGACGCTGTCCAGGCCTGGAGTAGTAACGCACGGAAAGCTGGTGGCCGGGAACGCTCACGGGGACACAGAGATCCTGTCAGGAATCACGTTCGCAGAGTGTGGTCCTGGAATGTACCCAGTTGCCTTAGCAACAGTATTTCTATCCAAGGTGATAAACTAGCCTGCTCTTTAACAAATTCAGTTCATTTCTTCCAATAATCAGTGTCCTGGAAATAATAGGAGAACAAGCAAAGCCAACCAGCAGACCAAGAGGGCAAATTACTCACTGGGTTTGCACTGAAGTCCCCATGGCGGGAGAAAATGCTGGAGACTGAGGCTGGGGAAAGGGACTATGGTTCACGAGAGCTACTGTATCCCAAATTTCAAATTAAATTTTTAAAGATTTTACTTCATTATTTGACAGAGAGAGAGAGAGAGAGCACAAGCAGGCAGAGTACCAGGCAGAGGGAGAGGGAGAAGCAGGTTCCCCGCTGAGCTGGGAGCCTAATGCGGGGCTCGATCCCAGGACTCTGGGATCATGACCTCAGCCGAAAGCAGCTGTTTAACCAACTGAGACACCCAGGTTCCCCTCAGATTAATTAAAAAAAAAAAAAAAAAAAAAAGCTAATAAAAAGACACTTAAAAATGCCAAATCCCTTTGTGACCATCTAAATAAATTCACATTATTCTCTATCCCTCTCCTCACTTTATTTTATAGAACCCAACATTTATCAATTATTTGATTTTTGTTCTTGTCTGTTCCACTATACTTTGAGCTTCTTGACAGCAAGGGCTTTGTCTCTGTTTCATATCCCATTTTATCCCCAGAAATAGAAATATGCCTGGAATATTGCAGGCCCGCAGTAATCAAATGATCAAATGAACAAATTAATATCTCTTCCAGATTTCTAAAAACTCTTACTAAAGTAATGTATATCTTATATGTACATTAAATAATAGATATTATATATACATACATTTTATATAGATATATTCCCTAATGGGGGAAACTAAAGGCATTTTCAGAAAATAAGCTTAAGGCAAGAATCATCACATTACTTCTATTTAAAATTATTTTGGATGCATTAGTCAATACAATTGTTAAAAGAAATTTGGTAAAAAATGAAAAGGAGTTTAATGGTCACTATTAGCAACAGATAAGTCTGTATACTTGCTAAACCCAAGAAAATCAACAAAGAAACTACCACAAATAACAACAGAATGTATTTACATTTTTGGGAATAAATTCAAACCACCAAAAAGAAGAGAATTCCTTTTCACAAGTCACCCAATCAAGTCACCCAGTCAGGTAGAAAGTATTATAGGAAAAAAATCCCACTTGCAATAATTACAAAAGGGACAAAATTAACAATTAAAAGAAACTTGCAAAATCCATATGCTTTAAAATGCTCCAGAGGGACACGAAAGAACACAATGTGAGCTGAAAAATGGACAAACCACTCCTCTCCCATTCAAATTCTTTTCGTTTTTTAATACTTACTTTTAAGTAAGCTCTAGACCCAGTGTGGGGCTCGAACTCAAAACCCCAAGATCAAGAGTCGCATGCTCCACCAACCAAACCCGCCAAGTACCTCCCTCAAGTGTCAATTCTTAAATAATGCATAAATCTGATGCAATCCTAACAAAAAAGGTGATAGGGTAGTGGGGGCCAAGAGGTTTTTAAGACCTAAACAAGCTGCCTCTAAAGTTCTTATGGAAAACAATCATCCAGGAATAGCTGAAATGGACTGGCCCTAAGATCAATCGGGCTATACAGGCCTTACCAGATCCCAACACATTCTAAAGCAACAACACATAAAATATCATAGTATGAGTAGGCCGACAAATCAATGGAAAAAAGAGAGAGAGAGAGAGAGAGACCAGAGATCCACCCAAGTAGTTAAATTAACTAAATCAGTATGCAACGTAGATGGCATTGCCACATCGGTAGGGAAAAGATGGGCTATTCAATAACCATGTTGAAAAATGAATACGTACAAGGAAGAAAATGCAGATGGATGCTTCTCTCACTCCTCATACCAAATAAATTCCAGAATAAAAATTCAAATATAAAGTATAAATATAATTCTTTAAAAAAATTTATTTCTTTTAGAGAGAGCACAAGTAGGAGGGGGAGAGGGCAAGAATCCCAGGCAGACCCCATCCACAGCACAGAACCTTACATAGGGCTCGATTCCATAATCCTGAGACCATGAGCTGAGCTGAAACCAAGAGTCAAATGCTTAACTGACTATACCACCCAGGTGCCCCAACATACATATAATTTTTTTAAAATATTAAAACAGGGGCACCTGGGTGGCTCAGATGGTTAAACATCTGCCTTTGGCTCAGGTCATGATCCCAGGGTCCTGGGATCAAGCTCCACATCAGGGAGCTTGCTTCTCCCTCTGCCTCTGCCTCTCTCTCTCTCTCTCTCTCTGTTTCTCATGGATAAGTAAATAAAATCTTTTTTTAAAATATTAAAACAAAGATAAAATAGTGATAGAAATGTTCTAAAACTGGACTGCAGCCATATTGCAGAACTATATAAATTTATTTGACTTCACTGAACTGTACATTTGAAAGAGTGAATTTTCTGGTATGGAATAGACCTCAATAAACGTATTTAAAAATGAAACCATGGCATTTTGAAAACCTGGCTATTATTTAATAATTCTAAAGTAGAAAAGAACATTTTTAATTATGATACAGAGCTCCAAATCTCTAAGGATTGGTAATTTGACCAGATAAAACTCAAAAATTTTCAACACAGAATTAACACATAATTCAAAGGCCAACTGACAAATTAGGAAAGATGAATTTCCTTAATATATAAACAACTTCTAGAAATCAATAAGGAATACATACTAAACAAAAATGGGTAAAGAACAGGAAGAGTTATCAGAAAAGGAAATACAACTGTTCCTACAGACATTAACTGATGATGTTCCACCTCACTAAAAATAAGAGAAATTAAAATTCTGAGATACCATTTTCCCCCTGGCCAACTAGCAAATGCAAAAAAAAAGCTTGATAACATGGCAAGTCCACAAGGGTGTAAAAGAAACTGTCATTCCCAAACCTCACTGGGGATGGTGTAAATGGTCCCATCAAGCAATTCTCCATCCGTGATCCACTCCTAAGGATCCACCTTAACTTTTATTAAACAGCGCATAGACATAGACTTTTCCCTTCAGCATGACCTGTAAGAGCAAAAAAAAAACCCAAACAACAACAACAACAAAAAACCAAAAAACAACAACAACAACAACAACAACAACGAGAAACACCCTAACCTGTTCATCAAGAGTGCCAAGAGCAGAGATGTCAGGTGACAAGGAGACAAGGAGATCAGGACAACAAGGCAAACCGAAAGGAACAATCCAGCCTTTATCTACTTACTTTGATAGTATAAGCACAAGGCAAAACAGGAAAAGGGAGCGTTTTCCCTCAAAGAACAGCCAAGGCGAGGGTCTGACCCATCAGTGTAGCTGGTGGAGGAGGTGACCTCCTCACTGCCTGGGGCCGGGGGCGTGGGGGCGGGGCGGTGGGCAAAGAGCAGAAAAGGACTGAGGATTGAGTCTGAGTGCACAAGAGTGTCCTTCAGGCCTCCTCCCTCAGGAGCAGATCTCCACAGAAGTGCCCGGGAAGCAGGGCCTTACCCAGGGCCCCTCCATAACGCAGTCCCCTAACGAGGGACCACGGCCAGCAATGCAGACACAGGTCAGTGCATGACTGGTCCCTGGTCCTTGACAGCAACTCCCTCCGACTGTGCATCCAGGCTGGTGTGGGAGGGCAGCTTTCCCCCTATGGGGCCTGCCAGGGAAAGCCTTTCTAATGGCCTGTGGTCAGATCTGAAAGATCACACACAAGATTTTGGACTAGAGCAGACTCTTCCAAGAGAGGAATCCTGAAGTATGTCGTGGCTTATCCATACAGAAGAGTATTCTGTGGACATTAAAAAGAACAAGTTCTTGTATGTGCGGATACAAAGCCATCTCCAAGTAGAAGAAAGCAAGGTTCTTAACAGGATATAACAAGTATTTACCAATGTATGTAATACATTACAGTGGGTGTTTTTTTTTTTTAAACAAGACTTTTCTCATAAAATAAGAATATACATACAAGCACATATAAATATGTGCCAACACGTATATAGAACACACAAAAAGCTGGTAGCAGTAGTCACCTTTGGTCACAGTAGGAACCTAGGACAGAGGAGTCAGCAAGACCTTTGACAACATATGGCCAACACCCATCTCTATAGACAGACATGTACCTTCTAAATCTGATCTCATGTGTACTTATTAACAATTCAAAACTCTGATTTGTTTAAAGGAGTTAACATAGAAGCTACTTCTGAATAAAAGTAAAGAGATGGCAAATCTCAAGTCGCCAGGTTCTTACCACACACACAATTCAAACCCCAGCTAACCTCCCCCACAGAAGGGGCTGGAAGGCAGCTTTCCCCTCATCCAAATTCTGGTTCTTAAATTATCTCTATCAACAGACTCCAAACAGAGTTTAATACAACTGTCACATCTCACAAGTTGGTCTATAAATCCTTGTAGAATCTCAAATGAGAGGCACTGTGTAATTATGAGGTATGACTGCTGTGATTTATGTGCCCAAATGTTAGTAAATTCTAAATAACATGCCTTACTGTGATAACTTCTCTGCCAGTGAGAAATCCTCTCCTCCCCTTCTCACTTCCTGAGTGTTAACCTGATAGATGTTTATTCTGGAGACATGCTGGATCAGTTACACAATAGGAAAGAAAGAAAGAAAAAGCAAAGAAAGATTTCCCCAATAGTAGCATGTCAGGACAATTGTTTTTATGTTAGAGACAAAAATCTGTGCTAAAATGATGGAAGTTGTATTTTTGTTCTCCCAAAATATAGGGCCGAAGTTTTTATTTATTTCTATGATTCTTATTTCATCCCTACTGGACAACTAGTGTAAATCACATGTTTTACATTGGAATCGCTCCTATATAAGGAATAAGGAATATATTACATAAAGAATTCCTCTGAAAATAAAAATACAGCAATGTTTCTTCACAGACTTACTTTAGAACTATATTCTTACACTGGGAGAGTAATTAAGCAAAGAATGCAAGTAAATGGAAGGAAGAATAAGCCGAAAGAAATCCTACTTTGTCCTTTTCACTGTGACATCAAGCTTTGATTTAAAGAAAGCTGTAGCATCTTTGAGCCGATGACCCAGCCCGGTGCCTTCTTTTGTAAGTGGGGCAAAGGTCACCGCAGATGCAGTGAGTTATGATGAGGTTATCTTGGACTTGGTGGCCCCTAGGTCCAGTAATAGTGGCCTCATAAAAGGAGGGACAGAGGCACAGACGCACCGGGAGAAGGTCATGTGAAGGAGTCAGATGCTGGAGAAATGCATCTGTGAGCCAAGCAAGGCCAAGGACCACCAGCTGTCACTAAAGGCAGGAATAAGCATATCCTCCCCACAAGCCTCCAGAAGGAGCCATCTTGCTTTCAAATTCTTAGCCTCCACACTTGTGAGACAATAAATTCAAGTTAAGTCACGCAATGTGTGGTACTTTTTGTGGCAGCCTTAGGAAACCAGTAAGAATCCAAATCCTGCAAGCAAAGGACCACGTAAGGGATATCTCCACTAATATATGTAAGACACACAAATGGCTGATTTGGTAGATTAAAGATGGGTGCAGTTTTTTTGTCACTACTCCTATTAAGGGGTAGGATCTCTGTCCCTACCCCCTAAATCCAGGCAGGTTCTGTGAGCCAAAATAATGGCAGGAATAACAAAGCACCCATTTCCAGGCAACTTCCGCTTCCTGTCTTCAGAACACTTGATCTTGGGTTCACGAGCTACCACAGAAGTCTGAAGGCACCATGCTAGAGAGCCCTGTGGAGAGGCCCCAAGACCCATGAAGACAGGGAGGGGCCCTGGCTATCCCACACCTTCCTGCCCCGCACCGCCTCCCCCCCTCCCCCCCCACCAACCTGAGGCCTCAGAGACAAGTCACTCTGACATGCCCTGACCAAATGGCCCATTTCTCAGCAACCTAAAGGACTACAGTTTAAAGCTGTCAAGTTTGGAGATGTTTTGTTACACAATAAATATTCGGGGCTATTTATGACATTCAATCTCTAATACAGAAGTAGAAGATGTTACACTTTAAAAATGAACTAGAGAGGGGCGCCTGGGTGGCTCAGTTGGTTGTGTGTCCGAGTCTTGATTTCGATTCTGGTCATCAGTCTCAGGGTTGTTCTGCTCCACGCTCAGCGGGGAGTCTGCTTCTCTCCCACCCCCTCCCCTCCACCCCTCCCCACCCTGCTCTGTGCAGGCTCTCTCTCTATTAAATAAATAAATAAATAATTTTAAAAAATGAACTAGAGAAAATTTAGGGATTCAAATCCTCAGTTAATGAGTAAGTCATAGGGATATAATGTACAGCATAGCAATGAACGTTAATAAAGCGTATCGCATATCTGAAAGGAGGTAGGAGTGCATCTGGAAAGTTCCCATCACAAGAAAAAAATGTTACTAGGTATGGTGACCGATGTTAAATGAACTTCAAGGGTGGTCATTTTGCAATACATACAAATACTGAGTCATTACACTAGACACCTGAAACTAATGTTATGTCAATTGTACTTCAATAAATAAAAGTTTTTCCATGGGGCACCTGGGTGGCTCAGTCGGTTATATGTCTGCCTTTGGCTCAGGTCTGGGATGGAGACCTGTATCGGCCTCCTTGCTTAGAGGAGAGGCTGTTTCTCCCTCTCCCTCTGCCTGCTGCTCTGCCTACTTGTGCTCTCTCTCTCGGTCAAATAAATAAAATCTTTAAAAAACAAAATTAGGGACGCCTGGGTGGCTCAGTTGGTTAAGCGGCTGCCTTTGGCTCAGGTCATGATCCCAGCGTCCTGGGATCGAGTCCCACATCGGGCTCCTTGCTCGGCGGGGAGCCTGCTTCTCCCTCTGCCTCTGCCTACCACTCTGTCTGCCTGTGCTCGCTCGCTCTAACAAATAAATAAATTAAAAAATAAAAAAATAAAAAACAAAATTAAATAAATAAATGTATGTTTTTCCAATAAAAATTTTTTAAAAATAAGAACAAAAGGCTTGGGAAGACCCAAATGATGTTACATGCAAGGCCCTACGATGTGTGTTTCTGTTTTGTTTTTTTAAAGTAAGCTCTATGCCCAGTGTGGGGCTTGAACATGCAACTCTTGAGATGAACAGTCATATGCTCCACCAACTGAGCCAGCCAGGTGGCCCATGATGCATGGTTTTGATTAGGGCTGGAATCACACATCCTGGAAATTAAATGGAATTTAGGGCTCTCCAGGGCTATTCAGTGTTCAGGCCTCCAGCTGGGTCCAGGGCACAGCTGTCTCGCAGCCTTCCTGAGGTAGCTTCAGCCAACTTATTATGCAAGATAGCATCTACCTGCTATCTCCAAGCAAACCCATGCCTCCCTACCTCTCACAGGTTGGGTCATACTGCTTTACCTTTGTTGGTTTTACATTTACAAAGGGCTTCCATAATATATGTTAACATTTAACCCTGCCCATTATTCACACAGGAAGGAAGGGGCACTCTTAGAGTACAGTCTGTGCCCAGGAGCAGAGCTCCTTATCTATCACTGGGCTGCGTGCTGCTATAGGACTTTGTATTGCAAGAGCAAACCCTGAAAAGGAGGGGGAAAGACACTAAGGGGCCATCATCTGAGGCATTCTTCTGAAGGCACTCCCTTTCCTCTACTAAGACCCCAAATTCCACCAGTTCTGGCCATTCAGTGCCCAGAATATGCCATGACCTTCTAGAAGAATGTCTCTATCCATGCAGGAGTCATCAGCTCAAATTGAAGTGCATCATATGGAAATTATTGAAGAAGTGGTCGTTAGAGAAGATCGGTTAGTAGACTGCTATACTAATTCATGGGAAAGTTTTTAAGACACTGTGAAGTTCAGAGCACTACTATAGGTACTCTGAGGGATGAAACAGAGAATAATAAATAATCCCTTCTCCAAAAATCTTACAACGTAGCAGGAGATCCTCCAGCAGGGAGGGGAAGATTTTGGAAACAGAATAGCTCTGGGAAGCAAAGAACAGTGATATAAATAAATAACCCTTCGTAGAAGATGGATGTGGTATCTACTTGGAGATGTTTATTTGGCTGCATTAGGTACGGGGATGGGTAAGTTGAATATGAAGCAGGATAGATGAGCTGTTTAGTGGCACATCCTACAGCTAAGATGTTCAGTGGATGATACATAACTGCTCTGTGCAGATGTCATACGAATTTTTCAAAATAGATAAGATGGCCCTAGGGCTGTGTTTAAAAAGAAAAAGAATACAAGATGCTGATAAGCCAAAAAAGACACAAATAAATGGAAATATTCTATGCATATGATTGGAGAAAAAAGTATTGTTGAGATGTCCCGACTACCCAAACGATCTACAGTTTCAATGCAATTCCTTTCAAGATTTCAATGGCATTTTTCACAGAAATAGCCCAAATAGTTCTAAATTTCTGTGGAACCCCAAAAGACTTTGTACAGCCAAAGTGATCTTTAGAAACAAGAACAACCTGGAAGGACTGTGTTCCCTGATTTCAAAGTACATTACAAAGCTCTAGTAATCAAAGTTGTCTGGTATTGGCATAAAAACAGACACATAGGTAGTGGAAGACAATACCGAGCCCAGAAATAAACCCACAGCTATATGATCAAATAGTTTACTACAAAGGTGCCAAGAATATACATTGGGGAAAGGACAGGCCCTTGAATAACTTGTGCAGGGAAAACTGGACAGCGTGGACCAAAACAATAAAGAATAAAACTTGACCACTATCTTAAACTATACAGAAAAATTAACTCAAAATGTATTAGACTTAAACATAAGGTCTGACACCATAAAATTCCTAGAAGAAAAACAAAGGAGCTAATAAGCTCCTAGACATCAGTCTTGACAATGATTTTTTAATCTGACACCAAAAGTGAACATAAACTACTGGGTCTACGTCAAGCTAAAAAGCTTCTACACAGCAAAGTAAACCATCAGCAATAAAACAAAAAGGCAACCTACTGAATGGGAGAAAGTAACTGCAAATCATATATCTGATCAGGGGTTAATATCTAAAATATATAAAGAACCCATACAGCTCAATCATTTAAAAAAATCCAATTAAAAAATAGGCAGAGGATCTGAATTTCTCCAAAGAAGATATACATATGGCCAACAGGTACATGAAAACATGTTAAACATCACTCACCATCAGGAAAATGCAAATCAGAAACCACAGTGAGGTATCATCTCACACATGTTAGAATAATTATTATCAAGTAGAAAGGTGTGTTAGAAAGGATGTGGAGAAAAGGGACACCTTTTGTGCTCTTAGTGAGAAGGTAAGCTGGTGCAGCCACTGTGGAAAACACCATAGAAGTTTCTCCAAAGAATTAAAGATAGAACTACCATATGATCTAGCAATTCCACTCCTATTTATCCAAAGAAAACAAAAATACTAACTCAAAAAGGTTTCTGCATCCCCAGATTCACTGCAACATTATTTACAATAGCCAAGATAAAACAACCACCTAAGCGTCTATTGACAAGTGAGTAGATAAATATCATAAATATATAATGGAATAGTATTCAGCCATAAAAAAGAACGACATCCTGGCATTTGTGACAACATGGATGGGCCCTAAGGGCATTATGCTCAATGAAATAAGTCAGAAAAAGAAAGACAAGTATTATATGATCTCACTTATATGTGGAATCTTTAAAAAACAAAACAAAACAAAACAAAAGGCTCATCGATAAACAGACTAGTGATTGCCAGAGGCAGGGGGTGGGGAGTAGGAGAAATGAGTAAAGGGGGTCAAAGGGTACAAACTTCCAGTCATAAAATAAATGAAGTCATGAGACGTATTATACAGCTTGGTTAACTATAGTTAATGTGCTGTACTGCACAGGCACCTGGCTGTCTCAGGCAGAAAAGCATGTGACCATGGGTTCAAGTGTGAACCCATGTGGGCCATGGGTTCAAGTCCCACATTGGGTGTAGAGATTAGTTAAATAAACTTTAAAAAAATAATACTGTACTGCATATTTAAAAGTTGTTCAAAGAGTAGACCTTAGAAGTCTTCACTACAAGAAAAAGAAACATCCCATTAGGTATGTACAGTGTCAGCTCTTAACTAGACTTATTGTGATCATGTCACAATATATACAAACATCAAGTTATGTTGTACCCAAGAAACTAATATGATTGTCAATTATACCTCAATCAAAAAAATTTTTAAAAAGAGCAGTTCAAATATCAGCACATAGAGACCTAGTCCCCCTAACAGCTGGTAGAATTGAATTAACGAGTTTTGAAGAAGGTAATATACAAAAAGTTAAACTGTGGGGCTGTAAAATAGGAAAATTCTATATTCTGCACAAATATAGAGAACCTAGGCTATGTAGGAGTAGATCCTGAACCATGATGTCAGAGATTGAAGTAAATCTGATTTCAGTAATATCTTTTTGGTTTTGTTAACGTGAAACTAATTTTTAAATCAACTTTATTGAGACTCTACAATAAAACAAACCCAATTTAAGTATATTTCAGTAATTGATAAATTTATCTAGCTGTGTAATCACCACCACCATCAAGATATAGAACACTTTGTCACTTGAAAAATGCCATTCCCCTGCCCTGACCCCTCAAATAAATGTCCGAGAGAAAATTCAGATCAACGCAACTAAAATGATCATGGTCATGTTGGGGGCGGGGGGATAGAGGTAGCTAGAGAAGGTGGGTAGCTGGCTCAGTTGGAAGAACACATGACTCTTGATGTCAGACTCATGAGTTCAAGCCCTACATTGGGTATAGAGATTACTTAAAATCTTAAAAAAAAAAAAAAAAAAAAAAAATGGGGTTGGGAGGGCATCTGGGTGGCTCAGTCAGTCAAGCATTTGCCTTTGGCTTAGGTCATGATCTCAAGATCCTGGGATCAACCCCCAAGTCCGCTGGCTCCTGAGTCTGCTTCTCCCTCTCCCTGTGCCCCTCCCCACCAGCTCATGCTTGCTCTCTCTCTCTCTTTCCACCCCCCGCCCCCACTCAAATAAATAAAATCTTAAAAAAAAAAATACTAGGAAGAATTGTTTTTAAAAAGGGGGGTGGGTAGTTAAGGATACTCCTGTAATTAACGTTAAGGATACTCCTGTAATTAACCTAACAACTTTGAAATATGCAAATACCTAACAAGGGTTGGAGAAGGGAATAACCACAGTGCCTTACTTCTACTTCTACTACTACTAGCCTCTAAGAAAAGAACCACATCCTCCACAGAAATCACCAAGAATAAGATCACAAAACACACAAGTTCTGAGGGGGGCATGAGTACCAAAGGAAGAACCTGGCCAACTTCCCTCTTTGTCTACTCACTCAATACCCAAAATGTATTATTATCTCAAGGCTGTAGAGCACTTACAGAAAGCCTTCTTGTATTAAATTGCCACATGAAGTGAAAACAGGCTGAAGTCTTTTATGTCACAGAACTACTGTGACATAAAATAATCTGCCAGTTAGCTTCCTTTTGATTGCAAAGCTTCACTAGTATCTGAACCATGAATTTTCTGTGAACCTGAGACACACATAGATAGACAGAGCTTCCCTCACTATACATATAATCTTGTTCCTCAATATTCTAATCACAGGTGGAAAAGTTTGTGAGGCATATTCAGTCAACCCAGAGGATGAATCCAAGCGTGACTCTCGCAGGGGTCCTGGTGGCTTTGGAGCCCAGAAGGTACAGGTATACATAAAGGAACAGCCAGTTGCCACTGGCCTTACTTCTGGTGAATTCCTATCACCATTAACTATTGTAGTACCGAATAATTTTCATATTAGCTTAACCAACCACCTAGACCCTCAAATCCCTGGCCAACAGCCAGGGCTGCATTCCATCCCCCACATCAGAGAACCAGCACTGGGCCGACAGTGGGCACAATAACCAAGCATGGGATGACTGGTGGTAGTCAAACTCTGTTAGCTTTCCAGAAACAGGCTCAGGGGTCTCAGGGGACAGACACACACAGTAAGACTACAAGGGGGTGACAGTCTAGGATGCTTATGATGATGAATTTTTTGTGTTCACTTGGCTGAGCCATGGTGCACAGATGTCTGTACAAACTTTATTCTGGATGTTTTTGTAAGAGGGTCTTTGGTGGACTTTGAACAAAGTAGACCATCCTCCATAATGCGAGTGGGCCTCATCAAACCAGCTGATCATCTGATTAGAACAAAAAGACTAACCACCCCCCCCCCAGCAAGAGGACATTCTGCTAGGAGATGGCCTACACACTTGAGCTGTAACACTGCCTCTTCCCTTGGTCTCCAGTCTGCCAGCCCATCCTCTAGATCTTGGATTGGCCAGCCTCCACAATCACATGAACTAGCTCCTCAAACTGCTCTCACTCTGTGTACATAGAGCTAAACTTTGAATAACACAGGGGTCAGGGGTGCTGACCCCCTGCACAGCAGAAAATACATGTGTAACTTTTGACTTCCCAAAACTTCACTAATAAACTACTATTGACCAGAGACCTTATCAATAATAGGCAATTAACACATATTTTGTATGTTTTACATATTATATACTGTATTACAATAAACTAGAGAAAAATTGTTATTAAAATCATAAAAATGTTTACTACTATACTGTGTTTATTGAAAAAAATCTGCATGTAAGTGGGCCCGTGCAGTTCAAACCCATGTTGTTCAAGGATCCATATACACATACATCTACATACACCCCCAGCCCCAGTGGTTCCACTTCTCTGGAGAATCCTAACTAACACGCCATAGTAGCTCTCACAGCAACCTCTGGGAGGTCGCCATTTTGTGACTTAGCTGCTTATCCTCGGTTGGCTGCAGTTAATTTCTCTACCTCTCGACACCTGTATGCTTCCCATTCATGCCCTGAAAGCATGGTGAATCTTGCTCTGGAGTTCCCACTTAAGTCCACCTCAAGTTCCAATGGCCAGACTGCAGGACAAGGCTGATAGCTGGTCTGAAGAGCTTTGGCCAGGATGGCGGAGGCATTCGGCACAAAACTCGAGAAGCTGGCCCACATGAACCACTCAAACCTCACCCTTCTTTTTTTAAACTGGCAAGACGAGAGCACCCAGGGTTTCCATCAAACCCTCATCTGAC
This sequence comes from Martes martes, assembly GCF_963455335.1. Classification (NCBI taxonomy): domain Eukaryota; kingdom Metazoa; phylum Chordata; class Mammalia; order Carnivora; family Mustelidae; genus Martes; species Martes martes. Next base: position 145,208,356 of record NC_137888.1, read on the forward strand.
CGTTTCTGTGAGGTGTTCTACAGATTTGATTAAAACCCATAAGCTCTTGACTTTCAGTAAGAAAGACCACCTACATAAATCTGGGTGGGCCTGATTTCTTCTGTGAAGCAGTAGTAATTTTATGTGGAGATCCTCACTTCAGACAGTGTCTGAGGGTTCCCGTTTGCCCTGTGATCTTGAACCTGCTGAGAGAGGACCCAAACTTGCCCACGAACCAATTCCTTGCAAACAATATCTTAATATGGATCTCCTACTGGTTCTGTTTCTCTGGTTGAACCCTGGCTGCTACACTTCTTTTTGTCTTACCCTCGTTCTGCCTCAGTTTTCCATCTGTAAAACAGAGACAACAACAAAAGTATCTACTTCATAGGGTTGACCTGAAGATAATGCAAGTAGAGCAGAGCTTTGGTACTGGGCACAGAGTGAGGTCCCCATAAGTACAAAATTATCAATGTCCACATAACTGTCACCATTGCTGATGAATCCATGCCTTTCAGGAAGAAGTTTATACATTAGTGGGGAGATTAAGAAAAATAATTATAACAAAGATATCTGTTAATAATGTAGGTAGACATAAAGTGCACCAAGGATTAAGAAAAGAACTACCCAAGCATACCTGGGGCATAATGGAAAGTAGTCTCCACAAGTACATAAAACAGCTGGGCCAAATTCCACATTGCTCCTGCTCTGGAACTGTGAGTCTCCCAAAAATATGCTACAGAGCAAGAAACTCCCTCTTCAGCAAAAGGTTTTAACCAAATCAGTGGAGGAGTGTTTCCCAATGGCTAGGATTCCCTTCACGGAAAATCATTCATTTACTCAAATTTTTATTGAGTACCTACTATGTGCTAGGTGCTGTCCTAAGGGTTGAGGAATAAAGAGGTTAAGAAAAAACAACAACCACCACCACCACTTCTATATGGAGGGAAAAGAAATGTCAGATAATAAATAATAAATGCCTAATTTCCAAATGTACCAAAGTAATAAAAGAGTCTGACAAGAGACTCAAGCGAGAGCCCCATATACAGTGGACCCTATTTTACAGATGGGAATTGAGGCCTAAGGAGGTTAAGATAAAGAGGTATAGCAGCCAGGATTCAACCTGAGAAATAGAACCAGTAGGAGATCCGTATTAAGAGATCTATTGAAAGGAATCAGCTCATGTGCAAAAAAAGGAGAACTGACTGAGAGAAAAGTTTGATTTGCATTACAACCAGCTAGGCCAGAACTTAGCTTTCAACAAAGCAAACGCTCATGGCAAGGAAAAGAAAATTATGAACGCTCCTAACTTTTTGGGAGACCAGGCAGTTAGGTCCTCTGTGGTTAAGTCTGCTTTCAGCCTCCCCCATCTTCGATACTCCAGTGGGTCCTGCCCTAAGCCAGCTGAGACACCAGACCATCCTTCTTCTAGAGCAGCAGATTGGGAGACAAGTTGAAGGCTGACTGGGGAAACTATCTCATCATTTTGCTTGTGTTATTGTTCACCTGAAATGCTATTACCACCAAAATCCAGTGACTCAAAATAGAGGACCTCCAAGGTATTTCGGTGGACCACCCAAATGTTTGTTTCAAATGGCAGAGACACAGAGCCTGATGAAAGGTTGCCACAGTAGTCGTAAATCCTCCCCCATCCCAAGTCAACTTGCTTCATCATCATCAATGCCCACCTTACCTTCCAAAGTCAACCTGTACTCATAAAGCATTGTTCTTACATGGTAAGGATCTATAGTATTTCTATTCAAATGACACTCTACTGCTTTTTAAAACATTGGGAAACAACAGCTATCAATTAACTCCACACTACGATTTTTGAAAACTGAAGTCTGGAGCAGACCTATCTTGAAAGATGGCAAATTGCTACTAAAAATGCACGCACTGGTTACTTGTCATCATTTATCCAAAAAAGCGCACAGAGGAATTAATTCAGGACTTTTCTTTCTCCAAATAATCGTTCTGCTCACACAAAGGATAAATGCACTTTATCCCCTAAATGCAGTTTCCCCGGTGATGGGATTGCTCACGTTCAATGCCGCCAGCACTGACTGCTACCTCGAAATTGATCAGCTAATAAAATTCGTTAGGGAGATCTTTGACAGTTGCTGCTTCCATAGCAAAGGCTATACACGAATCAAGGTTTCTATCTAGGTATTCATGACATCCACATGCACCAGGATCAAACCAAACCGTCCTGAAGGGAGAGAACACTGGGCCGATATCATTTATAAAGATGGTGCTTTCCTGAAAGGGCCTTCCCTTGTATGTGTATTAAATAAATATGCAATTACATGGAGAAACATATATTCACACAGCAGGAACCGCATAAACACACATCTGCATATATTATACTCCAGGAGGTTTATTTAAAACTATATTAAATGACACAGCCTCGATACAGTTTACCTACCCAGCGTAAACCAATGCAACACATACGGTTCTCTCTTCAAAAGGGTATGTGCCTGGAAGCAAGCTAACAGTAGTGTAAGGGAAGGATAATTCCTACATGTCAATAAATTACCACTGAAAGCTTAATTAAAACTTAATGTATGCCTCACACACACCCATTACAATTCAACAGCATGAATGACCTTTTCCGTCATCAAGCTACAGAATCCAGACATGATCTCCTAGTGGAATTAACTGGTTTTCGGTTGTTTGTTTGTTTTTTTAAACTCTTAAATGTCACAAATGAAAACATTATTTGGTCAAAGGCACAAGAACTCAAATATTTGGTATGTCCAAGCCTATGACCATATTTGGATTAAGAGAACTTCATTAGTAGGTAGGTTCTTTAGAGAATTTTCAACTCTAATCCAAGGAAGAAAATAGTTAAAATAAGACCCATATACACCACACATCGTCCCACACATACACATAAATCCATACACGTACATAAAAACATACACAGGCTCTCATGTTTGCAGACACACCAGTCATTTCTTTAGGGCTCACTTTCAGGAAACAGCAATGACTTAGGAAAAGAAGAAACATCTTGACTTCCCTACTTTATACTCTTCTGCTCAATTCACGGGTGTATGCCTATGTGTATGTATACACATGCACTAGTATGAACATGTACTAGGGTTGTATTTTTTCAGAAAGCACCTAGCAGGGGCACCTGGGTGGCTCAGTGGGTTGAAGCCTTTGCCTTCAGCTCAGGTCATGATCCCAGGGTCCTGAGATTGAGCCCCGCATTGGGCTCTCTGCTCAGTGGGGAGCCTGCTTCCTCCTCTCTCTCTGCCTGCCTCGCTGTCTACTTGTGATCTCTGTCAAATAAATAACTAAAATCTTTAAAAAAAAAAAAAAGAAAGAAAGAAAGAAAGAAAGCACCTAGCAAACAAGAATTTTATAAAAATCACATTGTACTTGTACCAGTGGAACTTGTGCCCATTTAAATAAACATAAGCCATGTGAAAACCCATTATTATGTCACTAAAGTATTAAAGTTAATGTAAGGAAGTGCCATAATGTCAGTCACCGTATACTTAAGCAGCTGAGGGCTCAAATTTATTTTTAAAAATACTTAAAACCTATTTATAAAACAATTCCAGCGGTGCATTCAGAGGCTTGCACCATCATCACTTTCCCCTTAGCCACCCAGACAGGAATACCCACCCCCCCACCCAGTGCTCTCATTGTCAGACAAAACCCTGTGGCTACCTGACTCAGCCCTTGACTGACCGGTCACTATCCACTGTGTGTGGGTACCAAGCAATCCACGAATGCCTCCACAGTCTGTTTCTAAACCACTCTACCTGCTAGAAAATGGATCCTCAAGTCGGTTTGTCCAACCAACATGCCCGGCAGTTGTGCTAGGGCTAGAAGAGGCAAAGATGAATAGGACATGGCTTTTAGCATAAAAATCCAGTCTGGGCGCCTGGTGGCTCAGACGGTTAAGTGTCTGACTTTGGCTCAGGTTGTGATCTCCGGGTCCTGGGATCAAGCCCCACTGTTGGGATCCACAGTCAGCGGGGAGTCTGCTTGTCGCTCTGTCCCTCCCCACTCACAGCTTGTGCTCGCGCACACGTGCTCTCTTTCTCAAACAAAAAAAATCCAGTCTGGCACCTAGTAGGCACTCGGTACCTGTCAGATAGGTAAAGGAGAGCAGAGTGAGCAAGCCCACGACAGAGGGCAGTGCTATCTAAGAAATACAACGCAAGCCACAAACGGGAGGCACGTAATTTTAAATTTTCTGGTAGGCACAGTTAAAAGGGTAAAAAAAAGGACAAGATAAAATGTACTTTAATATCTTCAATTTCACTGAACCTAGAAAATATTTTCATTTTTACAAGCAAGGAGTATTAAAACAGTATTAATGAAACATTTTACCCTTTCTGGCACTACTTGGAAATCTAGTATGCCTTTTAACATTCACAGTACATCTCAGTTCAGACTAGCACATTTCAAGAGCTCATTAGCCCCATGTAAGTGGTGGCTGCCCTAGACAAGAACGCAAGGTACAGAGTATTTCATTCATGGCAGAAAGCTCTCCTTGGCCAACACACCTCCCAACAGAGGGAGACCATAAGTACATGGTGGGGACAAGCAGGCATGCTGAGAGCAGGACACGGAGATGGACAGACTATGGAAGGCCTTGTTTGCCGTGCTCAAGAGTACAACTTTTATTCAATGGACAGCAAGGAGTAAGAGGGTGATAGGATGAAAAAAAAAAAAAAAAAAAAAAAAAGCCAGTGGTGATCAATGGTTTAAAAAACACAGATTCATAGGCTAGAATCAATCCATGATGAATACTCTTCCAATTCAAGATAAAATATTAGTAACGGGGGAAATTCAGTATGTTTTTCATAAAACTAAATTTATTCAGTGCAATGAATGTCTCTTTATTCAGAGACTACACACCTTGGAGATGGCAGGGGAGGGGGCGCTCAATGTGCTTTTCCAAGACGGTAGTAGCCAGACTGTCACTATGCTTTAAAAACGTCCTTGCTGGTCAAAATTTAATAGTTGCAGCATCATGTTCCTCCCCAGATTCAACTTGTACATTTTAGTTTGCAAGTAAAATCCAAAATTCTGGAATTGCCAGTTCTAAACAATTTCTGGACTTTACTAAGAGGGACATAGGGTCCAATGTGCACATATTATTCTGTATCCTGATTTTCTTATTTCCTACACAAGTCCATGTAGTCATAATGCTTACACGTAACTGTTTTTCTTTCTTTTTTTTTGTTTTGAGTAGGCTCCACACCCAACGTGGGGCTTGAACTCATGAGATCAAGAGTTACATGCTCTACCGACTGAGCCAGCCAGGCGCCCCTCTTACACATGACTTTTATCTTAAGTTGCTACCCGGTAATTCAGTATCTGATGTGAATTATTGTTTGTTTTGTCATTTCCATGATGTTTTGTGCTGGATCTATTACTTTATTATTAGGAATAACTTTACCCAAATTAACACTCTTCCTCCCACCCCAATTCCGTGGACTAGTTCCTCAGAATACAGTTCTCAGTGGGGAATTTATGGGTCAGTGGCCATGAACAGCTTTGTTTTGTGTTTAATTCTTATTATAGATCTCCAGGCTGTAGCAAAAAGACAACATGCAACACTACCAGTATTTCTTAACACCATAACCTATAATGGGCCATAATTAGTTCTAATAAATTGATAGGCAAAGGAGCCCTAATTTTCATTTCTTAAATTGCTAACAGGGATATGCCTGTGTTTCAAATTCCCTATATTCATCTCTCCTGACCACTTCTAGTGAGAATTTTGGGTACTGACCTTTGAGATCTCAATTCTTTATATTTTGGATGATAACCATTTAATCTTTCAAACTGTCCCATTACCTTCACCCATGCTATGGAATTTCATTTAATATTTATTCTATTGCCTCTGGCCAGGCTATTTTTTTTTTCTTTTTCCTCTTCAAATACTCAGGCACATCTGTCTCATGTATGACAATTTTCTTCATTGCTTCAGTGGTCCTAAGTTTATCTTCCCTATACAGCTGGGTTAAAAATGCTATTCCATTTTCCTCTAGTTATTTTATAGATAAATACAGTGGAATCCAAAGCCAAGGCCTTTATACTCTGAAATTAATATACTTTTAAAACTGCAGAACTTCCTGGTATGAGTGAAATTGTCTCTGATTGTTCCCAAGGTGGATCTGTCCACATCATAAAATGACAGAGATGTCATCAAACAGCTACCATTCTCTAACCAGGAGGGAAGCTGGACAGGATATCGGAGAATCAGAACTTTTAAGTCTTCCCTCAGAGGTGTTCAGCATCCCACAATTCTCTCAACTGCCAATGTTGATATATACGTCTCAACAAGCTCACTTAAAATTAGATTTCAGCAAGAAAGATTATCAGCAGACAAAAGCAACAGCCTGAAGAAATAAGTGATTACCCAGGAATACAAAAATCAAATCACTATATAGCTATGGAAGCATCTTACCTATTTTTCATATAACGAAATTTCATGGCAAATTTCAATAATTGCCCCTCAGGGTTGGAAAATGGAGAGAAAACAATAGGATAAAGAAAAAAGGAGCACACATGTCACTGTTGATGAACTTTAGATCATACTATGTCAGTTTTACTTATCTATACATGAAACATACAGAAAAAATAACCCAAAAGTAAATCCACTGAAAGCTTAAATAATGGTTATCTGAAAGGAGATAGGACTATGGGTAATTCTGATTTTCTTCTTTTGACTCCTTGTGCAATATGTACTTGCATTATATACTCTACATAATTATTTTTACATGCCTATGCTTCAAGAACATACTTTTATTCTTTTAAAAACAACTTCTTAAAAATGGAGGAAGAAAAGATTTGGGCATTAAATTGCATCATGTGCTACTAAAAATTAAGCCAAGTGTCCTCAACTTTTATTCAGGCCACAGCTCATTCAATGCAAGCACCCCCACTTTTTTTCACATATTCCAGGCTTCACTTGTAAGAGTAAGTCTATCAGAGATTCATCACAAAAGATTTCGCACAATACCATGAACTTTCAACCTGCCTTTTTTCTATTTTCCTTTTTTTAAGGTTCTCATCTCTAACATGCTCGCAAAAATACCCACAGTGAGGTTTACATAAAAGCGACTAGGTGGTGTTGTGATCAAGCTGTTGTTGGTTTTTTTTGAAGTCCTTATTTGTTAGATAAATATTAAAGCATTTACTGGCAATGATAAAAATGATATAATATTTATGATTTCCTTGAAATACTCCAGCGCAAAAAAAAAAAAAAAAAAAAAGAGGTGGTAGAGGGAAACCATGAACAAGAACAAGAGAAAGTTGAAACTGCTGACGCTGAGTGAAGGGTGCCACTCTTCTGCTCTGCTTTGGGTATGAAGTGTTTCTCTAATACAGTTTTTCTTAAGATGCTAGGAAAACTGAAAAATACAAGTACACGACCTTTCCTCATATCATCCAGTGTGTCAAAGTTAAGCTCAGAATGAAACATCATTAAAAAAAAAAAAAAAAAAAAATCAGGGTGACTATATCAAAGGCAGCATTTGACTCTGTATCTTCTCTCTATTAGGCAAGACAGAGTACAGGCATGTGTAAATCCATCAGGAAAAATAAGTCTTTCATAGGCATCTACGGATTTGGCTCAGAAGAGGTCGGATTTTCTGTCCTGGGCCAGTCAGACCAAGACAGCGGGCAGACCCAGCACTACTTAGCTTGTGACATTTAGAAAAGAAAACGAGCGGCGCGCTGACTTGAGCGACCAGACCCTATGCTAGGAGGCCCACCGTGCAGCTCACCACGAGCCAGCGCCCCGCTGCCTCCCTCAGAGGAAGGGCTTGTCTGCCCACAGGCCAGCCGCAGGGCCACAAGTCTCCACACATGTTAGGCACCCAAGGCCACGGTCATTTATTTCATATAGTCCATTCCCGGGGACAGTGGCAAACCATGACATGAACACTAAGAAAGTGGGATCCCCACACTGATGACTCCCCAGTGGGTCAAAAGTAAAAACAAAGCATAGTCCTCCATAGGTTCATAAGGCACTCACAGCTGAAAGGCTTTCAAGTGCACAATCATAATGAGCCTCAAATCTCCCTTGAGAGGAGGGGAAGGCCTGGGTTCTTTCCATCCTACTGAGGCAGAAACTCAGGTTCAAAGCTTTGCAAGACTCGTTTCCAAATAACAGTCTTCTGACTTGAAGGACAGTGCTCCTTCACGACCCAGCACTCTGCTGAGAGTGGTCTGTGATAGGAAGACCAAGGGAGGCACCTTGTGAGTGAGGCAAGGCTGACAAAAGGTCTCATACATACTGAGTTTCAAAACCTCAGTTATTTCCCACCCACCTTGACCATGTATTGTCTAGGCTCTGCCATGAGCGTGGAGACTCTGACTTGACTTCAACTTGTACCCCTGTGTCTCTGGGCTGGCTTTCCCTGCTTTCTAAGCGCTCACAGGTCTCCTGAACACCTCACTTCACCTCACCTCACACCTCACACAGAAACAAACAATTTTCTCTATAAGCGGGAGGCAACACCGTCATGGCTGTGTGGCTGGGAGGCTGGCTGGGGGTCATCTCTCTACGTAATCAAGATGATACGAGGGAAGGGAAGTTGGCAGCACAGTGGTAGCGGCCCTCAGCGCCCAGGGACCACTCAACCTAGTAGGAGAGCAAAGCCTACCTCTCTGACTTCGTGAAGCTGGCCGGGATACTGACTCTTGGCTCTTCGGGCAGCTGCAGGCGACTTGTGATGCGTGATTGTGACAACACCGGGGGCCCCCGCGCCGAGGTGTCTCTGGCTACAGGGAGACGCAGGATTGGGCGTTCCATGGGGGAGCAAAGTGAGACTGCGGCTTCGGGAACTTGGAGTCGTCTAGAATAAGCAACAGGTGTCAAAACTCAGCAACCGACCTGCAGAACACAGCTAGGGGTTGGCTTCCGTTTATCTGGGACCTCTGCTCTTCATCTTTCCCCTTCGTCTACTTAGAGGGATGGAGGAATGGGGGAGGTACAGCAACACAACATGTCCAAGTCCCCCAGGCACTTAAAAGAGAAAACAACCATTAACTATGCTTCTGATCTCGTTTGCGACTGCGTCCCTTCCCCTACTCTGTTGGGCATGAAAGGCAACTGAGTTCCTCCAAAGGCCACAGACTCATACGGATCTGTGCCTGTGCATAAATTAGCTCCTCTTTCTAGAATGTTCTTCCTCTCATGCTGGCAAACAGCAGCTGAACCTTAAGACTCAGGTCCGTTTCCTTTTTTTTTTTTTTTTTTAAAGATTTTATTTATTTGACAGATCACAAGTAGGCAGAGAGGCAGGCAGAGAGAGAGAGAGAGGAGGAAGCAGGCTCCCCACTGAGCAGAGAGCCCAACACAGGGCTCGATCCCAGGACCCCGGGATCATGACCTGAGCCTAAGGCAGAGGCTTTAACCCACTGAGCCACCCAGGCGCCCCTCAGGTCCGTTTCCTGATGTGGGCATCCCCTCCCTGTCTGCCACAGCCTCCCTGCTGCTCCTGTTCCCCTGCGGGGAGATTATATCCATTGCACAGCTACCTTCTTAAGAGATTTTTCCAAACTCATCTTTGTATCCCCAAGACCAGGCCCATCAGGACTGCCTAATCTATTAGGTTCTTACTAAATGTCTGCTGCATGACTGGAAGTCCTAAGTTACCCACCAATTAATCCCCATTTGTTAGTGTGGTGTTCTTATTTCATCTTAGAAGAAGGTATAACCACAGTAACCATTCAGTGTAGGATAAAGATGGCATTTCAATTTTTGGAGATGAAAGGCTCAAGGAGTTGGTCTGGAAAAAAATCTCTGCACTGGAGAAGTGGAAAAAAGTAAGGTCCAGAACTGTCACCTAGTAAGCAAAGTTCTGCATCAAAATGTGAAAAATGAGTATTTTTATTGTTATTCACTTACAATTATTTGTTTCTTTTTTGAAGATTTTTTAATTTATTTATTTGCAAGAGAGAGAGAGAAAGAAAGAGCACAAGCAGGGAAAAGTGACAGAAGGAGAGGGAGAAGCAGACTCTCTACTGAGCAGGGAGCCCAATGTGGGACTTGATCCCAGGACCTTGAGATCATGACCTTGAGATCATGAAGGCAGATGGCAAACCGACCGAACCACCCAGGTACTTGTTTGAAACATAAAGTTTTAAAAGTACTCGTTTAAAACAGAAAAATACCCAGAAGAATACACACAGAACTTAAAAAGTGGCTTCTTATTTGTGGAGAAGCAGAGAATGAGAGAAGAGGGACAGGAAGGGAGATTTTTTGTTTCCCAATGGTTTTTTATGTTCCTTCATTTTGAACCACGTGAACATATTACTTATCCAAAATTTGTTCAATTCTACATGCAATTTACATTCTGAATGTTCCTATCCTTCCCTCCAGCTTGAGAGAAGGCAGTTACAGGATATGTTAACTCAGACCAGCTTCTGAATTTCAGGGTTCACGTATTTCCTGAACACCTGCTGTGTGCCCTTGAGAATATCTACCGGGTGGTCTCCAGGAGAAACAGAAGATGTACAAGACAGTCTTCTATCACAGATGCTTACAGTATTGCTAGGGATAGAAGATACACACAGAAACACACACACACACACACACAGTAAGCAAGTGCAAAGCAAGGTGTTAATTTGGCAACACAGCCAGAAAATGCCAAAGAAGGAGGAAGAGCTTGAGCTGACCTCATCACAGAGAGTGTATGACCTGAAGCCTGAGCAGGACTGGGGGAGGATACCAGGACAGGCAGCAGTGTACAAATCAGCCCAGACAAGTCGGCACCTTCAAAGCAGACTTAGCCTCAGGCCCTGGGTAACAGTCAACAGCTCTAAAAGCTGTTAAATGTTAATGATCTGTAATTTTCAAGCTGCCACGGGGTTGGGAGTCGGGTGGGAGGTAGTATAGAAGTCAGAACTTTGTATCGCCCTGCAACATCAGAGGAGCTTGTAAAAGTTCTCTGGATTGAATTTGAATATAATTAATAGGAAGACAAAGCTGGAAAGCAGCGTGTTGCTTTTAAATAACTTTATATACAGTTATATACAGTTATTTATACAGTTATATAAATAACTTTATATACAATTTATATACAATTGGAGAATTTTCCGTCTAAGAATTGCATATACCTTGATCACAATGAAATACAACAGTCATCTACTTTCTGCTTTAATGTTTTCACTTGGAGTGTGGAGGATGAAAGAAGCTATTTCTTTAATCCTTTAATGACCGTGAATTTGCCTAAGCATTAAGAGTCTACTGAAAAACATTTTGATTGTTTGGGAGGCTTATTTCCAACCCAAGAAAGGGCAGCTTTTTCACTGGGCTTTTGAGATACACAGCTGAGGTTCCCTCCCCCAGCTGTACCAGGTTCTAGCTGTGTTGACTTCAGCTGAGTTATTTAAGCTTTCTTATTAAGCATCAATTACCTAATCTTTAAAAAAGGAAAAATAATATTGAACCTTAAAAGCCATCATGAAGATTAAATTAGATCGTGCACATAAAACACTTAGCACAGTAGGAAACTGCATGGCCAAAGTTTCTTTCCTTCTATCACTTAAACTTGATCAATAAAAGCCATATTGATTTTTTAAATGTTAAGAAGTCACTTAGTTTAAAATCATAAGCAGGGAGCGACCTCCTCCTTTTTTTTTTTAAACTGGATCAAAGTGGCAATGGGAGTCTGAAATATAATTAAATTCTTACTGGAGAGTCTATATGGTCAGCCACTGCATTGCAAGACTGCAGGGGGAGAAAACAATTCTAGATGCTGAGAAGAATGAGGACCCATTTGAAATCAGAGAAGAAGACAACTGTGGCAAAGAGACGCCTTTGCTTGGAGCACTGTCACTGTAAATGGTAATAAATCAAGAAAACTCACCCAGGAGCCAAATTATTCCACTGCGAATGTCTAACTTCATGATCATTACTTAATGGCTGTCACTTGAATTCACAAGCAGTAAATTTGAGTTGAAAAAACCTTTAATTTCCCATTAACTGAGGCACTCTCAACGGTTTAATTCACACCAGTGCCTCCTCTCAGGGTAATAGGAACAAAAAAAGCCTCACTCTTGGTACACTGCATAGGTCATCAGGCTCCCGGAGAAACAAAGGAGACCAGCCTGCAAACTACAATCGCTAGGAACGAGAAGGCTCTCTTTCCACAGGCAGCCTGCGGAAAACTCCAGGCTGTGTTTTTAGATGGTGTTTCACTGTCATACACTCATCCCCACTACTATTTTACAACAAAACATTATCAAGAACAACAGGGCAGGTTTTTACTCCAAATACTTACTTCAGGGAGAGCAACTAGAAAAACCAAGTGCACCACCTGTGAAAAATTTGGAATCAAGGATAACTTTCTTTCTGGGAATAAGATGTACCCTTTACCTCAGAGAATCAGCCCTTGTGTCCCCTCTCCCAAACGGCGCCTGTCTGACAGATCGGGTGAAGCCGAAGAAGAGAAAGTGGGGCCCCCGGTGAGACAAAGTGCTGAGGCTCAGACCCCACCCAGACATTCGACACGCAGTGGGGTTTCTTGGGATTGACAACCTCTTGGTTTTTCCTACTTACTTCCTCAGATCCATGCAATTTCCCAAGTGTGCAAGGAAGACACGTATGCATACTCTCTGTACTTACTGGCTAAAACGAGCATAAAGGAAAGCACGACTAAAAAGAGGGAGAAAGCACCTGAAAGGAATATGTCCAGTAAGGGAAATCAAGCAGGGAGCTGGAAGACAGGGGCCAGTCTAGGAAGCTTACAGCAGAATCAAAGGGCTATCCAGAGGCTGTGGGAGGGGAGTGGTTAGGAGTCAATGGCCTGATTAGGGAAATAAAATTAAAACCACAATGAGATACCACCTCACACCAGTCAGAATGGCTAAAATTAACAAGTCAAGAAATGACAGATGCTGGCGAGGATGCGGAGAGAGAGGAACCCTCCTACACTGCTGGTGGGAATGCAAGTTGGTGCAGCCACTCTGGAAAACAGCATGGAGGTTCCTCAGAAAGTTGAAAATAGAGCTACTCTACGACCCAGCAATTGCACTACTGGATATTTACCCCAAAGACAACAAAAGTAGTGATCTGAAGCAACACATCCACCCAAATGTTTACAGCAGCAATGTCCACAATAGCCAAACTATGAAAAGAACCTCGATGTCCATCAACAGATGAATGGATAAAGAAGACGTGGTATATATATATACAATGGAATACTATGCAGCCATCAAAAGAAATGAAATCTTGCCATCTGCAATGATGTGGATGGAATTAGAGGGTATTATGCTAAGCAAAATAAGGCAATCAGAGAAAGGTAAGTATCATATGATCTCACTGATATGAGAAATTTGAGAAACAAGACAGAGGATCATAGGGGAAGGGAGGGAAAAATGAAACAAGATGAAACCAGAGAGGGAGACAAACCATAAGAGACACTTAATCTCGGAAACAAACTTAGGGTTGCTGGAGTGGAGAGTGGTGGGAGGAGTGGGGTGATTGGGTGATGGACATTGGGGAGAGTATGTGCTATTGAGCACTGTGAATTGTGTAAGACTGATGATCACAGACCTGTACCCCTGAAACAAATAATACATTATATGTTAATAAAAAAAATAAAATAAAACTGACATCACACGGGGACAAAAACTGTGGAAGGAAAAAAAAAAAGTCAATGGTCTGGGTTCAGATCTGATCTCTAGCGTTTGTGAGCAGGGTGGGCTGATAAGGAGCATGGGGCTCTCACTCTAGAATTCTACTTTTTTTTTTTTTCCACTTCTAAAATTTCACTATTACCTACCTCACTGGTTCTTGGAGAATGAAATGAGAAGACGTAAGTAGGACACAGGCCTCGTACTTAGCATGAAGTGTCATCACTATCATTTGTAAATTAAAATTAGGCCTTGAGGCATCAACACAGATGAAAGATTGTTAAGTGGTCCCAGAGTCATATACACGGACTTAAGGACTGTTTTTCATCAACACTGCCTTAAGCAGACAGTTTTACCGCTTCCTTAACTTAAAAAAATAATAATAATAAATTTAAAATAAAAATAAAGAGTATCATCCTAATTACTAAAAAAAAAAAAAAAAAAAGTTTGCTCCAGAGAAAAAGTACCTTTAAAATATGATTTCACATTTTAAAAAATACGTCTATTATAGATTAAAGCACCTGTGGATAACGCCAATGCTACATGCGTACTAAAAGTCAAGAATTAGCTTAAATAAGTAATAGGCAAGTTCCCACTAACATTTTGGCATGAAACAGAACCTCAAGTTGTAAAGACCACCTGCTGGTCCTAAAAACTTCTAAAAACATATTATTAGAACTTTATAATTAGGCTTGCCGAAACTGAAATTTAAAAGCTGAAAAGGAATAAGGGAGGAAATATCTTATATGAACATTGGTGGTAACCCTTTGTATAGATAACTTTTCTGATGGAAAAGAATCGTTGAGTCAATTAATTGGAACAGCATTCAAATGACATTTAATTTGGAACCTATTTTCCTCACTTCCTTGAATTCTGTCATAGTGAAGGGGAAAAAGACCCCATATTTCAGAATAAATAGCCCAAGGGAGATGAAAAACCAAACTAGTCTGGTTGTATTTTTTTTTCTTAAAGATTTTATTTATTTATGAGAGAGAGAGACAGAGGGGGCACAAACATGGGGAGAGGGAGAGGAAGAAGCAGGCTCCCCACTGAGCTGGGAGTGTGATGCGGGGCTCGATCCCAGGACCCTGGGATCATGACCTGAGCCGAAGGCAGATGCTTAATGACTGAGCCACAGTGCCCAGCATTTTGTTTTGTTTTAGTTTGTTTATTTATTTTAGAGAGAAAGCACATGCAGGAGGAGCGTCAGAGGGAGAGGGAGAGAGAATCTCAAGTGGACTCCAGGCTGAGGGCTCAATCCCATGACCTTAAGATCAGGACTGAGACAAAACCAAGAGCTGGACTCTCAACCAACACCAACACCCAGGCACCCTGGTTGTGTCTTAAAAAACAAATTCAATCAACTAAAGCCTTTTGTTACATTCCTTTCTCTTCCCCCAAAACAGAAAAAATCAAGGTACCATTTTTCTAAATATGTGAAAGCTAAATGAAAAAATTATGATTTATTCCTTTTCTTCCAAAAGTAAGCATACTTCGATCACCAAAAAAGGAAAAGCCAACAGTTTTTAAAATAGTACAATTCAGGACCTTAAAATTATTCAGAATTTCGTTTTCCTGTTAGTCAACATCTAAATGAAAATAAATGGTGTCATTTTTTTTTTTCAAGACCCAACACGGGTCTTGAACAAATGACCCTAAGATCAAGAGTTCACATGCCCTACGGACTGAGCCAGCCTGCGGCCCCCAAAATTTGTTTTTAAAATTAATCTATTCCACTATTTTGTTTAATAATGACTAAGGGATAGGTGGGGGGAGGTAGGAAGAGATAGGTAGGGTCTCCAGGATCCCGCTCACAAAAATCCCAAAAAGGTGGAGGTGTAAAGAAACCAGAGATTAGTCAACAAATCAGATCATCCTGCCCTACGGGTCAGAGGTAGGGTCTTGTTATAACAGCTACATGTGACCAACAAAGAATTACCTGACCCTAAAAAAGGAAGTAAACCATTAAAGGTGTTATCACTAGTCCTTACCCAACGGTGCCTATCAATAGATATGTTAAAAGGATTTAACTTTCCAGGTTTGCTTTCTATAAAAGACCATCCCTAAAAGCCCCTAGTGGCAACCCTGTCAGGACCCCTCTCACTTCTGAGAGCATTTTCTGCATCTCCATTTAATAAACTCTATTGCTTTACTCACTTTCCTTTATCCACAAGATTCATTCTTGGACTCCTAAGACAAGAACTTCGCTCTCCTGCTTCAACAGCTGTATGGACGTTTGCATTTGCTTTGCTTTTGATTTTGTTTTTTAATATTCTGTTATCCTAAGTTTACAGCAGATCCAAAGTAGAAATAAAAGGTTTTAAAACTGGGTTATTTTCCAAGTTCATTCCCATGGTTAACTTTTCAAAAAGTATACTTCACTTGCTCTACTTTTCCAAATTCCTGTCTTCTTGCAGAAATAAAAGTTTAAACTTTCAGTTACCAGGTCAGGAAGTCTAGGGAATTTCTTTCACTTTCTTCTTTATTTTTCTTAAGATTTTATTAATTTATCAGAGAGAGAGTGAGCTCACAAGCAGGAGGTAAGGGTAGAAGGAGAAGCAGACTCCCCACTGAGCAGGGAGCCCGATGAGGGACTCGATGCCAGGACTCTGGGATCATGACTGAAGCCGAAGGCAGATGCCTAATGGACTGAGACACCCAGGTGCCCAATTTCTTGCATTTTAATCGGAAAATCCATAATATACCATAAACATTTCCCACTAACTATACCAATATCCTCTCTTAATGCACAAACACAAATATGTGCCAAAGTGTACAAAGGGAAAAGAATGGTTTTCTCCGGAGAGGTAGTCTCTAGCCTGCTTCTAATCATACTGCACGAACCTTTGATTAGACCTGCCAATGCCACTTCTTTGAAAAACAGAGCAAGCAAATGCATGTATTTCCATTGCGTGTAAATAGAGGAAAAGAAAACTTGACATTTTTAAGTTTGCCTTGTATCTCAACATTTTCAGCCCCCAAATAAATCCTCTAACAGCTAAGCCAGTACTCTAGAATCCCTAACCATGCTCTGGCCAGCCTCCATCTAGATCAAGCTTCCAGGTCTCATGCACTCGGCCCCTTACCACCCACCACCCTTCTCCCCACCCCCTCACATCTGCCAGCTCTCACCATCTTCCAGATCCACCCAGAAGCAGTTATGCGTGACTTTGAAACCTTCCATACATCTGCCCTCCTTTCAACTATCTCTACATAATTTGTTTGGGAACTTGTAATTCAAGGACCAAGACTCCTTTTGGATGCTTTCTTCTGAAAACATGAAGATTCTCTCTACCGACCAAGCCCATCTCTTCTCGTGCTGTGAAACTACAGAATTTTAGAAAAGAAAAAAAAAAAAAAAAAACCCTCAGTCTAGTCTTCTCTTTTTATAGATCTAAAGACAGCCTTAAAAAGATAACATTACAAGCGTCATTCAAAATTCAACTAAAAAAGCCTGATTCAAGGCTCAGCCTCTCCAGGTGGCCCATCTCAATTACATGAGGATCTAGTTATTTAAATAGAGTGTCACACAAAGTTTGGCGTAAAGTATTTGATAGCAGAAAAGCAGATATCCGTTTTACATTCCTACTTATCTAACACTTCAACCCACTCACCTATCATCATAAAAATAAACGCACAACAGGCCTTTGAAAGCAGGGTAATTGTGTACTATATTCTCTTGGAATTGCAGATCCTCAAAGAAATAATTTTACTTTATAGATGTTGTTTGCAAATAACAAGACACCAAGGCTTTTTAATGCCAAATCGCCATTTTAATAAAAAAAAATCATTTCTGAACAAGGACTAGAAAAAAGTTTCCTCAACTTAATTAGTTATATACCAAAAATATAGAACACCCCCCAATACTTAAAGATGTTTACCTTCACTGCTTTTAGAAATAAGAATTGCAGGGGCGCCTGGGTGGCTCAGTGGGTTAAAGCCTCTGCCTTTGGCTCGGGTCATGATCTCAGGGTCCTGGGATCGAGCCCCGCATCAGGCTCTCTGCTCAGCAGGGAGTCTGCTTCCTCCTCTCTCTCTCTCTCTGCCTGCCTCTCTGCCCACTTGGGATCTCTGTCTGTCAAATAAATAAATAAAATCTTAAAAAAAAAAGAGAGTCATTAAAATTAAAAAAAAAAAAAGAAATAAGAATTGCAATCTTATCACTGTCTAATACAGTACTGGAGGCTCAAGCCAACAAAACAGGACAAGAAAAGAAGAGGTAGAAGGATAGGAGAGGAAGAAATAAAATGTAACTAGCCACAGATGTGATTTTACAAAAAAGAAAAAGAAAACAAATAACTCCAGCAAAGTTGTTAGATGAACTTAGAGAAGTCCATAACATTTTCCTGTATCAGTAATAACTGGGAAATATAATAGAAAATAAGATATTCACAATAGCAATAAAAACCATAATGTACAGACATTAATCCAATAAGGAATACATAAGACCTTTATGGAAAAGTTTTTTTAAATCTATGAAGAGAAATCAGTGAAGTACTGGGAAAACAGAGATAACACACACCAGGTTAATGAATACGACAACTTAATATTGTAAGGACATCTGTACTCCTGAATTATTATATAATTATTCTAATAAAAATCCCAGTAGGATTTTTTGAGCAAATCAACAAATTTACCCTAATATATAAATGGAAGAATAATGGTTTGCGAGGGGCCAAGTTAATTCTGAAAAAGGAGACTCATCTTACCAGATACAAATATTGAACAACAAAGCCACAATGAGTAATGATTATAGGATATTCAGGCAGGAAGAAGAGACGAGACTAAAAGCTGGAAAAGAGGGCATATATTTAAAAAATATGAAAGTCAGTACTTAGAGAAGCAACCCAATAAACCAGTAAAGGAGAAAACTGATAAGGGGAGAGCAAACATAGCTGACTCTAACTTCATATCATACACAAAGGTAAAAATCTAAACGTAAAAAGCAGAACTACAAAAATAACAAAAGGAAATGTAGGAGAGTGTCTGTGCAACTCTGAATGTACAAAAGCTTTTCTTACAAGACCAAAAGTACATACCACAAGTTTAACAAGGTGATGGGTTTGACTACATCACAAGGGTTTCTCTTCGACCAAGGACATTTTAGACAAAATTAACAGATGTGTGGAGACTGCGAGAAGACAGATTACTATCTAGAATATAAAAGGAGTTCCTACAAATACAAACCAGACAACACTATAAAAAACAGACAAAGGATAAGAACAGGCAATATACCGAAAAGAAAGATGCACGCCTACCGAGTATATCGAGGTAATCTGAGAAATACATTTAAAATAACTAGATTTCACAGCCACCAGATTTACCAAAATTAAAGAGTAAAACAGCACCAAGCAATGGCAAGGGTATAAAGATTCTGGAACCTCTTGTACTCTAGTGGGAAAAACTGGTACAGCCATTTTGGTAGCAATACAGCAGAATTTAATGAAAATATATGCATCTTCCTATGACCCGGAAGATTTCTACTGGGCAGGTACACAACAAACATGCTCACAGTCGCCAGTATACACAAGGATATGTTCAAGGATGTTCACTTGTTGAGGGTGGGGAGTCTGAGGCAAGGCAGGCATACATGAGTAAGAGTTTGTATAAATTAAACATGGACTGCACATACAGTAAATATGTAACACAGATAAAACCTACTGCTAAGTTAGAAAAGTCTAAAAAGGACAAGATCTGTAGGATGATGTAACAGACACAGATTTAAAACACAGATACAGGCAAAGACCCATGCAGAGCCAAGGCATTGGTGCTAAGGAAGACGAGGGGGATGGGAACAGGGGAAAAAGGAAGGAAAACAATTATAAGAGTTCTTAAAAAGTTGTGTTTTTTTTGTTTTGTTTTGTTTTTTAATAAAAGGCCTTGTTGGGACTGGTAAGTCTGCCATAATCTAACAATGATGGCAATAACTTTAACTGTAAGTATACTTATGAGTATCATGTGAATGAACTATGGACCATAAACTGTCTTAATATATATACACACTTTAAATCATTTAACCCTGTTCATAATCTCGTAAGGTAGGTACTAAAATTTCCATTTCAGGGACGCCTGGGTGGCTCAGTTGGTTAAGCAGCTGCCTTCAGCTCAGGTCATGATCCCAGCGTCCTGGGATCTAGTCCCACATTGGGCTCCTTGCTCGGCAGGGAGCCTGCTTCTCCCTCCGCCTCCCTCTGCCTCTGTCTGCCAGTGCTCACTCTCTCTCTCTCTCTGACAAATAAAATAAATAATCTTTAAAAAAATAAATAAATAAATAAATAATAAAATAAAATTTCCATTTCACAGATGAGGAAAATGAGGCACAGAAAGAATCATCTCTGTCCCCGGGTCACGCAGCTCATAAATCTAATAAATCAGGGGGCAGGGATTCAAATCCAGACCTGCTGGTCCCCAAGGCCATGCTCTTGGTCATGACACTACACTGAGTGCCTAGAGGTGATTCACCCATTCTCTTCAACTGAGGTCCCAAACAGCACAATTCTTTACAGAACACCATGACTGATAGCTCAGTTAGCATTTGGGGGGGAAAAACGACTTTTCAATTTCAAAGTCCCGTAGTGCATACCAATTCTCAAATACTTAAAACAATAAGCTCATAAAGCCAAAGCTACATGAAGCTAATACTTCAAATTCTTTAAATGTTTAATTACCCGTAACAAGGCCAATGTTTGATGGATCGTACATCTACAGATGTCAAAGATAAGATACAGTCCCCAACTCTCACAGCACTTAATGTGTTTTATCCACACATCTCCCTCTGTGTCCTACTGTCTCCCCTAACCAGTGACAGCCCCTGGGCCAGGGCTTGTGACTAACAGCCACTGTGTACCCCATGAAAGCTGATACAGGACCTCACCTTGCAAATGCTAGGAACACAATAAAGACAGAGCAATGAGCCCTCCACCAACCTCACCTTCCAACAACTGGTTAAACCACTGCTCCTTCCCTGCAAAGCTAATTTTAAAAAAATACCAACAATGATTCGCTGATAACTCCTCCCCTTTTCCAAGAGGAAGAGTCCAGAAAAGATAAATCACACACAATTATATACAAACACAAAATGTACAAAAAGGAAACCTGGTACATTATCAACCAACACACACTATTCAGAGCTATCTATAAGTATTTCCTGGGCATCTACTATGTGCCAGGCACTGACAGAGCTGTAACACTGAACGAAAAGACAAATATCCCTGCCTTCGGGAAACTGGCATCCTGGTGAGGCAAAGAGACCAAAATAAATACATCGGGAAAATAGAAACTGTTTTAGATATATACATACAATAATATAAAGCAGGAATAATATATATTAACATAAAGCAGACAACGAGAAAGATGGGAAGGCTTTCCAGTTTTCCATAAGTGGGGAGAGAAACCCTCATGAGACCGTGACATTTGATTTAAAGACCTGAATGAAGCCAAGGAGTGAGCTATGCTGACATCTGGGAAATAGCATTGTAGGTAGTAACTCAACAGGTACAAAGGCCCTGGGGTAGAAGTCTATCTGGCATGTTTGAGCAAGGAGGAAAGCATGGCCAGAGTGGAAATGAGCAAGGCATAAAGTAGGAGGAATTGAGGTCAGAGAGGTAACGGACTGGAAAAATGAGCTCCTGATTTAGAAATTACAGACAACTGCTAGGCAAAGCCAGCGTACCCTGGTATCACCTGGGGCTCATTCAGACACTCAGAATGATGAGCCAATTTGAACAATGGGTTCCAATAAGCTTCCTTTCTCAGGGCCATGGTTAGGTATTAAATTGTTATTTGCATACAATTTACATATGTCTACACAACATGTATCATCTCTATTGGATAATTTTCATGGTAAAATTGTATTACTACTGCCCTGAAGATGGCCATTTCATGATTTATTCTATTCTTTTTCTTCTTACGTCTCCGTATAATCGAGCCAGAAGATATTTTATGCCAGAAATGAATCACGGAACAAAAGGAGGCCACATGCCAAGGAATTCTATAAATGATCACTCCCTCAGGGGGGTGGGGTGGGGTGGTGAAGGGCTCTTATTTCATGTTTAAACTTCCGTCACCTACCAGTGGGTCAAACCAGCCATGGGGATAAAAAGTCCAAGGCAATTCTAAGACAGAACATTTCAAGAAGCAAATTTGATTTTCTTACAATCAATAACTAATCTCTGACAGAAGCACTCCTATCTATTCAGAAGAGATTATTATCTCCTTTCCAAATGCTCGGGCACTGAAACCTGAAGCTCAAAAGGGGTCCTACTTGTGTCTCAAAATGCTTCCCACTGAAAAAATTAAACCTCGTCAACATGCCTCAGGTGCACACAGAATCCGACAGGATCTGTGCAATAAATCCCACTAATTACTTCTTCCAGGCTTGATATTACTGGTGAGGTTAAGACGGAAATGCAAGATTAGCTAATAACTCAGGGAATCAGTAAATAGCCCCCTACTAACCCACTATGGGCGGGGGGGGGGGGGGGGGGGCGCGCAGAAGGGCGGTGAGAGCCACAGGAAGCAACAGAAACCTTATAAAGCCAATGCATCAATTAGGGAGTTTCCTGCAAATCCTTTATTGGACCTGACCCTTAGAAGCGATTAATACTGGGGGCACCTGGGTGGCTCAGTGGGTTAAGCCTCTGCCTTCCGCTCAGGTCATGATCCCAGGGTCCTGGGATCGAGCCCCGCATCGGGCTCTCTGCTCAGCGGGGAGCCCGCTTCCTCCTCTCTGCCTGTTTCTCTGCCTACTTGTGATTTCCATCTGTCAAATAAATAAAAAATCTTAAAAAAAAAAAAAAAAGAAGCGATTAGTATTTGCCTTCCTCTTTCCTGCTGCACTTTTCATACGTATGTAACACACACAGGTGTATCACACATCTGCATGGCCCCTCCTTAATTCTCCCTAAGGCACTTCTTGCCAGAGCAGAAATAAACCACAGGTTTGAAAGCTTATGCTAACACTATGCTAGGCTTATTTTTAAACACGAAGGAATTTAGATTTTGTGTTTTGGATTTTTAAGAATCCAGACACAACATTTAACATGTATACAGAGCCAACAAAAAAAATTTTTTTTTCTTTTTTCTTTCTTTCTTTTTTTGCTTGCAATTAATTTCTGGATCACTAAGGAAAGAACCTGATTCATTCTTAAAAAAGCTAAAGCAGGGGCGCCTGGGTGGCTCGGGGGTTAAGCCTCTGCCTTCGGCTCAGGTCATGATCTCAGAGTCCTGGGATTGAGCCCCACATTAGGCTCTCTGCTCAGTAGGGAGCCTGCTTCCCCCTTTCTCTCTGCCTGCCTCTCTGCCTACTTGTGATCTCTCTGTCAAATAAATAAATAAAATATTTTAAAAAGAAAAAGCAAGCCCAGGTTGGCATCGTTTGCCCTCCAAGACAGGAAACCAAGACTTAATTACAGTTTGAACCTATGCGGGGAGAATATGATCTCTTCAAAGTTGATCTGAAATTTCCTGATGGGCTTGAGTGAGGTAATCTATATAATCAAAACCCTGCCTGGCCAAAAAAGTCCTTTTCTTTCTTTTGCTAAAAACTCTTTGCTTCATCCTCCTTTCTGTAAAAACTTTCCAGCTTGTCCAGTTCCTTGGAGCTCCCCTCTACTTGCTCGACGGGATGCTGCCTGGTTCATGGATCTCTTAATAAAACCAATTAGATCTTCAAATTAACAGGTTGAATTGTTTTTTTTTTTTTTTTAACTCTCAGAGGTCTCAATTTTTACCAAAGAATTAACAACAGGGAATCATTAGAAGAGTAAATGGCTTAAGGACTAGGCCCCTTGTCATTCCAATCACTGAATTTGACATAATCCGGCCCATCATATAATTATCTGGCAAAGCTGGAAAGCCCAATGGACCTCCACTGGTGTCAATAATTTCCATGCAGGAAGTGTCTCGATGGAGTCATTAGAGACAACCCAAAGAGGTTTAGATCATATTACAGGGGAGGATATTTGCACTGCCCAATCTCAGGGTATCAGGTAGCAAAGTTAGAAAAGTTATACAGATGCTCTCAATGTCCCAATTTACCCAACTGATTAGATTTCCCACTGTTTTTCATCCCTTTCATAAACACCACAGATATGCACACAAAGGACTGATGATTGCCCGTGGCTTGTCATCTCTCTCAGGTCATGCCTACACACTTGTACCCCCACCAGCAGAGCTAGGTATCTACAAAGGGCCAACTGTACTGAGACCTGACTCTGCTTACGCTAGTGTACTTACTGTTTTAACTGCATCATTTAAATAATAAACTGATAAAATATAAACATGAAAAATGACTGTCTTTATGCAACTAAGCCACATAACTCAAAAAACATCAATAAAAAAGCAATGTTAGGAACTGCTGTAGAATTAGGTGTGGGCAGGACAACCATACAAGAATAGAAACCATTTATAAAAACCTAGGATTCCATAATGAGCTTGCCCTGTTCTTTAAAGAAACCCAAGCAGGCACAACTCAACACCCAAAAAATAATCCAATTAAAGATGAACAGAAGATGTGAAAAGACATTCTTCAAAGAAGATATCCAGATGGCCAACAGACACATGAAAAGATGCTCGGCATCACTCATCATCAGGGAAATGCAAATCACAGCTATAATGAGACGTCACCTCACACCTGTCAGAATGGCTAAAAATCAACAGTACAAGAAACAACAGGTGCTGGTGAAGCTGTGGAGAAAGGAGAGCCCTCCTGTATGGTTGGTGGGAATGCAAACTGGTGCAGCCACTGTGGAAAACAGTATGGAGATTCCTCAAAAAGTTAAAGACAGAATTTGATCCATATGATCCAGTAA
This sequence comes from Martes martes, assembly GCF_963455335.1. Taxonomy (NCBI): domain Eukaryota; kingdom Metazoa; phylum Chordata; class Mammalia; order Carnivora; family Mustelidae; genus Martes; species Martes martes. The sequence goes on from NC_137888.1 coordinate 145,232,763, forward strand.
TTCCTCTGCTGGGTATTTACCCAAAGAAGACAAAAACACTAATTTGAAAAGCCATATGTGCCCCTATGTTTACGGCAGCACGACGTACAACAGCCAAAATACAGAAGTAGCCCAACTGTCCATGGATAGATGAAGGGACAAAGATGTGGTATACAAATACAATAGAACACAAAGCAGCCATTAAAAAAAGAATGAAGTCTTGCCATGGACAACAAGACGGATGGAACTAGAGGGGCAGCTGGATGGCTCAGTGGGTTAAGCCTCTGCCTTCGGCTCAGGTCATGATCCCAGGGTCCTGGGATGGAGCCCTGCATCAGGCTCTCTGCTCGGCAGGGAGCCTGCTTCCCCCTCTCTCTCTACCTGCCTCTCTGCCTACTTGTGATCTCTCTCTGTCAAATAAATAAATAAAATCTTTAAAAAAAAAAATAGACGGATGGAACTAGAGACTAGAATGCTGTAGGGTTCTGGACAGGCACTCCCAGAATATGCCATTTCAACATGTGGATTCTCTTGAACCGAAGGCACTGGACACCCTGTGGGCTTAAGAGAAACTTCTGTCGTCCCTTAATCACACAGAAGAATCTAAATGACGGGTCTTTCCCAGAATACAGTTTATTGACAGACATAAATTTTAACTGGATGACCCATCTGTATGGCCGGGCAAACATCTAATTACCAAACATCTGTTCTGCTTATCACCCTCTGAAGTGCATTCCTTTCCTCTGAAGTTCCAGATGTCTCCCCCTTTCTCCTTAATTCAGAACGGCATATACACCTCATTTTGCCTGTCTTTGGAATCTCCACGTCTGTGTGGATTGGATTCCCCTGTATGTATGCCTATTAAATCTGATTTTCTCCTGTTTATCTGTCTCACATTGATTTGATTCTTAGTCCAGCTAGAAGGACCGTGAAGGGGACGGGGTTTCTTCCTCCCTGACAGCGCTAAGTGGAAAAAGTCAGTCAGAGAAAGACAAATACTATAGGATTTCACTCATGAGTGGAACTTAAGAAACAAATGAACAAGAGGGGGAGACAAACCTGAACAGGAGTTTATAGATAATCTGTTAGAAACACGCTTTCTACAAAAGAGACGATGTTCGATTTCTACCACTCGATCCATGCTTGATGAAAGTGACCTAGAACCACATCTGAAGATGGGTGAGTGAAGATTTTAAATTAAAATGGCTTAAGGTGGGCCGCCTGCGTAGCTCAGTGAGTTAAGGCCTCTGCCTTCGGCTCAGGTCATGATCCCAGGGTCCTGGGATCGAGCCCCGCATTGGGCTCTCTGCTGAGCAGGGAGCCTGCTTCCCCCTTTTTCTGTCTGCCTCTCTGCCTACTTGTGATCTCTGTCAAATAATAAAATCTTTTTTTAAAAAATAATAAAAAATAAAATGGCTTAAGGTTTGCACACATCTCATTTATGATTCTCTCCTTTAGCCAACTATTTTTTATTAAAGGACAGTGTCTCCAAATCATGAGCTAAGACGACGTCTCCTGGAGTCTCAACTGCAGGGTGACAGAACGCTGGAGTGACCTGGCCTGTCTTCCGATGTGTGAACTGCAAGAAGACAGTGGGCAGAAATTCACTGGCACAAGTACCAGCTAAGCCAATCATTCCAAGGTTCATTACAGAAGTGGCATAGGTTACATGACTTCTGGGCAGGTCAGCTCTATCTTACTACTCTGGGGGCAGGAGGGAAGATGGTTTTAGATCGCTGGCAGTCTTTGGATGTCTTAGAAACAACAGTTCCTGCTAGGACTCAAAATGTTTGAGCCAGAATGTGACTGTCCTAACCGAACTCTGGAAGACATGAAGGAGAACATTAAATTCATCCCTCCCTGTATGAGAGTACATGAGAAGTGGCCCCTCATTTCTCCCCATCTCCAGAGATTCTACTACCCGCTGAAGAGTCGAAATCATACGTTTAAAAAAAAAAAAGTGTCTGGTCTCGCATGAAGATCTAATTGGATGCCTACAGCTTTAACAGACTTAGTAGTGGCCTTAACTCCAGCAGATAAACTGGCCTCGTTCCATTAAAATGACTAATGGGAGAAAAACAAGAGGGTGAGGAGACTGGAAGAAATATATGACCTTGTGAGGAGCCAAGCTGAGAAACTTCCCCATGGCTGGATTAGGATATTCCTAAAGCTCTAGGAGAGGAAGTAGGGGCCACCAAAAGAAAGACGGAAATTACACGTGCCAGACACACATGTGCCCTGTCTCACAACCCCCTCTGTCCACCTTCGATGTCCAGTGCCCGCTGAGGCAACCAAGCAGTGCCCAGACGTGAGCCCTAGGCCATGGCTATACAGTCCACCCTCCTGCCTTCTGACCTGGGGCCGCTCTCTGCAAGCCAATTTGGAAAATCATTTGGGATGGACCTTCAAGAACAAGTCCAAGAGCAAACCGGGAAGTAAAAGTGAGAGTTAACCCCACAGGTTGATCAATGGAAGCGAGAAACCAGTGGATAGTAACGCTATCTTCGGTACACAGGGTGGAGAGTTCCGAAACACAGTCCATATGGTTCCTATAAGGGTGACCAGTGGGATTCTGCTTTAATAGCCCCCAACAGAACTAGCACAACAGGTTTGGGCTTCCTTTGTCTCTTCCCCTTTTTCACACTTCTGGGTCTCCCTACCCTGCACTTGCCTGCAATCACGTTCCTAGCTCAGGCCTTCACCACCTCCAGGCTCCACTTTCTGGGGGAACCTACCTAAAAATGGGAACACGTTGTTTCACTGGGTGTAGAACAGTAACCAAAATAGTACTCTTGCTTCCTGTCATCCCGTATCTGTTGGTCCTCTTCTTTTCCTTCCCATCCAGATTTACTCTCTATAGGCTAAAGTTCCAATTGGCATGATGCCAAGTTTCATTGCCTCCTCCAATCTTTAAAGAAGTAGACTGAGGAATACATAGATAGGTTTCCAGACAAGAGCCCAATCTAGACACTGTAAACAGAGCAGAACTGATTTTAAAAAAAAGTTCATGATTATAAGTTTCTAGAACATGTACCCAGTGCTCATGGGAGTCACATGGTTAACAGCTCCATGGTCACTGCTAGCCCTGGACTGTCAGATCTGAAAGGTGGCAGCCACAAGTTCTCATGCCCTGTCTCAGCAGATAGAGAGCAGACAAGATAAGGACAGGGACTCCAGGATCTGGGGCTGTGGAACTAGAATCACCAATCAGGCAGAGCAGTAAAAGATTGGTTTAACCCAAACTGAGGGGGTTGCTGGGGGGAGGGGAGTAAAGAGAGGGTGGCTGGGTTACGGACATTGGGGAAGGTATGTGCTATGGTGAGTGCTGTGAAGTGTGTAAACCTGGTGATTCACAGACCTGTACCCCTGGGGCTAATATTACATTATATGTTAATAAAAAAAATAAAAAATTATAAAAAAATACAGAAAAAGTATGATTAAAAAAAAAGATTGGTTTAACCATGAGCAATTGTGACAACACTGACGAGATTCTGTCTTAGGTTTTACACTGTACCTATAAGATGCTGAACTAGGATTCCTGTCAACACCAATCACCTCCCATAGGGCAAAAGAGGTTCCATGTGACATTTCTGGGATCCCAACCAAATCAACATAAAGCACAGAAGTGCTTTGCAAGAAGCAAAACGTGTGAGTGCCAACCATGAGCCGCCATGATCTCAGTGGACTGCCTCAACCGATGTATTTCACAACCTAGGGAGTGAGGAATGAGATCGACATCTCATCCAAAAGAACTGAAAACGGGCACTCAAAAAAAACAGTACATGAACAACAGCAGCATTATTCACAACAGCCAAAAGGAAGGAAAAACTCAAATACCCATCAACTGATGAATGGATAAACATTCATGTGGTTTTTCCATACAATGAATTATTATTCGGCCATAAAAAGGAATGAAGTAGTCATACTTGCTCCAATGTGGCTGAACTCAAAAACATTATGCCAGAGGAAAGTCAGACTCAAAAGTCACATTGTATAACTGCCTTTATCTGGAATATCCAAAACAGATAAAAAACGCAGAAACAAGAAGCAAACTGGGGGTTGCCAGGGACTGAGGGAATGGGTACAGGGCTTTATTTGGGGGTAAGGAAAATATCTCGGAGCTAGATAGAAGTGGTGATTGCATAACATTGTGAATATACTACAGGTCACTAAATTGAGCACTTTTCAATGGTTATTTTATGTTATCTGAATTTCAGCTCAGAGAGAGAGAGAGAGATAGATTAATGCCTTAAAGATCAGGCAACCTTCTAGGGACAATTCTAACATGGTCTGTCTGGTTCTCTCCACTTTATCCTACCCATCCTGAAAGGACTTCCTTTCTTTATTCCATGTTGATGGAACATAATATTTTTTTTTAATAAGGCTGGTCTTATTTCCCCTAATGCAGGCAGAACTATATGCCTAGGATATATCTGGATAAACACTGGGAGGCATGTTAAACAATGGCTCCAGTTTTCTTATTAAAATAGGAAGTGAGTCCCCCCACGGAAGGGTAAAAAAATACTTGGGCAAACTACCCCAAATTATTTTTTTTTTTTTTAAAGATTTTTATTTATTTATTTATTTGACAGACAGAGATCACAAGTAGGCAGAGAAGCAGGCAGAGAGAGAGGAGGAAGAAGGCTCCCCGCTGAGCAGAGAGCCCGATGCGGGGCTCGATCCCATGACCCTGGGATCACGACCTGAGCCGAAGGCAGAGGCTTTAACCCTCTGAGCCACCCAGGCGCCCCACTACCCCAAATTATTAACAGTGGAGGTCTTAGAGTGGTGAGACCATGCTGTACTTGCCTGTTTTCCAAATTTTCTTATATGCAATTACGTTGCTTTCATAATAAGAAAAAAGTTAATCCAATGAATTATGTTATTCTGGAATTTCCTTATCACACAGACAGTATTACACACACACAGCACAGCCCAGTAGGAAGCAGTTCTCTCTCAGACTTCACCCCAAGGAACTGCAAAGTGCAAGTTCCAGTCAGCACATATTAAAATTTAAATAAAAATTTTTTAAAAAGCAAAAGCCAGGACTGTATCATGTCCAGATTTTAAATTCTCTGTTGTATGTGTCCCAGAAAACTGGAGGTAGGAGTAAACTAATTCTTTTCAGAGATCCCAAAACCTCTGTTAGAGGCAGCCAGCAGGCTCCTTCCGGTCCCTGGATGGCCGTCACTTGGCTCCCCGTGGCTCATCTGTGCCTGACTTCCTTGACTCCAAGGGGAATCCTACACAACTGAGGTCAAGGCCTTGAGAAGAGGAGATGGGTTCCTTGCAGAGGGCAAATCTGAAGCAGTTGCACGGTGACATAATGAAGAGATGGCTATTTTTAAAATCCTACTTGGAACAATTAATCTAATCCGGGTGGCTAAATATAAACATCCAACTTTCTTGACCTTCCTCAGGGCAAATCCAAAGGTTTTTCCCCAATCACCCTTCTTTATTTCTCTGCAGATTTTGGTACTGGCGAGTGCTGGCAACTTTCAAAGCTCCTGGGATGACAGACCGTGCCAATTCTTCTGCATCTGAGTGCACAATCTTCATCTCAATGATGTCTTCCATTTATCTTCCACCATCCAACCGTGGGTGAACCCCGAGGTCCCATCTTCAGTTCTACGTATGCACTTTCCCCCCCAGAGAGCTTTTGCTCGCTTGCATCTTCTAAATGTCACCTTTTCTCAGAGGAATCACGAATCCTTAAGGTCTGCCCTCAAAATAACTCAGATTTCCAATCTTTTATAAAATGTTTTCAGGTACAGGATCCCCTCCAACCCAGTGCCTCATTCTCTCTTCCTATTACACCATCCTCCCAGGCACAGGTGGTTTCTCTTCTCCTATCCCAGCCTCCACGCACAAGCCATCCTAACTTGTCCTCATTCTTTTATTCCTCACACTATGGTAACCGTTCTCACCTCGTTTTCCTCACTAGGGACTGTCCATTCCTTGTTGTTCTCACTGTCACCACCCCAATCTGTCTCTGTCCTAAGAAAGAAGTCACTCAAATGAATGGTCAAAATATGGACCCCCCCCACACACACATTGAATTATTGGGACAAGAGTATATTTTGAGACAAAATAGTTCCAGTCATGGGGCGCCTGGGTGGCTCAGTGGGTTAAAGACTCTGCCTTCGGCTCAGGTCATGATCCCAGGATCCTGGGATCAAGCCCCGCATCGGGCTCTCTGCTCCACGGGGAGCCTGCTTCCTCCTCTCTCTCTGCCTGCCTCTCTGCCTACTTGTGATCTCTGTTTGTCAAATAAATAAATAAAATCTTTAAAAAAAAATAGTTCCAGTCAAACCATCAGAAATGTCTCTCATAAATTTTAATTTCTGGAAAACGGGTGACAGAGCAGAAAGAAGAGCAAAAAGAACAACCAAAGAAAGGTGGCAGTCTAGCCACCTGTCACATCAGGAAACAATTATAACCTCTAGGGCAGTAGAAGCCATGGGAAGAGCCATGGAAGAAGAATCCAGAAGCTAAGGGCCCACCCGCAGAAGACAGACATGCATGTTCCAGCATAGATATACTACAGCATATCTATGTACAAAAGTACATAAGTCATGGTACAAAAAGCCGTGGTTAAAAACACCATATTATTCTCATTTCAAACATGAAGAACCTGAGTTCCACTACTTAGCTCTAGGTCTACCCAGTGACCTTTTTCTTCAGTCCTATTTAAAACTCATGTTCTACCTTTCCCAAATCTCCTACTGTTCTTCAAACAAAAAGCAGCTGGGGCACCTGGGGGGCTCAGTCAGTTGAGCATCCGACTCTTGATTCATCATCTCAGGGTTGTGAAACTGAGACTGCATCAGGTTCCACACTGACGTGGAGCCTGCTTAGGATTCTCTCTCTCTCCTCCCATCCCTCCCTCCCCCACTGTGTGCTCTCTCTCCCTCTCAAAATAACAACAACAGAACAAAAGAGATGCCTGGGTGGCTCACTCAGTTTAGCATCTGCCTTTGCTCACATCATGATCCCAGAGTCCTGGGAGCGAGTCCCACTTTGGGCTCCTTGCTCAGCAGGGAGCTGCTTCTCCCTATGCCTGCCATCCCCTCTGCTTGTGCTCTCTCTCGCTCTCTGGCAAATAAATAAATAAAATCTTTAAATTTATAATAAAACAAAAAAGCAGACTATATTTTAAAGACCAACTGGTTTCCATACCAAAGCCCATCCCTTTAGTTGTGCTTTTACTCCAAAATAGATGGGAGCAACGCCTGTCTCCCACATGCCCACACCCTGCTGTCACCTCTCTGCCCAAGTTTTAGGATTAACACAAAAACTGCTGAACAGCATTTCTAGCCAAGAGCCAAGAATGTCAGGCCATCTAAAAGCATGGCAAGATGGTCGATATTATTGCCCCACGCATTAAAATGGAATAGGATGAAAGGTACACCTTGTTTCTCTTCTTTACTTAACTATATCCCCTATCATGATACAAATAGTGTATCAGTTAGGAACTCTCTAGGTTGCAAGTAACAGAAAACTGACTGACAGTGTCCTAAACTTCAGGACCCTTCTTACCACTCAGCAAAAAGTCCAGAGTTCACTCTGCACTCTTATCACTCAGCAAGAAGTCTACAGTCAGCATAATGGCTCTTCCCACTCTTCTATTCTGTATCCTCCCTGCAGTGGCTTTGGCCCAAAGGCACAAATCCTCATGGTAACAAGATGGCCACCACAGCTCCAGGTGCCTTGTCATCACACATCAGTATCCAGAGTAGGAAGAAAGGGAAATGAGGCCAAGGCACTTTCTCCTTTTAAAGTGTTCTTTTACTAGAATGAAAATATTCTCCCCTTACTCCTGGTGGCCTTCTCTTTATGATCTACTGGTCAAAACTGGGTATTGTGATCATCCCTACCTGCAAGAGGGACTGCTGAGCAGATACCCTGCCAAGAGGAAACTGCTTAGTCATGAGGAGCTCATACCAAGCACAATGCATCCCAGGGCTTGGGACCATCAGCTGTGAAATGAAAAAGGGATCTAGGGGCAAGAACAGAGAAGGAGTGGCTATCGGGCTGTTGATAGCTTCTGTCAGGCAGAGTCTCTAGAACAGTTTCTAGGCCACCTGAGAGAAAGAGCACATTGTGAGTACATCATAGTACGACAGAATTCCTGTTCCTTAGGCTTTCATGGCTATTCTCGGGCACTTCCAACTGATCTCGGAAACAGCCAACTCTGAATAAGAAGTAACTATTCCCTCTCTAGAACATGTTTTGTATAGGATATACAAGTATCAGACTCAAAAATGCCTCAGAAATGGGCACCTGGGTGGCTCAGTGGGTTAAGCCGCTGCCTTCGGCTCAGGTCATGATCTCAGGGTCCTGGGATCGAGTCCCGCATCGGGCTCTCTGCTCGGCAGGGAGCCTGCTTCCCTCTCCCTCTCTCCCTGCCTCTGTCTACTGTGATCTCTCTCTGTCAAATAAATAAATAAAATCTTAAAAAAAAAATGCCTCAGAAATGAAGGAACGAAAAAACAAATACACTGCCTTCTTGTCTTCCTGAACATTCAAGGGCAAATTCAGTGGAAAGACTGAACTGGTTCATTTTCACCAAACAGAAAACATTAAAGGAACTCCTCAGCCTGTCTCACCCCATCGTTCTCAGTGACAACAGAAGCACGTCTTGGCATGGCCCAGTCACAATTTCCAGTCACATTTATGATGCCTATCATATCCACTTCCTACACGCGCCTTCCAGACCCCATGACTGCTGGGCTTGAGTCCTTTGGTCTTTCCAGGGCACAGGACCTTCAGTTGTGCTGGTTGAATTGCAAACCTCTTCCCATGTCCATTCTGGTCCTTCTTTCCTCAATAAATGCCAACTCACTTCTCCTACTAGAATTAGCCCACCATAATCTTCTCCAACCCTCCAGCTGAAATTGGTGGGCCGCTCCTTCAAGACTGCAGAGTACTGCATTTCTATTTCAACTAGAAACACTTGACTTTTGTTATAGTTTATTGGTTTCACTATCAAATCCCACATTAAACAGCCTCAGAGCTTGATCATGTGGAATTTGTCTTCTTAGCCCTGGTGTTAAGCAACGTGGCATATACATAATAATGGTCCAAGGAAAGGTTTTTTGTTCTCCTGTTTTTGTACCAAGGGCACTTATCACTGACTGGAAAACCTTGAAATCTCTGAATTCAGTTTCTGGCTGTTCCTTCCTTTTTCCTTCAGTCTTTCATTGTTCAAAGGCTCAGTCTGTAGGATATGCTAGTCTATAAAAGCAACCACAATACTCCGCAATTCTTCCCATCAAGAGATGGGGTCTACCTCCCTCCCTTCTGAGTCTGCGTGGTCTTGTGATCTGCTCTGACCTATGGAATGCACGGGAGCAGACACTGGGTCTGTTCCAAACGAGGCTTCAAGAGGCCTTTCCTCTTCTGTTCTTGCTACGTTTGGAAGCCTGTACCGCCACAGGTGAACAGACCCGCGGTAGTCTGCTACAGGATGAGGGACACGCAGTTCATTGGCGCTGCCCCACCCTTCAGTCGCCCAACCAACCAACCACCAAACACATGGGCGGGGCCACCTAGGCAGACCGAGCCCAACCCATTTGTGAACCGACTGCAGACACCTTAAGTGGGCCTAAAGGAGATCGTCTGACCTCCGTTGAGACAAGAATGCGCAGCATAACTGTAAGCCAAACAAATGGTTGTGGTTTGAAGACACTAAGTTGCGAGACATTTGATGCAGAACAGATACCCAGTACACAGATCTCCAGATGAATGTATAACATTTGAAGTTGGAGAGGATCTAAGAATACCTTTAGCCCGAATCCCTCTTTTTAATAAGAAACTGAAGCCCGGGAGGCGCCTGGGGGGCTGTTGGTTCAGCATCTACCTTCGGCTCAGGCCATGATCTTAGGGTCCTGGGATTGAGCCCCATGACAGGCTCCCTGCTCAGCCGGGAGTCTGCTGCTTTCTCTCCCTCTGCAGCTCCCCCTGCTTGTGCTCTTTTTCTCTCAAATAAATGTAAAAGAAAGAAAGGAAAGGAAAAGAAAAGAAAAGAAACTGAAGTCCAGAGAGGCTGAGCAATTAACTCTAAAGCACAGAGCCCAGGACTCAGAAGACGCTCTTATTCTAGATCTCACCCGTCTTACCACTTCACGCCATAACAAGGGCTTTAACAAGAGTCTATTACGTTCCCCCAAAACCCATCAAGAGACTGTTAAGAGGATTATGACACATGTATCCCATTAAATAACATGCAGCTGATTTTTTAAAATTATTTTTATATTTTTAAAAGATTTTATTTATTGCTTTGAGAGAGCACACAAGTGAAAGGAAGCACGAGAGAGGTCAGGGGTCAAGGGGCAGAGGGAGAAGCAGATGCCCCACTGAAAATCGATTCTAGGACCCCTGGATCATGACCTGAGCCGAAGGCAGGTGCTTAACTGACTGAGCCACCCAGGTGCCCCACAGCTGATTTTTTTTTAAATGACAGACTGGCTCACACACATGTATACAGTGGTACGGAAAGATCTCCAAGAATATTATGTGAAAAATACCAACAAAACAAAATATAAAAGACAACAAATCACAAGACAATTTATAACATATAGCCCCATTGCCCTCTCTTGTTGAAAACAAGACACATATGCATGTGGCTGGAATAGTCACTCTGGGGAACGGATGGGCAGAGAGCAAGGGGGCAGCAAAGAGCATCCAACACGTTGGGGGAAAAAAAAAAGGCAAAGCAAAATTCTACCAAATTAAAATGAGCATGAAAGAGAAAGTGTCTTCATTCTCTTCCCACAGAAGCACACACGGGCCAGGAGCAGAGCACCCCCAGATCAGGCTCACTGCACCTTTATCATCAAAAGCTGGCAATTACATTCATCATCATATATAATTATGATATTAATAGCTACTTTGATTAAGCCTCTCTAAAAGTATTAATTTACTTATCTTGCAATGTCTCCGTGAAACCCAAGAGAAGAAATGTGCCACCTATCTTACAAAGTTAAGAAATGGAGGTACAGGGGCACCTGGGTGGCTCAGTGGGTTAAATAAAGCCTCTGCCTTCGGCTCAGGTCATGATCTCAGGGTCCTGGGATGGAGCCCCGAGTCAGGCTCTCTGCTCCGTGAGGAGCCTGCTTCCCCCCTCCCCCACCTGCCTCTCTGTCTACTTGTGAGCTCTCTGTCAAATAGATAAAATCTTTTTAAAAAAGAAAAAAAGAATAGAAATGTAGGTACAAGAAAAGCAGCAAGATCGAGGCTAATTGGTAGAACCATCAGAACACTCCAGTGTCCTGACTTTCAGTCTTGACTTTTCAGCACCATACCCACTACTGTGGTGTTGTCTGCATATTATTTGTGATAACAAGTAAAAGCACGGACAGCGTGGTAATGGGAGATGGGCTCAAAAGCCAGCAAATCAAAGCCATCAGAGGAGGTCTAAGTGGTAGGAAACAACTCATAAGAGAAGTGATGGGGGATTTTTTTTTTTTTTTTTTTTTTTAAATTTCAAAAGTCAACCAACTCTTGCAGGTTCTTTTGTATTTCAAAGACCAGACTCTAAAGAGACATCTGCTCAAGCTCGGCCAGTCTAGACTATGCATCCCACTAGGGGAAAGAATATTTATGGCCACGACGCACACAGAAATCCTGGATGCCCTGGGAGCCTATGTCTACACGGTCTGAAGAGAGAAGGACTTCTTTCTTCCTCAAGGAGACATGAAGAAGAGCTGAGAATAAATGCACCCCTTCACTCCCACCCCCAGTTCCCAGGACCCCATTTACCTGAACCGACCAGGGGTGAGGGAGCTGGCCAGACCCTCTGTCGGCATCCCACAGTGGCAGAAGGCAGGAGGAGGCATTGCTCCGGATCCTCACAGCGCCCGAGTGGCTGCAGCCCATAAGGAGGGCTGGAGGGCACCCTCGGCCGGGGCGCGGCCAGTCCTGCCCCGCGCCAGCACAGCTCACACGGGCTGTCAGGCTTCAGCCTCAAGCGAACATTCTCTCGGGTGTCTTCTCCACTCTGTCAGCGCAGCACAGAGCAGGAGTGTAAATAAAACTTCAGAAACACGGGATTCGCCGCTTCAGCAGTAACACATGCCTGTAGGGCCACCCAGCTCTTCTCAGATTTGTGCAGAATCCTGGCAAAGGGAATACAAGGCTGCAAAGCTTGGGGTCCCCTTCATTCCACGGCCAGGCTTGCAGACCTCCTGAGCTGGGCCACCAGAACATTCTCAGCTTTGCTGCTAAAAATCTCACTGGGGAAGTTGCCCAGGAGTCTCAGAGATGTGATGGATGGGTTGTCTCTCACCTGGCAAGAGAGCAGGGCCTTTCCTAAGAGCAAAAGCTCCACTGCGAAACAACCCCACCATCCCTGCTTCTCCCTGCATGCTGAATCACAACTTAGTAGCTGAGGTCCGCAAGAGCATCATAGGAAGAGCCAAGCACACAGCCATGGCTTCAAGTCTCAGTTCCGTTGTGTTCTGGCCATGGAGCCAGTTTCCTCATCCACAAAAGGGAGAGAAGACCTGCCTAACAGGATTACTATAAGATCTACAGGAAGTGACCGTTCTCAAGGAGGGGTGATTCTGCACACCCCACGGGAAGCATTTGGCAAATTCTGGAGACTTTTTTGGTTGTCGCAATGGATGGTGGGGCGGTGCTACTATCCTCAAGTGGGTCCAAGCCAGGGATGCTGAACATCCTGCAGTGCTCAGAACAGCTCCTCCTAACAAGGAACTACCTTGCCAACAATGCCAAGGTTGAGAAACTGTAGGGTAAGGTGACAGGTGTGGAAGGAACATATGAACTACAGCGTACCATTTACAGCAAGAGAGAAAAACGTGTTTTTGTGGCATTTGAACTATTCCCACGGGACAAAAGTAGTTTCCTGTTTGCTTTTTTTTTTTTTACATCACTACATGAGTATACCTGGGAACTTCGAGCTTCTGTGCTAGGAGCTAGAAAAAAGAGCGCACCAAGGAGAGTATATTACATAGGCTATAAATGCATACTGTCTGGTACACAAGAGCTTTTGAATCCAAAGAGGTACACAGATCTGGCAAGTAGCAGGACTTAAGGAGGACCAAAAGAAGAGGTCAAGGAAATAAGGCACCTAGTAGATGACTATAAAGTAGCTATCCTAAAGACAGGTATCATGCATCAGCAACCTTTCCAGCTGCTGACCCCACCAAGGAGGATCCAGGGAGAATGAAGATCCTGAAGGCAGTGCCAACCTACTAATGGAACTCAGGGTTTCAGTGACAATGTCCCTGGAACTTAACCCCAGCAGGGCTTCTTGATAATCTGTCTCAGCTGTCAAGAGTAGGTATCAAGCAGTCTGTGGAGGGCTGTATCATCAGCAAAAAGCAGAAGAGGATGAGGGTAAAGTCTGTAGTAGAGAAACAGAATCACTAAATTTGTAGCAAGAGAGGGTGGGGATGTTGATGCCTAGCACACCCCCAAACATTGCAAGTCAGGGTTAGACAGCCAGCTTGGGAACACAGCTCAGGGGGATGGGTAGGCAGGCACAAGGGTAGGTAGAGGGGCAAGTAGGGTGGATAGATGGGATACTTTATGCAGCCCAGAATTGTTCCTACTGACATCAACCCTAAAACACTCAACGAACCCCAATCACTTTCATTTTCTAGGTAACCTAGTAAAGATCTATTACTAAAAAAATCTTTCTTCCCCTCTTGAGCTGAAAAGTATCATTTGATGTCTTGCACATTTCAGAAAGTGCCCCATATGCTGTTCTGAGGTACTGGAGACAAAGTCTGCTCACTCCGCCTGCAAGGCCCCTGCGTCGGGTCGCAGACATGGATGGCAGCCCACTCTGACTGCAGAGTCTCAGTGACCTGGGTTCAAAATTGAGCCCCTTACCAGGTATGTGACATATAACCTCTTAGGCTTTTATTATCCTCACTTTCTCTTAGAAAACTAGGATGTGGCTTGTTAAGAATCTTGTTAAAATTAAATGCAGTGATGTCTATTAAAGTACTTACCACTGTGCCTAGCATTTTGACTTATTTTGGTAGCATTGGCATAATTTTATATATTGCATTTATATAAAATATAAATAAATAAAATACGGTCATCCATAACCTTCTTTCATGATAAGTGAATTCTATCTCAATAAAGTTTTTTTTTTTTTTTTAAAGGTAAATACCCAAGACAGCATATCAAGCTATAGAGGTTGCCCAACCATAAAGGCCAAACTTCAACCCAGTGCTATTTATCACTGGCTTGCCACAACCTTCCTTTCCAAATCGGTCTTCCGTGACATGTCATCCTCCCTACTCTCCAAGGTCTAATATTCCAGCCTGACTATAATGACCCTACAAGGATTCCTTTACCTAAATTCTCTTTAATGCTTAGAAAACCACAGAGTTCTTTGGTGGTTAATCTCAACTAGAGAATAGCAAATGAATAATCACTTTCCTTAAAATTCATACTAATGGGTAAATGACTTCTAGAAAGTTTCTCCAATTATTAACATTTTACACCGTTTGTCATTTGTTCCCTCTCTTCTCTCCCTTCCCCCTCTATACACACACGTAAATATAATTATATATATAAATACATATATAAAACTTTTTCTGGAATAAAAGATTTAAAGTTAATCTCCCCCCCCCAAAAAAAACTTCTTCCTAAACCACATGAGGGTAAGTTACATACATCATGGCCTTTTTATCCTTAAGTATTAACTACTTCAGTATGTCTTTTCTAAAGACAAAGATATTTTCTTACATAATCATAATAGAGTTATCAACTACCTTTATCGAATCCACTGACGTTCTAGTTTTGTCAATACAAAAATCAGATCCAGTTCAGGGTCCCACTGCATCTGGCTGTCCTGTCTCCAGCCTCACTTAATCTGGAAGATTTTCATAGTGCTCTTGGCCTTTTAGGATATTGCCATTTTTAAGAATGCAGTATACCTGGGGTAGATTTTTGAGTATAAATAGCTTAAAATCCTATTTTCTAGTGTCTGACCTTGCTTTATTTTTCTTCTTGGAACCTAGCAATGGACACACAGTACATATCTGTTTGTTGACAGCCTTCCCCGCGAAAGTGTTAAATTCCATGTGGCCACTCTCCATGGCCCACTACCACACCCTCATGGTAATGAAGCATTCAGTATTTGCTGAATACTCCTTCCAAAATGACCTCCTTCTAAGCCTCTCTCCCAGTGTCAGCAGAAGAGGGATCCACCCCGCTCTCAACAGCTGACCCCAGCCGTATGCCCGGATCCCCTGTTCCTTGATGCGCCCCTTCTAACCTGTCTACAATGAAGTTCAGGGCGGGCATATCCTCAGACGAAGAGCTGTCTCTCTTGCCTTGAATTAAAACTTCCCACAGAAGCCTATCTACATAAAATCATCCACCAATATTCTAGGCAGAAAACAGCAACTAAATTATTTATTCTGGAACAAAGCCCTATTTAAGTACAGATAAACAGTGGAATTAGTTCAACTGAATCAAAACAGCATCTTTTTTTTTTTTTTTTTAAATCTGAAGGTCCCCTTGACCTAAGATCATCGGCAGCACTAATACTTTCCTTTTGGGCAAGGCAGGCAGTCTAATTTTAAAATTATGCTTGAGAAGGTACACAAAATTGTTACACTTTATTAAGACAATAAAAAAATCCCCAAACTTTATCGTTTTAATAAAAGCTGTTCTTAAATTGTGTTTTATTTACTTAATTTGATGGTGTGTTTAGGAGGGTGATGTTTTACACTTAGTTTTAAGTACCCAAAAGGTAATTATCTGTGAAAAACTCTAGAAGAAAAATGGCTCCGAGCTTAATATAACACAAAAGTAAAATTGCCCAACAGCAGAAAACGGGAAGATCGAGCCAAGGGAAGAGTAAATCCTCAGATGAGCTTGTCCAACTTTATTTACTGAGAGTTTATCAAGCTTAAACCCAATGTATTCTATTCCCCTGAAGACTTGCTACTTAGGAAAACAGATACTAGCCCCAAGACACCTTGCTTTTCAACTTGGGGCACTTTATACATCAAGGTCTCAATGGGAGATGCAATTCATCTTGCTTTTAACCCAGCAATTTGGGGCAAGTTAATAAAATATTTCTAAAATATTAAATCAGGCTAGTCTATTATACCTGCAGGAGTTTTTTGAGACCCCTGTGAGGTTTTTGGTTTTTTTTTAAGAGTTTATTGGGGGGAGAGAGAGAGAGTGTGTGAGCATGGGCACATGAGCAGGGGGAGGGGCAGGGGCAGAGGCAGAAGCAGACTCCCCACTGAGCAGGGAGCCCCATGCGGGGCTCGATCCCAGAACTCTGGGATCATGACCTGAGCCAAAGGCAGATGCTTAACCATCTGAGCCACTCAGGCGCCCCAAGATCCCTGTGATTTCTAAAAACGTTTTCAGGTAGGGAGCCTTAAGGGGTTCCATGACCATTAGCATCTACCTCACTGTCATCTGTAAACAGAGAAGCTCCGTTCCCAGGACAAGAGCTAACTCTACTCGTCAGCCAACTGCCCCAACACTGAGGTGACTCCATGTTCATCACTAAATTCTGTTTAATCCAAATAAAAGGGGAGAAAGGAACACTTGCCCCAAAGAGCATTAAAGTTTAAACACTTCAACCCGTATCAAGTAAAATCAATTCCGAGTAACAAGAATAGAAGCCTAATCTGAATTGGCAGGAATTTGGAATTATTGAATATCTTCAAGGACTTTGGTTTTAAGACTTTCAAGTGAGGGATATAATGAGAAGCAGGTTTATCAGTGACTGCCCTATGAAGAGCTTCTTCCTGAAGATAAAAGGACCAACTTGACAGGGGCCTGAGACAGTACAGCACTTAGCAAAATAGCCTTGGCTCCACTTAAACATTTTTGTAAATTTACATTTTAACCATTTGAACAACTACATCAATTATATATGTAATTAAGTCAATATACAATGTGAAAATTTCCAATAGTATCAAAAGGATAAACCTAAATCTCTAATTTCTTTCAACCCTGAATCCCCAGTCCCACCTCACCTGGGGCAAACACTGTTACTATCTTGCTTGTCCTTCCAAATACTGAGAGTGTGAGTATGTGTATATGAGAGAGAGCTCAAGCATACATGTAGATCTGTTTTTTTTGTTTGTTTGTTTGAGTGGTTCATTGGTTCCACAATTATACACTTTCCCCAACCACCCTTTTTATTTTTAGGTTTCATCAATTTTAACATTTAGTTGTTGAAATGGTTTCAAAGTTTTCTCTTCTGATTATTTTTGTAACTCATTTATCAAAAATACCCCATTTCACAAGCTGTGCATTTCCAGTTTTGGTCACTCTGGTACTAGCCATTCCCCAGGGTGATCACTTTATGAGGCCCAACTTGGCAGGGTTCTCCCCCAAACCCCCCAACCTAACACCTCTTAGGGAAACTAACACAGCATCTGGCACTATGGTACACATGCAACAGATGTGATCTCATTTAATCCTACCCACAACCCACAATTCCATCTTCCTACCAACGATTATTGGCTCCGTTCATATATGGGGCACGGAGAGAGCCTTGACCCCAGTGGTACTACAGGGCTAGTTTTGAACCCAATATGGTCCACCCCACAGCCTCACAGAAAGTGAGATCAGAGCCCCTCACCACACAGTATCAACAAAGCCAAACTGGCTAAGTCTGGATTCTACCAGAGCTTTCTGATGCATAAGGAATATGATCATTTGAGCATCTAGCAAACCTTTGCAGGGGAGAGTTATAATTTGTTTTTAGGGGAGGGTCTTAGCTACTCCCCCATGTCCATCTTCAGGTGCAACCTAGCTCAAAAAGGGTTACCGGTCAGAGATATAGCAGAGTTGGATGAGTTCATGTTAAAGAAAGAACTGATATTTGTGACATGCTTAATGTCATTTAACTCTAAAGACTATGCTGTGTGGTTGATGCCATTATTTTAACCAATTTATAGACATGGAAACTGAGGCTAAGAGATATTAGGTTACTTGAGACTATAAGATTAGTTAATCGCTTGTAAATATCCTGGATAGCCAAAAACAAGTCCTTTGAATCCAGTTCCTTACTCCATCCACAATACCAGACTCCACTTGTTCTAAAAGTCTGTAGTTATGTCAAGAAAGAGGAGAAAAGTGAAGACAAGCCATAGAATGGGAGAAAATACATGAAAACCCTGTATCTGATAAGGGTCTGGTGTCCAGAACATACAAAGAATGTTGGGGCATCTGGATGGCTCAGTCAGTTAATTGATTTCAGTTCAGGTCATGATCTTAGGGTCATGGGATCGAGCCCAACGCTGGGCTCCATGCTCAGAAGGGAGTCTGCTTGAGATTCTCTCTCCCTTTCTCTCTCTGCCCTCCCCCCCAATTCGTACGCACTCTCTCTCGTTGTCAAATAAATTTTTAAAAAAGCTGTTAACACCTCAGCAATTAAAAAGTAAAAAAAAAAAATGACAAAGGATTTAAGTGGACATTTCTCCAAAGATGATATATAAATGGCCAAGAAGTACATGAAGAGATGTTCAACATCATTAGTCATTCAGGAAAACGCAAATCAAAATCACAGTGAGGGACGCCTGAGTGGCTCAGTGGGTTAAGCCACTGCCTTCGGCTCAGGTCACTGTCCTAGGGTCTTGGGATCGAATCCCACGTCAGGCTCCTTGCTTAGTGGGGAGCCTGCTTCTCTCTGTGCCTGTCTGCCACTCTGCCCTCTGCCTGCTTGTGTGTGCTCTGACAAATGAAAAAATAAAATCTTAAAAAAAAAAAAATCAGTGAGATATGACTTCATACCCACCAGCATGGCCATCACAGAAAAGACAGACAATATTATATTATTGACAAGAATGCAGTAAAATCAGAATCTTCATACACTGCCAGTAGAAATGGAAAATGGTAGAACTGCTTTGGAAAACAGTTTGGCTCATCTCAAAAAGTTAAATGGAGTTACCCTATGACCTAGCAGTTGTTTTTAGCATATACCCAAAGGAACGGAGAACAGATATTCACACAAAAACTTGTACACAAGTGTTATAGTAACATTTTTCATAAGTCAAAAAGTGAAAGCAAGCCAGATATCAATTAATAAATGAATGGACTGAAAAATCCATATAATGGAATCCATATAATGGACTATTATTCGGTCATAAAAAAGGAATAGTGAATTGATTGGCACTACAACATGAAGGAACATTGAAAACACTTTGCGGAGTGAAATAAGCCAGACACAGAAGGCCATAGTATAGGATTCCATTTACATGGAATGTCCAGAATAGGCAAATTCTTGGAGACAGTGGCTAGTGGTTTGCCAGGGGCTGGGGAGAGAGGGTGGTAGGTGGGCAATGAGGAATGACTGCTAATGGAAACGGGCTTTCTTTTGGGGGTGATAAAATATTCTGGAACGAATTAGCAGTGATGGTTACACAACTTTATAAATACACTAAAAACCACTGAATTGTACACTTTAAAGAAGGTAATTTATTGGCATGTGAATTGGATCTCAAATTTTTTGAAAAAAAAAAAAAAAAAAAAGGCAATCATCTGCTAGCTGTGTGAACTTGGGCAGGTATACTATTTACCTTCCCTATGCCTTAGTGTCCTTGCCTATAAAATGTAGTAATAGTAGTAGCTACCTCATAGGAATGTTGTAAGAAATACATAAAATAATCCAAGAAGGGGTGCCTGGGTGGCTCAATCAGTTGAGCATCTGACTCTTGATTTTGGCTCAGGTCATGATCTCAGGGTCATGGGATTGAGCCGTCCATCAGGCTCTGCGCTCAACAGGGAGTCTGCTTGAGATTCTTTCTCCCTCTCCATACCCCCTCACTAATAAATAAATCTCAAAATAAAAAAAAAAGTGATAATCCAAGAAAAGTTATTCCCACAGTACTTTCTGCACAAAAATGTGTGAAAGAATTAAGATACACTTAGCTTGAATGTTATGCTAGGTTGATTTTCAACTGCCAGACACTAATAGCTTTCTTACATTAAAAAATCCTCAAACATCTGATCTAAAATACAGTATTTTAGGAAACTATGACAATTTGGATATCATTTTTTAAGGAACCCAAATCCAACCCTACACCACCACCACTACTAACACTGTCCCTAATGGAGTGAGGGAGGAGGAAGTAGGGTTGACATTTAAAATACACAAAGTGGGAGCGCCTGGGTGGCTCAGTTGGTTAAGCATCTGCCTTCCGCTCAGTTCATAATCTCCAGGTCCTGGGGTCCAGCCCCATGTCAGGCTCCCAGTTCAGCAGGGAGTCTGCTTCTCCCTCTACCTCAAGTGAATAAATTTAAAAAAAAAAATGTAAGAAATAAAAGTAAATAAAATGTATGAAGTGTTTGACCACCACCTTCACATCAGGTAAGATACAGCTAAGACTTCCCTACAGTCTGGGATCTTAAAGACACACCGTCAATCCTGAGGATGCGTGCACACACTCACTCACATACACACACCCTTGTGAGAAGGGATGTGCTTACAAGTGAGTACTGGTATAAACTGGAACACAGAAGAGAGAAGATCCACTCTGACCACGAAGGTCAGGAAGGCATCCCAGAAGCATATCAGCCTTGAAGACCACATGGGTATTTGTCACATGAAGAATGGAGAAGAGGACCCATCCCAGCAGAGGAAACCACATGAACAAAGGCAAGGAAGTGTGATGATACACAATGTGCTGGGGACCTGCTTGTCTAGAACACTGAGCTCATGAGGTAGAGCGAAAGATACAGCACCTGACATGCAGTGGACATCCAATGGCAAAGTAAAGTTCGGGACCTTGTCTCAGGGAGTAGGCTGCTATTGAAGGTTGCTGGAACCAGGAGGTGGCATCGTCAGCAACCTTCCCTCCCTTCTATGCTCCTCACAAAAGCTCATACTAGAGGTTCTTAAACAACTGCAGTGGGGGGAGCACATAGAGAATCTGCCCTCAAGAGAACCCAAGATCCTGCCTTCGCACCAGGAAGATGGATGTTCCTGATGCAAAGACAACGTAACTGGAGAAGTGAGTGATCAAGATGTTTGATGTCAAGGGCATGGAGGAGACCAGAACTCCTGAGAGGAAGCACAAGCAGGGAAGGACAGAGGCTTGGGGGATCGGGGGAGACACCACTCATACTTTTTAGATAAAAAAAATAAAAGTCCATGGGAGGGAGACAAACCATAAAAGACTCAATCTCAAAAAACAGACTGAGGGTTGCTGGGGGAGAGGGTGGTGGGGGAAATGGACATTGGGGAGGGTATGTGCTATGATGAGTGCTATGAAATGTGTAAACCTGGCGATTAACAGACCTGTACCCCTGGGGATAAAAATACATTATGTTTATTAAAAAAAAAAAAAAAGCGGAATCCACTTTCAAATAAAAAAATCATCCCCAGGAGATATAACATCCCAAAAAATAAAAAAATAAAAAATAAAAAAAGTCCATAGCACAAGAGACTAAGCTAGATACTGATAAGTTCCCTCCTCAGGAAACCATCAGAACTTCCTGTGATGATGGAAATGTTCTCTATCTGTGCTGTCCAATATGGCAGCCATCAGCCAGATGTGACCATTGAGCTAAGTTCAACTAAGGAACTCAACTCTGAAAATCTAATTTCGGTTACAGTTGACCCTTGAACAACATGGGTTTGAAATGTGCAGGGGTCCACTTACACGTAGATCTTTCTCAATACGGTGCAGTGCTATATTATCTCATCCTTATGATTTTAACATTTTCTTTTCTCTAGCTTACTTTACGGTGAGAATACAGTCTATTACACAAATAACATGAAAATGTGTTAGTCAATAGTTTACCTTATAGATAACGCTTGTCAACAGGCTATCAGTAAAGTTTTGGGAGAGTCAGAAGTTGTAAGTGTATTTTTTGACTATGGGGAAGGAGGGCTGGATAGCACCCCAACCCCTGCATTGTTCAAGGGTCAACTGTAATTTAAATTTAAAAACCCTCATGTGGCCAGAGGCCTCCATATTAAGACAGCAGTTTTAGAACCTACCTTTTGTCCTTATTTCTTACCTCTATTGTTTGTTAGACAAGTGGAACAAAGGGAGATT
This sequence comes from Martes martes, assembly GCF_963455335.1. Lineage (NCBI taxonomy): Eukaryota > Metazoa > Chordata > Mammalia > Carnivora > Mustelidae > Martes > Martes martes. The sequence continues at coordinate 145,254,764 of NC_137888.1, forward strand.
GGAATCTCTTCCCACTTTCTAATCAATCTATTACTTCCAAGTTATTGCAAATTGTTCTCAGAGGCCCCAAACCAATGTCATTTGTCAGACTATACCCCAAGATTCTCAGCATTTTATCAGTGAGTTACCAGCAGTGCCTTCTCTGAGTGACTAAAATTGGCTATTGTTTTGAGGACAAACAACCCATATGACCTCATTATTTGAATATTTGGATAGCATTTTTGCTGAAATAGTGAGAGGAGGTGGGGCCAGGATGCTGGACTCGATGGCATCTGAGGTCCCTTGTGGCTGCATGGGGTCAGATTCTACAGCTGTCTCTGGGTTCATCTCGGCAAGCAGGTGCTTCCTGTTATGATACATCCCTAACCAAGACATGAAAGCACCTCGCCCAAGCCCTCTGGCCCACACCCCAGCATGGCAGAGAGTCAGGGAAGTTATAGGCTTCTGCCTTCGGAAACCTAGAGTGCAGGGAGAAACCATTACACGGTGGCTCCAAATCTTCTCCCTCTTCACATTGGCCCGCAGATTTAACATTCAGTTAGAACTCCCCTCCCACACCTCCCCTCAACAGACAAGCCTTCTGATTCCCCAGAAGTAGTCCACACATCCCCCATGCCACCCCAGGGTAGGTCTCCGAACATCCCCAATGCAGGGTTCTCTGTACCTGGCAACCTGCTAGAGGGGCAGAGTCACCAGCAGGGCCTCTTGACCCAAAGCACACTGCCCTTGGGACAGAAGGCACCCACGGACCACGGTCTTACCAGCCCAGCACCAGCCTCTCTGCCAGGCCAGCCCATCACTCTCTCGTCTCCTTTCTCATTGTCCGGAGTCCCATCAAACCCAACTGAACCTCTAGATCACTGGGGAGTCATGGCAAAAGCAGAGGTAGGGAGTCAGGAACTATATCACAGGGGACCGGTGTCCACCATCCGGGGAAGCTGTAACTTGTGCAAAAACATGGGCAGGTCCTTCCTTACTCGGCATTACCTTCAGAAGAGCTGGCCCACCTACTCTTGGGGATGTCCACCTCCCAGACACCACAGAGGAGGCTGATCTCTAATACCACAAGTTAGTACGCCAACTACCATTTTAGGAGATAGCAAAAACAAACAAACAAAACAACCTGTAACCAGGCCACTTCCAGCATGAATATTTGTATATATACTCCTTGAAACTCAGCCGCTTTTGCTGCTCATCCAAGACCTCCTAAGACTAATAATGAATTTAAAATCCCATATTAGTCAATCATATTCCTCTATGACCAAATATGCATAAAAGACCGTACCCTGAAATGTGTATTTTAATTTAGAATTACCTCCCAAGGACCAGGAGTCCTAACCACACACCAATCTGATCTGACCACAGTGTCTTCAAATGCTCTCCACAGACAAATTCCCTGGGACTTACTGACTTCCTCAGTGAACGTGGACACATGATAAAGGGGAGGATTCAGAAGGAGTGGGATCTCTGGACCCCAAAGAAGTAAATACAAGGATGAAGTCAGGCCTGAGGCCCGGACCCAGAGAAAGGATTTCAAATACAATGACTAGTGTTAAGTATTTCAAAAGTATCCAATTTCAACATTTTCTTACCTAACGTCCCCATAGATTAAAAAAAAAAACATTTTCCATGTTGTTGGATGGGTAAATACACCAATGGAGATGGACCTTCAGTTCCTCAACTTCCCCTCTGGAATGGAACAAGAGCAGAACAAGGAACAAGGGGGTGAGAAGTGACCAAGACAGAAGGGCACGTTGCTCACCGGAAGTAAAACACAACGTAGATCCCAGAAATGCTCTAAGAAACAGCAAAACACTCACACAGTTCTTTTAAAGATAAAACAACCCCAACAGAGAGAATAGCCCTGTTGCCAAAGCCTGGCCCCACAAGTCCACCCTCACGGGGAAGGTAGGCTACCCACAAAAACAAATTTGTGTGATTTCTATGCATGTGAAGAGATAGAAGGAGGAACCTCCAAATGCAGTCATGTGACTTCCATTTGTCCACACAGAAGTGTGGACAAGGATGTCCACCAAAATGGTATCATCAGAGATTAGGTCTGGACTGGGACTGGGAGCCATTTTTTCCCTTTCTTTAGATTTTCCTATCTTCTGAACGCTTTCTATTGAGTATAGGTAATATTCATAATTTTTTTAAATGATGCTACTTACATTATGGCGGGGGGAACCTCACAATTGTCAGCAGTGAATTCATAACAAGAGTATGTTTGTGGTAGGGATGGGGCACAGTCCGAGAGAGGCCCGCTGAGCCAGAAAGAGGAAGCTGTAAGCTCCATTAAGCTTTTAAACGACCACGGTGTCTCTCACCATAGTGTACTCGCTGGAAAAGTGATAAATTGCTACCACATGTCACACATTATCCTTTAGGATTGAAAGTCAGGGGAGAAAGTACTAATGCTCAATTATCAGAGCAGACTCATGAGCTCACTTACAACACAAGTCACCCCTGCCAATCTCAAGTGAATCCACCCTTCCATGTCTAGATAAGGAAAAAAAATTTAAGATTTTATTTACTTGTTTGAGAGGGAGAGCACAAGCAGGGAGAGGAGCAGAGGCAGAGTGGGAGAAGCAGGCTGAGACGTGGGGCTCAATGCCAGGACTCTGGGATCATGACCTGAGCCAAAGGCAGACTCTTAACCGACTGAGCCACCCAGGAGCCCCAAGATGAGGGAAAATTTTTTTAAAAATAAAAAATAAAAATATTGAAAACAACAGTTTCCATCAAGCTTAATCTTCAAAAACTTCTCTTACTCAGTCACAATAAAAGCCGATGAAACTACAATTTTCAAAATCCGAATGTCCTTAAGTGCTTTCTAATCAGCTTGGCTCCTGTCCCCACTAGCCTACTTTTCCCCACAGGTCAAAGTCCCTTGAAAACAGCATTATTTGTGTCTCAGCTCCCTACGCCCATACATGGACTTCCACAGATTTTGAATGACCCTGAGTTCTCGGATATGGCTATTTGCAAATCACAGGGCCTATCTGAAAACAGACACATAACCACAAAGGGATGAAAAAGCATGCTTGTTCTCCTTGAGGGTTTTGTCCAAGAACTAAGGGCAACTGAGATGCTGGCCTTCCAGGCAGCAGGCTTACTAAACATCAGCACTAGTTACTGAGCCCCTAACTCCATGGAGGGCTTCCTATGGGCAACTGGCTTTCACCTGCTTTCCCTTTCTTGTGCCTTAAGACCACCTCAGGAGACAGGCGTTACCATTTCAAAGATGAGGGCAGAGGACCAGAAAGAGGAAAAGTGACCTGAGCAGGTTTGCTCCATACATCCTCAGCAGAGCAAGGATTTTAATGTAGGACCTCTCACTGTGCACTCCACAGTATTTCTTCTAAACCAGAATTCCTGAGCTGAGACATGCACGTACTCCACCAGAAGACACTTTTCATTCAAGGCTCGTGGGGACTTGCCAAAAGTACTTAACATTATGAGATGACATCACAAAAAGATCAGTGCAAAAGGCCAATGTTACTTTGGAGCCAACTCCCTGAAGAATTCAGGGATCAGAGTCTACTTAAAGGACTGGAGAAGGGTTCCGGTGAGTACATAAAAATTACAGGTGTCCTATTCCGAGCTGTTCCTCCACCCCCCCGAAGTATGAAATATAGAGTTCATGGCAGTAGAATACCATCCGGAACCTTCTCATGGCTCAAGCCAGGAAACCAGAGAAGGGATGATGGAGAACTCTGGCTCTCATCTCCATCCACTCACTTAATGGCTACGCGACATTGAGCCTACCACTGACGTGCCGTTGGCCTCAGCTTTCTGTCAACATGGGGACAATACCACCTACCTCACGGGACATCTGTGAAGTATAGCATGATCCCGAGAGATGGTCACTCACACGGAAGGTATTAAACGTCATTACTTCTGTCAATAGGCAGTTCCTTTCCCATGCTCAGTGCTTATCATAGTCCCCAGAACACCATAGTGCCCCCACCTTAGGGGTTTTGAAACACGACCTACTGAATGAAAACTAGACACTCACTCTCACATTCAATCATTCAAAGTCACACACCAGTAAATTCTCAAGAGGACAGTTCCCGACAGCTCTCTCTTAACCCTTTTCCAATCAGGGCTTTACGCTGCCTGAATTTTTATACTGAATTAAAAATAAGAGGTTTTGTTTCGTTTTTTTGTGTGTGTTCTCAGAGAAAGTCAGTGTTCTAATCTTTCTAGCAGACTCACCTCACATTCGTGCAGGTGCACCTTGATCAACAACTAGAGGCCGCAGGATGAACCCAGGTGATGTCATGAAAAGGGGATTATCAGTCTTTGGCAGTTTCTGTCCATCTAGAAGCACCAACTGTCCAAAAAGGGGCTCCGTCACCCACGGAAGGTAACACAGCAGCCCTGGCTGACATGTGTGAGGTAAGAGCAGGAAATCAGAGACCTGATCTCAAGCCTTGGCTCCACCACCCTCCCAGCTGGAGCTTCCCTACCATATGGAAACCATAGGGCTTGACTAGAGAGCCAGAAGCTTAGGTTTCAAAAACCAGTACTTTTTTTTTTTTTTTTTTTTTTAATCTGGGAATGGATCTAGAAATCTTTTTAACCTGAGAATTTTAGGAATTAATTTAGGGGTTAGTAATCCCTTTTGATTTTTGAAAAAAGATATTAAGAACAAAAAGTACCAGTCACTAAAGTAGCTAAAATTTAAAAAGAATCAACTACTGATACACCAGCACAGGTGAAATTCAGAAGCATTACGCCAAGTGAAAGAAGTCTGATGTGAAAGTTTATATAATTCAGTTCATAGAACATTCTAGAAAAAAGCAAAACTACACACAAAAAAAATGGAGGGGATCCACCACAACAGAGTAGAGAGGGAACTTTGGGGGGTGAAAGAATGATATTTGTGGTGAAGGTTACATGACTGCATGCATCCATCAAAAACGTCACACTTAAAAGGAATGAATTTTACTTTATGTAAATTATACCTCAATAAACCATGAGTCCATAAAACTCTATCTTCTACAATAAAAATATTTTAACCCTTAAAAAGCAAAGCAATATAATTTCTGAGTAAAGAGCCATCCTTTATATTGACTAAAGCTGACTTCAGGCACACTTAGGGAAGGTTTTTCTCATTTCACTTCGAGACTGGGGAAAACCTCCTCAGGTACTGACTGGGACAGGTCTGGGTTTCAGAACTGGTGGACAGGTCCTCCATGAAGCCTTCTGCAGGTTCGATGAATATGGTTCTCCTGCAGTTCTCACCAAGGGGAGTCAGAATGATAGCACCATTCCATCTGCCTCATACTTGCTGCAGGGAACACTTGATTTTAAATTAAAAAAAGTTTCTAAAAGACAAACTTCCAAGCAATCGCAGGGAGGCGATTCCCTATAATCTGCCAGAGAGGGAAGGAGGAAGAACAGAGTAAAGAGAAGTTTCCAGATGTATTCCTAATAACCTTGATGCAAAGTAAATACCCATCCTACAGTTAAATGGACATTGAGTTTCTAGTAATGTTAAGCCCAACTTCATTTTCAAGACTAGCTTTTGCCTAAGCAGACCTGGACTTCATAATGCCTCTGCTGAACAACCAGGTCTGTTCACAATGTAAAAATTATGATTCCCTAGGGGATCACGAGAGCTCTGCTATAAATGAGCGATGGTTAGCAATTTCACTTCCAGTCTCAAATAAGAAATCCTACAGGCCCTGCCATCTAAATTATTATTTATTTGGGTTCTGCACTAACAGGTTAATCTGTATTCTCGAAACTACCCAGAGAACACATCAGTAAATCAAATTTCTCTTCAGAGAATCTTTAAATTCCCTTCCTATCTCTTACTACCATGAAGAGGTCTTTACCTTTCCTGGTCTCCAGGGATTCATTAAAACATCAGTGCACTTCGAGCTGGTTTCCCGACCTCGATTCTTACACCCAAAATAAATTCAGGATGAACCAATGATTGAAACACGATAATTAAACTACAAATTCACTGGAGGAAAACATCAAAGAATGTTTTCATCATTTTAGAACAAAGAAGCCTTTACTAAGCATGAGATACTACCAAATGCCAAAAATGAAAATATTCATAAATTTGACTGCAAAAATTAACTATCCTACATAGCAAAAAATGTACCCCAAGTCAAAATACAGGTCAAAAATACAGTCAAAATACAGACAAAAAAGATTTATAATACAAATGACAGGCAAAGGACAAATAATGCTCAGTTCACATATAGTTAAGTGCAAATCAAGGAGAAAAAAAGAATTCAATAGAAAAAGGGATGAAGGATAAAAATGGACAGATCACATCAAAGAAATACATGTGGTGATCACTATTTGAAAATGTACTCAGCCCCAGTCATTTTAGAAGTGATGGGATTAATTTTTAATTAATTAATTTAATTAATTCATTTTTTTTTAGCCACAAGACTATTAAAAACAGAATATTAGAAGAGCCACCGTTAGAGGGGGAAATGCATCTTTACACACAAAACTGGTAGCACTACAACATAGGACAACCTTTTTAGAAGACAATTTAGCAATGTCTAGGAAAACCGCGTAGACACAGTCTACAACCCAGCAATTCCACTGAATGTAGTTTCCTGTGTATACCTAGAGGCACAAAAAGATATATATACGAAGATGTTTGTTATAGCATTATGTCTAACAACCTAAATGTCCATCAGTAGAGGATTTCAACAAAGCAGACATCCATTCCTTAGAACACCATCCATCCATCCTAAGAAGACTAGAGTAGAGGGGCGCCTGGGTGGCTCAGTGGGTTAAAGCCTCTGCCTTCGGCTCAGGTCATGATCCCAGGGTCCTGGGATCGAGCCCCACATCAGGCTCTCTGCTCAGCAGGGAACCTGCTTCCCCCTCTCTCTCTGCCTGCCTCTCTGCCTACTTGTGATCTCTATTTGTCAAATAAGTAAATAAATAAATCTTTTTTAAAAAATCTTAAAAAAAAAAAAAAAGACTACAGTAGATCCCAGATACCTAATAAGATCTCCAAAATACCTTTAAAAAAGGTGGGAGGGACTTATATGCATGATACAGTCCCATCCATGTAAAAACCACAAATACGGATAAGACATATATCTAACACACGCCTAAATCTACTTGAATGATGTGCAAGAACTATTAAGTGTAATTATCTCTAATGAGCATACGAGGCAATAGAGGGGGATCTGTCCTTTTTATTTCATGCCCTTCTGTTGAGTTTTTTAAGATTTTATTTATTTATTTGAGAGAGACAGTGAAAGCCCAAGCCGGCAGAGAGGCTGAGGGAAAGAGAAGCAGGCTCCCCGGTGAGCAGGGAGCCCAACGTAGGGCTTGGTCCCAGAACCCTGAGATCATGACATGAGCTGAAGGCACACGCTCAACCAACTGAGCCACCCAGGTGCCCCTGTTCTGTTCTACAAAAAAAGAAAAAGATACACATAAAAAGTAAAAAAAAATCTAACTGCCCTAAGAGTTTATAAAATACTGATGAAATGTCCAGAACTCCTATCATAATTCCTAGAAAATAAAGCAAGCCAGAGAGAAAAAAGCTTTAGAAATAGGGCCCTACCTATGGTAACCCAGTTTTTGCATGGGGATGTCAAGAAGGGTGAGAGTGAAACAGCAGTAAGCAAGTCAAGGAAAAGGAGGTCTCTTAAAAGAAGGAAAATTAACAGTGAGCAAAATCATTATGAAGAAATCAGTTCAGGTTGTACTTGGAGGCAGAACAGGGAGGTGTATGTAAGAAAGACATTTCCCATGGCCTTGGGCAAGACAGCAGACTGGCTACAGGATTAAAATCACCAGAAGTTTCATGTGTGGGTCTTTCTTTTGGATGCACAGAATGTGGAAAAACACTGTAATCAGGTACCGTGCCTAAATTGGAATTAATGATATAAAAGGGGTAGTCCTTTGGGTGTTGAGGTCAACAAATATTTATTGCCCCAATAAATTTATTTTGCAATTATTTCCTATATTCTAATGTTAGGAAATTCTCCAAATCATCCATGAAAATGCCTACCTCCTGTCTCCCGCATATCTGATCTAAGACCTCCTACTGAATCCCGAATTCACACTGGGATGCCAAATTACCCAAGAATGTTCCTATACTTGGAACGCTAAAGCTCCTTGCAGGATACTTCGTCAGTGTGGGGTCTCAGTTTTATTTAAGGATCACTGACAACAACGAGTCTCCATGAACAGGAAATCGGACTCTCCTGCCGCCACAGCAAAATCATGCACTCGGGCTTCTCAACAGACATTAACCGCTGCTGAAACTGACAAGGCGCAAAGCAACAGAACAGTCTTCCCGGAAGCAGTTCCAGTGAGGTGCCCGCAGGCTTCTTCCTCCTACCTACAAGCTAATCCTACTACTCTCCTCTTGGTTTTAGATTTAAATGCAGCAGGACAATATGAATTCCAGTCCAGCAGGTAACTTCAAAAATAGCATGAGAAACAGTTTCCCCAAAGAAACAGGTTAATTGGGCTAAAGGGCAGCTAATCCAAATTACTCCAATGCTTCCTTGCTCCCGGGTGATTACTTACCTTAGAACTCGTTTCCATGTGGTATTTGGCACAAGCTCGAAGCTGAGTCACCCAAAACTGTTTCTCCTTTGCATCGGCAGCTAAAATAGAGAAGAAACGGCTTGTAGAGATTGTTCCGAAACGTATCCAACCTACTTCTACACCCACCTAAGCAGGTGGGGGTGCCCAGGGAGTGAGGTGGAGAGAACAAAGGGAGGAACAAAGGCAGATCACAATATTCTCAAGCAGCCTGTGCCTACACCAAAACAAACACACAGCAAACAAACAGACCAGAAAAAAAATTACACTTAATATCAACAGAAAATTCCCTCTTAAACCACATTACAAACGTACTCCAAAATGTCTATAAACAATTTTGTCATTTTTTTAACCTCCTCTGAAAAAAGTCATTTCTCTCTTTTTTTTTTTTTTAAAGATTTTATTCATTTAACAGAGACAGAATGAGAGCACAAGCTGGGAGACAAAGGGAGAGGGAGAAGCAGGCTCCCCACTGAGCAGGGAGCCTCGATGCAAGGCTCCATCCCAGAACCCTGAGATCACGACCTAAGCCAAAGATGCTGCTTAACCAACTGAGCCACTCAGGTGCCTGCTCATTTCTACTTATTTAAAGAGGCAGCAGAGGGGCACCTGAGTGGAGCAGGACATTGACATCGAGCCCCATGTGGGGCCCTGTGCTCAGCAGGAAGGCTGCTAGAGTCTCTCTCCCTTTCCATCTCCATCTACCCCCTTCCCTGCACTCTCTCTCTCATCAATAAAAATAAAAAGCAGAGAAGGGAAGACGTGATTATTTTTAAGTGCCTCTATATGTGTGACAAATATGAGGCTCAGAGGATAGTTTTTCAGAGCCTTTGGGCATTTCCAGAGTTGTACTGTGGACTTACCAGGATCTACAAAATAAGCATTCAATTGAATTATTTTCATATGTGTCCTCAATGACTCATGTTATGATTGGACAGAACAACATTCCAAACGCTGCTTTAGAGGTCCTCAAATTTCCCCCAAAGAGACATTAAAATACAGGCCAAGTGTATGGTCATTATCTTCCATCTACACTCCCACGTCTCAAATAGATCACATCATTTTCTTAAACTCTTATGCACACATAACAGGTTCTAATAAAATCTAAGTCATCAATTTCACTGCATAACTAACTGCATAAATAGTTTAATATAACATTAACTGCATGAATGTTGACTAGGCAGGAAACAAAGATTCCCTTGGAAGTTATAATTGTTCACAAAAATGGGCCTCGGAGTCATTTGTCAGTACAACTCAACTTCAGCTTGAACTTTCGGGTGAACAAATCTGGAGGGGTAGACCAGCGTTAAGACCAGGTGAACTTGACTTCCAAAGGACTCTGCAGAAACTAGAGCCTTTTTCCTTTAGGAAAGGTGAAGAACTGCCAGTTCGTGGCACCAAAAACACTCTCAGAAGCCGTGCAACTACTGACATCAAGACTCATTCAACTCTACATGTAGGTAAGATGTGCTTGAGTAAACCAGCACCCAGATCCTCTGGGGATGAGCCAAGGACCAGCCATATATCCGCCGAAATTTATCCCACCTTTTCTGCAGTTGCTAACTTTAAGCTAAATTTAGCCCTTGGGATACTGTCACACAGATAAATTTTTGTATTTGCTATTAAAGCTACCCTTAAAAAAAATAATAAAAAAATAAAAAGCACCAACCAACCAACCCCTGGGGTTTAATAATCCTGAGAATAGTATCAACTCTTAAAAGGCAAAATGAGATGGCTCAATTGTCCTATTCGTTGGATTTTTTTTTCATTTGTGTGGGTTTGTGTCATTTTATAAACCACAGGCGGGGGTGGGGGGAGGGAAGTGCCATTAAGTTTTTCACCTGCTTTCGTTTCTGCTCTAACAATTTATTAAGCAATAAACAACAAAACGAAAGCAAAGACCATATAAATCTAGCCAGCTGGAACACACACTGCGTGAATCTCCAAAGAGAACATGAATCTTCCCACGTTTCCAGAAACTGAAAAACTTTTTTCAACTGTAGGCATTTTTTTTTTAAGATTTTATTTATTTATTTGAGTGAGTGAGAGAGAGAGAGAGATTGAGAGCATGAGAGGAGAGAGGTCAGCGGGAGAAGCAGATTCCCCGCAGAGCAGGGAGCCTGATGTGGGACTCGATCCTGGGACTCCAGGACCATGACCCGAGCTGAAGACAGTTGCTTAACCAACTGAGCCACACAGACGCCCCAGCTGTAGGCATTTTTATTTCATAGGTTCCTGGATTGTTTTATAGATTCTGAAATATGACTTGTGTATAGATAAAGAAACATTAGCTTATTCCATCTCTTGGCAGTAAAGCTTGGAGATGGAACCATGAAAACTGGACTCAGGCAAGGAGGCTGGGCCCTGGGTCTGGCTTTGCAGAAGCCAACCTATAGTCATCAGTTCCTTGGGGTTAAGGAGAGAAAGAGCCTGTTCTTTGTACTGAGCCCCTACCTGGACAAAGAAAGATATAAGAAGGTAAGATTCTCAACCAACTCCCAACACTTAATACATACAAGTTCTTCCCTTCCTCAGACCTTAATAACACTGACTCAGTCTGTGTGTGTGTGTATGTGTGTCTACACATGCATGTGCAAGCACACGCCCACATGGGCATTTGGATTTTTGTTTTTGTTATTTCATTAGAAGAAAACTGACAATTTTCCTGGCAATGCAACTATAATGGAAAGATAGAAGAATGAGCTAGCCATCCAATTATACTGCTACCATCAGGCCTGGCATTGCTAAAAACCTGTATGATGGATATGCCTTGGGGGTAGCAGGACCGACAGTTACGGCTCAATGGGGAGCTTCCTACAGGCTTCAGTTTTCAAGAAGCGGAGAGAAGGGGAAAAAGCAAGACAAAAAATTAACACCACCCCAGGCAGATGGCTTCCTCACCAGACTCTAACACCATACCAGAATAAATACAACGTAAGTGACAGGGCCCTTTGCTAAGAGATGGTTCTAGAGGAATTCGGGGCGGGGAGGGGTGCCTTGACCCTTGAAAGACTTGTTTTGTCCTCACAGCATAGCCCCACAGGGGACTGTAGTGAAGATTCATACTGTAAAGTCCAAGAAAATACACACTGAGCTAACAGGAAAAATCTGAAATCCGAGAGCTGAGGTGGCTTTAGTGTCACTCCCCTTTCATCTGTCCTTAATTCTGCAGTTATTCAAGAAAGGCAATTCCTAATGTCAGCTCCATCTCCCCACCCCAGGCATTAAGAGAGGCAGTGTCTGTCACCAGAGTTCTTGAATACAGCAAACTGTTAAAGGTAATTAAAACACACACACACACACACACACACACACACGAGAGCCATCCCCATGATAACTAGGCGTGCAGCCCCTGAGACCCGCATGAAGAGTTAGCAGGAGAACATACCTCTCAGTTTATACATCTCTCCATTAGCGGAGTACACCACCAGCATGTGGGGGGCTTCGTCACTCAGGGACACTATGGCTCCAGACAGAGACAGGGCTCCCCGAGGCTTCTGGTGTTTGCTTTGCTCGTTCACAAAATACTGCAGGATGCCAGCCTCAAAATCCAGCACAAAGTACCTGCGCAGAGAAACCACAGTGATCACTTTTCCTTCTCCAGCCCACTCATCATGGCAAAGGAGGAAAGCGATCCTTAAATCAACGCCAAGGCTCTCAACTCAAGAAGGTGGAAACCAAAAGTTCCTCCCGGGCGCCCCAGAGAAGTCAGCCCATGAGCACAGAGAGAGTCCTGGGTTCTTAGGTCAGAATGGTACTTATAATGGGCCACTGGGGCAAGGCAAGGGCTGAGTCCATTCTGGATTGGGTGCAATGCCCATTACCTTGCCTGGTGCCCAGAATACCACCATAAACCCCCAAATGACCCCTCTCCCCCCCCACACACAAAAAGGCAAGCAGATGTACTGGGACACAGCCTCAGGTAACATACTCTGTAGGACCTCACGGGAACAGCTGGCATTTCTAAGCCTCTAAGAGAGGCTGTTTTAAACCCAGGGAACAGCAAACTGAGCCCTGAGCTTCCTGCCAGTGGCCTGGGTAACCCTAAGGAGCCCGAGCTCCAGGGGTCACCTGTCAGAGAACTGGGTGCACACTCCAGCAGGTCCTCCAAGAACTCGCTCTGCTTCGGGAGGCCATGATGCCATTGCAAGGTAAAAAGCAGAGGGACAGCAAGTTGCCTAAGTCACTCAAACAGGTAGCTACACATCTGGCCTGTTTATGCGCTCAACCTATCACTTAGGAAGTCACCACAACAACCTCCCATTCATCGTCTGAGACGCAACTTCTTCCTGCGGTCTAGAGGCTTGTAACAGCCCCTGCTGGTTTTTCTACCTTCTTGCTTTCTGTTCCACTCACACCAGCCTTTCCTCTCCACCCTCAGAGTCCCCAGGTCATCTCCCACACCACAGGACCTTGGTTCATGCCGTTCCTCCCTGTCTAGAACAGTTATTCCAAGTGTGGCCCACAGATTGTTTCCTGTCTACAACAGTTTTGCAGTTTGGCTTTGCTTCAACATCCGACCGCCTGATGGGTGGATCGGTCTCATTGAACAGCCTGGATGTTGCCCAACACACATGGCCCATACAAGCTACACCCTAGTCATGAATCAACCATAATGTAACTGACGGGAGGAGGAGGGGGTCCTTCCCCAGTTTGAAAGACACCCGTCCAGAATGCTATCCTTTCTGCCTAGATGGCAGTGTCTTTGCCTTCTTGCCATGTTAACTTCTCAGCCTTCGGGACCAACTCAAGGACCACCAACTTGAGAAACCTCCTGAAACTCAAGTCTTCCTCCCACAAGCTCTCATAGCACCTTGAAATCATTCTTCCCAGCCTGGCCCCGGTGGGAGTCTATACCTGGAGCCTCTAATTCCACATCAACTAGACTCTCTACACCCTTTGGAAGCAGAAGTATGTTCCCCCCAGTGCCCAGTACAGTGCCGGACACTTCACTGATACTCAGTGAACGTTTGTTCAATGAATCAATGAAGGGGAGGACCCCACCCACCCAATTCCAGTTTCCAAGCCAGGCACCAAAGCACCTGGTCACTACGGTGAACTCACGGAGGCACTCCAAAAATAGTTTATGTTTTTGAGAGGTAAGCGGCAATACTCAACACGGGTCAAATGCCATATACATACTAACTTAGGTGGTTGTCACAGGTTCAATGTTAGATCGCACTACGTTCCTTGGAACAACATGGTAGCTTTTGCAAAGTAGGATTTCCGGTGGTGCTGGGATAAGAAGCAAACATCATTGTGGAACAGGAAAAGAGGGCAGTGATGCCCAATACGATTCCAAGGTTCAAAAGCCATGTAAGGCCCGCAGGTGCATACATCCCATCCGTAAGTAATTGGTGTTCTTTAAACAAATAGATTTTTTTCCATTCCTGTTTATTATTATTTTTTTCAAATACCAAGGTGCTGAACCATAAATATGTATAAAGTGGTTTGGAGCTAACGAGTTAATAAATGAAACTTAGAGGTTTCTTCACATGGAAGCGCCATGAACCAAGCAAGCTTACAACCCTCTGATCTAATTCATCCTCACGGTAGCCCAACAGTTAGACGTTGTCATTCCCAATTTACAGATATCCTGAGACCCAAAGAAACTCACAGTGCAAGGGCAAGGCTTGGTTCGCTCCAGCCATCATAAACTCCCCTTTGATTGTCGTGCCAGCCCTCCCTTGTCCCTTTCTCCAAGTCGCCGCTCTTGAGTCACCTCTCCCAGACTTGCTTAGGAAATTTATTCTCCCCACCTTCCTGTTCCAACAGAGCTAACCCAACAAGCTGGAAGCTCCCTCCCACAGTGCAGGGTGCCCGACGCCCCAGTGCTCCAGAATTCCAATTCCTCTAAGAAATCTTCCTCTCGTAATTATTTCTAACCTTCTAAGTAGCCCAGCCAAGACAGTTGGCCTCGCTTACCCATCTCCTTCCCTCCCGCACTTTAGACCGGGATGCTACAGACCGACCTCTGGTTTTCAGGAGGAGCGTGGATAAATCAGACACGGAAATGCGTCACAGACAGGACCCTTCCAAATTAAAGTCCCTACTCCGGCAGCACCCATCACCTGGGAGCTTGTTTGAAATGTAAATTCTTGGGCCCCACTCAAGACCTGCTGCATCTGAAACTCTGGGGGAGGAGCCCAGGAAGCAGTGTTTTCGGCTTCCAGGTGATTCTGAGGCAGCTCAAGGTGGAGAGGCACTGACCTCCGCGCTGCCTGCCTCTTCTAGGACACACCGCCAGAATATACTCCCCAGACTCCCTTGCACTTAGGGTGTGGCCATTTGAGTTTTAGCCAATAGGATGTGAGCAAAAGCAATGCAGGCTTGACCCATAAAACACACTTTCTCTCTCTCCCGCCCATGTACATACACACCCACTCTCACACACTCACTTTCTCTCTCATACACACACACACACGCAGGTTGGAAATGGGGACAACCTGCAGGTGAACTTGGGAACCCCACAACAATTATGGCAAAGAGATAAGGGACCTGGGCCCCCAAATCTCCCCCTGGGAGAGTCACCTGCTAAGAAGCATCCACATCAGGCTGGTATAGGAGTTAGAAAGTTCTGCTGAATTAGGCCATTAAGATCAAGATGTGTTACAGCAATTAGCCTTACAAATTCACATACAAACAAACAAAAAGTATTTCTATTTTCATGTCCTACTTAAAAAACATTTTTTTAAGATTTTTACTTTTGAGGAATCTCCACACCCAATGTGGGGCTCAAACCCACAACCCTGAGATCAAGAGTCACACGCTGCACTGACTGAGCCAGCCAGGTGCCCTCATTCTACTTAAAATTTGCTCCGATTTGGGGACACCTGGGTGGCTCAGTTATTTAAGCATCTGCCTTTGGCTCAGGTCCTGATCCCAGGGTCCTGGGATGGAGCCACGCATCAGGCTCCCTGCTCAGTGGGAAGCCTGCTTCTCCCTCTGCCTGCTGCTCCTCCTGCTTGTGTGCACTCTCTGACAGATAAATCAAATATTTTTAAAAAATAAACTTAGAAGAAGAAGAAGAAGAAGAAAGAAGAAGAAAGAAGAAGAAAGAAGAAGAAAGAAGAAGAAAGAAGAAGAAAGAAGAAGAAGAAAGAAGAAGAAAGAAGAAGAAAGAAGAAGAAGAAAGAAGAAGAAAGAAGAAGAAGAAAGAAGAAGAAAGAAGAAGAAAGAAGAAAGAAAGAAAGACTCTGTGTGGCAAAAACCAAATTCCCCCCACCCAAAAAAACCTCCTTCGACAAGAGAGCAGGGTAATTTCTGAGCTGCCAATGATCACATAATTTAAGTGCTGACCCTGCCCTCTCCTTAGGGGTAAATGTTTTCAACTTGACCTATATCGAACGTCATTGTGACACGCTCCCGGCAAGGCAGAGCACTAACAGTAACACTCCTTACAAGTGTAGGGAAGGACACTGGGCTCCGACCGCAGCACTCTGTGTCCTTCCCACCCTCCCAGGCCAGAGCTGCAGTATCCCCCATCCAAAAACACACCCACTTTCCTGGGGGAAGTAGAAGAGGAAAGGTATCTGAACAGGCTTCAAGGAAGAGGC
Organism: Martes martes; assembly: GCF_963455335.1. Classification (NCBI taxonomy): domain Eukaryota; kingdom Metazoa; phylum Chordata; class Mammalia; order Carnivora; family Mustelidae; genus Martes; species Martes martes. The sequence continues at coordinate 145,270,870 of NC_137888.1, forward strand.
ATGCACCATTGGCTGGAAGGGAGAAAGGGTTTGACATCTTTCTCCTTATTGCTTCTACCAACTCCTCATTGATTAGGAAGCTGTCAGCTTTCCTCGCTCCTAGAGGCAGCTTCCCAAATGCATCCTGTTTAAACAACTCACTGTATATTTGCAAAGACATTATTCAGAAGCCGATGCAAAGAAATGAATTCGATGTTGTTCTTTTGCCCAATAGGGATGACAATAAGCAAATGATGTCCCATTATGCAGGAAATGGGGACGCATTAATGATTTTTCATAATACGTATTTCAAACCTACATCTTAATTTTAACCTGTCACAGATAGGGGGGAAAAAACCACTTCTACTGCATTCTAAAATAGTTTAAATGCAAATATGCAGGTTTGAATCATGTGCACTAAGGAAGGTCATCAATAATTTACTCCCCTTCTAAAGACAACTAGAAATTACCGTGTTTGGAGAGAGGCAATGGAGTACCAGCAGATTAAAAACTATAGCCAACTCAACAAAGTGTCCCTTCAGGCCGGCCTCTGAAAGGTAAGTTAGCTTGGGTCACAGAAGGTGAGAGCTGTCCATACGGCATTAAGGAGGGCAATCCCGGTTGGTCACATCCCCTGGGAGGAATGAAATTAAATTTGGTTTCCCACTGGGTCATGATTCTGTCAGTTACTGCTGTTCGGAGCCTGGAGCGGTATCTGAAAGTCACAGCTTTCCTGCTAAATAGGAAAAGTTAGCCATATTTCTAAATGAGACTTCCTAAGCCCAAGTGAAATTGCTAGATAAAATCCTGGAACATTCTTACAGGTCTTTCCTTCTAGAGAAATGATTAAGGCAAACCTAATTCCTACTCTTTTTTCTCTTTTTTTAGTGTCTTCAGGCTTTAGCGTGCAACCCGATGTGAAGGCAAACTTCACTGTACACAGAGCGAGCCTGTATTTTTTTGCTGCATTAACAAAGCAAAGAACATGCTGGGGAGAGAGAACCAGGGGAGAACACAAACCCGCTTGGAGAGGCGTCTTCACTGCTGGCAGGCCAGCTTCCTGGGGACACCGCTGGCCAGTTCCAAAGCCAGGAGCCACGGCACGTGGCAGATGCCTTCCCTGGCAGGACAGAGGACGAGCCCCTGTACTGCTTATGCTTCAGGCAAGCCTCACTGCTTTAGAAACACCACACCGTGCATGCACACACTCCACCCTTCGTATATACACTCACAGATGTGGACATTCACATGTGCCCACAAACACACCTGCACACACTTACACAGATACTCAAGTTCATACCTCTGCACTCATGTCAACATTCTTGAACTCACACCACACTTTTACCTACTCGGACATGTACACACATTCACACTCCCCTGCACATGCTCTGACTTTTACACATACACACACACACACACACACACACACACAAACAGAGCAGCTGCAGCCCTTTCCTAGCACTGCTTTCCAATTCTTGCATCCCCCGGGTTAGGTTACCTGTCTACACCTGTAGCTTCTTGATCTCACCCAGCTGCCTGACAGTTTCATTAAGGTCCAAGTTTAGCCTCCGAAAGTTGAAAAATCCATTTTTATATTGGGAGCAGGGAGGAATGGACCCTAAAAGCACACCAACGGCCATGAGGCCAAACTCCAGCCGGAAGCAGAAATGTCACGGGAAAGGCTTGGGGGGGAGGGTGCTTTGGGAAGAAGTTCATGGATGCAGACAGGCAGAAGGTACAACCAAACCACGAGAGATTTATAAAGAAAAAAATGCAGTGATAAAAACCTTCCTTTGAAGACAAACTAGTAGACAGGCTGGTTCTGACAAAAAGCTAAGTCACTTCATCTGAATTGAAAGGTGAAAATTAAAACAACAAGAGTAAAGGTCCTAGGAAGAAGAGGTGTTCGCCTCTCGACGGCAGCTGAGCAGACACCTTTCATACCTGTGTCATCTCCAGTAGGCTGTCAGGACTCTTCGCGTCTCCCCGGAGGCTCAGTCCCTCATCTCCACGCCTGATGCTGGGGCCAGAACCTCAGGGACCCCCTGCCTGCCAGACCCGCCACCCCAGCCCCACATGAATGAGGAAGGAGGACCCAGCTCCCGCTGTCCACAGGTAGTCAGGCGGTCCTTCCCACTGAGATGGGTCTCACCTTCCTCGGGCACCCTGTCTTGAGAAGCACCTGCCCCACGGCTGGAACTCACCAGACACGGCAGGCTGGGGACGTCTGAGCAGCGGCCTTACCCCCACCAAGGACAACATTGACCTTGGTCTTCCACTTAAGATGCTTTTCTGGGTTGGATTATTTGCTGTCCGACTCTTCGGGAACCCCAGTGCACACCCCACTGGCACATCAAAATGGCAGAGACAGAGGACCCTCTCGCAGAGGCTGGATTTCTCCACCTTGGGCATCCTCCCCTCCTCCATGGGCCCAAGCCACAAGAGAACTTGACAGGTGTAGGCACAGAGCTCAAGGAGCAGTTCTTACCAGCCCTACACACACTGATTACTCAGGTTTCAGCTGCCCCTACCCACCCACCCATTCCCTTCTTTCAATTGAAATATCACCATTTCTGTGCGCCTGGGTGGCACAGTGGGTTAAGGCCTCTGCCTTCAGCTCAGGTCATGATCCAGGGTCCTGGAATCACATTTCTAAAACTTCCAATCTACTGTTTACTGAAAAATTAAAATGAAAATCTGCAAAGCAAACTCGGTATGTGAAGGAGGAGGGGAAATATCAAACTGTGGGTGTGTTCTCCTAAATTCACCTTAAGTCTTCAAACCTGACACCGTCTGTTGACCACCTCCAGTGAGCCCTTCTCATCTCCAGAGAGCAGCATATGAAAGTTCTCCACACAGAGTTGTCTCCTCAGAGGTGCCAATCACACATGAGAGGGTATTCATGCATCCCAGGGGGGCCCGTAACACCTGATCATGGTGGCCTCCTCACGGGGAAGGGCTCACACTCATAATCCTTAGAGTTCCTGACTTGATTGAGAAGGGAAATCTTCTAGAACTTCTCTCATGATAACCTGGAGAGGAAGCACCAAAACCTTACAAATTCCAAGGCCTCCTCAATCTTAGCCAAACTTGAATGTCTGAGATCTGCTTAAGTCTTGTAACTTGCGATGATGGGATGTCCATGTTCCATCCGTGAATTCCCAACCCATTCAGAGTTTCCCAGGGGGAATGTGAAACCGTAGCTTAAGGAGGGCAGGGAGGGGGGCGCCTGGGTGGCTCAGTGGGTTGAGCCTCTGCCTTTGGCTCAGGTCATGATCTCAGGGTTCTGGGATCGAGCCCTGCATCGGGCTCTCTGCTCAGCTGGGAGCCTCCTTCCCCCTCTCTCTGCCTGTCTCCTTGCCTACTTGTGATCTCTCTCTCTCCTCTGTCAGATAAATAAAATCTTTAAAAAAAAAAAAAAAAAAAGGACAGGGAGGGACTTGAGAGGCCGGGCCCCTCCAAGTGGGTAGGTGGCACTTTAATACGCAAAGAGAATTTACACAGGAGGCCTGTCTTGGGCAGCAGCAAAACGAATCCACATGCCCACCCTCCAAACCTTAAAGGTCACGGATACCTCGCAGGTGTTCTCACTGATCACATCACCATCTCGAGGCTGCATCCTTGGAGCAGCTTCTGGGAGCAGGAAAGGGCAGCAGAACCCACATTCCTAGGACAGGGGAGGAGCTGAGAGGCCTCTGAATGCCTGGGTCCAGCTCATGGGGTCAACTGGTGGTCACGGCCTCTTGATGACCATTCCAAGAGTCTCCACTACTTACTATTCAACTTACAACCAGAGAAGTCCACCACTGCAACTTCCATGCCCCAAAGCACCATGAGGCAGAGATTCCAACATCCTCCAGAAGGTACTAAGTTGTGAGAGGGCCTTAAGGCTCATCACCAACCAGGGGACAAGCAGACGCTATCACAGAATTACAGAAGGACTCTGTCATTCCCAAACATTTGGGCATGCAATACAGGTCCAATCTCAATCGATCAGAAAGATTTAGCAGGATAGGGCTGTCTATAGCACAATCATTATGTCAGTTTTCAGAAATCTTAAAGATAGAGAAACTGAACCATTAGCAAAAATAACTGCTAATCTTCAGAGCACTTTCTACATGCCGTGGATTATTACTCATATTAACTCATTTATACCTCCCAGCAGTCCTGGGAAAGAGAAGTGATCATAACCTCTTTCTACAGGGGAAAAAATTCAAGTGAAGAAAGGGTAACTTGTTCAGCATCTTACAGGAAATGATGGGGCTAGATTTTAACTCAGGCAATCTAGCAATATAGTTCATAGCTCTAAACCGTTAAGATACTCCTGTGGATTAAAATACAGTTTTCACTGCAAAGAAGCAAAAACAGAGGATCAAAAATACATAAAGCAAACTGATAGAAATGCAAAGAGAAAATGAAATACAGTCAGATTGGGAGGTTGTAGAATCCTATCACCTATTAATTCTGTAGGATCGAACAGATATGCAGAAAATACGGACATCCAAGACAACAGTCAGTTTTATTTTAGATTTTTCAAATAATTATATACACTGGCAAAAAATAGGGCTTTTTTTCCCAAGATTTTATTTATTTGAGAGCTAGAGAGATTGAGAGAGAGAGAGAGAGAGAGAGAACTGAGCAGGGAGCCTGATTTGGGGCTCAATCCCAGGACCCCAGGATCATGACCTAAGCCAAAGGCAGACACTTAACTGACTGAGCCACCCAGGCACCCAATAGGACTTTTTAAATGTGCATGGATAAATCTTCCAAAACACTGCCCAAAAAACCATCAAGTAGTAGAAATGTTATAGGTCACATTCTTTACAGTTCACAGGAAAATGACTGGTATGTTAAAGACTTCAGTTTTTAAAAAATAAATAGGATTAGTTTTAATAATATAACATTTAAATGTAATTGGCATATTATGACTTGATATTCATTTAGGAGAAAATAGGTTAATAGGAAAATTAGGAGAAACTAGGAGAATAGGTTAGAGTGGGGAGGGCATGACAGAGGCAAAACCATAATAAAAGTATTGGCACATATTTCTAAATTTAAAAAATCTCTAGGGGCACCTGGGTGCCTCAGATGGTAAAGCTTCTGCCTTCGGCTCAGGTCATGATCTCAGGACCCTGGGATTAAGCCCCGAATCGGGCTCTCTGCTCAGTGGAGAGTCTGCTTGTCCCTCTCCCTCTGCCTCTCCCCCCTGCTTATGCTCTCAAATGAATAAATCTTTTAAAAAAATCTCTAAAGTTAAAAAAAATCCATAAATAAAATTAACAGACAACTAATAATGTGTGGTTTAAAAAAATACTGCAGTATCTTGCCTTCTAAAAAGAACGTGTCTTACAGTTTGGGTCGGCCACTTCCCGCTTCCCAAATTAGTTAAGCAGCTTGTTAAAAATGTGGATTTCTGACTCCAACCCACACCTAGAGAATCAGCATCTTTGCAGATGAGGTCAGGAAATCGGGAAGGCGAAATTTCAAAGTTTCCCTAAAACGCCCTGCGGGAGAGGAGCCAGCGCAAAGTCACAGATGGAAGAAAACCTCACGGGTGTTGTTCAGGAGCTTGGTTTTCGGCTTCCTCTACCATCATTCACACGGCAGACGCCTGCGCACCCACACGCCCAGACAACCAAGCAGGATTTATTATTTAAGTGTGCGACGACCTCATTTTGTCTGCGTCTGAATGCGCCCAACCCCAGCTCCGAAATCACAACCACCTAGGCAGTGGGTTTTCTTGGCTCTGTCCCTTTGGAAGTATTTTTGAGACAGATTTAAGGAAAAGTTCCAAAACTACCTGGCAGAAAGCTCCCGCATCATCGGATCATCAAGCAGCATGAGGCAGGTGCTCAGCTGCTTGGAGCGGCCCGGGCTGAAAGACCCACCTGAAGATTAAGGAGCGAGCCGCCCAGCGGCCTCGAGAACCACCTAATAAAGCACCAGCATAAGTCAACGTTAACTTTGAACACGAGATTTGATGCACTGCGCTTGGATTTGATCTACGATGAGATTCAATCTGCTTTTAAAGACTGGGCGATTTAATTCCAAAAGCCAGAACGGAGACCTGTCTGACAAGGATGAATACAGGCTTTCAGAACAGCGCTTCTCACCTTCTGAACTATTAACTCTTGAGTTTCCAGTGCCTTCAGGGAAGACTCTAACACTATAGTAAGGAGACTGTAAAATATCAGGAGGTATCGTACGGCACACAGCTCACATTTGCACTCTTGCTGTTGAGGACACAGGTAATTTACCTGAGGATACTTACAGTGGGTGGAGCCTTGATTCAGGTCCCTGCTTTGGCTTGGAAGGCTGAACACACACATCAAGGCATGATGAAAATGATTCTGGTACTCACTAAAGCCCTGGGGTAAAGAAGGGTGGGCATTCACAGCCTGGCTCCCATGGAGATGAAGAAAGCGGAGACTCCGGCCCAGGGAGACCCATCTGGGGAAGCAATTCAGATTCCCAGGAATCTCAGTTTTGTCCCCAAATGCCCAACTCAGTCAAGCCTTAAACTCCACTGTCCTTGGATCAAAGGATCTTGCATTCTTCCTAGGGTGACGCAGCACAAAAGAAAGAGGCCTGACTCGGTGGTAAGCGGCCTGACTATGGCCTAGACCGGCGGTTTTCAAGCTTTAGCTGCATCAGAATCACCTGGGCCCTCCCCAGACTTTCTGATTGCGGAGGTCTGGGGTGGAGCATGAGAATGTGAATTTTTTTTTTTAAGATTTTATTTATTTATTTGAAAGAGTGACAGAGAAAGCTCAAGAGAGAGTGCCTGCACAAGCAGGGGGGAGGGGCAAGGGGAGAGGGAGAAGCAGGCTCCCACTGAGCAGGGAGCCCGCCGTAGGGTTCAATCCCAGGATCCCGGGATCATGACCTGGCAGATGCAGATGTTTAACAGACTAAGCCAACCAGGTGCCCCAAGAATTTGAATTTCTAACGCCTTCCAGGGCTGAGGCTGATGCTGCTGCAATGCCCACACTTTAAGAACCACTGGTTCTCACATTGGTGACAAAGTCCTTTATCCACTCTGAGCTTTGACATCCAGTCCTGCAAAAGCAGAAAGCCGAATGACTCTTTTGCAGACTATCTGACCGTCACTGGGCCTGAAGATCTGTCTGGTTATAAAACAAGAGCTTCCAAAGCACACGTCGCGTTTCCAAACGCAAACAGTAAATCGTACCCAATGCTGACATTCGTATTACATTGTGTCAGCAGTTTAGTTAATTGACTACAATGCCAACAAGGCAGAACTTAAAACAAGAGCCTTGATTTGTTCTTTGGTCGACATGCCATGGAAATCTTATTGGGCAAGGACTAGCACCTGATTCTCAACATGGTCAGCGGTACGAAGGTTCTTTGATGAGGATTTTTTTTTAAGGTTTTATTTATTTACTTGAGATAGCAAGAGAGCACAGTGGTGGGGGAGGGGGGCAGAGGGAGAGGGTGAAGCAGCCTCCTCACGGAGCAGGGAGCCCGATGCAAGACTCCATCGTAGGACCCCAAGATCATAAGCTGAGCCCAAGGCAGACGCTTAACTGACTGAGACACCCAGGCACCCAGATGTGGACAGCTTTACCCAGGGTTAAAGAAAAGAGAGTCTATATAAGTCCAAATTTCTGAAAAAGAAAAAGGGAAGAAAACCTAGTTCCAAAACTAGGTTTTATTTGCAAGAACTGACTCATTTCTTTAAAAACAATCCTTTTGCACTGAGTACCTACAATGTGCTAGGCACCCTGTGCCAAGGGCTAAGGCTACACTGGTGAGGTGGGGTATGGACAAGGCCCCTACTCGAATGCAGGGTGCGGTAGACGAATGACTCCAACACACAAAATAGTCACTAAAATAAATGGCAAAATTATAACTGTGGTGAGTATCTCCTAGAGAAGAGAAGAGACCTGGTTAGGGAGTTCTTAAGGTCAAAATATCCATCCACTGGTGAAAGGATAAGCAAAATGTGATATATGCATACAATGAAATACTATTTAGCAATTAAAAAAATACTTGATACATGTGCTACCCCATGGGGTAGCCTCAAAAGGCTTATACTAAGTAGAGGAAGCCAGGTGCAAAAGATGAAACGTTATATGGTTTCATTTATACACAATGTCCAGACAAGGCAAATTTACAGGGAGAAAAAGCAGATGAACAGCTGAGAATGGGAGCGGGATAAACCACGAACCAGCTAGAGGGAATTTTTCTCAGCGATAGAAATATTCTCAAACTGGATGGTAAATTTAATGGTGTGTAAATTATACCTTAATAAAAGTATTTAAAATAAAACACTTCAGGGACACCTGGGTGGCTCAGTCCGTTAAGCATCTGCTTTGGCAAAGCTCAGGTCATGATCCCAGGGTTGTGGGATCGAGTCCTGCTTCAGGCTCCTTGCTCAGCGGGCAGCCTGCTTCTTCCTCTGCCTGATACTCCCCCTGCTTGCACGCATGCGCTCGCTCGCTCTCCCTCTCTCTCTCTCTCTCTCTGACAAATATATAAATAAAATATTTAAAAGAAAACACTTCAGGGGCGCCTGGGTGGCTCAGTGGGTTGAGCCTCTGCCTTCGGCTCAGGTTGTGGTCTCAGGGTCCTGGGATCGAGCCCCACATGGGGCTCCCTGCTCGGCGGGGAGCCTGCTTCCCCCTCTCTCTGTCTGCCTCTCTGCCTGCTTGTGATCTCTCTCTCTCTCTCTCTCTCTCTCTCTCTCTGTCAAATAAATAAATAAATAAATAAAAGAAAACACTTCAGTGTTCCCGGCACTAGGCTTGGCCAGCATGGAGCGGCAGGCTTACCTCGGGGGCACAATCGACAAGACTTCATGATGAACAGAGAATTATGTTTGGGGAATTCTGCACCTGAGAGACCTTTACAACTTCCAAGAGATGTCAGTTAGCAGCTGGATGAATGGGGCTGGAGCCCAGAGGAGGTCTGGGCTGTAGCTATCAAGTTGAAATCACCTGTAAATAAGGAGACACGGAGGCCAAAGGCGTGTATGAGATTACACAGAAAGAGACGAGAGGAGAAGGGGAGGCAGGGAGGAGTATTCTTAAAGCCAAGATGTGGGGGGATCTAATCACGAACAGCAAAAGAGACAGAACCCGAGGCAGAGAGCTAGGAGCTAGGAGGAAACCAGAACCCCAGAAAGAGAACGTCTGGGAAAGGAGGCTATGCCCCGCTGTGTGGAATGCTGACAAAATGTCAGTGAGACAGGAACTGAAATGTGCTGTTTGTGACCATACGCTGATGTGTTTCCTTCAAGATTCATGGAGTGCCATGACCCTACCTTACTGTCAAGCCGATCGGTCCTTGTTGGTGCAGCAAGCACAAGCGAGAGAGGGAAGGAATTTCTCTTATGTTCCAAATATCGATTGCCCAAGTTTACCAGATTTTTCCCAATATCCACGTCCCACTTTTACTGGGAGCAGTGGAAAGATTACTCGGTTGAAACTAGGGTCTGCAACCTCCACAGTCTGAAACCAGAGGTAGCAGAGACCGCTGACAGCGGTATTTTCTCTTCTCTCTTGAATCAAGAGGACTCCAATTTTTGGCTGGGCAGAGTAGGCCATGCCCGAATACACTTCCCAACCTTCCTTGCAGCTAGAGGTGGTCATGTGACTGAGTTCTAGCTAACGAGGAACAATGGTGTATTAGATTCCTTCCCCTGCCTTTTCAGAAGATGGATATCACGGCTGGAACTTCCACATTCCAACTTTGAAGGCCATGGCCACGGCCTGCGGATGGTGAAGCAGGAAGTGAGACGGAGCCTGGGTCTTTGAAATCTTTGGAACCCCCCACCCAGCCCCCACAACTCCAACCCTAAAAAGTTTACCTCCAAACTTTTTATGTGACATAAAAATAAAGGTTACATATCAGAATCATCTGTGTTATGGACTGAATTTTGTCCTCCCCAAATTCATATCTAGAAGCCCTAACTTCCAACATGACTGTATTTGGAGACAGGCCCTATAAGGAAGAAATTAGGTTTGAATTAGGTTATGGGCGGGGGGGAGGGGGGCCCCCTTGGTCTGGTAGAATTAGTGTCCTTACAAGGAACAGACTCCAGAGAACAAACTCGTTCTCTCCCTGTGTACACAGCAAGATGGTGGTCATCTACCACACGAGAGAAGAGGCCTCAGAATGAAACCGACCTTGTTGGCACCTTGCTCTCAGACTTCCGGCCTCCATAACTGAGAAATAAATTTCTCTTGTCTAAGCCACCCAGTCTGTGGTACCGTGTTATAGCAGCCCAAGCAGACTAAAACCCCTAGTTCTAAGTTCCACTCCCCTATGCACATAGACCAATTAAATCAGAATCTCTGGGAGTGAAAGCCAGGCATCGGTAATTGTCCAAGCTCCCCGGGTGACTGCAACTGTGGCCAAACTTGAGAGCCAGCGGCTGATGCCACCTGTTAATCACAGCTGAACACTATTCCTAACTGACACACCAACCCATGTGACCCCTCTTCCTGGGCCAGCCAGTGTGCAGGTTGTTAAAATGGGATTATAACGCTCACTACTTCCACCAACATTTAACAACCCTACTATATGCCAAATGCTGAGGATACACTGGTCAACAGGTCAGTTTCTGCTCTAAAGAAGCCTATAGTTATGTTATCTGCAAGGATTCTGGGAGCAAAAGCAACAAATTATGTACCTGTTACAATTATATGGGTTAAACACAATGCAAAATCCAGAAAAAGTAACATGGATGAAGACCAATCATATCACCATATTAAACGAAAGGTAATAACCTATTATAAACCTAAAGAGTGTTTCAGAAATCACTCAGTAATTAATTGCTGAGAATAATTTCACATTAATGATATGTCCCCATTATACATACATATATACGACACACACCCAGCATGAGAAATTGTGCTTAATATATCTATATTTCTTAATTATGACCATGAGGAATAAGGCCATGTTAATTTTAAGACACTCAAACTCTAAGAACCGTATGATAGATATGTGAGTGAAGCATTCACCATGGATCATAAAGTTTTCAGAACAGACTTCCTTTAGGGTCCCACACAATAGATCACCATCACATCTGTAGAGGATAAAAAGTTACTGTATCCTTTTCAGACTTCACACAAAAACAATAGTTACTTCCCAAAGACTGTTTTAAGACTATGCCCATTTGGGGATCAAAAGCTCCAGGTTCTATGTGCAATGACCCCACTTTCCAAATGATCTAATCAAATGGGAACTACTTGTGTTTTCTGCAAAGGATGGTATTATTTCCTTAAAAATCTATTTTCTTCCCCTATTTTCTTCTGGACAAGGTGGAGAACAAGCACATCATCTGGCTCCCTCCTCGGAACCCAATCTTAGAGATGCCACAGAACAGAAAGGATGTTGAGAGACTGGAGTGCAGAGCAGAGGTGCACAGGTTCCCAAATGCAGGAACAGGCTGGGGCCAGGGAGCACGAGGGCCATAAAGGGGGCACCGTTTCAAGGAAGAGTCCTCCGACTCAACCACACGTGTCGCTATTACTGCCCAGATAAGTAGAAGCACCAGCTCAGGAGCTGCTGTGGTATCTACGCAGTGCCTGGCTTCAGGGGGTTCCATAACAAGAGCAAGTACAATGGAGCCAGCCAGCTCCTGACCCTCTGCCTTCCCACCTCAATACCTCTCCTAAGCCACAGTCAGGCAGCGTTAAGAACGACTCGGGTCAAGTCCTTGGGATGAAGAAGAAAGAAGACAGAGATGAAGAGATCCAGGCTGCCCTTCAGTCCTAAGGGCATCTTCCCCCACCAAGTCAACAGCTAACCATCACCAAGTAATAAAAGGTACCTGACAGTGGCAAAAAGAAGCAGAAATTAGAGAAGCATGCGTGTCATAAAAGGAGGTGGGAGAAAGAATGGAACAATTCACACTGGAAGAAGCGGGCCTAAAGGGAAGAAAACTTAAATTTAAACAGCTTCAGTGAGCTATGGGAGGCAACCAGAAATGGGGAATAGAAAGAAACAGAACCACCAACTGAAAATACTGAGTTTGGAAAAATGAGTTTTGGGGACACCTGGGTGTCTCAGTCATTAAGCGTCTGCCTTTGGCTTGGGACATAATCCCAGGGTCCTGGGATCAAGTGCTGTTTCAGGCTCCTTGCTCAGTGGGGAGCCTGCTTCTCCCTCTGACTGCTGCTCCCCTCTCTGCCTACTGCCCGCCTCCCCGCCTCCCCGCCGCTTGTGCTCTCTCTCTCTGAAAAATAAATTTTTAAAATCTTAAAAAAGAAAAAGAAGTTTTGTAAAAGGATTGGGAGAGGAGCAGAAAGAGGTGGAAAAATGAATCGGTGAGCTAGAAGATTCATCAGTGCACTCTTGCTGAAGGCAACAGGACCGGATTTTATAGGTGGAAAAATGTGATAAAATAGAAGTGTCAACATCCACCTCACAGCAGTTCCACAGTGGAGGAAAAAAAAATAAAAGGTAAAGGGGAAATATTTAAAGAAATAAGAACCAAAAATTTGCCACAGTTAAAGAAAGAGTTAACACTTCATATTAAAAGAACTCACAGAATGCCAGAAAGACTGAATGAGAAAAAGCCACACCTAGATCTATTAGAGTAAAATTACTAATCAAAGAAAAAGAAGAAGTTTAAAAGTTTCCAGAGAGAAAAAGCAGAAAACCTATAAAGAAAGAAAAATACCAGACTGACATCTGAGCATCAACAGCAACACTGCATGTCAGAAGACAAAGGAATGCTTTCAACATGCAAAGGAAAAGATCTTGGAACTCAAACTTTGCTTGGTGTTCAGGTGATTATCATTAAATGTGAAGCTGAGAAAGTCCTTTCACTTCTGGTATCACGGGCAATGGGGGTTTTGAGGAATCTTCCTTCTATGGTAACTGAGTTCTAGACACTATGTAAGAAATCTCACAGGAAACCAAGAAGGCTTCTAAGGAAGGCCCCACACATATGTACCCATGTGGTACCAGGGCTGTGGGCAGCTGGGGACAGCAGGGTTGGCTGTCTTGAGGGCAGATGTTGATAGTAGCATGCTACTGGGATAGTGAGCCTTGGGCTCAATTTCTCCCAGGTTTGGGAGAAGCCACACCTGGGATCCCCTTTAAACCAAGACCCTCAAGGGGGTCTTAAATGGTCTCAGATCAGCACCCCCCTGTCTACTATAAGAAACAAAAGTAAATCCTCTCTGGAGGAAGCATACCTAACGTATATTGTCATGTAGTTAAGTTCAAGCAACATATTCACAAAGATCACCAAGTACAAAAGAAGGCAAGCCACTAGGAGTGAGTTTTGGCAGCAAAAAAAAAAAAAAAAAAAAAACAAACAAAACCCAAAAAACAAAAGCCACAATGCATTCAGATCTCCAAGAATAGCAGATAATTGAAATTGTCAGACAGAGAGTATAAAATAGCTGGGTATAAAATAGTTAATGAAATAAAGTATACAAATACAAAGATGTGCACATAACAAAAGACTATCAGGAAAGAAGAGGCATATTTGAAAACAAAATGCAACCGCTATACATTAAAATTGTATTTTTTTTAATTAAAAGATCGTATAGCATAGGGAATGTCATCAATGGTACTGTAATGGCATTGCAGTTGTAGGATGAGAGATGGGAGTTACACTTGTGGTGAGCATAGCATAACATACAGACTTGTCAAATCACTATTTTGTATACTTGAAAGCAATGTAACACTGTGTGTCAACTATACCTCAAAAAAAATTAAAATTAAAAAAATAAAAGAATCTCTGGATGGGTAAAGCAGTAGATTAGAAACAGCTAAAAAGAAAGTAAGTAATCTGGGGGTGCCTGGGTGGTTCAATCGGTTAAGTGGCTGACTCTTGATTTTGGCTCCAGTCAAGATCTCAGAGTGCTGGGATTGTGACCGGCATCAGGCTCTGAGCTCAGCAGGGAGTCTGCTTCAGGATTCTCTCTCTGCCTGCCCCTCCCCCTGTTCCCTCTCTATATAAAACTGAATGAATAAATAGTTTCTTAAAAAAAAGAGAGAGAGATGGCTGGGTGGCTCAGTCATTGGGTGTCTGCCTTTGGCTCAGGTCATGATCCCAGGGTTCTGGGATCAAGTCCTACATCAGGGTCCCTGCTCAGTGGGGGTCTGCTTCTCCCTCTCCCACTCCTCCTGCCTGTGTTCCCTCTCTCACTGTGTGTGTGTGTGTGTCTCTCTCTCTGTCAAATAAATAAACAAATAAATACTTTTTTTAAATCTTAAAAATAAATAAAAATTTAAAAACAGAGAGAGAAAGAGAATAAGTAACCCGAAAGATATATTCAAAGAAATTCCCCCCAAAGTACAGCAACAACAGAAAAGATACCCAGAAACCACAGGAGAGACATTAGGAGATCAGGAGGCCAAACACTGATCTGCATCAAACAAAAGAAAGGAGAGAATGATGGGAAGACAATATTTAAGGAAATAACAGCTGCAAATTTTCCAAAATGGATTCTCGTGTATCTCAAGCATGACAAATAAAAAGAATTCCACAACTAATCATATCACAATGAAAATCCAAACACCAAAGCGAAGATCCTGAAAGAAAGCAAAGAGAAAGGTCAGGTCCTCCACAAAGGAATCTCAATCAGAAAGATGGCATGTTTCTCCACAGAAACAATGGTGACCAGAAGGCAGTGGAGTATCTGCAAAACAGAGAGAAAAAATAGCTATCAAATTAAAATTGTGTGCCCAGGGAGGCCTGGGTGGTTCAGTGGGTTAAGCATCTGCCTTTGGCTCAGATTATAATCCCAGGGATCCTGGGATTGAACCCCACTTTGGGCTTCTCCCTCTGCCTACTGCTCCCCCTGCTTGTGCTCTCCTTCCCTCTCTCTCTCTCTCTGCCTGACAAATAAATAAATGAAATCTTTAAAAAAAAAAATTGTGTGCCCAGAAAAGTTGCAGAATAAGAATACAAAGAACCTTTACCGGTATTTTAAACACCCAGAGACCTGCAATTAAGGAGCTTTTTTTAAATTATTTTTTAAAAAGATTTTATTTATTTATTTGTCAGACAGAGATCACAAGTAGGCAGAGAGGCAGGCTCCCTGCTAAGCAGGGAGCCCGATGCAGGACTCGATCCCAGAACCCTGAGATCATGACCTGAGCCAAAGGCAGAGGCTTATTAACCCACTGAGCCACCCAGGTGCCCCAACGATTAAGGAGCTTTTAAATTTCTTTAGGAGAAAAAAAAAAAAAAAAAAAAAGAATCCCAAAGATATATATCTGAATACCTGATATGCAAAAAGAATGACTAATGAATAAAATAAGAAGCAGAAATACTGTCTGTATAGAAATAAAGATGCCTAACTTGTGGGATTTTTTAAAGGGTAGAACTAAAATGATGAACAACAGCATGTAAGATAGGAGGGGATCACTGAAATTATTCAGCTGGGTTTGGGAAGGGGATTAAAATAGTTACCTTTATACTTTTTAAAGCTCAATATATAATTTCAAGAAAAAACACAAAAATGAAAGTGTGTAAATTCCAAAACAATGGAAAGAAAAAAAAAATGGTATATAAACAAAAGAACAAAAAACTCAATCTATCCCCCAAAAAATAAGACAAGGAGGGAAAAGCATAGAAAAAGTAAAACCAATAGAAATTAGCTATTACAACAGCCCAAACAAATCTAAATGTATCAGTAATCACAAAATTATAAATGAACTAAACTTGACAGTTAAACAACAGATCATGCAAATTAAACAGATTAAAAAAAAAATCCAAACATGTCGCTAAGGCATAAGGACATGAAAGTAAGAGGGCAGAAAAGATAGTAAAACAAAAACAAAAAGAAAAACATCTTAAAATGTTTAAAGAAATTAAGAAAATGTATGATTACCTTAATAAATGCAGAGAAATAATATGTGAAAGTTTAATATGTAGTTATGGGAGAAAGAAAAAAAAATCCTTAGCAAATCAGAAATAGTAGAAAACTGCCTTAACAGATAAATGGTTTCTAAAACACGTACATACACAAGAACATGTGTGTGTGCATACACACACACATCACCTCTAAAAGTAAAAGCTGAAAATGTTAAGAAGCTTTCCTATGAAATTGATCAATAAGATAAGAATGCTCACAATCATTACTTCTACTCAGTATCCATACTGATGTCCTAGTACAGTACAAGACTAGTATGGTAATAAATGAAAAATAAATTAAAACTCTAAAAATTAGGAGAAATATGAGTGTCTATAAAAAGCTCGGAAAAAGATTCAACATAAAACAACCACAATTAGGGACACCTGGGTGGCTCAGTTGGTTAAGCGGCTGCCTTCAGCTCGGGTCATGATCCCAGCGTCCTGGGATTGCGTCCCACATCGGGTTTCTTGCTCAGCAGGGAGCCTGCTTCTCCCTCTGTCTCTGCCTGTGGTCATTCTCTCTGACAAATAAATAAATAAAATCTTAAAAAAAAAAAAAAGAAAAAGAAAACAACCCACAATTAAAAAGGACTTAGCGGGGCACCCGGGGTGCTGCATTGGTTACATGTCGGGACTCTTGGTTTCAGCTCAGGTCATGATCACAGGGTAGTGGGATCAAGCCCCCTATCAGGTTCCCTGCTCAGGGCAGCGTCTGCTCCCTCCACTCCTCTCTCCACCTCACCCCTGCACACAGGTGTGCATGCTCTCTCAAATAAATAAATGAAATCCTTAGGAAAAAAAGACCTTAGCAATATACTAAGAACTATTTTTAAAATGGTATTCTATAAACCAACAAAGTTAAAAAATGAAACTTAAAAAAAAAAATCATTTACTATAACTGTCTTTACCCCTACCCCCACTGAAATCTCCACCTCTGGTCTCTTGACCAACAGGAGTGATTTCTCACTGGCCAGTTGTTCTACTCATCCTGTATTGTTCTCCAAGATCTCTCTCCTCACATATCCCCACTTCACAACTTGGCCCTCCAAAGAGAAATTATACAATACTGGAACCAAACCTACTGCAATCATTGGCATTTAAGGCAACTATTTTATCTGTATTACACTGGTACAGACTTTCTTTTAAAAGATTTTATTTATTTATTTGACAGAGAGAGACACAGCGAGAGAGGGAACAGAAGCAGGGGGAGTGGGAGAGGGAGAAGCAGACTCCTGCTGAGCAGGGAGCCTGATGTGGGACTCCATCCCAGGACCCTGGGATCATGACCCAAGCCCAAGACAGATGCTCAATGACTGACCCCCTGGATTCTTTTTTTAGTAATCTCTGCCCAATGTGGGATTCAAACTCATGACCACAAAATCAAGAGTCATATCCTCTACCAACTGAGCCAGGCAGGTGCCCCTATACTAGTATAAATTTTTAGATATTTATTTTACAATTTTACCATTTCACTGATTTCATCAATTTTAGGAGTTTTTAATTTAACTCTTGGGTATTACAGGTACTGAGAAGGATGGCTCTCTCTTTTCTAATTGCTTATTTCCTTTTCTTGCCTTATTGCATGGCACAAAATGTTCTAATATAAGTGAGCAGGCAACCTCATATTGTCCTTGTCTTAAGGGAAACCCAACCCAGTGTTTAACATTGTATGAATTTGGCTGTTCCAGGGAGATATACTTCATTATAATAAGGAAGTAACCATTTCTAATTTATTAGGAATGCTAATTAAAAATAGATGTTGGTTAGAAAAGCTGAGGGAATGGTATATAAGAATGTTCTTAGATCTTTGCAACTCTACTATAAATTGAAAATTATTTCCAAATCAAAACTTAATAAAAAATAGATGTTGAAAAAAATAGATGTGGCTTTTGTGAAATGTCTTTTCAACATCTACTGAAGTAACCATATGGATTTTGAAATACTCTTTTTTTTTTAAGATTTTATTTATGTATTTGACAGACAGAGATCACAAGTAGGCAGAAAGGCGGACAGAGAGAGAGGGGGAAGCAGGCTCCCTGCTGAGCAGAGAGCTCGATGCAGGGCTCAATCCCAGAACCCTGAGATCATGACCTGAGCTGTAGGCAGAGGCTTAACCCACTGAGCCACCCAGGCACCCCCTGAAATACTCTTTTAAACCCTGAAGTCAAAACAAAGTTTTCCTGTGGATCTTCCCACATCCATTCTCACTCACTTCTAATCCATTTCCCTCTATTTAACATAATGATTTTTCCTAAACTACAAATGAGGTCAGCGTGTACTCCTGATTAAAATCCTTAATGGCTTCCTATGGCATTCAATATAAGATACAAAATCTTAAACGGGCCTTAAGATCTTGCATGATGTAACTTCACTCACCCACTCACCTCTGCGGTCTCTTCTGCCAAGCCTCTCCCCATTCCCTCTGCTCCTGCCACTCTCACTCTTTTCCGGCTTCCCCGTCTTTCCTGCCTCAGGGCCTTTGCTCATGCTGCTCCCACTGCCTAGAAACTTCTCCCCTACTCTTAACTTAGGTGGTTCTTGTCCATTCAGATCTCAGCTCCAAAGTGTCTGCCGTTCAACAAAGCCTTCCTTCCCCAGCAATCTATACCAGGTCCCCTGTCACTCTGCCCCACAGCATACTGTCTCCCAAGTATTCTCACAAGCCCCTTTCCAGTCCTAATGCAGCCCCCGAAGTCAGTCACCAGTGCCCTGGGCGACCTTCTAGAAAGTCTCAGATTCCATAGAGAGCAGAGAGGGAGAAGGGTCAGCTCAACAACGCAGAAAGCGGACAGTGTGAAGAAAGATGAGGATTTATTAGTTCTTGTACTTTCCCGACATTTCCAGTTCCATGCCTTTCCTCCTTGGTTCTCTCTCTATTCAAAGATACGTGGACTACAAGAGGCCCTAGCAAAAAAGAACATTCACACAGTCTTTCCCACATGGATTCATTCAACAGTTAGTTGAGCACCTACTAAGGGCCAGGCACCATTCCCGGGGGCAGGAATGGGGATGGAGTTGGAGGACAAAAATTCCTGCCTCATCCTACGGTCCATCTATGGAGGAGAGCTGGGAAGGCAGAGAAGAAAACAATTGCTAAGCTTTGTCTAACCCTCTGAGGCAGATATCATATTACCCCTTTCTTTAAAGACAGGGAAACCAAGGCGCAGAGGGGATCTCTCTCTTACCAGAGTCGCACAGCTGTTCTGCAATAAAAATGTAAGCCAAAGAGATCTGGCCCCCAACCACAACTCTAGAACATACTAAATCTTCCCCCTCAGAACAAAGGGACTCAACTTGAAAGAATCTAAAAGCAGGGTCACGGAGTAGGAAGGAACACTGGTCAGGAAATGGTGAATACTCAGCCCGGACGTCAAAGGTGTGATGTTTGCTTCAACCAGTGAGCTAAGCCTGCCCTCGAGTCATTCCTCCTCCAAGGGTTCTGCGGGCCGCTGACCCCTGCGGGAAGGGCAGGCCAGGAGATGAAAGGGGGAAATCCGAACCTCACTGTCCATGGGCCATGGGGCTTCACCAGGAAAAATCCCGTAACAGACCTCTTCCGGGACCCGGAGCGCTGGCTCGCTCATTCCCTGCCTCCCCGCCCCCCACACCCAGTCCCTCCACACCCACTCTAATCCGCTTTCTCCTGCCCAGCTTTCACTTTCTGGCTTGACCACCCTCCCTCATGGGATCCCAAGCCTCCCAGATGGGCAAGAAACCCAAAACTCAGCAGAAACACACCAGCCGCCCAGTCAGCAGATCTCAGGGCTAGGGAGAAAAAGGGAGCAGGCCTGGCAATCACTCGCAGGCACTAACGTGAGAGTTAAGACAAAATACAGTATGGCCGTCCAATCAAGCCACCAGGAAGGGCCCTGGAAAAACACACACACTTCCGAAATGAAATCCACTTGTTGGCCGGCTCTCCCTGGCATTTAATTCAACCAACCTGAAAGGGTCAGACGTATCAAAAATGCACCCCCAGAAAGATTAAAATCTCCGCTGTTCCTACAACACAGGCTCCAGAGCCAACATGCAACACAACCCACCATGAGCCCAACACCCAGTCCGAAAACAAAGGCGCCATGAGGTCACCCGGGTCCTCCCGGGCGGCTGCGGGCACACACCTGCTCTCTGGGGGAACACATAATCCCAAGCGGAGGACACCGTGGGCCGAAACCTCACACACCCTCACTCTCCACAACCTCTCAGGGAACCTAAACCAACACCATTTCCAGCCTGGTCTGACCTCTCGGGAACAGCTGGTGTTTTGCCACTGAGCTCAAATAAAGCTGGAACTGCCCCGATTTTCGTGGAAGGAGGCAGCAGTGAATGGATAGAAGTCTCTGTTTTGAGGTTTTCTCCAAAGAATTGTTCTGAAATCAGAAGCAGCTACAAACATGTCTGTAGCTGCCCGCTGAGCCAAACATACATATCAGCAACCAAGGATCAGGTAATAAAACTATCTACCTTGCAGGACCTCGGTGAGGGGCAAATACATTATTATTTATAAAATGCCTGGGACATGAGGCGCCTGGGTGGCTCAGTGGGTTAAGCCTCTGCCTTTGGCTCAGGTCATGATCTCAGGGTCCTGGTACTGAGTCCCCACATCGGGCTCTCTGCTTGGCAGAGACCCTGCTTCTCCCTCTCTCTCTGCCCCTCTGGCCCTCCTCCCTGCTCCTTCTCTCTCTCTCTCTCTCAAACAAATAAATAAAATCTTTGAAAAAGAAATAATAAATCAAATGCTTGGAACAGTGTCCAGCTGATAGCAAGCATATACTTGTCAAGTAACACAAATTAAGGAAAATTAAGGAAATATTCACCCATTACTCTTTTTGAAAACCCAACACATGCCTCCTACGTAGCTTATTTTTCTAAGGGCACGTGCTTGTGATCACATACTGGACACACGAGTTGTGACTTCCTGGTGCTCAGATTACAGGATGACAGCAAACTTACCAACGGGCCAAAGAACATGTGACCGTCCATTAAATTGCACCACGTCAAAGAACCCGGTGACCACTCATCTCAATAATAAGAGAAGGCCTCGGGTGCCTGGCTGGCTCAGTCATTAGGGCTTGTGACTCAGTCTCGAGGTCATGAGTTCAAGCCCCACACTGGGTTGTTTAGTATACTTACTAGAAAACTAATAATAAGGGGCACCTGGGTGGCTCAGTCAGTTAAGCCTCTGCCTTCAGCTCAGGTCATGATCTCAGGGTCCTAGGATCGAGCCCCGCATCAGGCTCCCTGCTCAGTGGGAAGTCTGCTTCTCCCTCTGCCCCTCCCCCAGCTCATACACACACTCTCTCAAAAAAATGAATTAAAAAAAAAAACTGAAAAAATTTTTTAAAAAATTAAAAAACTGAAAAGTAATCATAATAAGTTAAAGCCTAATGGGAGAGGAGAATGGAAATTAATCAATACCAACCAAATTCCAAACATCAACTACATTTCCCAAATCGGGTTTGAAATCTCCATCACATCACCTCCAGAAAAAGTATCAAAGATTCCTTAGCAAGAGAGTGAAACCCTTCCTGCCGAGAAACTGTGGCCTGGATAACCGTGCTGGCTCCTCCCCTCCCCTCAAAGGAGGAAAAACCAGGAGAAAAAGAAGCAGGAAGGGGCTATGTCGGCCACTGATGGGAACGATCTAGCCTGAGTTTTGAATGTCGGCTGCCGCTATTCAACGTTATGAATCTACGCTGCCGTGAAGTGACATGAGCTTGAGGGGGTGTCCTTGGAGGCAGTTCTAGATTTCACAAAGGGAACCTAACACTGCATAGCCAAAGATGTGACCACGCACGGAGGGCACGCCCTTCTGAAGCTCTGTCCTGTGGATTATCTGTCACTTCTCTCAGCCAGACTCCAGCAAACAAAACACTCCCTTCACCAGGAGGGAACCAAACCACTAATGTCTTTTCGCTTGGTTCTTTGAATTTATTTCTCAGCCTCCCCACAACTACCTCCTAAATTGCTTTTCAGAAAAATCTATCTGACCTCCCACTCCCACCAGTCCCAGCCGGAAGTCATCCCTCTCTCATCAGCTCGGTCACCGGCCGACCGATGGAGCTGAAACAGTGGCAGGTCACCTGGGGCAGTGGCTGCTTCTGCGCCTTTATTATTAATTATTATTATTAATCATTATCGGTTACGTGACTATCTCTGCCACCTAACCTGGAAACTCCTCTGGGGCCGTGTCACTTGATAAAGCAGCCCTCTGGGCCTACGAAGTATCACACATATAGAGGAGGTGGAGTAATTCTTGTTCCCTAACGGGCCCAGCCTGAACGACCAGTTTGTCCCTTCGTTGTCACCATCCTCCTTTATCTGTTATCACCACTGTCACAACCAGAACACTTAAAGCTCCTTAAAGCCAAAATGATTCTCCAAACACACAGACTTTTTAGCTACTCGAATATTTACAAGGCTCTGCGCCATGATGGGAAGAAGTCTACAATCACTGATTCTGCATCTTATCCAGCGTACTTACTGCTGATCGAAGACCAGCCAGCTAACAAAATAATCAATTCCCAATCGTGCAGGGCCTAATGTACTGATCTGGGAACCGTCCTGAGCCTCCTGTCCTCTTCCCTCACTGGCCACCCCTCCCCTCAGAGCAGGAAGAGAAGGTGGGGACCAGATCTCCCACGGATGGCTGACCACTAGCGGATCTCATGCGCATTTCAGAAATCAAAGGGGCTGTACCTGATGGTGACAACGATGTTTCCAGATCATCCATGGCTAACAAAGAACTCACGGAAGTAAAACTAGATTCTGAAAAAGCATCGCTGAAGTCATGGAAGACAGCTTGCCTGCCAAACCCACTTCTGTAGGTTTTATGTCGAGAGAACTTTTATGGCTCTAAGAAGCCCAACATCTCTCCAACCCTCTGGAGAAGCAGTGAAATTACACAGTCTGACTCTGAATTATTGATGTCATAATTTACGGAGAGGTCTCCATTAGGTCATAGGTCACACCCCAGATGTGATCCATGCACCCACCCAGGATCAAAGCAAAGTTGAGCCTACTGTTTGAGAACAACCATTGTATGCAAGGTTTTAAGCCAGATAAGCGGGGGAGGCTCCTGGAGGGCTCTGACACTTGAGAATCACTCCAGAACAAAGCTCAAGTGAGTGGGTCAGAGAAGCAGGTAAGTCTACAAGGAGCCTACTATAACAGTCCAGGCAGAGATTTATGAGCACAAGATAATATATAACTCGTACGGACAGGTCCCATTGAAGACTTTCCCTTGCTTATTGTCCAGCCCCCTAAATGAGCCACCACCCCCTTCTCATCCACCTGCAGCCCGATAACTTATTCCTCTGTGATCTCATTTAGAGGCAAGGTGGCCAGCTTGGGACGATGCCACCAAGTGTTCTTCCCGTGCAAAGGGGCTGCTCGCGTCTGTTGGGGCTCACTGGTGAGGAGGAGGTTAAGGACAGGGCGGAACAGGAAAATCGGCACTGACTTTGGTTTCCTATTACTTTAGGCTGGTTACCTGCCTCTAAACATTCTGTGATCCTCTGGGTTGCGGCAATCAATTCCCTGATATAATACTCCATTTCCATAAGCCAGGGTATTTTTTAAGTATGTGGTGGTTATTGATTGGTTACAGATGGCGGCACTTTAGGGCAAAGAGCTGGAAAGAGAGGATGAGCAGCTCCCACAGGGCTCGAGCAAGGGGCACTGCTTGATTGGGCTTTCACTTAACTGGTGATTAGCAACCAACAGGAAACCATAGAATCACCTCTCCAACAGCATCCGTCAGAGGTTGGAGCCTGGTCAAGGGCCCTCCGAAGACGCCAGGTCACTTGGAGGGACATATCACCCCACTTAGAAAGAGGGATCTTGGGGCACCTGGGTGGCTCAGTGGGTTAAAGCCTCTGCCTTCGGTTCCAGTCATGATCCCAGGGTCCTGGGACAAAGCCCCACATCGGGCTCTCTGCTCAGCGGGGAGCCTGCTTCTTTCCTGCTCTCTGCCTGCTTCTCTGCCTACTTGTGATCTCTGTCTGTCAATAAATAAATAAAATCTTTAAAAAAAAAAAAAAAAGAGAGATCTTAAAAGAATAGAATGTTGAAACGTAGATGGCATTCGTCAGGATTTTTAACGACAGTGTTCATTCCTTTGCCTTTCTCTAGACTGAGCTACGGGAAACCTAGCTGGCGGTTAGTGAATCAAGTAACTGGAGAGCTGACATCACCTCTCCCAACGGCATGCTCGGCCCTCTGGCGGCATGTTTCCAGAACCACTGTCCTTTATACTTGGAACTACTGAGGTTACAGCTAAATCATTTATCACCAAGACCTACAGTTTCTAAATAGCGTTCTCGACCAAAAGAAGTATATTGGCTTTCAGCCAGAATAGCAATTTGATTTGGTTTCTGGTCTTCTGCATCATGTTTTGTGGGGCCACTTTGGAAGGCACCTGGAGCTCAGTCCTGGGAAAGAGAACTAAGCATAATAGAAAATAAAAGACTCCATTAACTCTACGACTCTTGTGGCTAATGAAAGCTATTGCTGGTACAACTCAAGGTTAAAAAAAAAAAAAAGGGAGAGGGAACGTCTCACTAAATCGTCTCTTCTCAGCAAATTATTTCATTAGCAAAAAAATGCAAATTAACATTTCCACACTGACTCATTGACTCAGCAGACTCATTTTGGCACCCCAGCAATTTCAGATCAAATGAGCGTGCTGTAACACCCACAGACCCTCAGCGTCCACATTAGCTTTTCTTTCCAGGGCTATTCCCCACATCCCAGGCGAAACAAATGCTACTCTGCCGTCTGTGAACTTCCCATCAATCTACTTGAATGGCTCCCACTCTGAACAGCAGCTTTAAAACCAATCACCTAACACCTTAAAAAGAAAGAAAGAAAGAAAGAAAGAAAGAAAGAAAGAAAGAAAGAAAGAAAGAAAGAAGCTGAGAAGTTGAAGACGCTCAAAAGGCAAGTTCTGGAGCACCCAAGGGGCTGCTTGCCTTGGAGATGTGGAGACAACCACTTGCCATCCCTGCTCTCTGGCCTCACAGACTTCAGTAATGGACAAGGCATTTGCAGAATTCAGAGGCCAGAAATCCAGAGACTCTCTCCCCCTGCTGAACTTCTTGGCAAACAGAATGTATGACAAATCAAAGGTGGTATTTGAATATGGCTCGGTCTTACATTGCAAAATGTAATGAGCAGCCGTCACTTCCTTCAAATGGACCCATAAACCTCCCCAGCCTTACAAATATTTATAGCATGCTTAAATTACCTTCCTAATAAACCACTTCATGAATTAAAGGGACCCTACTTCCTTTATTCAAATCATTATGTAAGCCAGTAGGCTCTTTTCTCAGGCATGATCCAGAAAAAAACGTTCTCCTGAATCAGAGGACATGGTTTCAAGGTTGGCCATACCCCGGGCTGTTATTTTAATTCTTTTCACTGCGATGGCACAGTCTCTCAGGACACCAAAGCAGGGCCCCTATTAAACACATCACACCCAGGGAACCCAGATGTGGCCCATCCTGCTTCAGCCCTCTGTCTAAGGTAGAACTCTAAATGCACACACAGCTGATAACATTCAGGGCCTATGGCAGAGCCCATAGAACTTTCTGGAAAGGACCAGAAAGTAAATACTTTAGGCTCAGTATACCAGACAGTCTGCTGCAACTACTCCATTCTGTTGATGTGATACCAAAATACCCATAGACCACAGTAAACAAATACCCATGTCTGTGTCCCAATAAAACTTTATTCATAAAAAAGGCAATGGGCTAGATTTGGCAGATAATCTCAGAGCTACTGCTTAGCTGACAGTGAAAGTGTTCTGAGCTTTTATCACCTTTCCCAGGCCAGTGATTAAAGGTCTTACAGTGAAATCCTATTCGCCCTCATGGGAGTGGCAAACACCATTCAGCTTGGGGTCATCTTCCAACTCCACACTTTTCTTTTGCCTTGTTTGGGACATAAAGTACAACAAGCAGGGAATATGCAAATGTTAGTCATTCTCCCTTTGTATGTATGACTATCCTATGGAAATAGTTGGCTTTGGCTGACAGGTCTTGCTTATGAACAACTGTCTTAATTTAATAATACAGAAGAAATTCCAAGTGATAGAAGATCAGGCCCCATTGGGAATTTCCCTACATGCTCCATGCAAACAAGCTCAATTAAAATGGTGGCAAAATAATGTGAATGGACTTAATTAATACCACAGATAGTTAAAATGCTTAGAAATAGTTAAAACAATTAATTTTATGTACATTACCACAATAAAACAATATTTTCTAAAAACCTGTAAAAGGAAAAATATTGATAGTCACAGAAATGTAAAAAAATGGCAAACTGGAAGAAGAACTGGTAGTCAAGGAGTTCTGAATGGCGGAGAAAAGCAAAGTTTTCTAACCTGTTCGAATGAAATGCCAAGTTAAGGAACCCAAGAAACTCTGGCCCTACTCCAAGGCCAAAAATCAAGTTCATCATACACATTTTTTTTATTGAAGCCTTTACATATTTTGAGCATATCTCGCTTATGATGCTAAAATTCATTAGCCTACAATACACTGTTTTACTACAGTGAAAACTCTCAATAAAGCTGTCATCCAAGGAAAGAATTTCAGCACCGAAAGGGACCTTGGAAGATATACCCCTCGGCAGCTCTAACCTTTTCTTGCCGCATCAGGCATGATGGATGGTGTTCACGAGCATGATGGATAACAGGAGATCCACTCCCATGGTTTGCTCATGCCATTTCCCTCTTTGCTGCTCAGGAAAGTATTTCAGAGGACAAAGAAGAGTGGCATTATTATATGAATAACCTTGAATCCGGTCTAGTTTTCCTTTTCTGTAAGGCATTAGCAAACTTAGATACCTTATTTGTGTGTGTATATATAGGGACACATGCCCAAACACCCACATACATAACAGCATGAGTGAGAACCAGTATATAATTCAATCTAACCAGAATTCTTAAAATATCATATGGGGTTGATATGTCCTAGACTCTGTGATTTTAATTTACACCAAGTAGCTGAGGGAACTTAAGTAACTGCCACAGAGCCCACATAGGTCTTTACATATCAGTCAGAAGGTGAAAATGGCCGTATAAGTAATTAGTTTTATAAATCCAAACAGAAAAGCAAAATCAAACAGTTCAGCCTCTCTGTGCATGTATTAATTCAGACTAACTCAGATCACAGGCTAGCTTAGAACAACTTAGTAGGGGCACCTGGGTGGCTCAGTTGGTTAAGCATCTGCCTTCGGCTCAGGTCACGATCCCAGGGTTCTAGGATCGAGCACCCTGTCAGGCTCCCTGCTTGGCAGGAAGCCTGCTTCTCCCTCTCCCACTCCCCCTGCTTGTGTTCCCTCTCTCACTGTTTCTCTCTGTCAATTAAATAAATAAGATCTTTAATTTAAAAAAAAAAAGAGAACTTAGAAAACTCAAGACAAAGTGAACAAAACCCTATAAATAGATAAGATCTATAGATTGATCAAACTCTCTGAAGATTTTAATTGTTACTGAAAGCAGCAAATGTATTTAGTACCCAAATGTATAATATGTGGTTTTATGCCCCTGATCTTGTCACATTTCTACCCACCCTAATCTAGGAAAGTGGAGAGATTCTCACATTCTTGAAAAATCAAGAACCAGGTAGAAACTTGTCTTAGTCTATTCGGGCTGCTATAACAGAGTCCCACAGACTGGGTGGCTTAGAAACAGAAATGTATTTCTCACAATTCTGGAGACTGGAAAGTCCAGAGTCAAGGCACCTGCAGAGTCCGTGCTGGGTAAGAAACTGTCCTGGTTTGTAGATGGCTATCTTTGTACTGGGTCTCCGCATGGTGTAAGGGGAAAGCAACTTCTATGAGGTCTCTTTTATAAGGGCACTAATCACATTCCGGTAGGGTCCACCCTCATGACCTCATCACCTCCCCAACACCATCACACTGGGGATCAGGTTTCCACATACAAATTTGGGACAGGAGATGGGGACCACAATCATTCAGCCTATGGCAAAACTATAACCATTTCTTCCTTTGGTGTTTAAGCCAGTCCTAAAGCTAGCTCAGCTGTCTCCCTAGAGTAGCACTGCCCAAAGTGTTTGTATGTTGATAGGTGTCAGGGAACAAAAGGGTGCTATCAACAGCTAAGTTTAAGAAACCCAGCCATACTGAAACTGAATGAAGCATCAATTTCATTACTATGTGACTTATCAGAGAAGAAATATGCTGGTGCTCATTGTCTAGCCCCACGAGAATATGGCAGCACATAGTGTTACCAGCCATAAGAAGATTTTTAGGCAGAGATGCCTGGTGGCTCAGTCAGTTAAGCAGCCAACACTTGGTTTTGGCTCAAGTCAGGATCTGAGTTGTGAGATTGAGCCCCAGGTCAGGCAGGCCAAGCTCAGCACAGAATCTGCTTGCGATTTTCTCCCTCTCCCTATGCCCCTCCCCTTATTCACTTTCTCTCTTTCTCTCTAAAAGAAACAAATAAATAATCTTTTTTAAAAAATAGTAAAAAAAGAAAAAAAAAGTTTTCTGGGGCAGTGTATCTCATGGAACTAGGGTCCCATGGAACTCACTTTGGGAAATGTCATAGCAAAAATATATCCAAGATAGGACTCTCATTTCCCAATATGTGGAATTATTTGAGCCTGGCACTCTAGCCTTCAGTATCAAATTTTTCTTTCCTGAAGGCTAAATAGGAAGACTATTAGGTCCATGTGAACCACTACAACTATGCTACATAAGGAGTCACTAGCCACATGCGGCTACTTAACTCACGTTGATTAAAATCAAATAAAATTTAAAATCAGTTCTCCAGTCATGCTAAACACATTTCAAGTGCTCAGTAGCCTCATATGGCTACTAGCTACTGCACTGGGCAGCACGCCTCTGGATCATTTCCCTCATTGCAGAATGTTCTAACAGACAGCGCTGTGCCAGAATGTAAGTTCCCGGTGTTCACGGAAGTGTCTGTTGTGTTTTCTCCTGCATCTACAGCCGCATCCAACAGTGCTCTGAACACAGCATTTTTGCAGGAACAGTTGTTGATAGTAACAGGAAAGAAAACATCATGAATAAGATTTGCCCTGCTCTGCAGCTATTCTAACCACTCCCTCCCCTCCCAGTTCCTGTCCTCAACTTCTCTGGTGACCAACCATGCAACATCACCCCCACACAGATGGACCTTGAGGGCATCATGCTATACGGAGTAAGTCAGAAAAAGACCAATGCTGTAGGTCCTCACTTAAATGTGCACTCTAAAAAAACCCAAACTCACAGAAAGAGTAGATTGGTGGTTGCCAGGGCTAGGGGGTAGGAGAAATGCAAGGATGCTGGTCAAAGGGTATAAACGTTGAGATATAAGATGAGTAAGTTCTGGAGATCGAACTTCCAGCATGGTGACTTCAGTAAACACCACAGCACTACATACTGGAAAGTTGCTAAGTGAGTAGATCTTAACTGTTCTCACCACAAAACAAACAAAAACTACTTGTAATTGCATGAGTGATGGGTAATCTTATTATAGTAACCATTTTCCAATATATACAAATGGTCACATAGTACAAATCATCACATAGTACATTTTAAATCTATACAATGTTATAATGTCAATTATATATCAATAAAGCTGGAAAAAAATATCTCCTCGGCATGGATCCAGCAATGTCTCCAGCAAGTCAGTAGTTAATGCACAGTAAGTTTTTATTTCCTCTCATGGACATCGTTCGAATTCTATCCAAAGGGCTAAACCACACAGTTTAACTCTGAGGGCCTACATTTCTAGAACATTTTAAAATTAGTCAACACGCAAAAGCCAAGGGGCATATGTTTTACATCTTCCTGCTCCTATATTTCCTCAATTCTAAAGTAAGAATAAAATGCTCCTTATCACTTTGTCTTCCTAGTTGGGTGGATCTGGCTGGTGGAAGGAAAGTGCGAAACCCCCTGCCCCTAAACACAGGGGGATCCGGTGTAGT
Source organism: Martes martes (assembly GCF_963455335.1). Taxonomy (NCBI): domain Eukaryota; kingdom Metazoa; phylum Chordata; class Mammalia; order Carnivora; family Mustelidae; genus Martes; species Martes martes. The sequence continues at coordinate 145,300,660 of NC_137888.1, forward strand.
AAGAGATCTTTCCAAAGCATTAGGATGCCTTTGTTCTCCCAAGCAGAGCACAAGCGAGGTATCTCACACCTTCTTTGTGCACCAAACCTCCCCCTAAATTGACTCGCCCTTTTACCACCACCCCCCAAAATGAACATTTTCCACAGTCCACAGCGCTGCAGTATGCTAATCAGTGCAATAAAAATGTAAATGTTTGCTCCACTCAATACTCTTACAGATTGAAGTGGACATTTTCACAATCACCTTTCTCCCCTAACATAAAAGCTCTATAAATCTGTGATTAATTACTTCCCAGGCACCTGTTAATCTCCCTCTTTCCCAAGAACGAAACCAAAATCGGTGGCTTTTTGTCTTCTTGTCAAAGAACTCAAAGATGTTGATTCGTCCACCTCGCCCTTTCCCAAAAATGGCGGCTTATCTCTCCTTTTGCATTTTAACTCTTCTGTTTAACAAATGTTTTTATTGTAAGCCTCAACTCCTATTAAGAAATACGCAGACTAGGGGCACCTGGGTGGCTCAGTGGGTTAAGCCACTGCCTTCGGCTCAGGTCATGGTCTCAGGGTCCTGGGATCGAGCCCCACGTTGGGCTTTCTGCTTGGCAGGGAGCCTGCTTCCCCCTCAGTCTCTGCCTGCCTCTCTGCCTACTTGTGATCTCCCTCTCTCTGTCAAATAAATAAATAAAATCTTTAAAAAAAAAAAAAAAAAGAAATACGCAGACTAAATATATGTTGTTAAGTACATCTCTTTTGCTCTAGTATGTAGATTTTGAGACATCTATCTCAAGCCTGTCCAAAAGCATTAATTCTAAATAATGTGAGTCTGTCTCCTTGCATCCGTTACTTCACTTGTGCACATCGATAATGTGACTCCAGGAAGGAGGACAACAGGACACTGGAGAGTAGGAGAAGACAAAGTGGAAGTCACTGCAACCGGGGCTCAGCATGCCTGGGGTCCTGAAATCACACGAGAGGTCCTTGGCAGTCGCGTCTGGTGGGAGGGGGCAAGGCAGCCGGAAAGGAATGGAAACCCAGAGCCTGCTCCTAACCTCACTGCAACTGGTTAAGTCCCAGCTGAAGGATAAAAACCTAAATCTCCTACCCACTAGGAAACTTTGTAACCAGCCAGCTCCAGAGATCTTCACTGGACAAACAGACCTAGTATGCCGACAACAGTCAATCCATATGTCAAAGCATATAACCTTGACTGAGCTAAGGCAAGCTCTTTTCTTCTTGGTATTGAGTAGGATTATGGCGTTCTGTAGAAGATATAAAAATAAGCCTAAAGATCATAAGGAAATAAATTTAAAGCCCATGTCCTCAATGTTTGTGCTAGTTTTGAGAAGAGGTGAGTTCTGAGTTACTTCATGAACACCTTCCAGATGTCTGAAACATTTAAGAAAATCTGTTCTGCTAAATGGATATATGTGATTTATTAATTCTTCAGAGTTACTAAAATTCTGCAGATCAGTTTGCTTCTCAGTTTTCTTATCAGCTTTAGTGACGGTATTTAAAAGGAACAGATTGGGACGCCTGGGTGGCTCAGTTGGTTAAGCGGCTGCCTTCGGCTCAGGTCATGGTCCCCGCGTCCTGGGATCGAGTCCCACATCGGGCTCCTTGCTCCTCGGGGAGCCTGCTTCTCCCTCTGCCACTCTGTCTGCCTGTGCTCGCTCTCTCTCTCTCTCTCTCTCTCTGACAAATAAATAAATAAAATCTTTTAAAAAAAATAAAAGGAACAGATTCTTTAAATTTGTGATTATAGTTTCAAATGTCAAAGGAGTTTGATTTCATTTGTAAGGTGCTAAAAGGCTTAAGCATGTTAATGTGTTAAATTTAGAAGTTAAGTGAGTGTTAGCTGATAAATAAGCAAAACCACTTTTATCATAAAAATTGCCAGTTTATAAATAAAATAATATCTACAAGTTGAGGTTAAGGTTTAAGAAATATTACCTGTTAAAATTTACAATTTTAATAAGCTGAGTAATAATTGAACAAGAACAACTAACCGTAGATGTTCCCTTCCAAGCATAAAAGTCATCCTTGGTGAGTAAATAACACACTGATAATTCACTTTGCTGTTATTATTTTAAACCTTCTTTTGGGATTTTTTGGAAATACTAATAATAAACCAACTGCCAGTTGCCAGAAGGGAGGTGGGTGGGGAGCTGGATAAAGTAGGTGAAGGGGAGTAAAAAGTACATTTATCATGATGAGTATATCACTCTTACATCAGTAGTGATATACAGAATTGCTGAATCACTCTATTGTACACCTGAAACTAATCTAACACTGTGTGTTGATAACACCTGAACTGAAAATAAATAAATAAATAAGTAAATAAAACAAATAAATAAATAAAAAGCCATTATAAAAAAAATAGTCATAATAACAAAGTGATAAGACAGCAAGACAAGTCCCCTGGAAAATTAAAAAGCCCTCCTAGAAGACAGACTCAAGAGCTGTTTTTCATCTAAGCATTTGGAATGGAAAACCCCTTCAGAAAGGAAAAGCATTCATAAGATGGTCAGGTGGTATCCAGGTTGGAACCCTGCCAAACTGGAGGGAACCAGAAGTAAGCAACTCCCTGTCCCGCTGCCTCCACTGAACCTGTAAGGAGTAAGGATGAGGGAGGCAAAGTCAGTGGGTACAGAGGATCAGCCAAGACCAGGGTCACAGGGGCACTCGCACCCTAGTTCATAAGGCCATGTGGAAGACAGATCCACGGATGCTAGATGATCTAATCTTCCAGAAAATTCTGAACAGTGATGTTTACATATATACACTCAGATTTTTAAGTGAAAGCATCTGATTTTTAAATCATGACAACTAATGACTGAAAACATTTATAGAAGCAAAACAAAACACATCGGTAGGCCACAAATGGCCTTTCGAAGGCCTATCTGTGGCGTCTGATCTATGGAATGAAGTTAAACCCCACAGGGAGCCTCTTATAACCTGATCCTGCCCACCCACCAATGCTACAACCCCAGCCCGATCCCTCCCTAGTCCCACATCCTGCAACTCCCACAGATCCTTTCATGCCCTCACTCTGGGCCTTTGCTCATCCTGCACCTCCCAGGCAGAATGTCCAGACCTGCCACCAACAAGATAACCTCTTTCACAGACTCAGTTCTACTGCCCCAGGTAGGTTCCAGGGATAACATATCCCCTTCTCTTGGAAATGGTGAATCAGAGACACAGATCATCAACGTAGGCATCTGACTGGAAGGGAATATCATTATCGAGGGCCCATGGGAGGCAGTTCACAAATAAGGAAGAATGGCTTCCAGACTGTGTCTCCAAATGTGCTTGCTAAGTATATGGAGCTCACGATTCTGGGCTTAGGAAAACAAGGTTGTGCAACACACACAAGGCAGGTCTAGCCACCGTCACACCGGGCAGTGCAGGAAGCCTGAACAAATGCACTTTTTACTAGAGGATATTGACACCAACAGCACAGACTACAATACAGGGAGGGCCTGACAAGGTATTACATCTCAGCTATCATAATTATCCTCTACTTGATTCCAAAGAGAAGTCTAACTTCCTGTACCTACCAGAGCAGCAGAATAATCACTCTGAATAGCTGGTCATCCTCAGAAGGTACTCACCTAAGAGATTCAAATAGATCCAAATAGAAAGAATTTTAAAAACGAGCAGTGGGAAACATAAAACTAGAGAGAAGGTACACAGAGTAGTGGTTGCCAATGGTTTAGGAGGGAAAGGGGAGGGACACACAGGTGGCACATGGGGCATTTTAGGGTGGTAAAACTATCCTGTGGGATACTATGATGGTGGATACATGACAAGCATTTGTCAAAACCCATAGAGCCATACCACCCAAACAGTAAACCTTGACGGTCTGCGAATTAAGAAAGGACATCATATAGAAAGTCATGGGATCCCAGGAAAGAATCCCAGCTGGCAAGACAATTCTATGACAAATGTATGAAACAGCCTCACTAAAGGGAGTGGGGGAAATGTACTGACCTGAGTAACTTTGGAAATGAACGCTTGTAAGACTAAAGGCGTAAGAAACAACACGTAAGCACTGTGCTCTCTCCCTGACAAAGGTGTTTCCCACGGGGGTACAGGTTAACATTCTGATACTGCCATGCATGTACACTGGAACTGAACAACTAAGTCAAGGGACATCAGAGGGTACAAACCAATTTTCTCAGCATTGAAGAGGGAGTTTACAAATAAGCAAGAGGAGTCTAGAATGATCCATGTGGTAATGGGTCAGAGTTGGGGACATCAATATGATACACATGAGTTAAACTCATGCACAGATATGGATGGTTACATATGGAAAGATTCATAAATACGGGTCTATAAATACAGGTTAGCATACATACATTCTTCCCTCTGTCTGGGGAGAGGACCTAAAAGAATGACACCCCTACAGCAGCCAGCACATCCAGCACCCAGATCTTGGTCTTTAGTACCATTCTCCAATAAAAGGCACCAGGGCTCCTTGGAGAAATGGCTGATTCTAGGACTGGGGCAGGAAATACACAAGATGACCCTGGAGGGTCTGACAGTGTCAGAAAGTAAGGAATTGCTCAAAACAAACCAGACAAGGCCACAAACAGTGGGGGCATGTGAACGTGACACAGAAGCCCACTGAAAGAGTTTCCAATGGCCAGACCGGGCACATGTTTAGCAACAAAAGAAAGTCATACTGGACCATCACCCAAAGTAAAAAGCAAATACCTGTGATTCCATAGCGACATGAATAAATGAATGGAGGAAAAGAAACAAATCGCCCATGCAGAAGAAGTCCCAATAAATGATGTAAACACTCTTCTCTCAAGGAAGTGGAGCAACATTCCCCACTGCTTAAGTGTGAGCAGCACATAGCGACTTCCTTTCAAAGAGTACAGTATGGGAAGGGCAGGGAAAGCACAGGCTTGCAGTGGAGGAAATTGACCGACATGACTCCAGCCAGGTCATTCGTGAATAGCACTAGGCTTCAATCCCATAGATACGTGGACCCCTGATACTAAGGGCTGAAAATGGCACTTGACCTCTGTGGTCTTCCTCTCCAACCCGGAACCCCATCTCATCATGAGAAAAACATCACACAAATTCCAATCAGGCCCCTCCTACAGTGCACTGCCCAGCAGTCCATAGGAATGACCCAGTCAGCAAGATCAAGGGAAGTCGGAGAGAGACACGGTCACTGTCAACACCAGCCGCAGGAGGCACGACTACTAAGTGCAATGCGGTATGCAGGATGGGATTCTGGAACGGAAAGAGGACATTAGGTAAAAAAAAAAAAAAAAAAAACTAAAGCAATCTGAATAAACTATATACTTTAGTTAATAATAAGGTGCCAGTATTGGTTCATTAACTGTAACAAATGTACCACATTAACATAAGATGTTAATAATAGAGAAACTCTGGGGGTGGAGGGGGTATGCAGGAACTGTCTGTACTATCTGCTTCATTTTTCTGTAAATCTGAAACTGTTCTAAAAATAAATAAATAAAATCTATTAGTTTTGTTTTTTTTTTTTTTAAGGGAGGAAAGAGGAGAAAGGCACACCGAGGACTCGGGGGGGGGGGTTCGTTTTTGGAGAGGGTGACAGTGATGTGGTTGCCCCGCTGGCTTCACGTGTGGCTCTGTCTCGCTGGGGTGGAAACTTCCTCTCAGCCCTGCACACAGATCTGGACAAAACCTCATTAACTCTAAGAGGTAGCTGCTGGCAATCAGCGACAAGAATTTTCTAGAGCACAAAAGAGAAGCTATTTTAAGGGATCCCAGGGATTTCCAGAGAAATCTCAAGCAGTGAATGTGAGGGTTTCATGGGATGTAAAAATCACTTGGGGCTTTTAAGGAGCAAATAAAAACGGAAGGAAACCCTCAACGTGAGCACTTCACAAAGCAAGAGCAACGGGCAATGTCCAGGACCATAAATGATTAAACAGCATTCTTCATTTATCTGGTTTCCTAGGGTAGCCACACTCCTTTTATTGAAGAATCCCTGACTTCCAAGTGGCCGGATCCCACAAAAGAGCTGAGCTATCCAGACTGGCAGAGGCAATGGGGCAAGGTCACCAATTCAGGTTCCTTCACATGGTCCCTGGCAAACGTCTCGCTTTCCCTGGCTATTTCTCCAAAGGTCCAGTTTCCACTCAACACCAGTATATGACTGGACACTAATCAGAGGGCAAGGGTCACTCCGAATGCAGGACACAAAGAAACATGGCCGCTAAAACCAGGACAGACCACAGAGGTAGCAGGAGGAAAGGCTCTAAGGCCAACCAACCAACCAACCACCTACCTCTTTTTCTTCTTGTATTTTTAAAAGCTAAAAATATTCTCAAACACACACATTCATGTAAAACAACACCTTAAAAAAAAAAAACTTGAAATTGTGAAATGTATTTGTCCTTTCTGGCTTTGACTCTGGAGTTGAGAAAGGAAAGCCGCCAGACACGCCGCGGGCCCTGGGAGGGAGCGAACACGCCATGCGGCCTTGGCAGCGTCTCTGCGGGAGTTTGGTAACAGATCCAGGGAGTCGATTCTAAACCTCCTGGAAGACAGAAAAAGCCAATTTCTAGAGCTTTATGCCTCTCTTAGGTAAAATCCTGAGTAGCATAATTACTCCTGTAAGACTGAAAACATGAGCCACCACCAACCACTCTGCCCTTGGAACAAATACATGTACTGAACACAGGATAATTTAGTCCATTCACAGAACTATCTCAAGAGTAAAGATGGGGAAAATATTTGAGAGATTTACTAATTTTATGAAAAAAGTTATCAAATTCAGTTGGATCAAAGTTCGTCATTGGAAAGCCAGATAGCCATTTTAGGCATTTCAGGTCATGCTGCATCTGGGGCAACTACCCAACTCCGCCTTTGTAGCATGAAAGCAGCCCTCATTGACAGTAAACAAATGACTGTAGCTGTGTTCCAATAAAACTTTATTGACAAAAACAAGCAGCAAGTTACATTTCACCCATAGGCCATACTTGCTGACTACTGAGTTAGATAACTCCATCACTATCTCTGTCTGTCTTCAACTAAAACAGTCACCAACCATTTCATTCATAAATCAAGAAAATCAACACGAATCCCCTAAAAATCTCCTTTCTACATTTCTTAAAGAAACTCAGTTGCAAGTCACACAGTTGGGAACAGTAACTGGATATAATCAAACAAAACTTGGCCAAGGACAGCTTCTCAGGAAACTATATTCTCTAAGTGGAAGTGTTTGGGAGAAGCACGCACCATATGGATCAAACGGAAACTTCTCAAGGATCCAGAAAGCTTATCTTCCCTGTGGTTGTCCTCTCAACACACTCCCTTACCTGGAAGCTTTGAAATGGTTCCTAGAACGTCCAGGATAAGCCCAGTCTTCATAATAGAGCATAGAAGACCCTCCAAGACTTTCCACAACTGGTTCCAACCTCAACTCTGACACATCTCTTTCTACCCCCAAACTACACTCTGACAACTAAGAGGACGCACTATACCTCAAATATATCATTTGCCCTCATGCCTTCAAGTCTCCAAGCCCTTACCAGATAGACCATGTAATTTATTGTCAAACTGGGGTATTTTTTTAATATTGTATTTATTCATTTGACAGAGAGAGCACAAGCAGAGGGAACAAGGAGAGGGAGAGACAGACTCCCCACTGAGCAGGGAGCCCAACACTGGACTCAATCCCAGGACCCTGGGATCATGACCTGAGCTGAAGGCAGTGCTTAACCAACTGAGCCATCCAGATGCCCCCAAATAGGGCATTTTTGAGAGTAAAAAGAGTTTTATTAGTAACTATACTGGGACAAAGAGCATAGCACAACACAGACCATAATGTAGAGTCATTTAGCCTTCACTCATGATTTATCGCTCTGTTGTGAAATCCATACCAAACTCACTCTGGTGAACTCCTATTCATCCTTCAAGGCCCAGGCCAAATATCACCCCTCCTTTTTTCTTTTGCCTTTCTGACCTCTTTCTGGCAGAGGTAACCACTCCTTCAGCTTTGTGTCTGTTATGGCCTGTATCACATAATGTTATATTTACTTCTTCATGGGTATATTTTCTTTGAGGACAGGAATGCTTCCTCTGCACAACCGGCTTTGTGCTGGAATTGTCTTATTTTCTTTTTTAAAGATTTTATTTATTCATTTGACAGAGAGAGATCACAAGTAGGCAGAGAGGCAGGCAGAGAGAGAGGAAGGGAAGCAGGCTCCCTGGTGAGCAGAGAGCCCAATGCAGGGCTCAATCCCAGGACCCCAGGATCATGACCTGAGCTGAAAGCAGAGGCCTTAACCCACTGAGCCACCCAGGCACCCCTGGAATTGTCTTAGAGTTAGTGCTCAATAAATGTTCATTCATTTTCTTATAAAAATGTAAACTACGTATTTACCTTCAAAACCATTCTTTGCACAGCATAATCTACTGGTTCTCAATCAGGGGTAATTTTACCTCCCAGGAGATATTTGCAATGCCTAGGAACATTTTTTTTTATAGCCTCTTTTTTTTTTTTTTTTAGATTTTATTTATTTATTTGACAGAGAGAGACCATAAGTAGGCAGAGAGGCAGGCAGAGAGAGAGAGAGAGAGAGGGAAGCAGGCTCCCCGCCAAGCAGAGAGCCCGATGCGGGACTTGATCCCAGGACCCTGAGATCATGACCTGAGCCAAAGGCAGCAGCTTAACCCACTGAGCCACCCAGGTGCGCCAGAACATTTTTTTTTTAAGATTTTATTTATTTGGGGCACCTGGGTGGCTCAGTCATTAAGCATCTGCCTTCGGCTCAGGTCATGATCCCAGAGCCCTGGGATCAAGCCCCACATCGGGCTCCCTGCTCGGCGGGAAGCCTGCTTCTTCCTCTCTCACTTCCCCTGCTTGTATTCCCTCTCTCGCTGTCTCTCTCTCTGTCAAATAAATAAATAAAAACTTTTTTAAAAAAAGATTTTATTTATTTATTTGAGAGAGTGCGCAAGCAAGCACAAGCAGGGGGAGCGGCAGAGGTAGAAGCAGACTCCCCACTGAGCAGCGGGAACATGACCAGACCCAGAGGCAGATGTCTGCTCAACCCACTGAGCCACCCAGGCGCCCTGCCTAGGAATATTTTTGGTTGTCACAACTAGGGGAACTACCACTGGCATCTAGCAAGTAGAGGTCAGGGACGCCGCTGAGCATTCTACAACACTCGGGACAGTCCTCCACAACAAAGAACTATTCAGCCCAAAATGCCAATAATGCTAAGGTTGACAAATCCTGGAATAAAACTCAAAACTTTAGCTCCCTTCCTCCTGAAGTTACTACACATTCTGGATTACAGAAATAGAATGTCATGAAAATTTCCTGCACATATGCCATAGACATATTCAGAAAGCCAACACATTCGGGGATTTCGTATAATATAAGACAAGGAAAGACGGCACAGACTTACTGTAGAGATTCATGAATCGGTCTGAAAAGCAGTGTGGATACACAACGTTACGCAGAGCGCTTTAAAAGTTATTTTCATGCAGAGTTTATTTATTTATTTAAAAGATTTTGTTTATTTATTTGACAGACAGAGAGAGAGATCACAAGTAGGCAGAGAGGCAGGCAGAGAGGGAGGGGAAAGCAGGCTCCCTGCTGAGCAGAGAGCCCGATGCGGGCCTCGATCCCAGGACCCTGAGATCATGACCTGAGCAGAAAGCAGAGGCTTTAACCCACTGAGTCACCCAGGTGCCCCTTCATGCAGAGTTTATTAATCCGACACCTGACTGATACAGACCACATGCAGCCAGAGAGGAGAACATCTTCGACCACATACAAAATCAAAGCTGAAATAAAAGCCACGAACTCTGGACCATGTCAAGTCACTGACATTTGTGATTTAAGTACAGATTAAAATTGTATTTGTTACAGAACCTGAATCCCAAACTTTTTCAGTTACGACCGGAACCAAATGCCACTACTCCACGCAACAGAAACTCTAGACTACATAGTGGATATTTTCAACCATGTAGTCTGATAAAATTAATTTCTAGAGGAAAAACGTGGCCATCCATTACTTGGCTGCTTCCACTAGCACAGATTTATTCATCTTCCCTGTGAACAGAGAGCCGCACTCCTCAATCTTTGCTGAGTAAATTGTCCTGATTGCTGAGTGGGAAACATGCCACAGAGCTCTCTGCCCTTCATAAACAGAACAAACTAGGTCAAATCTGCTTTTTCTGGATGCCCAGGGTGTCTTAACTACTTCTAATATTGTATTCTACTAATATAGCCCTCACAGCCTACTGAAAAGGGATGGAAGGCTTGCCCCTTCGCTAACTGGCCACAAATGGCCTGTTTCCTTCTGTTCTAATGTCGGGATCCCCCCCTAAGCTGCAATGATCATTCCTGTTGCAACTGAGGTGCATGCCTCTGGCCTTCCTCTCCAGCCTCTTTTCATGTAGCTCTTCTGGAAATCTGGCATGAAGTGAACAGTCAGAAATGCCTTGGGGTGCTCGTGTGGTGCAGCCAGTCAAGCGTCCGAATCTTGGTTTCGGTTCAGGTCATGACCTTAGCCCCATGCCGGGCTCTGCACTCAGCACAGAGTCTGCTTGAGAGTCTCCCTCTCCATTTGCCCCTCCTCCTCGTGCGCTCTCTCTCTCAAATAAATAAATCTTTTCTTAAAAAAATGGTAACTTTATGGGGCGCCTGGGTGGCTCAGTGGGTTAAGCCTCTGCCTTTGGCTCGGGTCGTGATCCCAGGGTCCTGGGATCGAGCCCCGCATTGGGCTCTCTGCTCAGCAGGGAGCCTGCTTCCACCTCTCTCTCTCTGCCTGCCTCTCTGCCTACTTGTAATCTCTGTCTGTCAAATACATAAATAAAATCTTAAAAAAAAAAATGGTAACTTTAAAAAAAAGAAGAAGAAGAAATGCCTTATGTAAACCCTGGGTAAAAGGGCTGAGTAAATGCAAAGTTAAAGAGCTGTTCCACTAACACCAGGCAAAGAGCTTTGTAGCCTGTGAATTCCCACATCCCTGTGCATTCATGCCTTGGATGTCCTCTTGCCCTTAACCCTTGTAGTCAGGAACAGGAAAAAAGCCACACAGAGTAAGAAAAAAAAGCCCCAAAAGGAGAGTGCATGGACAAAATGAGGGGGAAAAAAAGGAGAAAAAATTAAACATGAGCCACAATCAGTAAAATAAGGTCATTAAACTCCCATGGCTTGAGATCAAGTTAGTTACATTTATAAAAATCACCTTCTAATCCTAAAGCACAAATACCTTTAAGAAAGTAAATGAGACTTGCAGATATTATTTAAAACTCCACAGAAAATGAGCACTTAAGTACTTACAAAACTTTAATTCAAAGGTATTGATTTTTTAAAACAGGCAACACATAACCAAAGCATCCTGTCCATTTGGCATCTATCTTAACCTGCCTGGAAAAAAACCCACTAATTGAGAGTTTCAGGAATGACTCATATATCAAGGTGACTTTTAAAAAGTCCATCTGCATGCACCCAGACAATAATTATCATTGTGTGAGCCCTCTCTCCCCACCTCCCGATATTCAGATGACGCCCTACCATCTACCTCAGCTCGCACAACACAGAATGCCCAGAACACACATTTACCCCCATTAAACTTCCTCCGGACCGGAAGTTTAACTTGAACCCCTACCAAAAGGTGCTGACCAATGACAGAAATATAAAAATCACTATCTGATGTTAATCTATTACCAAGTCTGTGTTTATTAAATATTGGTAGCATTCGATAAAAGGGATAAGTTTTTACAACAGCATCACAGAGAAACTCAACCCTGAACCATCTCCTTTACCTCTTTACATCCGGCTAGGACTCAAAAGAAATCTTTTAGATGACAGGTCATACCTCATTGCCACGGGCACTGAAAAGGCATCTAATAATCCATTCTTGGAAGAAAAAGGAAAAGATAAAGATGGAAACAGACACTTTTCTAACATCATAAAATATATGTCAATATAAAAGCAAGCATCACACTTAACAGAAATTCTAGTCAATACAAAAAAAAAAGATGTAATATATCACCAATAGTCTTTGAGATCAGGAGATTCCTGTCAATGTGATAAGATAAGAAAAAAAGTTTACTAATATAAAATTAACTTAGAAAACAAGTAGCTTGAATACAGACAAAAAGAACCAATTATAAACTATCTAGAAAAGAAAGTATAGAAGAAAAGAGTTCATTCATGATGGCTACAAAATAAAAAGTAAAAAATCCAGCAATAAACTTAACAAGAAATGTGCAAGACTTATATAAAGAAAACTTTAAAATACTCAAAGGCATCACTAAAAAAGACTTCAATAAAAGCAAGACATACTATGTCTTAGGGATAAATTTCACTTCAGCAAGGTATTAATTCTCTCTATGTGAATCTATAAACCCAACAGAATTTCAATAAAAGTACTACAAGATCTTGGGGGTGGGGAGGTTAGCACTGAATGAGAACATTCTAAAATTTATATGAGAAAACTTACAGAAAAGAATAACCAAAAAAAAAAAAAAAATCAGAAAACATAGGTAATAAAGAGATAATAGGCCCATCAACTATCTGAACAAATATAAAGCTTCCACAACTGAAAATGTGTATAATTAGTATATGGCCAGTGGGTCAGACCAGTGAAGAACAGAAAGTTCTTCTTTCTGTATAAATAATATCCAAATGCACAAAAAAATGCAAAAAAAAATCCAAATGCATGTAAGAATTTAGGGCATCTTAGAAATGGCATCTCATGGGGCACCTGGGTGGCTCAGTGGGTTAAGCCCCTGCCTTCGGCTCAGGTCATGATCTCAGGGTCCTGGGATCGAGCCCCACATCGGGCTCTCTGCTCAGCAGGGAGCCTGCTTCCTCCTCTCTCTCTCTGCCTGCCTCTGCCTACTTGTGATCTCTGTCTGTCAAATAAATAAATAAAATCTTAAAAAAAAAAAAAAAGAAATGGCATCTCAAATTACTGAGGAAAACACAATTTATTCAGTAAATGATAATGATGGAGGGACAACCAGGGAACCATTTGAAAAATAAATAAGGCTGGGGCGCCTAGATGGCTCAGTTGGTTAAGCGTCTGACTCAGGTCAGGTCATGATCCCAGGGTTCTGGGATCAAGTCCCACATTGGGCTCTTTGTTCACTAAGGAGTCTGCTTCTCCCTCTCCCTCTGCCCCTCCCCTTGGCTTGTGCTCAAGTGTTCACTCTCTCAATTTCTCTCTTTCTTTCTCAAATAAATAAATAAAATCTTTTAAAAAAAGGAAAAGAAAATAAAGCTGTATCCCTATCTCTTACCTCATATAAGTCAAGTTAGACATCAGAATAACACCAGGATAAATTCTGAGTCAATGAAAAATTTCACATGAAAAAATGTAAGTAATAGATAACTCATAGGTCCTTCTAATAAACCTGAAATGGAGAGGGTCTTCCTAACTGTGGTATAAAAAGTCTGAGAAATGTGATTAGACAAGAAATTAAAATTTCTGCATTAAAAAATCAACAGCCCAGGGGCACCTGGGTGGTTCAGTGGGTTAAAGCCTCTGCCTTCAGCTCAGGTCATGATCCCAGGGTCCTGGGATCGAGCCCCGCATCAGGCTCTCTGCTCGGAGGGGAGCCTGCTTCCCTTCCCCTCTCTCTCTGCCTGCCTCTCTGCCTACTTCTATCTCTGTCTGTCAAATAAATAAATAAAATCTTTAAAAAAAAATTAAAAAAAAAAATCAACAGCCCAAAACAAGAAAAGTATCTGCAACTCCTATCATAGACACAGAACTAATTTTCCTACTATTTAAAGCTCCAACTGAGAAAAGACCAAAACCCTAAGAGAAAAATGGTCAAGCGATGTGAAGATCACTCACGGGTAAGTAAATATAAATGCTTCTTGTATATAAGAAAAAAGATTCACCTTCATTCACAATAAGATAAATGCGGATGACAACAGAACTTGAGAAGCAATTTGCTAATCTCAGAATGTCAAGAATCTGAAAGCTTGACAACATACCCACTTGACATACACTCTCATATTCTGCTGATGGAGGTATGCAATCTTTATGAGGAGCAATTAGATAATGTATAGCAGAATAAAAAATGCACATAACCTCTGACTCCATATTTCCAGTCTCAACATTTACTCCACAGAAACAGTTGCACATATGACACATGAAGTATGTAGAGGTACTGTAGTGTATATTCTTTGTAATACCAAAACCCTGGAACTAATCTACATAGGCATCAATAGGGAATATTGAACTAATCCGAGAACAACCATACAACGTACACAGCCACAAAAAAAAAGTTGGGGGAGCCTTTTATCTACCACTTTGGAATGCTCCCCAAAAATACTGTTACATGAAAAAAATGTGATTGGGTAGCATAAAAGATGGGAAAAGAGTACCCATACTCAGATATCTGCTTATATAAGCATTAACTATCGCAGGAAGCATGCACAGGAAATTGGTAATATTGGTGACAATCTTTGGGGAGTGAGACTTCAGACTATAGGACACATGGAGGAGGGAAAGAGTTCCATACCCTTTGGGTGTGAATGTAATGACCCACGTGAACAAAAAGTGAATTCAAATTTAAAAATGTTTAGACCTTAGTAAACAGCCAAAGCACTCCCCCTCCTGAACTCTCAACTAGTTATTAAGTTCTGATGATTCTCTTTCCAAACCATGCCTCATTTACCATCTCCAACTCTGTGACCATAATCCAATTCAGTTCTTGGGGTAACGGTCAGGAGCCTCCTAGCTGGTCTCTCTGCCTTCCCTCTCTCCCCATTAGAGAATGCACCTGACCCTTGCACCTGACCCTACCACCACATTCCTCTCTTTTTTTTTTTTTTTATGATTTTATTTATTTATTTGACAGACAGAGATCACAAGTAGGCAGAGAGACAGGCAGAGAGAGAGGAGGAAGCAGGTTCCCTGCTGAGCAGAGAGCCCCATGTGGGGCTCAATCCCAGGACCCCGGGACCATGACCTGAGTTGAAGGAAGAGGCTTTAACCCACTGAGCCACCCAGGCACCCCACCACATTCCTCTCTTTAAGGAAATCAGTGTCAGTAGATCTGATGAAATCCCTTTTCTATGAATCAATGTAATAAAAGCCCGTTCTCCACACATCAGTAGATGGTGACTTCTACAGACATCTGCACTCCTAACTAGGCATTTAGACCCAAACTCTTTTTCTAGTTCTATTTCCTGAGTGTGTCTTGTGCTAATTTTTTTAACTTTCCAATTACACTAGAAGTTTCTTAAAGGTCAATTATTGTCTAACCCATCTTTTTATTTTCAAAAACTCTTAGTATGGCGTCTTACACACAGAAACTGCTCAAGAAATGTTCTCTGAGGAGCGCCTGGGTGGCTCAGTCAGTTCAACAGTGGACTCCTGATTTCTGCTCAGGTCATGGTCTCAGGGTAGTGAGAGCAACACTGCACTGGGCTCCAACGTTCAGTGCAAAGTCTGCTTGTCCCTCTCACTCTGCCCCTCCCCCTGCTTATGCACTCCCCCTCTCTCTAATAAATAAATAAATATCTTTAAAAGAAAATATTTTAAAGAAATGTTCTCTGAATCCATGAACACACAACAATAAATATTAAATTAACAGAACTTAAATATCTGATTATCTCATACAAAGAAAAGAATGAAAATGAAAAGTGTGGTTTCTCATTCAAGCAGCTTGAGGAAAAAGAAGTTAGAAAAACCGAATACTGTTAATTATGGTGAAAGTTTCTTTTGAAATAGTCTGACCAGACTTTCAGCTCCAAACAGGTTCTCATTCCCATCTCCATTCTCATCTCCTCGTCTCCCTACTTCCCTGAGGTACTTTCCTCACCCTCAAGATGACATTGCCTCGAATTCAATATCCCACGTGACCTGATTTTTTTTTTTTAAAGATCTTATTTATTTGAGAGAGACAGAGACAACGAGAA
Organism: Martes martes; assembly: GCF_963455335.1. NCBI lineage: Eukaryota > Metazoa > Chordata > Mammalia > Carnivora > Mustelidae > Martes > Martes martes. The sequence continues at coordinate 145,316,563 of NC_137888.1, forward strand.
AGGGAACACAAGCAGGGAGAGTGGGAGAGGGAGAAGTAATCTTCCCGCCGAGCAGGGAGCCCAATGTGGGGCTCGATCCCAGGACCCTGGGATCATAACCTGAGCTGAAGGCAGACAATTAACTACCACCCAGGTGCCCCGCGAGTGACCTGATTTCGGAAGGGATACAAATGGCTTAAGCATCTTGATGTCGCTCATTCGGATAATGGCCTTAGCAATAACAATGTAAGAAAAAAATAACAATGTCAAGAAGTCATACAATTTATTTCATTGATCTGAGCTGCAGCTTCCCCACCACTGAAACCTAATAAACACTTCATCTTTGTGAACCCAAAGGAAAAATCTGTAGCGTTTTAAATCGTACATAATCAAGGAAAGTTCAGTCTTTAGAATTCTTGTCCACCCCCCTTTCTTCCACCTGAATACTACTAAGGGAACTTACATGTTCTCAATATCATGAAGAGGCTATTTCACATCATTTTAAAGGTGTTTAAATCTTTTCCTTTAAATTTTTTTTTTGGTGGCAGCAAAAAGTAGAGAATATGTTTAACAGCTTTCACGAAAACCATATATGAATCTTTAAAACAGTCACAAAATATTAAGTTTTTTTAATCTGAATAAACAAAAAAAATTCTTACAGGAAATGAGAACATTGATTTCTTTTTTCCCCCAAATTCGTCCCAGAATTACTGCAGGAGCTATACCATAACTGACAACACCAGACCTTTGATTTCTGAGCAGGACTTTTTTGTTGTTGCTGTTGTTAAAGATTTTATTTACTTATTTGACAGACAGAGAGAGAGATCATAAGTAGGCAGAGAGGCAGGGGGAGGCAGGCTCCCTGATGAGCAGAGAGCCCAATGCAGGGCTCAATCCCAGTATGCTGAGACCATGACCTGAGCCGAAGGCAGAGGCTTAACCCACTGAGCCACCCAGGCACCCCCTGGACAGGACTTTTAAGGGCCATGCAGACAAATTAAAGCATGATTCCTAAGCGTTCTTTTTTTCTTAAGTTTTAAAAAATTCCTTGTAAAGTTTCATGTCATGAAATTACATTTGGTAGCAAGAAAAGAAAAGGCCCAAACTGACCACTCCACCTCATTTTATCACCTAAGCTAATCGATTTAAGAAGTGACTAGAATGAGTTTTTTAGATGGCTAACCTCTCTAATCATCAGTATCCTTACTTGCAGTTTTGATTCTTTCTTTCTTTCTTTCTTTCTTTCTTTCTTTCTTTCTTTCTTTCTTTTAATAGGCTCCACACCCAGCTTGGAGCTCAATGCAGGCTCTGAACTCATTACCCTGAGATCAAGACCTTCATCAAGATCAAGAGTTGGATGTTCAGAGGTACCTGGGTGGCTTGGTCATTAAGCATCTGCCTTTGGCTCAGGTCATGATCCCAGGATCCTGGGATTGAGCCCCGCATTGGGCTTCCTGCTCAGTGGGAAGCCTGCTTCTCTCTCTCCCACCCACCCTGCTTGTGTTCCCTTTCTCGCTTTGTCTCTCTCTATCAAATAAATAAATTAAATTAAATTAAATAAGAGCTGGATGTTCAACCAACTGAGCCACCTAGGCACCTCCCTTACTTGCAATTTTGAGATCCATAACAATTAATTGAGAGCATTTAGGGGAAGACTAAATTATATATTGTATGTAAATCACTCCACATGTCTGGCACATAATGAGTGCTACATAATGAATGATTATTGTTCTTATTTATAGATTCAGAAAAAACATTTGACAAAATTCAAAATCTACTTATGGTAAAAACTCTCAACAAAGTAGGTATACAGAGAATGTACCTCAACAGAACAAAGCCCATCTATAACAATCCCACAGCTAACGTCACAGTCAATCATGGACAGGCAAAATCTTTTTCTCCAAGGTCAGGAACAAGACAAAGATGTCCGCACTTGCCAACATAGTATTGGAAGTCCTAGTCATGGCAATTAGGCAAGAAAGAGAAATAAAAAGCATCCAAACGTAAAAGTAAAACTGTCACTATTTGTAGATGACATATTACATACAGATAATCCTCAAGACTTCACCAAAAAGCTGTTAGAAGTAATAAATGAATTCAGTAAAGTTGCAGGATATGAAATCAGTTTACAAAGATCTGCTGCAATTCTATAGACCAATAATGAACTATCAGAAAGAGAAATTAAGAAAAAATCCCATTTATAATGACATCAAAAAGAATAAAATAGCTAGGAGTAAATTTAACTAAGGAGGTAAAAGACCTGTACATTGAAAACTGTAAGACAATGATGAAAGAATATGAAGACGACACAAATAAGTGAAGAGATATTCTGTGCTCATAGACTGGGGGACCTAATCTTGTTAAAATTTCCATACTATCCAAAGCAATCTACAGATTCAATGCAATCCCTATTAAAATTCCAATGGCATTTTTCACAGAAATAGAACAGACAATTCGAAAACCTGTATGGAGCCACAAGAGACTGTGACTTGCCAAAGCAATCTTCACAAAGAAGAACAAAACTGGAAATATCACGCTCCCTGATTTCAAAGTATACCAACAAAGCTAGAGTTATCAAAACAGTATGGTATTGGCATAAAAACAGACATATAGATCAATGGAACAGAACAGAGAGTCCAGAAATAAGTCCAAGCATATAGAGTCAATTAATTTATGACATAGAGCCAAGAACATACAATAGGGAGAGGACAGTCTCTTCAATAAATGGTACTGGGGAAACTGGAAAGCCACATGCAAAGAAATGAAACTAGACTACTATATTACACCATACATAAAAATTAACTCAAAATGGATTAAAGACCTGAATGTAAGACCTGAAACCATAAAACCCTCAGAAGAAAACATAAGCAATAAGCTCCTTGACATTGGTCTTGGTGATGAGTTTTTGGATCTGACTCTAAAAGCAACAAACACAAAAATAAACAAGTGGAACTACTTCAAACTAAAAAGCTTCTGCACAGCAAAAGAAACCATCAACAAAGCAAAAAGGCAACCTACTGAATGGGAGAAAGTATTTGCAAACCTGATATTTATATATCTGATAAATGACTAATATCCAAAATATCTAAAGAATTCCTATAACTCAAGAGCAAAAAACAATCCAATTAAAAAATGGGCAGAGCATCTGAACAGACACTTTTCCAAAGAAGACATACACATACATGAAAAAATGCTCAACATCCTTAATCATCAGGAAAATGCAAATAATCAGAACCACAATGAGATATTAACCTCCTACCTGTCAGAACGGCTATTATCAAAAAGAAAGAAAGAAGGAAGGAAGGAAGGAAGGAAGGAAGAGGGGGGAGGGAGGGAGGAAGGGAAGGGACAGGACAGGACAGGACAAACGAATGAACAAGTGTTGGCAAGGACGTGCAAAAAAGGAAATCCTTGTTGGTGGCAATGTAAATTGGTAAAGCCATTATAGAAAACCATTCCTAGGGGCGCCTGGGTGGCTCAATGGGTTAAAGCCTCTGCCTTCGGCTCAGGTCATGATCCCAGGGTCCTGGGATCGAGCCCCGCATCGGGCTCTCTGCTCAGCAGGGAGCCTGCTTCCTCCTCTCTCTCTGCCTGCCTCTCTGCCTACTTGTGATCTCTGTCAAATAAATAAATAAAATCTTAAAATAAATAAATAAATAAATAAAAGAAAAAAGAAGAAAAAGAAAACCATTCCCAAAACACTAAAAAAAATGGAACTACCATAGGATCCAGCAATTCCACTTCTGGGTATTTATCCACAGAAAATGAAAACACTAACTCAAAAAGATACATGTACCCACATGTTTATTGCAGCATAATTTACAATAGCCAAGATATGGAAACATCCTAAGTGTCCATTGATGAATGAATGAACCGATAAAGAAGATGTGAGATATACGTGTGTGTACACACACACACACACACACACACACGCACACGCACACACACAAGTATTACTTAGCCATACCAAAGAATGAAATCTTGCCATTTGCAACAACACGGATTGACCTTGAAATCATTATGCTAAGTGAAATAAGTCAGACAAAGACAAATACCATATGCTTTCACCTATATGTGGAATCTAAAAACAAAAATAACGAGCTCATAAGTCCAGAGAACAGCAGTGGTTGTCAGAGGTGGGGGAGGATGAAGGAAGGGAGTCCAAAGTCGCAAACTTACAGTTAGAGAATAATTAAGTCATGACGATACAATGCGTAGCATGGTGATTATAGTTAATAATACTGCATTATATATTAGAAAATTGCTAAAAGAGCAGATCTTAAAATTCCCCATGATAAGAAAAAAAGATTTTTTTGTGACTGTGTGTGGTGATAGATGTGAACTAGATTTATAGTGCTGATCATTTCTCAACATATACAAATATTGAATCATTATGCTGTTCACCTGAAACTAATATATTATACGTTATTTATACTTCAATAAGAAAAACGAATTAGCCTTCCCTAAAGAAACACAGACTGGGAATGGAACTAGGAAAGGAAAAACTATGTACTTAAAGCTTGTACTTAAAGTATACTGCTATGGGCAATCTGCATGCAAGTAATTGGAATTGTATTATTACTTCACAGTAATCAACAACTGTAGACTTCTCTAACTTTTTAGAATGGTGAAAATGCTCTCTCTTACTTGTGGTAGTGCTTTCATAAACCACATGCATTTGTCAAAAGTCAATCTAACTCTACACATGAAAAGACCAAATTCTACGTACTGCAATTAGCCTGAATTTCATTTTTTTTAAGATTTTATTTATTTATTTGACAGAGGTCACACATAGGCAGAGAGGCGGGCAGAGAGAGGGAGAAGCAGTCTCACTGCAGAGCAGAGAGCCCAATGCGGGACTCGATCCCAGGACCCTGAAATCATGACCTGAGCCGAAGGCAGAGGCCCAACCCACTGAGCCACCCAGGTGCCCCTAGCCTGAATTTTAAACACGTAAACTCTTCAGAAGCCAAATATCCTTCTTTTCCAACAAACATGGTACACTAGGAAAAATATTCAATTCTAAACAACTCAAAACAGTTTAAAGATTTTACTACGAATTGGGCAAACAAGAATGTATTCCAATTTTACTAATGGAGAAACTGAGGCCCCCTCAGTGAAATAATCTCTGTGACTTCCTACATTGTGACCTTCAGGCACCATCGTTGAGAGCTGAAGTCATGGCATGGAGCTCACTGAGCCCCATTTTGTGGATCCCCAATGAGTCCCACTGTGCCATCGTTTGCTCAACACCAAGGGATTAGGCAAATTCTCAGTCCCTTCAGCTATGGAAGGAGGAAGTCAGACTTCTGTGCTGAGGTCCCCTTAAACTTTAACATCCTGATTTTATAAATATATTAGAGATTTGAAATATAATTTAAACATCCTTTAAAAAAAACCAAGATTTGAAATTTCCTTAGTCAGAGAACTGAGCCTACCAGTATTACAAAAGAAAAAAAAAAGGCCTAGAAAAATCCAACTTACAGAAGAAGAGATAGATAATCATGGAGTGTACAAAGATTGCCAAATTTACAAAAATCATTCGCACAAAGAGCTTCCCTAGGACATTTAGGTGTTGGTTTACACAACATTAATTTTGAGAAAGTAGACAGAAAAGGTGGTAATCGGCACAGTCAAAAATAAAACTATCCAAAAGAAACTAAACATCTCTGATATTATGATAGAAATAAATGTACATCTGAGTCAACTCACCTACGAATTTTGAGAACAATTCCACCGTGTAAAGAAGGCCTGAGACTAGGCTAATACAACCATCTCAGTTTTTTAAAAATCTGACATGTAAAGTGCTTTGGTAAGGGGCATGAAAATTATAAAGTTTTTTTTTGTTTAAACTTCTCAGATGAGAGGAAGAGGTAAGAACAGAAGAAAAAAGACCAAAATTCAAAACTCTCATTCCACAACACACAACAGAAAATGTATACTTGCAGAAAAGGGGCTAAATACACACGACTATCTTAAAAATTCCTATTTTTTACAGCATCATTTCCCAAAGGGTCTCCTACAGAATCTCCAAAACAAAACAAGTTTCCACGGCTAAAATCAGTTCCACTACCGCTGACCACATTCCCCGCGGATTACACTCCGCTGCATGGAACAGAAACCCAACTGTAAGCCTTCCACCAAATCGGACTTAACGTTTCTACAAAAATAAAGTCCAAAGATGAAGAGCTCAAGGCTGGTAGAGGGGCTTCCTGAGGCCGTCAAGAATCCCGTCAATCCTTGTGATCTGCAAATCCTAGTATCTGGCTTTTGTTTTCATGGCACAAGTTGGCTACAGCTCCTACAGGCAGAAGAAAGGTGGGCGCTGGCAAAGGTGTGTGCCAGCCTCTTTAGGTCCTATTTATCGAGAAACCAGTACCTTTCCTAGAAGTCCCCAGTCTGCAAAGACTTGGACTTCTTAACTTACTGGCCACCACTGGGTCACATCCAGTGGCAAAGCAGCCCAGGGAGGCGAGAATTTTTAACTAGGGACCTTGCCACCTAGAGGAATATCAGAATTCCAAAAAGAAACAAGGGACTGAAGGTTTGTTTAGCAATTTAAAAGGTCCATCTTATTTATCTCAGAAACCCAAAAACGCCCGTTTGACTTTAAGGGCTCTGAGACACCATAAAGAAACCCGTCTCCCTTTCTTAAACACAGTACTTCTCAAACTTCTTTGAACACCAAATGCCTTATTTCCTTTGAATGGCCTGTTGAGACACTGTTTGGTGCAACACATCTTGGGAAATACTGATTTGGGAACTAAAAGAAAGGGGGGGAAAAGTCTGCTCTTACGAAACAGTCTGTTCTCATACTTAGAAAGGTAGAAGGAATAGGTCGCCTTTAGACAGAGGGTTCTGAAAACAGAATGACTGAAGTGATAATAGAATTCTACAATCAGGATCCGATGTGTTTCCATGTTCTCTTATAAAGTCACAATTCCAGTGAGAAAAAGCTTCTCTCATTCCCCTGCCTCAAGAGGGTGGGCCACGCCTCATTTCCTACTCTCCCATTCACCCCTTCTCGACTCCCGCAACTGACAGTTCCTTATGTAACTTCCCTGCATTCTCACATCTCAGGCTGGCCTTTCAGTGTCCCTTCCAGAGGGGCTCCAGAGTATCACTCAGCTTTCTTCTCCCATTTTCTTGTCATACCACCAAAATACCTAGGGCTTCAGCATTTATTTGAACCAAACCTTCCTGTATATTTCCTACTCAATCTCTTCCACCACCAATCTTTGATAACTCCCAGAGGCTGCTGCTAATTAAACTCTGTCATAAATGCCTATATCACTTCCAAAGAAAAATGTCCATATTTTTAGAAATAAAGCAGGAAAAAAAATCAAAACATTTTTCATTTTGATACTAGAGCGCTCGAAAGAAAAGCCATTCATCCTACCCAGTTCCATTAAAATATTCGTTTCTTTTCATTCAACTTGATAGTTTAAAAAAAGGAGAGGGTAGACTACATTTTTCACATTTCCCAACACCATCCATTTCCACAGTGCACACAGAGATTACTTTGCCAAAAAATCCAATGCACCTCTTATTTCTGGAAGGGAAGTGAGAAAATGCCATCTTTTATTTCATGAAGAAAAAAAATTAAATAGGTCAAATATATAAAACTTTCATGAAAAAAGGCAACACTTCATTTAAGCCATTAAAGGGAAATGTGTTTAAACCCCCCAGTGCAATTCCACACTCCCTAAAAGGAAAGGATTATTCACTTCTGACTTTAAGGAACCAAACTTAGCTTATCATACCACTTTATGAAGGCACTGAATGAAACTGAACCCCATAGGTCTCTTACCCTTCTGTTTTCTAGAAACCAGGAAAAGAAAAGTAATCAAGAACAGTCACTCCTCCAGTAGACAGGCCTCTAGAAAGTCAAAGGACCACATAACATTCAGATGCCCTAAAAAGACATTTCGTGCCACGGCCTGGCTAAAGGGATTGTCCATCCTCTTCAGAGGCCCTCGTCACTCACAAAAGAGAAGGCACGGCCAGCTCTTTCCAAGTCAGAAATTTGGACTATATCACTTCCGGTCGAGCAGGTCATTTCCCAGATTGCTTCCAGAAAGAAGACTGGATCCTCCCAACCACCAAAGGAGCCACTCCCTCCGATCACGCCACTCAGCCTCACCCCACACTTAGTTGCCTATGACCCCAGCCATCCTTTCCAGTGATTTGACACCCACAGCCCCATCCTCCCATGCCACCTTTTTACCGTACCCCTTAAAACCACATCTCACCCCAACCTCTCTTCCTGTTTTGGCTGACACTGGAACATTTGGTGGAAACCCACTGCAGACTCCTCTTCTTCTCCAAAGCCAAAATAACCATCCCCCACCCCTGAGCACAACTTCCATCTACAGCTACAGATCCTTAGAGAAGTCCTTGAAGACCTTATCAAATGGCTCGATCTTCCTTGAGACACCAAGGGCAGCTGACTTTCTGAATGGCCTTAGAATGCACCGAGCACACTGCTTGGTCCATTCCTGGTCCTCATTGTCACCTCCTTCTCTGCACTACTGCCTTCCTCTCAAAGGGCCATCCTGGAATTTCCCATCCCCACTCAGAACTGCTCCACATCTGATCATTCCCCCAGACATCTCACCCCACTGTCCTTTCATCCTCTATCATTTCCCTCCCCCTCAGTTCTCTCTCACAGCTTCTCCCCCTACACCCACTCTCCCAGCTCCCTGTCGGCTCCACTTTGGCAATCCTTTTACTTTCTACTTCTCTGGCTAGCCTCTGTCTTCACCTCCTTTCTCCCTCTACTCATCTCCTCCCATTTTTCTCTTCAGGACACTCAGCACCACGGGGAAACCACACATCCACTAAAGCTGATGTCTTAACAGATTCATGGTCTCCATTCTCAAGAGGCCCTCAGAGTCGCCCAGCAATCCAGCTCAGCTCTTCGTCCAGTCTCCTCAAAGGCTACTTCAAACCTCCTTCTCCATTTTACCTGAGTTTCAGGGACCCTCCCCTCCAACTCTCCCCACTGCACCCTCAGAAAATGGCCTCAGCTCCTACTTCACCCAGAATGAAGCAAGAATACTTTCAACTCCTGCTCACCCCCAAACTCACCTGCATCTGTATCCTTCTTCCTTCCTCCTACCTCAAACGAACATGTATCCCTCCTTGCTCAGGACTCTCCTGACTTCCCAGGCCCCAGCTCCACTCACTAATTCTCTCTTACACCCTCACACTTTCCTCTCTACCAGCTCCTCCCATCATCATTTTAACATGCCAATGTTCTACCATCTTGGAAAAAAAAAAAAAAATCCTGCTGCAAACCTCCTACTCTGTTATTCTTTTCTTCACAGACAAACCAAGGTTCCTCCCATCTTCACTCCCCACTCTACTAGCTTTGGGCTCCTTCCCCACACCCCCCTAGCCACAGTCACCAGCAAGGTCTTAGTTACCAAACTCCACAAATATATTTCAAATGATGCTTCACTCGCTCCTCTGGAGTATCGTCCCTCAGCTTCCTATGAGCACAGACACTCCTGGTTTTCCTTGTATCTGCCTAGCCAATCTTTTCCCCCGCCAGACATCCCTGCTTTCAAACTGTATGTCTTCAACTTACATCAGGAAATCAACTTAGAGCAGGGTTTCTCAATTTTGGCATTATTGACATTTGGGGCTGCAGAATTCTTTGTTGCGGGGGGGGGGGGGGCGTCCTATGCCATCCAGACTGTTCAGCAGCCTCCCTGGCGTCTACTCACTAGATGCCAGTCATGACAATCAAAAATGTCTCCAGACATCATCCAATTGGCATCACTCCCAATTGAGAACCACTGACTTATTAAGATCACAACCAATATATATATATATATATATATTTTTTAATGAAATGAAATAAAATAGAAACTACCAGGGTGTATCTTCTAAAAAAAAAAAAGACAAAGATCTTTCCTGCAACTTTTGTTTCTTTGTCTTGTATTTGTATACATGAATACATGTAGAATATAAAATTTCTTTCTGTGGGTCAGAATCAAAAGACTTTAAATTCACTGCCTTACACATTAATGTCCCAAATGCTCTGTTCAGTCCCTTTTTAAATCATTCAGCAATGCAAAAGGGCCTAAAGAGACACAGGAGACACAATGATCTCAGCACCTGCTCAAGAAAACAAAGCATTATCAGGGGCGCCTGGGTGGCTCAGTGGGTTAAAGCCTCTGCCTTCAGCTCAGGTCATGACCTCAGGGTCCTGGGATCAAGCCCCATATCAGGCTCTCTGCTCAGCTGGGCGCCTGCTTCCCCCCTCTCTCTCTGCCTGTCTCTCTGCCTACTTGTGATCTCTGTCTGTCAAATAAATAAATAAAATCTTAAAAAAAAAAAAAAAAGGAAGAAAACAAAGCATTATCAACCAGATGCAAGACCCCCCCCCGGGTCGCCACCCCCTCCCCCATACTCACGGTAACTACAATTCTATTTTGGCATTTTCACCCATTTCTACCATGTTTGGATGTGGGTCCTTAGACAATATATACAGTACGATTTTGCTCCATTTAAAAAAAATTTTTTTAAGTTTTTATTTATTTGACGAGAGATCACAAGTAGGCAGAGAGGCAGGCAGAGAGAGAGGAAGGGGAGCTGGCTCCCTGATGAGCAGAGAGCCCGATGCAGTCCTCGATCCCAGGACTCTGAGATCATTAACTGAGCCGAAGGCAGAGGCTTAACCCACTGAGCCACCCAGATGCCCCCCATTTAAAATGTTTTAAAAGAGCACCACGCCATAAACACTCTTCTGCCACTTGCTTTGTTCTCTTCACATTACGTTTGAGAGATTTACCCATGTCCGTAGGCGCTGTTCAAACATGTTCGTTTTCACTGCTGTATGGTATTCTGCTGAATGACTACACCACAATTTATTCATGGATTCGTTCTTCGGCTGACGGACACTTGGACTGTCTTCCTATCCGTGGGCATATCAACAATGCTGCTCTAAGCCTCTGCGTGCAGAGGGTCCAGTGCAAATATGTGACAGATCTACTTGGGTACACGCCCAGGAGTAGAATTACCACCCCCTCTAGGGCACGTTCATCATTATCGTTGCGTAAAACAAATTGTCTATAGAATCCATAGAGGTTGTACTTGTCTGTACCCTCATACTGATATTTAGTAACCCTTCAATATACTCTGAAATCAAATGCTGCCTCGATGATGCTCTGCCATAAATATCTTCTCCCCGTCCATGGGCCTTGCACCGTCCTTGGTGATCTTCACCCCTCCCGTGGCCTCTGTTACCTCCTCCATGGAGACCACTGCCTGCTCTCCAAACCTGCAAACAAGTTCTCTTTTCTGGCCTCCAGATCTATGAGGCCAGTTTCCTCCTGGCCATCTCTCCTGCCTGCAAGTATTTCAAACTCAGCTGTCTCAAACTACACCTGTTACTATCCTCCCCAGCCCGAGACCCCCTACATTCCCCGGCTCAGGGAAAAACACCGCCGTTCATTCTCAAGTCCAGTGATCCTTTTCTTCCCTTGTATCAAACCTGACCATCACCTAGTCTTGTCAGTTCAACTTTCACATTGCAGGGATTTTTTTTTTTTTTTTTTTTTTTTGCACTGCTATCCACCTCCATATAAAATTACCTTATTTCTGAGCACCATCTCTCAGTTGGATTGTATGCCGTGGGCTCCTTGTTCCCAGTCTTTCAACTTCAATCTGTTCTTTAAAAAACATGGGAACCTGGGTGGCTCAGTGGGTTAAGCCTCTGCTTTTGGCTCAGGTCATGATCCCAGGGTCCTGGGATCGAGGCCCGCATCGGGCTCTCTGCTCAACAGGGAGCCTGCTTCCTCCTCTCTCTCTGCCTGCCTCTCTGCCTACTTGTGATCTTTGTCTGTCAAATAAATAAATAAAATCTTTAAAAAATAAATAAATAAAATAAAATAAAAAACAGCCGGTCCTAGGGGTGACTGGGTGGCTCAGTCGGTTGAGCATCAGACTCTTGATGTTGGCTCAGGTCATGATCTCGGGGTCACAGGATCAAGCCCCATGACAAGCCCCACACTTAGCGCCAAGTCTGCTTGAGAGTCCCTCTCTCCCTCTGCCCCTCCCCCTGCACGTGATCTCTAAATACAAACATACATACATACATATATAAAATCCTAAGACAAAAACAAAAACAAAACAAAACAGGGGTGCCTGGGTGGCTCAGCTTGTTGGACAGCTGCCTTCAGTTTGGGTCATGGACCCGGGGTCCTGGGATTGAGCCCCTGCTCAGCAGAGAGCCTGCTTCTCCCTCTCCCTCGACCTGCCGCTCTGCCTGCTTGTGCTTTCTACCTGTCTGTCAAATAAATAAATAAAATCTTTAAAAACAAAACAAAACAAAATAACAGCCAGCCTAGCAACCCCACTATTATTTATCCAAAAGAAATGAAAATACACATCTAAAAAAAAAAAAAACTTGTATAAGAATGTGTATAGCACCTTTATTCATCAGAATCAGAAATAAACAACAACCCAAATGTCCACCAACAGAAAATTAACAAACATGATTATTCCATAAAATGGAATTCCATAAAAAGGAGCTAGTACTTATAAATACAATGATGTGGATGGGTTTCAAATTATGCTGACTGAAAGAAGCCAGACACAAGAGAGCTCCCGTTGTGAGACACCATTAACATGAGACCCAAGAAAGACCTGACTGGAGATAGAAGTCAGAAGGTGGACTTCGGGAGGTGGGGGTTGGATGGCTGAATGGAAAGGGACACAAGGGAACTTTCTGGGGTAATGGAGATGTTTTGTTTTTTTAAGATGTTTTCATTTTATTTATGTATTTTAAAGAGAGACAGAGTGTGCAAGCAGGGGAGAGGCAGAGGGAGAAGGAAAGGATCTCAAACCAACTCCGTGCTGAGCATGAAGCCCAATGCAAGGATTTGATCCCATGACCCCAACATCATGACCCAGGCCAAAATCAAGACTTGGATACCCTACCTCCTGAGCCATCCAGGAGCCCCGGTAATGGAGATGTTCTAGATCTGGTTTGGGGTGGTGGTGATAGCAGTGTATACAATGAGCCAAATTCATCAACTGAATGGCCACTGACTAAGATCTGGCCATTTCTACTTTATGTGATTATATCTCAAGTAGACATATTGATCTACCTATTTATGTTTAAAGCCAACTAGAACAAACTTGCCAAAATTAAAATCTGACCAAGTTACTTCCCCGCTTAAATTTTTTTCTGAGAGCCCCATGATTTTGTGACAAAGGCCTTTGAAAAGCATATCTACGTACGCTCCAACGTCCACTCTCATCCTTCTTCCCGCAACTTTCCTCAGGGGCTATGCTCCTCTCACGCTGAAGTTCTCATATTTTCCTGAGCAGATGATGTCCTCCTTCACCATTGGCCCCCTGTGATTACCCCTGATGTGGCCAACTCCTACTGTCTTTGAAGCCTCAGTGTGGATTTCACTTCCTCCAAGAAATCGTCCCAATCCCCCAATACTGGATTAGGGATCTCCCCTGGGATCCTGCAACATCCTGTATTTATGGATACCACAACCCCCTTTACTGGAAATTTACTTGTCCCTCTGCTCCAGCAGAACATAAACTCCATGGGGGCAGGCCAACTGCTGGATGTGCCTAGAGTTGAGGACGGCTTGTATTCAATTAATATTTGTTCAAGGGGCGAGTGAAATACTCAAAAACTATTTTCTCCTCAAGCTAAACACAGAAGGATAGAAACTCACAATATCAATATTTAAGGAACTATAACTTCAAAAGAGGAAAAGGTAAATATTTTATAGTTAATACTTCAGTAACCACAGGAACACAGGAAATTATATTGTATCCAGATCTGCTGCAAACAAAAAGGAAAAAAAGGTAAGACAAACAGATTCAGCTAACTCTTACTCCAAAAGTGAAGATAAAAGGAAACTGGAAGTCATCCTGGGTAAATAAATAAATCTCAGGAAAGGCACATTGAGCAAAGTGAAGACTCTTTGATGAATACGAAAGCAGTCACTTCTTCAGCTGACTTTAGGGCAGCTGAGAGTTAGTCCAACAAACCTCTCAGAACTGTGTAAATTCCAACAGAAGCAGAGGATCCAGCAGTGATCTGGAACTGTACCAAGAGTTCAAAAGCATCAAAACTAGACACCTCAAATTCCCCTGAGAGGGATCTGGCAGCTTGCCTATGGCCAAGATCCCCGCTGACCCCAATTTCTTACTTTCCATCATCGTTTTTGGATGGATCACTAAGAAGTCAACTTCAAGAGAAGCAGTTCCAGCCACCATCTTTCACATCTCAGAGGGGCACCGCCCGTCCTTTGTAAGGAAAAGAAATGGACTAGTGTTAAATGGAAAGTGAAATGAATTCCTTAAATATCAGGAAGCAGAGACTATAAGTAAAGCTCTTCCTTTAGCACTTCTTGCTGCCAAATGAATTCCCAAAGCAAAGAAGTGCTGGCTGTATTTCTTCAAGTGCTATCTGATTTGCCAGACTACTTCAGAATATTCCAGAACCGTTATCAGCTGCTGCTTATCAGCAAGGCTTCTCTTTTTCCCTCCTCCTCCCCCAATGTATGGCCCAATATTAAAAGTGACCCATTTCCCCTTATAATTTCTTTTAAACCCTCCCAGATGCCTGTGCTTCCTTAAGCCCCCGGGTTCCATGAGCAATATCTGAGCGTGGCAGCCAAAATCTTCAAAACACTACACTTACAGGGTAGACTTAGTTGTGGGATAAAACTGAAAAGCAAAAGGAGACAAACGAACCAAGAAAGGGACCACCACTGTCATTGCAAACAAACACACACTGTGTCACATAGTTTCAGAGAGCAAGTACACATCACAACTGGCTAACCCAGTTTTGTTCACTTCCATTTTTTTTATTGTGATTACACACATGTAACAAAATTTACCATTTAGCTATTTTTAGGTGTACAATTAGGGGAAATTAATTACATTCACAATATTGTGCAACCATCATTATTATCTACTTCCAAAACTTTTTTATCATCTCAAACAGAAACTCTGTAACCATTGGCAATAACTCATTCCCCCTGTTCCCAGGCCCTGGAAGCCTCTAGAGCCCTTTCTGTCTCTATGAATTCATCTAACTGCAATCATGATATTTCTGGCTTATTTGACTTAGCAGAGCGTTTCCAAGATTCACCCATGATGCAGCCTGTGTCAGAACTTCATTCCTCTTTGTGGTAAACAATACGGAGTTGTATGGATACACCTGCTCATCCATACATCTGTGGAGGGACACTTGGGTTTCTCTCCACTTTGGGGCTCTTGTGAATAACGGTACCATGAACACCAGCGGACAACGGTCCGAATTCCTGTTTTCAATTCTCCTGAGTTTACACCTAGGAAGGGAACTGCTAGATCATGTACCACATAGTTTTTCATAAAGTCCATTTAACAGCTTAACAGGAAAAAAATTAATATTTTTCCTAATTACAAAAGTATTGCATTTTCATGGTGGGAAGTCTGAAAAATAATTATACCACCCAAAGAAAAATATTGTTAGTATTTTGGAATAGTCTCTTAAAATCTTACTGTCTGGTTACATGCATACAAAAAATCAGACACCCATGGACATTTTACCCAAAACCAGCTTTTTTTTTCCCACTTAACGTTGTATCAAGAGCATTAATTCCACTGCCATTAAATCTTCTTCAGAAACATCACTCAAGGGGCACCTGGGTGGCTCAGTCAGTTAAGCATCTGCTTTCAGCTCAGGTCATGATCTCAGGGTCCTGGGGAGTCTACTTCCTCCCTCTCCCTCTCCCTCTGCCTCTCCCTGCTGCTCGTTCCTGCCCCCCAAAATCTTTTTTAAAAAGAAGAAACATCACTTAGTATCAGAATGATATTTCATCAGGTGGGCACAGCATAACTTTCCTAACCTTCCGCCCATTTAAGCTATTCTCTCATTTTCATTATCATAAATAACACCGCAATGAATATCTTCCTGCCTCGCTTCTTGTGCACATCTCTGACTGCTGTCTTAAGTATATTAAGAGCAGAATCAAGTAGAATCACCAGGTCAAATAGCATGAACATCCTTAAGGCTGTAGATAAAGATTATCCATCTGTCTTCCATAAAACTCACATGAATCTGCATTCCTACCAGCAATGCTAAAGAGCTTTTAATATAAAAATAATGAAAATAAAAATATTTTTAAACATTAATAAAAATATTATTTAAAATAAAAACAAAATACTATTCTAAAAACTGCTTCGAACCTGGTAAGACTGTATGGTAACAATCTTCTTTCCTATTTTCCTAAGACGGGATGATCTCAGTTGTTAGGCATCTATGAAAATAAACTCACAAATAGTAATCTTTATTTTAAATTAGCAAGCCTATTAAAGCATTCTTATTTTCACATATAGATTATGTGGGAAGATTTATATAAAACTGTCACCTTCCTGATGGCTGCCCTCAAGTCCAAATTTCCCCCTGTCCTCTTCACTCAAGCCTGATAAGACGAAGAGGCAACACCAATGTCTAGAACATATGCACTTAGGAAAGCTCCAGTACTTGGGTTTTAGTAGAAAGGGCAGGTCCACCTCTATGACTTAACCAAAAAACACATAAAAGAGCCAAATGGTGATTTAAAAAAACAACCCAAAATCCCACTTGCAGCACTGACTTGTGGCTCAAAGACATCACCCCAACCCCCTTCCCCTACCCCTTCCCCGAGCTAATGGGGTTGCTTTACGTGAAAAGAGGAAACAAGCCACACTAACCAAGGAGACATCGAAGAAGTCATTTCAGGAGGAGGTGACTCCCCAAATTTCCCTCCTTCACCAGCTAAGGAGATCTCAAATTCCCACCACAGGACTTCTAGTCCAACATGACAGTCCCCAGCCACAGGCACCAGCAACCACGGGCCTCAGAGTCCCCACAGACGTGCTCAGGGGACACCATCTGGACCACAGCCTCCAAATGATGGTCGGCGGAAGACCCAGGATCCAGCCTTCCAGGCCATTAGTCCATGGGGCTTGGCCAGAACAGGACTCTGCCTTTTGCTTTTATTTTGGGGTGGGTTTTTTTGTGTGTGTGGGTTTTTGTTTTGTTTTGTTTTGGGGGGCTTTTTTGTTTTTTAATTAGTTGCCATTCTTTAAAACAAAACAAAACAGAGCTTCTCCTAAAAATCTGTATCTCTGTTTGCTCTTGAACTATCTGAGGACCTCAGCACCAGGCCCCCATTCACCAACCACACGACAACAAGCCAGAGCTGAGAAGCAGCTGCCTGTCCCATGCCAGGTGTTCTCAAATGCTCAGACCACAGAGCCGAGCTCAGCAGCCCTTGGCCACCGAGCCCACAGTGTGTCTAACACCCTTGCTTCTGTGAGGACCTGGGCCCCGCAAAGCATCTGAGCCTTTGTGTGACCCTTGGACTTTACGAATAACGTGTTATGAACATAAATGCGGTTATTTCTCAAATGTCTGCAGGTCCTGCTGTGACTAATAAAACCCAAAGTCCTTAGAAGTATCACTCAATTCCCACTTCCCATCAGGGATTTCCTAAAACAGACGCTATTAAGTACTATTAAATGGAGGGTGGGGACTCAAAATGTTTTATTTTACTCACAACAACAACAAAAAAAGATGAGAAACCTTTCAATTAGGAATTTTTTCAAGTTTTTTGCTTTTGTTTTTCCTTCTTGCCTACCCCATACAAAACATGGGGCTCCCTGCTCTTGACGCCACCTCGGCCACTGTGGGCAGGTGGAGGGAGCGGCTGGGTGGTTCCATGGGGTGACACAGGCCGGGCCAGGTACAGTGATGTCAGCACCTGGCAGGGAGCGGCACACTGGCCCTTAGGAGGTGACCCCGGAAGCCTCTGTCAAAGGACAGGGCATCTGCCTGGCTGTGGGGAAGGACAGGAAGCGAGGGACCAGTCAAGTGGTGAGAGCGGGGCTGGACACTGGGCATCATTTTAGTAGAGGCTGGATTTGGTTCCAAGGTCCTGGGAGATCACCTAAGAGCTTTAAGGAGTTCACACACTTTGGGAAGCTCACCACGGATGACACTGAAGATGGTCTAGAATGGGAGGAGCCGGGCTCAGGGAGAGGAGTCCAGGCCAGGGCGAGGGGCATCTGGCCCAAGGCAAAAGGCAGGGAAGGCAGTCACAGTGAGACACTCAGGAGAGAATGAGACAACAGGAATCAGAATGGGGCACAGAATTCCTGGCTCCAGCAACGTGGTGGTCGTCAGAGTCCTCTAGCCAAGATGAGAAACACAGGAGGGAGAGCAATAGTGGAAGGGTGAGGGGGGACTGGGGAGACAGACCGGGGCCCCATCTTCTGAGTGTGGCAGGTGTGGACCTAGGCACAGCCTAGACCAACTTTCCCACTTCCACCTGTAGATCCAGGCTGTCCGCAAGCACGGGGCTCAGCACCAAAGCCTGAGGCCCCTTCCTCCACCCAACTCACCTGCCAAGGGGAGCATCAGCAGCGTCACTGAGAGGGAGAACCTGAATGCCGTCTTCCTCTCAAGCATGTTGTTTGTTTGTTTGCAAGTAATCTCTACCCCCAGCGTAGGGCTCGAACTCATGACCTCAAGATCCAGAGTCACACGCTCCACCGACTGAGCCGGCCAGGCACCCACTTCCTGCTTGTGGGTGGTGTCCACGTTCCCACAGCCAGGTCCTGCACCCACGGCGGAAGTCCCCTCCCAGCCTTTCTCCGCCTCTGTGCAGGCCACCTTCCCTCCCTCGGTGAGTCCTCTGACAAACACTGCCTGTCCTATAAGCAGGCCTGGAGTTAGGAGACACGGTGGGAGTCTAAAGACAAACCCCGCGTGAAAGCAGCCCTCGGAAGAACCCCGCAGGCAGGCGCGAGTCCTGTGTCAACACTCGACATACTGAGCAAAGTGTGAGGGCCAGAGGAGAGAAACAGAATGTCTTGCATCCTGTTCCCTGGAAGAAGAGCCCGATGTGGGGATTCCCTGCAAATGAGTGCTTGGAGGAGTGCGCTCAGGAGAACCTAGTAAGCAAGGGAGGGAAGCTGTGTAAGAAAGGGAAAGATGGGGGCTGTGTGGATCCCGCAGAGGGCTCTCTAGACTTCCTGCAGCCCGAGGCAAAGGGCTAGGTTTTACACCCCATCACTGACGTCAATGATATTGGTCACTGGGTAGGGGCCACCCCAAGGTGGGAAGTGAGACACTGGCATAGGTCTCTCTGGGCCGGCAGGCTCCTATCTGGCAAGGCAGAGTCTTCCAGCGAAGCATCCACATGTGAGCTGTTAGCAACTCAGTCTGCAGTGGCTGAGGGCTGGGTGCGGTGGCCCCGGGATGGGCCATCCAGGCAGGGCACAGGCAGCATCTGCACGGAATCCATTCCGTAAGTCCACCAGAGCATATGTGGGTAGGGAAAGCAAGAGGGGTCATTCTTCATTGAGAATCTTTCCATCTAGGGGCGCCTGGGTGGCTCAGGTCATGATCCCAGAGTCCTGGGATCGAGCCCTGCATCGGGCTCCCTGCTCCTGGGATCGAGCCCTGCATCAGGCTCCCTGCTCAGCGGGAAGCCTGCTTCTCTCTCTTCCTCTGCTGCTCCCCCTGCTTGTGTTCCCTCTCTCGCTGTCTCTCTCTGTGTCAATTAAATAAATTAATTAAAATTAAAATTTAAAAAAAAATCTTTCCATCTTCTCACCTCCCTGGAAACTGTCCAAGACATTAAAGAAAACTCGCCTCCACCAGGTAGTTGAGCACCCGGGAAAAGCCTCAGGCCTGGAGTGTGACTTTATCACCCAGCTGCAAGCTCCCCTCCCAGGCACTGGGTTTATTGCTCCCCATCAGGAACAGCAGCCACCGGCCTTCTGCGCAGGAGCCCTCTAGCCTCAGGGTGAGCCTCCTGACCGCACTCCGGCAATAAAAGAGCAGTCATCCTCAGCCATAGAACTGACAACATCCCTTCAGTTTTTATGGGGCTTTTTATGCTCACTTTATAAAGTTTCATGTTTTACTTTCCAGATTTCATTGTGTGTTCCCAATGTGCCCCAGGAGTGTAGCTAAACAGTTTTAATTTTCCAAGAAGTATTTCTCTGCCTCTCCTTTCCACAAAAGCATGGCTAAGAAATTGGAAAAAATTCCCCCAATGCAAGTTTGCTGTGCAGCATATACAATCTGGCCCAAGACATTCAAGCAGGAATTAACTTCAGGAACTTCATCCGGCATAAGAGCTGAAGCCCCCACCACCTCTCTTTGTGTATTTAGAGGATATATCTATGGTGATACAGAGCTGAATAAGCAAATTCCAAAGTAACAGGATTAACCGTGCAATAAAAAGCTATCTGATTATTCAGAGCAGAGGGAGAACATCTTTGGTAAGATGCCAGAGAAATTCTGACTCACCAACCAGGTCCAAAAGGAAACAAATGCTCAAATCAATTAACTCATGAATTGTGATTTACTCTTTGATTAAACTCACAGAGGAAGCTTCTGACAATACTACGGTGTGTTGGGGGGGGGGGTTCAGCTTGGTTTCTCAATCAATGCAAACCCGCCTCGACTATCATTCCTGAAATGGACACAGTAACGACTTTGTGAAGAAAGGCACCAATTGGGGCACCTGACTGGCTCAGTTGATAGAGTGTGTGACTCTTGGTCCCAGGGCTGTGGGTTTGAGCCCCACACTGGGTGCAGAGATTACTTAAAAACAAAAATCTTAAAAAAAAAATAAAAAAAGAAAGAAAGAAAAGAAACTCATCAATCAACTAAAACAAAACAAAACAAAACAAACAAACAAAAAAAAAAAAAAACAGGAAACTAGAGGTTTAAATAGCCACACATAACCTTTACAGGGTTCCTTGCTGGTACCCTGAACTATTCCATTCTCATGAAAACACTGTGCCAAACAGTAAATATTAAACGATATTAGCTCCACACTTCATATTCAGACACCAGAGTCCAGATTAAAGATTAGACTTAACTGAGTAAAGTAAAATCTTGAAACTTTCAGCAGAAAATACAGACTACCTTTTTATCTAACCATAAAAGAAAATACAGAAATCTTGCCACATTAAAATGAAGAACTTCTTGACCTGAGGTCCTATCTGTAGACTGACTCAGCTTGAATCAGCTGGGAGCTGTTCTCAGTGAAAAATCAGAGTTGTCAGTTGTGCTGGGTGTTGAAATAGCGATCTGAGAGTTAGCAATTTCTTTGAAAGTAGGTCTCAGTTGGGAAATCCTACTTAGGTCTGCTTGTATTGGTTTCCCAGGCGTCTGAGATGGGCCTGCCAGGAGTGATAGCTACTTCTGTCAGTGAATGGAGCAGCTGTCAGGAGTGGGAAGCAGAATAAAGATAATATAAAAAATAAACTAGAGTTTGTTTTTCAAAAGCATCACAAATAAAATGACAAACCAGGAACTAAGAAAAAATATCTGTAGCGCATATATTCAACAAAGGATAAGTATTCAGAATATATGAAGAACTCCTACAAAATAATGTGTAAAGGATAAACAACCTAAAAGTAACTGGGCAAAAACACACAAGCTGGAATTTCACAAAAGGGGAAGAGAAAATGACCCTTAAATATATGAAGAACCCCTCTTTTCCATACTCAGAGATACAAAAATTAAAACACCAACAACAGACTATTTATACCCACTAGCCTGACAAAATAAAGAGGTCTAACATAACCAAACACCAAAAGACGTAGAAGAGTGGGAACACTTAAACTCTGCTGGTAGATGTTAAACTGGCACACCTACTTTAGAAAACAAGTTAGCCTTATCTTATAAAGTTGAGCATCCAGATACCCTAAAATCCCAAAATTCCACTTCTCCCTACACGTCACCAAGAAATTCTCGCACACATGCAAAAGCAGGTGCATAGCAGCAGCACTGCTCACAGCAGAAAAAGTTAAACAATCTAAATGCTCAGAACCAGGGTAAGTAATTGGTGGCATATTTACACAATGGAGAGTGCTATATACTTTTTAAATGAGTGCACCATAGTTCAGCACAATAGGGATCAATTTTGGAACATTAATAAGCAAAAAAAAAATGTAACTGCAAAAGACTATACAGAAGCGGGGATCTGGGTGATTGAGTTGGTTAAGTGTCTGCCTTCAGCTCAGGTCATGATCTCAGGTTCCTGGGATGAAGCCCTTCGTTGGGCTCCCTGCTCAGTGGGGAGTCTGCTTCTCCCTCTCCTTCTGCCCCGCCCCATTTGTGTGCTCTCTCTCTCGCTCTCTCTCTCTCTGACAAATAAATAAATAAAATCTTAAAAATTTTTTTTTTTTTTACTTTTTAAAAAGTCTAGAACAGGGACGCCTGGGTGGCTCAGTTGGTTAAGCGGCTGCCTTCGGCTCAGGTCATGATCCCGGCGTCTTGGGATCAAGTCCCACATCGGGCTCCTTGCTCGGCAGGGAAGCCTGTTTCTCCCTCTGCCTCTGCCTGCCTCTCTGTCTGCCTGTGCTCGCTCTCTCCCTCTCTGACAAATAAATAATAAATAAATAAATAAAATCTTTTTAAAAATAAATAAATAAAAAATAAAAAGACTAGAACATACTTAGAACATATTTTTTTTAAAAATGAAAACAAATGAAACTAAATCATATTTTACCTAGAGATATCATGTATATTTTTTAAACATGTATTATCATTTATATTGTTACTTATAATAAGGCAAAGGAATGATGAACTCAAAATTCAGAAATTAATGATTACCTGAAAAGGGAAGGGTTACTGATTTGGAAGCACACACAGGTAGATGAACTACTAGTGGTTATATTCTCCCTCCTGGATTGAATGATGTGCTCATGCCTGTTCATTTTCTTATTATGTTTACAACATGATGTATGTAATTGCATATATTCTTTTGTATAAATCAAATTTTTTAAAAGATTTTATTTATTTATTTCACAGAGAGAGATCACAAGTAGGCAGAGAGGCAGGCAGAGAGAGGGGGGGAAGCAGGCTCCCTGCTGAGCAGAGAGCCCAATGTGGGGCTCGATCCCAGGACTCTGGGATCATGACCTGAGCCAAAGGCAGAGGCTTTAACCCACTGAGTCACCCAGGCGCCCCTAAACCAAATATTTTTAAAAGATAAAATTAGTTCATGTATTCATTCTATGACAGTATAAAATTACAAAAATGAAAACAATAAATGATTTTTAGAAAAATAAGGTGTTTTTTTTTAAGATTTTATTTATTTATTTGACAGAGAGAGACACATCGAGAGAGGAAACACAAGCAGAGGCAGTGGGAGAGGGAGAAGCAGGCTTCCCACGGAGCAGGGAGCCCCATGCAGGGCTCAATCCCGGGACTCTGGGATCATGACCTGAGCGGAAAGCAGACGCTTAACGGCTGAGCCACCCAGGCGCCCCATACATAAGTATTATAATTCTCATTTTACTGATGAGGAAACTGAATTTTAGAAAGGTAGAGTAACTTTCATACATTCAGTTAAGTGAAGGTGACAAAGCTGGGCTTTTAACTAACTTGAAAACCCATGCTTTTATAATGGGACTATTTTATAATGTCGCCATTTGCGACAATACAGATGAACCCAGAGTGTTTTATACTAAGTGAAATAAACCAGACAGAGAAAGTCAAATACCATATGATTTTGCTTACATGTGGAGTCTAAAAACGAAACAAACAAACAAAGCAGAGAGATTCTTTTTTTTTAACATTTTTTTACTAAATTCAATTAATTAGCATATAATGCATTATTGGTTTCAGAGGTACAGGGCTGTAATTCATCGGTCTTATATAACACCCAGTGCTCATTATATCACATGCCCTCCTTAATGTCCATCACCCAGTTTCCCCATCCCCCAACTTCCCTCCCCTCCAGCAACCAAAAGAGACAGACTCTTAAACATGAAGAACAAACTAGTGGTTGCCAGAGGGGAAGTGGGGGTGGGGGAAAGGCATGAAACAGGTGAAGGGGATTAAGAACCTCCAGTTATACAATAACTAATGTCGTGGAAATGACAAATGCAGTCCAGGGAATACAGTCAATAAGGTTGTAATAACATTTTATGGTAACTACACATATCATGGTGAGCACTGAGTGATCTATAGATAGAACTGTTAAATCAACATACTGTACACCCGAAACTAATATGACATTGTATGTCAATTACACTTCAATACTTTTCTTAAAAATTGAATATTGTGGGGCGAAAAAACATGCTTTTAACATTATGCTATCCTGTTAACGTTGACACGGGGCAGGGGGGATGGAAATAATTCACAAGATTCTGGAATCTCTGCCCAAGACCCCTTTGATGTGCCACTCTTCTTACAGAATTCCTTGGAGCACCTGTGCCTTCCATGAATGGTGAGACATAAACATTATTTATTCAGGATTTCTTAGCTCTAAACTCACAAATTTATTTACATCTTCTTCTAGTCCTGGTAAATAAACAAACAAAAAAAATGAACAAAATCCTTGAAAATTCAATGAGATTTTTTTTTTTAAAGATTCTATTTATTTACCAACAGAGATCACAAGTAGGCAGAGAAGCAGGCAGAGAGAGAGGAGGAAGCAGGCTCCCTGTCGAGCAGAGAGCCCAACGTGGGGCTCGATCCCAGGACCCTGAGATCATGACCTGAGCCGAAGGCAGAGGCTTTACCCCACTGAGCCACCCAGGTGCCCCTCAATGAGATTTGCAATGTAAGCATTTTATTTCATTTCAAATGAAATATTTCAAATGCAAATAAGGATCCTGGTGCAAAATGTAAAATCATGCTTTATGGTATAATGGGTGGGTTGAGAAATAGCTTTCTTCAGGGAAGCCCATCAGTGCAGGTGACTCGGTACTTGGTTCCAGATTCTTCTTTTCCTCCTCACTTTCAGCTGTCAGGTTTCTTTCACTTGCCCCAGGGAGCCCATGCTTGCTCTCTCACACCTCTGGGTCTTACCTAGATGGTGCGTCCTCCCGAAAGAGTCCCGTGCATGCGAGTCCTGTGAGACGAGTCTGGACTCTCCCAGAGCCCTGGCTGTGCCACGAGAGCCTTACCGGGCCACAGCTTAGCCACCCAGCCACTAGGGCTCCTTCCTACGTCGTCACCTCGGAGGCAGGGCTCACCAACAACATGGCCCGGGGGACTTCTGGTCCCAGAGTGGCACGTGGTAAGTGACTAATGAAGAACTGAGCAAAGGAATAACCCCTCCCACTGTGTGAAATCCAAGAGTCAGAGGGAACACAGAATAAGGGGAAGAATGTGGCATTTGCCATCAGATGGACCCACATGATCATGTTTACTTCAACATCAGTTTGCTTGGCTAAAGTAAGAACCTGCCTGCCGTGGGTGGTTAGTAGCATTTATGGGGATACTGTGTGTGAAGACGGGTCCTGAAAGCACTCAAGCAGAGATTTCAAACTGGCTGGACTTAAGAGCTGCCTGGGCGTAGGGGCCCACATTCTGGTTCAACTGGTCCAGCGTGGAAGCTGACCGTGGTGTTTCTGCAGTATTTCCCCAGTCCTTCTAATGTGCAGGAACGTTCTAGAACCCCTGCACAGGACAGAAACAAGGAAGGAACTAGCACCTTGGAACCTTGCTGTGTCTACCTCTTGGCGGCCACACGCTCTATTATTTAAGAGCTGACCCCTGCGGGTTACTGCCTCCCTGTGAGCAAGGAGTGGTCGGCCTCTCAACCCTCTTCCTTCTCCCCCTCAAGCACGTCAGTCACCTTCATGAAAGATCTACCTTGAGTTTTCAGACAAGTCCCTACATGTAAGTATGTTCAGTGGGGTGTATGAGAGACAGACAGAGACCGATGGAGGAGGAGGAAGGAGCAAGGGACAGAGGGAGGGAAGAACTGAGAACAAAAGGCAAAAGAAAGAGTCCTTTTCCAAACATCAGAGAATTCAGCAGCTTCAGAGTCCCGGCTAATTCATTAACAGAAAAGGAAAAGAGGAGCTGTTTCCAACTGCAGGTGCTCTGGCCACTGGGTCCTATATTTTTAGCATGAACTCAGCACAACAAAAAGCCAACAACTAAAATCACTAGGACAGGGCTGAATTCATCCTTCTTTTAGCCATAAAATAATTAAATGTCTCAGGTGCCTGTGCACTGGCCCTGTCACTTCTCATGCACGTAAATTCCCACTAATGCGAGTCCTGAGAGGGAGCAGACAGGTCAGAGGGATGGCTGTTCTGGCCAAGGTGCCAGAGACTGGGACAGGGACTGAATTAAGTGGTCTCTGAGCCCCTTTAACTCAAAGTGTCTACAAAGAGCCTTTGTGCACTGATAACCTTAAGCAAGAAAGGATAAAGAAGAAACAATGTCCAAGCTCCATGCGGAAGGCGAGTGGGTCTGTCTGCCTTCTTCACAGCCATCAGGCACAATTTTAAAGCGAGCCATCTCAGCAATAAAAAGAAATCATTTGGGGGCGCCTGGGTGGCTCAGTGGGTTAAAGCCTCTGCCCTCGGCTCAGGTCATGATCCCAGTGACCTGGGATCGAGCTCCGCATCGGGCTCTCTGCTCTGCAGGGAGCCTGCTTCCCACTCTCTCTCTGCCTGCCTCTCTGCCTAGTTGTAATTTCTGTCTGTCAAATAAATAAAATATTAAAAAAAAAAAAAGAAATCATTTGACTGATAAGACATGATCACATGGATGAAACTCAAAATGTTATGCTGACTAGAAGAACCCAGACACTAATGAGCACGTGCTGTGTGACTCCACTTACATGACATGCTAGAACATGCTAGAACAGGGGCGCCTGGGTGGCTCAGTGGGTTACTCCTCTGCCTTCGGCTCAGGTCATGATTCCAGGGTCCTGGGATCAAGCCCTGCGTTGGGCTCTCTGCTCAGCGGGGAGCCTGCTTCCTCCTCTCTCTCTGCCTGCCTCTCTGCCTGCTTGTGATCTCTCTCTCTCTCTGTCAGATGAATAAATAAAATCTTAAAAAAAAAAAATTAGAACATGCTAGAACAGGCAAACCCATCTATAGTGGGGGAAAAAATCAGGATGGTGCTTGCCTGCGATGGGCAGGGCATGGGCACTAGGGAACCTTCTGGGGAGGTGCCATGCTCTATACCTTGATGGGAGTTTAGGTGACAAGTATATGCAGGTGTCCAAACTCAGCAAGTGCACGTTTATGATTTATGAATTTCATTGTGAAATTTTACATCAATAGAAAAAACTGCAAATAACATAATGGTATTTGTTGCCAACAGGCATGCTAAAATATTTATGAGGAAGTGTACCAATGTCAACAGTTTACCGTAAAATGTACAAAGAAATAAAATGGGTTGATGGATACATAAATGGAAAAATATATGGTAAAGCAGGTAGAATAGAATGTTAATAGTCCAGGTGACAGACATGTGGTGGTCACTGTCCAATTCTATCCAGTTCCCTGTACGTTTGCAATTTTTCGTGATAAAACTTTCAGGGCACAGCAGGGAAAGGAGGCATACAGGGGGTGGGAAAGGTAAGCTAACTGCTAAGAAAAAGCCCAGGGGCACCTGGGTGGCTCAGTGGGTTAAGCATCTGCCTTCAGCTCAGGTCATGATCCCAGGGCTCTGGGATTGAGCCCCGCATCAGGCTCCGCAGGGAGCCTATTTCTCCCTCTCCCGCTCCCCCTGCTTGTGCTCTCTCACTCATTCTCTCTCTCTCAAATAAATAAATAAAATCTTAAAAAAAGAAAAAGGAAAAAAAAGAAAGAAAGAAAAAGCCTAGAAGCTATGGTATCCACTGGGGAGTAAGGCAGCTGAGAGTCCTTTAGACAAAGGGGAAAAGAGAAAGATGGCAAAGCTGGACATAATAGTAGTAATTTGGAGGACAACTACTCTATATCAGAGGCACGTGGTAAACAGTCACATGCTACCTGATTTTACCATTCCAGTCTCCCCACAAGGTAGGCACATCCATCCCCATTTTATGATGAACAGACTGATCCTCAGAACGGTATAATAACCTACTGTGGTTCCACAGGCTAGGATTTGAAAAGGACTTTCCTAGCTCAAAACTCCAATGCTGCAAAGCACCATGAGCCCAGCCTTTCTTCTGTCTCACCGAGGAACACGCCAGGGGCATGGGCATGGCACAGCGGCCACACGGACCCAGCATGCCACCTGTCACACAGTGGGCAGCCACCATCCCATAACAGCACTGGTGGCTACGCTGAATCCCAGTCACTTCTTCTCCCAACAGCCTTCATGAGTCTCTTATGCTCAGTCTTCTCCCTGCGGCTCTTATCACTGCAAGAGTCACCCACCTCTGTGTGCACAAATATGCCAGAGTGGCTCATTCCGCACCATCCGACAGCATTCCTGCCTGCCGCCTCCCCCCGTCTACAGGGCTAGAAAGCTAACACGACTCCCTTGCAGCCAGATGCTCGGAGCAGACATGCACGTGCAAGATACAAAAGCAGCAACAGGGGGCAGCAGCCACAGGCTGGGCGCGAGATTCCTTGGAGCCACCGTGGCACGTGGTTTCGTGCTCTGCAGTAGTGTCATGGTACTGGGGCGGAAGTGAGCTAGAACCCTGTTATGGTGGGGATCTGATGGGAGACAGGCTGTGCTGTTGCTGAACAGACAGCGTTAAAGTTTTGCCTTCCCAGAAATAGTCAAATTCCAGCAAATCCCCTGCTTCGCAGGCTGCTTCAGAGGAAACTTCTGCCTCCAATTAAGTTCCTAACAGGCACGAGGCCTTCAAAGCAGCTCTGAACCCGCCTGCAAAGTTATGAACCCACACTCGGGACGCCTGGGTGGCTCAGTCAGTTAAGCATCTCTCTTCGGCTCAGGCCACGATCCCAGCGTCCTGGGATCGAGTCCCACAAAGAGCTCCCTGCCCAGCAGAGATACCTGCTTCTCCCTCTGCCTGCCGCTCCCCCTGCTTGTGCGCTCTCTCTCTGTGTGTCAAATAAATAAGCAAAATCTTTACAAAGAGAGAGAAAGAGTTATGAGCCTACACAATGGCCTGCCAGACAATAAAACTCCCTCACTCAGACATGAGCTATCCCCTTTCCACATCAGAGGGATGACACGGGAGGACAATTAAGAGTAGGGAGAACATATAACGGTCTATCAGCTTCTAGCAATATCTGCACAATCTCTCAAGAAAGCAAACCTAGAAGAGCCTTTCACATGTCCGGGTGACAGGGAAAGGAGAGCACATACACGTGAAGGCCTTTCAAAGACCTTTGCACGAGACCCTGGGTTTGGAATAAAACAGGTCAATTTTGGAAGCCACCCCTGTCAGGATGATCTCATTCAAAAGCCATGTTGGCATGGTGGTCTGGGGACAGCCCAGTGATGTTTGAAGGCACGTTTTGTTTTGGTCTGTTCTGTTTTGTTTTGACTATCACAACTTATACAGAGAAATAATTATTTTTGTTCCTTCCGGAGAAAGACCCTCAGAGGCTCCCGGCTAATGGTCATGACCCACAATCTTTAGCTCAGCTGAGACAGATCCATTTCCTCTGAGCATGGTTATAAGATCTGGAAACAGCCAAAAGCAACTCAGAGCCACGGGCAGAGGCCAAGGCGAGGGAGTCGTGCCGGCTAATACCATTTTTAGTCAAAAATGAGGTAAGACTACGAAGCAGGCAGACTTCTCTTCCACCGTGGCTTGAAACTTATTCAGAAGGCAAGTCCAAAAAAAGAGCTTCAGAATATTTTGAGCAATGATAACACTGTTGAGAAAAAGAATCTTTGCCCTTCTCGGATACAGAGATTTGGAAATTCCTGCTCAGAAAAACACATCTTGAGAGTCACACTGTATGGAATGAGACTGAAGGTTTGTTTCATGGTTTGTTGCGTGTGCCCCAAACAGGAAGAAGGAAAAAATTAAAACTTGGTTCTGGTCTAGCCTCTGTGGCCCTGGGGAAGGGTGCAGTAACTCTCACACTGGTCTGAAACCTGGGGACCACATCGTTGACTTAGAGCTAAAGCATCATGTGCCTCTGAACAGCCAATTACCTGACGGACCTTAGCGCGGACTAATTTCTTCCCACAGGTAGTCTGTTGTATAGCTATTTTGCAGGGTTTAAGAGTGAATTATAACTCTGATTTGTTTTAAGCAAATTACTTTTTTTTCACTAACAATGGTATTCTTTAACTTATTTATTTTTGAGCATAGTTTACATTAATTCCAGGTGTATAATATAGTGATTCAACTTCTTCATATGTTATGCTATGATCACCACAAGTGTAGCTACTGTCTATCACCACACAACACTATATTCAATATTAGGGACTAGATTCCCTATGCTGTGCCTTTTATTCCCATGATTTCTTCATTCCATAACTGGAAGCCTGAATCTCCCACCCCTTCACCCATTTTACCCATCCCCCACATCCCCTTTGCCTGGCAACCATTGGGTTTTTTCTCTGTATTTACAAAACTCATCCTATTTTTTGTTTGTTCGTTTATTCGTTCTGTGTTTCGGATCCCACATATGAGCAAAATCATATATGGTCCTTATCTTTTTCAGTCTGACTTATTTCACTTGTGTAATACCCGAAGTTCATCCATGTTCTCACAAATGAATTATAACTCTAATATTGAAAAAGTCAAAAACACAGAAAAGTGCTCCTCACAAATCAGTCCTTAAAAATATCTTCTCTGCTGAATCGCATTCATATCTTTTTAGGCTTCACTAGATCCCAACATGCTAACAACTGTCAGATATATGGGTACATTATGATCTTTAATAATACCAACCCGCATATGGACACACTGGGGCTTTGCGAAAGCACATATCCAGGCGGACAGGACTCAAATGTACAAAAAGGAAAACACAGTTATGTTCAGAGTGGTGGGATTAGAGGCCATTTTTCACCAAAGAAGACTTTATGGTTGTCATATCAACTGAAAAATTATTTGAAAATAATACAAAAGTGTCTTCCCCACCACAGATGCTAAATCTCAATCGAGATGTTTATGTTCCAACTACTAAATTCTTTTCTCCACCACCCACTAAACCAGGGGTCAGCAAACGATGGTCCATGGGTCAAATCCAGACCACTGCTTGTTTTTGTAAATAAAGTTTTATTGGAACACAGTCATGTCAATTTGTTTCCATACTATCAATGACAGCTTTCCTGGTACAACAGCAAAGTTGAAATGATTTACTATCTGGCCCTTTACAGGAAAGGTTTGCTGATCCCTCTACCAAACCAAAGTTAACATCCACCAGAGCATATACAAAACTCATCAATACACCATGGGACATGTCCCCCAAAGGTTAAATATCTCTATTTAGGGCCAGCATCCTAAAAAAAAAAAAAAAAAAAAAAAAACACACACACAAAACACTTTCTGTAACTATGGTCCAAAAAAGCACTTCCTCAGGAGCGCAGGAGCGTGCAAGAGAAACCAACAAAGTACATTTGCTTTGCCAACAAGCCAAGGTCCAGGCTAGAACTGTTCCCAAGCAACTGAAGAACTCAGGAACGCAAGACAGTCCTATGCCCACGAGGCCACAATTATCCAGCTGCACTGAGCTCCCCCAAGCACACTTCAGAGTATACATTCTTAAAATTGATGTCCTGCAATATCTTTGTAATGTTTGAATTAAAGCAATAGTACCTACAGAGGTCTCTGTAAGAGAGATGCAGTAAATCAATGTCGATATTCTAAAATCTGACGCGCAGTTAGTCCAGACCATCAGACGGCCATGCACCTGAACTACACTGTATTCCCAGGCAGTCCCTTTGCCCCACTGTTCCCACGTTTTCTTTTCTATGTTGGCTTTCAACATACTACTATGTTACATTGGCTGTAATTTTGAAATGGGAGGTACTTTTCTCAAAGCACGTGTGTTAGAATGTTTGTGTAACTCTGCAACCTCATTTTCTACCCAATTGTTCCCTGTCAATCTTTTCTACCTATTTTTTGCTTATTTCATATGGTTATTTTTACATTTTGGTGGTTATCTCAAGTCACTTTTACTAATAAGGGAGATTTTAAAGTGGGAATTAAAATTAAATGAAAATGGGGCACCTGGGCGGCTTAGTTGGTTGGGCGTCTGCCTTCAGCTCAGGTCATGATCTCAGGGTCCTGGGATGGAGCCCTGTG
Organism: Martes martes; assembly: GCF_963455335.1. Taxonomy (NCBI): domain Eukaryota; kingdom Metazoa; phylum Chordata; class Mammalia; order Carnivora; family Mustelidae; genus Martes; species Martes martes. The sequence continues at coordinate 145,348,506 of NC_137888.1, forward strand.
GTGGGCTCCCTGCTCAGTGGGGAGCCTATTTCTCCCTCTCCTTCTGCCCCTCCCTGCTGCTTGTGTTCTCGCCCTCGAACTATCTCAAGTCTTTCTTAAAAATTAAGTGATGTGCACAAAAACATTCGGAGGGGAAAAAAAGACTATTATATGGAGCAGTTTAGGCTCACGGCAAGATCGAGCAGAATTACAGAGTTCCCATATTTCCCCTGCACTTCCGCCTACCATCACAGCCTCCTTACTACATTTTAAGTTAGAAAAACAGCATCTCTCTGCCAACGCAGAGTTCAGAGATGCCAGTCTTCTGGCCTCTCAGAGGTCCCTTTTCGCCCGCAGCCTTCCCGGGCTTCCTGGCTAGTACAGACCCCTGGAATTCAGGTTCTCCGTGCCTTCTTGTCTGGCAGCTCACAGCACATCTTGCCAGGCAAGGCAGTCACAGGGTTCATGTCTGCTTCATCAGTATTTGATGGCTAAGCCAGTGAGTGGATTTGCACAGCCTCAGAATTGGGTTTTTTATGGACCTGCTTAGAAGTGGTCCTCTTGGGGTAAGTTCCCCAAGAAGAACACAAACCAGCTCTGGCAGATGAAGAAACCGAGCTCTGGCTTCTTGATTAAACAGGAACAGAGGGAGGTGCCCCAGTGCATTCATGAACCATGAGGTGGTTTACACCATCTCTGAGGCAGCCTCCCCAAACCAGGAGGTTGTGCTCGGACTCTGTGTGGGTGAGGTTTTCGGACCTTGAAATGTATTTATTTTCCTTTCGAAAGGAAGAATCATGATTAAAGAGGATGGCGCGTGCGAGAGAAAGAGAACAGGTAATTCTCCCCAGGTGGTGGGCAACACAGGGTGCAAAGCTGATGCCCCTGAAAGAGAAGGGGGCCATGTTCAGAGATGCTCATTCAGTTGCTAAGCCAGTAACAGGTGAGACAGACAGACGCAAGAGCAAGAGTGACTCCCATTCTTACTTGGAGATGGGTAGTTTTCCGCTGGGGAGGACGCGCAGTATGCCAACCAGCTTGTAGTTTTCTGGTGGCCATTTTAGCCTTGCCTTCTCATTTAGGTCAGTTGGATCTGAGTCAGGAATTGGGCCAGACAACCAAATATTTAAACGGGTTTCCCCTATCGCGTCTCATTTCCATAGTCTTGTTTGTGATCCTAATTGATGCAAATGTTCTTGTTAGCTTGAATGCGAACTGAATGCAGCATTCTGATTTGTTTCATTTTACATCATGTTGTTCAACAGGGGGAGTGTAGCCCAGATCTGAATGATAAGCCCGGAGTATGGCTGATACTAGCCTTATTTTATGTGGTACCGCTGGCACCCTGGGCTCCAGGGAGAGACTACCTTTAAGTAAAAGGTTAATAAAACCCAAAACAAGTTCAGGAAAGGACCCCTGAGGCTCCCTATTCGCAGGATCCCTGGGTCTTGAGCTGTTTATTGCTCATGGAAGCTTTTTTCTCTGCAATTTCTTAAACATTCAGCACCCTTTTACAGTAGAATACATCAGGCCTCAGGAGGGAGAGTTTTATTTCCTTCAACTGACAGGTAGCTTTCATTCTCTGCATTCATTCGAGAGGATCTGAATTTGAATAGCCTTGTGGCCACTGGTCACAACTCCCAAATAATCCTGACATTTGACCCAATAATCCTGACATTTGACTGATGTCCTCTTTCTGAAAGCATTTTCCGAAATCAATGAAGATTGCTTAACAGCAAAAGGGAGGGGAAGGCCAATGCTTTCCTTCACAGGGCTATTCTGGGGCCCCAAGATGATGTGCCCCACCCTCATTTTACAGGTGAGGAAACAGCCCCAAAGGGTTAATTCATGGTTCGAACAAGAAACAGGATCTCGGCTCCTCAGACAGTTTTGGGGAAACTCCAGAAAAAGTAATGGCTAAATTCGGTCTTGATATCCCGCGGTTCTATTATATAGCAAAGAAAATCCACACTGGCTTCTCATTATCTGGCCAATGTCCTAAGACTCATTTGATGTTCTGGTTTATTTATTAGCTGTTTTGAGTGAGGGAGAAACCCTTCAAAATGTGCAGAGAGCTTTCCTTGAACCCTGTGTTCCCGGGATATTAAAAGATTGTGTTTAGGATATCTTATCTCTGAGTCTGATGCTAATTTCCTCTAACACATGGCAAAGAAACTCAGTTTCATAGTAGCTTCCAGTAGCCAAAGTTGTTTTTATTTTATTTGCCAGGTTGTGAATAAAGAATCAGCCCTTAGGCGGGTTTCCAATCTACCAGTAGATAGAGCACACTGCCTACAATGCCGCACAAACAGGAGATGCGCTTGTAAATTCAGGAAGGTGGCTAGCTCCATTTGATCAGACTGCATTAGAAATGGGAGACTCGGGGCGCCTGGGTGGCTCAGTGGGTTAAGCCACTGCCTTCGGCTCAGGTCATGATCTCAGGGTCCTGGGATTGAGTCCCGCATCGGGCTCTCTGCTCGGCAGGGAGCCTGCTTCCCTCTCTCTCTCTCTGCCTGCCTCTCTGTCTACTTGTGATCTCTCTCTGTCAAATAAATAAATAAAATCTTTAAAAAAAAAAAAAAAGAAATGGGAGACTCTTCTCTGCGGGCTGATGTTTCCTAGCAGTTCTCTAGGTCAGAACGTGCTCTGGTGGCTTGGGAGCAGCTCTAGCCTGAAACTTGTCTCATTGACAAACACAGCCTGTTTGTCTCCTTGCATGCTCCTCGGCTCCTGAGGCTCTGCTTTTGGGGCTATAATCGTTAAAAGTGTCTTTTAGGACCCTGGCCCTCAAGACATTGGATTTGACCTTTGGGAGACACTTCCTAGGGTGCACTGATGAGCTCACCATGTGGGGAAGTGGGTATTACTCCATGGGGTAGCAGAGACCACCCCATTCTTGTCAAGAGAGCATCTGTGACAAGCCAAAAACCATGCTGAACACTTGAAATCTAAGCCAGTGGGACTTCCTGACTTTTTTCAGTTTTTGTTATGAAAACGTAATCAAAGATGAAGATATTTTGAAGTTATTACCTTGGAAACAGTTCTTGACTCATTTATCCACAACAGCCTATTTTTAAAAAGAAAGAGAATACAGTACTAATAATGTTGGGGGGAGAGGGGCTGGGCAATTATTCCTGTCTTTTGTTTTCTCTTTAGTCTTTCCTGAATTTTCCAAGTTTTCTCTGAGGAACATGAACTAATACTTTTATAACTAGGAAAAAAATAAGTTATTAAAACAATGACTTTTTAAAAGGCGATGGATTTATATTTAGCAAAAGATACAATGTCATCAAAGTATACACTGAAAAAAGGTACATTTATTATTAATTATGCTTCCATAAGGTTAATTTTTTAAAAATTTTAAGGGGCGCCTGGCTGGCTCAGTTGGCAGAGCACATGACTCTTAATCTCAGGCTTGTGAGTTCAAACCCCATGCTGGGCATGTAACCTACTTAAAAAAAAGAAAAGAAAGAATTTATAAAAATCCATAAAGTTCTTCAAATTTTATTTTCAACAGTATCATAGTGTAGAAGTTGTAATCTTTAGGCAAAGTTAATTTGTGTAAACCGGCAGTGGATGTATAGGTTAAATTCCTATATGTTTCCTTTCATGATAATTAATTAAACTTAAGTTCCATAATTTTGGCTCCACCAATTTTAGATTTGGGTCCTGTAGCCTACTACTGCTAAAGGTAGCAGGTATAATTCTATAGAACAGATGGTTTTCTAAACAGATAATGACAACAAAATTTGGGTTTTGTTTTTTTTTTAAGATTTTACTTATGTATTTGACAGAGAGAGAGAGAGCGGGAGCAGTGGGAGTGGCAGGCAGAGGGAGAGGGAGTAGCAGTCTCCCAGGACCCTGAGATCACCCGCAGAAAGCAGATGCTTAACAGACTGAGCCACTCAGGTACCCTAACAAAATTACTATTTAATGATACAGAGTTTCAGTCTGGGATGATGGTAAGTTCTGGAGACAGTGATACCGGTTTCACAAAAATGTGGATATACTTAATGCCACAGAGCTGCACACTTAAAAATGGTTAAAAATGATAAAATTTTATGTTATATATATATTACCATAATCAAAGTAACTTTAGCTTCTACCTAAACACTTCTGGGGGGAGATTTCATACTTTTTAAATGGGAACCAATCTAGGAGAAATGTCATAAATGTTCTGCCTCATCCCTCAGGGTGCCTTTACCAGCAAGAAGTCTAAAATTAGGGCTTCAATTTCTTCCATTACACTAATTGTGATGCAAGGTCCCCACGATGGAACTTTTCCATTTGGTGATTTTCATGAAGTCAGAGGCACAGAAAGGTATGTTGGGGGAAGCACATCCAAATCCGTCAGGTGGGGGGCCCCCATGCAAAGGGAAAAGCCCAACTCCAAAGTCACTGTTGCTCTGATTTCCTTCATTCAAACAAATACTACTATGTGCCAGGCACCGTGCTAGAACTTAGGTCTAACACCTGCTCCCTTGGATCCTACAATACAAGAACCTGCTCTCAGTCAAGCTACTTCATTATTGGGCAAGTTCTCATAACATCACAGGACATGGTGTGACTTGCATTTCTCAAAGGAGCCATGTGTTTTCTTGTTCCCTTTTTATTTTTTTCTTTGTACTTTGAAATGATTTAAACTTGCAGAAGAGTTGCTAGAATGTTACAAAAAAACTTCTGCATATCCCTCCACCCAGATCCAGCCATTACTGGTGTTCTGGCACATTTGATTTATCATGCACTGTAGCCTCTCTCTCTCTCTCTCTCCCTCTCCCTTCCCCAACCCTTCCTCTCCTTCCTCCCCTCCCCTCCTTCCACACCCCATCTAGCTCCCTCTTCTCTCCTTATATAGTTTTTCTGGAACCATCTAGAGTGAGTTGTAGACATCTTCTTTTATCCCTAAATATTTCATTATGTAGTTCCCTTGTTCTTTTATATAACCACAGTACAATTATCAATCTCTGGGAGTTTCACATTGATTCAATAGTATTATTTATGATAAAGTCATACTCAAATGTTGCCACTTATCCAAATGGTGTCTGGGTTTTTGTTTTTTGTTTTTAAGATTTATTTATTTATTTTAGAGAGAGAGCACAAGCAGGAGGGGCAGAGGGAAAGGGAGAGAGAATCTCAAGCAGACTCTATGCTCAGTGTGGGGCCTGACACAGGGCTCAGTCTCACCACCCTGAGATCATGACCTGAGCCAAAACCAAGAGTCAGAAGCTTAACCAACTGCATCACCCAGGCGCCCCATGGGTTTTAAGATACCAATTGGAGGGATGCCTAGGTGGCTCAGTTGGTTAAGCAACTGCCTTCAGCTCAGGTCATGATCCAGGGTCTTGAGATCAAGTCCTGCATCGGGTTCCTTGCTCAGTGGGGACCCCGCTTCTCCCTCTCCCTCTGCCTGCCACTCTGCCTGCTTGTGCTCTCTCTCTCTCTCTGACAAATAAATTAAATCTCTAATTAATTAATTAATTTAATACCAACTAGAAGGCTCCCTCCTCAACCACCCAACAGACTGACAGCACCTTCAGAGACCCTGCTTACTTCCTTGCTTTTCACAGGACCTTTCCTATAGGACTCCAGGCAGAAGGAAATCCTCATTATTTTAAACTCCTTCCCCCATGATTTAATGAAGCTCTCTGACAGCTGTAGCTGCCTCACATTTAACCCGACTTCTCCTTGATATGATTTGATCCTATTTCCTTTTGTTTCAGTCACAGAAAATCTCTGGATAAAAATATTTTCTTATAAAATTTTGTGGCATCACCTTTCATACCCTCTCAGTTAGAACCTGTTCACATCCGTGGGACCCTTCTGCTCAGCATCTCTCTCGATATCTTCAACATAAAGCAGTATTTCTCAACCATCTTATCATTCTCAGTCCTTGAGGGAGCATTTCTAGACAATTTTTCCCTAGTACCACCCAAACAAAATTAACATGGGGTATATATTTGTATCTTACAAATAGCAACCCTGATGAAATGTATGTAAGAGATACATTTATATACTGTATCTATCTCTGTCCTTCCTATATAAAAAGAGTCAGATATTTTTACCATCACCACCCCAGGAACCAATTTTTACTGCCCCATTGAGAATGCCAGTATAAAGTCGCTCACAACCTGGGCTGGGGGTAAGAAGGACAAAGAGCAAGGTGTTAACCTGTGTGAAATGAGATCAGACCCCAGCTCAGCTCAGGCTCCTCAGCCGGGTCAAGTCTTAACAAAGACCCAAAACCTCTAGCTGGCCCTTCTGCAGACTTAGTCTAGCCACCCTGGCTACACTGTAAGCTCAGAATATTATGGAAGATTCTGCATATTCAAATCTAGAATGGAAGTCTTAAGGGATACAGGTAAAACGCTCTCATAAAAAGGTAGATGAGCTTGGATTGTCTAACAGTTTCTTCCTCAGGAACACTAAATTGAAAAACCAGGCAGTCTAGGAAAGGTGAAAACCGGAATCTGTATGACCAACCGTGAGCAGGGGTTGTGCTTCCTTTCTAGACCACAGCTCCAAAATTATAAAATAAAATTTCTAAAAAAATCAGTCAGGACACAGAAGAACTGAACATCAACAAAATGGATCTAACTGACATTTTGAGAACAATTCTCCCAATGACAACAGAATACAATACATATTCCTCTCTAAGGATATATGGAACAGAGATCATAAAACAACCTGTAACAAAATTAAGAGAAATAAAATAATAGAGAATATGTCCTCTGACCCTAAGAGAAATGAGTGACTGAAAGATAATAGAAAAATCTTCAAATACTTGGAAATTAACATACTTGTAAATAATTCATGACTCAAAAACAAAAAGTCAGTGGAAAATAGAAAATATTTTGAACCAAAATGAAAAAAAAAAAAAAAAACCAATATATCAAACTTTGTGAGGGCAACTAAAGCAGTGCTTAGAGGGAAATTTATAACATTAAATGTTTATATTATAAGAGAAGAAATAACAGTAATTTAAGCATCAGCCTTTTTAAAAAAAAGTAGGAAAAGTGAAACATAAAAAATATTAGAGCAGAGATCAATTACATTGAGGGGCATCTTAGTCAATGAAGCGTTGGACTCCTGATTTCAGCTCAGGTCATGCTATCAGGGTCACGGAATCGAGCCCCACACCGGGCTCCAACTCAGCACAGAGTCAGCTTGTCCCTCTACCTCTGTACCTCCCCCAGCTAGTGTGCTCACACACACTCACTCTCTCTCAAGTAAATAAATAAAATCTTAAAGAGAAAAAAAAAAAGAAACCAATTACAGTGAAAAAAATAGGGGCCCCTGGCTGGCTCAGGCACATGCGATTCTTGATCGCAGGATTGGGGGTTCAAGCCCCACAGTGGGTGTAGAGATTACTTAAAAATAAAATCTTTAGAGGCATCTGGGTGGTTCAGTCAGTTAATCAACCAACTCTTGATTTTGGCTCAGGTCATGACCTCAGGGGGCAGGAGATCTTGCCTTTGTTGGGCTCTGTGCTCAGTGGTGAGTCGCTTGCCATTCTCTCATCCACCTCACCCTCTGCACCTCCCCCTCACTCATGCTTTCTCTCTCTCAAATAAGTATATCTTTTAAAAAACAAATAAATAAAAAATAAAATACAATCTTTGAAAAGAAAAAAATAATAAAGATCATCAACGAAACAAAAAAGCTGGTTCTTAGTAAGATCAATAAATTGATAAACCTCTTGTAAGACTAACAAAGATGAAAAGAGAGAAGATATATATGACCAATATCAGAAAAATGGAAGAGGGAATATCACTAGAGGCCTCAAATATATTAAAAGGGTAATAAAGGAATACTTCAAGCAACTCTACCATAAATTTGACAATTTATAAGAAATGGGCCAATTCCTCAAAAGGCGTGAGCTACCAAAACACGCCCAAGCTGAACAGATAAGCTGAATAGCTTTGTAACTATTAAAGAAATTGATTTTGTAGTTTAAAATCTTTCCAGAAAGAAATCTCCAGACCAGATGGTTTCCCTGGTGATTTCTACCAAATATTTAAAGAAGAAATAACACCAAGTCTACACAATTTCTTCCATAAAATATAACAGGAGGGACACTGCCCACCTCATTTTAAGGCCAGCACTACCTTGATACCAAAGCTAGACAAAGACAATATAAGAAAACTACAAACAAATATCTCTCATAAACATAGAGGCAAAAATCCTTAACAAAATATTAGAAGACTGAACTTAGCAATGTAAAAAAAAGAATATGCCATAACCAAGTAAGGTTTATCCCAGGATAGCAAAGTTGTTTCAAAATTCAAAAATTGGTCAGTGCAATCTACCACAGGCATAGTTGAGAGCAGGGATCAGTAAAGGGCCACATAGTAAACACTTTAGTCTCTGCTGGCCACAAAGCCTCTGTCTCAACCACTCAACTGTGTCATTGTCCAATGAAAGCAGACATAGACAACACGTAGGCAAATGGGCATGAGGGTGTTTCAGTAACACCTTATTTATAAAAACAAACAGCAGAGACTTTTATAATAAAAACACTCAACAAACTAGAAATAGAAGGAAGCTCTGCTACACAGTAAAGGTCATTTATGTCAAATCCACAGTTAACATCGTATTCCATGGTTAAAGACTGAAACCTTTCCTTTTCAGATCAGAAGCAAGGCAAGGATGCCCACTCTTGCTTTTTATTCAGCAGCATATTAGAAGTCCTAGCCAGAGCAATCACACTAGAAAAAGAAATAAAAGACATCTAAATTGAAAGGGAGAAGTACAATTATCTGTTTGCAAATGACATGACCATATGTATACAAACCCCTAAATATTCCACACAAAAACATTGGTTTGAACTAGCAAATGAATTTATTAGCAAAGTGGTAGGATACAAAATCAACACACAAAAATCAGTTTTGTTTCTATACACTAAAAATGAACAACTGCAAAAGGAAATTAAAACAATTCAAAAACATGGGCAGTATCCTCTTGGACATCAGCCTTAGCAACATATTTATGGATATGCCTCCTCAGGCAAGAGAAACAAAAGCAAAAATAAACTCTTGGGACAATACTAAAATTAAAAGCTTTTGCACAGCAAAGGGTACCATCAACAAGATAAAAAAAGTAACCAGTAAATGGAAGATATTTACAAATGATGTATCTGATAAGGGGTTAATATCCAAAATAAAGAACTTCTATAACTCAACATAAAAAAGAAAAAAACAAATAATTTGACTCAAAAATGGGCAGAAGACCTGAATAGGTATTTTTCCAAAGAGGACATACAGATGGTCAACAGACACATGAAAAGATGCTCAACATCACTAATCATCAGGGAAATGCAAATCAAAACCACAAGGAGATGTCACCTCAAACCAGATGAAATGGCTAATGTCAAAAAGACAAGATATAACAAGTGTTGGAGAGGATGTAGATAAAAGCGAACCCTCATGCACTACTGTGAGAATTTTTTTTTTTTTTTTTAAATTTATTTATTTGTTAGAGAGAGCGAGCGAGTAAGCACAGGCAGACAGAGTGACAGGCAGAGGCAGAGGGAGAAGCAGGCTCCCCGTCGAGCAAGGAGCCCGATGTGGGACTCGATCCCAGGACGCTGGGATCACGACCCGAGCCGAAGGCAGCCGCTTAACCAACTGAGCCACCCAGGCGTCCCTTTTTTTTTTTTTTTTTTTTTTTTTTAAATTTATTTATTTGTTAGAGAGAGCGAGCGAGTAAGCACAGGCAGACAGAGTGACAGGCAGAGGCAGAGGGAGAAGCAGGCTCCCCGCCGAGCAAGGAGCCCGATGTGGGACTCGATCCCAGGACGCTGGGACTGTGAGAATTTTTATACTGATGCTGTCACTGTGGAAAACAGTATGGAGTTGTCCTAAAAAAACTAAAAATGGAGACACTATACAATCCAGTAATTCCACTATTGGGTATTTACCAAAAAAATCAAAAACACTAATTTGGAAAGATATGTGCACCCCTACGTTTACTGCAGCATTATTTGATACGAAAGCAAACTAACTGTCCATCAACAGATGGATGGATAAAGAAGATATGGAGACACACACACACACATACACACACACACACACCCCGCCCCACTGGAATATTACTCAACCATAAAAAAGGAAATCTTCCCATTTACAACAACACAGATGGTTCCAGAGGGTATTAGGCTAAGTGAAGTAAACCAGACAAAGACAAATACCATATGACTTCATTTATATGTGGAATCTAAAAAAAAACAAAAACAAAAGCAAAAAAAATAAAAAAATAGAAACTCAAACAGAGAGAGAACAAACTGTGGTTGCCAGAGGGGAGGTGGGCACGGGTGGAGGGGGTGGATGAAACAGATGATGGGGACTAGGAGGTACAAACTACCAATAACTAAGTCAGGGAGATGAAAAGTAGAGCATAAGGAACATACTCAGTAATACTGTAATAACGTTGTATGGTGACAGATGGTGACGACACTTAACACAGTGAGCTTTGCATAATGTACAGAATTGCTGAATCACTACATTGTGGGCCTGAAACTAATATAACATTGTATATCATGCATGTATACTTAAATAATAATTTTTTAAAAGAAAACAATTTCATTTATAATAGCATCAAAAAGAATACAATACTTAGAAATAAACCTAACCAAAAGACTAGTACACTAAAAACTACAATTTCTGAAACAAATTGAAGACACAAAGAAATGGGAAGCCATCCCAAGTGTCTTTGGATCAGAAAACTTAATATTGTTAAGATGTCCTTACTTCCCAAAGTGATCTATAGATTTAATCCCTATGAAATTCCCAGTGGCACTTTTTTTGCAGAAATAGAAGAATTCATCTCAAATTCATATGGAACCTCAAAGGACCCTGAATGCCAAAATAATTTTGAAAGAAAAGAGTAAAACTGAAGGACTCACAATTCCTGAATTCAAAACATATTCAAGGGGCACCTGGGTGGCTCAGTCAGTTAGGCGTCTGCCTTCAGCTGAGGTCATGATCTCAGAGTCCTGGGATAAAATGTGACATCATGCTCCCTGCTCAGAGGGCAAACTGCTTCTCCTTCTTCCTCTGCCTCTCTCCCCTGTTTATGCTCTCTCTCTCTCTCTTAAATTTAAAAAAAAAAAAGAAAGAAAAGAAAAAGCATTCAAAGCAAAGCTACAGTAATCAAAACAGTATGGCACTGGCATAAAGACAGACAAGTAGACCAATGCGTGTCATCCTTTCGCAGGAGCCATGCTAATCTTCTCTGTATCGTTCCAATTTTAGTATATGTGCTGCCGAAGCGAGCACAAGTAGACCAGTGCCACAGAATAGAGAGCCCACGTGTTATATGGTCACATGCACAGTCAAATGATCTTTGACAAGAATCCCAAAAATACCTAACCGGTAAAGGACAAATGGTGTTGGGAAAACCAGATGTCCACATGCGAAACAATGAAGCTGGGTCCATAACTTAAATCACGTACAAAAACAGACTAAGACGTAAAACGGTAACACACCTAGAAGTAAGTACAGGAGAAAACTTCCTGACCTTGGACTTGGCAGTGATTTCTTGGATATTGCACCAGAAGCACAGGCAACAAAAGCAAAAATAGATGGGACTACTCCAAATTTTTAAAAGTCTTGTGCATCAAAGAACACAATCAACACAGCTGAAGGGCAACCTATGAAACGGGGAAAAACATCTATTTTTTTAATAAGCGAGAAAACACATTTCACGACACACATCATGAAGAGGTGAGCCGTGCTTCTATGGCTACATAAGATGCTCTGTGAGATGACGGATGACAAATGAGCCACACACTGGCCCTTGCCCTTCACACATACTAACTCATTTAACTTAACCCTCACGGGGGTACCTACAAGGTAGATACTCTCTGTAGCCTCATCTTACAAATGAAGAAATTCCTTTGCTGTCCCTAGCATACTGTCTCGGCGAGCACTGGTTGCGGACAGCAGTGCTAGCCCAACCGGGAATGGAAGCGGGAATAAAACCCCATCAACTTGGCACATTGGATGGCCTTCTTCCCAACCCTCTGAAACTGTGAGTTTTCCTTGTTTTGCTCTTTGCTTTCTCTTATTGCAATTCAGAGAGGCTGGACGACAAGGTTATCAGGGTTAGGTTTATAAGCTCTTGCCACCGCTGTGACTATATAACAAGAAAAGAACATCTGGTCCTTTCTGAGCAGCCCATCTGCAGGGCCTCTCAGGAAGCATATTGCTACCATCCAGCCTGGTCAGTGGGAAAGCTCATGTTGCTGGGGCTCCATGGAGAGCACCCATCTGATCGCCCAGAGCACAGAGAAGTGACAGAGGATAACTCTGGTTTTTTAGAAAGAGAGAGCAAAATGCCTCAAAAATGGTGAGAACACTGACAAGGCAGACCTCCTCCACCAGGGGACCACCCCGTGAACCTTAGACTCCAAGAGGCCACTGACTTATGGTTCAACTACAAATGTCTGCCGGCTTGACCCCGAGGAAATACTTGAACTGACTTCGAGTCCAAAGTCTTCAGCCGTAGGGCCACCAAGGGTACAAAAGAGACTGCTCTCAGAAACTGGCCCATTACCACACAAAAATTCCCAAGACAGTGTCCTCTTTATTCAACAAATGCTTTATAGGCAATTTTAAAACAGGTATCACCACAATTCTAGACAATAAAATTACATAAAAAGCTGTAGGTTTAAAAATGCATATAAATGATAATTTGTTCTCATTTTCCTAATACTGGAATAATGGGGAACAAGCAATATGCTTCCCACTCCATCAGGTTTATAGATGACAAAACTGGTTGACATTGAGATTAGCTAAAACGACTAAACAGGGAAAGGATCAAAACACTAATCTCCCACACCTTTGGTTTCACGGTCTTTTGGTAAGCTTGCAAACATGCCAGATTTACGTAGTTTAATGGATACCTGCTCACAGCCACCAACAAATTCAACTTCATCATACTGAATGGTCTAATTTACCACACCCGGAGCATCTTCTGAACTGGTCTGGAATAAGCGTTCCAGAATGGATACCCCACCAGCCACTTTAGGAGACCAGCCTTAAGGAAGACAGGATTCATTAGCTTTATTAATCATTAGATACATGCTACATTCAGCCAGGAAGTATATCCTTCATGCCCCATAGCCTTGTTTTCAAAATAGACCGAAGGAATTTTTGTTAACTTTTTTTTTTTTTTTAAGATTTTATTTATTTATTTGACAGAGAGAGATCACAAGCAGGCAGAGAGGCAGGCAGAGAGAGGGAGAGGGGAGCAGGCTCTCTGCTGAGCAGAGAGTCCGACGCGGGACTCGATCCCAGGACCCTGAGATCATGACCTGAGCCGAAGGCAGCAGCTCAACCCACTAAGCCACCCAGGCGCCCCTTTTGTTAACTTTTTAATATAATTTCAAAGTTATAGAAAAGTCATAATAATACAAAGAATTACTTACTGCTAAAGAACTATTAACATCTTACGGGACGCCTGGGTGGCTCAGCTGGTTAAGCGGCTGCCTTCGGCTCAGGTCATGATCCCAGCGTCCTGGGATCGAGTCCCGCATCGGGCTCCTTGCTCTGCAGGGAGCCTGCTTCTCCCTCTGCCACTCTGTCTGCCTGTGCTCACTCTCTCTCTCTCTCTGACAAATAAATAAATAAAATCTTTAAAAAAAAAAAAAAAAAAAAAAAAGAACTATTAACATCTTACCACAGTTGTTTTTATATGTCTCTTGAGAGTAAGTTGCCAACAAATGTCCCTTTACCCCTAAAAACTTCGGTGTACAACTACTAAAATCAAATAATTTACAAGGATACAGTACTATTACTTACAGACCTTATACAAATTTTCCAGTTGTCATAACACTATCATTTGTAGGAAAAGAAAACATCAGATCACGAGTTCTATTTAATAGTTGCAAAATGTACGTTTTGTATGTCATGAAGGGAATTTATAGTTTCAAACTCAAAAACAAAGCAAAAATGAAGACAGAAACAAACAAAACAAAACAAAACAAAAAAACACTAAAAATACCGGTAAGTGCTCCAATGCTACAAAGGAAAAGGAAGCAAGTGTTTAGATAAACAGAAATTTAGACAATTCCATGACACGAATAACTACAACTTGGCCTCCTCCAAGTGAGGTCACGCTTTGCTTTTGTTCAAAAACACTATCCAGACTTAAATTTGATTTCATGGACGTAAGTTGGGTCCTCTTCCTTTAATACGAAGATTTTCTGAAGCATCTCTATGTCTACCCCCTAAAAACGGCCTATCTTTCTTATTCAAGCATGAGGAAGCCCTGGCGTTTAGGCCATTCTTTTACACTATCTTCCTGAGTTTCCACAGACTCTGAAGGAATCTTGAAGACGGACATTTGACAGAAATACTCCGGTTCCGAGAATCTCTGAATTAACTAAGTGACTCCAAGAGTGTTAAAACACACTTTGGGCCAAGGTAGCAATGGCGGACTTCTCATAAAAAAGCAAACAGCACACACCAGCTAGGCTCATAAAAATTACCACGAAGAATTTTGCTAGTCCAAGGAGCGACATAAATGTGAGCTGCTGTAGAATAAAAGTGCAACAGAGCTCTCTGGACAGTGCTTACGAGCACAGCCTGGCTTTTGCCCTGTTCAACTTGTTAGGGACCCATCCACTGAATCAGTCAGCTGGAACGTGCACACAGAAAAGTTGCATGCTGTGTGGTTAGGGGGTCGGGAGGCCAATTTTTAAGGTATTAGTAATAGGGGGGGACTCAGATACACAAGAATCTGAAAAGCGGTGTGTTCAAAACATGTGACCCCTTTCAGCCAAAGTGCACACTCAGCTTAATGAACCTGGAGGCTTCTGTGTAAATCAAGATTCATCTGCCATTTCTTACAAAAAGCCAAAGGGCCAAGGAGCACCCCCTCCACCAGCCCTAAAAGCCCAGGTGAAGAAAAGACAGGACGAGCAAGCAAAGTTATTACTAAGGAGGATTGTGAAGGCTGTGAACACGGCCCTGAAGCAGTGGTGCTTCCTGACCAAGGAAAAGGACCACCAGACATCAACTACTCACAGAAAGAGATTCCGCCCATGGGAGGGAAACAAAACCACTCATTAAACCATGAGGCCCCTTCTTTGGGAAGGCCGCAGCAGGAGAGCGAGAGTGAGGGATAAAACACAATAATGATTATCTCCGGGCAAAATAAGCTGGTACAGGTCTACCCTGAGGCAAAGCCCTCCGTGATCTCATCCATGAAATGAGGGGGTTGGAGATCTCCAAGTTCTTTCCAGAGTGGTGGAAAGAAAACACACTTTGGAGTCAGACATATCGTGGCTCCACAACTTACTTTCTGACTGTGCGACACATAATGACTGTGAGTCATTATATGCCTCAGTTTCTTCATCTGGGGAACAGTGATTCTACCTGCATCAGTTAAGGTTAGATCTAGCTGTGAATCATGGCTTTTAGAAAATGCTTATTCTCCTTATCATGGAAAATTCCAGGGGCAGGCAGCCCAAGATTTGTGAGGTGGCTCTGATCAACAGAATTATCAGAGGCCAAGTCTCTTCTGTCCTGATGGCCTTCATCTCAGTCACCTCAAGCCTCAAGATGGCTGCCAGAACTCCAGCCACCACGTCTGTGTTCCAGTTGCAGCCACATGTCTATATTCAAAGAGCAAAGGAAAAAGAAGGAATGGTCCAAAGACCCTTCCAGAAGACTACTTTGTGAGAATTCTGTTTATGTTTAGAATATAATCACATGGTCATCCCTAGCTGAGAGGGAAATGAAGGATGCACATATAGTTTTCTCGGGGACAACTGTGTATCTAGCTAGAACCTGGTGTTCTGTGACAACAGGAGGAGGAGAGAATGGACAGATCTGCAATACCCCCATCTCCTCTGAAGGATTCAACTTAATAACAGATGTAAAATCTGATGCTTCCTGGACCCACAAATGTACTCCTTCCCTTTCTAGTAACACTGACAGCTTATGATCTGGGGTCTCTCAGCCACATAAGAGGTCCTTCATGCAGCAGCCTCCTACAGCTTCGCCTCTGGCCACACCCCACAACCCGCACTGCAGCCACACCAAACCTACCTTCTCCTCCGTCCTGCTTCCAAACCTCGATCCTCAGAAAGCCTCCTCCCAGGGAAGCCCTCCCTAGGCTCCCATCTGCAGAGTGAACCCCTCTCGTCAACATTCTGGGTCTTGCTCACCCGCCCCTCTCCCATCCGTCCCCAGGCAGAGCTGGCATTCTCACTGCCGGGTGCGTCCCTGACGGGAGAGTCCCCAGTTGTATGGTACCCACAGCTTGCCAGTCGCTGCCCTCAGCCCTTCACACACAGCTTCTCAGCCGACCCCAACAACCCTAGGACATGGACGCTCTCTCACCCCCATTTCATAGGTAAAGAAACAGAGGCACGGAGAGGTTGTTACAGCTTGTCCAAAATCAAGCAGGTAGGAGAGAGCCGAGGCAGGACTCAAGCCCAGGCCCAGGACCACAGAACCCGTCCTCCACTACTTGATTAAGGGGCCGGATATCATTTTAGAGCAGGGATGGTCAAACTCCATCCCACAGGCTAAATCCAGCCCACCACCTGTTTTCATAAATAAAGTTTTGTTGGAACACAGACGCACCCACTTGTTTGCCACGGAGCATTGCAGAGTTGCCACGGAGACTGGAGAGCCCACAAAGCCTGAAATATTAACTACCCAGCCCTCAAAGGAAGAGTTTGCCCACCCCTGTTTTAGGCGGTCAGCTCCTCAAGATCTGGCCTGTGTTTCTCGTTCCTGCGTCCTCAGCGTCTCACCTGGCGTTTGGCATACACACAAAAGGTGCCCCACAAATATGCGAGGTGTGAACATTCCAGCAGGCCTAATTACAAGTGAAGAGGAGTGCATCTGGGGGCTGACACTGCCTGCCTACTCAGGACTTGGCAAGTTTCCCGAGTCCGTCCAGATTCCACCTCACAACCAAGACGTCCCAGAAAACTGTGGCAGAGGTTTCCAACGTGTCGTTAGCAGCACGCCTCCACCCCATGCCTCGGACGGACTGACCACTGCAGAACGGCTTGAGGGTCTTCTGTCTCCATCACCAAACCCATTTGATTCCCCTCAACAAGTGGCTCAGATGGGACCCCAGGTCTCCCCACACGTGGGAGAACGTAAATCCTACTGCTTCCGAGGCAGTCCTAATCCCACAGTCCTCCCCTGCTCACAGGTCACTGATCACATAACTGGCTTTGCAGATAAACACTTAACACATTCTAGAAAAGAGTCATTAAAAACTGGTCGCCCTTCGACTTGTTGTATTTTCATCAAAATATTTATAGGAAGGGACCTAACCACATGAAAACATAAATAGACCTCTGAAAACTATAGCACAACATGGAAAGGTTATTCATGGCTCAAATCCCTCCTTTGACCTTCAGAGAATAGGCTTGCCACAGGACTGTGTATAATGTTTCCTAATTTTATCATAATTATTGATGTCACTGCACGAGGCACAAATAAAGCACTTTCTTTCTGGGCTGTGACCATATTCGATCCAGTCTGGGTTATCAAAAATCACATTCTGGATGGTTTTCTTGTTAATTCTGTCTTGGCCTGGCCCCAAATCACATCAGGCAGGAGCCAGGCAGAGCAGCAGAAAGCCTCCCACATTTCCGGAGCAATCGCTTCAAACCTCCTTTCGGGACACAAAGGCTGCATCTCTTTCTCTTCTTTTTCCCAGGGTTTTCAAACAACTGTCCACGAGAGCAGGCTCTGAGGAATCCCAGGCTCCAGAGGAAATGAACACAGTCATCCAGGAGGCAAATCAAATAATTTGTCACCTAGGTCCCCATGCAGAGGAGAAAGGGCTTAGAAAAACCTGCCTATTTGCTAAGGTTGGGGTCTAAAACCACAACCAGCTCGTCCCCACGGTTCTACAAAGTTACCCATCGGTCTAAAATACAGGACTCCCAGCAGACAAACTTTCACTGAGGACTGACAGAGCACTACCCACTGCACTAGACCGCCCGTGACAGCCTCACAAAGGCACTACAAGGTTACGGTCATTGCACAGATGAGCCAGTCAGGGCTGGAAGAGCTAAGTGACTTGTCCAAGGCCACCTCGCCAAAAAAAAGAGGCTAAGCTGGAATGGCAAGGAGGTCTAACCACTTCATTACCCTGTGCTCCCACAGGTGGCCCTCTCAGAAGCTGGCTGGGATGCAGAGCAACCCATTCGTTCCTACAGGGCTGGTAGAGTGGGAAATGCTTCAGCCTCTCTGGAGAACACTCTGGGAGCTTCTCCATGCCCCGTCCTATGACCCTGCAATTCCCTTCTCTAGGACATTCACCCAAGAGAAATAAAAGCACGTGCCCACACAAAGGCTTACACACATACAATAGTTTTATTGGTAATAGTCAAAAATGGGAAATAGCCCAAATGCCCACCTACAAGAGAACGGATAAACTGTGGTATAACCCCAGAATGTCAGATTACTCGACAACCACGACAGCAACAAAATTATAATCTACTGATAGATACAGCATCATGGAGAAATCTCAGAACATCAGGCTGACCGAAATAAACCAGACTCCAAAAAGGATATCCTGTATGGGTTCCTCTATATGAAACCCAAGAACAGACAAAACTAATTCATGGCAATAAAAATCAGAAACAGATTGCAGGGGAAGGAGAGCTGACTGGCAAGGAGCACAGGGAAACTGGGAGGGGGGGATCAGAAAATGTTCTGTACTTTCTGAAGCAGCGCTTACATGGTACAGTTGTCAAAATTCATCAAACAGAACACCTGAGACCTGGATCTTTTACTGTATTTAATTATACCTTTAAAAAACAAAAGTCCTCAGGCTAATGAGTCATTCAGATGACAAAATGGAAAACACAGATTATTACATGTATACTTACTTCCAAGGTATTTACAGAAAGCCCAAAGAAAGTCTCATTTGCCCATGAAAGCAAATTAGGTTTGCTCCCTGGCTTTAGAAAGAGTTTCCTTCACAATAATGCCTCCCTTGCATTTGACCAAGGGGTCTGTCTAGTAGACAGAGATGAATGAATCCACCAACCCTTCCTGACCAGCCAACTGACAGTCATGACAGCAACCCTTTCAGGACCCAGACGGCTATCACCATGGCAACCAGGGAAGGGTGGGAAAGGTGGATGGGGAAGGGAGACAAGAGAGCTTCAGAACCTCCTCAGAATTATGACTCTGTGGAGGCTGTGCGTGCCACACCTGACCCCCACGACGTCCACATCCTAATCCCTGGAAACTGCGAGTGTTACCTTATAGCGCATATGGCACCCATGATTCAAGGAAGGATTTTTAAATGGGAAGATTATCCTGGATGATAAATGCAGTCACAGGAGTCCTTCCAAGAGGGAGGAAGAGGGAGACCTGACACACACAGAGGAGAGGGCAATGCGGAGACAGAGGCAGAACCTGGAATGAGGCCTTATGAGCCAAGGAATGCCGGCAGCCACCAGAAGCTGGAGCAAGCAAGAAATTAATTGTCCCTTACACTATCTGGTCAAAGTGTGGGGCTGCCAAGACTTTGATTTTGGCACAGCGGAACTAACTTCAGACTTCTGGCCTCCAGAACCCTGAGAAAATAAATGTCTGTTGTTGGGAGCCTCCACGTTTGTTGTCATTTGTTACAACAGCCATACGAAACTAATACAAATTGGGAGCCTTAAATCCAGGATTGTTTCTGCCAGGTGTCCACACTCCTCCAATATCAATTCAAACTTTTAAGAAATACTCAAACTAATAAAAGGGGTTTTTTTTCCCCTTGAAAGAATACATCAGAGAACAGCCTAATGACTGTGGATTAGGCAAAGATTTCCTAAACAGGACTCAAAAAGAACTAATCATAAAGGAAAAAATTTTTATTTTTTTAAGTTTTTATTTATTTATTATAGAGAGAGAGTGCGGGAACTCGAGCAGGGAGGAGGAGCAGGGGGGAAGGAGAAGCAGACTCCCCACTGAGAAGGGAGTCCAATGGGGGGCTCAATCCCAGGACCCTGGGATCATGACCTGAGCCGAAGGCAGATGCTTAACCGACTGAGCCCCCCAGGCACCCCAGGAAAAAAATTTTAAATGTGACTATATTAAAATTTAAAATTTGTGTTTATCAAGACAACCATGGCAAAGAGATGACAAGACAAACCACAAGTGAAGATATCTGCTCTCTCTATGCGGTGCCCATGTGCACGTGTACATATACCCATCAACAAACTTGTATCTGGAATATATAAAGAACTTTCCCAAGTCAATATGAAAAAGGCAGACACCCCAGTATACAAATGGTCAAGGACTTACACAGCACCTCACAAAATGTGAAATCCAAATGGCCAGAGGGCAACAAAAAGATGCTAAACTTCATTAGTCATCAAGGAATTAAAAGCATAATCAGATACCACCACCCACCCAACAGACTAGCTAAAACAAGAACAGACACTATCAAGTGTCGATGAGGACGTGGAGCCCCTGGAACCCTCGTACACTTCTGGTGGGAATATTAACAGACACAACCACTTTGTAAAATCCTCTGGCAGCCTCTAGTAAGCTGGACACTTGCAAACACTGTCACCCAAGATCTCACTCCTAGGTATACACTCAGAGAAATGCATACATATGTTCTCCAAAACACAC
Source organism: Martes martes (assembly GCF_963455335.1). NCBI lineage: Eukaryota > Metazoa > Chordata > Mammalia > Carnivora > Mustelidae > Martes > Martes martes. Next base: position 145,369,100 of record NC_137888.1, read on the forward strand.
AGCAGTGTTATTTGCAAGGAAAACCCGGGAAGAGGTCAAATGTCAATCTGTGGTCAATGTCAGTGTGTTTAGTATATCCACACGGTGGAATTCCACACGGCAGTGGACGCAGACTACAATTATACACAGCAACATGGCGGGGCTTACAAGCATGTTAAGAGTGAGGTGCCCGGCACAAAAGATCACATGCTGTACGATATGAAAGTCAAGAAGAGGCCTAGCTCATGCAAGGTGCTGGAAGTCAACAGTGGAGGCCCAGTGGGGGAAATGACTGGAAGGGAGGCGGGAAGGGGCTGGCTGCTGGTTCTTGATCTGGGTATGTTCCATTCACAAAAACCCACGGAACTCTGTACACTTAGAAGTTGTGTACTCTTCTGAATGTATGTTGAACTTCAACCTTACTCTCAAAAACTAGTTACTCAGAGATAGGTGAAAAAATTTCCCCCTCTATAATTTTCAGACTGCAGAATGGATGCAAGTTCACCTCAGGGGAAAAAAGATAATAATGGGGAAAAAAGGAGAAATAATATCACCCACCACCCACCAACAAAGGAAACCCATGGTCACCATTTGGCGTATATCTCCTCAGATACACAAGATTTTCAAAAGGGAGAGGAAGAGCGCACCCCACAGGGAGGGGTTAACTCAGGCAGGTCCTCAATAAATATTGTGAACCATAAGTGAATAAATCATATTATATGCTCTTGTGTAACCTAGGCAACCACCCCTTTATTATCACTGTCCGTGAAGTAATCCAGCGTCCCTAAAGGATTTGAGTACGCAGGCTCACAGCAATCCAGCAATCCAGACAGCAAGACGTGTGAATACTTTCTAAGTACATGTGGGCAAGAACATAAAACCCAGAGCTGCGATTTTTCAACTCTGGTATCACCAACTGCCTCTAAAATTTGCAGAGTACTCAAAAAGCATTTATTTTAATTCAGAGTGGTTTTAAAAGTTAATATATGCCCCCTCAACTTTTCTAAATGAGCCAAGTAGCCCCAAAACCCTGGAAAATCATGACCAGAGGCTAAACACTGCATTCTCAAAGCATGTCATTAATGCAGATCGGGTCAAAACCAAGCCCTGGATATTTGGCCACTAAAGGCCCACACTAGGTAGGCGGTGGTGGGCCCTAAGTCAGGGCGGGTATGTCACAAGATAAGTCAGACTTGCTGACCCGGAAGATAAAACCCAAAGTTTGCCGACAGCAGAGCAAATGAGAAGACCTATGAACTCTGGGAGTCGACCGAGGCCATAAAAGCAGGCAGAGAACCAAGAATTACAATACTAGTAGCTAACACTGGCTGAAAACACAAGTAAACTCTGGTTTAACTTGTTCTCTATCATTCATTCAGTCTCTTAGTTATTGGATAGTATCTACTGAACCCTTATTACATGCCAGACTCTGTTGTAGACACTGGGGATACAGCAGTGTATAAAGCAAATTATTCTCTGTCCTCAGGGAGCTTACATCCCGTGCAGAGACCAGAATAAAATATGGAGTGTGTCCGACGGTGGTGATTATGGAGAAAAATAGAGCAGGCAAGGGAGACAGGGATCTGGGGCTGGAAGAGGGGAGTAAGTCACTTGCCGTAGTGATGCAAATGTTCGCTGGGTTCCAAGTTTTAAAATGATGCCTTCAAAACCAAATCCTCATATGCTCGCCAAAGAACTCTGGGATAATTATGTTAATGGAGTCCCAGGGTAACCACAGCATTCAGAAAATAAACCAAGAACTTTATGGACCAGAAAGGATCCATTTAAGAAGGACGAATTGAAGATCCAATATTAGCCTCCAGTTCTCCAGATCTTGCTATGCACTGTTCTCAGCCACGTATAGACCAGTATCCTCACGTAATCTTCACACTGAACTAATGAGAAGGGTAACATCTTTTCTCCATTTGAGAGATGAGAAAACAGAAGCCCAGAGCAATTAAGGAACTGGCCCAAGGTGACACGTGTGCTAAATACTGATGTCACGGTTTGGCCACAGGGTCCACACTCCCTTTATGTTCTAAATAAATGTCTACTGCTGGCCTGAGGTGTTATTTTGCTCATACTACCTTACTTATTCTATTCAAGATTTGCCTTTTAATATTTTTTAAAGATTTATTTATGTATTTGAGGGGGGGTGCACACATGAGGTGGGGGGGGGGTCTCGAGCAGGCTCCCTGCTAAGCATGTGGGGTTTGATCTCACGACCCTGAGATCACGATCTGAGCCGAAATCGAGACTCAGATGTTTAACCAACTGAGTCACCCAGGGCACCCCTTGCCTTTTAATACTTTAGAGTTCTTACAACCCCACTAATCTCTCTCTCTCTCTCTCTCTCTCACATACACACACAGAGGAGGTGGGTTTCATATTTGTAATATCTTCTTTTCTCTAGATAATAAAAACTGAATGGCAATGAAGACCCTCAAATATTTACTACTTTTTAGATCCAATTAGAAATTATTTTCTCAAACACCTGATGTTATGAGCAAACCCAAAATAGTTCTCTTTGGGTGAGACTAAAATTAGCCTTAGGGCAAATTAGAGTTCATATAGCCGACTTCTCACTAGGTATAAGACATCTCAAACTGAACACAGCCCAAAGGGAACTTCTGGTTGTCCCCTATCCTCCCCCGTGACCCTCATCTCTATAAAGAACACCTCGACATCCCAAGTCTCTCAGAGGTCCAAACTCAAAAGTTCTCCCTGGCTCCCCTCTCTCTCTCACCTCCTCACCCAACCCATCAGCAATTTCTAGCCTCCCTACCCCAAAAATGTACCGTTCCTCCACTTCCCCTGTCCCACAAGTGCAATCCACTGGTATCCTCTGTTTAGACCCCCGTGAGGAGCTCATCAGTGGTCTCTCGCTTCCCTATCTGACTGACCCTTTGAAAACCTCATCTCCACATAGTACCCAGAGAGAACTTTTTTTTTTTAAGATTTTATTCATTTATTTGATGGACAGACAGAGCACAAGCAGAGGGAGCAGCAGGCAGAGGGAGAGGGAGAAGCAGTCTCCCCACGAGCAAGGAGCCAGATGTGAGCCTCCATCCCAAGACCCTGGGATCACAATCTGAGCCTGAGCCCAAGGCAGATGCTTAACCAACTGAGCCACCCAAACACCCCTGGAGTGAACTTTTTAAATCACAAATCCAAATGTGTCACCTCTCCACCCAAAATCCTTCTAGACCACCAGAACACAGCCTCGAATTCTTCCCCTGGCCTACGGGGCGCCGTGTTACCTAGCACTGGTCTGCCTCTCCTAGCTCTCAGGGTTCACTCTCCCCCTGCTTCACTACATAGGAAAACCAAAACAGGAGTGAACAGATAGTTCTCTAGATTAAAACATGAGTAGCAGTAAAGACACTAGATCCACACAAATCATTTCCACAAATACTTATTACTCATCATTTTTTTAATACAGTTGACCCTTGAACAACAGGGGTTCAAACTGTGCAGGTCCAGGAATACACAGATTTTTTTTTTACATAAATACAGCAGTACCATAAGTGTATTTTCTCTTCCTTATAATTTCCTTAATAACATTTTATTTTCCCTAACTTACTTTATTGTAATATATAAGACACATAACAGTCAAAACATGTGTTCATCAACTGTTCATGTTATTGGTAAGGCTTTCAGCTGACAGTAAGCTATCAGTAGTTAAGTTCTGGGGAAGTTGAAAGTTATATAGGATATTCAACTGTACAGGGTTCGGTCCCCTTAACCCCTTGGTTGTTCAAGGTCAACTGTATTTTTTTCATCTTCATAGCACCTGCCACTTCTGCGGTTGTTTTGTTCATCTATTTAGAGGCATTCCCTCTTTAACACCATCTTGTAGAACTACACCTTACTGTGATACCGAAAATATGTTCCCTTAGCTGTAATGATTATAGAGTCTCCTCGGTGTACCTTTTCACCATGCTCTGATCTATTTCGCACTCCCTCAGCCCATGGGTGTGAGCCCAAGTGCTCTGGATGTACTCTCCTGACTTGAGCGTGTCCCACAACGTGCAGCCTTCTCTCCTGGAGCCTCTCTTTCCATCACCTCGTTTACGCTCCACCGCAAACTGCCTTCCTCAGGGCATGGCTACGGGGCCAAGCGTGCTACCAGTGAATGGTGGCAGAAAATGACACTGAGTGTTAGAATATACACTCTGTAGCAACGTGAGGTCCTGCAAGAGGACACTTGAGTGAAAACTGCTCTCGGGTGATAGGTACCATCCTGGAAACTGGTAAAGGGCGCAGTCTGGAAACACATGCTAGCTAAGAACTTCGTGGCTGGAGATTTGTCGTGAACTGTAGGCAACTTAAAAAGTACTGCCAAAAGAATATACCATGAGGTCCAAAAGTGAAGGTAATTTGCAAGGGTCACCCCACTGTTTGTACCAAGGCATTCCCCTAGACTAGGGAGCTCTGGACTCCTTCCTCTTAATTCTGCATGCCCTCCGCTACTTCAAGGGAAGACGCCTGTGCATTCTGCACACTGGAATAGCTCCAGCTCAGCACTTCTTGGCCTTTTGGCTAAGATCAAGTGGAAGAGCTCCAGCCCTTAGAACAGTGCCTGGCACACAGTAGGTCCTCAATCAATTTAGTCTCTGGATAAACAAACTCATGAACAAGTGAATGTATTGTCTTTCTCCTCTTCTCTTTTCCTTTTCACTGTTCCAGACCTCTCCTTGAGAAGGAAAAAATGTGCAATCACTGAATCATCACAAATCCTCTCCAGACCACTAATGGACCCTCGGCCACAATTCAGAGAACGCGGATGTGGGGAACAGAGACCTGGCCACTGAGACATTAACCATTAGAAAGAGACAACGCTCTGGGAGTCAGTGGTTACTGAGAAAATCGTGAGTGTACTGGGGTTAAGAATAAACACTGGCAGCTACAGACCACAGTAAACAAACTCAACAAATATAAGACCTGACCAGTGTATGCAGCGCATTTCACCTACACAGCCTGCAATCACATCGCTATTATTATTCCTACTATTATTATCATCAATTTTGCTTCTTCCCAATCTGGCATAACCTAAATACCCCAGTGGATTTAAAATTATACAAAAGCATGAGTGACTCCAATTCCTCCCAAATCCACTGCAAAGAGCAAATCCTTTAATATGCATTGCAGGTAAAATACCGTCCCCAAGTGAAACAACTGTAATCCAGGGTAAAATCTCTGTTGGCCTCATAAGCTACTTGTAAAAAAAAAAAAAAAAAAAAAGAAAGAGAGAGAGAGAGAGCAAGAGCACTTAAAGCGACTGCCCAACACACAAAACAGACGCTGTCACCAAAACGGCATGATTACCAAGAACTGAAATCAGATTTAGTCATCTCATGTCTCCCTCATCCTACACACTCTACCTGTTCTTTTTCAGCTTTCAAAAACTGAAGGAGGAAAAGGAGAGGCAATAGCACACAGCAGGGCTATTTTGAGAAATAAAAAGATTCAAAAGTTACAGTGCAACTTCCACCGACAGAGGAGCAGATCTCCGAGGAAACCCAGGTGACTCAGAAAGTTCTCTGTCTCTAATATCTATATAGAAACAACTCAGTGTCCATACTTAGGAAATCATCTTCCTCCTAGTTGAGTTTCCTGTAAATAACTGCCCGATCAAAGTTTCAGCTGGAAGCAATCTGAACGTTTCCAATCCATCTGCAGGGAAAGAGCACCAAGGAATCTTGTCTAATCAGCAGAGAGAAGCAAGAGTTCCCAGGGTGAGGTTCAAACTCCACAAGCATCCTTTTAAGAACCCAAGTCCTAAGATCCAAGGACTATTAAGAGCAGAACAAAAGATCTAATCAACAAACTCTCCAAAAATCCCCTTTCCTCTTGCATGGACGTTTGTATCTCCCTCTGGCTTGTTTTTGAAAAACAAAGTATTAAAAAAAAAAAGGAAGAAAGGAAGAAAGAACAGTAAATGGCAGCACCACATCTGCTCCATCCAAGTCTTCCTCACTATCCTCTCTATTGAGCCCCACGTATTTTCACCAATACAAGTGCGCTGGGAGCCCCTTCCCTTGACATCCCCATCCTTCCGCCTGGCCATAACCAGGTTTCCCAACTGTGAGTGTAGAGTGAGTGAGCAAAGAACTTCAAAGGGCACCTAAAGCGGGGGGAAATAACAATTTAAATAGCAAATTGTCCATTTCCAAAGGGGAGAGCTTGTTTAAAAAAAAAAAAAAAAACTAAACTAAACTTCTTTTGCAGAGATTGGAGGTCTCAAGCCTCCGACGGGGCAGGAGGTTGGTAGCACGCGCTCTGGAAAGCGCCGAGTAAGTGGAAGCTTTTGTCGGTGGTGGTGGTGTTTTTAAACACTGAAGTTGTAAAGGAACTATATTACGGAGAGTATTGTTCTGATGGGACCAGCTGTATTAAAGCTTTTTCAGCCAGGCACAAAGCACGCCCCCCCCCACCCCCAACCCCCGCCTCCCTTCCTCAGCCATTCTTCAGGAGTGCGGGAAACCGCTAGCAGGCAGGGCCCTGGGACCAGCGGGCTCCTCCCGCCACTCCAGTCCCTGCAGGTGCCGGTGCAGAAGAAAACCGGGGCTCTTGCCCCCCCCTTCCCCGCCACTGCGGTGCTGGGGTGGGGTCACAGCGCGCCCCATGCCGGGCGCCGCACCTGGAGAGGAGCCGGGGCGCAGGAAGAGCCCCTGCCGAGGCGGCTCCCGCTCGGCCGGTGGCACAGTCGCGCACGCACACACACACAGACACGGAGAGCAGCGCGCGGGGAGGGGCGCGCGGTGGCGCGGGCGGCGGGCGCGTTACCTGTTCTGCCAGCCCTGGAGGAGGTTGGTGTATTTGCTGAGCACGCCCTCGAGCGCCGGCTCCCTCCTGCGGCCACCTCCTCCGGACGGACTAGCGGCCACCGAGCCCGGGCTGCTCCGGCTGCCCCCGCCGCCGAACCCCGCTACCGCCGACCGGCTGGAGACCCCCCGGCCGGCCAGGGAGCAGGAGGGCGAGGAGCCCGCCGAGGTGGCGCGGCTGCTGCTGCGGCTGCTGCTGTTGCTGCCCCCGCCGCCGTCTGCGCCTTGGGCCGCCCTCTCCATGGTCCCGGCGCGCCGGGAACGCGGGTGCCCGCCGCGGTGGCGGCCCCGGCGCTGGAGCTCCTGGCGCGGCGGCGGCGGCTGCTGCTGCTACAGCTCCCGGCGCCCGGGCCGCGCGTGGCTGCTCCAAATCCCCGGGAAATGCCTGACTCATACAGGAGGAAGAGGAGGAGGCGAAGGAGAGCTGGGAAGGAAGCCAACGGGGCTGGATGCAGCTGCGGCCGCCCCTCCTCCCGCCGCGGCCCCGGCCCCGGCCCCTCCCTCCGCACTAGTTTCCCCGGCAAGTTCGGGGCGGGTGGCCGGTTCGGCGAGCCCTCCTCGGGTTCCTCTTCCTCTTCTTTCGAGTCCCCGCGGCCTTTCGGTCCCCGGGGCGGGGGGCGCTGCCGGGCCCCCAGCCGCAGGGTGGGCACGCCCTGTCACCCTCGCGTTCCTTCTGCCGCCCCCTCTCGGATCCGAAGGGGCGACAGGGAATCTCCGCGCGTTCCTCCCCACCCCCAACCCACCTCGGGACCTGGAAGGAGGGGCGGCCCCACCCACCCGGTCCACCCGGATATGGACCCGCCCGGCCTGACACAGGCACACACGCACAGTCCCTCTCTCTGCCTTCCGCACCGAGCCTGGGCCAGACACACGTACACGGTAACCTGGCAGTGAGCCTCACAGGCCGAGTAAAGTCACAGGGCGGCAACGTCCTCCAGGTTCTCCGGCCTGTCGGGTAGGGGAGGGAGGGCAGGTCGAAATTTCTTTCTTGCAGGTGAGCTCAGCGCCCTGCGTTTTCACGCTGCAGAGTTATGGTAAATGCATCATGGACACCAGGGCCCCGACTGAAGTGGGGCCAGAGAACTCAGGTTCCTGCCAGTGCCTCCTTACGCTGAGTGCTCTGGGTGCCTCACTCGCCTCACCCTAATCCCCACACTGATGGACCCATAAATCTGGCAAGTCAAACCTAGGGAGCCGTGTTGCCATAAGCACCTAACCCTGGGAACCAGGGACCCTAAAACGGGTTAGAGTGCGCTAAAGGTAAAGGAAAGTAACAGATTTACAATCATAGTGATGTGTTCTCTGCTGGCTGTAACTTCTTCCCTGCACCCCTGAGCTGAGCTGCTGCAACTAGGTCTCTAAATCTAAAATTGTTGCTCTTTGGTAAAAGGAGATGAGTTGCACTCTCTCCACCACTAATAATTTTTGTGAGTATAAATATCCAATGCAATCTGGAAGTTTCTAAAATTACCTAGAAAAAGAGCTTTGAGGAGCTCAGACACCACACACACACAGTGATAGATTGATAGGTAATCCCTGCCTAAAGGATCCACAAACCCATAAAGCAGATAAATAATTCAACAGTTTAAAAAAAATTACTAAATGGGGGACGCCTGGGTGGCTCAGTTGGTTAAGCAGCTGCCTTCGGCTCAGGTCATGATCCCAGCGTCCTGGGATCGAGTCCCACATCGGGCTCCTTGCTTGGCGGGGAGCCTGCTTCTCCCTCTGCCTCTGCCTGTGCTCGCGCTCTCTCTCTCTCTCTCTCTCTGACAAATAAATAAATAAAATCTTTAAAAAAAAAATAAAAAAAAAAATAAAAAAAATTACTAAATGGAATAGAATCAGCTCTCGTGGATACAATTCCTCAAGCCCCACCCCTTTCTATAGAAGTTTCATATCCTTCCAGAAAGAAAGAAATTTTCTTCAGAAATCTAGAAATTTTCTTGGAGAAGCTTCTGGGGCTGATTAGAAGTGGGTATGCCCTGAATAAATTACAATTCCAGGTGCCTATACAGTGTAAAAGGAGAAAAGATCCCGCAAAGAGATTCCATGGTGGGAAAGACTGACTCTGAAGCCAGATGGAGCTGAGTTGGAATCTATGACCTCCATGGAGTTACCTCTTTTAAGCTTCATTTTCTCACCCGCAAAATGGGACCAAATGGTACTACTGGCTGTTAGGGACTATGTGAGACTGTTTATTTGTTCAAGATATTTACCACTTCTCCCTGTGGGAGTATCCTCCCTCCTGGTTGACCTCAGGCTTGGCCTAGAGCTGCTTTGGCCAGTGGAATAGAAACACATGTAACATACATCACTTCTAAGCATAAGCCTTAAGAGCCATCATGTGGTTCAACCATCTTTCTCTTTTCCTTCTACCAGGCAATCCGCATGTCCCAGATAAAGGATCCCCTCCAGTCTGGGTCCCGGATGGAGAAGACCTGTGGAATTCGGCAGAGCCAAAGCCAGTTAGTGTTGGCCATGTCACATGCACAAAATGTCTGTTATAAACCACAGAAATTTTATTTATTTATTTTTTTTTTTTTTTTTTTTTTTGTGCAAAATGGTGGTTTATTAAAGCACGGGGACAGGACCCGTGGGCAGGAGGAGCTGCTGCCCAGAAATTTTATTTTTTTACAGATTTTACTTATTTGAGAGAGAGAGCAGAAAGCACAAGTTGAGGGGTGGGGTTGGAGGGAGAGGGATTAGATGGAAAGGGAGAAGTAGACTCCTGGTGAGCAGGGAGCCTGAGGTAGGACTCAATCCCAGGACCCCGAGACCACAACCTGAGCCAAAGGCAGATGCTTAACCAACTGAGCCACCCAGATGCCCTGAGATTTTTTTTTAGGATTTTTAAAAATTTATTTTAAAGAGAGAGAGCATGTGCATTCAAGCAAGGGGAGGGGCAGAGGGAGAGGGAGAGAGAGAATCTCAAGCCGACTTCAAGTTGAGCGCGGAGCCCAAGGGGCTCAGTCTCACGACCCTGAGATCACGCCCTGAGCTGAAATCAAGAGTGGAATGCTCTACCCAGTCGCCCCACCACTGAGATTTTAGGAAGCATTTTACCACAGCACGCTTCTCCTAAGCCACCTGATACTCAGACCAGTTCACAAGTGTCCATGAAGTCCTTAACTGATACGAACACTGAGAAGCTAGGCACACATAGGACTATGAATATCAGTCACGATATGCCAGAATAACACCCCTTTCCATGGAAGTCTGCACGCTAACTTCCCGTTAGAAGGGGAGAAGTGCCATCATTTTATTTCATATCATCAACTCTCTACCACTATTACTCCCTCCTACCCAGCTGACCTGAGACGGGATGAGCTAGGGGAAGGGCTATGCTGAAAGGGTTAGTCAAGGCTAATGTGTTAGTCTGTTCCGGACTGCTATAGCAGAAGATCATGGCCAGGCGGTGGTGTATCAACAACAAATGTATTTCTCACAGTTCTGGAAGCTGGAAGTCCGAGATCAGGGTGCAGGCATGGTCAGGTCCTGGTGAGAACTCTGCAGGGCCTGGATTTATTGTGGAGGAAGGGACTAGGGAACTCTTGGGGCGGGGGAGGGAGGTCACTTTTGTAAGAGCATAAGCCCATTCATGAGGGCTCCGCCTTCTGGGCAGGGGCTCCTCCTAACAGTCCCACCTCCTAAACCATCACACAGGGTGTAAGGATTTCAACATATGAATGAGTGAGAAACAAACATTCAGACCATAGAGGGCAGCGTGGGCCAACCACAAGTCAAAGTTGTGGGATCACACATGGCCAAGGAGGGGAGTCAGTAGCAAGAAGTAAGTGGAGCAAACATGGCGGAAGTGGTGGTACCATGGGGAAGATGAGGCAGGGACGCCTGGGTGGTTCAGTAGGTACTGCGGCCGCCTTCGGCTCAGACCACGATCTCAGGGTCCTGGGATGGAGCCCCACATCGGGGGAAACTGCTTCTCCCTCTCCCACTCCCCCCAGCTTGTGCACTCTCTCTCCCTCTCTAAGTTAATAAATAATTAATTAAAATTAAAGAAGATAGAAAGAAAGAGATGAGGCAGGTGCTCTCCCCCCAGCAGTCCTCTTCTCTGCTCTCCTGGCATGGTTTGGGCTTCTCACCCATGGAGTTTTGAATTAAAAGTCACTTCTTACAGAAAGCTTTCCTGACCCACCCTAGTGTAGCAAGATACTTGCAAAAGGGACTTGCAAAATTCTCTTTGGAAAGTCTTCATGTTAGAAAAACAATTTGAGGACAAAGACATAATAAATTGGAAAAAAAAAATTGGCATAAACATGATTTAAAAAATTTGCAAAATATGTATGTCCAATATAAGGGCTTTTCAATTTACCCAGATCGCATAAATCATTAAAAAATAAATAAAGATACAGATGGAATGACTGGAAATCTAACAGCTATTTTTTTTTTCTAACGGCTATTTTAGAAGCTGTACATTATTGATGCAGTCAGACAAACAAACCACACCTTTTAAAATAATGAGCAGAGGGGTGCCTGGGTGTCTCAGTCTTAAAGCATCTGACTTTGGCCCAGGTCATGATCCCAGGGTCCTGGGATCAAGCCCCACATCAGGCTCTCTGCTGGGCAGGAAACCTGCTTCTCCCTCTCTCACTCCCCCCGCTTGTGTTCCCTCTTTTGCTGTGTCTCTCTCTGTCAAATAAATAAATAAAATATTTTTAAAAATAAAATAAAATAAATAAAATAACAGGCAGAATCAGCAGCCCCTAGTAAGGAGCTGACTGCCCCCTCATCTCCTCCATATGGGCCTAGAGAGCTGGTCTGGAGTTCCAGTACTACCTTCAGAAGCTCCGTCCTCTGCCTGGGAATATCATTCTTGCCAATGGCACATAAAGCCTTGGGAGGATGTTTGCAGACTAGGGAGGGAGTTGGTGGACATGGACCTAGTTGGCCAGATGACATGAAGGAAGCCACCAGTAGAGAGAAAACTGTCACAACCTGATCCCCCTCTGACATCAGCTTGGTCACATTTGTATTAGAAACCACTGGTCCAAAAAAAAAAAAGAAAGAAAGAAACCACTGGTCCAGGGGCAGCTGGGTGGCTCAGTCAGTTAAGTCTGCTTGAAGATTCTCTCCCTCTGCCCCTCTCCCCACTTGCACACACACTCTCCCTCTGTAAAATAAACAAATCTTAAAAAAAAAAAAAACTAGTCTGATGTGTTCTCCATCCCAGGTAATATATTTTTTAAAGATTTTATGTATTTATTTGAGAGAGGGAGAGAGAGCGTGAGCGAGGGGTAGGGCAAAGAAAGGGAGAATCAGACTCCCTGCTGAGCATGGAGCATCCTACCCCCTGCCGAACCGGACCCCCCTTCCAGGACACGGGGCTCAATCCAGGACCTTGGGATCATGACCTGAGCCAAAGGCAAATGCTTAACCAACTGAGCCACCCAGGTGCCCCTCCATTCCAGATAATAAAAATAATAGCTAATATTTACTGAGCACTTACTATGTGTCAGGCAGGCACTGTTCCAAGTGTTTTTAAAATAGCAAATGGGGCGCCCAAGTGACTAGTAGGTTAAGCAGCCAACTCTGGATTTGGGCTCAGGTCACGATCCCAGGGGCCTGGGATGGAACTCCTTGCCAGGCTCCGTGCTCAGCATCTGCTTGAGGAGTCTCTCTCTCCCTCTTCCTCTGCTTCTCCCCCCTGCTCATGCACGCATGCTCTCTCTCTCTTTCTTTCTCTAAAATAAATAAATCTTAAAAAATAAATAAAATAAATAAAATAAATAATAAATAAATAAATAAAACAGTGATGTATTTAATCCTTACAATGTATAGGTATGTATAGTTCTTGTTCCTATTTTTACAGATGGAGAAAAACTGGTTCAAAGACATGTTAAGCAATATCCTCCAAATCCTGATGGAGGTAGGATGTGATCTCCGGCAATTTGGCTACCGAGCCTGAGTTCTCAGCCACTGCATTATACCACTTACTTCATGATAGATCCAGTCTCATCTCTTCTACTTAATAAAACCACTAGCAGCACAGCTTGGCACCTGGAATTCCATTCCTGTTTTATTTGTGTTCATTTCGGGACTGATTCTTCCGTCACCACTTTGAGGGAAACAGGGCAAGAGCTGGGGCCCCTGGCACTTAGCCGCAGGGCTGGCATGCAATAATACTCCATAAATGTTTAGTGTTTGGTGAATGAAGCCCAGTTTTACTGAGGAAGAAACACACTCAAAAAGGAAGAGCTAATACTGAACCTGAACCAAGGTCTCCTGACTCAAAGTCCAATGTTCTTGCAAAGATAGTCTGCTGACTGTTGCTGTGATGTGTACATGCAACTTTACCATCCAGTGGGAGGAAGGAAGCACTGCAAGTACGGTGTGGATAGTCCATCATCCTATGAACAAGCAGCTCCATCAGGAACACCCCAAGGGTTACATCCAGGGAAATTAAATGGGGTCATATGCAACTTTGTAGTATAGCCATATATATTATACTAAAGATTATACTAATCTTTATATTATATGTATTAATATATAACAAATATTAACATTTTAAATATTAAATGTTATATATTATATATAATTAACATTGATGTATATTTTATTTACCTTTTGTATATACTATATACATTATATTAAAACATTTTCCAAAATGGAAATTATGTTATTGTTTTGATGATTAATTTTATTAAAATAGATGCTTATTGGAGCAACTGGGTGGCTCAGTCAGTAAAACATCTGACTCAATTTCAGCTCAAGTCATGATTTCAGGGTCATGAGACAGAGTCCTATGTCAGGCTCATGCTGGACATAGACCTGTTTAAGATTCTGTCTCTCAAAAATTCTCATCAAGATACTAGCCAATGGGATGCCTGGGTGGCTCAGTTGGTTGAGTGACTGCCTTCGACTCAGGTCATGATCCTGGAGTCCCAGGAGCGATTCCCACATCGGGCTCCCTGCTCGGCAGGGGGTCTGCTTCTCCCTCTGACTCTCCCCCTTCTCATACTATCTCTCTCTCAAATAAATAAATAAAATCTTAAAAAAAAAATACTAGCCAATAGGATCCAACAGTACATTAAAAGGATCATTTGCCACGACCAAGTGGGATTTATTCCTGGACTGCAAGGGTGGTTCAACATCCTCAAATCAATCAAATGTTTTACACTACATAAATAAAAGAAAGGACAGGAACCATATGATCCTCTCAGTAGGTACAGAAAAAGCACTGACAAAGTATAGCATTCTTTCTTGGTCAAAACCCTTCACAGTGTAGGGATAGAGGAAACATACCTCAATATCACAAAAGCCATCTACAAAAAGCACACAGTAAACATCATTCTCAATGGGAAAAACTGAGAGATTTTCCCCTAAGATCAGGAACACGGCAGGGATGTCCATTATCACCACTGTTGTTAAACATAGTACTAGAAGTCCTGGTCTCTGCAATCAGACAACAAAAAGAAATAAAAAGCATCTAAATTAGCAAGAAGTCAAACTCTTACTCTTTGAAGACGACATGATACCTTAAGTGGAAAACCCAAAAGACTCCACCCCAAAACTGCTAGAACCCATATAGGAATTTAGCAGAATGGCAGGATATAAAATGAATGCACAGAAATCAGATGTATTTCTATACACTAACAATGAGACAGAAGAAAGAAAGGAAGGAGTCAATTCCATTTACAACTGCACCAAAAGCCGTAAGATACCTGGGAACTAACCAAAGAGGCAAAGAATCTGTACTCAGAACACTTATGAAAGAAAGAAATTGAGACAGACACAAAGAAATGGAAAAATATTCCATGCTCATGAATTGGAAGAAAAATATTGTTTAAATGTCTATGCTACCTACAGCAATCTATACATTCAATGCAATCCCTATCAAAATACCATCAACTTTTTTCACAGAGCTGGAACAAAAAATCCTAAAATTTGTACGGACCCAGGAAAGACCCCAAATACCCAAAGGAATGTTGAAAAAGAAAACTAAAACTGGTGGCATCTCAATCCTGGCCTTTGAGCTCTGTGAACATCAAGACAGCATGGTATTGGCACAAAAGCAGACACATACATCAGTGGAACAGAATAGAGTAACCAGAAATGGACCTTCAACTCTATGGTCAACTATGGTCAACTAATCTTCAACAAAGCAGGAAAGAGTATCCAATAGAAAAAAGACAGCCTCTTCAACAAATGGTGTTGGGAAAATTGGACAGCCACATGCAAAAGAATGAAACTGGACCATTTCCTTACACCATACACAAAAATAGACTCAAAATGGATGAAAGACCTCAATGTGAGAAAGGAATCCATCAAAATCCTAGAGGAGAGCACAGGCAGCAACCTCTTCGACCTTGGCCACAACAACTTCTTGCTAGACATATCTCCAAATGCAAGGGGAACAAAGGCAAAAATGAACTATTGGGACTTCATCAAGATCAAAACCTTTTGCACAGCGAAGGAAACACTCCAAAAAACAAAAACAAAGGACAAACGACAGAATGGGAGAAGATATTTGCAGAGGATATATCAGTTAAAGGGCTAGTATTCAAAATCTGTAAAGAACTTACCAAACTAAACACCCAAAGAACAAATAATCCAATCAAGAAATGGGCAGAAGACATGAACTGACATTTCTACAAAGAAGACATCCAGATGGCCAACAGACATATGAAAAAATGCTCAGCATCACTCAGCATCAGGGAAACACAAATCAAAACCACAATGAGATACCACCTCATACCAGTGAGAATGGCTAAAATTAACAAGTCAGGGGTCACCTGAGTGGCTCAGTGGGTTAGGCCTCTGACTTTGGCTCTGGGTTGTGATCCCGGGGTCCTGGGATGGAGCCCCACGTCCGGCTTTCTGCTCAGCAGGGAGCCTGCTTCCTCCCCTCTCTCTGCCTGTCTCTCTGCCTGCTTGTGATCTTTGCCTGTCAAATAAATAAACAAAATCTTTAAAAAAATTTTAAATTAAATTAACAAGTCAGAAAACAACAGATGTTGGCGAGAACATGGGGAAAAGGGAATCGTCCTACACTGTTGGTGGGAATGCAAGCTGGTACAGCCACTCTGGGAAACAGTATGGAGGTTCCTCAAAAAGTTGAAAATAGAGCTACCCTATGACCCAGAAATTGCACTCTAGGGATTTACCCCAAAGATACAAATGTAGTGATCAAAAGGGGCACTTGTACACCAATGTTTATAGCAACAATGTCTACAATAGCCAAACTATGGAAAGAGCCCAGATGTTCATTGACAGATAATGGATAGAGAAGACGTGGTGTGTGTGTGTGTGTGTGTGTGTGTGTGTGTGTGTGTGTGTGTATAGAAACAGATGCTCATTTTTAAAGATTCACATGCCCAAAGGTACACCTTCCCAGAGAAAAACCTTTAATAATTTATGTATATCCTTCCAGACACTTTTCTATTGAAAATCATGGTTGTATATCATCTTATTCAAAAATAAATTCATACTATAAAGTGTAGAGTGATTTCTAACTTGTTTTGTTGACTGAAGCATATAAAATGAACGGTTTCCTTTAGAGCTATATCATCATTTGTTTCTTCCGTTTGTTTGGTTTTTTTTTAGAATTATTCACTTATTTATTGGAGAAAGAGAGCACAAACAGGGGGATGGGGGGCAGAGGCCAGGCAGAGGCACAGGGAGAGAAACAGGCTCCCTGCTGAGCACAGAGCCCAAGGGCAGGTTTGATCTCAGGTCATGACCTGAGCTGAAATCAAGGGAGGGATGCTTAACCAACTGATCCACCCAGATGCCCCCATGATATATTTGTAACATAGTATTACATTGTTGATTTGTATCCCCCCCCCCATTTTAATCATTTCACTATTGATGAATGCTAGGGTGTTTCAAACATTTGCTATTACAAAAAATGTCACTTACATAACTTTTCCCATTAAATGATTTCCTTAGAATAAGAGATTGAAATTATAATGACTGGGTCCAACTGCATACATATGTTACAAATATGGCTCATACATTACAAAATTACTCCCAAAAAATCTGAGTCAACTTTTACTATGGTGATCCCGAGGGGGTTTTCCCACGTTTGAGCATTGGCTGGGTGGTCCAGGTTGGCCCTGGCTGGGACAACTGAGCTCTCTCTGCTCCACAGGGTCTCTCACATTCTGGCACCCTAGGCTGGGCTTGTTCTCACAGTACTGAGACTTTCAGAGACAGGAAACACACAAAGCTTCCTGAAGCCTAGTCTGGGAACTGGCATCAGGGTTATTTCTACCACATTTCAACAAACAGTGCTATCTCTGCACCATGCAGGGAGGGGTCCATATGGCAGCGTTTTGGGTCCCTGCGGTATCTTAAAGGGAAATTTTCCCAATGTGAGGAGCCCTTGATGTCCTAAATTTCCCTGAAGCAGGAACTCATTTCAGCTCTTAAACAGAAAATAGATAAAAGATTAATGAGAAATAAATAATTCTAAAACAAGCAAACAAACAAATAGTGCTGGAACAACTGGACATTTATATGCCCAAAACGAAAAGACCTATACCTCACAATTTATATAAAAATTACCTCAAAATGGATCAAAAACTAAAATGTGAGGGGTACCTGGCTGGTTCAGTTGCTGGAGCATGCCACTCTTGATCTTGGGTTGTGAGTTTGAGTCCCATGTGAGGTGTAGAGCTTACTTAAAATAAAATCTTTAAAAAAAAAAAAAAAACTAAAATGTAAGGTGTAAAACTATTAGATTTTTGGAGGAAATGTAGGAGAAATTTATATAAACTTGGGTTAGGAAAATGGAGCAAACTATGTTAGCTTTTGTGAAAAGGGAAGGTTGACAAGGGAGGGCAGAGCCAAGGGTTCAAAGAGGGGTGTCAGGAACCACAGAGAATTATTCCCAGGCTTGAGACCCAGTCAAGGAACTTGCAACTGGACTGCAATTTGCCCAGCAGGGTTTTAGAATTGCCTACTCCCTTCTGTTGTCTCCCTTTTTGAACAGAAATATTTAGGATAATTACGTTATGCCTGTTTCACCACTGCGTGTTGGGGGAGGGGGGCAGATGACCTGTTTCTTCTGTTTCGGGAGTCCTAAGAACTACACTCAAGGAGATGATCTTGAGGAGCCTTCTTCCTGGGCCACCTTCAGATGACAAGATTCTGGACTTCTGGCTGGAGCAGGGATGGGATGAGACTCTTGAGGACTGGATGAGTGTGTTTTGTGTATGAGAGGAATATAAATTATTTGTGACCTGAGGGTGGGCTGTAGTGCTTCAAAGGTATGTCTACACCTTCTGTAATGCGCTGGAGCAAAATTCCTCTCCAGTTGAGTATAAAATGGACCTGGTAGCCCACTTCCAATGAGAAGAAAATGGCTGAACTGACGCCATATCACACCCTAGGTCAGGTTAGAAAAAGATAGTGGTTTCTGTCTCAGGTGAGACCCCCTCCCCTTTCTTCACACCTTCTGAGGGAGGCCAGCTGCCATGACAGAGGGACACTCAGGCAGCCTAGGGAAAGGCCCACATAGGAGGAATTAAGAAATGCAGCTACTGTGTGAGTCACCCTGGAAGGAGATTTTCTGAGATCAGCTAACAGCCACACAAGTGACCTTGAAAGTAGATCATCACTGGGTCAAGCAGGGGAAAGACCGAAGCCCTGACAAACAGCTCCTCTCCAGATCCCTGACAGACCCTGCACTGGAAGCTCCTAGCCAAGCTACTTCCAGATCCCTGCCCCTCAGAAACTGTGAGGTAATAAATGTGTGTGTTGTGTGTGTTAAGATTTTTCATTTATTTATCTGAGAACAAGAGAGAGAGTACAAGCATGGGGAGCGGCAGGCAGAGGGAGAAGCAGACTCCCCACAGAGCAGGGAGCCCAACACGGGACTCGATCCCAGAACCCTGGGATCATGACCCAAGCTGAAGGCAGACACTTAAATGACTGAGTCACCCAGGCGTCCCAGTAAAGTTGTGTTGTTTTAGGCCACTGGGTTTGGGATGATTTGTTATTCGGCACTAGAGAACTAACAAGGATGGTTACCATGAAATGGGTCATTCCATGATTTTGATCTCTTTGTTTCTTTCCCACGACCACTGACCAGCTTTTCACATCCTGAAAATACAGGATATGAGGCAGGGAAAATAAGAGAATTCAGGACAGCTGAAAAAATATATATCAGTGTGGTATTGGTAAAAGCACAGACATGTAGAAAAATGAAACAGACTAGAGTCTAGAAATAGTTCCATGTAAATGCAGCCAATTGATTTTGACAGAAGTGCAACGGCAATTCGGTGGAGATTTCTCTATTTTTTTCTTTTCCTGCTACAAAAGATTACCACAAACTTAGTGGCTTAAAACAACACAGATTTGTTATCTTGCAGTTCTAGCAGTCAGAAATCTGAACTTGGGTGAAAAGGGCTAAAATCAAGCTACCAGCAGGGCTGTGTTTTCCTTGACAACTCTCAGGGAGAACCAGTCCCTTACCTCTTCCAGGTCTAGATGCCACCTGTATTCCTTGGCTCATGGTCCCTTCCAGCAATGACATCACTCCAACCTCCTTCTGTCATTTCATCTCCTTCTCTGACTCTGACCTTCCTCTGTTCCTCTTATAAGGACCCTTGCAATTACATTGGGCCCACCTGGGTGGTGTTTTCAACAGGTGACCCTACAACAACTGTACCCTCATATGCCAAAAAAAAAAAAAAAAGAACCTTGACCTATCTTCACACCTTATACAAAAATTAACTCAAAATGGACCATCAAAATGTGGAAGATGAAGCTCTGAAAGCTTCAGAAAAAAAACACAAGAGAAATCTTTGTGAAGTTGGATTAGGGAAATAGTTCTTAGATACTACATCAAAAGCACAATCCATTGTTAATAATAGAAAAATTAGACTTTGTCAAAATTTTGCTCTGCGGAGGTAATGATAAGAGAGTACCTGGAAAGATCAGCCATAGAATGGGGGAACTATTTGCAAATCATATATTTGACAAAGGACTTGTCTCCTGAGTATGTAAAGAACTCTTGAAACGCAGAAATAAGAAAAGAAACAGCCTTATTTTTTAAATGGTAAATGATTTAAGCAATCACCTCACCAAATTAGATGTACAGATGGCAAATAAGCACCATGAAGAGATGCTCACCATTGTTATTCTCTACGGAAATGCAAATCAGAACTATAATCAATACAATACACCTGTTAGCATAACCCTACACACACATACACACACACGCGCGCGCACACCCACACGTGTGCGCGCACACACGCATGCCACAAAAAAAAAATCAACAATATCAAGTACCGGTGAAAACTCAAACTGGAATAACTGGAATTCTTTTTCTTTTTAATCTTTTTTTAAAGATTTTATTTATTCATTTGACAGAGACAGACAGGAGAGAGGGAACCCAAGCAGGGGGAGTGGGAAAGGGAGAAGCAGGCTTCCCGCCAAACAGGGAGCCTGACGCAGGGCTCCATCCCAGGACCCTGGGATCATGACCTGAGCCGAAGGCAGACGCTCAACGACTGAGCCACCCAGGCGCCCCAGTAACTGGAATTCTTATACGTTGCTCCTGAGAATGCGGAATAGGACAGCCGATTTGGAAAACTCTTCGGCAATATCTTTTCAAGTTAAACATACACTTACCATATTTATCTAAAGATAATAAAATCTATGTTCATACAATAAACCTGCATGTGAATGGTTAAAACAGCTTTATTCATAATGGCCAAAACCTGGAAACAACCCAAATATCCCTCAGCTAGGGAATGAACTAGAAACAAAATAAAACAGTGACACATTTGTACTATGAACAACTGCTCGGCTATAAAAGAGAGTAGACTGCTGATCCGTGCAACAGCACAGGTGAATCTCAGATGCCTTCTGCTAAGTAAAAAAGCCATACTCAAACACACGCTATATGATTTCATTTATATGACATTCCGGAAAAGGCAAAAAACTGTAGGGACGGAGAACACATCAGCGGTTGCCAAGAGGCAAGGGTTTGACTATGAAGAAATAGCTGGAGAGAATTTTTTGGAGGAAGGTAGGGGAATAGAGCTGCTCTGTGTCTTGATGGTGGTGGTGGTTACAAGGACTCCATGCACCTGCCAAAACTCTTACACCGTCCACCAAAAAGAATATATTTTATCTTTTTAAAAGACTTTTAAATTTATTTATTTGAGAAAGGGAGAGTGAAAGAGCATGAGCTACAGAGGTAGAGGAAGAAGCAGACACGCCACTGAGCAGGGAGCGATGCGGAACTCGATCCCAGGATCCAGGGATCATGACCTGAAGTGAAGCCAGATGCTTAGCCAATGGAGCCACCCAAGAATATATTTTACTAAATGTCAAATTGTAAAACAAAGAATTTTAAAAGAAGAAGAAAAAGGTATATGACGTCAAATGTCTTGTGTTGTCTTACGTTAGGAAGTGGGTTCCCTATGTCAGGGAGCAAAGGATAGATGGATGGATGGTTGGTTGGCTGGCTGGCTGGATGATGTGTGCCTGTCTGCATGCTTATGATCACCTGCTCACATTCTTGGGTTCCTCAGGTGATATTACTCAGAACTTCTGGGCAGAAGTTGCAGGTGTCTTTTCTATACACCCCCTCAGCTTATGGTACAGTGAGCATCTGAGGCTAAATGAGACACCAAATGTGAAAGCTCTTTATGAAGTGGAAGTGTACTGCCAGCTGTGTCACTGCTGAAGGAACAGTTGACACATTATTTGTTCTGCAGCAAAGTTGAGGCTCCTGAAACCAAATACCACAGGTTAAAAAAAAAGTCCATAGAGGGGCGCCTGGGTGGCTCAGTCTCTTAAGCTTCTGACTCTCGATCTCAGCTCAGATCTTGATCTCAGGGTTATGAGTTCAAGCCCCGAGTGGGGCTCCATGCTGGGGATGGAGGCTACTTTAAAAAAAAACCATAAAGAATCCTGGTCCAAGGATGAAGTGACATGCAGGTAGGCAATGGATACACATACAGTGCAAGGTCATTACTAATGACCACCTGTAACACATCTCCTTCCCAACTCGCCACCTGACAAAATGCTCTCTGGAGGATTAGAAACAGAGGATGAATCCAATCTCCAATTTTGTGACTGGGAAAATGAAATCTGGAAAGAAGAGGAGATTTCCCCAGGATCACACTGTGAGCTGGCCGGGGATTTGGGACCCCAGTCTCATAGTAGAATGTTCTTGACTGTATTCCCTTCAATTGCTGTTTTAAGTGGTGTGCACACAATTCTAATTCCCCAGCAGCCCAGCCCAAATAACCAGCATGACAGATTACTGAACTGGGTAAAATATTCCAGAGACGTAAAAAAGGAAAAAGAACAGCTTAAAGTTCCTATAAAGGAAAACAGCTGTGCAAAGAAAACCATTTAAATTTAACAGAGAATTGGAACTTTCTTTTTTCTACACTCTGCTGGGGAGCACTTGATTTCTCTCTGCTCTCCTATGCCAGCCAACAATGACATGATTGTGGGTTATTTTACTTGGAGTGTTTCTCAGCCTCTAAATATGAGCCAACCTATGCTCTGATCAGAAGAATTTTTTTAAATTCAAATTTCCAAGGAAAGAAGGGGGTTAATGGACCTGAAGGCTTTTATCCATAGGTCTAAGAATTGGTTTTCCCCTCAGTATAAAAGGAGGCAGGAGCGCTCTACAGAAAATCTGTAATGCACCTTTGTAGTCCTCAGTCTAAGGAAAGGGAGGGAATTCCAGAAAGAAGCTGCTGCCACATGTTGATGTCTCTTTCCAGAGTAAACCTAACATTCAAGTCGATTTCTGTAGGCTGGAAACTGCTGAAGAAAACAAAAGTGTCTGAAGCAGAAAACCAAAAAGCAGTAAAACAAAGAGATCCTACTTTCTCCACTCCGGGGGGCATGGAATTAAAAAACAAAACAAAACAAATTAAAATAAATAAATAAATAAAAACTTGACCTGTATCTCTGGACAAGCAGAAAGCTCATTTTTGGGAGAACTGTATCCCAACCAGCCAAGGTATTGGTGAACCAGCAAAGGTGAATCTTGGAGAACTAAGGCAAAATAAAAGGGTTTCCACCCTTCTCTTCACAGAGCTTCCCACCCGCATTGGGAAAGAACACAAAAGAAAGGAAATTGCTCACGGAGATTCATCTTCCTGCAAAGGTGGCTGCCTTTATTTATATATACCGTGTTCTTCTTACAGATGAGTGGTTTACTTCCTGACAAGACACATTTAGGATCATCATATGCTTGAATTTACTAGCAGGTATTATGGTAAATTATTTCAGGCTATAAAAGCATGCCCGATTTATGTGCATCGCAGGGCCTAAAAGTATGACTATGACAATGTCAATAAAGAGTGTTTAAGTTCTAATAGTCTTCTTATGAGCATTTATGAACATCATTCATTTTTAAGGAGACAGAGAAGAGTTAGTGAATTGGCAGATGTCAGACAGAAGAATTTTCAATTTTGCTCTCTATATCGAATAATCTGCTTACAACAAATTTCATCAAACAAGCGTTTGGGTATGGAAGATGGGAAAGCCGTGACACAGTGGGCATTGGGGGTCCAGTGGGCTTGAGTGGGCATTTGGCTTTGCCTCTTCCTTGTCATGAAGGCAACTCTCTTGGAGCCTCCGTGTTTTCTTTCTTCTTCTTTTTTTTTAAATTTAATTTTATTTTATTTTTTGTGTGTGTTCCAAGATTCATTATTTATGCACCACACCCAGAGCTCCATGCAATACGTGCCCTCCTTAATACCCACCACCAGGCTCACTCAACACCCCCCATCCTCTCCCCTCCAAAATCCTCAGTTTGTTTCTCAGAGTCCACAGCCTCTCATGGTTCATCTTCCCCTCCGATTTCCCCCAACTCACTTCTCCTCTCCATCTCCCCATGTCTTCCATGTTATTCCTTATGCTCCACAAGTAAGTGAAACCATATGATAATCGACTCTCTCTGCTTGACTTACTTCACTCAGCATAATCTCCTCCAGTCCCATCCATGTTGATACAAAAGTTGGGTATTCATCCTTTCTGATGGAGATGTAATATTCCATTGTATATATGGACCGTATATTCTTTATCCATTCATCTGTTGAAGGACATCTTGGTTCTTTCCACAGTCTGGTGACCATGGCCATTGCTGCTATGAACACTTGGGTATTTCAAGCTTTACTACAAAGCTGTGATCACCAAGACAGCATAATACTGGCACAAAAACAGACACATAGACCAGTGGAACAGAGTAGAGAGCCCAGATATGGACCCTCAACTCTATGGTCAACTAATCTTCAACAAAGCAGGAAAAAAATATACAGTGGAAAAAAGACAGTCTCTTCAATAAATGGTGCTGGGAAAACTGGACACCTATGTATAAAAGAATGAAACGCGACCATTCTCTTACACCATACACAAAGATAAACTCAAAATGGATAGAAGACCTCAACGTGAGGCAGGAATCTGCCAAAATCCTAGAGGAGAACATAGGCGGTAACCTCTTCGACATCGGTCACAGCAACTTCTTTCAAGACATGTCCCCAAAGACAAAGGAAACAAAAGCAAAAATGAACTTTTGGGACTTCATCAGGATCAAAAGCTTCTGCACAGCAAAGGAAACAGTCAACAAAACAAATAGGCAACCCACGGAATGGGAGAAGATATTCACAAATGGCACTACAGAGAAAGGGCTGATATCCAAGATCTATAAAGAACTCAAACTCAGCCTCAGTGTTTTCATTTGAAAAAGGTGGATGACAGTATTCACCACGTGACACTATTGTAACACTCATGGAAATTTATGTTTTTTAAAAAATCCTTCAGATCGTCGTAGCATAGGTTGGCTTATATTTAGAGGCAGAGAGTGGCTCATATTTAGAGGTTGAGAAACACTCCACATGAAATAACCCACAATCATGTCATTGTTATCTGGCATGGGAGAGCAGAGAGAAATCAAGGGCTCCCCACAGACTGTAGCAATAAGAAAGTTACAATTCTCAGGTAATGAAAGGAGGAAAGGAGGAATGTCTTCACCATCAAGTTATACTCCCCATCAGCGTATCTCACCGCTGGTGCTACACCCTGTCAAGTGAAAACTATTCACAAAATGTCGCAGAATGCTGAGTCTGTTGATTTCTTGCTAGCAAGAGAGGAGTGTTAACAGAATCTGAGCAGAGAGCCCGCAAGCATTGGATTTATTTACTCTTTGGAAGGGAACTTTACCACTGCATTAATTTGGAACTTCGAAGACTGAGCTACTTCATTCTGTCACCTGCAAAACCCGTAAGCAAATTCCAATGTCCTTATTTGTCTCTTTCATTGGATACTTTTTCAGGAATTTTGATTGGTAAATGCCAAACAGGGTCCTTTAATAATTTGAATTTCCTGGGGTGTTTTTTTAAAATTTAATTTTATTTGTTCAGTGTTCCAAGATTCATTGTTCATGCACCACACCCTGTGCTCCATGCAATCCGTGCCCTCCTTAGTACCCACCACCAGGCTCACCCATCCCCTCCCCCTTCCAAAACCCTCAGTTTGTTTCTCAGAGTCCACAGTCTTTCATGCTTCATCTCCCCCTCCAATTTCCCCCAATTCACTTTTCCTTTCCTTCTCCTAACATCCTCCGTGTTATTCCCTATGCTCCACAAGTAAGCGAATTTCCTGTTTTATAGCTGTTCTTTCCCTAATTGGCTCCCAATCATTTTAGTTCCTATTGGGAATTCCACTCCCTCCTTATCCGGCCCTAGTCTCTTATTCCTGATTTTTCTTTATTATACCGTGTCTATCGGTTTTTCTATGCCTATTGAGTTTTTTTCTTCTTTGGTTACAGTAGATCTGCACCATTAATAGATAGTTTCCAACTATCTCAGTTCTTTTTCCAACTATTTTGGATAAAAACATTTAATTTTCCAAATGAGTGTACTTGATGGCTTTGAGGGGTCACTCACACCTCAGTATAGATGGGTCCTTACCATCTAGTTAATTTGCATTCATAAGAAAACATAAGATGCAAGAAGATGCATAAGAGAGGAAAAATAAGGGACATGGTTTTCAAACTGAAATCAGCCGATGTGGATGATAATCTCCTAAGAGAGGGCCTAATTTTTAGTTTTCACTCAGTCCCATCTGCTGTTACCACTGCTCTAGGACAACAGGCTTGATCAACTGTTTCCCCGCTGCTCTCTGGCCGGTATTACTTTAACTTCAGAGACAAATACACTGAGGCTGTAGCAGCCACCTGGAGTGTGGCAGCAGGCAAAGGTATCAGTCTTCCCTGCCTTGCCAGCCCCTCCCCCTGCTTAGGTTCCCCGGTGTCAATGCTGCGGACAAGGCTCAGACTTCTTTCTTTTCAATAAACGTGATTATCTGGGGGCACCTGGGTGGCTCAGTGGGTTAAGCCTCTGC
The DNA here is from genome assembly GCF_963455335.1 of Martes martes. Lineage (NCBI taxonomy): Eukaryota > Metazoa > Chordata > Mammalia > Carnivora > Mustelidae > Martes > Martes martes. Next base: position 145,395,247 of record NC_137888.1, read on the forward strand.
CTTTGGCTCAGGTCATGATCTCGGGGTCCCGGGATCGAGCCCTCCATCGGGCTCTCTGCTCAGCAGGGAGCCTGCTTCCCTACCCCACCCCACCGGCTACTCTACCTGCTTGTGATCTCCATCTGTCAAATAAATAAATAAAATCTTAAAAAAAAAATAAATAAACATGATTATCTGTTTCTGCCCTAGATTTGTTCAAAAAGAGGTATCAACAAAATCACTTTAAAAAAATCACTTGTCATTCATAAGTCTTGCTTTGGGGTTCAGAAAATATGGTTGTCTCAATGAGGCCCAGATCTCAGGAACAGAGTCACTACTCTGATAGCTTCGGTATTTCCAGGACTTACCCACCACCTGGTGAAATGAGAGCTCGAGCATTCTGTTTTATAATGGAACTTTCAAAGCTGATTCAAAGGAATTTGACTGCTGTCGCAGAACCAGCCCTGAAGACAGAGCATTAAAAGGGTCATTCGATTCCCTCACCATAGGCCAGCGCTGTAAAGTTCATGAGCGGCCTCTTCTAAGACAACTCCTTTCATTCAAGCATCTGGGTCTGGCCTCAGCTGTTGCTCAAGGTCCAAGTTTCATGGTCTAAGGACTACCTCTATAAGAGAAGTATCTCCCTATTAGACATTTCAGCCTTCATTTCCCCCTTCCCTAATCACACCAGTTTGCCCAACAGGAGGCTTTCTTCCTGTAACCAGTAAGTGAGCACTCATTTGCCTGGGTCTTATGCAAGGGTCAGCCCCACGGTCTTTCCATAGACTTTCATTGTGGCATGACCAGTCAGGACTCCAGAGAAAAGAAGATAATTAAGAACAGAGTCATGTCCAAGTTATATCCTAAAATATTGCTTACAAAACCCAAAGTCCATTCCATTGCCTCCAATTTGGCTCTGCTACTTCAGAGCTGTATGACCTCTCTGGGCCTCAGTGTCCTTATCTGAAACTGAGTGGGAAGTGAAGGTTACCCCGCCTCACCAGTGGGCTTCTGTGAAGGCTAATGGAGATTTGTAAGAAGGTCAGGACCCTGGCTAACATATACAGGATCATTAATATATCTATATGAGCCCATTGCTTCTCTAACTCACTGGTCAGATCTTTACACAACATACTGTGTGCAAAATCATGGTGCTGCTCTCAGCACCATGTATTAGCCCCTACTCTGATGTTCCTGCTACCCCTCACCTCCAAAGCTTATCCCCTGCAATGCAGTCTGACCAGTTCTATGTAGGTTACACTTCAGTTTCCAAGCCAGTCATGAGAGGAGGAGGAAGGAACGTTCTGACCTCTCAGATGAGCAATCTCGCCCTTCTTCCCAGATCTGCTCCCTCCCCAGCTCCACCCCTGTGGTTCCCATGACAAATACATTTTTCTTACATGGCCACAACGGAATGTTCTGAGAGGGGCAGCTTTCTAAACCAGACCGCTTAGAGTCATTCTTGGAACACTTCGGAACTACATTGAAAAAAGAACGTCCTTCTCTCCTGGTACGACGAGGCTTGGGGAGGGAGGCCTGGGAGCTATGGCAGCCATGTCCCTGGCTGTGGGTCAATGGTCAATGTGAAGGCATAGACAATCAAGCCAACAAACTGACAGAGTTGAGAGTCGGAGGGAAGGCGTCTTCCCTCGGCAAGGAAGATGTCTCCAGATCCCTGTACTGTCTGCTCTTCCTGAAGCCCGGCTGTTGAACCCGCGTTTTGTGGTGTAAGCACCCCGCCCCTGCCCATCATTGCAGGTGGGGTTCTGTGCTTGAAACCAAGAGACACACCTAAGATGAAGGGGAAAGCTTATCCACTCAGCCAGAATCCTTCCTCAATGGCCTCGCCTGTAATCCTTGGCTTGTACTGACCCCTAGGTCTATGCTGATTTACTAGCATGTTCCGTCTACTACCTCAATCTACCAAGGAAGTAATCACCATAACTATTTCTCAATGGTCTCTAAGAGAGTAAGCATCTTACATCTATTGCTGCTCTTCAATATGCTAAACTATATATATATATATATATATTTTTTTTTTTTTTTAAGATTTATGAATTTATTTGAGAGAGAGCACACACATGGAGGGAGGGGCAGAGTGAGAATCCTGAAGCAGGGTCCCAGCTGAGTGCGGAGCCCTATGCTAGGTAGATCCCAGGACCCTGAGATCAAGACCTGAGCCAAAATCAAGAGTGGCCAGCTTAACCAGTTGAGCCATCCAGGTGCCCCCTAAATTGTAATTTTTAGGTAAATTCATGACTCAGGTACAAATGTGAAATAAACATGTCAAAAGTTTTATTCAACTCATTAATTAATAGGAATCCAGTAAAATGGGTTTTTTTTAAGATTTTATTTATTTATTTGACACAGAGAGAGAGATCACAAGTAGGCAGAGAGGCAGGCAGAGAGAGAAGGGGAAGCAGGCTCCCTGCTGAGCAGATTGCCCCATGCAGGGGTCGATCTTAGGACCGTGAGATCATGACCTGAGCTGAAGGCAGAAGCTTAACCCACTGAGCCACCCAGGTGCCCCGGAATCCAGTAAAATGTTAAAACTAGTTCAAATAAGAGATGGAATTATATAAATTTATATTTTCCACCAGGCAAAATTTACTGGCATTTTTATGAACAGGAATCACCTGCATTACTATGAACAGGAAATGTTACCACTGGTTTTCTCAACTTAATTTCTACCCTTAGAGAGTTGTTTTGGGGGGGAACCCTCAGCAACTGCAAGTCAAATACACAACTGTATGGAATCAGGTGTCTCAGAAGCTCCCCCACACAATGGCTAGCATTCCCCTGAATGTACACCCAGTCATCTCTTTTGTCCATTTCCAATTCTTGGACAATCTATTTTGACAATTACAACCTTGTAAGAGAGGGGTGATTATATGCAAGAAAACATCATCATCACTTTGGAGAGGAGGAAACCGAAGGTCATAGAAGTAAGAAATTTATTTTGATCACACGCTTTCATAAAATGGCAAGCTGGGATTCAGACACTGCTCTGACTCCAGGATCTTCACCAAAACTGTCCAAGGTAGGTAGGGCCTTAGGCACATTTCCTGCCTCACACTAGACTCGCTAGGGAAATGCATCCCTCACTCACTCATCCCTCACTCACTCTTTCACTCATAGATACTGCTTTTATTCGGTGCTGTGATGAACTGTTTGCTATCTTAACTTAATCAGCTCCAGACCACCAGGAACAAACCTCGGTGTGATGAAGTCAGGTTCATTGACATACTGTAGGAAGTGCACAATAGAGGACCCATAGGGTGTCCCACCAAATGAAGGAAAAGAGAGAATTACAGAATTAGGAGGAAGGAAGGAGTTTAGGAGGATGTCAACAAAACGGGATTTTGCAAACTCAGAGCAAAGCAAGGCTGTGCATCAAGGTATCATAGTAAGTCTTGGACTGTGAAATGGACCAAGGGACCCCTTTCCTTGGAAACAATAAAGTTACAATAGCTGTGCAATGTTGTGTCCTGATCCCACGCTCCTCGCCTAGGTAGTAAACTCTGCACCTGGGTTGTAAAAAGAGGCTGTTTCTCTATGTCAATGACTTTGACCCCTCCAGGCAAGAAGAGGATGTTTCTTTTTTAACATTTTTTATTATGATTGACACACAACATTGTGTGACTTTAAGGTATACAATGTGTTTGCTGATTTGTATGTTTATATACTGCATATGAATACCACTGTAACTTTAACTAACACATCTCTTGCTTCACTTAATTTTTGTTTCCTTTTTGCAGTGTATGTGTCTTTCTTACTAACACAATTCCAAATCTGTAAGTTTCTGGTAATCTGTGATTTTAGAGAAAATTCTCCCCAGGAGTAAGGGAGAAGTACTCACTCCAAGAAAGGATTTTTTTTTTTCCTTTGAGGCACTTAATAGCTACAGTGTCCTTGAGAGAAATATTTATTAACTTTGGAACTGATTTTTCCGGTGTCTTTTATTCCAGCCTGATGAACGGCCAGGCAGACTTTGAAAGACCAAGCTAATACTAACTTCCTCACATCTCAGTGGAAGCGACAAAGAGATCATTACAACACAGCCCAAGAAGGTGCTATAATAGGGGATTTAACTTAGACTTAACTTGGGTTAAGGAAGACTGCCTGTAGGAGACAGACCTCCCTGCTGGGAAAAGCAGAAGTTGGCCAAGGGAGAGTGGGGAAGAGGGTGCAGCCCAGGAAGGACATAAGCAAAGAGAATGAGGGAGAGGGTGGCAAATTGGAGGAATGGCAGGTACTGGTAAAGGTCAATCAACAGGATGTCTGGAATGCTGGGGAGAATGGCAGTTGATACCCAGACTCCCCTACATCCAGACGGAAAGTACCGGTGACCTTGGAGTGTGTGTTCTTTGTTCAAGGAACAGTTCTTTGAGTGGTCTTCCTATGTGTATGCAAATGAAAGGCAAGTAGCCCTGTGAGGGGAGAGTGCCAAGGGGAATCCCATTTCCTAGGGTCCTTGCTTATTTAGCAAATCTGATACCAGCCGAGGAAACAGGGCCATTTTGTACACTTTGCATGGAGTTTTCCTCTCCTATTCCCTGAGAACATTTAGGGGAGCCAGGCTGGCCTTTAACCAAACCTGCATTGCTGAAAAGGGCAATGAGACTCGAGAGAGAAAATCGCCACAAAGAAATGGGATGGCCTCCCAGGAGAGAACTGGAGTTAGCCAAGGGTTGTATCATTCCGGGTCCTGGAAGAGAACAGATCTCACATTGCAACAGGCTAATCCTCCTGCTGTCTCTTCTCTGGCCGAACCCAATCAGAAGCCGAGGGCGAGGATGCCTGGTGATGCTTTCCCAGGAGGTCAGCCTGCTGGGGCGTGAAGCAGGGTGGAGATGGGAAAGCAGTGCATCTGGAGGGACAGAGCTGAAACTCCCAGCACAGGGGTTAGTGCTGAGAGCGCTTTCTGACCTGTTCACACTAGCGTGTGGTTGTTTCTCTGCCAAACAGTTCCGGAAAGTGAGAGGAGAGGAGCCGTTACTTACAGCCGAGCAGGGAGGAGGAGACCCAAGGACACTGGACCTGGTGTGTGCTGCAAACTGCCACGGCAGGAGACAGGCAGGCACAAGAAAGCACTTCCAAATGACTTCCTTACTTCGTTTTAATTTTAACTCTTTTGTTTAAAATAATTTGTTATTGAAATTTAGAAACTGAAAGGAGTGACCGTGGGTGTACCCTTCATCAAAGAAGATCCTATTCCTTCACGTGCCAAGAGCAAGGGGTTGGATGGCTGAGCAGATCTGGAAGGACTTGATCGTCAGGTAGAGACGTTATCCTGAGCCACCAGAGAGCCTGAAGCAGGGAGCGGCATAATTTATGGGCCTGATGTTGCTGGATTATTGCCGTGATAGCAAGCTCCTGCCCTCTCATTTATCCAACCAGGAAGGATTACACATTAATTCCATTGCCAATGGACTTTCCCGCCCAGAGGGAGAGGACAGCCAAGAACCCTGGGAACCAAGAGAAGGCAAGGAGCCAGTGAGGGGAGATAGAAAATAAGGACAAAAACAAGCAGGGACACCTGCGTGGCTCAGTCAGTTAAGAGACTGCCTTCTGCTCAGGTCATGATTTCAGGGTCCTGGGATTGAGCCCCACATCAGGTTCCCTGCTCAAAGGGGTCTGCTTCTCCCTCTCCCTTTCCCTCTGCTCCCCCCCCATACTGTCTTTCTTTCTCTCTCTCTCTCTCACAAACACACACACATGAATAAATAAATAAATAAATAAATAAACCCAAGTATTTACTTTTCAATCTTGAGCCTTGAAAATAATGCAGTAGAATTAGAAAATCTTGTTTCTAGGTATCACATTCTTTGGTTCTACATTTCTAGGCTTTTGAGGAGTATATAAGCTGGTTTCAAGAATGTTCTGAGGTTTTAGTCAAGAAAATGATTTATTCTCTGCTCTGGGCCAGGTACCAAGAGAACAAGGAGAAGGAAGTATGGATGCTGCTCTTGAGACCCTCACAGACTTGCAGAGCAGTAGATACATAAACAATTAATTAATTGTTGAGCCCCTGGAATAATATAGGACATACTGTAGACACACACACACAAGACAGCTAGAATTTTAAAATTTTGTTTTTAGAAAGCAGGTGCAGAAAGTTGAGTTAATTACATTCCTCAATACTATCTACAGCATCTCCCATCATCAGTCTCCTGGTTTTTTATTTAACTTAATTTTTTATTTTGAGAGAGCGAGAGTACAAATGGGAGGCTGGGCAGAGGGAAAGAGGAAGAGAGGATTTTTTTTTTTTAAATTTATTTATTTGACATAGAGAGAGAGAGATCACAAGTAGGCAGAGGCAGGCAGAGAGAGGGGGGAAGCAAGCTCCCTGCCGAGCAGAGAGCCCGATGCGGGGCTCGATCCCAGGACCCCGAGATCATGACCGGAGCCGAAGGCAGAGCCTTAACCCACTGAGCCACCCAGGCGCCCTGAGGAAGAGAGGATCTTAAACAGGCTCCATGCTCAGTGGACTCGGGACTCAGTCTCCTGACCTGAGCTGAAATCAAGTCAGTCACTCGACCAAATGAGCCATCCGGGCACTCTGTTCTGTTCTCTTTTCTCCCGTTCCGTTCCCTGAAAAAGTGGGTAGGCACCCACTTTAATGGACATGATAAGTAAGGAGGAGCACCTCCTCCTTCCCTGACCTTGCTGGCATACTTGTAAAAATATATAGAAGCCATACCATGCCATCCATCTTCATCTGCTTCTTTCAGTCAACTCTCTGATTTAAGATCCACCCATGATGCACATGCATATCTAGCTCACAGCACCTAATGACTGAAAAGTGTTCCATAATACGTGTTCCATTCCTCCATCAATGAAAGCTTGATTGCCTCCAACGGCCCCACTCCCACACAGAGGCCCAAGGGAACACCCATGGATCTGTCCATTCATGGGCTGGGAGCAAGTTTCTCTGGCATATTTATTTGCCCAGGAGCAGGCTGGATGGGTCATGGAATATATACCAGGTCCCTAAGTACTGGTATACTGCTCTCCAGAGACCCACACTTGGTTATCTCACTCTCTACCCTAATGTTTGCCAGCCCTGTGGCTCTAAAGTAATGTTTCATTTTTATTTTGTGTTTCTTGGTTACCTAATGAAGTTGAGCAATGTAGCCTTTGTGCATTTTTCTATTGGATTTACTTTATAATCTAGATTTTATTTGTGTCACTTTTTAATGATGTAAAACCTCCCTATCTGTGTCTCAATTGTCAACTTGCCTATTGTAGTTTATTTAAAATAAATTCTTTTTTTTTAAGTTTTAATTTAAATTCCAGTAGTTAGCATACAGCGTTATATTAGTTTCAGGTGTACAATGTACTGATTCAACACTTCTAGTACACCCCGTGCTCTTCACAAGTACACTCCTTAATCCCCATCACCTATTTAAAAATAAATTCTTAATCTAAATGTAATATAACCCATTAACTATTTTAATGTGTGGTTGGTGTGGTCCTGCTTAAGAAATTTTTCAATCCCACCCTCATCACAAAGATACTCTCCTACATTTTCTTCTTTTAAATTGATGGGGGTTTTTTTATTTTTATTTTTATTTTTATTTTGTATTTGACAGACAGAAATCACAAGTAGGCAGAGAGAGGCAGGCAGAGAGGAGGGGGAGAGGCAGGATCCCTGCTGAGCAGAGAGCCCAATGTGGGGCTGGATCCCAGGACCCTGAGATCATGACCTGAGCCAAAGGCAGAGGCTTAACCCACTGAGCCACCCAGGTACCCCTTAACTTGATGGTTTTATCGTTCCATAGGAAATTAGTCCATGTATAGTTCACTTATAGTTGGTGTGGTGCCAACTTTATTATCTGTCAAGTTCTCCTACATACAAAGGTATATTTCTGAGTGCTCTGTTCTGTCCCATTGAGCTAGTCTATTCACCCACAATTACCATACTTCTTTTGTTATTGTGGCTTTATGATATGTGTTGATATCTGGGAAGGTGAGCCTTCCTTCTAGTTCTTCTGCATTTCAACATGAATCTAGATATTTATGGACATGTGTCCTTTCTTAGACATTTTACAGGAAGATGGTAGAGATCCCCCCAAAAATCCAACCGGACTATTTCTTGGATTGCATTGCATACATAGACCAATTGGAAGGAAACTAGCATCATTACAATATTAAATCATCCCGTTCAATACTGTGCACTGTCTCTCCATTTATTCAGATTATTTTCTATTTCCTTTTTTAATGTTTTCAAATTTTCTCCAAAGAGGTTTTAAGTACCTCTTTGGTACTTTACTTCCTCAATACTTCCTAATTTTTGTACTTGTGATGGGCATCGTGTTCTCTCTTATACCTTGTGGTTGTCATTGCTGGTATGAAGAATGAACGCTAGTGAATCTTGTAAGGTGATTTTTTTTCTAGCGACCTTGTTAAACTCATATATTTTAATAGTTTATTTGTTGATTTTGTTGGGTTATAGGTGAGCATATCATTTGCAAATACTGACTATTTTATTTCTTCTATTATTACCCTTTTACCTTTTAGGGTCCCTTTAATGCCTCTTGGCATTGACTAGAATGATCAGTGTTGTGTTGAACAGTAGTGGTGTTATCAGGCATCTTTTCCTTATTTCTGATTTTATAATAAGGAATACATCTAATGTTCTTCTTTGGAATATAAAATATTGATGAAAGAAATTGAAGATGGTGCAAACAAATGGAAAGAGATACATGCTCAATATAATGAATTGAATTTAATTGAAAGAATTAATATTCTAAAATTATCCATAATACTTAAAGCAATCTACAGATTCAATGCAATCTCTATCAAAATACCAATGACATTTTTCACAGAACTAGAACAAATAATCCTAAAATTTGTATGGAACCACAAAAGACCTCAAATGGCCAACACAATCTTGAGAAAGAAGAACAAAGCACAATCCTACATTTAAAGATACACTACAAAGCTGTAGTAATAAAAACAGTATGGTAGAGGCATGAAAAATAGACAAGCAGATCAATGGAACAGAATAGAAAGACCAGAAATAAACTCACAATTACATGGTCAACTAATTTACAACAAAGGAAGCAAGAACATACCAAGAGAAGAAGACAAAATCTTAAATAAATGGTGCTGAGAAAATTGGACCACTTTCTTACCCCAGGCACAAAAAAACCCTCAAAATGGATTAAAGACCTAAACACGAGACCTGAAACCATAAAGTTCTTAGAAGAAAAAATAGGTAATAATCTCTTGGACATCTAGAGCCCAGAACACTTTGGAACCAGACTTAGACCTCTCTGCCTAGGAGCCATCACTCATGAGCCAGGGGAGTCCCAGGTCAGCCCTTGGACAGCACGGCACTGCAGAACATGGGGACAGCTGCCTGCCATGCCTAGCTCTTAGCCAGATCCATCCAGCTCTGGACACACTTCTGTAGACTAAGATCTATGTGGGTGGGAACTTCCAAAAAGATGCTGTCCTCCCCCACCCCAAATACAGGCTACTCTGGAACTGTGAGCCATGACCATATGGTCTTGGGAAAGCTGAGAGATCAGCCTGGGAACATGTATTTTACAAATCCTCTTCTTCTTTTTAAGATTTTATTTATTTATTTGAGAAAAAGAGCATACGTTGGGGAGGGGCAGAGGGAGAAGTGGACTCCTCACCGAACAGGGAGTCCTATCTGGGGCTCAATCCCAGGACAACAGATCACAACCTGACCCAAAGGCAGATGCCCCACTGACGGAGCCACACAGGCACCTCTGCTCATCCTCTTCTAGGGAGACTTTTCACTTATAAATTTCTCTTCATTTAGTCACTAATAAGACAATAATTTTTTATAGGCCTTAAAAAAAACAAAATCCCATTAGCAATAATTTTCTGGATATGTCTCCTAACACAAGGGAAACAAGAGTAAAAATAAACTATTGGGACTTCATCAAAATAAGAAGCTTTTGCACAGTGAAGGAAACCATTAACAAAATAAAAAAGGCAACCTACTGAATGGGAGAAGATATTTATAAACGATATATCTGATAAGGGGTCAATATCCAAAATATATAAAGAACTTATACAACTCAAAACAAAAAACCCAGGGGCGCCTGGGTGGCTCAGTGGGTTGAAGCCTCTGCCTTCGGCTCAGGTCATGATCCCAGGGTCCTGGGATCGAGCCCCGCATCGGGCTCTCTGCTCAGCGGGGTGCCTGCTTCCCTTCCTCTCCCTCTGGCTGCCTCCCTGCCTACCTGTGATCTCTGTCTGTCAAATAAATAAATAAAATCTTAAAAACAAAACAAAACAAAACAAAAAAACAAAAAACCCAAATAATCCAATTAAAAATTGGAGAAGGACCTGTACCGTCATTTCTCCAAGGAAAACATCCAGATGACCACCAGGCATGTGAAAAGATGCTCAGCATCACTCATTGTCTGGGACATACAAATCACAACCACAGTAAGATATCCCCTTACACCAGCTGGAATGGCTGGAATCGAAAATACCAGAAACAAGTGTTGTCAAGGATGTGGTGCAAGAGGAACCCTTGTGCACTGTTGGTGGGAATGTAAATTGGTGCAGCTACTATGGAAAACAGTATGGAGGTTCCTCAAAAAAGTTAAAAATAGAACTACCCGATGATCCAGTAATTTCACTGCTAAGTATTTACCCAAAGAAAACAAAAACACTGATTCAAAAAAAAAAATAAAACAACCCTTTATTTACTGCTGCATTATTTACAATAGCCAAGATAAGGAAGCAACCCAAGTGTCCACTGATAGAAGGATGGATAAAGAAGATGTGATATATATATATCATACATGTATATATGACAGATATGTGTATATATGATACATATGTGATATCATATGTATATATGATAGATATGTATATGTATACATATATAATGGAATATTCCTCGGCCATAAAAAAGAATGAAATCTTGCCATTTGCAACAACATGGATAAACCTAGAGGGTATTATGCTAAGTGAGATAAGTCAGATAGAGAAAGGTAAGTGCCACATGATTTTATTTATATGTGGAATCTAAAAAACAAAACAAACAAAAAGCAGATATTGACCCATAATTACAGAGAACAAACAGATGGTTGCCAGCGGGGAGGGATGGAGGGATGGGCAAAATGAGTGAAGGGCAGTAGGAGGTACAGACTTCCAGTTATGGAATGAGCAAGTCAAGGGGGTGAATGGTACAGCATAGGGAATACATAGTCAATGGTCCTGTGATGGTGCTTTGTGGTGACATTTGCAGTGAACACAGCATAACATATAGAGCTGTGGAATCACTGTGTTTTTAAACCTGAAACTAATGTAACATGTGTGCTAACCATACTTCAATTTAAAAAAAGAAAAACAGCGGCGTCTGGGTGGTTCAGTCAGCTGGGCATCTGCCTTTGGCTCGGGTCATGGTCTTGGGGTCTTGGGATCGAGCCCTGCATTGGGCTCCCTGCTGGGCGGGGAATCTGCTTCTCCCTCTCTCTCTCTGCCCTTCTGCCTGCCTGTGCTCTCTCTCTCTCAATAAATAAATAAAATCTATAAAAATAAACAAACAAACAAGCAAAACAAAGTTCTTCCATTGAGTAAGATGCTTTCCATGGGCCTTGGATAGAGAGACTCCTAGTTGTTCACCGTAATCCAGCCTTCCCCTCTTCCATGGTGTCCCAGCACATTTTTCCTGAAAAACAGCACCACTTACATGCTATCGCTCTAGTGGGGAGATGAGCAACCCCAGGGGGGTAAAAGTCAGGGAAGCGAGGCAGGAGGGGGAAAGTGATGGAGGAAGGTGTTCTCGGGCTGCCACAGCTTCCCTAGAACAGCTGCTCAGACTCCTCAGGACGCTTCCAGAGAGGCTGTACGAAATGACCGAGTCACAGAACAGTCTGGTAGGGTGGGAAAGGGAACTCTGTTTCTGCTGGTATCCTGCCATGTCCTATCTCCTTGGGGTGGAGGTCAGCCTGGGAGGCCTTACCCCCTTCATGTTTGGATTCATCACTCAGTCCCCTCGGTGGCTTCTGGGAAACTGGCCAGTGTGGCTAAGAGACATCTGGGGACTTCTCGGATCATGGGAGCAGCACTGCCCAGCACGCTTTCGAAAAGTGCCAGGTCAGGACTCACCATGACTCACTCAGGTCTTCTCTTTTCACCTCTCGGTCGCTAAGGCCCCAGGAATGATGCGAACTGTCACCAGGGAGTACCCTTGCAAGTGACAAAGGTAGGCGTAGCCAAGCAACTCTGGAATGGTGCATAATGGTTGTGTACACATGACAACTGAGTTAGAGCTTGGCATATTTCCTAGACTTGCTTACAGTTTGATGAGGCCATGTGTCTACATTATCATTGTTGGAATGTGAATTATCAGTCACTCTGGGTCTGGTACTTAAGACAATGGGCGTGCCTCCTTCATGATGTCTTTCCTTCTAGCAGCAGGAACCTGCTCATGGCAGCCACCTAGCTTCCACCAAAGACAATGACATCCCTGTGGGATGGTAAAATTATAACATGGAAGAAACCTGGAACCCCTAATGATGCCATGGAACAGAGCCATCCGTCCTCCTGACCTGGACTGCTCACAGTGAGATGAATATGTGAGAAAGAAAGAAATGGTTTTTAAGCCATTGTTTTAGAACTTTTTCTTTCCTTTTTTATTTTTTAAAGATTTTATTTATTTATTTGACAGAGACAGACAATGTGAGAAAGGGAACACAAGCAGGGGAAGTGGGAGAGGGAGAAGCAAGTTTCCCACAGAGCAGGGAGCCTGATGCGAGGCTTGATCCCAGGACCCTGGGATCATGGCCTGAGCTGAAGGCGGATACTTAACAACTGAGCTACCCAGGTGCCCCTAGAACTTTTTCTTATAGCAGTTCACTGTACCCTAACTAACATGATAGCTTTTATTTTAAAGATTTTATTTATTTATTTGACAGACAGAGATCACAAGTAGGCAGAGAGGCAGGCAGAGAGAGAGAGAGAGAGAGGAGGAAGCAGGCTCGCTGCTGAGCAGAGAGCCCGATGCGGGGCTCGATCCCAGGACCCTGAGATCACGACCTGAGCCGAAGGCAGAGGCTTTAACCCACTGAGCCACCCAGGCGCCCCAATGATAGCTTTTATTTAAAAAAAAATTACCACCTATTCTAGTTTTCTGGGAGTTCTTGTCATAAGAGTTGCTTAATTAGATCAAAATTTTTGTATTAATGGTATTTTGTGATTTTTCTCTTTTAGTCCATTAATAGAGTCAGTTGCGTATAGAGATTCTCTAATGCTGAAGCATCCTTGCATTATATATACATATACACACACACACATATACACATACATACTGTTAGATTTGGTTGACCAATATTTAATTCAGAATTTTTGCATCTATATTTATAAAGTGAGATAAGCCCTAAATAAGTCAAGGTTTAATTGCAGGTAAGAAATCATAAAAGCAAAAGGGCTTATATATAAGGCACTGGATAAATAAATAAAACAGTAAATCAGATCTTGTCACTGTGGCGCTTGGGTGGCCCAGTTGGTAGAGAACCTGCTCTTGATCTCAGGGTTGTGAGTTCAAGCCCCACCTTTGGGCATGGAGCCTACTTAAAAAAATAAAGAAAGAATGAAAAAAAAATAAGTAAATATAGGGAATGGGTGCTCATAAAATTATTAAAAGGGAAGGAGAAGCTAGCTCTAGGCAGGGTCTCCAGAATAGGCCCTCAGAGAGGACCAGAGAGCTGTTATGGCTCCCTTAGATGGGGAGGGGAGAACGGAGAGCTGGCTGCCAGACATCATCAGACACTGTGATCCACAAAGCTAGTGACTGGACACTAGACTAGTGGCTAGTCTCCTCAGTGTTGCACCAGTCACGTCCCCGTGATCATGCGAAGCAAAGCAAAGGCAGGAGCATTAGGAAGATGGCCTGCCTCACACTTTGCACTTCTAGATTTCATCCAAATGCATCTGATTGGTGGAACTTAATCACATCAAGAACTCTAGCTGCAAAGGAGACTGAAAGGGGTTGTATTTAGTTGTCCGGGCTTTGCAGTATGGGTGGGCACACTGGAAGACCATCGGAAGGGACAGTGAGCATTAAGTGACAATTGTGTTGGCCAGGGTGCACTAGATTACACAGTAATAGCAGTCTCCCAAATCATAGTGGCTTAAAATAGCAAAATACCTATGCCACCTGACTATCACAAGTCAGCAGGGATGTGATTCTGCTCATCGTTGCCATTCTGATGGGGCAAGTGCCATCTCACACATTGTTGGTTGCTGCCACAAAGGCAGAGAGAACCCAGGGGTCTCAGACCAGCCATTGAGCACACCGGCCTAGCAGTAACACACCACTTGAGCTCATAAGGCATTGGTCAGAATCTAAGAGGCCCCACCGAACCTCACGCGGGTTAATAACACACCGGAAAACTGGGGGAAGACCTGGAAGTATTGTAATTACCGCAATTCCATCTACCCACACCTAGAAATGTCTTCTCCTCTGCTCTCCTGATACAGATTTGCAATCGAGTTTATGCTAGGCTCAGAAGATGAGTCAAGCAGGCTTTCTTATTTTTCCAGTCTCCGGAACAATTTGTGTAAAATGAGAATTGTATACTCCTGGAGAGATTGGAGGATTACATTCATAAAACCATCTGGGCCTGTGATTTTTAATGTGCATAGGAGGAGATCTTCGAGATACTTTTTCTCAAGAGATTCATAAGTCTGTTCGAGGTTCCTATTTCTTTTCGAGTCAATTTTTTGCCCTTTATATTTTCATGTATGAAGTATTTTTATATTCTTTCATTGTGTTTAAATCTCTCATATCTGATTTCCTGCTTTTCACTCTGGGATTTGTTTATTTGCAGGGTTTCTCCCTTTCTCAGTCTTTCCAGAGGCTTGTTTACCTAATTAATTACATTGGTGAAACACTGGCTATGTTAAAATACTCTTTTTTTTTCTATTATTCACTATTTCACTGATTTTTACCTTTTTATTTATTACTTCATTTTGTTTCATTTTTTCATGTTTGTTTTGTTCTCTAGGTTGATTTTCGACTTGAGTGGGTAGGACATTTGGTTTTAGTCTTGATTGTTTTTGCTACACATTTTTAAAGCTATAAAGTCAAAGGCACACATTTTGTTATGTAGTACATGAATCCATTTGGAAAGCATAAATATTCTCCTTAAGCCCAATGAAGTCTTTTGTATGTCTGTTATCCTCTGCCTCTGATACCCTATTTCTTGGAATCTGTCCTACAAATATGATTGAACAGCGGGTAAAGCTATAAATACAGGCTATTTATTATAACTCCTATTCATAATAGCGGAAATACCCCATATGTCCATCAATCAGAGACCTGTATTCTTTTCCTGCGGCTGCTGTAACAAATGACCACAGACCCGGTAGCTTAAAAGAACGCAGGTTTCTTCTTTCACGGTTCTCTAAGCCGGAAGTCTGACATTACTAGCCATGGTCTGAAATCAGGGGTCGGCAGGGCTGCACTTCCTCTGGAGGCTCCAGGAGAGAATCCGGGTCTTGCGTCTTCCATCTTCAACTCAAGCAACTCCTGAATGACTGCTAGACTTAGCCGGCTGGTGGCTGCCACGCTCCGATCTCTGCCTCCATCCACACATCACCTCCACCCCACTAGTGTCAGATCTGCCTTTCTCTTATGAGGATGCCTGTGATTCATTTAGAACCCACCCAGATCATCCTGGGTAATACCCCCATCTCAACTCAATCACATCAGCAAAGACTTCTTTTTCAAATAAAGTAACACTTTCAGGTTCTAGGGATTAGGATATTGGCATTTGGGGGGGGATGACCATGATTCAGTCTACTATAAGAATAGTTAAATAAATCACAAGGATATGCCTATCCCTACAATGAAATATTTTGCCATCATTATGAAGAGTGAGATGGAACTGAGCCTATTAATATGAAAACATGTCAAAGACATACTGCTAAGAAATTAAAAAATACATTGCAGAACAATAAGTATAGTATTACCCTACACTATAATTTACATATATTAAACATGGGCTTAAAATATATTTCTGAATGTATACTCAGAAGTAGCAATAATTGCGTCTGAAGAATGCAGTTGGGTCAGGAAGATGAGAGAATTTACTCCTTTTTTGTACTTTTCTATATTGTTTAGATTTTATTTTATTATGATTATGATTATGATTTTTAAGGAGGCTCCATGCCTAGTGTGGAGCCCAGTGCAGGGCTTGAATTCACGACCTTGAGGTCAAGACCTGAGCTGAGACTAGGAGTCAGACACTAAACCTACTGAGCCAGCCAGGCGCCCCTAGATTTATTTTTTTTAAAAATCAGGGACAGGTTATTTTTATAATCTTTACCACTGTAAAGTGTATTATTATAAAATATTCTCTAGCCTATATGCCTCCAGGGCCCTGGCCCTGCCATGCAGGACTCTGCTCTCCCAGCAATCTTGCTTTACAGGAGAAGCAGAACAAAGCAATCATCTTCCCATGCCCTGTGAAGGTCTGTAGTTTTCGTCTTTTGCCACCTGTTGTTGAACTTCTGGGGACAAGTCATAATGGGAACAGAGAAAGGAAGTGATGACGGATCAGCTTTCAGAGTGAGCAGATCCATGAGCTGTTTAGTTAATTAGTACCCAGACCTTCAAATTCCAATCCTCTTCAGGCCATGTCACTTACTAGCTGGAGAAACTTAAGCAAGTGACATAACTTCTCAGACATCCTTATCTATTATATTACTTGGAGGATAAAAAATTAAATGGATTTTTTTTAACAGACTGAATTGTGCCTATCTCCCCAAAATTCATCTGTTAAAATCCTAGCCCTCTCTATGATTGTATTTAGATATAGGGCATTTAAAGAGGTAATTAAAATTAAATAAAGCCGTAAGGATGGCAGCCTAATCCGGTAGGATTGGTGTCCTTATAAGAGAAAGAAGAGAGGTGACATTAGTAAAAGGTTGGAACAAGAAGTCTCAGCCCTCATTTTCCCACAAAAATAACTTTCATGAAGAAAAACTCCCAATAAGCTCGTTATAGAAATAATCTACCTCAACATAATAAAGGACATAGATAAAAAAGCACACAGCTAACATACTCAACAGTGAGAAACTGAACGCTGTTTCTCTAAGATCGGGAAAGGCAAACATGCCTGCTCTCACCACTTCTATCCGATGTAGTACTGGAAGTTCTAGTTAGAGCTATTAGGCAAGAAAAAGAAATAAAATCACCAAATCAGAAAGGCAGAAGGAAAATTATCTCTGTTCACAAATGACATAGTTTTATATGTAGAAAACCCTAAAGCTCACACACACACACACTATTAGAGCTAATAAATATAGTAAAGTGGCAGGATAGCAAGTCAAACTACAAAAATCACTTGCGTTTTTATAATACTAACAAAGAACTATCCAGAAAAGAAGTTAAGAAAAGTATCTCACTTAAAATACTTGGAAATGAACTTCACCCAAGACATGAAAAGGTGATATGCTAAAAACTTTAAAACCTTGATAAAAGAAATTAAAGAAGATACAAATAAATGGAAAGATATCCTATGCTCACGGCTTGGAAAACTTAGTATTATTAAAATGTCTATACTATCCAGGGGCACCTAGGTGGCTCAGTTCATTAAGCATCTAACTCTTGATTTCAGCTCAGGTCATGATTTTGGGGTCCTGGGATTGAGCTCCACTTTGGGCTCCACACTTAGAGAGGAATCTGCTTGAGATTCTTTCTCTCCCTCTCTCTTTGCCCTTCCCTCCAAATAAATAAATAAATAAATTCTTTTTTTAAAAGTCTATACTCTCCAAAGTGATCTATAGAATTCAGTGCTATGAGCAACAACATCCCAATGATATTTTTCACAGAAATAGAAAAAATATAATCCTACAATTTGTATGGAACCATTAAATATCCCAAATAGCCAAAGCAATCATGACAAAGAACAAGCTGGAGGCATTACACTTTCTGATTTCTTTTTTTTTTTTTTTAAGATTTTATTTATTTGTTTATTTGAGAGAAAGAGAGAGTGCTTGAGCAGGGGGGAGGCATAGAGGGAGAAGCGGGCTGCCCACTGAGCAGGGACCCTGATGTGGGACTAGATTGCAGGACCCTGGGGTCATGACCTGAGCTGAAGGCAGACACTTAACTGACTGAGCCACCCCACATTTTCTGATTTCAAAATATCTCACAGATCTACAGAAATTAAAACAGTTTGGTAATGGCATAAAAACAGACAGACACACGGATGACCCACAGAGGGAAAAAGTTGCTTCAGCAGACACTGCTGGGAAAACTAGACAGCTACATACAAAAGAATGAAACTGGACCACTTTCTAACACCATACACAAAAGTCAACTGAAAATGGATTAAAAACCTAACTGTGAGACCTGAAACCATAAAATTCCTAGAAGAAAACATAGGCAGTAATTTCTTTGACATCAGCCATAGGAATATTTTCCTACATATGTCTCCTCTGGCAAGGGAAACAAAAGCAAAATTAGACTGTTGGGACTACAGCAGAGTAAGAGCTTCTGGACAGCAAAGGAAACCGTCAACAAAACAAAAAGTCTACCTACTAAACGGGACAAGGTATTTGCAAATGACATATCTGATAAGGGGTTAATATACAAAATAATAAAGAACTTATACAACTCAACACCCCCTCCAAAAAAATTTGATTAAAAAATGGACAAAGGACATGAATAAATGTTTTTCTAAAGAGGACATACAGATGGCCAACAGACACATGAAAAGATGCTCAGCATCACTAATCATCAGGGAAATGCAAATTGAAACCACAATGAGATATCACTTTACACCTATCAGAATTGCTAAT
Source organism: Martes martes (assembly GCF_963455335.1). Classification (NCBI taxonomy): domain Eukaryota; kingdom Metazoa; phylum Chordata; class Mammalia; order Carnivora; family Mustelidae; genus Martes; species Martes martes. The sequence continues at coordinate 145,414,036 of NC_137888.1, forward strand.
ATCAAAATCATAAGAAATAACCAGTTCTGGCAAGGATATGGAGAGAAAAGAACCCTCATGCACGGTTGGTGGGAAGGCAAATTGGTACAGCCACAATGGAAAAACCAGTGTGGGAATCCCTCAAAAAATTTAAAATTTAAAATAGAATTACCATATGATCCAGTAATTCCACTACTGAGTATTTAACCCAAAGAAAGCAAAAATACTTATTTGAAAAGATAATGCACACTTGTGTTTATTGTAGCATTTCAAATAGACAAGATATAGAAACAAGTGTCTCTAATAGATGAAAGGATAAAGAAGATATGGGTTATATATATATAATATATATATATATAAAATATATATATATATAATGGCATATTACTCAGCCATAAAAATGAATGAGATCTTGCCAACTGCAACATGAATGGACCTAGTAGAAGTGAAATGAGTCAAAGAAAGACAAATACCATATGATTTCACTCATAAGTGGAATTTTAGAAACAAAATGAATTAAGAAGGAGACAAACAAATAAAAAACAGATTTCTGAATACAGAGAACAAACTGGTGGTTGCCAGGTGAAGGTGGCAGGAACAGGGATGGGATAAATAAATAAAGGGGATTAAGGGTATATTTATCTTTAAAAAAAAAAAAAAAAGACATAGAGTGCCCAGAAATAAATCCATGCATATACAGTGAACTGGTCTTCAACAAGAGTGCCAAAAACACATAATGGGGAAAGAATGACCTCTTCAACAAATGGTCTTGGGAAAACTGGATATCCATAGGCCAAAGAATGAAATTGGACCCTTATATTACACCATACACAAAAATCAACTCAAAATGGATTAAAGACTTAAACATAAGACCTGAAAGTCTAGGGGCACCTAGGTGGCTCAGTCAGTTAAGCACCTGACTTTGGCTCAGGTCATGATCACAGGGTCCTGGGATCAAGCCCCATGTCAGGTTCTGCACTCAGTGGGGCATCTGCCTCTCCCTCTCCGTCTGTCCCTCTCCCTCTGTCCCTCCTTTCACTTATGCTCTCTCCCCCTCTCTCTGTCAAATAAATAAAATCTTAAAAAAAAAAAAACTCAGTATCAAAAACACAAATAACCCAATTATGAAATGGGCAAAGCATCTGAATAGTCATTGCTCCAAAGAATACATGCAAATGGGCAGCAGGCATTTGAAAAGGTGCTCCATATGACTAAGCCCTGGGGGAAATGCAAATCAAAACCACAATGATATTATATTACACCTGTTAGAATAGCTATTATCAAAAAGGGAAAAGGGGTCAAGTGTTGGCCAGGATGTAGAGAAAAGGGGAACCCTTGTGCAATGGTAGTGGAAATGTAAATTCACAGAGCCATTATGGAAAATAGCCTGGAAATTCCTGCAAAGCTTAAAAACAGAACTACCATAAGATCCAGAAATCCTACTTCTGGGTAGATATCCAAAATATTGAAATCAGGATCTCAAAGAGATATCCACACTCCCCTGTTCATTACATCATTATTCATAATAGCTGAGATACGGAAACAACCTAAATGTCTATTGACACATGAATGGAAAAAGAGAAAATGTGGTATATACATAGAATGAAATGTTATTCAGCCTTGAAAAATAAGGAAATCCTGCCAATACATCAATATGGAGGAACCCGATCATGTTAAGTGAAATAAGCCAGTCACAAAAGAACAAATATTGCATGACTCCACTCATATGAAGTACATCATAGTCAGCCTCATAGAAGCACAAAGGAGAATGATGGTTTCCAGGGGGTACAGGGAGAAGGAAATGGGAGTTATTGTTCAATGGGTAAGATGAGTATGTTCTAGAGAGCTATGTACAACATTGTACCTACAGTTAATGATCTTTTGCACATTGTTGAAAGAGTAGATCTCATGTTAAGTGTTTTTACCACAAAAGCAAACAGTGTTTTTGCCACAAAACATAAAGAGGGAGAGCTACCAGGGACGTATGAGCATAGAGGAAAGGCCACGTGAAGACACAGGGAGCAGGTGGCCGTCTACAAGCCAAGGAGAGAGGCCTCACGAGAAACCAAACCTGCCGGCACCTTGATCTTGAACTTCCAGCCTCCAAAGCCATCAGGAAATAAATTTCTGTTATTTAAGCCACCCAACCTGTGGGATTTTTTAATGGCAGTCTAGACAGACTAATCCAGAATTTAAAAGCCAATTATGGTAGGAAATTTATTTGAAAATCTTCAAGAGATTTCATGGACTATCTAAGCACTAAAAGGGCTCGTCTTGAAATAAGTCAATCAGAGAAAGATAATTGTCATATGATCTCTCTGATATGAGGAATTTGAGTGGCAGGGCGGGGGGGTTTGGAGGGTAGAGAAGGAAAAAATGAAACAAGATGGGATCGGGAGGGAGGCATACCATAAGAGACTCTTAATCTCACAAAACTTACTGAGGGTTGCTGGGCGGAGGGGGTAGGGAGAGCGTGATTGGGTGATGGACATTGGGGAAGGGTATGTGCTGTGGTGAGTGCTGTGAAATGTATAAACCTGACGATTCACAGACCTGTACCCCTGGAGCTAATAATACATTATATGTTAACAAAAATAAGTATTAAAAAAGGGGGGGCTCTTCCTGGCATCATAAAAGTGACAGATGTTATCTCTTATTGGTTCTGGAAATTAGGATAGGTTGTCTAAATCTGGGTTTTAGTTCTCCCAATTTGGAGAATTTCCTTTTGGGAAGCAGAATGAAGATAGCACGGTGAAACAGTATGGTCTGGAGCACTCTGGACCAGGATGAAGGTGCTTACCAGCAGGATGACCCCTGCTCAGTTCCTTAATCTGTCCGCATCTGACTACTCTGATCCTACCTCACTGGATTAGGCGGCGAGCAAAATTAAATGACAGACTGTGGCAGGTGCCTGGCTGGCTCAGTTCAAAGACCATGGTCATGATCTCAGGGTCATGAGTTCAAGCACGACATTGGGTGCAGAGATTGCTTAAATAAATAAACTTGAAGAAAATGGCAGACTGTAGAGATATGGCAATCTCACGGTCACCACTTAGTAGCTCTTACACTTCCTTGACAATGACAGGTCATTAGTGTTGCTTTCCTTGAAACCCTCATTACTTTGGAAAGAAAATATTTTCTTTAAAAAAAAAAGGTTTTATTATTTACCTATTTGAGAGCGAGAGAGAGCGTGGACAAGAGTGGGGGCGTGGGCAGAGGGAGAGGGAGAAGCAGACTTCCTGCACAGCAGGGAGCCCAACTGGGGCTCCATCCCAGGACCCTGAGATCATGGCCCAAGTTGAAGGCAAACACTTAATGGACTGAGCCACCCAGGCACCCCAGAAAATAATATTTTCTAGTAAGATATTTCTTAGATTAAACTGTTTAGTTCAGTGTTTTTCCCATGAAGGGGTCTGAACTTCCACTGGAAGCTGGAGAGGATGGTGATAATAGCATCTATTTATTGAGCTCTGATTTGTGCACCCAGCACATATGAATTTTTCATGCATTGTTTATTCAAGCTTCTAGATATCCTAAGAGGGAAGTATTGTTATTATTCTCATTTTACAGATGAGAAAACTAATACTCAGAGCAGTTAAATCACTTTCCAAAGGTCCTACAACTACAAATATCAGCTATTCAACTCCAAAGATCACTTTTCTTAGCTCCGATGCTGTACTGGTCTCAAATATACAACTACCATTTGTATTACTACACGTTTCTCCAATGCTAAGTACTTTATGTATTTAATGTTCCTACCAACCCTATAAGGTAGGTACAAGATTTTATCTCTGTTTTACAGATCAGGAAACTGATGGTTATATAACTTACCCAATGTGATTTAGCGATTGCCAGAGCTGGGACCCAAACCTGCTCTGTTCGAGTCCAAGTTTCTGGCTCTTATTGCCCTACTTTATTGCCTCCTCACTGGGCTCAGACTGTACAGAGCAGTGGAAAATACAAGTGGAGTTCAAGAGAGCTCGATTTTGAACTTGTCTGTGTGACATCAAATAAGTCATTTTGCTTCCGAGCTTCTATTTATCATCTGTTAAACAAAGAACTTCGATTAGACCACCTGTTACTCCCTTCGCTTTAACATTCTATCATGGCAGGTGAATTTTGAACAATTCCATTTATTATGTTACTAAACTTAGAGAAAAACGTGATTATAAACTCCTGAAAGGAAGCTATAGTGATTAAATAATTATGGTAAAGAAGTTCGGTCCCTAGACTTCAGAAATCAGCAAGGCACTATCTTTGAAGTAGTCTTTTTCATCCCTGGAACTGGACATGAGTAGCTAAATTTGCTGTCCGATCCACTGTGTCCACCAAACAAAAGAGAATTTTAAAAATGATGTTTTCTGTATGATCACATTGCAAATAATGGAATATAAAGCAAAAATCAAAAGGAAACCACAATTTCAAAAAAACTGAGTAGTGAAAAGTGGAGAACAAGATGAAGAAAGAAAAGGATAAAATTGGTGGATATGAGGAAATAAATAAAGGCCCGCAGGGAGAAAAACGAGAAAGTGGGAGGAAGATGAGGCATAGGAGAGAAATGGAAAAAATGAGGGGAAAGGGTAATTTCCACCAAGAACAGTCCTGAGCCAGTTTTGGGTTTTGGGAGTGTGCAAACATCACTGCATTCCAATCTGAGAACATCACCCTCCAAATTCTCTTGAACTGAATTCCACAATCTGAGCCCTCCAAAACCCACCAATGTTTGAGAAACTAGGAAAACACCCTTTAGCAAAATTTAAAGTTGTTTTCCTATTCTGCCACTAGGGGGTAGTACATTCCATCCAATTCAACCAGCATTTAGAGGTTTTCTAGTGAGAGTGCCCTAGAGGCTACCCTATGGAATATGGCACCATTCTTTATACTCAAGCATACTTGATAATATACTTACACAAATAATTATCACTCAAGAAGAAGTGAGCTGTGGAATTGCATTTCAACTAAAACTTCAAGACTGGGTGGGAATTCATAATAAGCAGAGATGTGTGGTAGGAGGAAGGTTCTAAAGAAAGGAGTACATTTGGAAGGAAAAATTGGTGACAAAGGTCAACTAAACTTCTATTATAGTTGGAACAGAAAACATTTTCTTAACTTTCTTTTTTATACAGTCAACATCTACAGACAACTTAATGGGGATTGTTCCCACAGGTAAATAACTGAACAGAACTAAGTTATAAAAAAAGATCCAAAAGAATTTATTTTATTTTATTTTATTTTTTAAAAGTAGACTTGATGTGGAGCCTGAAGCAGGGCTCAATCTCACGACCCTGAGATTAAGACCTGAGCTGAGATTAAGAGCCGGACATTCAATTGACTGAGTCACCCATGAGCCCCCAGGATTTTTTAAATGCAACTATGAAAGTTTCTGTTTGACTAGAAAATATAAATCACAATTACAGATCTTTGGCTATGGTAGCAAGGGCCTCTGGTTCTGACAGCTGGTTCTAGATATCTGGATCAAACATAGACCCCAAAGTTATGGAAGGATTTCTCTCCAAATTCTACTCACTCTGCTGTGTGGAAGGGTTAATGAGACTATCATACCACACATCAGAAATCTAGATGCCAACTTCACTTTTAGGATACAGCTGGGTCTGATAGTCAATTTTCATAGTCTTCATAGCATTTGAATTTTATCTTAGGTTCTTTTTATTATTTATAGTTTTACTGAGATATAATTTATATACCATGAAATTCACCCATCATAAGTATACCGTTCCATGGTTTTTAGTGAACTTATAAAATTGTGTGATCATCACACTCAAATTTAATTTAATTAATTAATTTATTTTTAAAGATTTTATTTATTTATTTGAGAGAGAGAAAGAGAGAACACAAGTAGGGTGAGAGGCAGAGGGAGAAGCAGACTCCCCGCTGAGCAGGGAGCCTGATGCAGGGACTTGATCCAGGGACTCTGGGATCATGACATCAGCTGAGGACGGACGCTTAACCCACTGAGCCACCCAGGCGCCCACACTACAATTTGAGAACACCCCTCTCCCTAGTTCCCGTGAATCCATTTGCAGACGATCTCCCTTCCCCACCCAGCCATAGGCAACCACTGATTTATTTTTCTGTCTCTCTAAATTTGCCTCTTCTGGACACTTTATAGAAATAGAATCACATTATATGTATTTTCTGGTATTTGGCTTTTTCCCACTTAGTATAATGTTTCTGAGATTCAACCATGTAGTACATGTATGATTCTTTTTTACTGCTGAATAGAATTCATTGTGTGGGTAGGCTACATTTTGTTTACCGATTCACTAAGTTGATGGACGTTTGGATTGTTCCCCAAAGTTGTTTAATAATGCAGCCAAAAGTAATTGTGTACAAGTTTTTGTTACGTGAAAGATGGAATGCACTAGACTATCAGGGAGATGATTTTAGTCAGGCTATTGCCATTGGAAGAACATTCATTAGTGAGAAATATCTCCAAGAAAAGGAAGAGGGTCTGGGATTTTTATAGAGCAGATAAACAAGGGAGTCATCACTGGGTCTCGTTAGAATCTTGAGGAAGGCTGGAAGGCACCATGCAAGGGACAGGGGGGTGCAAAGGCAATCAGCTTGTTCAGAATACAAAATGGTGGAGGGATTTCTCCATATTGCTGCTTTCCAGGAGCACAGCTCTCACGGAAAAGCTCAAATGATCCGTGAGGACTTGTGTATTCGGTTTTTGGCTGGGGGGGGGGGGAGTGGGGTGGGGGGGTGGTTAGGTCCCTAGGAGAAGAATTGCTAAGCGATGTTTAACAGTTTAAGCAATTGCTTTCTAAAATAGTTGCACCATTTTACATTCCTGAGAATAATGTTTCTCCACATCCTCGCTGATACTCAGTAATTTCTTTCTTTTCCGTGATGGCTAGCAGATGGGAAGTGTAAGGACCTATTTTATGTTTATATTTTGTCAAGAGGCTTTCATTGAGGTTAAACAAAACCTTGTTGTTTAGCCCTTGAACTGTCCTCGCTCCCCTTCCCCCAGGGGATTCACTTAAAGGCGGGTCCCAGAAACCAGCTCCGGGTAACAATGCCCAGATACAAAGGTGGGTCAGGCCAGGTGGAGACATCCGATCAGTAGGGGGTTGCATACTGTCTCCCTAGCTACCAAGGAGTATGGGCCCCGCCCTTTGGGAACCCTTTTGGCGCCAATCCTAATCAAGGTGTAATAGGCTGATTCAAATGTCTACTAGGGTAAATTATAATTCAATTGGTCACCTAGCATCACTGTGGAGTTTCCTGTGTGTGTTACAATCTCATTGGTCATCTGTGCGCGGCCAGGCCCAACCGCATGGCCTTTACCCTTAAAAGCTAGACTGTGAAAGAGAGAAGGGTCGCCCTTTCTTGTAAGAGGTGCGGCCCCGAACGTTCGGTTAGATTCTTGATGCTTGGTGCGAAATAAAGCTTTGCTTGACCTTTGCTTTGTGTCAGTCTCGCTCCTTTAATCACGGACCCGTTATTGGGGCATAACAGGAAGCAGTATCTCACTGTGGTTTTAATTTGTATTTCCCTAATGATTAATGGTACTGAGCACCTTTACATGTACTTACTAGCCATTTGTACACATTGGTGAAATGTCCCTTCAAATCTCTTCAAATTGCCCAATTTTAAATTGGGTTTTAATTGGACCTCTGCATTGTTAAGTTGAAGGAAATTTTGTTTTTATTTGTGTTTACTTATTTTTTAAAGATTTCATTCATTTATTCTAGAGAGAGTGGGGAGTGACAAGCAGATTCCCCACTCAGTGTGGAGCCCAACATGGGGGCCCAACCCCCATACCTAGAGACTATGACCTTCACTAAAAGTAAGAGCCAGTCACCTACCTGACTGAGCCACCCAGGCACCCCAGGTTGTAGGAATTTTTAATATATTCTGTATATAAACACTTTATCAGATACATGATTTGCAAAAATTTTCATTCAGTCTTTATAACTTGTCTTTTTTATTTTGTTAATAGTATATATTGAAGGGCAAAAATTTTTTAATTAAGTTCAGTTTATCAACTTTTTTCTTTTATTCCTATGCTTATGATGTCCTGAGAACTCTAACTCAAGGTTACAAAGATTTTCTATTTCCCTCAGGAAATTCTATAGTTTGGGCTCTGAAATGTAAGTCTATGCCTAATTTTGAATTAATTTCTGTGTGCTGTATGAGTTAAGTTTATTGGTTTGTTTATTTTTGCATATCAATATCCAGTTGTCCCCACACAATTTTCTACGAAGACTATCCTTTCCCCATTCAGTTGTCTTAGAACCTTTGTTTAAAATCAATTTAACAAAAAAAAAAAAAAAAAAAATCAATTTAACATAAATGTAAGGGTTTATTTCTATTCTCTCAGCCCTACATCATTCCTGTATATGCCCATCCTTTTGCCAGCACCCTAACAGGCATAGTTCCTTATGCCATGCCATCCTGATGACAAGTAGCTTTTTTTTTTTTTCTTCAGATTATATTTATTTATTTGAGAGAGAGAGAGCACAAATGGAGGGGGGCAGAGGGAGAATGAGAAGTAGGCTCCCCGCTGAGCAGGGAACCCAATGCAAGGGTGGATCCCAGGACTCTGGGATTGTGACCTGAGGCAAAGGCAGACACTTAATCCGACTGAGCCACCCAGGCGCCCCAACAAATAACTTTAATAGTAAGTTTTGAGATTAAGCAATACAAGTCCTCCAACTTTGTTATTCTTCTTCAAAACTGTTTTGGCTGGCTCTGCAAAGTTATTTACACTTCTATATAAATTTTGTGAGCAGTTCACTGATTTCTGCAAAAAAATCGTCTGCTGGGATTTTGATAAGAATTATGTTGAGGGGCGCCTGGGTGGCTCAGTGGGTTAAGCCTCTGCCTTCGGCTCAGGTCATGATCTCAGGGTTCCAGGATTGAGGCCCACATCGGGCTCCTTGCTCAGCAGGGAGCCTGCTTCTCTCTCTCTCTGCCTCCTTCTGATCTCTCTCTGTCTCTGTCAAACAAATAAATAAAATCTTTAAAAAAAAAAAAAGAATTGTGTTGAATTAAATCCCTTTGGGGGAAATTGCCATTTTAACAATATTGAGTCTTCCAATCCATGAGCATACAGTATCTATTTATATTGTCTTTAATTTCTTACAGCAATATTCTGTTGTTTTCAGTGTATATATCTGACGCTCCCTTTAATAAATTTCTAAACATTTCCTTTTCGATTATCTTATAAATTGAATTATTTCCTTAATTTCATTTTTGTTGCCAGAATATGGAAATATAATTAACTTTGTATAATATTGCTCTTGTGTCCTGTGACATTACTGAACAAATTTATTAGTTCTAGACTTTTCTTCGTGGGTTACTTAGGGTCTTCTACATAAAGGATTATGTCATCTGTAGATAAAAAGTTTGCTTCTCCCTTTCCAGTAGGAATAGTTCTCACTCTCTTTTTCTTTTCCTCTCCCCTGCCCCCTCTTCTCTTTTTTTCCTTATTGTACTGGCAAGGACCTCTGGCCCAGTACTGAATAGAAGTGATAAAGAGTAGATAGTATTTTAGGAGGAAAATATTTCATCCTCCACCATTAGGTCTGATGTTAGCTGTAGATTGTTCCCAGATGCCCTTTTCTAGTTTGAGAAATGCCCTTCTATCTGGTTTGTTGAGGGTTTTGTTTTTTTTTTAATCATGTATTGGTGCTGATTTTTTCTGCCTCTATGGAGATCATCTTTTTTTTTTTTTTACTTTATTTGACTTAATTTATATGGTACATTAAATTAATCGATGCATTAATTCAAGCTTTCATTCCTGGAACACAAGATAAACTGGAAATACACTAGGTTAGGATATAGGGTTTTTTTTTTTTTTATGTTGATGACTTTGATTTGATAGTGTTTTGTTAAAGCTTTTTGTGTCTATGCTCTGGAGAAATATTGATGTATAATTTTATTTTCTTGTCATATCTTTGCCTGGCTTTGGTATCAGGATAACGGTGCTGTCAAAGTGAGGGCTCTTTATTACTGTAGCCTAATCTACCCTAGCCTGACTGATATAGTTGCAGAAAAAAATGATGCAGCTCTTTTTGTTTTTAAAGAATTTTTTAAAAGATTTTATTTATTCACTATATCAAAAACTAATGTACTGGATGGTGACTAACATAACAGAATAAAAAATTAAATTAAATTTAAAAAAGATTTTATTTATTTGACAGAGAGAAAGAGCACAAGCAGGGGGAGCAGTAGGCAGAGGGAGAGGGAGAAGCAGGGAGCCTGATGCGGCGCTGGATCCCAGGACCCCAGGATGACCAGAGCCAAAGGCAGATGCTTAACCAACTGAGCCAGCCAGGTGCTGCTTTAAAAGAGTTTTTAAGAAAAATTATTTATGTATTTGAGAGAGACACAAGTGTGGGGAAGGGCAGAGGGACAGAGAGAATTAGAGAGAGGTAGAGAGAGAGAGAAAGAATCCCCAAGCCAACGCCTCGCTGAGTGGGGAGCCCTATGAGGGGCTTGATTCCAGGACCCTGAGATCATGACCTGAGCTGAAATAAAGAGTCGTACACTCAACAGACTGAGCCACGCAGTCACCCCAGAATAATACAGCTCTTTATTTACAATCTCCAAGATACAGTGTTAGGTGTTAAAAGCATGTTATAGACTATCTAGTATATGGTGTGTTATCCTTTGTATAAAGAAAAAAACCATATATACATATGCATAGCATTTCTCTGGAAGAACACAAAAGGCATTGAAAATAAGATTGCCTTTGTCAAAGAGACGTGAGCCACAGGGATAGTGGGAAGGAGATTGCTTTTTCTTGTTTACCCTTTCATACCTTATGAATTTTGTACCATGTGCAGGTATTACCTACACACACACACACACACACACACACACACCATGTCCATGCCTTTTTTTTTTTTTAAGATTTTATTTATTTGACAAAGATCACAAGCAGGCAGAGAGGCAGGCAGAGAGAGAGAGAGAGGAAGGGAAGCAGGCTCCCTGCTGAGCAGAGAGCCCGATGCAGGGCTCGATCCCAGGACTTTGAGACCACGACCCGAGCCGAAGGCAGAGGCTTTAACCCACTGAGCCACCCAGGCACCCCCATGCTTTTATTTTATATTAGAAAATATATTTCTATTATAAGTAAGCATAGCCACCAAAGCAAGATGAAAGTCAAAAAAACAAGCTTTTTTTGAGAAGAAGCTAACCTAGGGCACCACCTCTGACTGTTGCTTGATAAACCCTTCTGATTACAATTTGATTTATCTTGGAGATCTGTCTGTAGAGAGAATGTGTTATCAGATCCCCTTGTTATATATTGTTTACTTCTAAATGAATGAATGGACGGCCAGGGTTTTGTACATTATGGCGATTTTCTTTTTTTTTTTAATACATAAGTATCTTTTTTTTAAAAGGTTTTATTTATTTATTTGTCAGAGAGAGAGAGAGAGAGCACAACAGGGGGAGCAGCAGGCAGAGGGAGAGGAAGAAGCAGACTTCCTGCTGAGCAGGGAGCCTGATGCCGGGCTCAATCCCAGGACCCTGGGATCACAACCTGAGCTGAAGGCAGACACTTAACCGACTGAGCCACGCAGGAGCCCAGCCGATTTCCATTAATGAAAGTCTGCTCCTGCTACTGCCCCTCGGAACAATGTGTTACTTAAACTATAGCCCCTGGAGGATTTTACTAGTTACCAAGCACATTTGGATATGGCCTTAACAAAAACATACACTGGCAACAGGTCTTTGGGGAGAAGGACGATATATATACGACCGTGAAGCCGGGCAGCCGGGAACGCCGGGTCTGCTCAGGGTGGAACGAAACACCGCCTGCTTCCCTTTTCTGTTATCGCTCCTTTCTCTTCCCAGAAGCGCCCGTTGTTAGTTAGATGAGTCCTTTGAATGTGCTTGATTAACTATAAACTTTATCCTCCTCCTTGCGTGTCCACGAGACATGTGACTAATGTTTGACCTTCATCGGTTCTTCTGTTGGCTATTGTTTCTATCTAATAAAAGTGGGACTCTGGAGTTGCTCGGGGCAGCAGTCTTTTCGACTGTTGTCCCCTGCTCCCAGTCTCTTGCAGCTGACTTGTTTGTGCCTAATTCTTCTCCCGTTCGCCGACCGGTGACCGGGGTGACCGGAAGCGGCATGCTCCTGAGAGGCAGTGCCAACGCCTTGAGTAACTAGGTGTTCAGGACTGAGGACCAGAGCCCAGGCCATGGTGACTTCACCCAGGTTATCCTGTCCCCTTTGACCTTCCATGTGGTCGGCTTCTCCTCTCCCTCTGATTTGCTACATAGTCTCTCCTTCTAACAAAGCACTTGCCATCGGTAACATCTGTCCTGTTTGTAGCTTTACCCAAGCATCTGTATTGTATTATATCGTGTGTTGTATTATATTGTTATGTTGCATCATATTGCACTGCTTTTTACTTAAAGTATAAGATACCTACAGAACAGTACCTAAAATGCAAACTGAAGGCACCCAAGTAGTCATGTCTAGATCAAGAAACAGAGTGCAACCCACACTTCAGATGCCACGTTCTTGCCCCTTCAACCATGACTGCCCCAAGGGTAAATGCTATTGTTATTTCTAATACCATAGATTAGTTTCATTGGTTTTTGAATTTTATACAAATGTAATTGTACAGAATGTACTGTTTCCAAGCTTCATTCACTCCACATTGTTTTCAGATTCATCCATTCTATTCCATGTTGTAGTTCATACTGGATGGTTATATAGTTTTTACTGTGTGAATTCTCAACACTGATTATATCCATTGTACCATGCGCCTGAGTGGTTTCCAATTTGGGAACTACAGTGCTGCCATGAATATTCTAGCATACGTTGTGTTGAGCAAATGTGTGCCTTTCTGTTATGTATACACCTTAAGATCGAAATTACTGGATCATATCATGAATGTATTTTCAGATGCAGGAGATGCTGGTAGTCAATTTTCCAGTTGGTGTGCCAACTTACGCTCTCACCATCAGTGGATGAGAGTTCCATTGCTTGATGTAGTCAGTCTTCCCCATTCCATTCATTCTGGTAGATGTGTTGTAGTGTTATTATATTGTGTTTCTTATTTCACTCAGCCCTTTTTGGACAGTCTTCCAATGTTAGGTTGATTTCCTGTGTGTCCTGCCTTCCCAGAGTAGAGAGGACAGTCTGTCACTTTCCTGGTCTCCCCTGTGACCCAGGCTGTACTGTAAGACTTCAGCTCAGAAGAGGGAAGTAGCTGCATGGAATCCATCGTGACAGCACTGGCAGAAACATGTCATCTGGAAGGACAATGTGAAGCTTCAGGCATCCAGCCTCACTGGTGGGAGCCATGGGGTCTGTGATCAGCAAGATGGTCATGATGTTAATGCTGGAGCAGGGCATCCTCTGGGTACTGTTCATGGCTTCCTGGATGACTAGCCCAACTCCCTGGGCCTCACAGAGATTTTATAAGAACCATAATATTCTTTTTTTTTTAAAAAGACTTTACTTATTTGACAGAGAGAGAGCGCGTGTGCACATGAGTGGGGGGAGGGGCAGAGGGAGAGGGAGAAGCAGACTCCCCGCTGAGCAGGGCTCAATCCCAGGACCCGGGGATCATGACCTAACACCTAGGCACCCCAAACCTTAATATTTTTAAGAACTTCTTTTAAAGTTTTATTATTTAAATAATCTTTATGCCCAACATGGGGCTTGAACTCATGACATCAAGACCAAGAGTCACATGCCCTTCCAACAGAGCCACCCAGGTACCTCAAGAACCTTAATATTCTTTAAGAAGTTCCTTCTCTGCTTAATATAGCTTTGGGTCTGTTAATTTCAACTTAGAACCCAGATGGGTATGATTTCACGGATGTCTAGCATAAGGAACAGCCAAAGGAACTATTGTATATGGTTCAAAAAGGACCCAAAGTGCTTATTCCCTACACCAAGGTGCCTCTTACTGAATGCACCGCTGGTCATGGGAGAAAGACACATAAAGTCCTTCTACCAGTTAACATCTGCATTACATTTTGCTTAGTGAACAATGACAGTGCTGGGGAAAGGACCAGCCATACTAACGCTCCCTTCATTTCAGAATAGGGGGCCCACAGCTGCGTTGTGCAGATGGTAAAGAGCTTCCACTATTTTTAGGAGAGATCTCTCTAAGCTGGGAAAACAGACACGGAACCAAAATTCCCCCCAGAGCCCGCTTCACTTCCTCAGCAACACCCTTCAGTTCTGGGCCAGACATGCCTGCGCGAGCATCCACCCAGATTTCCATCAGCGCCTCAGCAGGGCTGTTGTCACGCTCTGAGAGAGCGTAACTTTGGAGTAGCAGGGCTCCTGCTTGATAGATGATAGCCACAGCCAGCGGAGGAGTCATTTACGGATAAAAAGATATGTGAAGTGATGATGTCTGAAAACTGTAGATTGGAGGATACGGATCAAGCAGTGCGGACGGAAGTGAGGGCACAGAGAGGGAGAGGACGGGGTTGGGTGGTGGTTCAAGAAACATAGGCTTCGTCTGTAAGGTTTCGTATTTGTTAATGGAAAGATGAAGCAGTGACCCAGGCTTAGGGAACAGTAGTACAAAGGCCCTGAGACAAATCACTGGAATGGGACTGATGCAGTGAGTTCCAGGAAGGAAAGAGTCTGTGCAGGGCAGGCTGGAGCCTGGGAAGCTGGAAGAGACAAGGAGGGTTTCTCCCCCGGAGCCTCTAGAGGGAGTGCAGCTGGACTCCAGCTTGACCTCAGCCTTCTGGCCTCCAAGACTGCGACAGGATACATTTCTGTTGTTATATGCCATCCAATTTGTGGCCATTTGTTACGGCAGTCTTGGTAAATGAATACATGTACACAACCATTTTCTTTTTTTAAAGATTTTATTTATTTATTTGTCAGAGAGAGAGGGAGAGAGAGCGAACGAGCACAGGCAGGCAGAGTGGCAGGTAGAGGCAGAGGGAGAAGCAGGCTCCCTGCTGAGCAAGGAGCCCGATGCGGGACTCGATCCCAGGACGCTGGGATCATGACCTGAGCCGAAGGCAGCCGCTTAACCAACTGAGCCACCCAGGCGTCCCTACACAACCATTTTTTAATTTTTTAAAATTGCTCACATAATTATCAAGTGGAGGTCCTGGATTTCATAACGACTAGAGTCATTGATGAATTGTGTGTTTATTCTTCACCTGTAAAACAAGTGGTGTTGATTGTGCATAAGTGAGGTAAATGTTTTCTTTCTATCTTGTTTGTTTATGTCTTTCCTTGGTGAACTTACTTATCAAAGTCAAAGCAAAAATAAACATTAGCCTACTACAAAAAAAAAAAAAAAAAAAAAAGAACAGCACAAAAAACCCTGGAAGCAAATAAGACAAATGTTAACAGTTATTATTATTAATTCTTGATGTTGGAAATGGAGTATTTGCTAAATTTTTCTATATTTTTTAATGTGTTTAGCTCAAAAAAATGAGAAAATAATAAAAAATTGAATGTGTTCAGATTTCTTTTTTTAAAGATAATTAATTTACTTAAATATCTATTTATTTATTTAAAGAGAGAGCAAAAGACAGAGCATGAATGGGGAGAGGGGCAGAGGGAGAGAGATTATTTCAAGCAGACTCTACGATGAGCGGGAGCCCAACACAAGGCTTGATCCCAGGATCCCGGGATCATAACCTGAGCCAAAATCAAGAGTTGGACCCTTAACCAAATGAGACACACATGTGCCCCAAATATGTTCAGATTTTAAGTAAGAGACACCTCTGCAAAAAATAGAGATAGCCCTTCAGATGTCATAATTTAGATTTTTCTCACAGCAACACAAGACCTTGAACTTTCTCCTTCTTGTGCTTTTTCTGAGCACAAGAATGAGAATTCTGAGAATTCTCAGAATTCGTGAGAATGGAATAGCTTTCCCAATCCATTAGCCATCTCGGGGTTTTGGAAATAACTAGCCACTGGGTCCTGGAAGTGGACTCAGCCTTTTCATGATGGGTTTGCCACTTCTTCGGGTCCACCCTGTAGGTGATGTCTTTGAACCCATCTCTCAGCCCAGACCTTACGTGGCCCGCGCTCAAGCAGGAGGACATACACACACTCTTTTACACACACACCTGTAAATGGGGAGTGTCTCGATGTCAAATGTATTTCTAACTGTGGGTATAATCAAAGAGAGTTTTACTGAGAGTCACTATACTAAGCAATTTAACCAAACATGGCCAAATTAGAAATCTTCATTTCATTGACTTTCTTTCCTCTGAACTTCTAAAAACTTTCCTCCTCCACTTTCTCCATCTCAATCGATGGTACCATCAACCAACCCAGTTGCTTAAACCAAAGGCCAGAAGTTATCTTGGCTGTCTTCCCTCATCTCTACATCCCAGCCATCAGTTATATAATAGATAATAGATAATACATGCATGGCAAGTATTGGTTGGAAAACTTGTGTTTTGGACACATAGGCACATGCCCACACATGTAATATGGACACTGAATTGCAATATGCTTTTATCTCCCTTTCCCTGAACGGGGAAAATGTTACAAAGAGGGTTTTTATACTTCACCCTCTTTAAGGAGCTTGGAAACACCTGGAGCTCATAGATTCTCACTCTCCTTTTTTGTATTTTTAAAATTGTTTGGTATCCTCCTTGTTCTGTTGTCTTTCCTTTTCTACTGCTATGAATCTACTCTTGTGATAAATAATTGATGGAAAGTAGAAAAGAGAGAACACAGAAGAGACGGTGTATTTTGACTGTGTTATTTCCCTATGAATAGGTGTGAGGACCAAGTAGATCGTCTGTTCTCCCCTCTGGATTTCCACAGCATTCCATCTATGGCACTTATGACCTTGTGTTTCAGCTACTGGAATACAACTTTGAACCTCTCTAGTTATCTGTACCCTGGTTGGGGAGAGTTCCTTCTATATTTTACCTCTGTGTTTCCACCCCACCCATCCCATCCCTAAAAAGCCTAGCACAGTCCCTTAGAAAAAGTCTTTTGAGTGACTGCGTAATTGTAACTTCCTTCCCTCCCTCCTTTCCTTGTCTGCCTGCCTGCCTGCCTTCCTTTCCTTCACTCTTCCTCCCTTTATTTCTTAGTGAGCAGGAAAACTGCTTTAGAAACTCTGCTTTCAGCTGGAATTGGGTACGAAAGGGGCAAGACCTTTGGTATCTGCCATTGGATGGTCCGGTAAACTGGCCTGCAGAGAATCAAAGTGCACGGTGGGCGTGAGCAAGCAGAGGAAAGGCCATGCTTACTTGTTTGGGTGCACACAGAGTTTGTCAAGTGTCCTTGCCAATGTTACAAAAGAAATCCCTTTATCGCATTCCTGTGGGGAAGTTTCTCTTCCAGTGAGTTTTGAATGGCTCTAAGCTCCAAGGTTATTTCCAACACCTACAAATTTGAGCAATACCAACATAATGCTCCAGGTCCTGGAATCATGAATCAATGGTATGTGTCCGCAAAGGTCATTCGTGTATCTTACTCCTCACAGGGAGTAGTTTCCTCTTAGAAAGTTCAACTTAACTGCTAAGGAACTAATACTTGTGGGAAGCGAGCCAATAAAAATAACTTGAAAATGAATCATCTCACTCTAAACAGTGTCCATTCCCTAAAGGAGAAAACACTGGAGGTAGAGCCAGAGGAACCGTATAGGGACGTATTGTTTTTATTTGCCAGATACAGGGCTAAGGGCAGTGATTATGGCGTCTTTATGTCTCACATTGCTCCAAGTACAACCACTGGCAATCAACAAATAATTTTTAATAATACTAATAATGTTATATCCAAGGGCAAGAAATACTCCAACACAGCCCTTTAAAAGTAGCCTGTAAACCGTTTCTTGAAATTGCTTTCCAGCCAGTTTCGAACATGACTCTATTAAACCATTAAATGAAAGGAAGACACTATGTCATAAAATGAGAATAAGTATTATGTCAAGGAAGGTTAGAGGCTAAATTTATAGTATCTAAATTTTCTTAAGAAAGCAAGTGATAAAATTTTACTAAGCACCACCCTTAAGTTACATAAAATATTCTCAGGTTGAAATCACATTTTGTCCAACAGCAATTCTTTATCTCCAGGGAGTGATAAGATTATATGAAATATTTTAACGGGGAAATAGAAAGATTGAAAATAATCGAGAACTGAAGTGAACTTTGCCTACAAAAAAAAGTACAGTAAAAGGAAGTAAAATGTTTCATAAATGGAAAGTAAATGGGTTTGTCCTAGCTGAATATATCTTCAGCTCACAGAAGAAAATAAGACTGCTGTAATTTAGAACTTTTTTATTGTCATATACTGGATATAATTTTTTAAGATGTAATTTGGGTCAGAAGCCTAATTCTTGCTAAAAAATTTGGGTTGTCTTCAATTATTTAATCTGAAAGGCTCTGAATATACAAATTCTGATGTTACTAACTTTTTTTTTTTTTTAAAGATTTTATTTATTTATTTGACAGAGAGAGATCACAAGTAGGCAGAGAGGCAGGCAGAGAGAGAGAGGAGGAAGCAGGCTCCCCGCCGAGCAGAAAGCCCGATGTGGGACTCGATCCCAGGACCCTGAGATTGTGACCCGAGCCGAAGGCAGAGGCTTAACCCACTGAGCCACCCAGGCGCCCCGACTAACTTTTTTTTTTTTAAAGATTTTATTTATTTATTTGAAGGAGAATGAGTGAGAGAGAGCATGAGAGAGGAGAAGGTCAGAGGGAGAAGCAGACTCCCCAAGGAGCTGGGACCCCGATGCGGGACTCGATTCTGGAAGTCCGGGATCATGACCTGAGCCAAAGGCAGTTGCTCAACCAACTGAGCCATCCAGGTGCCCACTAACTTTTTTTTAAGTAGGCTCCACACCAAACATGGGGCTTGAATTCACAACCCCAAGGTCAAGAGTCAAGACTTGAATGCTCTTCCGACTGAGTCAACCAGGCACCCCTGATGTTAGCAACTTTTAAAGGAAAATTGAGGGCGCCTGGGTGGCTCAGTGGTTTAAAGCCTCTGCCTTCGGCTCAGGTCATGATCTCAGGGTCCTGGGATCGAGCCCCGCATCGGGCTCCCTGCTTGGCGGGGAGCCTGCTTCCTCCTCTCTCCCTCTCTGCCTGCCTCTCTGCCTACTTGTGATCTCTGTCTGTCAAATAAATAAATAAAATCTTTAAAAAAAAAAAAAAAAGGAAAATTGAGAGACAGACTCAATTTCTCTTAATATAGAAACTGCATAGGAATTGCATTTTCCCATAAATAAGAGCAAAGAGTGAGAAATGCGAAATACAAATGCAACAGGAAAAGGAGTCTGAAATCTTAGAATTTTTCAGAACCCCTTGCGGATATAAGGGCAAGAGAAATCATTTTAAGAATTACTCCATTAGGGGCACCTGTGTGGCTTAGGCAGTTTAGGGTCTGCCTTTGGCTCTGGTCATTATCTTGGGGTCCTGGGATCGAGACCCACATTAAGCGTTGGCCTTTTGGTTTTGGCTCAGGTCATGATCTCAGGTGCGTGAGATAGAGTCCCACATCAGGCTCACACTCAGTGAGAAGTCTGCTGGAGATTCTTCTTCTCCTTCTGTCCATCCCCCCACTCACGCTCTCTCTCCTACCCAAAACAAATACATATATCTAAAAAAAAAAAAAAAAATTACTCTTTTAAAATCTTAAGGCAAGCCATATATTTTGTTTTGTGAAATAAGTTCCTTCTTGCATGACATTCCTCCCTTCTCACACACATACACGCACCAAAAAAAGGCAGGAAAAGGAGAATGATGAAATTTTAGTTTCTTTACATTGAAATGTCATCTAATCAGGACAGTTTCTTTGGTGAATATGAAAAGAAACAAAAACACAAGGTTTACTATGTCTCCAATATTTAATTCTATTGAACAGCTGACTCAAGTTGAGTTAACACTAATAATTCCCATTTCTTTAATGTCTCTGAAGCAGAGAATTATATGTCAGCCTTCAACTCAGTAGATGTATGTTTCAGATTCTTATTAACAGAACAGGAAAACCAATAGGAAAAATTGTATCTGGCACACTCCCAAATAGACTCTCCATTAACATAGAATTTTATAAGATAAGATTAGTTGTTGGAGGTCCAGTGAAAGAAAATTCATGTCTTTACTCAAGAATATCCCATGTAACCTCTAGTAATAGCATAAAAAACAGTCATCTGAATTATTAATGCCTGTGGTCAGCAGTCAAGTTTAGGGGCTTATCAAACCACAATTTATGGGTTTCCTAAAATAGTTACTTAGAGTTAACACATTGTGTGTTACTGAACATGTCCCTTATTATTTCCAATACCCTGAAACAATTCGAAATGTATATTAAAGCTCAATGTTTTGTTTGTTTGTAGAGTCATTCTGGCCCAACCTGTCAAAATTTGAAGATCTTAAAAGCTGTTTCAATTCCAAGAAGGCTTTCAAATATCTGTATTAATCTTGTAAGATTAATTTTCATCTTAACAGGAAGTCTCATTTTTTTAGTGCCTAGAATTAATTAACTTGAACTTACATGATCCAGTAGAATTTAAAGTCTCGCAAACCATCGACACCAAGTCCTAAGGTTAAGAATTTAATTATAAAGTGTCTGGCACCTAAAAGAGTACTCAATGAATACTTGTCAGAGGAGAGAATGGAGTGGAGGGGTACCTCCTGGTTAATAAAAGGGTGATATAATTCTGAATTGCAGCCAATGAACGCTCTGTTAGAAAATACCTAAGAATATTCAGATTCTCATTTCATTGTCAGCTATAAATGACATCAACTTCCACAGCTGGTGTAAAAAAGAGAAAGATTCCATTAAACCTATTCGTACCATTCCTGATCGGTTTCACAGGACATTTAGCCCTGAGCGAGAAGATGAGCTGCCCTTAAGACCGCAGGGCAATGAGCCTTTGTTACTATTGGATTTTCTTACTCCGTCTGTACCACAAAAAAGAAACTTAAGCATTTCTATCAAACATAAATGTCTTCGACTCCAAAAGTTTGAAGGTTCTCCAAGAAAAGTATTCAATAATTACAGAATCCAGTCAATGACAAGCTCTGGACCTAAAGAAGAATCAACACCAAGATTTCACAAGTGGTCAAGGACAACACTCATTATAGCACTTTCTGAGGAAACAAGTAACTTTCCTGTTCTGGATCCACACTGTGGAAGAGTCTTGCTTGTCTCCAACGCAGTACCCAACACACACAGTCATTCGGTTAATCTCGGTCAAGATACTGTATTTGCCAAGAGAGACCGTGTCTGTGTGAGTTCTGTATTGTTGAGCTTACAACTGTATCTACACTGTGCCAGAGAGTTGCTATGAGAATGAACCTTCATCAGTGTATGGTCAGTGAGTTTAGAGGTACAAAAATTTATAAAATACATCAAAATAAACACAGGCTACACAGCCATTCCAGAGCCTAAGAAAAAGAAGATATACACACACACACACACACACACACACACACACACACGTGTGTGTGTGTGTGTGTGTGTGTGTGTGTGTGTGTGTGTATGCTGGTAACAGGGAAGAATTTTAGTAGCTGACCATTGGGTTTTCTTGTAACTGCTACTGAGCTTGTTTTATGGCAGCTGCGGTATCTAGTGTCTATATTCAATCTCCTCAGATGCACAGCTAGTCACACCAGAGAGCATTTGCAGACAGGGAAGTGGGGATATACTGTAAAGGCATTTTCTAGAAAAAAAAATGTTAAAACAAAATCTCACAACTGAAGGAATCAGACTGTCGTCTGTAAAGTAGGATCAGACACTGATGTTCTTTTTAAATAAAAATATTGAGAAAAACAATGTTTGGAAGTGATCTTAAGAGAATATCCACTCGTTTTTATCCCGCAGCCTTCTGGCAGGAAAGGAACTTAAGCTATCAGCACAGATTTAAAAAACAAAGAATAAGAGGTAAAGTCATAGAAACAGAAAGTAGTATAGAGGTTAAATTTTTATGTTATAAAATTTACCATTTTTAAGTGCACAGTCTTGTGGCATGAGATACTTCCTTGTTGCTGTGCGATCATCACCACCATCTACCTCCAGAACTTTTTTCATTTTCCAAAATTGAAACTATGCCCATTAAATACAAACTCCCCAGCCCCTTCCCCTGGTTCCCGGCAACCACTGTTCTACTTTCTGTCTCTAGGAGTTGGACTACTCTAGGTATCTCATTATGTTATCTATATTTTACCACACAAATCTTTTTTCCCCTAGGGAAAAAATAAGAAAGTATTCATTTTTTTTCCATTCCAGCTGCACTGCCCTGTCCAGGCCACCACTTTGTTTTCCGCAGATGATGATGGCAGCTTCCTAACTGGTCTCTGTCCCTGTGTCCCAACTCTGACCTATGGCCCACTCAACTCCCCTCTCCACACTGAAGTCAGCAAAGGGTTTCTAATTCCTCTAGATCTAAATACAGAGTCCTTAGACTGCCTCCAGGATAACATGGGGTAAAACACCATCGTCCTTCCAACTCACTAAGATGCCACCTTGAAAGACAATGGCCACCCACCAAAGTCCAAAAGACAGTCCCACTACGTGCCACGTGTTTGGACACTAATTGGAACTAACAGAAACACGTTCCTAATGATACCCACTCGGGCTCAGAATGAAGAACAGCCACAGACAAGGCTACCTATCCTCATTCTGACCGGACAACTAGGCAGAAGTCCTGCTTGTATGGGCAAGTTAGCTTCATCGAAACTGATCTGAACCAAAGTTGTGCCTCACCACTCCGCACCCCCATAAGCCGGCTTCATTTCTCTAACCATTCAACGACCACAACAACCATTGCTCGATACACCACTGCATCTTGGGAGGGGAGTCCCCCCCAGAACAGCAAATGTCTCCCGGGCACCCCATTTGGCTGAGAGAACGGGAGCTTCAGGCCCCCTTGGAGAGCCAGGCGGAGCAAGCAGGAGAGAGTCACAGCCCGTTCTCCACTGCCCACTGCTGAGGCTCTCATTCCAGTAGGCTGCTTCTTGGGACTGGTTCTGCACTCGGAAAATCCTAGAATGTGAGCCCAGGGAAAAGTTCTGCTTCTGTCAGAAGAAAGCCTGATGGGCACCAGAAACTGATTCTGTCAGCCTGAGAGGAGAAATCTGAGAGCTTCGCTTCAGTGAAGGAGGGTTAGAACAGTGGGTCACCTGCCCAGGGACCATCCCCAGGTGTAAGGACCTATTTTATGTTTATATTTTGTCAAGAGGCTTTCATTGAGGTTAAACAAAACCTTGTTTAGCCCTTGAACTGTCCTCGCTCCCCTTCCCCCAGGGGATTCACTTAAAGGCGGGTCCCAGAAACCAGCTCCGGGTAACAATGCCCAGATACAAAGGTGGGTCAGGCCAGGTGGAGACATCCGATCAGTAGGGGGTTGCATACTGTCTCCCTAGCTACCAAGGAGTATGGGCCCCCGCCCTTTGGGTACCCTTTTGGCGCCAATCCTAATCAAGGTGTAATAGGCTGATTCAAATGTCTACTAGGGTAAATTATAATTCAATTGGTCACCTAACATCACTGGAGTTTCCTGGGTGTGTTACAATCTCATTGGCCACCTGTGCGTGGCCAGGCCCGACCGCATGGTCTTTGCCCTTAAAAGCTAGACTGTGAAACAGATAAGGGTCGCCCTCTCTTGTAAGAGGTGCGGCCCCGAACGTTCGGTTAGATTCTTGATGCTTGGCGTGAAATAAAGCTTTGCTTGACCTTCGCTTTGTATCAGTCTCGCTCCTTTAATCACGGACCCGTTATTGGGGCATAACACAGGCTCTAACAGACCTCTCCTCATTCAAAGAGGAGAGGATTTTTACATCCTAGGGAAAGATTCTGTAGCTTTTAAGGGAAAGGAAGTGTTGTCTGGAGGACTCAGAGAAAAAACACTGCTGGGACAATGTTTTTATAAAACAACAAAAAAAATTGTCTACAAAATATCTAAAAGGTAAGGAGTGATATATCAGAGATAAGGGAGTTGTCCTCAGAGAGAGGTCCAGAGATTTGCAAAAGGTCCTCAAGTAGTCTGGCAAGGTGCTGGTTTCTGTGTGCGCTGAGAATCTAAGGGATACCACCAGAAAGGAGTAGGTGAAATATATCTAAATATATATGAATATATCTAAAACATCCGGGGGCGCCTGGGTGGCTCAAGGGATTAAGTGTCCGAGTCTTGATTTCAGCTCAGGTCATGATCTCAACGTTGTGAGATGGAGCCCTGCTTGGAGCCTGCTTAAGATACTCTCTCTCCCTCTGCCTCTCCCCACTAAAAAAATAAATACGTAAATAAATACATAAATAATAAAGCATCGGAAGTACTGACATGTTGATGGCTCTCCAAAACGTGATGCTCTGTGGAAGAAGTTAGGCACCAAAGACTGTCTATTATATGATTCTGTGACATGATATGTCCAGAAAAAGCTAGTATTTTGGCAAAGAAAGCAAACCAGCGGTTGCGGGGGGGCTGGAGCAGAGACTGGGGACTGAATATAAACAGGCATGGGGGGAGGGGATCTATTCATTCATTCATTCATTCATTTTCTTTTTAGTTGCTTTATTTATGGGGAGATATTATTATTATTTTTTTTTTAAGATTTTTTATTTATTTGTTTGTTTGAAAGAGAGAGCAAGGGGGTGGGGAGGGAGAGGGAGAAGCAGAATCCCCACTGAGCATGGAGCCCACCATGGGACTCCAGGATCCTGAGATCATGTCCTGAGTGGAAGGGTCCTGAGCTGCTGTAACCAACTGAGCCACCCAGGCGCCCCTATGGGGAGATCTTTTCAGATAATAGAAATGTGTGGATTGTAGTGATGTTTGCACAACTCAGTACATTTACTGAAAAGCACTGAATTGGCTGTTTAACCATGAATAAATTTTGCAGTAAGCTAGATCATAACTCAATAAAGCTGTCCAAACAAAACAAAACAAAAACAAATCCTAGGCAAGAAAAACAGAATAAATGGACAGAACTTATCTAGAAGTTAAAATGGCCTAAAAGACTACTGCAAGCGAAATACAAAGACAGAATAAAAAAATTATCAGTTGACAAACTGGAAAACACTGAGGTTAATACAAAAATTTTAGGAGCTATTGAAGACATTATAAAGAGAGAAACCTATGAAAAAATGTAATTTTAAGAAGGAAGACAAGCAAACAGAAATTCTAAAGGAGATGTTAAAAGATAAATGGAGCATATTAACATCTGTAAGAGTTTGAGCAAAAATCAATTTGAATCAGGCAACATCTGATGTAGCAGATAGGAAGGAGCTCTGGGGACCTGTACAAAATGAAAAGGCTTCTACACCAGAAGGGAGATATGCTAGGCTAAAAAGTGGGTCTGCCATTGCAAGGTCACTTTCCTTTAGTGGGGGTCAGGGGTCTATTCGGCAGATGATAGAACTAGCGTTGATCAGGTGACTCCTGATTAACTGGGTTGTGACTCCATTTCTGGGAGAGCTGAAAATGTTAAGTCTTGGTTTGGTGGTGGTGTGTGGGGGGGGGGCTGTTGTTCTTAGCATAAGCATTCAGGCTCTTATCTTGTTTTTTATATGCAGGAATTTTTTTTTTTTAATTTAAAAGAAAACAGAAGGAACACCCTCTCCTTAATGTTAACACTGATTCTCTCTCTCAGTTGATTGTAAGTGGTTCTCACTTCCTCTCTTTTCCAAAGTTCTTACAATAACACAATTTTGATTATAAAATATTATCTGTGGGCATTTATTTAAAAGGTAATGAGTTTGAACATTTCAGTGAACTGGATTATCTTTGTAAGGACCTATTTAGCCAGAGCGCTTACATCCGGTTAAACAATAACTTTGTTGTTTAAAACTTAAACTGTCCCTGCCCCCCTTTCCCCAGGGGACTTACTTAAAAACAAGTCCCGGAAACCAGTCCCAGGTAACAAAACCCAAATACAAGGGTGGGTCAGGCCAGGTGGAGACTTCCGATCAGTGGGAAGACGAATACTGTCTCCCTAGTTACCAAGGACTATGGGCCCCGCCCTTTGGGCGCTTTTTGGACGCCAATTCTGACCAAGGTGATATGCTAGTTCAAATGTCTACTAGGGTAAATTGTAATTCAATTGGTCACTTATGTGTGACCTAGCATGACTGTGCAGCTTTCTCTGTGTGTTACAATTTCATTGACCACCTGTGTGTGGCCAGGCCCAACCGCGTGACCTTTGCCCTTAAAAGCTAGTCTGTGAAGCAGAGAGGGGTTGCCCTCTCTGTGAGAGGCGCGGCTCCGAACGTTCGGTTTGATTCTTGATGCTTGGTGCGGAAAAAAAGCTTTGATTGACCTTCGCTTTGTATCAGTCTCGCTCCTTTGGTCACGGACCCATTATTGGGGGACCTAACAATCTTCTAGAAACAAAAATCAGCCGGAGTATTTTAAGAAGAAAACACACACACACACACACACACACACACACACACACACACACACATATATAAAGTTTATAATTCAAAATGCTCTTATGTCTGTAACTATGTATTTTTTAATTTTGGAGAAACAGGTCATTTCCATAATATATAATGCTGCAGAGTACAGAAGAAAATGGGACACTAACCAACTTATAAAGATGACATAATCCTTTTACAAAAGCCTGGAAAGAGTGCACACAAAAGAACCATAGACCTGTTTCACTTACAGTTATCAATGGGAAAATCCTAACTAAAACCCTAGCAGATCAAATTCAAGAGTATAGTAAAAGAATAATGGATCTCAGCCCAGGAAGGACATGGGCCAGCTGTGTGTTTGAAGGGCCCAGGATCAAGTGACTCCATCCCCACCACTTTCCACCTCCTAATTTAGTTGCCCCTCACCATCATTTCTTACCCCAACTTTGAAACCCTGACTAATAGGCTCTCTGTTACATTTTTGCCTACACCGTGTTAGTAACCTTTTTAAAAGCACATCATATTCTATGTTGCAAACCCTTTTAAGCAGCACTTTGCTTTCGAAATAAATTCCAACTTTTCTGCCAAGTTGTCACAGGTTGTGTTTTAGGGAAGGCAGATGCTGAGATGGGTAGGCATGCAAAAGATTTCCTGGGGAGCAACACTGGCAAAAGAAAAAAGGGGAGGGAGCAGGATTGGGCATCACTGACTGTGATGCAGACCTGACAAATTTCTGCCAGTCCAACAGGGATCTTTGGAGCAAAGATTGCCTTACGAGCAGACCTGCATAGGACAGAAACAGCCAAGACTTTTACCACTGTCCTAGCCAGTCATTAGTCAGGGGGATGCCCCAGAAGCAGGGATCTCAACTTATTTTTTTTTTTTTATTTTTTTTTTTAAAGATTTTTTTTATTTATTTACTTGACAGACAGATTACAAGTAGGCAGAGAGGCAGGTAGAGAGAGAAGGGAGGAAGCAGGCTCCCTGCTGAGCAGAGAGCCCGATGCGGGACTCGATCCCAGGACGCTGGGATCATGACCTGAGCCGAAGGCAGCGGCTTTAACCCACTGAGCCACCCAGGCGCCCAGGGATCTCAACTTAAAAGCTGAGGCAAGTATCCTGACTATATAAAGAACTCCTACAACTCAAAAACAAAAAGACAATCCAATTTTAAAAATGGGCAAAGGACTTGAATAGACATTTAGCCGAAGATACACAAATGGCCAGTGCAAAGAAAAGATGGTGAATATCATTCATCAGATTCATCGTTTGTCATCAAAACCATAATGAGGGCACCTGGGTGGCTCAGTTAGTTAAATGTCTGCCTTGGGCTCCAGTCATGATCCCAGGGTCCTGGGATTAACTCCCACATAGGGCTCCTTGCTCCACAGGGAGTCTGCTTCTCCCTCTACCTCTCTACCCTGCTTATGATCTCTCTCATTCTCCCTCAAATAAATAAACAAAAATCTCTAAAAAAAAAAAATAGAGCAAAACAAAATCCTAACGAAATACCATTCCACACCCACAGGGTGGCCATAGCCAAGACATTAGATAGTAGGGCTGGTGAAGACGTGGAAATGTTGGAACCCTTATACATTGCTGGTGGAAACGTCGAATGACACAGCCAGTACAGAAAACAGTCTGGCGGTTTCCCAATACGCTAAGCATAAAAACCCCTACGACCCAGCAATTCTATTCCCAAATTAATATACCCTCAAAGAATTGAAAACAGGTGTTCAAAGGAAACCTTGTACACAGATGTTCATGGCTATTCACAATAGCCAATAAATGAGCTTTGAAAACATGCTAAGTAAAAGAAACCAGACCCAAGAGGCCATGTATTCCTTTTATATGAAATGTCCAAACTAGGTAAATCCACAGTGCTTGGAGTTTGCTGGGGGCTGGGGAGAGGGGGCAAGAGGGATCAACTGCTTAATGAATAAGGGGTTTCCTTTTGTGGTGAAGAGAATGTTCTGGAACTAAGTAGGGTTGGTGGTTGCATAATATCATGAGTGTCCTTAGGGCTCCTCTAAGTGTTCTATCACTGATGGGAAATTTTATGTTATGTGTATTTTATTTTATTTTTTTAAAGATTTTATTTATTTATTGGTGAGAGAGAGAGAGAGAGAGCGCGCGCGCGAGCGAGCACAGGCAGACAGTGTGGCAGGCAGAGGCAGAGGGAGAAGCAGGCTCCCCGCCAAGCAGAGAGCCGGATATGGGACTCGATCCCAGCACGCTGGAATCATGACCTGAGCCGAAAGCAGTCGCTTAACCAACTGAGCCACCCAGGCATCCCTGTTATGTGTATTAAAAAAAAAAAAAAAAAAGCTGAGCCAGATTTGGAAAAGGCGAGAGGCAGGAAGCCGTCAGACAACCAGCCACACTTCTCAGAGCCGGGCATCCGGCTCTTCCTTGAAGGGGGATCTGAGTACACCTCTGTGTCTGCCCTTGGGTTTGTGATGATAATTGTTTCAATATATAAGAAGATCGCGGCGCCTGGGTGGCTCAGTCAGTTGAGTGTCCTCTTTCGGCTCAGGTCATGATCCCGGAGTCCTGGGAATGAGCATTGAGCATAGAGCTTCCTGCTCAGTGGGGAGCCTGCATCTCCCCTTCCCTCTGCCCCTCTCTCCCCTACTCGTGCTCTTTCTCTCTCTCTCTCCTCTCTGTCAAATGAATACATAAAATTTTTTCAAAAAATAAAATAAAATAAAAGCGTAATTCAATGCAGCTTCTATGCTGCAGGGAAGGGAACCTAATTTTCAGAGCAAAAGAGGGTGAGGGGGTGCTGCCAGATTTAGAGGTTCTAGAGGGGAAGGGTCTGATTGTCACAGCCCAAGTGGAGGTCCCCAAGGTCTCCAGTCTTAGAAATGTTTCAGCACAGGAATGAAACAAAGTAAGTAGACTGAAGAGAACCCAGACAAACTCACAGAATTCCTGCAGCCCCAGAAAAGGGCAGGAGAGCAGTCACATTTTCCCTGTGTCCCAGTGAAGGGGACCGTTTAAGCTGGAATAGAGTGGACCTCAAGGAGCCCTACAGTAAGGGATAGCACAGCGGGACCCTGCTTGCGTCACCAACCCAGGACAAAATGGGTGCAGGCCCATTTGGGCAGACACCAGCTTGGACAGAAATGAGCAGAGAAGCAGCTCCCTCCCATTGCAAATGCCCCAGACGAAGGAAGGAGGACTGAGCTCAGACCAGGCAGAATTTCCCCAGACGCAGATTTTCTCACACCCTGATGTAATTTCTCAAAAGAAAAAGTGGACTGACTTGTAAAAAAAAACAGTTTTATTTCTTCCGTGACATACGGCTTAAGATAGGGTGCCTGCCGCAAAGGCAGGGAAGATTTTTCACACAATGGCCCCAGTCTACATTTATGGCCCTGCTGTCTGCCACTTTCTACCCCACACTTAATATTCCAGCAGCACCAGACCACCCCCTCCCTGCAAACACCCTATGTGCTCTCATGCTTTCTTGGCATGGCCGTGACATTTTTTCCCCACTGGCCATTTGTCTTCCTATAAGAGGTCAGAGTCTCTGTTGCCTCTTGCAGAATCTGAGCTAGCCACCAGGGTCCCTTTTGTAGTCAATAGAACTTGGTGGAAGCAATACCATGTGACTCCCAAAGAAGCTAGTCAGAAAAAATACCTCGTAGCTCCTGCCTCATTGTCCCGGAACTCTCACTTTAGGAGCCCTGAGCTGACAAGTTAGGAACCCCACCATCCTGAGGCTGCCATGCTGTGCGGAAGACCAGGTCACAGGGAGAGGCCTCGGTTAGGCACTTCTGCTGACGGCCCCAGCTGAGGTCACATCCACTAGTCAGTGTCAATGGCCAGACATGTGAGGGAAGATGCTTCCAGATAACTCCAGCTCCCAGTTGTGGGATCACCTTCACCCTCCAAGTCTTCCAAGTTGAGAAGCCAGATAGTGTGGTGCAGAGACAAACTGTCCCCCTTCTACTCAGGCTAAATTCGTGACCCACAGAATCTGTGAGCTTCGTGAAACGGTTAAGTTTTAGGACAGTTTTAGTTTAAGTTTTAGTACAGAGTAGTAGTAACTGGAATGTAGCCTTCTCCATTCTGAGGGATCAAAGTCCCATTTTTTTTTTTTTTAAGGTAGGGGGAAGGGGGTAGAGAGAATCTTAAGTAGGTTCCATGCCTGGGGGGGTGGGTGGGGAGCTGACAAACCGTGAGATCATGACCTGAGCCAAAATTAAGAGCTGGACACTTCACTGACTTAGCCACCCAGTTGCCCCCAAAGTCCTGTTTATTCTTGGTGGCCCCGGCAAAAGCGTCCCCCCACCCCCACCACCGCCCCCGAAGTCCCTGCTCAGTTTCAGTGTCAAAATCAATGCGCTGGTTAGACTGTTGTAATATTCAGGTCCACACTGTTCTGCCTCTCCCCTCTCTAAGGTCAACACACGATGTGATCTGCCATTAGTGGACAGGCCTGCCCAGAGTAGGAACTCAAAAGATACTTGCTCAAAGAATCTTATTCCTCAGCTTTATGTGAAATACTAATTCAATGCATCCCCTGCTTGAAATTTGCAAGGAAGGGAACAGCAGTTTAGAGGACAAACCATGCCTACCTCGAAATGATCCCCCGGCTTTGAAAGGCTCCAGAGTAACTCAGCTCTGTCTTCCTCCTAAAATGAAGTTGCAAGAGCAGAGAGCCTAAAGCATTTCACGTCCCCGAGCCTGCATTTTGTTTGTTCCAAGTCTCCAAAATACTAGAGGTTGTGCCTTTTCTGATGAGACAGTGGGTGGGGCCCTGAGCTCGTGTGGATGGGAAGGGGTCTGGACGCAGCTTGGAGTGGGTGTTTTAAAAGGCAGTTCAGAGTATAGTTCCCATATGGCGCTGGCATTCTGCCAGAGAACATTCTGACCCCCTCTGAATGCCGCCTCCACTGAGCTTCTCGCAGATGCAAGAAAGCACTTGTGAGCCATGACGAGTCAGATTACACTAATGTCAACTGTAAAAGTAAATTTTATAGCAGCTGTTATGGTGATTGTGATCAGAGTAAACTGATAATTGAGTTTATGCTAACAGATCAATCTGCAAAAACACTGCGAGGACTGTTGGGAAAGAGGGTGTAAAAGGTGAAGCTCTGTGTACACAGCAATAGTCATCAGGAAATAAAGGCAAGATTGATAATGGCATGACTCTGAGCTTGACTTTCCACCTGAGGGCGTTCCAAACCGACAGCATTGAGCCCACGGTCCAAACTGAGGAGCACTTTTATTTATTTTAATTTTAATTTTTTAAGAAGATTTTATTTATTTATTTGAGAGAGAGTGAACGAGAGAGAGAGAGAGAACACAGCCCAGGGGGAAGGGGCAGAGGGAGAGGGAGAAAGCAGGCTTCCTGCTGAGCAGGGAGTCCAACATCTGGCTCGATCCTAGGACCCAGGGATCATCACCTGAGCCGAGGGCAGATGCTTAACCGACTGAGCCACCCAGGCGCCCCAACCAGCATTTTCAAAGATAGTACTGTCCCCTCATCCCCGACTTGAAAACAGATTTCCCACAAAAATCTCCTAGAAGTGAGGGCTGGCTAACAATGTGAAACTAAGCTTCTGTCTATTTTAGAGACAGAAAGAGAGAGCATGAGCAGGAGGCACAGAGGGAGAGGGAGAGAGAGACTCTCAAGCAGACTCCCCACTGAGCACGGAGTGCAATGCAGGGCTCCATCTCACGACCCTGAGATCAGGACCTGAGTGGAAACCAAGTCTTGGATGCTTAACTGATGGCACCATCTAGGCGCCCCTATTCCACATTTTTTTTTTATTTTTATTTTTAATTTTTTTTAAAGATTTTATTTATTTATTTGACAGAGAGAGAGATCACAGTAGGCAGAGAGGCAGGCAGAGAGAGAGGGAGAAGCAGGCTCCCCGCAGAGCAGAGAGTCCCATGTGGGACTCGATCCCAGGACCCTGAGATCATGACCCGAGCCGAAGGCAGTGGCTTAACCCACTGAGCCACCCAGGCGTCCACACATTTTTTTTTTTTTTAAATTTTATTTATTTATTTGACAGACAGAGATCACAAGTAGGCAGAGAGGCAGGCAGAGAGAGGAGGAAGCAGGCTCCCTGCTGAGCAGAGAGCCCGATGCGGGGCTCGATCCCAGGACGCTGGGATCACGACCTGAGCCGAAGGCAGTGGCTTAACCCACTGAGCCACCCAGGTGCCCCACATTTTTTTTTTTTAAAGCAGAATCTTAGGTCTACTGTTTGTTCTGAACCCACTTTCCTGGTTTTTTTTTAAATTTCTTAGTTATTGTATAGAATATTTTTGTATTGCAAAAATAGGATGCTCCATATATAAAAAATACTGCTTGTTTTAAAAAGCTGACACTCATCAAAATCTGTTTTGGGTTTACTCATCTATTCCTTCTGTGTATCCCCTACCCCTAGGGGCTTTATACTCTCACCTTTAGTTTCCAGTCTTTTCTACCCTTCTTTTTGTTTTGATACAAAACAGAAAAGATCAGAGATCATACCTGCACTGTAAAGGAAATCTTCTTACTCTAATATAGTAACTCTCCCAGGCATCTCCAATATAAACATTCTTCTTTTGCAAAGTGAGTGATTCAATTTCATATTAAAATGATACTTCTGCCACAGCAGGCAGATGAGAAAGTGGGGAGGATGGGGGTGGGGGCACGGAGAAGTGGGGGGGGGGGTTGAGAGAGAAAAGCAAGAGATGTTCCCTGTAAATAAATTGTAAATGTCTAAGACTGGCCCCAAAGCTAAACCAATCAACCACCCATCCATCCATTCCATAAACCTTTGCCACACATCAACCAGGAAAAAAGAGACTCATTCTTATTTATATGAATTCATGTTTCTCACAAGAACATAATGGGGTAAAAAATATATATATAATGGGGTAAATACTGTTATCCTCCCCATTTTACAGATGAGGGAATTGAGGCACAGAGATTCAGTGAAAAAAAAATGTAGGGGTGCCTGGGTGGCTCAGTGGGTTAAAGCCTCTGCCTTCGGCTCGGGTCATGGTCCCAGGGTCCTGGGATCGAGCCCCGCATCAGGCTCTCTGCTCAGCAGGGACCCTGCTTCCCCCTCTCTCTCTGCCTGCTTCTCTGCCTACTTGTGATCTGTCAAATAAATAAAATCTTAAAAAAAAAAAAAAAAAAAAAGTAGAACTCACGAGTGCCTGAACAGGGACACAGACATAAGTGGTCTGAGCCTGTGTCTGCCCCTCTAACCGCTGCACAGGGGAGCTGCTACCAATTTTCCTTCCTTTCCTTCGCCTTTTCCTTAGTCCTGGTAATTCTGCCTCCTATCTCTCTGCCCCAAATATCCAATGCTTCAAGGATCCAGAACCCATACTTATGCACTGCTTCTCTCCTGGACACCATTACTGTAGGCTGGCTCTTTTCTCCACCCATAAACTCCATCCCACTGCCCTTGGGACTAGCAATATCTGTTCTTCACTGCATACCACATCAGACCTCCCAGCCCCCACCCCGCCCCGGGGGGTAAAGAGACACATGGAGCCTGGGAAAGGGAGAGGGCCAAGCCTGAGAGAGAATCAGCTGAGACACACATACTTAGCTCTGGTGCCTGAAGAAGGGTAACTTATGCAAAGAAACTGGCAAGGGTGACACTGATCTTTGAGTGCATGGACTGACGTGGGTATCACGGTAGGAATCATTCAAAACATTGAGAATTGATGGTGTTATCAGGAAATGAAAACACTAACATTCAAAACTTATCTACTAGTACTCTTAAGATCTGTGCATTTCACTGCATAGCATTTTTACCTAAAAAAAAAAAAAAAATCTGTAAACAAACCTTGAATTCTAGTTAGTGATGTACCTGTGGATGTGTTTAGGGATGAGAGACTCTGAGGTCTGCAACTTTAAAGTCCTTTAAAAAAGTAAGATAAAGTGATGTAGGCTAAGTGGATAGATATGTGATAAAGGAGCTTTAGCAAAATGCTACCAACTACAGCATCTAGTCTGTGGGTAGATGGGCGTTCTTTGTGAGGTTTTGTTTGTTTTCTTTTGTTGTTTTTTTTTTTTTTAAGATTTTATTTATTTATTTGACAGAGAAAGATCACAAGTAGGCAGAGAGAGGAGGAAGCAGGCTCCCTGCTGAGCAGAGAGCCCGATGTGGGGCTTGATCCCAGGACCCTGGGACCATGACCTGAGCCTAAGGCAGAGGCTTTAACCCGCTGAGCCACCCAGGCGCCCCTCTTTTGTTTTTTAAGTAGGTTCAAATTCATGACCCTGAGATCAAGACTAGAGCTGAGATAAGAGGTGGATGCTTAGCCACCCACGTGCCCCAGGTATTTGTATAATCCTTTCAACCTTTCCGTATGTTTGAATATTTTCACAATAAAACGTTGAGACAAAAATCTTGGTATAAATATGATTGTAGATAGCTAAAACGTTTTTAGTGTTTTGACTATAGAAAAAGTCATATTTTCCAAACACAAAAATGTATTTTTTGTGTCCTGATGACTTCTATATATTTTAACTGATTCCAAATTAGTAAGCATGCATGAAACAAACTTTTTGGGCTATTTGGTTCTAACATTATACTCTACATATACAATCTCCACTTCGGGTAGCATGATATCTGCTCAGGCAGATACTCATTGCTTGGCACCTTAAAAAAAATGTACAAGAACTCAGAACTCAGGACATTAAAGGAAGACAGCAAAGAGAGACATCTCCGCAGTGAGGGGAAACTAAGAGTCCCAGTAAATTAAGGACATTAAAATGTATGGGAACCGTTAAAATGAGCACTGGTCTGATTAAAACAGAGTGAGTTTAAAGTGTAAGAGATGTGACCAAATGACAAGGGAATGACTTAGGAGAGCCTATGAATGCTGAAAAGATAAAGAAGTCAAAAAGAAAATGGTTTAAAGAATTAAATTTTAAGAAAACAACCAACACCTGATAGAAAAATGGGCAAAATATATATGAACAGAAATTTCACAAGGTGAGGAATACAAAAGGCATTGACCTTGGGCCCGTGAGGGGAGCCAGCCCAGAGGATAAAGACAGCACCTCGTGGACTGCCCAGGAGAAAGGAGGGAAGAAGAGCCTCGGTAAGAGCTTTGGGCCATTACCTTAATCAGGGCTGGAACCGCTTGCTTCTAGACTTCCAAGTGAGATAATGAATGTCCTTACTGCTCAGGCAGCTTTTAGCTGGTACTTATGTTACTTGCAGCTAGAAAACATCGCTGATATACTGGTACTATTTTGAGGTTATTTATGAAGACTTTATTGCCGCATTGTCTGTGATAACAAATGATGGATACAACCGAAATACCAACTGGAGGGAATTGGTTAAATAAATTACGGTACATTCGTACGCTGGAGTAACACATAGTCCTTTAAAAGGATGAGTCAACACAAGAAATTACATACTGTATGGTTCCATGCATCTAAGTTTTTAAAACAGGACAAATTAACCTAGGGTCAGCCAGGACTGTGGGTAGTGACTGGAAGGTGCATGAGGGAGTTTTGGGGGGATCTGGTAGCATTCTGTGATCTGGGTGGTGGTTACACAGATGTAAAGTTATCTTTGTGCAAAGTCAACGAGCTGTATATATACTTTCATTATACATGCTTTTCTATATGTGCCTTCTATACCAATAAAACACAAAAAAGAATGAGAGCTTTGTATGTGCTAATTAGGGGATAATATCCAAATATATATCCTAAAATAATTTTAAAACTAAGAAGACAACTAGATATTATTATGTATAAAATGTAACATTGATGATCAAATTTTTTTTTTAAGATTTTATTTATTCATTTGACAGACAGGGATCACAAGTAAGCAGAGAGGCAGGCAGAGAGAGAGGAAGGGAAGCAGGCTCCCTGCTAAGCAGAGAGCCCGATGCGGGGCTCGATCCCAGGACCCTGGAATCATGACCTGAGCCGAAGGCAGAGGCTTTAACCCACTGAGCCACCCAGGCGCCCCCGATGATCAAATTTTTAAAAAACTAAATATATAAGTAAATGCTGTCCAAATTCCACAAATAAGTAAATGCAGGCGAGATCTGGCCTTCTCTGCACTGGTTAGTTCCTCCCTGTTCCCCCTCCTGTACAGATATAGGTTAATCCAATATGATTCCAACAAGCTCACCGTCTTTTTCTCACAACCCAGCAGATGCCTGAGCCAGACACCATAATTCTCAATCCCTCCCCCTTCCCTAACCTACATGCACACTCATCATACACCAAAAACATGTGGGGTTTACCATTTATACCTATTTCAAATCTACCCAGGGCTTTCTGCCTCTACCCCAGACAAGGGCATCATTTTTCTGGAGTTATGATAGATAGCCCTACTTCTTATCTCCAGTTGTCCCTCATCCTTCTCTCCAGTCGCAACCATAATTATTGGTCAAAAGACAAATTTCACTGTGTCTCTCCCCAGCTTAAAAAACTGCAGTTAATTTTAAGGTTAAGCCACTGCCTTCGGCTCAGATCATGATCCCAGCCAGGGTCCTGAGATCGAGTCCCACATCGGGCTCCTTGCTCAGCGGGGACCCTGCTTCTCTCTCTCTCTCTGCCTCAGCCTGCCACTCTGCCTGCTTGTGCTCTCTCTCTCTCTCCCTGACAAATAAATAAATAAAAATCTTAAAAAAAAAAAAAGAAAAGAAAACAACTACAGTGGTTTCCCCTACTCTTGGGAGGAAACCCAAACTTTTTGGCATGGAGTACAAGGCTGTCCTTGGTTGGAAAGTGCTTACCTCTTCCCTTCGCCTGGGAGTGAGCATTCTCCTGCTCCTAATCTGTCCTTCAGATGCACAGACCCTTCTCAGTTCCTCAGATGAGCCTCACTCAGTCTCCTGCTAAGACCTCACCCACCACCTCCTCTTTCTATCTCACCAGGTTCCGCACATCCTTCTAGCGTTCCTTCTAGAAGGGCTTTGCGGAGGCTTACACTGAGTTAGGACCTCCTGCTCTGTCCCCTGAACCCTCACACATCCCCTCACAGAAGGGTCACTCACCACACCTATTGTAATTTATTTAGTATCTGTTTTCCAGGTAAACCGTAAGGCTTATGGGTGTGAGGATGATGTGTGCCCTTGAGCCACTGTATTTCCAGCATGCAGGCCCTGCACGTAGTAGGAGCACAATGAGTATGTTTTATTAGTGAAATGAATGACGGGATGAACAAACACTTTTTAAATTATCCACAGTAAAACTAACTTCTTCATCATAAACGGGTGCTTGAGTGGGCATTGCTCACGGCAAAGTCTTTGGGGAAAACCCTGAGGTCCTTTGCAGCCTGCACCCCTTTTAATGAATACATTCTCACTGCATTCTCCCTTCAGTTGCCAAACTTTGCCCTCTGTACCAAAGGCGGGGGTGGTTCTCATACAAGAGGGTTTAGCAACCTACAGACTTACTGAGCCTACTCACAGAGAGGGTAGGGAGGGAGTTTTGTTTTGTTTCGTTTGTTGAGAAAAAAGAGGAACGGTCTCTGGTCAGCAGAGAGAAGAGAAAGTCGAAGAAAAGGAGAATCAAAATTGTGCGCCTCACGTGCGCCTCACATGCGCCTGGCTGGACCCCAGTTGGGAGTGGCAGAGGGAAGAGCAGAAGACAGCTGGGACAAGAAAAAGGGAAGTGGGCAGGACTGACCCTGGAGGAAATGTATAATCTAAGGGAATCAGGGCAGGAACCCAAGGTGCTCCTGGCACGCAACATCACCAACATGGAGGGACACGAGGCAGACAAAGACCAAATGAGCTGCGTGTAAAAACACCTGCCTAATGGGAAGGTCTGGATTCTGGACTCTGCTCCGACATGAATTTGTGGTGTGGCGTTACTGGAACCACCGAGCCTCCCTGGCTGCCAGTTTTCCCATTTGTGGGATGAAGGGTTTAATGTAGACTGTGCTTACTGATAGCTCAGAACCTTCATGAATGCCACTGTTCAATGACAATGCTTTTCTCCAAAGACAAAATGAAAGAACACTCAGAAGAATTAAACCCTTTCATGTCATGAATTCTACTAAGCATTTAACAATCCTAACCTTGGGTAAAGAGTTTCCCTCTTATAAGGCTCTCTAGTCCCAGGTATGTTTTCATCTGGGACTAATTTCCCTATGGGATTTCAGTTATGTTTTCAATCATGATGGCTGCTCTTTGTATAATAGAAAGTGTCTAGGCTTTTGAAAGTTCTTTCACGCTGGGCTAGACAAAAGCTCTGAGTGCAGATCTGGAAAGCTGCCCAAGGATACATTGCTCAAATGGGGAGAGCAAAGGTTGGGGTGTGGGCTTCCTGCACAGTCCTGGACTTAGTGCTAATGTGGCCAAAAGGCTGGCGTCACCACTCACGTCCATGCTTCCACAAAAGACGTGTGGATGTGTTCTAGACTTCCAGACAGGACAGGACAGAAGCATTTGTCAATTCTCAAATACTTAATCCTCTGTTTTTATCCCTCAATGTGTTTTGCAAATCTTCGAAATTTCAAACTAAAGGCCATCCATTGTATTTCTACAAGCTGTTTTGGAAATATGAGAGACAGCCAATCCTTTCAAATGAAAAGTCTTCCCTTTCCCAGTATTTTTCACTAGAATATACTGCCAGAGCACAAACCCGGATGTCAGGTGTGTATCTTGGATAACCTCAATTCACAGCAGTTTAGGTCCTAGAAGTATTTATGTATTCCCTGGTCTTGATGAGCACAATGGCAGCCTTTCCAAAACCTTGCGGTGGGACATAATAAAACATGAACTGTGGCCCTGAATCATTTCTACTTTCGAGTCTGTCTCTCTGCCGCTGCTGAATCAACTTGGGCATGTCTCAAGAGGAGAAGAGCAGGAGCCTGCATTCTCCTGGAAGACGTGAGGAGTGACAACTGATCTACTTCTTGAGGAAAAAGGTGGCTGCGGACTACTTTCAGCCCCAGGCAAGAGTGCCCAGCTGCCCCATTTAATCCCGCAATGGGCAGGAGGCTGACCAGGAAGCACGGGTTTTAGAGCCACGTGTTGAAGACCAGGAAGGGCACTGGGTGGAAGTTCGGGCTCTCAGCCCCACAGCTCAGGAGACTGGGGCCTGAGCACAAACCCAACAGAGTGACCAGGCCCAGGGCAAAGAGACAAACACCAGAAGCTAAGGGCGGGATCTTCAGAGTCAGACTGGCCAGGGCACCTGCACACTCACCGCTTGCTACCGGGAAGATGGGGTCAAGTCCCTTGAGCCCCCTGGATCCCTGTCCCCACCTCCATTCAGAGTGTTGGTGCAACATATCCCTCAGGATTGCTTTGCAGATTAGATCCACGGGGCATAAACTACCTGAGAACAGGAACTGTCTCCTGTTCACGATGGCTTATTAGGCACCCGGCACTCTGCTTGACCAAATAGGTATTCATTGAAAGGCTGTTGAACGAGTGAATGCAAAATGCTTAGCACAGAGCCTGACTCATGGTACATACTTAAGGAAGTAATTTGTTGATTGAATGGTTTACATAAAGAGCTTGGGACTGCCCAATCACACAGCATCCAGTAAGTGGTCAATATGAAAAATGACACAGGGCTGATTTGTATAAGAAGAGCTCTCCTAAGACGAGAAATCCAAACGGCAGGGAAACTTACTGTCGTCAACATACACTCTTTCCAGTAAAGCAACCAACTTGGGAAAGCAAGGTGAGTGAAGATGTAAAAATGAGCACTTTTCTCTTACTCTCAACATTAAGTCTGAGAGTGGAAATCGTCTCCTCACACAGAACTTGGGATCTGAGGGCTGAAAGTGCCTGCTCCCCATATAGTCTACATGTCTTTACATGCCTCTTATCCGGAAGACTCTGCTCAGACAAATGGCTAGATTGTAGCCAGGACAGAAGCTTCCGGAGAGACCCATCAACTGGTCAGTGGAAACCATCAACAGACACTTTGTACCTTAAGAGTCTTTGAATCCCTCACCTCAAAATCCTCACCAATTCTGGATGGTTGTATCCTAATCCTTACCCAATCCAAATCACAGCTCCTACAATGAACCCACCATAAGCCAAATTCCCAATCTTAAATCAGTTTCGACCTTGCCTTCCTCCTACCAGCCACTACCAAAGTTCTGTGCTGTTACGATTCTCCCTTAACCACGGTCAGCAATAAATTTGGCGTTATCTTTTCTTTTCTTTTATATTTTAAAGTTTATTTAGTTATTAATTTGTTTAATCAAGTAATCTCTATACCCAAGGTGCAGCTTGAACTCACGACCCTGAGATCAACAGTCACGTGCTCCTGGGAGTGAGCCAGCCAAGTGTCCCTCAGCGTTCCCTTTTCAATCGCTTGTGTTGGTGTTATTTAGGAGGTGGCACTGACAAATAGAAGCACAGAATCTAGACATTACCGAAAATAGCCTCAGGGCATTTGATCCACCAAGGGCTAGAATCTTCATGCAGTTGCCCTGACAGTCACTCAGGCTCTGCTCTGAGATCTCATGTGCTAAGACCCCCTACCTCTACCCTTCTGCTGGGACCTGTGCCCTGACAGTCACTCAGGCTCTCTGAGATCTCATGTGCTAAGACCCCCTACCTCTACCCTTCTGCTGGGACCTGTTCAATCTCTGCCACGCTCTCTCCTTGTTAATTCTCCATGCAAATTATAGTTCTGCCTCTGGAAATTCATCCAATCTGTCTTCCAAGAAATCAACTGACCATCAGCCCTGTATCCTTACCGGCTCTACGAGAAGGCAGCCGACCATACAGTATGATCTAAAATGGCAAAGGCTCAGAAATCTCCTGATGTCCTTCAAACAGGATCAGGAATTCTCAACCATCTTCTAAGAAGAGTGATTCTGTATCTTCCGCCTTTGGGGAATAGAGATTCTGTATCTTATGAAACCAGAAAAAAGATAATATATTTCTTCCTTCCTTTGTGTTACGGTCTGGGGACCTCTCTTCAACTGTAAATGATTTTTGAATGGGCAACATTTAAATTTCCTTCCATTTATAATTGCCTCACTCTTCACCCAAGATGAACTCAGGGAAAATTTTTTTTAAGTTTTTTTTTTTTTTTAAGATTTTTATTTATGTTTGTCAGAGAGAGAGAGAGAGCACAAGCAGGGGGAGCAACAGGCAGAGGGAGAAGCAGGCTTCCCGCTGAGCAGGGAGCCTGATGAGGGACTCCATCCCATGACCCTGGGATCATGACAGGAGCCGAAGGCTGATGCTTAACTGACTAAACCACTCAGGCGCCCCTGAACTGGGAAAGTTGAATTCTAAGTCGGCTTGAAAATATTTTATTGTTGTTCATTTGCTATGGACATAATGCATATTCATTATAGAAAAGTTAGAAGAGATTGATAAATTTTAAAAGCTTCTTCTTCTTCTCTTTTTTTTTTTTTAAGATTTATTTATTTATTTGACAGACAGAGAGAGATCACAAGTAGGCAGAGAGGCAGGCAGAGAGAGAGGAGGAAGCACGCTCCCTGCTGAGCAGAGAGCCTGATGCGGGGCTCGATCCCAGGACCCTGAGATCACGACCTGAGCTGAAGGCAGAGGCTTTAACCCACTGAGCCACCCAGGCGCCCCATATAAATTTTAAAAGCTTCTATCACCTAAACATAGCTACTGTCAATATATTTTTTTAAGATCATTTCTTCTTCTTTTTTTAAAAGATTTTATTTATTTACCTGACAGAGAGATCACGAGTAGGCAGCCGGGGGGGGGGGTAGGGGGGAGGAGAAGCAGGCTCCCCGCTGAACAGAGAACCCAATGCGGGGCTCGATCCCAGGACCCTGAGATCATGACCCTAGCTGAAGGCAGAGGTTTTAACCCACTGAGCCACCCAGGCGTCCCTACTGTTAATATTTCGAATAATTTGGTTTTCAATCTTTTGATTATTTTTCCATTAACATGCAGGTATGTGTGTATGTGTGTATACTGATAAAGTCAACTTGCATATCGGGACCCACAAAATGGTGGCATAGCCCCCATCACAAATGTAAACCCAAGTCAGCCTGCACTTACAGAAACACATATCAAAGAAACCCAATATATGCCAATCACAAGCCTCCAACTAAACTCTAGCTAGCTTACCTTCCCCTGGTAAACAGGACCTACTAGCCTTACAAGGAAATCCTTAGTCTCCCATCATGCCCTATTTCCACGTTGCCTCTTCAAATGTTCTAGGAAGCTTGCTCTTGGCTTAGATCCCTCAGGACAGAGCTCCACTGCTTGTGAGATGCTGCGCTCCCCCAACCCATGAACTGTTTTCCCCTGAATAAAGGACATCAAAGTCATCACTAAATGGTTTTAGTTTTGTCATTTAACAATACAGACCTATGTTATATACACAATTTTGTAAACCTTTTCATTTAATATATCTTGGCTATTTTCATATCATTATTTTCCATAACATTATTTTAATGGTTATACAATATACAACTACATAATTTACCTATTTTTGGACACTTTGGCTGTTACTCACTTTTAGATATTATATACTGATACTAATTTGTTGTTTATATACATAATTAAACATATGTGTAATATACTACTATCTCTCTTTGTCTACCTTTAAGATGTTTCGATAGAAGTGAAATAAAGCCAATTTATTGTCTTGGGAAATTATGCCACTCCTATATTCCTATCTGTCGAGTATGACGGGGCCCCTTCCCCGATCTTCATGAATGTTGGGTATTAGCCTACTGTATACGTCTAACATCCATGTCAACTACTAGACAAGAAACCGAACCTCTTGCAGTGTTTGAACTACTTCTGATCCTAAACATTTCTTCGTGTTTATTGGTCATTTGTATTTCTGGGTGTACAAATTATCTTTTCATACTCTGTGCTCATGTTTTTGCTAGGATATTCAGTTTTCTCTACTAAGCTATCAGAGATCTTTATATGGGAAGATCTTTATATAGGAATATATAGGAAGATCTTTATATAGGAAGATTCATCACTGTTCTATTCCACATTTTGCGCAATTCCCTGAAGTTCAAAGGTGAGATAAGTGAAGGATCAGGGTCCTATAGTAACAGAGGAAAAGTACAGCTCAGGAAATGTCCACAGTGGATCCTGGGGGGGACAGGGGAATTAAAACCTGGTAATAAGTAGGAGAGAGAATGTGGAAAAGGAAGATGAAGAAAGGCAACACAAAGAGACCATATAGAGAGAGTTTCTAAATGGATAACCCTGCCCAAAGGACTTGGTGAGTTCCTTTTGATACATCTAAATGGTAATCAACCTTTTTTAAAAAGATTTTATTTATTTATTTGAGAGAGAGAAAGCAGGAGCGGGGGAGGGGGAAAGGGAGAGGGGAAAGTGACTCCTCACTGAGCAGGGAGACTGTACTGGGGCTGGGTCCCAGGACCCTGAGATCCTGACCTGAGCCAAAGGCAGACACTGACCCTCTTAACCGACTAAGCCACCGAGGCGCCCTCAAATTTTTAACTTACTCTTTACTGAGTGGAGGGGAGCCAAGACTACTCAAAGATGATTTTTAGAAGTGGGGGAGGGGGTATCCCTAAAAATCTAGATAAGGTAGCAAAGGTTTATTAAGTTCCTCTTCCAAACAGACATGCTTCCCTTTCCTACATCCCCCTCCTGCTGTCAGAGGCCGCCTCCTTTATTCCAGACCCCCTTAATGCTCTACCTAGCTCAGGAATGTCCCACCTGGAAAACCTCCACCTGCCTGCAAAATGACCTTGCCCACTGCACACTTCTGTAAACACCTGGGGCCTGTTTAAAAACAAAACAAACCACCAACAAAGCTCTGCTAAGTTTCAGTCATCTTCAAACAATCCTGCCTGCGGAAACCTGTTCTGGGCCCTCCATGATCATACAGAAGCCCTCCTGAACCTATCTGAATCCAAGCTTCCCAGACTCAGTGATGCGGTGCCTGGAAGGAAAGTGACCCTTTACAAACCCCCTTGTGCACCACCCAGAGACTTGAGCT
The DNA here is from genome assembly GCF_963455335.1 of Martes martes. Classification (NCBI taxonomy): domain Eukaryota; kingdom Metazoa; phylum Chordata; class Mammalia; order Carnivora; family Mustelidae; genus Martes; species Martes martes. The sequence continues at coordinate 145,458,222 of NC_137888.1, forward strand.
CAGAAGACTGTTTTGGTTGTTGCTTGCTCATTTTTTGCTCTATATCTAGGCTTTTGGTTTTTTTTTTTAAGATTTAACTTATTTATTTGACTGAGAGAGGGAGAGATCACAAGTAGGCAGAGAGACAGGAAGAGAAGGAGGGGAAAGCAGGCTCCCTGCAGAGCAGAGAGCCCGATGCGGGGCTCGATCCCAGGACCCTAAGATCATGACCTGAGCCGAAGGCAGAGGCTTAACCTACTGAGCCACCCAGGTGCCCCGAGGCTTTCTTTTTTTAAGTAGGCTCCACACCCAGTGTGGACCCCAAAGTGGTACTTGAACTCAAGACCCTGAGATCATGACCTGGGCTAAAATCAAGAGTCAGATGCTTAACTGACTGAGCCACTCAGAGGCCCCTCTGTCCAGCCCTTTATGCTCTGAGACCCACTGAACTCAGACCTAGGTGACATAATTCTTTCTGGGCAAGCAGATACATTGAGCTTTCTCTTCGGTTGGCATCTAGAGATCTTTATTTCTTACCCTTTGACATTCCATAGCTTAGTTCAGTGTAAGTGATTACCTGGGTAAAGTAATTAATACCAAAATATGAATGACCAACAGTCTCCCATTTCTCAGGATATTGGCACGTCAAAGGTTTTATCAAAGCACATTAGTCTATATCATTGGTAGATCTGTTTTGGGGGTGGGGGCAAGCAGGAAAGGAAACTGTATCTGTGAATAGAAAGGAAT